>NC_138185.1:6535450-7855450 GCF_964194105.1 Spermophilus citellus | reverse complement strand
TCCCCCTTTTTCTTTTTCTTTTTTTAGAGGCAGGTCTCCCTAAGTTGCTGGGGTCTCACAAAGTTGTCCCATGTGGCCTTCAACTTGCTGTCCTCTTGCCTCAGCCTCCCAAATCGCTGGAATCACAGGCTCGCGCCACCACGCCCCGCCAGGTGCCCACAGGGCGAGGACGGTGCAGAGGGAGGCAGCTTGTCTGGGACGGCTCCTTGTCTGGGGCCTGATGGATTCCCTTCATACTTGTCCCGTGAGAGCACTGGCTGGTGGCTTTGGGGGTGTCAGGTCGTGATCGCAGAAGGAAGAAAAGGCACACTGCAGGCAGCTACCCAGAAGACAAGGACCGAGCAGCAAGTGGCGGGGGAGCAGAGGTGGCCTTGACGGAGGGACGCAGCAGCTGGGGCACCTGCCGGCTCTGTCCTAAGGACCCAGCAGCCGGCTCCTCCCCACGAGGCAGCTGTACTTACCCAGCTTCACCTGCCTCACCCCAGGAGCGGGGGTCCCTGCTGTCCCTGTACATCCTGCTCCGTCCTCATGAAAGCCTAGGGACACTGTCACCCTCAGTCACAGACTTGGGACCGCAGGCCCAGAGGGTTGACTGACTTGTCTGGCCTTGCACACAGGAGTGGCGGGGGCCGCCGACCTTACTGACCTGCAGGGTGTCTTTCTTCTGTACTGGGATTGAACCAGGCGGCTTAGCCACCGAGCCACATCCCACCCTATTAGCAATATCTTATTTAGAGACAGGGTCTTGCTGAGTTGCTTAGGGCCTCACTAAGTTGCTGAGGCTGGCTTTGAATTCACCAGCCTCCTGCCTCAGCCTCCCGAGCTGCTGGGACCCCAGGTGTGCGCCACCCTGCCCAGTTTGGAAACTGTTTCTTCCTTTATGAAATGTGTTTTGTCGGGGAGCAGAAGGTGTACCTGTGTTCCTCCCTCGCCCCACGACAATCCTACAGGTGAGAAGTCCGTAAGAGTCAGGCTGCAAGACTTGTTGGCTTCTAGGAGCCTTCTAGAAAGAGGACACCCTCCAGGGGACCCGCCCTGCGGCCCCCGAGTCAGATCAGAGTCCCTCAGGACACTTTTTAGGGAGGAGGCAGACGATTAACTGTGGAGAAGAATTTCCAAAATGAAGATAAACCAACAAACAACCCAGTGCCTGACGGAGACCCATGGCTTCACCCCCCGAGTCCAACACGCAGGAGGGAGGACACTAGAAATCTGCTGTCCCTGGAGACACTTAAGAAGTGAACATATTTTTAAAAATGTCAAGGAATGCCAAATTGAGGTAAGATTACACCCGTGGTGACAGAGGCTCGGAGCAAGGCAAAGCCAGCCGCAGGTGAGCGTGACTTGGCCTCTTGGGAACCGCAGAGGAGACCAGGGAGCCAAGAGCCCGAGGGGCGTCCGCCAGGGTGGCCTGCTCCGTCCTGCCTGCGCCTCCCCAGCGCCTGCCCCTCTGACTCACCTCTAAAACGGGGGCTGGGGCTGGGGACGGAGGAGAAGGCCTACCTTCGTCTACTGACCGCATCTCCTTCTGAAAGCCTTAAGGCGGAGGCTCTTTTCACTGATGTGCGGACCTACTGGAAAACTTCTTTGTGGGTCACTCCCATGGTGGTCTCCCAGCTCCGTCTTTGACTGGGGAGCCTGAGGCTGGGCGCTGTGGTGCACGCCTATAACCCCAGCCACTCAGGAGGCTGAGGCAGGAGGATTACAAGTTTGAGGCCAGCCTCAGCAACTTAGTGAGACTCTTTTCAAGATAAAAAGTGGGGGGAAAAAAGGGCTGGGGATGAGGCTCCGTGGTGAATTACCTCTGGGTTCAAACCCTGGTACCAAAAAAAAAAAAAAAAAAAAAAAAAAGAAAGAAAAAAAAAAGAAAAAGAAAAAGAAAAGAAAACGAAAAATTTAAAACCCCTAAACGGGGACTGGGGCCGTAGCTCAGTTGCGGAGCACTCATCTCGCAGGTATGAGGCCCTGGGTTCGATCCTCAGCACCACATAAAAATAAATAAGTAAAATAAAGGTATTGTGTCCATCTACAACTAAAAAATAAATATTTAAAAAATAAATAAAACCCCCAAAACATAGAAATACAAACCTCACTCTGTTTTATTTTTGTAGTTTTAGCACCAGGGATCAAGTCCAGGCCTCCTGTGTGACACACATACTTGACCACTGAGCCACATCCCCAGCTTTTAAAATTTTGTTTTATTATTATCTTGGTACCAGGGGTTGAACCCAGGGGCACTTAACCACTGAGCTGCATCCCCAGCCCTTTTTATATTTTATTCTAAGACAGGATCTCGCTGAGTTGCTTAGGTAAGTTGCTGAGGCTGGCTTTGAACTTGCGATCCTCCTGCCTCAGCCTCCTGAACTTCTGGGATTACAGGGAGTATCATTGCACCCAGCTGCGAGTTTTGAACTATCAAAAGAATTTGATGATGAGAGACTTGAAAAATATCGCTCAGATCCAGGTGTGTACAGTGCTTTAAGCTTCACGCACATCCAACAACTTCATGGACAGTTGGAGAGGTGAGAAAATCAAAGCCCCGGACTCTGTTTTCAAGGCTCTTTGTACCGTACAGTGATTAAACCTGCAACTGTTACATTGAACAAAACGGTTTACATTTCTTTAGGAATGAGGTGTCCTATGAGCACATGGATCATGCTGTATTGCAGTGTGACCTCAAGCGCCATGCTAGTCAAAGTGTGGTTCTATGGAATCTTAAATTCAAAAGCTGGGGTTTGAGCCCAGTGTGGTGGCGCACGCCTGTGATCCCAGCTACTCAGGAGGCTAAGGCAGGAGATCCCAAGTGTGAGGCAGCCTCAGCAACTTGGCAAAATTTTAAAAATAAATAAAAATAAAAATAAATTGAAATTTTAAAGGCTGGGGTAGAGCATTTACCTAGCATTTGCAAAGCCTTGGGTTCAATCTCCTGCTCAAAATAAAATATAAAAAGGCCAGGCATGGTGGTGCACGCCTGTAATCCCAGTGACTCGGGAAGCTGAGGCACGAGGATCACAAGCCAGCCTCAGCAACTTAGGGAGGCTCTAAGCATCTTAGCAAGACCCTGTCTCAAGATAGAAAATAAAAAGGGCTGGAGATGTGGCTTAGTAGTATAGCACCTTCTCTAACACACACACACACACACACACACACACGCACACATGCACACACAAAAAAAACCACTTAGATAAGATCCTTACATACTTGCCTTGTGTAACATTCAACAGAGGAAAACAATTCAATTCTTATTATGTAAGTCTTTGGTGGGGGCCCAGCGTCCCCTTCACTCCTCCAAGCCTCTTACTGTGCACATTCCAGCATAGAAGCAGGCTCCCTAGGTGATCTGGACACATCCTGCTTGCTGCACTCGACAGTGTGTCTGTCACATGACCTTCCTCTTCACCACTCAACTCTTCCTTTTTCCTGGCTGCCTGGCTTTCCACGGTGTAGGTGTATCATGCTCTGCTTGGGCAGTCTTGTGACGGTGGACACCGAGGACTTTATGACTCAGAGTGTCACGCTGACTCTCCTGTGTGTGTCCCGGCCTCCTGCCTGTGCACATCTCTAGGGCACACTCCCGGAAGCCAGTGGCTGTGCACGTTTTAAGTTTTTTTTTTTTTTTTTTTTTAAAGAGAGAGTGAGAGAGGAGAGAGAGAGAGAGAGAGAGAGAACTTTTAATATTTATTTTTTAGTTCTCGGCGGACACAACATCTTTGTTGGTATGTGGTGCTGAGGATCGAACCCAGGCCGCACGCATGCCAGGCGAGCGCGCTACTGCTTGAGCCATATCCCCAGCCCCACGTTTTAAGTTTTGTGTGTGCTCCCAAGTCGGCCTCCGGACAGGTAGCCTCAACCATCAGACTTCAAAGTGGCAACGTTTGCTGTTGGACCTACCCGCCTTTGGGGGGTCAAGAGGCTGAGGGTCCACAGGGAGAAGGCAGAAGCAAGGGCGCACCTTCCCAAGTCCAGTCCATCTCTTAAAAGCCCAGTGGCCATTCACATGCCTGTGTGGCCCCCGGCAGAGTCCACACGGAGGCTCTGAATATGTACTTTCACGTCACGTGGGAACCTCTGTCCTTACGGTTGTGTCTCAAGTCCCTTGGAACATCACCTTGTCGTCTCCGGTGCAGCCGGCAAGGGGAGTGTGGGTCTTGGAGACTGGGGATCCGGTCTTGGCCCCGACTTTGGGATCTGGGGCCGGGGCCCCGAGCCTCAGCCTCCCGGTCTTGGGAGCAGTAGGGTTTTCGCAGAGCAGCCCTGAAGTTAGACCGGAGTTGATGAGCACAGAAGGCCCTGAGGTGCGAGGTCCCCTCTCCGTCCTCTGTGGGCTTATCCCACAGGGGCGGTCAATCCATCGGGAAGAAGCGCGTCGGTGCCCACTCATCCTTGGCCCTGTTCTGGGGTGGAACCCAGGGCCTTGGGCATGCGAGGAGAGAGACCTATGCTGAGCTACGTCCCCAGCTCGTCTTGAATTTTATTTTGAGACCTAAGTTGCCCCCGCTGGCCTGCAAGTTGTGGTCTTTCTGTCTCAGCCTCCCAAGTAGCTGGAGTGACAGGCGTGGGCCCCAGAGTCCAACTGGACCTCAGGTTGAGTGGAGGTCAGAGGTTTTACCTGTGGCCACTGCAGTTCCTCTTTGGATGGTATTAAAAGGTCAGGCTTCCTTTTACTAGGAAGTAGTTCAAGGACAAGAGGTGGCCACCGAACAAGATCCCCTGGCCCTCCCCACGCTGACGTTCCCTCTGAACCCTGCTTCCTAGAGGCCATTGTTGGTCCCCCTCCTTGTGTCCTGGTGAGCTATTTCTGTTAGTAGCTGTCTCTGGTCATCCCAGGTGAGGACTTTATTTCCAACCCTCAGACGCCCCACGTCCCCAGAGTTGCCTGACTCAAGCTGTCTGATGGCAGGTGGTCACGCAGCGGCTCCCGCCACCCCTCAGGTCACACCTTCACACCCCGCACCAGAACTAAAAACCACATCCAACTGGGGTGTGGCACATGCCAATAGTCCCAGCAATTTGGGAGGCTGAGGCAGGAGGATTGTAAGTTTGAGACCAGGCTCAGCAAGTTAGCGAGGCCCTAAGCAACTTTATGAGACCCTGAATCCAAAAGAAAAAAAAATTTAAAAGGGCTGGGATGTGGCTATTGGTAAAGCGCCCTGAGTCAATCCCCAGTACCAAGACTAGAACAAACCCACGCGCTGAAGTCCCCACCTAGTGCTAGGGCCAGAGTCGCAGATGCCCTCTCTGTCTCTCCCCACCCCACCCCCAGCCAGCTGGGTGCCACCTGCCCCTCCCTCAGTGACACTCAGTGCTCTCCAGGGTCCGGTCCTTCACACTCTGGTTCCTAACACTGGCTGCCACTGGTAGAGAGTTGACTGTATAAACCTTTATGGGCATGATGTCACCCAGCGTCATGCCCTAGAGACGGAGCTGTTATGACACTCTATTTATGGATGAGGAAACCGAGAGCCAGCTGGGTATAGTGACTAGCTCAGGGCCACAGCCAGGAAGAGGTGACCCTGGGCTTTGAAGTCCTGTGTGTGTTAAGTGTGTTTCCAAACAGCTGTCTGAGCGGCTCCTAGGGGCATGTTAAGAGGGGCCCAAGAGCCAGGTGGCACAGGCCTGTGATCCCAGTGGCTCTGGAGGCTGAGGCAAGAGGATGGTGAGTTCAAAGCCAGCCTCAGCAAAAGGGAGGCGCTAAGCAACTCAGTGAGACTCTGTCTCTAAATGCAAAACAGGGCTGGGGACATGGCTCAGTGGTCAAGTGCCCCTGAGTTCAATCTCCAGTGACCCCCCCAAAAAAAACCAAAGAGGGCCCATGAAATCAAGCCCCGTCTTACTTTCCCCTTTAGAAAGATGGATGGTTATTTTAATTTCTCTTCAGAAACCTGCACCAGGGGAGCCACTTCTCGCCCTGGGCACACAGACCAGTGGGCAGGAACGAGGCTCAGCCCCTCCGGGGCCAGGAACACCTGGGGTGCAGGGCGGGTGAGGGCTCTGTAGAAACTCAGCATTTCACTGTCACCCCGCATCCCTCCCCACACCACACAGACCAAGGAGGAGCCTGATTCCCCAACAGAGAGACAGAAAAAGACCAATGATTCTGAACACTGTGTCTGCTGGTCCCCGAGAACTCGTGACAAAAGCCTGAGATGACCTCTCACCTCTAGAGACCAGGGCCAAGATCATGGCTTTTATCAATTAGTACATTTTTTGCAGTGTGTGTGGGGGGGGTTGAACAGAGGGGGCTCTATCACTTAGCTGCCCCCGGCCTTTCATTTTTCTGAATCAGGGTCTCTCTGAGTTGCTGAGGCTGGGCTGGAACCTGATCCTCCTGCCTCAGCCTCCTGGGTCCCTGGGGTTTCAGGCATGGCCGCTGAGCCCAGCTTCCGCCAGGCTCTCCAGTGTCCTCCTCTTGGTCTAGGCACTTCTGCACTTGCCCCTGTGGTCATTCCCACATCAGACCCGGGCTCCCCAGCACCCAGTCCGCTGGGCCCCTCCTCTGGTCGGAGGTTCTGCTCTCCTCGGGCCACCCTCCTTGCTGCAGCCCAGGAGGCAGCCCGGGGCCCTCGGGTTTAACCTGGCTCTGGCCGCCCTGCGGGTTGGGTCCTGGGCTCCCCGCCCTCGCCCCTCTCCCTGGCTGCCCGGCGGGTCGGCGGCAGGACTCAGCCTCGCAGGCCCGTGAGCTCCGGAGGCACAGGCCGGCTCTCCGCTTTCCCCTCCCGTCCACGGCAGCTCCGGACACAGTGCCCAGCAGGGCCAGGGGGACCAGTCAGTACCAGTACCGTCGGTGCAGTCCGGGATGCTCCTGTCCAGGGCCGTGCATGCGCCTCAGGGTGGGTCCCACGAGATCCACGGAGCTGAGAGCTGCCCACGCCGGGGACGTGGCTCGACAGATGGCCCCATGAAGTGCTGACGCAGGTGGCCAGCCACACGGAGGCGGAGCGCACGATCACCCGCGGGCATGACGGCTGCGTTCCTGGCTGTGGTCACTGTGCCGTGCCTCTTAATGATCATTTCGAGTTGACGCAGATTTGCGTGGAGAGGTCGCCTGGGGCAGCCGGCCACAGCCACGGGCAGCAGCCCGCTCACCTCGGGCCTACGGCCCCCAGCTTAGTCTTTCCTGAGCTTGATTCAGTCTCACGCTGTCCTGCCCGGGGAGCTGAAGGACAGGGTGTCCCCGCAGGGTGCCGTGGTGCCCACACGTGCAGAGACCTTGCGACCCCAGGCAGCACAGCACCCCTTTACCTGGCAAACAGGGGACCAGGAGAACCAGGCAGCATGGCCGGGTTACCGCCAGGCTAGTGGGCAGGGCTGGATGCCGTGCAGACCCAGCCAGCAGCCCCTGGGGATGGGTGGGAGAGGCCCGGTGCAGGTTTGTTCTTCCAGGAACAGGAGGCAGGGAGTGGGCAGGTGGCAGTGTGCAGTGTCAGCCAGGTCCCAGCAGCTTCGAGCTGTTCTTGTCCCTATTTAAAATGAGAGCTGAGGACCTTGCCCATGGTCACCCGATTACCAGTCTCACCTGCACATCCGTATCACAGGGTCTTAGGGGGGGGTCCCTGATCTGCCTTTCTTTTTTTTGGTGCTGGAGATTAAACCCGGGGCCCTCAACCGCTGAGCCGCATCCCCAGCCCTTATTTATTTATTTATTTATTTATTTATTTATTTATTTATTTTTAGTTGTTGATGGGCCTTTATTTATTTACTTATCTGTGGTGCTGAGAATCGAACCCAGTGCCTCACACATGCAGGCAAGCGCTGTACCAAATGAGCCCCAGGCCCAGCCCCTCCCCAGCCCTTTTATATTTTTTATTTATTTTTATTTTTTTATATTTATTTTTCAGTTTCGGTGGACACAACATCTCTATTTTATTTTTATGTGGTGCTGAGGATCAGACTCAGCGCCCTGCGCATGCCAGGCGAGCGCGTTACCGCTTGAGCCACATCCCCAGCCCCATATATTTTTTATTGTGAGACAGGGTCTCACCAAGTAGCTTAGGACCTCGGTAAATTGCAGGAGCTGTCCTCAAACTTGCAGTCTCCTGCCTCAGCCTCCCAAGGCCCCGGGGTCAGAGCCACCCTGACCCACCTCACTTCTGCCTTTCTAAGGAGATCTGCGGTTGTTCTTACCCTCAACAAGTTGAGAAACACCCCACTTTCTAGAAAAGCCTGGAGGAACGGAGGAACCATCTTTGCCAGTCAACTCTCCTGTCCCTGCGGCTGTCACTCTCTGCCCTAGGTGACTCTTGTCCCTCGGCCTCCGGGGAACGTTCCAGCCGGGGTGAGCTCAGGTGGAGGAGCTGGGCCCTGCTGGCCTCGGTCCCAGGCCACCTTCCCCCCTTTCCAAGTCCTGCTTATCTCCGGGGAGGCCTTTGCCCTCATCCCTCTCACCCTGCCCTGCCCACCTCTTTCTTCTTGAAAATATTTAAAGACTTCTTCCAAGGCGGTTAAAGCCACAGGGTCACGATCCAAGCACATTTTTTAAGAGATGCATTACATTAGAGAAAGGGTTCTACCTCAACCGCTGGAGTTCAACAGAATGAAAAAAATTCAATACACTTTGGTATTTATTTCTGAGCGCAAAGCCGGGAGTTTAAGTGGCGGAGGGCACCAGGTGTCTCATCTGTCATTAGGCCACTGTCACTGCCTGCCCTGCATAGACACCACGCTCACGGAGTCTGTTCTTGGTGCCTGGACGGTGCCCAGCGTCTTCCCACCCAAAACATTGCATTGGGAGGGCCTGGCTGGGGCCCTTGCTGCAGCAGATTCTGCCTCCAAACCAGGAGCACAGAGCCTCCCGGGAAGGTCCAGGAGGGGGATGGAGACGGCGGAGGAGCGCGTTTCCAGGCTCCAGAAGAGAAACAGTGACTTGTTGCCTGCGGTGAAGCTGGTCAGCGGCCACCTCCACGGCCTTGGCTCTCCTGGCCCCTGCTTGCCGCACCTGAGGGCGGTCAGCCACCGCCACTGCTGGGAAGCAGCCTCCTGGGAAGGGCGCTGCCCCGTCGAGGGTCTCAGCTCTGAGCCGGCCTGTTCCCTCTTCAGCCCCTCAGGGCCACCTGTCCTGCCCGTCTCCTGTCCCTTCTCCACAGTGACCTTCCTAAAACGCAAACCCGTGTTGCTACTGTGATGCCAAAAACCGTCAGTGGCTCGAGGTGAGTCCAAGGTTATGTCGCACAGCCACAGGCCCCAGAGGGCAAGGCTCGGCCTCTGTCTCTGGCCGCGTCTTGGTTTGATCGTTTATAAGTTATAATTTAAACATCATAAACTCACTTTTAAAATGTGTTTATGATATATTCACACGTGCCCATGATACAACAGTGTGATTTGATGAGTTTCACTCCCCAGTGCCTCCCTCCCCCCTCCCTCCCCCTCCCTCCCCCATCCCTCCCCCATCCCCTTCTTCTGTTCCGGGTCTCCCTTCTGTTTTTTTAATTTGTTCTAATTAGTTACACGACAGCAGGACGCATGTGGACACATTGTACACAGACGGAGCACAACTTCTCCTTCCTCTGGCTGCACCCCAGTAGTGTGACCATATATGTACATAGGGCCACAGTGTCTATCATTCTACTCTCCTTCCCACCCCGCAGCCCCAGCCCTCCCCTCCCTCCCCTCTGCAAAATCCAGGTTCCTTCATTCTTCCCCATCCCCTCCCCCCCACCGTGGATCACCATGCACTCATCAGAGAAAACATTCAGCCTTTGGTTTGGGGAAATTGGCCTATTTCACTTAGCATGATGTTCTCCAGGTCCATCCATCTACCTGCAAATGCCATAACTTCATTCTTCTTTAAGGCTGAGTAATATTCCATTGTGTGTATGTACCACATTGTCTTTTTATCCATTTGTCTATCGAAGGACACCAAGTTGGGTTCCATAGTTGAGCTGTTGTGAAGTGAGCCACTATAAACATTGATGTGGCTGCGTCACTGTAGTATGCCGATTTTCAGTCTTTTGGGTATAAACCAAGGAGTGGGACAGCTGGGTCAAATGGGGGTTTCATTCCACGTTTTCTGGGGAACCTCCATAACTGATTTCCAAAGTGGCTGCACCAAATTGCAGTCCCACCAGCAATGTATGAGTGTACCTTTCCCCACATCCTCACCAACACTTTTTAAAATTGCTTGGATTCTTGATAATTGCCATTCTGACTGGAGTGAGAGTGAACTCACTTTTAAAAGATAAAGGGAACCAGATGTGGTGGTTCAGGATGTGATCCCAGGGATTTGGGAGGCCGAGGTAAGAGGGTGTCAAGTGGCAGGCCAGCCTTGCAACTCAGTGAGACCCTGCCTCAAATAAAAAATAAAAAGAACTAGTGGTAAAGCACCCCTGGGCTCAATCCCCAAAATAAGTAAATAAAGTGTCTAGGGGCTGGACGGCGCTCAGCGGCACAGTGAGGGCTCAGCGTTCCCGAGGCCCTGGTCTCAGCCCCGCGGTACAGTTCTGTGATCATTTGTTGTTTTCAGTTCTGGGGATCAAACCAGGCTCTTGTACATGCTCAAGGGCTCTGCCATGGAGCTACACCTTCAGCCCTTTTTAAATTTTGAGACAGAGTCTCATTAAGTTACCCAGGCTGGCCTCCAACTTGCCATCCTCCTGCCTCAGCCTCCCCAGTAGCTGGAATCATCAGTGCCCCACCACACCTGGCAGTGCTTCATTCCTTTTTTATGGCTGATTCATATTTCGCAGTGAATATGAAATGTGCCACATTTTGTTTATCCTTCGCCAGTTGATGGACACTTTCCTCTTCCCTGGTGATCACGAATGTGCTGCCATGAAGATCTGTGTTCAAGTTTGTGCAGGAGCATGTTTTCATTTCTCTTGGGGAGGAATCGCAGTTCCAGCGGCCCTCTGAGTTTACGCTTGGGAAGACGACAGGTTGTCCCCGGTGGCTGACCATCCACATCCCCATCTGCAGCGTGTGGCTCTGATTCTCCTCCGCCTCGTCTCACACCGCCTGCTGGCCCTCGGGCTCCAACCGCACACCCAGAGTCGGTTCCCACACTGGCCTGACCCCCACTCACGCAGCCAAGGGGCGACCCGAAGGCGGCTGGAGTTCTGACCCCGTCAAGCGCCTCCTGGTCTACCCTGAAATCCACAGATGCTATCACCTTCCTGCGACGTAATAAAGCAGGTCTGTGTAATGCCCAAACCACAAAACGGAGGAGAATAAATGGAGGGCTGCTTCTGATGGGTTCAGGGGTATTTTAGTGCTGGACGTCCTAATGAGGTGGAGCCACAGTGCAGGGGGCAGTGGTTACTGGGTGGACGAGGTGCGGGCGTGGCGTGGGCTGACCCCGTGCGGTTCCTCCAGGACAGGAGATGGGGCTGTCAGTTCCCAAGCCAAGTGAAGTCAGGCTTCTCCATTTACCTTCCAGGACGTGCAAACCCCAGGCCACCGCGTTCCAGGAAAATTCAGGGTCTGTGAAAAGCACATGCAGAATCCGTCTGTGCTTATGCACAACGTGGAGTCAGTTCTCGATGAACCCCATGGAGATTGAACCCAGGGGCACTGGAACTCAGCTGTGCCCCCGGCCCTTTTCATTTTTTATTTTGAGACAGGGTCTCAGGCTGACCTTGAACTCGACATTCTCCTGCCTCAGTCTCCCTTGTTGCTGGGACGGCAGGCATCGCCTCTGGGCCCGGCCACAAATATTTCTTGAACAATTACATCAGGGATTTTTTTTTTAATGTTTATTTTGCAGTTCTGGGGGTGGACCCAGCCTCACACATGCTGGGCCAACGCTCTGCCACTGAGCTGCACCCCCAACCCACCCAGAGGATTCTCTCTCACCTCCTCTCTTGTTCTGGAAGTTTCTGGAGGGCAGTACCATGCCTGAGCGACCTGTGTCCCAGGCTCAGGTTAGCTTCTCTGTCACCCGGAGAGCACTGTCAAGTGTTGAATGAGCGAATGAAGGCAAAAATCAATGTGGACTGTCCGTGTCCTCCTAAGTGACTTGGGATACACTGATACGCTTCGTAGACCCTCAGGAGCTGTCCTGCCAGGAGGTGGGCCTGGCGGGGTTCTCTGCCTGGCCGTGGTCTTAGCTGCTAACAGTTATTCCGGCTTTTGCTGTGTGTAACAAACGGACCCCAAACACACTGGTTAAAGCAACGGCAGTTTGGTCGTCTCTCACGATTCTGGGGGTGGCCATCTGGCCCCACAGGATGGCCCACGTGGTCACCTTCAACTGACGACTCAGGCTGGAGTTTCCGAGGCGGCCTGTCACGCCCAGCAGTGGTGCCTCATCCCACGGGCTTCCCTCTTAGAGCAGCTGACCCCAGGGTCCTTCACCACGGGGGAGGGGCGGGAGGTTCCAAGAAAGTCAAGGACGGCATCTCCCAGGTGGAGGCCGGGTCCAAAGCCATCGGGCCACCCACCACCTCCACCCCCCTTCCTGCTGGCCACAGCCCCACGGAAGTGCCCGGTCCCGGTGGGCAGGGTCAGCCCTGGCTCTGAGGGGAGGGAGAGCCAAGACTGCAGGTCCAGGATGCGCAGGGATGGGGGTCCCCTGGGACCCAGAGCCTCCTCCCCTGGGGACCTGGGGTGGAATGGAGGGTGGGGGCTGGGTGCAGAGTTCTTTTCGGGATTTCGTCTGGTCTGGGTGGTGGGTTTGTCTCCCCGCCTCTCGCCTCGCTCCTCTCGGCTCCGCTGCGTGGAGAGCCTCCGTGGTGCAGCCTTCCGCTGGTTCTGCAGGTCTGGCCACAGGGCTCCCCGGGGTCGTCCACTGTGGCCCCTCGAGCTAGATTCCTGGAGTTGGGACCAGGTCTGTCAACGAGGACTGCGCCACCTGGGAACACCCTCCACTTCCAGCTCCGGGCCTCTCCTCCCTTCAGCGGCTCCTCATGCCAAGGGCCCTGTGAGGATGGAGGGTGGACGGCTGGGAAGGAGCCAGCGCATCTCGGGGTGGCCACAGCCCTGCCCCAGAGGATTCTGCACGGGGTGGGGGTGGGTACGGAGAGGGCTGGACTGAAGAGCAGCTCAGGTGGGCACGGTGGCACACGCCTGTGGTCCCACCTGCTTGGGAGGCTGAGGCAGGAGGATCGCGAGTTCCAGGCCAGCCTCAGCAACTTAGGGAGGCCCTAAGCAACTCAGTGAGACACTGTCTCTGAATAAAATATTTTTAAAAAAATGTCTGGGGATGTGGCTCAGTGGTTAAGTGCCCCTGGGTTCAATCCCCTGTACCAAAAAAGAAAAAAAAAAGAAGCCGGGAATCCCTTGGTCCATCTTCAAAACAGCAACGCCTGCCTGAGACACGTCCCCACACGGCTGGCCACATCAGGGCCCTGTGATGAGACATTTGTGCCTCAGTGTCAGTTATAAACCCAAACACGTGCAGGTCTGCCCCCACCCCAAGCAGATTCCAAGCAGCGAGAAGGCAGCCAACCCAAATAAATGTGTGCCCAAGTCTATGGTTTCCAGGGACATAGAAACTGCTGGGCTGCCGAGAACCGCGTGGAAGAGGGCACCCCGTGCTCCCCGCCGCCAGGTTCCATTGGGCACTGCCTACCCGACAGCTTGGCGGGCTCGTGTGGCAGAGAAAGGCGTCTGTGGGCCGGGGGCGGATGGGGGCAGAGCCGATCAGATGGTCCAGGGAGGACTGGGCCGTGTTGTCTTAGAGCCCGAAAACCAAGTGGCGGCCCACGACCAGGAGAGTGGCCGAATTCCTCAGCTGGCCCAGTCATCCGGGGAATGCGAAGACCGCTTTCAATGTTGTGTTTGTGAGGAAATGACAGTCCCCACGTGGGCCACGTCAGGTCCTCCAGAGACCCTGTGGGCACTCACGGGCAGACACTGTTTACTTAACTGGAGTTGGTTTCTGAAAACATGCGGCTCTGGAGGGTGGGGGGTGGGCACGGCCCCTGGGATCTTCTTTCAGGTCTGGACGGGCCCCTGCTCATCCCCTGGGGCTGATAAGACCCCAGATTCCAGGACAGATCCAGGCCTCCCGACAAGGGCCGCGGCCAGGACCTGGTCATTCCAGAGGCCTCCCGGCTCAGCAGAGCCGACTTCCGACTGTCATAGTTTGTCACAGGGATCAGCGGGGCCTGGAATGAGGCTCCAGATGGCCAGCATGAGGGTGGGGGAGATTCTGGGCCGAGGAATCTGAGAAGTTATCTCTAGGAAGAATCCGGCGCTCACATTCTTGCTGGCTCTGGGAGCTGATGGGTTGATAAAGGGGGAGAATTTGATGCCTCTGGCTTCAGGAAAATGGCAGCCAGCATGGCTTTCGGACACCCTTCCCCTTGTGACGGACTTTCCACCACCCCTAGAACTTGCAATCTTCCTGCCTTGGCCTCCCCGGCAGCCGGGGTCACGGGTGTAGGCCATCCGCCTGGCTGATTCCTCCTCCAGCCGACCCTCTTGCCACCGCGTCGCCTGTTGACCTCCCAAACTGGGCACTAAATAAGGCTCCTTCCTTCCTATTCCTTATCCTCCCAGGGGACCCCCCATCGGCTGGCCCATAGTCTGCCCTTGGGCTTGGGAGGGGTTACTGTGTTCAAGGTTCAGGACAGGGCAGAGGTGCTAGTGTTGGCCCAGGTCATGTGCCCAAGGTCATGCAGCTCGGGAACAAAGAAGCCAAGGTCAGACTCTGGGCCTGGGTGCCCAGCAGGATTCCCAGGAGGGGGCCCCACAGCCGGGGTGGGGTCTTGGAGGACGCTCAGGGGGATTATTTATTATTGACTGCTGAGTGGCTTCCCCAGAACTCTTTACGTTTCACTTTGAACCAGCCTCACTACGTTGCTCAAACTCCTAGTTCTCCTGCCTCGGCCTCCCGGATCGCTGGGATTGGGAGGCGCCGCTGCGCCTCTCTGGGTCCCAGGAGTTTCAAGGTTTAGTGAAAACAGGAAGGTGCAAGTCGGGACCCAGGAGAGAGCCCCGGCCTTCCAGGGTGGAGGTGGCTCATTCGGGCCAGCGGCGAAGTGGGAGAGGGGAGAGGCCGGGGCTCGGCAGGGCTGCCCGTGAGGACCAGATCAGATTGGTCACCATCAGACACGCCACCTGGAAGACCGGGTGATGTTTTTGTCAATCGCCCTTAGGACTTGGTGGCACTCTGATGGGCGTCCCCTTTATTCTTGAAGGCCAAGTCCCAGGCCTCCATGGCCCTGCCCAGCGCTTAGCACTTGGCATAGTGGGCCTCTGCCCTCTGCCTCCCCTGGGACACTTCCTCTGGTGGTGCATCAGGCTGAAGCCCTGCTCTGCTGACCGCTGAGGGTGCCCGAGGGCCCGGGGACAGTGCTGTGGGAGTTCTAGCTCCTGAGCTGCCCCTTCTTGGGAGACCCTCACGGACGGCAGGACTTCTGGAACAGTTGGTGAGGAGTGCGGATGCTCGGGGACTTGAGGGCTCATTCAGGACTTTCCCACGTCTCCCGGCTGCCCAGTCACCTCTTAGCCTGGTGTCCCCAGATGATGACAACACGGGCACCTCCCTGACAGCTTTGGCCATCATCATGTGCCACCGGAGCTCTAGTGTACTTAATATTTTAATTTTTTTATTATTATTATTTTAATATTTATTTAGGTGTAGATGGACACAGCACAATGCCTTTATTTTTATGTGGCGCTGAGGATGGAACCCGGGTCCCGCCCGTGCTGGCGAGCGCCCTACCGCCGAGCCACAATCCCAGCCCCAATATTTTCATTTAACGTGGTTCACTTTGCTGGGTGCGGTGGTACACGCCCGTAATCCAGCAGCTCAGGAGGCCGAGGCAGGAGGACCACAAGTTCCAGGCCAGGCTCAGCAATTTAGCAAGACCTTGTCTCAAAAAAAAAAAAAAAAAAAAAAACGGGGGGCGGGAGTGGCAAGGAGTGTGGCTCTGAGGGTAAGCTCCCCGGAGCCGATCCCTGACACTAAAATAAGTAAACAGATGTTTGATTTAATTAAAAGGGTTGGAGATGTGGCTCAGTGGTGAAGCCCCATGACACCGATAAATAAGTGAATAAATAATAAAACGATTCACTTTCCTCCCGACTTCTAATTCTGACAAATTTCCGACCTTTAGGAAAGTCGAAAGGATGATGCAGAGAAGGCTCATGAGGTGCAGAGCTGTTGACTTTTCCTTTTCTTTTCCCTTTTTTTTCAGGAACAGGACCCAGGGCCTTGGTCATGCCAGGCCAGCACTTTGCCACTGAGCTACGTCCCCTCCCCTTTTTATTTTTTATATTGAGAGAGGGTCTTGCTAAGTTGCTGAGGCTGACCTTGAACTTGACATCCTCTGGCCTCAGCCTCCTGAGTCACTGGGATCACAGATACCTGCTACAACGCCTTACTTTTATTTTTGGTACCAGGGATTGAAGCCAGGGACCCTTGACCACTGAGCCACATCTCCAGCCCTTTTCATTGTTTATTTTGAGACAGGGTCTCCCTAAGTTGCTTAGGGCCTTTCTAAGTTGCTGAGGCTGACCTTGAAGTTGCAGTCCTCCTGCCTCGGCCTCCCAAACTGCTGGGATTACAGGTCCGGGCCACTGTGCCCAGCCTGGCTCACTTTTATACTTTAAAGAATTAAAAATTGGAAAGTGTCCCTGGCGAGCCATGATCGCGGCCGGGCACGACTGGAGCTGGGTGCTGCTGGGGTGGGTGGCCGGGGCGCAGGCTGGCCAGGTTGGAGGAGAGTGGAAGGCAGCCATGCCCACGCCCAGCCTTTCTCCCAGGCCTAGGGGGACTGAGGGGCCTCGGCCAGAGGAGAAAGCCACTTTCTCACTAGGAGGTTCAGTGTAGTGTAGTGCTCAGTCTGAATGTCCCCTAAGGTCAGCAGAGGTGCCGCCCCTGTGTGAACCCTGCTGTGGGAAACACCTGGGGTCCAGCTGCCTGCCCACTCGTGGGTCAGAGCCCTGACTCTGGCCCTGCTAGGGTCCACCTGGGGCTCCCCTCTGCCCTGGAGGGCCGGGCTCATGGGCTGGGGGCTGAGGCGGGGCTGTGGGGCGCGCTCTAAAGGGTGCAGACCTTTGGTGAGTGCAGAACAGAAGGGAGTGCCCTGGGGACTCCAGGGACAGCACTGTGCCAGCACCTGTCAGGAGCGGGAGGTCACTCGGGGAGGCCACCGTGCGGAAGCTGGCTGTCCCAGCAGCCCTTGGAGTGTCTGGGCTTGTTGGTACTCATCTTCCAAAGTTCCCGTATTTTACAAGCCTGCGTAGGTGACGCTTCCTGAAACCGCGAGGCAGGTTTCCAGCCCCTCCAGGGCCTTCGGTGGCACAGAATGACTGACTGCTCTCCCGCCCTCAGGGGATTTCAGTCTAGGATAAGTCACTGCTGGCTCAGGGTCTGAGCATCCGCCCGGAGGGGTTCAGGCCAGCGCTGGCCGAGTTTCTGGGTTTGCTGCTAAGAGCTGCTGGTCTCTGCTGATCTGACCCCGCATTAGAACACCCTTGAGTTTGTCCAAGGGAGGGAATGGGGTGGAATTTTCTCTGCATAAGCGGTGTGAGTCCCATCCAAAGGAAGCTGGTTGGGACAAGTAATAAGCAATTCATTGTCGTTTTTAGAAATGAAGCTCTCCCAGGTAAGCGTGTCACCCCCAACCCAGAGGGGACAACTCAGTTGGGTTAAATCTTTCCCAACAATCTTCCTGGCTGTATGTGTCTCCCTCGCATTTCACTTCCCAGTGTGCAAGGGAAGGTGTTGCACAATCAGGGTTGTCTCAGCAGGTGTGGTGGCACGAGCCTGTAGGCCCAGCTACGAGGGAGGCTGAGGCGGGAGGACCACTGAGCCCAGGAGTCCCAGGCCAGCGGGCAGCAGGGCAAGACTCTGCCTCTGTGAAGAGGTCCACGCGGGATGCATCCTTGTCCTGACCCCTTTCACTTGGTGACGAGGCTTGGGGACCAGATACAGCTCTTTCTAAACTGCCGCCTGGTGCCCTGCAATGTCACTGTCACATTTGCCCGACCAGTCATGATTTGCAGGACGGTGAAGGGACTCCCCTGGTTTCCTGGGTGAGCGGCTCTGGGTGGGCACCCAGCCGTCTCCCACGCACGTGCCTAGGTGATGTTCCCACTGCTGGGCGGTGCTGGTTCTGGTTTTGGAAGGTGGTGCCAAGTGGTCCCCGGGGTCCGTCTGCTGAGCTCTGGAGTCAGTGTCTGTTCCTTCCTGGTTTCTTCCCTGCAGGGTGGAGAAGAACCGGGGAGGGAGAGAGGGACTCGCGCTAGGTGTTAGAGGCTCTGGACGTGTCCAGCCAGGCAGCCTGGAGTCTCCTCCAGAGGCGTAAATGGGGCTTTGTTCCTGGTCCCCCAGAGCAGAATCAGAGAGCTGAGATGTGCTCGGTTGACAGAGGGAGGCCCGTGTCCTGGGCGGGACCGCACCCGGGGCTGGGAGGTGCCTGGGTTTGCAGGCAGAGGCTGACGACCCCCAGACCCCACCACAATTCAAGTGTTAAAAGTCGTCTCAGGAGCCTGGCTCCTGTCTGCCGCATGCGGGAGGGACGGGTGGGAGGGGTGGGGAAGACGGGGCTTGGGGGGCCCAGGGCCAGAGGAAGAGGAGGAAGAGGGGGACAGACGGAAGGAAAGTCGGTGGGGAAGGGGCTGGAGGGAGGGGCGGGGAGGGAGCCTGGGAGGAGGGCGGTGGCCACGCAGCCCTGGGGGGCGGCCGTCTGTCTGTTTGTGATTAGCAGAGCAGCCTGGTGCGGAGTGGGGTAAACAGAAACTTCCAGGCGTCCCCTCCGCCCCCTCCGCCCCCTTCAAGGCGAGCAGGACTCAGATGCTCCGTGATTAATGGTGCAGGATTCAGGACAGACCACAAACACTGCGCGATCGAGCTGCCTCTTCCCAGCCCCGTGCCAGGACGGGAGTGGGGGGCGGGCCGCGCAGGGCTGGGGGCCCCGCCTGCTGGGGGCCAGCGTGGAATTCTCCCCGGCAGAGCCTGGTGTGACCCTGACAGCAATCGACACCGCCAGAGCGGCAGGCTGCATCCGGCCCCCCCCCCCCCCCCCCGCGGCTTCCTGGAACCCCAGCCCCTCGGCCGCTGCCCCTGACAGCTCCGATGATAAGAGCGCTATCGGAGCCCGGCAAAGCGTCCACCCTGCAAACCAGGGAAGCCGGGGGCTTAGTGCAGCCTCGAGGCAGTCCCCGGGAGGACGTGGCCAGGCTGGATGGCCTTTCCTGAGCCCGAGCCCCGTCCCTGGAATTCTGCAGCTGGGATCTGACGCTGAGACCTTGCAGCAACAGAGACAGCAAGGCTGCTGCAAGGAGGACGGGGGACTCAGACCTGCTCCATGGTGAGTGTGAGGTGCCCGCAGCGGGTTGGTGCGTGGACCAGACTTCTGCGGGGAGGAGGGTGGCGCTCCCTCACACCACCTGGAGCTCCCAGGAGGGGAAGGGAGCCTGGGTGGAGGCTGAGAGGGACTGTAGTGTCTTGCTGTGTGATCTAGGGGAGTTCTTTTCCTTCTCTGGGCCTCCCTTCACCCGTCTCTGAATGGAGTGGTTGGACCAGGTGATCTTTAGGAGGCCCTGACCGTGACTTTGTTCCTTGGGCACCTGCTACGTGCAAGGCCCTGTGCTGGGCATCCCCATAGCTGCTGTTCCCGCAGGTGTTATTGTCCTCCTCACTGTACGCGGAGGAAACAGGCCCAGAAAAGTAAAGCAATTTGCCTAAGGTCACACAGCCCCTCAGAGATGAGAAACAGAGGGAGGTCATTCCGACTTGGCTTTGACTGAACCTCCTCCGCCCCCAGAACAGTCTCTGTGTTCTCTGGTTCTGCAATTATCCGGGGGTGGGAGGCCGGAGGCAGAATGGAATAGGCATTACCTGCCGGAGGTGGGGCCGGGGAGCCGCAGGCTGAAGCCTGGCCAGCGGCCTTCAGCGTCTGGAAGATGGCTCAAGCCAGGTGTAGGACGCTGCCCAGGACGGAGGGTCGGCTGAGCGTCCTGTGCAGTTTCTGCCGTGTCCTGGGCTGTGAGGGAAGAGGGTTAACGGCAGGGCAGAGCGAGCTGGGGTGGGGAGAGGGACAAGCCTCCTCTAGGTTCCGTTCCAACTTTATTTTGCAAAAATCTGTTTCGAATCACTGTGGGCCTGCGCAGCGACTTTGGACGGAACACAGTTGTGAAATACACGGCACTTTCCCCGCGCCTCCCCCGGGACCCGCTCGCTCATACTATCGCCGGCTGTTGGCGTCCACAGCTCTGCAGTGGGGCCGAGCGGCCAGGAGGTAAGGCGCAGACACACTCAGAAGCCGGGTGCAGTGGACACCCAAGGGCCAGGAAGCGCACAGCCGAGCGAGCGGCAGCCGGTGGGAAGCCCCTGGGGTGCCAGGCACCAGGCCAGAAGGAAGGTCCCGACACCCACATGTGGCCTCCTTTTTCTTCCTTTGGAAAATTCCACCCCGCAGCAGCTCTGGGCAGACCCAGGGGCTGGTGCAGAGTCCCCCTTCCCAGGGACAAGTTGAGACGTGCTCCCCGCTGTGGAGGACAAGTTGTCCTGGAAACTCCCCGGGTCTGGGGAAACTGAGGCAGCGGGTGGCGCTCCCCAGGCCTGCCCTGGGTTTTCTCTGTGACCTTGAACAAGTCGTCACCCCTCTCTGAGCCTCGGCTTCCTCATCTGTGAGGCAAAGGCAGGGGTTCAGGGAGCCTCAGATTCCGGGCTCTGGTTGAAGGACACGTGGGTTCCACACCAGGCGAGGCTGGGAACAAGCCAGAAGCTGGAGCCAGGAAATCCCCCGGGAATTCCCCAGAGCAGCCGGGGGACACCGGGACCCTGGGTGCAGCTGGGCCTGGAGAAGTGGCCAGTGCTGGAGTGCCGCCCTGGCTGCTGTCAGGGGAACAGCCCTGCAGCCTGGAAAGCCCAGTGAGTCGACGGCAGCCCTGTTCCTGCAGCATGGTTTCGCACTGGGCAACTGGACACAGCTCCCAGCTGGCTGCAGAGCCCCCAGCGTGAGCCCCGGGGTCCCCCAGTTCTTCCAGGGAGCTCCAAAGGGACGTGCCCCAGAGCTCATGAACCGGTCTCTGGCCCCACTCAGGCTTCAGGCAGACCCAGGCCCCTCGAGACGCTTCCCCGCCCACCCGAGCTCACCAGCGTCTGCAGGGCATCTCTGGAAACCACCGGAGCTTCCTGAACTGTATGTCAGGGCTGCCCTGGGCTCGGGGAGATGGGCAGAGGGACGATGGCTGCCTCCCCAACTCAGTGACATGGCTTCCCCGCGTGGGGGGTGACGCGCTAACAGAAACAGCATCTTGGAACCCGGGGAGGAAGAGCTAGGCCAAACCTGCAGGAAGTTGAGCTTCTATTTTTAGAAACCCCGGGAGCCAGGTGGTCCCTGTGCTGTGTGCACTGACCCCAGGTCGTGTGGCTTGTGAAAGCCAATTGTCTGATTTTCAGGAATTTGGTGAACTGGTTGCTAAACACAGTCATTATTAAAATCAGATTATATAAACGTCATCAAAAAAGTTATACGTATCATTTGGTCCTGGGGACTGAACCCACGTGCCCTTTTAATTTTTTATGTTAAGGCAGAGTCTCGCTGAGTTGCTTAGGGTCTTGCTAAGTTGCTGAGGTTGGTCTTGAACTTGTGATCCTCTTGCCTCAGCCTCCTGAATATCCAGGGTTACAGGCGGGCGCCACTGCGCCTGACTATAAATTCTATTTTTATTTGCAATCGTGTGCTACGTATCCTGTACGTCAAAACCATTGTAATCAACCCAGTAAGCGTGTGTGACGCGTCTGTGTCGTGTGTGTGTGTGTGTGTGTGTGTGTGTGTGTGTGCACAGCACATCTGCCCTGAGAGCCTGCTGTTAGACCTTTGCAGCACACCACTGACACCTCGCACGTCAGGGACCGTCCTCTGCCTTCACCCGGAGGATTCCTGACCCCACGTGGGGCCTGGACACAAATCCCCTCAACTCCTCCTTTGACTTAAAGCAAACCAGTGGCTAAAGGCCTCTCGGGCCCGGTGTGGGGGGGTGCAGGGTTGGGTGGGGCAGAGGGTCCTGTCTAGCTGCAGCCTCTGGCTCCGAGACCTGGGCCCCTGGGTGCGGGCAGCGCCCTGCTCTGCAGCCCTTCTTGGTCCTGTGCCAGCCTTGGCTTCCCCGCGTGGGGGGTGAGGCGCTAACAGAAACGGCGTCTTGGAACCCGGGGAGGACAGCTGGGCCAAACCTGCGGGAAGTTGAGCTTCTATTTTTAGAGACCCCGGGATCCAGGTGGGCCCTTTCCAGATCCCCAAGCCAGAAGCACGAGAGGAAAATCTCCCTCACCCTGGCTCCGCCTCTCTGCAGTCTGGGTCACGGAGGAGGCCCCGGGAGGGGACGGGAGGGGACGGGAGGGGACAGTGGCACGAGAAGGAGCTGGGCCTCCAGGTTGACAGAGAACTAACGCCTTGCACCCCTGTTCCTGGGCACGGCGGGCACGGCGGGCAGGGCTGTCCTGGGCGCAGGCCTCGGCGGCCCGGCTCCTGTACTCGGGGAGCCCCGAGGGTCAGGCGTCCACTCTTCTGTCCATTTACTCCTTCATGTTTTTCTTTCTTTTCTGAAATTTCAATCTTCAAAAGTGGGTCGAGGCTGGGGGTGTGGCCCAGGGGCAGAGCATGGGAGGCCCCGGGCTCCGTCCCCACCACTGCCAAAACCAGTGCCATCCTCCTGCCCACCGTGGGGCACCTTCTTGCCTTGGCTTGGCGAGGTGTGGCGGCTGCTCTTCCATGTCCACCTGTGAAGATGTGAATCGTCTTCCGATGCTTGCACAGCAGAAGTGCTAGAAGGTTCTAGGGAGGATCCTTTTCGATGGCCGTGTCTCTGCTTTTGGACCAGGTCTCAACTTCCTTCACCCCAAACACTTGCCCGGAGCCCAGCGCCTGAGGCCCTGCGCTCCATCCGCAGTCACAGATGAAAATAAATAAATACAGATGGGGGGGCCGTGCCTGCAGCCCAGCTACTTGGGAGACTGACGCTGGAGGATTTCTTTTTTTTTGTTTTTTTTTTTGTTTTTTTTTTTTTTTTAAAGAGAGAGTGAGAGAGGGGAGAGAGAGAGAATTTTTAATATTTATTTTTTAGTTCTCGCGGACACAACATCTTTGTTGGTATGTGGTGCTGAGGATCGAACCCGGGCCGCACGCATGCCAGGCGAGCGCGCTACCGCTTGAGCCACATCCCCAGCCCAACTGGAGGATTTCTTGAGCTCTCAAGTTGGAGACCAGGCTGGGACCCAGCGACCCAGGAGGCAGAGGCGGCAGCACCCACGCTGCAGCCAGCCTCAGCAACTAGTGAGACCCCGACTCAAAATGATTCCTTTCTTTTTCTTGGTACCAGGAATTGAACCCAGGGGCACCTGACCCTGAGCCACATCCCAGCCCTTTTAAAATATTTTATTTAGAGACAGGGTCTCGCTGAGTTGCTCAGGGCCTCACTCAGTTGCTGAGGCTGGCCTTGAACTTGTGACCCTCCTGCCTCAGTCCCCCAAACTGCGATTACAGTTTTGATGTAGCTCACTGTGATGTACCACCCCTGGGCTCTGACCCCCGCACACCAAAAAGCAAACCGACCAACCAACCCGCCACTTTGTCGCGAAGCCCTCCGGATCCCCCATCTGAGATGGCAGCCTGTGCCCGCCCGCCCACCCCTCCTCGGTGGTTTCCCACCACTCACATCCCCCAACATGTCATCATTCTTTCCTTAAACGCCCGGTTAGGAGGTGAGTCTCTGAAGGCAGAGGTCCGCTGCATTTCCGCCATGTCCCACAGTAGGTCTTCATCACCTGCCTGTTGGCTCACAGGAAGCGCTCAGTCAGTCCTGGCTTTGCTGTTGCCAAGGCAGCCCGGCCCCTCGGGAGGCCCCGGTGAGGGCGCCTGGCCCTTCCTGCAGTGCCCTCTGTCTGTGCCCGAGTGCCACATGGACACTGCCAGGCCCAGCCAGGGGGAGGACGCACTCAAGCCCGTCGGCACCCGGAAACTGGCCTCCTGAGCCAGGCCCAGGCCGGGTCCAACGGGGCCCTGCAGCCACCCCTCCTGGCTCACATCTGGAGTCAGGCACTGTGGCCACTGGCGAAGGACAACGTGGCCACAGCCGCTGCCCAGCTCCCCAGGCTCCTGGCCTGCAGGGTGTGCAGCCTGGCAGGGAGGCCAGGGACACGGCAGGGAGGCTGGGGACATGTGGGGAGGCTGGGGACACGGCGGGGGCTGGGTGCAGTCAGGGTAGAGCGTGTGGAGCGCGTGGACAGGCTCGGGGCTCTGGATTCCGTCCCTGCCCACAAACAAGTCCCCAGACAGCATGGCCGCTTCCTCACCGCGTCCAGGGAACCCCGGGCGTCAGGCAGGCTGTGGGACTGGGACTCTACTGTGCCCAGAGGGCTGTCACCGTGATGTCCCTATGTCTGTGCCACAGCAGCGCCTGGAGGGGACGGAGCCTGACAGCCGCGCCACAGAGGCAGCCTGCTTCCCACCCGAGTGGGGGTGGTGGGCGGGGCACCCCGCACTCTCCTCCTGGACCTGTCACAAGCCTTCAAACATGAGGAAACCGAGGACCAGAGAGGTTAATAACTTGCCCCCAGCCACACAGGCCGAAGCAGCAGACATAGTTTGCCTTCAGCCTCTCAGTAGAGCCAAGTGGCTAAGCACCGCCAGCTCCTCAGTGCTACAGACCTGAATTCAAACCCTGCATCCCTGGCCACCTTGCTGTGTGACTCTCAGCAAGTTACTTTGTCTCTCTGAACTTCAGTTAATCTAAAATGAGAAAAGCTCTTCTCCAGACGTCTCATCAAATGTGTATTCCTAAGCCTTCTTTGCCCTCTGTTATATTTTATCAGAGTCAGGGTCTCACTGAGTTGCTTAGGGCCTTGTTAAGTTGCTGAGGCTGGCGGTGAAGTCTCGATCCTCCTGCCTCAGCCTCCCAGCACTGGGATGACAGGTGTGCACCACGTGCTCTGCTGTTCCTGTGCCTTCTTGCTCCTTGTTGGGCTCTGGCCGTCTCTGGACTCTCCCTGGAATATGCTGATCGGCGTGAGGTGGGCAGGGCTCCTCCTGGGCTGAGGGTCCATTCCGCCCAGGCCAGATGGGGGCCGGAGCGGCTTGCTGTGCTTGGAAGGCGCTTGTTGGGCTTGGCGGCAGGAGGGCGTGTGCCCCAGCAAGTGTCCACTTGGGGCCTGGACTTCTGTGACCCCCTTGGTGGAAAGGGCCTGACCTGGTTGAGGGGTGAGCAGCACAAGCCCCTGTGGCCTGGGGGTGAGGGGCTGAGTGGCGGTCACTCTGTGCCTGTGGGAAGCTAATTCTCTGGATGAAGCCCCTTCACTCGGGACGGCTCCGTTTCTGTCGCCGGTCAGTCCTGCTTGAGATCAGCCTTCTTCAACAGCAGCCGTTGGCCGCCCGCCTCGAGTCCTGGGGTCAACAGGGAAGGCGGCCTCTGTCCCCTCCGCACCCCCGGCTAGTTGGGATGTGGGGCTGCGTAGGCCACTCAGCATCCCGAGTCTGGACTCCAGGAAAGGACAGAAAAGTGACCTGCAACCATACTTGACTGGGGATGGTGGCTGCCAGGGGCCTCACTGCCCATCTGTCCTGGCCCTGGGTGTGTCGCCTGGTGACACCTGTCCCGGGGCCCGTGAGGTGGGCGCTCAGGGGTGTCTGTCTGCGTCCCTCTCTCCAGGCTCCAGAGGGCTCCTGGCGGGGGGAGCCGTGGCCAGAGGACTGGGCGACACTCAGTGTGACCCGAACTGGCCACCCGAGCCAAACCTAGGTCCACTGCTGTTGGTCATGATCCTCCGACAAGGGACCAACTGTTGGGTGCCCACCTTCCCCGTGTTGAAGGGACGGTGGTGGCCCTGCACCCCAGCCCTGCCAGGTGACATGAGCTGTCCTCACCGAGGCCCCAGGTCCCCGCGCACTCTGCCAGCACTGAGTCTGTGTGGCTCTGCCAACGCCGCTCAGCGGGTCCCCGCGGTGGACGTGGGGTGGGTCCTCATCTTCTGTGACCACAGGTGGTGCTGCCCTGAGTCACCTGCGGCTCCGTGCGCCCAGCCCTCACCGCGGCCTCTGGTGTGGGAGCCCACGGTGACCTTGGCTCTGGACTCTGTGTCCACAGAGCGACAGACGCGGGTGCGGCCAGGCCTCCCCGGCATGCAGACGGGCCTGCAGAGTGGGCCAGGGGTGGGCAGGCCCTCTGCTGGCTCCCCACGGTCCTCCTGAGACCCCAGGTGTGTCACGGGGGGTGGCGCTGTGCCTCAGGGGACCTGGGGAGAGGGGTCTGCCTGGAGGGGTCTGTCCAGGCCGTGTGACCCTCTTCCCGCAGACCCTGGGTCTCCGCCCCAGCACCCCACTGTATGTGACACTGGTTCAGCACCAGTGGCCTCTGGGGGCAAAGACGCGGGCCTGAGACCTGAGATGAGGAGTCCTGATACCCTCCCCGTCCCCTCCCCGTCCTCATCCCCAGAGCAGGACACTGATGACACCGGTGACAACGGGGAGGTCTCCGACCCAGAGACCAGGGGGAGCAGAGGCCCGCTGGTGCCAGGAGGTGTCCTGCCTGGGGCGGGTCCAGGCCCCAGGGACCTGTGGGCAGTGGCCTCGAGTCAGAGGCAGCTGCAAAGGAGTGACCGGTTCTGTGGCCTCGGTTGTGTCCCTCTGGAAGCGAGGCGAGGGCTCTGTGGCACGCGTGTGACGTCCTCGTGGTGTGGGACCCTGTGAGTCTGCAGTACGCGGGACACTGTTGGCATTCTGGTGAGGGACACTCAGGGTTGACAGAGGCAGGTGCCCTCCAGGGAGAGCCCGTGTCCAGCCTCATGCTGTAAAGTTGAATCTGGGGAGGCCCCAGGGGGACCTGGTGCCCCGAGGTGGACCCTCGGGGGAATCCAGGCAGCGCCCGGGCTTGTGGCCTCTTCACCCTGAGGTGGACTGACGTGGTCACCCCAGGCCCAAGGCAGAGGGTGACCCGCAGGAGCCAGGCCCCCCCCCCCCAACTCTTGCCCTGACCCAGAGCCCAGGCAGGAAGTGGCCGTGGGGGCGAGGAGTGTCCCTGCGTGGCTGTTGTCCTAGCACATTGCTGACATTTTTGCATCCTGGGACAAAGGGTGAAGGAACCCAGCTGGACCTTCCTGCTTCCTGGTGGACACGCCTCCTGATCCGCTGCAGCGGCGCTGTGGTGGCTGTGCCTGTCTTTGGCCTTCCTGTCCCCACCCCCCTCAGTGATGAGGACCCAGCTCGGTGGGTCCCTGCGACATGAGGGGTCGTTGAAGGTGTCGGGGGCCTTGGGTGCTGTCCCCGGCCTTGGGTGCTGCCTTCCTGCCACAGACGAGCCCTGAGGAGCCCTGAGTGCCAGACCTGGGGTCAACTGCGCAGGCTCCCTGTGGACACAGAGCTGGCCGTCCCCTGTCCCAAGCCCCAGGGCACTCGGCACCCAGAGGCCAGCTCAGGGCAGGGTCACAGCAGAGGCCTGCAGCTCCGGCAGACCAGGCCTGGAGGTCCCTCCGTAGAGGGACCTGGACGTGCTGCACCCCTGGCTGGCGCCTCCTGCAGGATGCGCAGAGCAGTGCAGGGCGTGGGGGGGCCCGGCCGTTGACCAGGTGCAGCAAATTCAGATCGAGACCCAGGGACGGGTCCCCAACGTCCCTAGGCTCTGATGCTCCCCTGTGAGGCGGGATGGGGTAAGGACGGTACTGGTGAGAGCTCAGTGACCCACAGGAAGCTCGTGGGAGCGCCTGGCGCAGTCACCAGGACACTGACCAGGGGTGCAGCCCGGGGGGCCGAGGACACTGAAGGCCGCTCTCTCCCAGCCCTGGAGGCAGAGCCGAGGGGCGTGGGCAGCCGGGCTCCCCGAGGACTCTGAGGACACCTGTTCCTCTGCCCCCTCTGGGTCTCTGGGTGGCCAGACCTTGCTGGCTGACCACACCCTGCAGACCCTCTCCGTCTCCACCCGACCTTCCTCCACGTGTCCCTCCTCCTACAGGAACACGGGCGTTGGAGTCAGGGCCCACTCTAAGCCAGGATGACCTCCGCTGAGCTAGTACTTCAAAGGCCCTGATTCCCCGCAGGGTCACTGCTGCGTCTCTGGGTGGACGGAGGAGCCTGGGGACGCCGCGACCCTACGCCTCCTGCTAGGGAGCCACAGCTGCTGACCCTCCCCCGCCCGGGGACACCACACGCCCAGCCCCCAGCTCCCATCTTCCTCCTCCTGACACGTCCCCTGCGTCCCCCTGCGTCCCCCTGTGAGGTGGACGCCGTGGTTCCCTCTGAGGGCCAGAGGTGGACCGACTTGCCCAGGGTCACGCAGTGAGTCAGGGGCAAACCTGAGGTTAAGACTTTCCGTCCAGAGCCGGCCAGTTCCGAGGCCCTCGGGTCCGTCCAGGGAGCTGGCCAGGCCTCCCCGCCTCTCCCCAGAGGCTGTGCAGAGGGTCCCCGTGTGGAGGACACGAAGCTGCGTCCCTGCCAGGCCAGCGTGGCCCCCTGCCTGAGGGGTGCCGAGGCCCGCGGTGCGCCTCCGCCATCTGGGGACGCTCTGGGAGGCTTCGTGGGCGACAGACTGAGGATGGTCCATTCAGGGGACGCGTGCTGGCCATGGAGCAGAGCCATGAAGTGCTGGGCAGGCCTGGAGCAGGCCCGAGGGACGAGGGCTTGTTCTGACACGGCGGAGCAGGAAGGGGCCTCTGCGTGTGGAGCTCCCCTGGGCCGCCGGAGCGTGTGCAGTGACCCCGGTCCCCAGCTCAGGACCGGGAAGGGGGGTTGTACCTCCAGTGACAGGGGACAGTTGTCTTGTCAGCAGGCAGAGCTGGTGGGCAGGTTGGAGGCCTCTCAGGAGAGTAGGGGACTCCCACAGGACAAGGCCAGGCTGCCAGCCCTTGCAGGGGGTGGCTGCAGTGGGCAGGAGCCAGGCGGACAGTCATACTGCCCGAATGCAAATCCTGTCCCCCCACTGACCGCTGGGTCTTAGTGAAGCCCCCAGAAGACAGATCGCAAGGGAGCCCCCCTATGAGGGCTGTGGGGGGTTCCGGGGGGTTCCAGGAGCTGACAGCATGCAGCACGTTTCCATGACACGCAGCCGGGCCCAGTGGTGCCCGTCTGTGATCCCAGAGACTCGGGAGGCTGAGGCAGGAGGATCACAAGTTCGAGGCCAGCCTCAGCAGCTTAGGGAGAACCTGTCTCAAAATAAAAAGGGCTGGGATGAGGCCCGCCGTAAAGCACCCTGGGGTCAATCTCCGGAACCTCCGCCCACCGCCCATGTCAACCTCCGTTGTCCTGGGGTGCCCCAGGGTGGACGGTGTCTGCAGAGGAGGGGGAGCCCCACCCCACTGCCCTGGGCTGGGCTGATGCACAGTGGGCGAGGCCTCTCCCGGAACCCACCCCAGGGCAGCGAGGCAGGCCCCCGGCCCCAGCTGGTGGTCACTCCAGCAGCCCGCAGAGATCCGGTCACGCCTGTGGGCATCAAGCGTCTCATCCCTGTGCGGGAGTTGGGGGGACACAGGATGCCCGCAGCCCGCAGCCCTTCCGCCTGGAAGGGGCCGGAAGTCAGAGGCGGGAGCCCTGGTGGGCGGGGGGCGGAGCCGCGCAGGGCCCAGCACACTGTGGCGGGATCGTGGGCATCGCGGCTCTGAGACCCGGGTGCCGCCGGCCTCCAGGTGGGCAGTCTGTCCCCGGCTCCGAGTCGTCGCAGTGGGGAGCTGAACCCGAGGGCCCTCGTCCCGGCTGCCCTGCACTGCCTGCGGGCGCTGGCCAGGCCGAGGACGCAGGCCAGCTGGCCACCGCTCTCCCACGGGGTCAGTTCTGAGCTGCTAGAGGCTATTGGCTGGTTGTGGGCAGCAGTGGCCCCACGGGGACACAGTCCATGGCGAGGGACGGGGATCCCGTGAGGGAGTCCTGGGCGGGGACAGTGCTGCCAGCGTGTGCCACACCCGTCCCCGGTGCCCAGCTCCTGGGCCCCAGCCCCTCACCCGGGCCTCGGCTGGCCTCCAGGACACAGGCAGACCCTGGCCCTGGTCCTCTGGGGCCCCGGGAGGACGTGCTGGGCCCAGTGGGGACGGGGGCCTTGCCTTGGTGAGGTCCTTCCCAGGGCACAGCGCCAGCTGGCCTGTGGCGGGCTGCGGGCTCGGCCCAGCCCTGACCCACCTGGGCTTTCCGTCCTCTCCCGGCCCCTGCTCCTGCGGGGCCTGTCCTCCTCTCGGGGCTGCAAGCCCGGCTCTGCTGGGGCGGCCTCTCCAGGCCAGACCCCCTTCCCTCCCTGGTGGGCAGGGGCCGCGGCTGCCGGCCCTGTGGAGGCTGCCCCCAGCCCTGGCCACGTGGTCCCTCCACTCGCCCTGCCAAGGGAGCAGGCCAAGGGGCGGGGCGGGGCGTCGAAGCCACCACCTCTCTAACCACAGCTGGAGGGGACCGTCCACCTCTTGACACGTCCTAGTCGCTGGAAGTGTCCACCTGCCGTCTCCCGAGGTGGGATCAGGACACCGGCCGGAAGCTGCCCCCAGGGCAGAGCTGGACTGGAGCCGGTCAGTCTGACCTCGAAGCCCTTCTCACGGGTTCCTCCTCCCCAGCCCCTGAGACCGGCCGGTCCTCTGCTGCCAGGCAGGACAGCGGTCACTCTTCCCTGAGAGTTCCCTGAGCACCTACTATGTGCCTGGCAGGGCGCCTGCAGCCCAGGGTGGTGCTGCCTGCTGTCCCTGGGCTGTGGCCGAGGGACACGGGGCTGACCTCCCCTCACTGACCACAGAGCAGGGTCCTGCCTCTCCTTCCTGAATCTGAGCCGCTGTCTCTCACAAGCAGCAGTCAGCGTGGCCGGGAAGGGACTGGCCAGTGGGACCCGAGTTCCTTCTCCCGGGCACTTGGGGCCTGCAGGGGGTGCCCGGTCTCAGTCCTCCTCCCAGCTGTCCTCGATGGCACCGGGTGGGTGTCCTGGGGAAGGAGTGTCGGGGTCTCCAGCCACCAGGGATGCGCGCGGCCCCTGATGGCCTTCCTGGCAACCGGGTGAAGCTGGCAGCTGGTCACTGTGTCCCCTGGGCAGGGGCCCTGCCTGCATGGCTTCTCCTCCGCTCCCAGCCCCAGCACCTGAGCCCCTGCCCGCTGTCCACCTCCAGCCCTGCTGCAGGTCACTCTGCTAACAAGGTGTCACCGGTCTCAGCAGGGTCCGTCCCATCCTGGCCGGGGGGCCCAGTGTGCCCACCCGAGGCTGCTGAGGGGGTCCCAGAGGGTCCGTGGGGATGGGGCTAAGTGCTATCTCTTGGCAGCAGCTGGACGTGTCCAGGCCCCCTGTCCTCCTCTCCGGGCAGATGGGTGCCTCAGGGTGGAGCAGGCTTGGCTGAGCCCAGGAGGGTGGGAGGAGAGGACGGTCACTTCCTAAGCTACAGCCTGCTGCAGAAGTGACCTCACGCTGGGGTGCCACCCCGGCAGCGGGATGAGAGTGTGTGACAGCAGTGGCCAGCAGCCTGGGCTCCGGAGAGGTGGCCCCAGCAGGGGTGGGGGCCAGGAGGAAGAGCGTGTGCTGCACATGTGTGTGAACATGCATGTGCGTGTGTGCGCCTGCACGCGTGTGCGGGGAGGGGGCATGTGAACACGTGTACCCGGCACGTGTGCAGCCTCCTCCGCTCCTGCCTTCGGGGTGTGCCCTGTCCCTGCAGAGCTGGGGGCGGGCAGGGCGGGCGGCACGTGTGGGTGCCACCTGAGGACCCGTCCCGCTGCCGTGGGACAGGCCATGAGTGGGCCCCGGCTGGAGGGAGACTGGGCTGGAGGTGGACGGGCACCTGTGCTCTCTGGAGTGTCCCCCTGCCCGGACGGCCTCAGGGTGAGGCAGGTGACCTCGGAGCATCACGGACTGCACCCGGGCAGTGCCGGCCCCTGTGCACTGGGAAGGAGATTTGTTGCCTCCGCGGGGAAGAGTGGACACTTCTCCAGGGACTGCACGGGTCCTACACTGAGGTGGCTGGGGGAGCCACGTCCTCATGGCAGAAGGACGCAGGAGCCCCAGGGGACCCGGCGGCTGGCGTGCGCCTGCCCCGCCCGAGCCAGCCCGGAGAGAAGGCCACAGTTCTCCCGCCACTGTCCAGGCCGCTCGGAACAGCCTGCCCACAGTGGCCATGGTCACACCCACTCCACAGAGAGGACAGGGGCAGCCTGGGCTCCGTCCACCGGCTCAGCCTCTGCTCCCCTGCCCCGGCCGCCACGCCCATGGTTCCAGAGCAGGAGGAGGAGGACCGGCTCCGGGAAACCTGAAGAGCAGACCAAGGTGGCCCCGGCCAACACTGGCCCCATGGCCCATGGTCTGCGCCCCGGCTCTTGGCTGGGCTGCGCGGGGAGAGGAGGCCGGACGCAGGAGCCCACCGAGAAGTGTTGAGGACGAGCCGTCTCCTCAGGGCGGGGAGGTGCTGCCCGTTGTCCTGGGGGACCAGCAGTGTGGCGGCTGGACTTTAACCGGCCCCTGGTGGCCAGGGCTCCCTCCCGAGGTGACCGCGGTTCGTGCTAATGTTTCAAAACACAGTTCAACGGAGCCAGTCCTCAGCCCCAGGAGCCAAGGAAAACCCGGCTTTGGGGGAGGTTTGGGGGGCACAGGGGCCGCCGAGGATCGTTGCTCCTCCTGACTCCTCCAAAGCAGAGGCCGGGTCACCAACGACAGGAAGGTGGACCCCGCGGGAGACTCCTGAGACGTTTCTTGCTGCATTTGAAGAAGTGGGCGTCCTCTCTCGGCAGCCCAGGCCTCCGGTCGTGGCTGGATTAAAGAGAGATTAAGGCCCAGCCCAGGATGATCACGTCCGTCTAACCTGCCCTTGCCCCCCGTTCTGAGGCCTGAGTGGAAGACAGATGGACACGGCCTCCTGCGTTACGTATGATGAAAACCCAACTCACACTGGTTTACGCAAAAGAGAACTTACAGGTTTGCCAAAGTGCACAGTCTGAGATTCGATGGCTTCAGGTAGGGCTGGGTCCAGGAGAGCACCGGGTGAGGTGAGGGTTGGGGCTGATCTTCTTTGGCCTGGAGGCCACTCCCTGGCTGAACCAGTCGCAGCAGCTGCATGGACGGGGCAGTCGGACCAGGCTGCGTCCCACCTCACCTCGACTATTTGGACTATTTGCGCCGAAAAGAGGTGTGGAGTCCCTCACCACAGGACCCCGTGGTGCTGCTGGAAGGAAGATGTGACCAGCAGAGCGCCTGTCCTCCACTCGGCCAGAGTCCAACGCCACACAATGCCAGCCCCCCAGCCCCCCAGCCCCTGGGGTAGTGGTTCAGCCTCACCCTGCCCGAGAGAGGAGGGGGCCCGGCAGCCAGGATCGTGGCCTGTGGGATGACGGTGGTGGCCTCAAGGTGAACCCTCGGTGGGACAGTGATTGATGACTTCAGTGGTGGCCGTGGCCTTCCCGCCTCCCTTGAGGCCAAGGTCTTTGCACACATATCCTGATCACCCTCCCTCAATGGCCCTTGGCTGGGGGTGTCCCCTCTGAGCAGGCCGTGGCTGGAGGCCTGCGGACGAGATTCCGTTGGTGGCCCTGGCTGCTGGCCTGAGGGTCACAAGGACCTGTGACCTGCTCCGTTGGGCGCCGGGAGGGATGGGGACGCAGGCGGCAGTCTTGGCCTCGGGTCACCAGGAAGGACAGGGCGCACCTTGGCTGAGAGGCCGAGTCACACGTACGTGGCTGCTCTGGCCCAGCTCCCTGGCCACAGGCGGTGGCCGAGGGGGACACCCCCGGGCTCCTCCCAGCCCCCACTGCACCAGGCCCAGGCCCCTGCCCTGCTGCCCCGCGGCTGCCCAGGGAGGACGGATGGGGTCCTGCGGTCTGCCCCTCCCCCGAGGGCTTCTCCTCCAGGGTCTGGCCCTAGCCAGGGACCAAAGCCACTGCTCCCGGGGCCTGGGACTCTGTCACCTGTGTGGCCCTGGAGAGGCGGGAGGCAGCCCAGCGCTCAGCTGGGAGGAGCAGCCGGAGGGCGGACGTGGCCTCGGCCCCTGCAGTGCCCAGCCCTGTGTCCCTGCTGTCCTGTGATGCCCTCCGCCCTGTGGTCACTCAACTCACTGGCGGCCACACAGCACCGCACAAGCCCCAGGGAGGACACGTCTGTGCCCCAGGCCTGGCCTCCGGTCTCCCTGGCCTGGCCTGGCCTGAGCCCTCGGGATACCACAGCCAGAGGCCCTGGGCCGGGGAAGGCTTGTCTTGTGGACAGTGGGTCCCTGCAGCTCTGTCCTGACCTCTGCCTGCCCGCCAAGCACTTCAGACCAGGGGGGAGCTAGTCACTGGGGACACACGGGGACACTGCTTTGGACTTGGCTGCTTTAGTGAGTCTGTGAGTTCCATGACTAGAAATCTGTTCCGACAATTTCAGGTTAGAAAGACACAAACTGGAAGGTTATACGGACATTTCTTTTGGTTATTAAATTTTTATATGCAGAAAGTCCAATGAAATCAATACGAAGAAAGACTTGTCGGTTCACATAACTGAGACTTCTGTGGGGAGTGTGGGCTTCAGGAGAAGCTTGATCCAGCCCCTTGACCTTCTCCCTGGAATCCAGAGCCCTGCAGCACCTTCCCCTCACCCCGTGGCTGAGGGCACATACTCCCGATGGCCACCAGCTCTTGACCTTTCTGCTCCTGTCTGCACTGACTGGAATGTCCTCTGTGTCTCCAGATGAACATTCCTGAGGGAGGAAAGTGAAGTCCATCTCTTTGGGTCAAGCACCAAAATCCTGCCTGTGGCCACAAAGGAAGGTTCCCCCCCCCCCCCCGGGTCCAGTGTGCAAGGATCCCTGGTCATCAGCAGCCAGACCCAGCAGACTGCCAGAGGGCGGGGATGTCCCCCAGTGCCTCCCGGGAAGCGGGGCTCAGTGGGCGAGTCCCCAAGGGCCCTGTCCCGGAGTCCACGGGGAGAGGCTCAGTTGGTTCTTGAAATTTTAGGGAGATCTCAGTTTGGCTGGAGGTTGGAGCTCGAGCATTTCCGAGGTTCTGTCTGTCCCCTCCGGAGCAGGTGGCCAGACCCGGGGTCCAGAGGCACGGTCTTCATCGCTGTCCCCCCCACCCCGGAGCCCCCTTCGCTCTGAGGCGGTGCTGGCTGAGGGCCGCTTCTCCGCACGCTGCTGCATTATTTTCTTTCTTTCTGACCAGGAAAAAGTTCTGCTCTCCACAACAATGTGCCCGCGTCATCAAGGGCTGGAAGAACCCGTTTGGCCATATTTAGAGCCCACAAGAAGGCGGAGTCAGTTCAGAGCTGAACTCTGGGCTTGGGGCCACAGTCCACTGCTCTGCTCTGCCAGGGCCCCGCGGCTCCACCTGCTGCCCCGTGGCCGGAATGTGCCCTCGGGCTCCAGCCGCCGGGATTCTTGAGTGTGACGGACTGAGAGAGTTACACCTGCCGCAGCTCTCAGAAGCTGTGTGACGCTTTCTAGCAAGTCCAGCCTCTCTGAGCCTGAATTTCACGACCGTTTCAAAAAGGGGGAGGGCGATAATAATAAGTACCTCACAGGATTTTATGGAGATTAAGAGACTTTTATTGCCCTGAAATATATACATGACATAAAATCTACCATTTTGACCATTTTTAGGGATAGTTCTGTGGGGTCAAGTGCGTTCACATTTGTGTGAAACCATCACCATCAGCCACCTCCAGAATCGTTCATTTTCCCCAAGTGAAACTGTCCATCAAACACCAACCCCCCGGCCCAGGGTAACCGCCGTTCCCATTTATTTTTTGTTTTGTTTTCGGGGGGCGGGGAGGGGGAGCTAGGAATCCGACTGCTCTAGGGACCTCCCGCGAGAGGAATTCCCCAGGACTGGCCTCTCGTGGCCAGCTGCTGGCTTGCACGGTGCCTGACAGCCTGGAGTCTCAGCTAGTTGGAGGCTGAGGCAGGAGGATCTCGCACCACAACCCACGAGTTCAAGGCCAGCCTGGGTGACATAGCGAGGCCCATGTAAGAGAGGGAAAGAGAAAGAGAAAGGAAGAAAGAGTAGACGTCTTCAAGCTTCGTCTGTGCCGTGGCATGGAGCAAAATTTCCTTCCTTTTTAAGGCTAACATTCCACGGCACACATATGTATGCATATGTCTGTGTACACACACACTCGTGTACACAGTACCACACCCTGTCACCCACCCATCTGCCACCTACTTCCACCTTTGGACCATTGTGAACATGGGTGAACCAATGTCTACTGGAACCCCGGGTCCCCAGCTTTCACGTCTTTTGGGTGTGTCCCAGAAGTCTGATGGAGATGTTTTATGGAGCGGGACTGGGATGCAGCTCAGTGGTACAGCACGTGCTCCGTGTGGGCGGGACCTGGGTTCCATTCCCAGCATCACCAAAAAAAAAAGGGTCAGGTGCAGCTGCTCACGCCTGTAATCCCAGCGACTTGGGAGGCTGAGGCAGAAGGATCACCAGCCTCATAACTAGTGAGGCCCTGGGCCACTTAGCAAGACCCTGTCTCAAAATAAGAAAATAAAAAGGGCTGGGACGTGGCTCCGGGTTTAGCGCCCTGGGTTCCGTCCCTGGCACGACAGCAGGCTAATTCAGGGGGAGGGATGCCTCGCCCAAGACCCGGACTCGGTGCCCTCAGCACACTGAGCTGTGAAACCCGCGCCAGGAAAACAGCAGACGGAATGGTTTAAAATGTGGATTAATTAAAATGAAAGGGTGAGAGTGGCCTTTGCCTGTCTCACTGGTGGTGCCTAAAAGGGGGTGGCCTGGGGCAGAGGGGACGTGGTAGGCGGGTCTCCCAGACGGGCCCTGGATGTCCTTGGCCACGAGTGGTGGGCGGGTCCTTGGTGTCCTTGCGCCTTCTGACCCAGGGGTTCAACCTCTGGGAGTTCATCCCCAAGACCGGGCCTCCAAGTGCCCAAGACTCGAGTCCAGGAATGTCCCCGCGGCAGAGCGCACGACACCGGGCCGACTTCTGTGTCTATCGACAGGGAAACGGAGTGGCGTGTGTTCTGTGACCTTAAGAGTGCTCGTGAGTGAAATGGGAAACCCGCTGTTGGGTGGGAAGGGCTTAAACGTCGCACATCCACCTGGGGTCACGGTGCAGCCGTGTGTGGGGCCCTCACTCGGTGCCGAAGCCCCCAGCTCTGCCCACACCTCCCTTCACTTACCTCTCCTCCTGGTGCAAAGGGGTGGGCACCCGATGACAGAAGAGGAAACAGCGGTTCCGAGGGGTGACGTGGTTTTCAGGGTCAGGCAGCCGCCTGCGGCAGAGCTGGAATTTGATGAAGGCCCTTGGGCTCCAAGGAGTGGAAAAGGGAAGGGGGTTCTCCTGAGCCCTGGAGGAGTGGGAGCGACCTTGACTCCCTCCTCAGACTCGCCTGTATTTCCCCAAAAAACTGGAGGGCGGGAGCGGGAGGCAGAAATCTGCGTCCTGGGTGCCGGTGACTCGGAAGGAGAGCGGAGGGCGGGAGAGCAGGAGAGCGGGACGGCTCGGCCTCGGCCTGGGCACTAGCCAGCGCAGTCCCGCGGTTCCTGCTTAAAGACGCGCAGAGGTCCTGGCTGTGCCTCGACTGGTGGCTTACTGCTAGGCATGTGCTGTGCACACCACACACACGCACACAAGCACACGCACGCACGTGCACACATACACATGTGCACATGCACACGCACACACAGACATGCGTGCACACACGTACACACATACGCACATGTGAGTGCGCACACACATGCACACATATACACAGGTGCATATACGCACGTGCATACACAGACATGTGCATACAGACACATGTGCACACACATACTCACATACGTGCATGCACACACACAGGAACAGGCATACACATGTGCACACAAAGACGCACACACCCACATACAAAAACATGCACACGTGCACACGCTCACACTCACACATGCACACATACGCACATGCATGCACACACCAGGCACACACACACACCCTCACACACACGCACACACAACACACACACACAGCCGCGCAGCTGAGCAGGAGGGACACCAAGCCCCGCGGGAGCCAAGCCCCTACTAGATGGACGCAGACGCCACGGGCCCAGCCCTCCTCAGAGCCGAGCAGGGACGTGGGGACTCTCCCTGTGACAGGGCGTCAGCGGGGTCTGAGCAACCCCAGCTCGTTCCAGATCTGCTCAGCGCCTGGTGTCATGGTGCCCGTCCGAGGCACGGGGACAGCGGGGTGGCTGGCCGCTCTCCTCGGGCAGCACACCAGGTGCTGGACGGAAGGAGGGAGCTTGTCCCCAAGCCCTCGGGCTCCCCACGGCTCCTGAGGGTCCCCGCTCCTTCCTGGCACCCCACCCTGTGGTCTGCGGGGGCCGGGAGGCGGCTCCTCTGGAGAAGCCGGGGCTGCCCTGGTCCTGGGGAGAATCTGCGGGGAGGACCTGAGGTGGCCCATGGGCTGAGGGCTTCACCCCGGACAAAACCGCCCCTGGGTCACGCGCTCCCCGTCCACTCACCTGCCTCAGCCGCGTGGACGCGGTGCCAAGACGGCATGCGACAGAGTGGCCCTGGGAAGGCGTCCACGCAGGGCCCTCTTCACTCTCTCGCGGCCAGGAGCAGGGACACTCCTCAGAGGGCTGGGGGCATCACAGGGAGCCACGCGGACCAGACCCTGCCTTCTAGAGCCCGCGTCCCTGGCAGGGTGACCCATCCCACACAGGGAAACTGTGACACGTGGAGTGTCCAGTGTGTTCAGTGCCAAAGGGCGATTCAAGGAGGGACTGGGACCCGGGGCTGGTGGAGGTGGTCACACGTCTAGGAAGGGGACGGGGGAGGGTGGGAGGGTGGCACTGAGCGGGGGGCGGTGATCTGCGATCCCAGCCCCAGGAGGCTGAGGGGCGCAGCGAGACCCGCCTCAGCACAGAACCAGAAGAGCTGGGGACGAGGGCCAGCGGTCCAGCACCCCGGGCCCGGCGCCCAGTTCCAGTTGCTCAATGAATGACGCTTGGGACACGCTGAACCAAGAGCCTCGGCTGCGGCTGCCCCCTGGGCTCTGGAGACAGATCGTGGGTGTGACTCAGCCGCCACGGTTGCCTCCCGTGGGACATCTGGAAGGGACAGCTGTTCCCTGCCCTGAGGGGTCAAGGAAGGCTGCCCAGGGGAGGCAGCTGGGACTTGCTTGGGGGCAAGTGTGACCTGCCGAGGAAGGACAGGAGACCAGTCCAGGGCGGGAACAGCGTGGCCCGGCCGCGGCGGCACAGGTGAGGGCCAGGGTGCTGGTAGAGACCTGGAGTTGGGGTGGGAGAGGCCTGGGTGCTGGGCGACCTGCAGGGCAGCGGGTCCTTGGTCAGCACCCAGGGCTGGACGGCCCTGGGAGCTCGTCAGCCGGCGCCTAAAAAAGATCCTAAGAACATAAAGACGACTCCTGTGCCGTGAAATGTGCCCTTTTAAGTAGACGACTTCATGACAATCAGCACAGTCACAAGGCGGTACGGCGGTCACCAGAGATTCCAGAATGTTCTCATTACACCCAAGACCCCAGGCCCGTGGCAGCCACCGCCCTCCCCCGCCCGGCCCTGGAGAGCCGATCATGCGCCTGCCGTCCTGGGTCTCCTGCTCTGGACTTTGGTGGGACGGGGTGTGGGCCGCCTGGGACTGGGTCTGGCTGTGTCCACGCAGCGTCCGTTCCGAGGTCCAGCTGCAGGGCAGCCACCCAGTGCCAGTCCTCCCCACTGCCACGTGGATCCTGCCGCCTGGACAGCCTGGTCCGTTTGTCTGTTTGCTGGACGGCCTTCAAGTGTCTGCCCCAGGTGGCGCCCACAGTGTGTGGGGTGCCGCTGGCCGCCGCCTCCTGCCCTGATTACTCTCCGTCCTTTTGAGTGCGGCTGAGCTGAGGCATGTGAAGCGGCGGCTCCCCGTGGGTTGGACTGCGTGCCCAGCAGCAGGACTCTGGTTGAGGCTGCGCACAGCATTGGATGGAAGGGCTGGTGACTTCTCCCATGTGGGAGGACCAGAGGAATAGCCATCAGCAGGGGCCTGGGGTTTGCAGCCTGGGGGACTTGGGGGAGGGACGGGGCAGGGGCAGGCCCCTCCAGGTGTAGAAGTGCCTGGGTCCAGGGTTGGCTTCCTCCTCACAGGGCAGGGCCGCAGTGTCATCCCTCCTGGCCTGGTGCGGTGGCACATGCCTTTAACCCCAGGTACTCAGGAGGCTGAAGCAGGAGGATCACAAATTGGAGGCCAGCCTCAGCAACTTGGCAAGATCCTATCTCAAAATTTGAAAAATAAAGGGCTGGGGATGTGGCTTAGTGGTAGAGCATCCCTGGGTTCAATCCCTAGTCCCCCAAAAAGACAAGAACAGAACAGAACCCTCCCTTCTCAGGGAACCAGTGTAAACCGGGCCTTGAGGAGGCAAGAGCCCGGCCCATACCTGTCCACAGGGGGACGGTCTGGCGCTGAGGCCTGGCCTTCGCCCCGCTGTGCCCACTGAGAACACCAAGCACGCACCACCCGTGTGCCTCGTCAGGGTCCTGGCTCCCACTGGCCTGTGGCTCACACAGCACCAGGGGTCAGCTCTGGCCACCCCCAAGACCTCATGTTTCTTTTGGGGGTTGGTCATCATGACGCCCAGGGCTGGTCCTGAACCTGTGAGCTCAGGTGACCCCTGACCTCAGCCTCCCAAGCAGCTGGGACACGTGTGCGCCACAGTGCCCGGCGGGCATGCGCGTTTCTCCAGCGGCCTCCGGGTGCCCTGCTCTGATGACCAGCGAACATGGCTCTCCGGTCCCGTTTCACAGAGGCAGAAACGAGGTTCAGCGAGGGAAAGGAGGCTGCTTCTGTCAATGTCACAGAGCCAGACTGTGGGACCTGCTGTGACTCCGGAGCCCCTGTCTGGCCGCTTGACCGGGGGGAGGGTGGGTGGCACAGGAGGCTTCCCCGGGAGGCTGGCTCTGCAGAGGCCGGGCTGGTTTTCTGTTGCAGCAGATCAAGCCCCCAAACCCCCCGGCTTAACAGCGCCCACAGACCAGCTCCCGCTGCGCAGCTCAGAAGTCAGGTGGCCCTGGTCTCTCCACCTAGGATGTCACCAGTTGCTGATCAGGCTGTGGGTCTGTGGACAGATTGGCGCCCAAAACCATTCTTTTTTTTTGACTGGGGATTGAACCTGGGCATTTGACCCCTGAGCCACGTCCCCAGCCCTATTTTGTATTTATTTAGAGACAGGGTCTCACTGAGTTGCTCAGGGCCTTGCCTTGGCGGAGGCTGGTTTTGAACTCACGATCCTCCAGCCTCAGCCTCCCGAGCCCCTGGGATTACCGGCAAGCACCACGGCCCGCGGCCCAAGCTCATGTTTGTTGGCATAAACCAGCTCCACGTGGCGACAGAGCCAAGGTCCCCACTTCCTTATTAGCCATCGACTGGGGCTACTTCCCCGCATCCCTCCCTGTGTGGCCACTGTCTCTGCGCAGCAGGGGGCCGGGCATCCGCCTCCCCCAGGTCGCTCTCAGCCTTTGGCCACTTGTACCGGGAGGAGCTGGCCCTCTGCGGGGCTCCCGTGAGGACTCCGGTCAGGGTCCTGGAAGTGCTGCCCACGGCCCCGGCGGCTCTGGAGTGGCACAGGTGGCCTTGTCCTACTGTGGGAGGTGGGGGCGCCCTGGGAAGGGCAGGGGCAGCCCGGCCTCCTCTCGTCCTCTTGGAACTTCGCAGATTCAGACGGATTCTACGTCTTCCTTCTCTGGGAGCCTCCTAGGGACGGGGAGCCTGTGTCACCCCCCGGCCTGCATGTTGAAACCCTGAGCCCCAGGGTGACGGCGCTGGGCGCGGGGACCTGGGGACCTGGGGACCTGGGAGTCCTCGTGCACGGGATCAGCGCCCTCGGAAGGAGGCCCCAGACGGTCACTTGCCCTCTCTCTGCCACTTGATGCAGCAAAAGGGCCTCAGGCTGCAGCCCTCGGGGGGCCTGACCCCGAGGACTCTGATCTGGACTCTGGCCTCCAGGACTTGAGGGACAGATGTCAGTTTTTGAGCAGCCTGGTCTGCGGGTGTCCTTACAGCAGCCCAGGGGACTGAGACAGAGCCCGGCTTCGGGGCCGGGAGGTCTGTGCCTTTCGCCCAGGTCACTGCGAGAACGAGGCTCCCACGGCGAACGGCCGAGTCCGGCCAGTTAGGGCAGCGGCCAGCTCTCCCTGCCCCCTGTGCAGGGCTCTTGGAGCCCTGGGCACTGGCAGCTCCCGTCAGAGGCCTCAGACCTCATGATGGACCTTGGCAGGGGACAGTCATCTGCTCCCAGCCAGCCCAGCCTCGGGGAGCGGTTCCCACAGACTCGCCCCATCAGGTCACAGAAGGTGGCTTTTACAGGAACTGCCCCTGGGCCGAGCAGACCCCCCTCGTGGAGCAGGAAAAGCAGCCGGCCAAGGGGACACGGGGTCGGAACAGCAGGTGTCCAGGGAGGCCAGGCTGGGGTCCTGCGCTGTCCAGGGGGACGGTCCAGCTGCACCCTGTGCCCAAGCGTCTGTGCCAGGGGCAGGGGCCAGGGGCCGAGCCGCGCCCTCGGGAGTCTGGCTGGTCCCGGGATCTGCCAACCGCGGCCAGGGCCCGAGCCTCTCAGGACCGTCCCCTCCTCCCCGGATCCTCCAGGGCCTTGACGGTGTCCTCCGGTAGCTTGGGGCTCACTTGTTGAGTTTTAAAACTTTAATTTTCCTAAAATGGCCGTCATTGTCCCTCCCCACTGTGCTGGACGCTGCTCCAGGGCTTCCAGTTTCCCAAGCGTCACTGAACCGGCCGCTGGGGTGGCCTGCGGGAGGTCGTGGGCGCCAGGGAAGAGGGTCTGGCTAGTTTAAGCTGAGGGCCTCCTGGAAGACCCCGGGGAGGACACTCACCAAGTGATGGGTGTCCAGAGAACTGGGCAGGGACCGAGCCGGGGGCCCAGGAGGAGCAGACCCCGCAGTGGGCCCTGCCACGGGCAGGAGGAGGACAGGGCACGATCTGTCTCCCGTCCTCTGGCTCCAGAGTCCTTCTCCAGGGAGCAGCGTCCTCTTCACCTAGCTTGGGCACCTCCCCTTGGTGAGGGGACAGCGGGCTGTGGTCCTGTCCCAGCCCAACAGCAGTGAGAAGAGCCACGTCCTCAGGGGGACAGCGTCAGGAACCCCGGGGAACGTTCTTGGAAGTAATTCAGGGTCCCCGTCCTAGAGTGCCACTGCCCAGAGGGCTTCACCTATGACCCCCGCCCTCTTCCAGGGTGTCCCCTCCTCTGCTGTCCCTCGCCACCTCGAGCGCGTCCACGCTTTCTAGACACAGGGTCTGGGTCTCCCCCCTCCAGCGCTCAGAGCTGCCCCCACAGCTCATCCGCCTGCTCGTCGCCGAGCTGCTGGGGAAACGAAGCGCTTTCTGTCTGTTCTGGGCTGAGTTGTGTCCCTCAAAGACAGTTGGAGTCCCCGGTCCCAGAAACAGGGCCTTGGGAGACAAGATGGAATGAGGCTGGGTCATCAGTGGGTCCTGACCCAGTACGAGGTGTCCTTATGAGAAGACGGGGTGCCAAGGCAGGAGCAGGAGCGGACCCCGGCGGGCAGCCGCGCAGAGCAGAGGCGGCTCTTCCCTAGAGTCCTTGGGGAGAGCTCAGCCCTGCCGACACCTGACTCTGGGTCCTAATCTCCAGAACTGGGGACAGTAAGTTTCTGCTGTCTAAGCTGCACAGCCTGCAGGACTTTGTGACAGTGGCCACTGGACCCGGACCTCCAGGGTCAGCAGCACAAGGCTGTGGAAAGATACAAATGATCCTTTGAACTCCTTGTTTTCCTCTTTATGGGTGCATCTTAATCACACATAACAGCGGGATTTGTTGTATTCACCCGTGCCCATGATACGACAGTGGGATTTGATGAGTTTCACTCCCCAGTGCCTCCCTCCCCCATCCCTCCCCCATCCCCTTCTTCTGTTCCGGGTCTCCCTTCTGTTTTTTTAAATTTGTTCTAATTAGTTACACGACAGCAGGACGCACGTGGACACATTGTGCACAGACAGAGCACAACTTCTCCTTCCTCTGGCTGCACACGGTGCACAGTCACCTCAGTAGTGTGACCATACATGTACATAGGGCCACAGTGTCATTCTACTCTCCTTCCCACCCCGCAGCCCCAGCCCTCCCCTCCCTCCCCTCTGCACAATCCAGGTTCCTTCATTCTTCCCCATCCTGCCCCCCTCACTACAGATCGGCATCCGCTTATCAGAGAGAACATTCAGCCGTTGGTTTTGGCGGTTGGCCTATTTCACTTAGCATGATGTTCTCTAGTCCAACCATCTACCTCCAATGCCATCATTTCATTCTTCTTTAAGGCTGAGTAATATTCCATTGTGTATATGTACCACATTGTCTTTATCTACTCATCTGTCGAAGGACATCCAGGTCGGTTCCATAGTTGAGCTATTATGAATCGAGCTGCTATAAACATTGATGAACTTCTCTTCTGATGAGGACAAAGCAGCACGTCTTCCCAAATGTGAAGTGAGATCACGTAAGGTCATCTCAGTGGCTTCCATCTTATGGATGAGGACTCTGAGGTTCAAAGAGGACACGTGACTTGTCCAAGATTACAACAAAGGCTGGATTGAACTTGGGCTTTTTGACCCCAAGGCTTAGACTTGCCACCTCCGCAAGAGTCTGTGGGTGCTCATCTTGTGGTTCCTGATCTGTCTGGAGGTCACTACTTCCTGAAGGTCACTACTTCCTGGAGCTCACTTTTCTTTTTTACATGATTTCAAAATTCAGTACCATCTTTGTCTTTGTGGGAACAACCAGTTTCACCCACATTTTTGGTAACAGGAGCCCCATAAAGCAAGCTCTTTTCCTGGTGATTTTCATTACAAAATGGAGATGCATTCCCAGCAAAATCATCTCCCAGCAGACCCGAGGAAGAATGTTTGGCAAAGAAGGAATTAATTGATAAACAGCTTGTAGTACACAAATCCTAGCATCTGCCTCAAATGTTTTGCAACACTTTTGGGAACTCCAGGCTTACGGTTCCAGCCCAGGCTGTTTATTTCAGGCTGTTAAAGCCACAGCATCTCCCTGGAGCTTGGGAATCCGCTGACTTCACCCGGAACGTCCAGCCGGGCCCAGGCTCCGCGGCGGTTCGAGCGGGGCTGCAATACCAGGGGAGACCAGCAGGGGTCTCCCGTGGGGAAGCCCAGGGTTGGAGACGGGGCTTCAGGACTCGAGTTTCTAGAAAGTCGGCCTCGGGGAGGAAACCCGCTCTCCTTAGGGTGTGGGCTGACCATCTGGCCCGGTGGCTCAGTCCTGAGAATGGGAGGCGCGTGGGCTGGGGCCAGGGCTGGAACAGTCCCCCCGCAGGCGCCGGGGAGGAGGAGAGGCCCAGCAGAGCCCCGGCGGCCGGCTGGCCAGTCCTCTTGTACATTGTTGACCTCGCAGGCCAGATGGCTCTTCTCTGTTGAGCCCCTGACCACTTCCTGGGCTGTGAGCAGCCTCCGCCACAAACAGGCCCTGCTCCTCGCAGCCCACGTGCCGGGCAGGAGTCCCGGGGCCTGTGCTGACCACCCGCCCCAGGCTCCGGAGCCCAGGGGCCGCAGAGCGGGGCCCCGACCCCTCACTTCCCAGAGCCTGAAGCCAACCGCGCCCCCTCCCGGAGGTGTGCACCTGCCCCCGGCTGCAGGTGTGGGGACGGCCTGCAGAGGTGGACGCTGGGCCAAGGTTTCCCCTTCCTGGGATTTCTTTTCCTTCCTTCCTCCCTCCCTTCCTTCCTTTTTCTCCTCCTCCTCCTCCTTCACCAGAGATTGAACTCAGGGGCACCCGACCTCCGAGCCACATCCCCGGCCTATTTTATATTTTGTTAAGAGACGGGGTCTCACTGCGTTGCTTAGGGCCTTGCTTTTTGTTGTTGTTTTTGCTGAGGCTGGCTTTGAACTTGCGATCCTCCTGCCTCAGCCTCCCAAGCCAGTGGGATGACAGGTGTGTGTCACTGCGCCCAGCTCTGTGATTTATTTTTGAGGAGCAAGAAAGGGGCATCATGGCGCCCTTGCTGTCTGGGGTGGGCCATGGCTGTCCATCTGGTTCCTTCTTAGTCCGGCAGGGGGCGGCCTCTGGAGAAGGCTGCTTGGACCTTTTCTGCCAACTTCTTTATAATAGGAAATGAAAACCGTCCAACCAGGGCATCCTATGCCGTTACTGGGGGGTACTAAACAGTTAGCACTTTACGTTTTCTAGTTAACCCCTTGAACACACCCACATCGTCCCTCCTGATGCTCCCCCTCGACAGACCTCGGGTGGTGACTTGTGACTTCTTTGTGCAGGAGGAGGCCATGAGGCTCCACGTCCTTTGTCACAGATGCAAAATGGCACATTCTTGGTGTCAAAAACATCCCTTAGGAATTGTTGATCAAGCAGAGGGCCCTGTCCCAGCTCCCTGAAGGCTGCCGTGTGTCATCTCCCGGTGACAGTCCAGCTTCATGTTGTTCTGTGTGAGTTGATGGAGCCCTGACAGGCCTCCCTGTCCTGCAGCATCTAAGAGGTGCCCACTGGGAGGCCAGCTGCCCGAGGCCCGTCTGCTGCCCAGGGTGCCCCCAGAGACCTACGTGGTAAATGTGCTGCTCGCCCACCTCCCACAGGTGCCCTTCAGTCATCTGGTTTAGAAGACAGTGACACTGCTGTGTCACGGTCACAGGTGGTGCTGCCAACAAGGGGACATGGTGTCCACCGAGCCGTGGGAGGAGAGGGTGGAGGGCAGCGGGCCGTCATTCAGGAGTGCCAAGGCGCCCTTTGCTGGGGGGTGTTAAAGGCTGGGGACATTTTCAAGCGTCACTCTGGCTTTCTGGGGGGCAGGGGCTGACCTGGGGGGGGGCGGAGGGGCAAAGAGGCCGGGCTGGGGCTTCCTGGGAAGCAGAGCACCCAGCCGGAGCAGACCGGGGAGGAGGCTGGGTAGACCAAGGCCTGGCCAGGGCCCCGGGGTCCACCGGAGGGGAAGTGGGTCCCTGCTAACTAGCAGGATGGAACAGGGACAGACTTGGCAGGTATTTGAAGCGTCTGTCACACGCCCCCAATAAAAACAAGTGGAAAGGTTAGCGGGCCTGGGCGGGGCCAGGGGAGGTCCCCACAGGGCTTGTACCCAGGTCCTGGGAGCCAGCAAGGGGCAAGGGGACCCTAGACAGGTCAGGGTCAGTGCGCTCATCCCCTAGGAATGGGGGGCAGTGCGGGCCAGGGGCAGGGAGGGAGGGACGGGGCCAGAGGCTGCGTGGGAGCAGGGCCTGGAGCTCAGAGGCATCTCCATGACATGGGCTCAGGCAGGTTGGCCAGCGGGTGGCCAGTCCTTGTGGGCCGGGGATGCTGGGTAGGGGGTGCTCAGCCCAGGTCACGGCCAAAGCCAGCGGACGGAGCCAGCACCTGCAGTCAAGTGGGATCGTGACGGTCAGGGTGTGGTCTGAGACCAGATGGCAGCTGAGACCAGGGGCGGAAGGGCTGGACGGGCAGCGGGAAGAGCTGCTGGGGAGGGAGAAGGGTGGACTCGAGGGCGCTGCAGGGGAGCCCCGGGGGACTGCGGGCCACCCCGCTCGCGGACCCTCGTCCACGAGGGGTCAGGTGGGGTCTGTGGGGCTGCTGGCTCACAGGGAAGAGGTCACGGCCGCGGACTGAAGGGTTTCTGTGACCTAAGGTCCATGTCTGTCTTCCAGTTTCAAAACCAATTCAGACATTTTTGTGGGTCCTTGTGCACTGGGGTGTGTACGGGGGTGTAGCTGGGGACACGCGGGCTGCTGAGCCCCTTCTGGAGGTGGGGGGGCCGCTGGACCTGCCAGAGCCACAACCTGTTCCTGTGAGGGGACCTGTGTGGATCCCGTTGTGACCAACCTGACACAGAATGTGCGGCTGCCACTCTGGCCACCACCCGGCTGGTCGAGGGCCCTGCCCACGCCTGGGAGCTGCCCTCAGGAGGCTGTCCTTGCTGTGGGCTCCGCCAGGGGACGGTGGCAGGGTCCAGAGGCTGTGCTGTTCATGGCAGTGGGGGACGCTGCGGGTTCACAGGACGCTCACAGCGAGGACCGCTGGCCTCAGTGCCACCCGGGCCACGCTGCGTGTGCAAGCCGGGAGGCGGGTTCTTGAAGGTGCGGTGCCACCACTTGTAGTGCATGTCACCTGCTGTCCCCAAGCCTCAGGTTTCCCCCGAGTGGTGGGGAGGGAGCACAGGGCTCGGTCAGGCCAGCACAGAGAAGGAGGGGGACGCGCAGAGCGCCCGGAGCCCAGGGCCAGCTCCCACCCTCCAGCTCAGGGCCCCCTGAGCGCCCAGCAGGCCCGGGGGGGCTTGTCGCTCGCTCTGTCCCTGAGCCCTTCATGGCCATCAACCAGGGGCAGTCTCCAGCCACCTGGCCCCTCGCTCCCCCGAGGACAGTGTCGGGAGGATCCCCTGCCCCCGGCCCCCACGTGACCTCAGTCCCTCCTGCGGCCAGAGACCAGCGCAGGGCTCGGAGTCCCCAGAGCCCTTCTCCCAGGTCCCCGCCACCTCCCTGCCCACCCTCAGCCCCCAGCTGCCCCACACACTCTGCCCTGAGAGTTGCTGGCCTCCCAGGTGACCCCTGGCCAGCCCCCGTGATGGTCAGTGGTGGGGCCTCACAATAAGATGCCTCTGGTGTGTCACAGGAAGCCAGGTGTCCTTTTACCTCACAGGGCCCTGGTGGCCTCAGCTGGATGGAGATGATATTCGGAGGCTTATTTTTTTTAAAGAGGAAACGTCCTGTAGTTAGAGGTCACCAAGTCCACCCGGGGACTCACTGTGCCGCTGCAGACGACTTAACCAACCTCGCTGCTTTCTTCAAAACGATTCTTTTCTAATTCTGAGGGCATGTGTCCACTGTGGGACATTCGCAAGGCATTGTCTGTCTCAAAAATAAAACGGAGGTCACTTCATGTACAGTTCGTATCTCTCTGTTTTTGATCCTGGGGATTGAACCCACAGTGCTTAGCCTCGGAGCCCCAGCCCCAGCCCTTTTGAAGAGAGTCTGAGTTACGTAGGGCCTCACTAAGTTGCTGAGACTGGCCTTGAACACACGATCCTCCTGCCTCAGCCTCCGGGGTCACTGGGGTCACAGGTGTGCCACCACATCTTGCCACTCAGCTCCACATCTTAGTTTGAACGGTTCCTGGTTCCTGGTTCCAACCTTGAGGTTGTCTTCCTGAGAGGGACAGGAATTCCACTTTAGGGCTGGGCTGTGGTTATTTAACCGTGACCTTGCCCTTCACCGTTTGTGGCTGTCCCAGTGTTCTTGTCTGTGAAGTGGGTGTAGGGACTCTGACACCCACTGTCCACTCACATGACTGCCCCTTGATGAGCCCACAGGCCTTGAGGGTGGAAGGGCAGGCGGGGGGTCGAGCAGGGCCTCCTGGACAGGAAGGGGCGGGCTGACATCAGGAGGTGCCATCGACCTGCAGTGCTGGGACACTGGGCCTGGGAACTGGGCTCCCCAGGGAGCCGCTCATTCCTTAGCCTGAAGCCAGAGCCGCCCGCCCACAAGCTCTGCAGCTGCCTGCAGAGCCCCCTGGGTCCCCTCCTGGCTGCAGCCATACTGTCAGGTGGCTCCGGAGGGCAGTCCAGCAGGGGGCCAGGAGTGGGCCAGGACAGCGGCTGCCACCAAGGCTTTGTCCTGAGGTCCTTTACTTAGGCACTCTACTACAGAGGGACCACGGGGTGTCATGCAGACAGTCTCAGTGAAGGTCACCCTGAAGACACCCCCAAAACAAACCACCTCATCAAACTCAGGGTCCCCTTCTGCCTGTGGCGGCCCTGCTCTGCCCTGGGGGCTGTGCTGGGGCAGAAAGGGCGGCCTGGGGACGGGTTCAGACCCCAGCGCCAGGGAGGGAGGAGGGGAGGGGGGACGACGGATGCAGTAGCTGGGGTCTCCTGCAGCGTCCCCACGGTGTCTGAGGACCACCCCTCCCTGGGATTGAGTGTCCTGCCGGGGGGACCCTGAGCTCCAGGCTGACCCACCATTTTGCAGGCAGGAAGCAGAGGCCCAGGGGGAGGACACTTGTCCAAGGTCACATGGAGCTGGAACAGTCCCCTAAGGCCATCACACCTCCCTGGGGGCATGAACCTGGCTGTGGGGGGCAGGCTCCCCCTGGTTCCCCTCTGGAGGTCAGGAAAGATCCCCTGAACGTGCCGGGAGGTGGCTGGCCCCACATCCCTGCAGGACTTTCCCATGTGGCCGGGGGGGCGTGGGAGGTGACATCCGATGACGGCCTTGTGAGTGGGTGCTGCTAGCAGAGTGGGCTGGCAGGTCAGGAGCCGAGGGCAAGCACCCCCTCAGACCAGTGGGGACTTGGGCGTCCCAGCGTCCTTAAAGACCTCGCCTGCCGGCTGTGGAGACACCACTTGGCCAGAGGCAGTGGCCCCAGGGCAGTGCGGGCCCACAGCAGTGGTTCCAGTCGTGGCTCATACCTGGGCCAGGGGGGTGCAGGGGCTGCTGAGCAGGCAGAAGGCCTCAAAGGACGCTGTCACCAAAGCCAGAGGGTGTGGGGGGCCTGTCCTGCCCCATCCAGGTGCTGTTCCCCAGGCCCCCGACTGCTGCCGTGTTCCCGCAGACAGACCAGGCGCTGGCGGTCCCTGCGCATGGCCCCTCTCCGCCCGAGCCTTCGCACACCCCGTTCCTCACCCACACACTCTGCCACCCTCCTCCCTCTGTACCAAGACACGCTCCTCGTTTGGCAGACGGAGATGTCCCTTCCCCGGGGTCCACTATTCCCGTTCTTCCCCGGGCTGAGCGAGGCATCTTGTCACGGTTTAGATGGGAGCTGTCCCCCTGAAGCTCACAGTGACCCAGTGCCAGGTCTGGAGGATAAGTCACTGGACTGTGACAGTCTCAGCCCCACAGTGGTTAGTCCCCGATGGCATTAGCTGGCTGGTCACTGGAGGGCGGGTGGGGCTGGAGGAGGAGGGAGTTGGGGGCTCCTGGCGCGTGGAGTCTCCGCTTCCCTCGGCCTCACTCCCCAACCCTGACGTCCTGCCTCACCTCGGGCCCCAGGCGTGGGCCGGCCTTCTGTGGACTGAGACCTCTGAAACCCTGAGCCCCGAATTGAACCCTTTCTCCCTGCAGTGGGCTTGGTCGGCCATTTAGTCACAGCAGTAAGGAAGCTGACCGAAACACTGTCTTTGCCCCCTTGGGCCTCTGCATGTCCCCACTAGGGCACAAGCTCACCGGGTGCTCACTGCCACCCGCCAGCCGTCTTCCCCGGGACCCGTCCACAGCTGTACACCCAGGGCTGCATCCAGCAGGTAGTCAGTAGGTGCACGCGGAGGGGTTCCTGCCCCAAGCCCTGCACAGGACAGGCAGGGTCCCAGCTGCACAGCTGAGATCCCTGCGAGGGACGCAGGACGGGGACAGGGTGAGGGGCGAGGCCACTTTCACCCTGGGCCCACAGGGAGGTCATTCTAGGGCCAGTGTGGCAGAGTGCAAGGGCCTGGGGGCGCCGGCCCTGCGGGGAGGAACCGTCTAGGTTCTCCCAACTCTTCCTCTGGAGACCCAGGCTGGCCATGCGCGTGGCCTGGTCCTGCCCGGGGCCAGGTGGGGGTTGGATGGCAGGCTCCCTGCCTGCTCTGGTGCAGACAGCCAGGTCCAGAGCGGCCAGCGAGGGCCGCCGTCCCTCCCACACGCAGTCGCACCCCCGTCCGGGCTGCTCTGCCATTTCCTTTCATTGCTCCACCAAAGGGGCTATTTTGGAAACTCCTCTAAGCAAACCAGGCCTGGCTGGCATTTGAGAGGAGGAAAAAGAGCCCTAAGTGAGGGACTGGGCACAGGACCCACCCAGCCCTGGAGCCCATGGCGCTAAATTTAGAAGCATCACCTCTCAGGGAGGTGAAATTGCAGGTTGCCTGTGGGGTGGGCGGCGGGAAGCACTGAGCGGCTCAGATTCCGTGGAAGTGGGTCCTGCTTCCTGCTGCCACACCTTGGGGCAGAGGCCCGGGACGGTCCCAGGGCCCGGGGAGCAGCCGCCCAGTGAGACGCCCTCCAGCTGGCCTACCTTGTCCAGAGACGTCCACCCGAGCGCAAGCTGCCTGGTGCGGGGCCGGAGGGAGGAGAGAAGGACAGAGGGCGGAAGAGCCGTCCTGTCTCCACCAAAGGTTTGGGGACTGCGTGGCCACGAGGCCTCCCTCCTCTGCACAGGACCCAGCGGGCTCGTCCCTCGTGCCCTGCAGACTGCCGGCTGCTGGAGCCACCTGAGTGTCCCTCCCAGGACTCGGGGCCTCCCCAGGACTCCCTAGACCTGCCACAACCCAGCAGCCACCAGGCAAAGGCGGCCACAGCAGGTGAGGTTGGCGTGGGGGAGGCCCCTGCCCTGCTGTGCCCCCGGGGCACAGGTGACCTCAGCCATCCTGTCCCCGTCCTGTTTCTCTAGCTGGCAGGACTGCGGCCGGCCAGGAGGGGGCGCTGCCGGCCCCATGGAGCAGCTCGGCGGGCGTTGGCCCGGGGGTGAGGGGACCTGGGCGCCCTCACCTGCAGGGTGGGCGTGGCGTTTCCAGCCACCGTGGAGCGCCGCCATCCCAGTTTGGCAGGTCCCCTCACTCGCGGCTTCTGCCCTGCCCCTGCAGGCCCCTCAGCCCCCGGGGTTATGGAGCTCGGCTGGGCAGCAGCCACCCTGGCCTCGAAGGCCAGCTCCCGGCCCGGCCCTGGCATCTCCTGCCTGGGGGATGGCCCAGGAGCTGTCCTCCCTGGCAGCCCCAGTTTCTTGGTCTGCGGGGTGGGGACAGCAGCAGCTGCCCCGCTGGCCCGGGAGGCTGAAGGAGGCAGACTGATTGAAGCCCCGGGGGGGGGGGGGGGGGGGGCGCCCGTAGGGCACTGGCTCAGAGGACAGCAGCAGGGGGACCCCACAGCCACGCGGCCACTGTCCTGAAGAAGCTTTGTCACCCCCACTCCAACGCACCCTGGGACAACAGAGCCGAGCAGCTGGGACACTGAGCAGCCCAGCATGGCTGCCAAGCCAGGACCGTCACTATCTGGCCCTTCCCAGGACCCTGGGCCCCTGCCAGGGTCTGGCACCAGTGATAATTACTAGGGCCGCTCCTGGGGCTGCCGGGCCGTGACCAGGGGACGTGACCTCGGGCTTTGAGTCCTCATTCTCTGGTTCCATAAAGTCTTGCTGCGACTCTTGGGGGGGGGGGCTCAGGACCCGCTTGTTTAGGCCGGAGCTGGTGTCCCATCTAACGGGAGCCACAGCAACTCACAAGGACAGTGACAGGGGACCTGTGGGCTGCGGAAGGCCGAGGGGCCTCTGAAACTGGAGAGCCGAGAGGTGTCCAGGAGGGCGTCCTGGGGGAGACGGGGCAGTGTCCAGGGAGCCAGCGCCGCTTGGCAAGGAGCTCGGAGTGAAGAGCCAGCCTTGTAGAAAGGGCAGGTCCCCAGGAGGTCCCCGCCCTGGAGCCTCTGTCCCCTCTTATGGAAAAGAGGGTCACGCGGCCTCATGGTGCAGTGGTGGCAGCTCAGACCCTTGCACCTCATGTTGGTCTGCGGGGGCCCCAGCTCTGCTGCCATCCCCCTCTTACCTGAGCGGGAGCACCTGGCATTCGCTTTTAGGAACCCACGGAGGCCTGTAAGACGATGACCAGCTGAGCAACAGCCCTGAGGCGTGTGTTGGCCAGTTTCCCTGGCCTCGATATTCCTGCTCGGTGGAAGCCACCAACAGGATGTCACAGAATCCCTGAATGTTTGGCAGCCGATTCTGAGCTGGTACAAGCCCAGATAGGGCCAAGGTCCTCCTGGGCCAGAGTGTGGACCCCTGGCGCCAGGTGACCATCAGCTTGCCTGCTCCGCACCAGCTCTGCCACTTCCTGCTGGGGCCCGGGACTGGCTGAGTCGCCCCTCGGAGCCTCAGTCTCCTCTTCTGCTGAATGAGGTCAAGGATGGCTTCTGTCCCAGGGGCGGGGAGGCGGCAATTTAATAGGATAATTTGCACAAAGCCTTTGGCACAGGGCTCAGTCACTAGGGTGCTCAGTACAAGGCGCCTGCAGGGCCCACCCGCTCCGCTGCGGGTCTCTGCCAGGTTCCAGCAGCCCTGGCTCCGGGCTGGGTGCTGTGTGGACACGGTCCCCTCCGCCGCAGGCTGGAGGGACTCCCCTGGCTCAGCTCGGGGAGGGCCGGGTCACCAATGGCACAGAGCCCACTGCTCCGGGCGGCCCCTGCGCACGGTGGGCTCTGGGTGCCGTGCTCCAGGTTCTCCCAAGCCTCTGAGGACTTTTCCGTTCCCAGTTTGCAGCTGCGACCGCGGAGGCCCAGGCCCTGCGGGGGGCCCGGTGGTACTGCAGCCCACGTCCGGATTCTTGGTTTCCGAGGCCCCTACCTGCTGTGCCCGGGGCTGTGGCCTGGGACGTGGTACCAGTGTGCCATGGGGTGCAGAGGGGACCCGAGGCCCTGGCAGGGCTGACCGCACAGAACACAAGACTGGACACCGGCCACTGCGGTGCTCCAGACAGAGGCCCCGCTAGCGCAGACCACGGAGGCAGGACTCAGTCGGTGGGTGGAAGGGGCTGGGACGCAGGAAGGAGGGCATGGTGGGGTGGGAGCCGTGGGAGCCGCGGGGTCCCTGAAATCCTCAAACTGACACCACCTTGGCTGAGGATCAAAACATGAAATGGTAGCAGCAGAGATTTAGGTTAGATAGGAAGGAGAACTTTCCAACTGCCCATGCTAGAATATAATATACCAGCTAGAAGGACTGTGTCCCCAAGGGACGTGGGGCCAACCTAGAGACGGTTTGAGAAAAAGAGAAGACAGAGTTCTGGGCTGGCCTCACTGAGCCCTAGGTCAGAGACGGGGCATGGCATGGGGACGGGGCGAGGGCCACGCAGCCCTGGGTGCGCACAGTCCCTGGATGGGGCTCGTCACCACCTGTCAGAAGTCTCCCATGGCTCCCAGCTACCCTTGCTCAGTTACAAGCAAGTCCCCTGGGGCTCCCAGGTCTCCGCCTGTGCTCGGTGGTCTCCGCCCCCACAGGGCCCGGCCGCTGATGCTGCTGGGTGACAGACGTCCTCCCTGGCGCTCGCTGCTCCTGCTGCCCTGGCCCTGCTGGCCTTCCTCTCCCGCCTCCTCTCAGATGGACCCCAGCAGGGGCTCCCTAGCCTCGGAGGCGGGAGGGACAGGGCTAGGAGGCCCGCATCCTGGCTCAGGGCATCGCTGCGGGCAGCAGGGACCCGAGGGCAGAGTGCAGAGTCCCGGGCTCGAGGCCTGCTGCCCCCAGCCCGCACTAGCTCCTCTCCAGCCCTCCCTAGGGCTGCTGTGCGGGCAGCACTCAGTGCCTGCCGCTGACTGTCCTGTCCTCTCCTTGCAGGTGACGGCCATGTCAGTGAGGGTGCGGTTCCTGAGCCCCGGGGACGCGGGGGCCGTGGGGGCCGTGGGCCGCAGCGCCTCCTTCGCGGGCTTCAGCAGCGCACAGAGCCGCAGGATCGCGTAAGCACCGCCCGTGCCCGGGGCCTCCTCCTCCCTCATCCTCATGGCCGACTTGCGTGTGTGTGTGTGTGTGTGTGTGTGTGTGTGTGTGTGTGTGAGAGAGAGAGAGAGAGAGAGAGAGAGAGAGGGAGAGAGGGAGAGGGAGAGACGGTGCCGGAGAAACCTGTAATTTTCTTGAGACCCAAACAGTCATCATTCTAAATACTCTGTCTGTTTCCCAGGCCAACCTGGCAGGTTGAAAATAGTCTCAGAGAGGTGAGTCCACGAGCCCAAGGTCACACAGCAAAATTCAGGACTTAGTCTCCTAGGGGTGGGGTTAGGAAGGAATGCCCTTCCTGTTTGGTAGCCTGACAAAGGGGCCACCTACTCTGGCTCTGTGACCCAAGGCAAGTGACTCCATCTCTCTGAGCTTGGCTTCCTCAACTGGAAAATGGGCGTCATGAGCCTCCCTCCCTTAAGGGGTTGTCACAGAGGTGTGAAGAGGTGACTCGTGGTAGTAGGTGTGTGTGGGGAGTTGCAGGGCCACGCCTGGGGTCAGCAGGGAGTGGGTGGCAGGTGGGGGCTGTGCCAGGCAGGCTGCGCCCTCAGTCCCTGTCACACTCTACACTGAGTCCTGGGAGGAGGCTGTTTCTGTCCCTGGTGGCCCAGCTCCTGGAGCCCGGGCCTGGCTGCTGACCGCTTGGGTCCCAGGCCGGGCACTGTGCAGGCCCCTGAGAACCGTCACCAGCTCTCAGCCCGAGGGCCCCAGACCCCTGCCGGGGAGGTGTGTTGGGCAGCGGCCAGTGAGTCCACAGCAGCCGGTCCCGGGTCCTGGGTGCCGCCCGCCTGGACCGTCCCCACCCCCTTGCTGCCCGGCACCTCCCACAGTTGGGAGCAGGGCCCGCCCGCCGTACTGCCCTGTGTCCTGGCCACAGTGGCCTCCCCCAGCCTTGGCAGGCCGGTGCCCTCCCCCGGAGTGCCCCATCATCTCCCGGCCCCGCAGCTATGTCCTGGGGACCCTGAGCCTGGCCAGGCCCCGTCCTCACTCGGCCCTGCCTGGCTCCAGTGGCTGTACCCCAGTGGCCAGGCCCCGGCCAGGCCCCCAGCTCCCTCACTGCCCTGCTCCCCTCCGAGGTGCGCCAGGGGCGGGAGGAGGACGGGGGCAGCTGGGGGTCCTGGGGAGTCGCGCCTCCGACCTCTGCAGCCAGGACTCGGGGACAGACCAGCTCCACCCGCCTGGGCTCAGTGTCAGCAACAGCAACAGGACCAGCCTGGACACGGGTCACCCAGGGACCTGGCATGGTGGGGGAGGGCGGGGGGCTTCTGAGGTGGGGGTGGGCAGGCCTGGGAGAGCCGGAGGGGACACACAGCAGGTGTGGGCAGGAGGGGGGCAGGAGGGGGCAGGAGGGGGGCAGGAGGGGGGCAGGAGGGGGGCAGGAGTGGGCAGGAGGGGGGCAGGAGGGGGCAGGAGGGGGGCAGGAGTGGGGCAGGAGGGGGCAGGAGGGGGGCAGGAGGGGGGCAGGAGTGGGCAGGAGGGGGGCAGGAGGGGGCAGGAGGGGGGCAGGAGTGGGGCAGGAGGGGGCAGGAGGGGGGCAGGAGGGGGGCAGGAGTGGGCAGGAGGGGGGCAGGAGTGGGCAGGAGGGGGCAGGAGGGGGGCAGGAGTGGGGGCAGGAGTGGGGGCAGGAGTGGGGCAGGAGGGGGGCAGGAAGAGGGCAGGAGGGGGCAGGAGGAGGCCAAGAGGGGGGCAGGAAGGGGGCAGGAGGGGGGCAGGAAGAGGGCAGGAGGGGGTCAGGAGGGGGGCAGGAGGGGGGAAGGAGGAGGCCAGGAGGGGGGCAGGAAGAGGGCAGGAGGGGGCAGGAGGAGGCCAGGAGGGGGGCAGGAAGGGGGCAGGAGGGGGGCAGGAGGGGGCAGGAAGGGGGCAGGAGGGGGGCAGGAAGAGGGCAGGAGGGGGCAGGAGGAGGCCAGGAGGGGGGCAGGAAGAGGGCAGGAGGGGGGCAGGAGGGGGCAGGAGGAGGGCAGGAGGGGGCAGGAGGGGGCAGGGGGAGGGCAGGAGGGGGCCCCCGCAGGACTTGAGCCATGGTCTCTGGGGGCTGAAGCAGGGGTTTCGAGGGGGGAGACCCGGCTGAAGACCCACAGTGATTACACCCAAAGTCCAGGCCTCAGAGATGGGGCTCGGGGCCACCGTGAGGAAGGCACACAGTAGGTGCGCGTACAAACCGGCCAGGATGGAGGCTGCTTCTGGACTTAGCCATTTCTGAGCCGCCTCCCCTGGGGCTGCACCAGGTCCCCCCACGGGTCTGGACTCCGGGGGCTGTGCAGGCCACTGGTCCCCTGAGGCATGGAGGGGCCCTTGGTCTGGGAGAGGAAGGGTCTGCCTCCCGGGGCTGGCCTGTCCCAGGCGTAGCCGAGCCTGCCAGGGCCCTGCACTCCACGTGATGCCCGCTGTCCCCTCGTGGAGGCTGGGGGCCGCGTCTCACCTGCCTACAGCCTGCAGCTGCTCCTGCAGGGACACCTGTCGCCAGGCCTTGGGCCTCTGACCTCCAGCTCCCGGAGAAGTGTCCTCAGGCCTAGTCAGGAGCTCTGCCACAAAGTGCCCAGGGTCCCCTGCCCTCTGGGTAGGGAGAGGACAGAGGTGACCCGACCCCGACACCCAGGCTCATGGGCCATCAGACGGAGACCTGCAAAGTCTCTGCCCTGGTCTAGGAAGGTGGCCCTGGTGGCACTCCCTGGCTCTCCTGTTCCGAGTCCGAGGGTGCTGGGCCTCTGAGTGGCCACTAGTGCCGTGTGCTGGTCCCAGGATGAGGGGCTGGCCATGAGGACGGGAGTGCGGCTGTCCTGGGTTTCCTGTCTGTCCGTCTCCCAGGGTCTGGTCCCTTGTTTCCCAGGCAACCCGACCGGCCAACACAGCTGCCCAGCCCAGGCCCTCCGCGTGGGAGCTGGTCAGGCACTGGACCCTGGGCTGGAGAGCAGGGCTCCACTCAGGGTGGGCCATGCCTCCTTTGGTCCCATCTCCTACCACCCCCCCCAGGCACCTTGAAAGCCCTTTGACGAGAGTCGGGGGTTCATTCCATAGAGAATTCACTGGGGGAAGTGACACGGTGGCAGGATCTTATACTAAGGTGTGAATGGTTGCCACAGTGAGGCCTTTTCCTTTCTCCAACACGAGGCGGGGTGTGGGGAGGGACAGACAGAGAGATGACGAGACGAGACAGGGGCTGACTTTCCTTGATCGACAGGCACGGCTGCCCCTTGCCCCTTTCCTGCCCTTCTGCAGCTGGGCTGTCCCTCCCCAGGCTGTCGGGCAGGTACACTGCCCCCAAGCCAAGGCCCCGAGACGCCCTCTAACCCGGGGACCGGGCCTGTCGGCCTGGCCGGGACAGCGGCCCTGGTCTCTGAGGAGAGGAGCGGGAAGTGGACAGCCGGGGCTCGGGGCCACGGCTGTCAGGGGGCGCAGGTTGGTGCACTGGGAGCTCAGAGCCCAGAGGGCCTCTCCGCAAGGGCCGCGTGCCTGCGTCCTCAGCCCTGACACCCGCGTGGCGGTCGGCTCAGGTCCGGTGGTGGTCCACCTGGAGCCTCGGCGGGTCCTGCGATCGCCCACCGGGAGCCGGGGCCGGCGCCGTCCGACCGGCCCATCTGGCTGCGGAGCGGCCCTCGCTGCGGGCAGCACTGGCCTGGGACGCCACCCGGCAGGAGGCCGCCCTGGGCTCACGTGCGCTGGGGACACTGGGTGGCACGTGCCCTCTGGGAGCCGGTCTGGCAGGCTGGGGGTGACTAATAGTCACTGAGCCCAGAGCGGGCCAAGCGCCCGCCCCCGGAGGCCGCTCCCCGCAGGGCTGCTCCGTCGCCTGGGCCAGATGCGCCGACTTTGCCATCAGAGGCCACACGTGCACTGCCCTCCCGGCAGGCAGCCTCGCAGTGGCCTCCGTCCAGCAGCCTGGGCTCAGAGCCACAGCGAGGGGTGGAGGCCTCCAGGGGGACGAGCTGGGCCAGGGGACACGCCTGCCTGGGGCTGGGGAGCTCCGAGCTGCCCGCCTGGCCGCCCGCCTGGCCCCCTACCACCCACACCAGCAGCTCCGGCCTCCGTGCCCCGACATGGCCACCCTGTGGAGGGCGCGTTCCAAGAGGTGGGTGCAGTGGCCTGGGGATGGCAGGGGAGGGGTCGCAGCCCTAAGGGGTCCCAGGCCTCACGAAAGGTCACCTGGGGAAGAAGCCCTCCCCTCCACCTGACGTGGCCATCACCCCACCCTGCGCTAGGTCTCTTCGGAGGTGGCTTTTGGACTTCACCTCGGCACACATGTGCCACTCCTTCTTTGCCGAGCTTCCAAGCCCCTTACGGTCATTAACCCATGCAGCCCTCCAAGCAGCCCTTGCCCTGATCCCATGTTACAGAGAAGAAGACTGAGGCCCAGAGAGGTTCCCTCGCTTACCCAAGGTCACACAGCGGGTTAGTGGCAGAGTGGGATACAGACCCCAGTGTTGGTCAGAGTCTTCACTCGTTAGCTCTTCCCTGGGTCTCCCCCAGCTGGCCCCTCAGCTCATGGGGAGGGGTTTGTCGGGTTTGGTCACTGCTCTGCCCCTAGCGTGGTGGCTGGTATGTAGTAGGTGCTTCGTAAACCTCTGTGGAGTGAAGGAGTATCTTGAGGCGATTCCACGGAGCAGGACCCTTTCGCCCCCCGGAAGGATGAGGAAGTGGAGGCTGTGGCAGACGAAGCGTCCAGCTTGAACCTGGTGGCCACCCCAGAGCCTGCGTCTCTGACCAGCCAGTGGCCTGGGCTCGCAGCCTGGCAAGGCCCTGGTCCCAAGCGTGAGGCTGAGGCTGCATGTGCAGCTCGGCCGGGACCCAGGCTCGGCGCTGGCTGGCGGTGTGCTGGGAGGCAGAGGAGGGGGCGGGGTGGAATGCCCAGCATCTGGCCCAGCTAGAAATACAGCTGGCCGCCCTCCGAGCTTCTTGAGGACCAGGGTGGGGCGTGGCCTGGCGGCTCTGCCTGGCTCTCAGACGGGAACCTCGGCCTCCCGGGGACTTCAAGCCCAGGGCGCGGGGGCGGGGGGGGGGGTCTGTAGGTGACGCTTGGCTCTGGTCCTGTCTGGATGACGGACCCCGCCTTGATGCTCTTGAGCCCAGTGGCCTCTGAGGCCCAGGAAGACTGGGCGCTGGGTCTCCAGTGGGAGGGGGACTCCAGAAAGCAGAGAGGAGGCCGCCGACCCCAGGCCCCGGGACGTGGCAGAGAGGCAGGGCTGGGCCTAGGACTCCCTGGTGGGCACGGGTCAGCCACGGAGCCCAGCTGTGCTCGGGTGCTTCGGAGACCACGGGCCTGTGCTGCACCCTCCCTGGGGTGGCCCCAGGTCAGGCTGAGCCTCCATAGGGTCAGGTTTGGGTCCCGACCCCACCACCCTCGGCTGTAGGATCTCGGGGAGTGGACCCTACACCCCCCAGTCCCGTGGCAGGCTGTGAGCCTCCGTTCAGCTGGACTCGTGTTCACTGAGGACCCACTGTTTCCCCGGCCGTGGTCACTGCCGTGGCTGTTGTCCACACAGTGCTGAGGAGGGCCCGCTCCATGCCAGACCTCGTCACGGGAGGCAGGAGGGGCATCTGCCCTGCGGGCTGTTCGGGGCCAGCTCCCTCTCCCCCACTGCTTGCTCAGCCACCTCTGGGCGCCTCTTTAAGAACTGACCCAGAGTGGGGGGCCGTGGCGCAGGCCTCAATCTCAGAGTCTCGGGAGGCTGAGGCAGGAGGATCATGAATTCAAAACCAGCCTCAGCAACTTAGTAAGACCCTGTCTCAGAGAGAGACAGACAGAGAGAGAGAGAGAGAGAGAGAGAGAAAGAGAGAGAGAGAGAGAAGGAAGGGCTGGAGGTGTGGCCCCGTGGCTAAGCACCCTTGGGTTCGATTCCCGGTTCCCAGAAGTCAGTGCTGCAAGCCTCCTCTATGCGCCTCTGAGGAGGCTGCAGACCCACCCAGGCCTGGTGCAAGGCATCTGGGACGCGCCTCCAGAGGCTGGAGAGTGGACTTCGCACACCTGCTGGTGACCAAAGGCCGCATCAGCCAACCGGGGCCTGCAGCCTAGCATACAAGCTGCAGGATCCTGAGCGGGGATTAGGCGCCAATGACACCAGCCGTGTGCTCTGATGAGGCTGACCTGGCCTCACTTCTGAAATCAGTCCTGAGATGCTGGTGCACCTCTGCAGGACTCAGACACTTGACTGTCACTGCTGGGAGACATTAGCCCTAAGGATCATCTAGTCCAGAATCCCAACTCCAACTACCTGAAGCAAAGGAGAGTCAGCTGGCTCCTGTACTGGCAAAGTCCACGGGCATGCTAGCTTCAGGCATGGCTGGATCCAGGAACTCACTATTATACGGATTTGCTCTGACTTCATCTGCTTCTCTGCATTAGCTTCACTGTCCCTGCATGGTGACAAGAGGGGCACCTGGGAGCTCCAGGTTGGCAATGCCAGCAGGAAGAGCCCTTTTCCCTGTGAACTCTGAACCGAACTCCAGGCTGGTTTTCAGTCTAACCTGTGTGCCTGAGTCAGGAGCGTGGGTTGGTGGGCCATCCCCTGCCTGGGGAGTGCGTTTGCCGGTGTCCCGGGCACTGTGGGACGGGTGGGCGTGGGGATTCGTCGAGAAGCCTTTCCCTAAGTGGGAGAGGCAGATCTGGGAGCTCACCTCCTGCAGACCCAGGACGAGGACCCGGCCTCCCTGCTGCTTTGCCTGCACAGACAGCACCCGGCAGAGAGCTCTGGCATCCGGCTGCTTGGTTCTATTTCCAGCTGCAGTTCCTTTCTGACACAAGATTTTTATTCTTGTTTTCTTCATCCCCGAGTCCAGGCCCCTCACCTTATAGATGAGGAGACTGAGGTGCAGAGAGTCCCAGCTTTCCCAAGACCCACAGCTGGGAGGTGGAGGGTGGGACCAGCCAGGTCCTGACTCCCTGGCTCTGGCCACGACTCCCCAAGGTCCTGCCCTGGCCGAGGGCCTTGTCCATGCCGACTTCTCTGGCCTCGTCCCCCACAGGAAGTCCATCAGCAGGAACTCAGTGAGGTCACGAACCCCCGTCAAGCCCCCCAGGACCTACGGCACGCTGCGCAAGGGGTCGGCCTGCCTGGAGCCCCAGCCCCAGCAGGTGAAGAGGATCTTTGAAGCGCTGAAGAGGGGTCTCAAGTAAGTGGCCGCGGGCTGCGCTCACTCCTGGCTGCCGGGGAGCGCGCCCGTCTGTGAGGGGCGCCCGGGCTCCTGGCTGCTCCTGCCCCGGGCCCAGCTGTGTGCTCAGCCCTGCCCCAGGCTCTGGGGACCCCTGGGGAATAAGGCAGGAGGAGCCTGGTCCCAGGACGCTCACGACAGAGGGGAGGTGACAGCGAGCCCGTAGCCTGTGCCAGCCGAGTGCGGGAGGGCCCCGCGGCCGAGGGGCTGGTCCTGGGAGGCTCCGAGGAGGGCGGCGGCCTCAGGGGAGGATGTTCTCGGTTCCAGCTCCTCTCCGGGACCAGCAGCCCAGGCCGAGGGAACCGCACAAGCCAAGGCCCTGGGGCGGGAGCCTGTGCCCTGAGCGCAGCAGATGGGCGGCTGGATCCGAGGGAGGGAGGGGCTTGACGCCTCCGGAGGGCGCCTGTCCCCAGCTGCCTGGCAGTCCCAGCATGCGCCAGGCCCCAGAGGCAGGGCCACCACCCCGTCACCCCGTGACCGCAGCTGGGGTGCTGGGAGGCGGTTCCTGGAGTGCTGTCCCCAGATGCAGCCCCCCGGCCCCGCTGCTGGACAGACGAGGGCTCGCTCCGCCCTCGGTCAGTGGCAGCCCAGCCCCACGGGGGCAGAGTCGGTGCCCAGGGTCCCTCAGTGAAGTGGTTTTCGAGGTGTCCCTCCTCAAAAATGCCCCATGCACTCGGAGCAGGGGACGCGAGATGTGGGCAGGTGGCTTTGCATGGCCCCTGGACCAGGGCCTCCAGGAGAAATCAAGGGGCCTACGCTCTGGGTTTGGAGAGTGAGAGGACATGGCCACGGGCCAGCAGAAGGAAGGTGGCCCTTCCCCTCCGGGCCAGGCCTGTGGGTCCCCTGCTGATGGGAGTGGAGTGGGAGATGCCATGTGCATGGAGACGGGGGTCCACCCCGAGGGGCTCATCCCTAAGGGCAGCTTCTGGCGTCCCCTCAGGACTACCTGCTGGAGACTTGTCCAGGGCCGGTGGTGCCTTCTTCCTGGGGAGCCCAATCCCTGAGCGAGCAGTGGTCTCCCAAAAGAAGTTGTTCCATGTTTGAGGTAGTAGAAGTGAGGCCCAGAGAGGGCAAGTGACCTTCCTAGGGCAACCCAGCAGACCTGTGATGGAGCAGGGTGGTCGCCATCCCAGTGCCCTCTGGCAGACCCCAGGTCTCTTGCTGCCACTCCCTCTGTGCTTTCCAGAGTGTGCAAAGGCCCCTGCAGTGTCCCTGTCCTGGGCATCCAGTTGGCAGGAAGGCCATGCTTGTCCATCAAGGAGTGAGCAAGCTGGGCCCCAGGCTGGGAGGGGCACACGCAGGGCTGGAGAGTGTGGCCTCGGGAGGCCACTAGGTGGCTGCGGATCTCAGTCCAGCCTCCTCCCTGTGTGGTCCAGCCAGGCCACCAGATGCCTGCAAGGCCAGTTTGCCTGTCTCCAAAGTGGGACCTCTGTGGCCGCAGCTGGGCCTCTCTGTGGGGTGGCTGGGAAAGAACCCGGAGCCTCCTGAGACCCTCCTCCTGCCCTGGTGACCCCCAGCACCAGGGTGGCCTCTGAAGAGAGCGCAGCCCTCGGCACGGCCACCTGCCTGCCCCCCATATTCTGGGTCCTCTCCATTCAGACCCTGCTTCCTCTCTGCAGGCAGCACCTGTGCGCGCAGCAGGCCGAGCTGGACCACCTGTGTGGACGCCACGCCGACACCCGCAGGAACTCCAGGCTGGTGAGCGCCCGCCCTGCCCCGTCCAGCGTGGTCAGTCTGGACATCGAGACTCAGGGGAGGGACGTTGGTTTCGGGGTGAGTTGACCTCACCTCAACCCGATGGACGTAACTGGGCAGCGCAGGCCCCTGGGCCATCTCCCCTGCTCTTGGCTCTGAAGGAACTTGGGCAGGCAGGGACCTGCAGGGCAGCTGTCCTGGGTGGTCCCACTTCCCAGGCCCTGGACACTGGGTGCCCTGGGACCTGGAGGCTGACGTGACCAGGGACAGTGGACGTCTCTCTGGAGTGTCACAGCGGCCCCTGCTGTCCTCAATGGAGGAGCCTGCAGATCTCAATGTCCAGGGCTGGCCAGGTTTTCTGCTGTCACCAGCAGTGGCTTTGAGGCAGGGCCCAGGCCTGTCCAGCCAGGGCCAGTGCTCACCCCGCTGCGGCCTGAGTCAGCAAAGAACAAAGGAACCAGGGAGCACGGGACAGTCCAGGAGGCCCACGGGCTCTGCCCCAGACAGACAGACAATGAACACGGTCTAGTTAACTGTGTTCCGTGGGACTTTGGGGACATTGACACTGAAGAGCCGCTCACTGTTTATGGCAAGTGTCAGTGCCCACGGGTCCTGGCTGCGCCTGGGCACTGCCGGCTCCCACTGCTCGGGCCTCCACCCAAGGGAGGACCCTTTGGATGTGGGCTGGCCTCCGGCTCCTCCCTTGACTGCTCTGGAAACACGAGGAGGGGCCTGCGGCTATGGGAGTGCCATCTGGGCCCCTCCAAAGCGCTGACAAAGTGCAGAGCAGGCCTCAGCCCGAGTGAGGGGGCAGCGGGTGGCAGGGAAGTGGGTTTTCATATCAGAGGCCCACTGGGGAGGCCCGGGCCGGCAGGGCGGGCCGTTGAGGCCCACGGGGGGGCAGGGGAGGCCTGGTCAGCTCAGCGCGCCCACCCTGGGTGGGTGGCTGGGAGGCGCCAGCACAGGTGGGAAGAGGCGCTGCCAGGCCCTGCCTGGGCCCAGCACCTGCCCTCAGTTCTGGGGTCACTGAGACAGGCAGGGTGTGAGCGCGTGCGCGTGGCTCTCCCACGTGCAGACGGTGTGTGGAGGCCGGGGAGGTTCTGCCCGGGGCACCCCGTGGAGGACACATGTGGGCTGCTCCCCTGGCGGCTGCCCGGTGGCACAGCAGTAGGACCTTGGTCTCTGAGGCAGTGCCAGGCAGCTGTCTTCTTTTCGAAGTCCGGGACTCTTTCCTGTTCCTTTCTGAGACGGGTTTTGGCTTACGGCCTTACACGTGCCATTTCAACGTCACACACGGGAAAACCCACGTTGGGGGTTTGAGTCTCCTTCTTGTTCACACGATGCTCTCCCCCATCTTCCCTGCCCGCCTGGGTGGCCCTTCCTCACCCTTGCTTGTTCTTTAATTGCCCCCCTTGGTCACATGATGATCATGTCAACACACACGTGTGCACACAGAAGTCAACAGCTAACCTGCAAAAATGAGGTCACATGGGGTGCAGGGCGCACGCCTGTAATCCCACAGACTCAGGAGGCTGAGGCAGGAGGATCACAGGTTGGAGGCCAGTCTCGGTAACTTCGTGAGACCTTGTCTCAAAATGAAAAACACAAAGGGTGGGAGGTGGCTCAGTGGTGAAGCGCCCCGGGTTCCATCCCCAGTCCCACAAAACAAACAATAAAAATAAATAAATACATAAGCAAATAGAACAAAGTCCCCATTGAGCACTGTCCACACCTCGCTTTTCCTGCCCTGGCTTTCTGATGTCCTGGGACCAGGCAGCTGGAAGGACCCCTCCCCTGTGGGCAACCAGCGGCCTGCCTCAGCGAGCCTGGTGGCCACGCCATCATCTGCCGAGGTCCACGGTCTCCCACCACATGGTGACAGACTCTGAGGCCCACCAGGCCCCAAGTACATACCCTGTGGCCTTCCCAGGAGGCGGGAACCCCAGGCTCTGCCTCTCCCAGGCCCCCTCTCACGTTCTGGCAATGGCTGGACCCTCCCTGGACACTCGGAGCTGAGCTTGCTGGGTCCTTGACTCCTAGCCCCCCGGGGGGCAGGTGCTACTGATGCCCATTGGACTAGGAGGAAATGGAGGCTCAGAGAGGGCAGGCGCCCTGCCAGGACACACTGCTAGGGGCAGCAGCCAAGACTTAGAACTGCCTCCTCCGAAAGGCACATAGCCGCCACTCCTCCTGGGCCTGGTCAGTGACCAGTCTGCAGGCCACCGAGGACAGCCTGGGGCGGCTGCAGTCTTTGGCTGTCTGTCCTCCAAGCTCAGAGGACCCTGCACGTGGCCTCTGAGGCCTTGCGGAGCGCTGGGCTCTGACCTCCCCTTTGCTCCCCACAGGCCTTCTACTACGACCTGGACAAGGTAAGCCCTCCCCGGCGCTCAGCAGGGTGGGCGACGCTGGGCGGTGCTGAGAAGGCCTGGGCTGGCTGCCCCCGCTGCCCCCGGCTACTCCCAGCTGCCCCCGGCTGCCCGAGATGGAGCACCTGGTCTCCTCCCACTTTACAAATGGGCAGACTGAGGCCAGGGTGAGCCTCCCCCAGGGTTGGAGGGGGCTGGCGTCACCCTGCTCCCGGTGTCAGGCCCTGGAGGAGGGTGGCGGGTGGCAGGAGCCCAGGCCACTCAACAGATCTGTCTTTCCCTGGGATAAGCAAACGCGCTGCGTGGAGAGGCACATCCGGAAGATGGAGTTCCACATCAGCAAGGTCAGCCCCCAGGGGTCCAGGGGCGGGCGGCCTCGGCAGGCCAGTAGGAGCTGGGAGCCCTCTGGGCAGGGCAAGGTTCCTTGGCGCTGGGCAGCGGGAGAGAGGTGAGGATGAGCAGAGGTGGCCGAGGCGACCGAGGCGGCTGGTGACTGCAGGTGACTCCTGGCCGCAGGCATGTCCCAGGGCTGCAGGGTCTCTGGCCTGAGGGGGTGTAAGAGGGTGGCCAGGCCCCAGGACTGGGGGGCTCCTGCTGCACCCCAGAGGACTGGGAGGCTGGGCTCAGCCACCCTAAGTGCCTGGGTGGGGAGCAGAGGCCCCGAGAAGGACTGGCTCAGTCCCTGAGGCTTCACTGCGGCTTGTGCTCCCTGTTGTGACCTTTGTCCCCTGGGACCCCCGTGGCCATCACAAGCCCCCTCCCGTCTTAGAGTTGAAAAACCAGGCTGAGAGGCGGAAGTGATGCACCCCTTGGTCCACTTCACTAGTTTTTTATTGTGCACTGACTGTACACAGTCACCACCAGGTGCTGGGGTACGGAGCCCGGGGTGGCCGCTGCCCCAGGCCACCCTGGGTGCTGGCTGGGTGCTGTGCTGGCAGTGGTGTGGGGCTGGCCGGGAGGCCGTGCCCACTGGTGTGCCCCTCAGGTGGAGGAGCTCTACGAGGGCTACTGTGTCCAGTGCCGCCTGCGCGACGGGGCTGCCAACATGCAGCGCGCCTTCGCCAGGTGCCCGCCCAGCCGCGCCTCCCGCGAGAGCCTGCAGGAGCTGGGCCGCAGCCTGCACGAGTGCGCCGAGGTGGGCGGGGCGCTCTGGCTGCAGGGACAGTGGTGTCCCCTGGGGGGGTGTGGCTGGGCGAGTGGCTGAGCTCCCACGGGGCTTTTCAGGACATGTGGCTCATCGAGGGGGCGCTGGAGGTTCACCTGGGCGAGTTCCACGTCAGGATGAAAGGTAACGGCTGAGAGCAGTGGCCGGAGGCCAGCGTGGGTGGCTCAGGTCCTCTTGGGGCCCCTGGGGGGCGAGCAGCGTTGGCCACAGCCCCAGGGCAGGCCCACCTCTGGGTTTCACGCTGGAGGGACATGAGACGTGGAAAGCCTCACTCCCCTGGGCCTCTCTGTGGGGTCCCAGGACCCCCCCATTGCCCCGATGCTGATGTGCCACTCCAGGGCAGGGCAGGCGTGCATTGGCCCATTTCTGTGTTCCAGGCCTGGTGGGCTACGCGCGCCTCTGCCCAGGAGACCACTATGAGGTATGGCCACCGTCGGAGGTCAGTCCTCAGGGTCCAGCCAGCCTTTGCGGGTAGGGGCTGCCGGGAGCCAGGGTCCTAGCTGAGGTCCTGTCTGGGAGGGAGCCCTCAGGTGGCTGGGGACCCTGGGCTGCCAGCACACCTCCTGCGCCCACTGCAGGTGCTTATCCGCCTGGGCGGCCAGCGCTGGAGGCTGAAGGGCCGGATCGAGCCGGACGACAGCCAGACGTGGGACCAGGAGGAGAAGGCCTTCGTCCCCACCCTGCACGAGAACTTGGAGATCAAGGTGGGATGGGGCCTGGGCCTGGGGCGGGGCCAGGGAGCCCCAGGTGCTCGCTTGGACACCACGCTCCAGTCCCCGCTCCCAGGTGACAGAGCTGCGCGGCCTGAGCTCGCTGGTGGTGGGCTCCGTGACCTGCGACATCGCAGACTTCTTCACGACGCAGCCGCAGATGGTGGTGGTGGACATCACAGAGCTGGGCACCATCAAGCTGCAGCTGGAGGTGCTGTGGAAGTGAGTGGCAGCTCCCTGCGCCAGCCCCGCGTCCCCAGGGCCACCCCCAGATCCCAGGGGCCAAGAGACTCCGACAGCGCTCCCTAGTGGCCGGACCACACCCCGGGCCTGGCTCTGGCCGCATTGTCCCCGAGGATGTCCCTGCCCTGACCACTCTCGCCTCCCGCCCCATTGAAAGGCCAGGCCCAGGCCTTCTCCGCGGCCCTGCCCACCCCAGCTGTCCTGAGTTTGAGCCCAGCCTGACTTTGGCCCAGGAGACGGCTCCGCCCTGGGCTGGCCAAGGGGGCTTTCCAGCAGCCTCCTGAGCTTGGCTCCTTGGAGGAGGCTGGCCTCTGCCCAGGAAGGCCTCTGGCTGCAGCTGCCTCCTGGTTCCAGGGTGACCCCAGGGCCACAGACCTGCGAGATGCATGTTCATGAGAAGGACCCTGTGGGTGGGGATTCTTATCCTGCACCACGTCCACTGGCCTCTGGTGGTCCCCAGAGGCTTCGCACTGTGGACAGAAGAGCTTTTTTTTTTTCCCCCAAATGAAAACTTGTGTTTCCAGAGAATTCCCTCCTTATCCCTCAGGGCAGGGGCCACGGTGTGAAGGGTGGGGACCTCACCAGGGGAACCCCTCTAGCATACGCGGGGTAGCTGCTCCCCATCCAAGGAGGTCCCGGGGGCCTGCAGGGCTGGGTAGGTGGCTGGCACACAGGCTGCCCACGGAGGTTCCCGCAGCGCCCTGGCCACAGGCCTCATGGCTGGGCCGGCCTTTGTGTGCCCAGCTGCAGGCTGAGTCTGGGACGTGGGGAGCGCCCACCGCCTCCATCCCTCAGCCCAGCCTTGCGCAGAGGTGTGTGTAGCGAGCTCGGTTTTAGATGATCTTCAAGGCTCTGGGTGAATTCAGTCCTGTCCCTTCCCATCAGGGGTGGCACTGGCCTAAACAGGTGGCTTACCTGGGAGTTCCATCCCCCCACGCACAAGTCCCAGCCACGGAGGGCTGTCCTGGAGGGGAAGGAAGGGTGGCGGGGCCAGCTGCGCCCACCCCTGCTCAGGCTATCACTGATGAAGACACGGGCCCAGAACTTGGCCCCGGACAGCTCCTGCACTGGGAGGACCCGGAACCGGTGACACCCAGCCTCTGCTCTCCTTCCAGCCCATTTGACTCTGAGAGCCTCCTGGTGTCACCCAGCCCCACGGGCAAGTTTTCCCTGGGCAGCAGGAAGGGCTCCTTGTACAACTGGACACCCCCAAGCACCCCCAGCTTCCGGGAGAGGTACTACCTGGTGAGTGACCTTCTCCCCAGGGCGGGGACACTGGCCACTGGGGGACAGGAAGTGGGGGCTGGGCTGAGCTCCCGGCACTCCCAGGGGTGGCCCTCTTAGGGCTCGGCCTTGCTTTGGGGTTCGCCTGGGTGCTGGGCGTCCTCTGCTTCCTCTGCTGCTGGCCCTGGGGGTGGTCCTGGGTCGGCCAGTTCTGAACGGCCCCTGGGGGCCTCTTCCTGCCTGGCCTTGGCTCTGGCCTCCGCTCTGTCCTGTCAGTGCGTTTCCGGGAGCACCGCCTGAAAGACGCAGCAAAGCGTCTCTTCTCCAGGGACCAGGTCCCCTCCGAGTCCCTTCTGTGTCCTTCCAGGGACGCTTCCCTCTGTGAGCGTGGCTTCTGCCCCTCCTGACTCCGCGGCTGCCCTCCCCACGGCATCCTCGAGGGGCTTCTTTCCGCCCCCAGCGGCTCCCTCTTGCTTCGCTCGCCCACGCCGCGGGCCCCAGGCCCGACTGTGCTTCCTTTAACAAGACACGGGGCCACTTAGTCTCACGCAGTGGCCAGCTGCAGGGCAGTGCGTGACCCTGGACATGCGTCCTTCTTCAGAAATGCCTGCATCTCCCAAAGCCTGAGCCCTGGCCAGGGTCCTGAGGTGCCAAGGCGCTTGTCCCCTACTTGGGTGTGGCCCTGGCACGTGGAGGCTCATGTACTGGGGACAACAGAACCCTTCCCAACAAGGAGCCCCAAGTTTGGAGACTGAGCAGCCTTCTGTCGCCCTCCTGGAGTGGGGGGTGGCTCCCCGTGGGCCCAGCGAGCTGGGTTAAGGCCACCTGTGGTGACGAGCCTGCACTCTGCAGCCCGGGCCCCTACCTCTCACCTGGGTGTGACCTTGGCGTCACTAGGCCTCTTAGCCCTCAGTTCCTGTATCAGAGCAATGAGACGGACAGCGCCACCCTCCGGGGACACGGTGAAGGTTTGCACGGAGTGACACGAGGCCTGGGGCAGGGCAGGTACACACACACTGCCTAGTGACAGCTGCTGCCACTGCTGTGACAATGTGTGTAACTCAGGCCCTCTGTCCATCTGTCCATCTGTCCACTTCACTCATTCAAACCTCCACACCACGTTCTGCTCTTGGCCAGGGGAGGGCTGTCCTCCATGGGGAGACTCGGTGTCAGGATGAGGGCCACTTGCCACCTGAGGGGCACAGAGACCTCAGAAAACAGAGAAGGAGAGGGGCTGCTGGGCAGGCGGGGGGACCGCAGGGAACAGGGCACGGAGGGACAGGCTCCAGGAAGGTGACCCTGAACAAGCGACCGAGGAGTGCATGGGAAGGGTGCCGGGCAGGGGCAGGGCCGAGTGTGGGCCCCGGAAGCCGGCACCTGGCGGACCTGCCTCCTGAGCTCGGGGAGGCAGAGCGGGTGTCGGGGCCTGGCCAAGTCGGGCAGCGGGTGAGGCTGCTGTGTCCCTCCCAGTCTGTCCTGCAGCAGCCGGCGCAGCCAGCGTTGCTGCTGGGCAGGCCGAGGGCCCCCTCCATCCTCAGCTACCTGTCTGAGAGTGACCTCCAGGGCCCCAGCCTGCGAAGCCGGAGCCAGGAGCTGCCAGAGATGGACTCCTTCAGCTCCGAGGAGCCCCGGGACGCCGAGACAAGCAGGTCGGCCTCTACCCCAGATGTGGGGCTCCTGCCCTCGGCCGTTGACCCTGCCGCCTCCACTGAAGAGGAGGTCCCAAAGGGCCCCCCGCCCTTGGGCCTGCTGCCGGAGATGGCCCACCTGGCGGGGGCCTTGCCTGTGGAGCAGCCTGGCTGCAGGAACCTGGGAGCAGAGAGCCCCAACCCGCCCCAGGGCCCCCTGTCCCACAGCTGCACGCTCCCGAGCAGCCGGGAGGCCCAGGATGAAGGAGAAGCTGGGGCTGCAGTGGACGGGCCTGCCATGGCCCCCGAGAGGCCCCTGCAGGAGGTCCTGGAGTTACTGAGGTCCACGAGCCCTGCCCAGCCCCAGCTCCGGGAGCTCGAGTACCAGGTCCTCGGCTTCAGGGACCGGCTGAAGGTATGGCCATGTTCCTCGGGGCAGCAGCCCTGCTCTGCTGATGGCCCGGCCACTGGGCATGGGCCCTGGGGCCACCGGGCCAGGGCAGGCCTCCTGGCCGCATCTCAGCACAACCTGGGTAGATGGCGTCTCTGTGGGCCTCAGCGTCCTCTTGTCAAGTGGGGACGAGAGCCCTCATTGGGCCAGGAGGACCATCACGAGGGGGGCCAGGGCTCACAGAGGATGGCCTGTCCCACACTCAGCCAGAACCCGGCCCTACCACGAGTCTCCTGACCTGGGCAGCAGAGGGGGCTGCAGCTGGTGTTAAGGAGCCACACGTGGGTCTCACTGGCCCCTGGAAGGTCCCGAGCCACCTGCTGCCTCCCCCACGCGCCCCACCAGAACCTTCCGCACACGGCTAGGCCAGAGCCTCCGTTCACAGGAGGGCTCAGGGTCGGTGGCTCTGAGAGGGGCTCGCCTGGACAGACAACTCTACTTTCCATTTATATAAGCCCAAAATGTACATGAAATAAAATGAACATGTCACCAGCACTTTCTCACACATCAGTTAACCTACAACCCACTCCCTGTGGACACTTTGGCACTGAACCGCCAACAGCTCTCTTCAAAAGTCAATCTTTTTGGCTGTATTGTCACCTGCCCTAACATCGCCCATCAGCACGGGAGGTGGAAGTCCTCATTTGTACCAGTAACTTAAAAAAAAAATGTTCATGCTTATCACTGCTATAGGCTTTAAAAAGTACCTTCCTGAAATTTTTGAGAAAAAGTTTCAAGAAATAATGTCACTTTTTTTGTACTTTTGAAGTCTTTCTGTGTGGGACAGTTTGAGTCAACGCGCACACAACTTCCTTCACATATGGGTAATTTGAAAAACGACACCCACTTAACACACAAGTCTTAAAATACGGCCACAAGCAATAATTCAGAACATCTTTAAGGAACATTTCCCTTTATTTTGAGAATGATAAAAATACCCCTAGGTCTTGGTTTCCAGGGTGCTGCAGCCATGCACCATGAGCGGGTATCATGCACGAGCACGCAGGTGACCCGAGCCACCGTGGACCTGCATTTGCTGCTTGCTAAGATTCACTTGTGACCCTGGAACCAGCCCAAGGTGCCTGCACGGTCACTTTCAAGGATGTTCAGGTCGCCCGGTGGAGGTCAGGCCAGGCGACGGCGGCCTTGCTTCTGCTCCTTAGCCCTGTCATGCTCATGGTCTAGTCGGTGCCACGTTTTTCATATTTTTGTGCTTTTTGTCAGGGGCTGTGGTTAAGTGGCCCTGAGAGCGTAGCTGTGGGGCTGGCCGGGTCCTGGCTGGGGTCCCGGGAGCTGCCCTCCGCAGGGTCAGGGTGCTGTGGGCTGGAGCTCAAGGCTGATGCGGCAGCACCTTCACACGAGCGTCTTCAACGCGTCTTCTCTGGTGGCCGGGGGAGCTGCTGGAAGGGGCTTGCAGGGACCCAACCCTGGCCCCCACGGCCCTGCTGGGTTCACGGGTTCTGGTTCTTGCTGTGACTTCCTGGAGAGTCCACTGTGTGCGTGTCTCCACACACACGCACGCACACACACACACACAGACACACACACAGAGACACACACACAGAAACACACACACACACCCTGCGCCTGCCTGTTGGCCCTGTCGGGGGCTCTCTGCAGCCTTCATTCTCTGGCTGCTCGGGAGTCTCCTGGGGTGACTCAGGACCTGGCTCCTGCTCCCACCTCTGCTGGCTGGGCCTGGGGTGCAGTTTTGGGGGCGAGGCCTAGCTGTCCTGGGGAGGGGACAGTCTCCAGGAAGGAAGCCATGTGGCAGGACAGTGACTCAACAGGAGGATCCTGAGCTCACCTGAAGCCTCTGAGCTTCTAAAGGGGTTTGTCGCAGACTCCACCATGTTCTGAAAACAATCTGTATGTGCAGAACTTAAAACTCGGGACTTCCCACAAACCCCAGGTTTCTGGACCTTAGAAAACTGAGCCTCCCGGCCACACGGTCCCACCTTCCCACGGGGCAGAGTGGCAGCTCTGTGGGGAAGGGGCCTGTCCGCCGTGTCCCCTCCTGGACTCCTCATTCCCATCACCTGTGCTGTCCGGGGGTGTCGCGGACCCAGATGAGGCTGTTCAGATGGGCGGCCCTGAGATTTTGCTTGGCGGTGTCAGTTGTTCAGGAGGGACCTTGGGAAGCGCCACCCACACACACACCCTGCCCAGACCAGGACACGTCAGGCCTGAAGGACCTGGCTGGGGTCCCGGCTGAGTCCCTGGCTGGGGTCCCGGCTGGGTCCTGGCTGGAGCCCGGGCGGCACTGGCCTCAAACCTGGCCCTTGCCCACAGCCTCGCGGGGCCCGGCAGGAGGAGGCCGTGGCCGAGAGCCTGATGGACTGCATCCTGGAGAGCTTCGCCTTCCTCCAGGCCGACCTTGCTCCCGACCAGCTGTCCCTGTTCGGGGACTCCCAGGGTCTGCGGTGAGTGCACCCTGCACAGCGAGGACCAGCTGGGACGCCTGGCCCAGGCTGCCTCAGCTCCGCGCCTCCCACCTACCTCCCGGGCCTCTTCCTCCCAGCGCTGGTGGTCCCTCCCTCCGTCCCCCAACGTCCCCTGCCCACTCCAGACCCACCCGAGCTTCCTGCTCCAAGGAATGTGATTTTTAAAAATCTGTAAACAGAGTGCACCGTGGAACCTCTTTGGCCTCAACTTCACCAAGGGGTCACAAAACCAAAGTCCCCTGGTGACTGACGCTCTGGCCCTGGGGACCCGTGGCCCACGCCAGCGACAGCACCTGTCCAGATCACCCCCTGGTGATCTCAGCAGCCCTGAAGGGTGCGGTCTGGGTTCCTGCTCCCTCCCCAGAGCCGCAGGGAGGGGCTCTTGGCCCAGCCAGAGGCCCTGCCACCCTCTGCCCTGATGCCACCTGGTGCCCACTGGCACCCTGCGTCTTGCTTGTGGGGCTTCACCGCCCACAGGTGGCAACAGGCGTCTGCTTCCTCTCCACTGCATGTGGGAGTAAAGTGGGGCTGGGGGGCGGACGTGTCCCGAGTCAGAGCTGGACCCAGCCCCGCCTCCGGCCAGCCCCTGGGCCACACCCTAGCACCCGGGCAGCCCTGCTGCCTTCGCTCCTGAGCTTTGCGCTGGGTTTTCTCCTCAGTGACCTCCAGGCCCCTGGGACCTGGGTGGCCTCGCTGACTTCCGGTGGGGGGAGGGTTTCCTGGCCTCACCGAAGTGGAGCCTGCCCCCCCTCCCCCGATCGGTCACCAGCCTCTTCTCCACCCGACTCAGGAAGGACCGGCCCCGGCCGTCCCCACTGAAGGGGTCCTCCAGGGAGCTCACAGCTGGTGCCCGGGAGCTGGACGCGCTGCTCACGGTCCACCTGAAAGTCTGCAAAGCCCTGCTGCAGGTGGGGTGCTGGGGGGCTTGCTGGGCCAGGGGACCCCTAGGAAAGAGGCTGATCTCTCAAGTGGTGGGAGCACGGCACAGCGACAAGGCTGAGGTCCCCTCAGCCTTGGATGGGCAGTTGGGTGGCCCTGTGTAGCTTGCCCCTGAACGTACATGACACATCTGTAGATGCAGGAAGCTGAGTCCAAACTGGTTCCACCAGAAGGGAGATTTCAGGGGGCTCCAGGGCCACCGTGGCGGGCTCTGCCCTTCCACTCTGCTTTGTGAGGTGGGTGGGCTGCACTTTTGGTGGCAAAGCTGGCCCCTGGCAGCTTAGCCTCCTCTTAAGTGGCTCAGGTGAGTGAGTCAGGGAGCTGCGGCTGAGGAGGACAGGACGAGCAGGGCACCAGGGGAAGGTGCGCGCAGTCCCCGTGGTGACCAAGGCACCACACCGCCTCCAGAGACTGGCCTTCCCCAGTCTGCCGAGGATGGTGCAGGACCGCCTCCTGGAGGAAGCAGCCCAGCAACAGCAGATTCTGGAGACGCTTTCTGCCCTTGATTTTGACAAGGTCAGCAACGCGACATCCATTGAAGATGGTAAGGAACTGTCCCCTGCCACGGGCTGCCTCTGGCTGGCATGTCCCCGGAGCCTTGCCCCCTCCCCACACCCAAAGCAGACAGCAGCCTGGGGAGGGTGGGGGTCAGAGACGCCCCGCGGGCGGGCAGGCCACCTGGATCAGCTGGCGCACACGCCACCACCCCGGCCTCTGGGCAAGGCTTCGGTAGGAGTCACGGCCTCTCTGTGTCCTGGGGAGGCCACCGCCCAGCTTTCAGGCCGTAATCCCCGGGGCACATTCAGGGAACACGGCATGCCCGCAATGGTAGCTGTGACCCCAGTTCTACCTCTGACCCCAAGGACCGCTCCCTTGTGAGGCCCTGTTCCTTGTCCACAAGGAGGTGCTGGTGACAGCTGCTCCTGGTGTTGTCACGCCACCCCTGACTTCCCTGACCTCGGTGGTGGAGGAGGGCCCTCGGGGATCCTGTGGCTTGTTCTTGCCACCAGCCACTCAGGCTGGGGAACCGCTCCCAGTCATTCCGCAGGCCTCCCACGGGAAGGGCTGCCTGGCACTGTGGCACGGGTGCACGGGGCCCGGAAGCATCCTGTCCTGCCCCGCCACGACGCTCCTGGGCCAGCTCAAGAGGACCTTCCTGCACAGAGTCCGAGGGAAATACCCAGGACAGCTGGAAATAGGTAGTCCTCCCTCTCGTCCTTGCCACCCAAGGCTGGGCCTGCCGCATGGTGACAGGGGCTGTGTCACCTTTCCCCCTCCCTGGTCTTCATGGCACTGGGCAGGGGCCACCTCAGCTTGGTTATGAGCACCCTGCTTTCACTGGGGAGGGCAAGGGCCTCCCCAGACGCACTTCTGAGCAGCTGTAGCCCCGAGGTGCATGCAAACACAGTGGGTTGGCCATTATCGGAGGACACATTCCATGCCTCCCACCAGAGCCTTCAAGAGATGAGGTCAGGCTTAGAGGAAGGTGGGCAGATAAGGGCTGATCAAGGTGCCTTGAAATGCAGGTTGGGCCCCTCCCCGGAGTGCAGGGCTGCAGCATTTTTCTCTGTTGACCAGGTGATGAGTGACAGTTGTATCCAGGCAGTGGCTCTGGGCTGCTTACTGATGGGCAGAGTCCCCGGCCCTGCCTCTGGTCTGAGCCCAGGGCTCAGCCACGCACCAAGGCTGTGAGACCCAGGGCCTGTGGACACAGCTGGGCACACTCTTTCCCCATAGGCACTGGCGGTGCCGATAGGGAGCCTTGTAACAGAGCTGGCTCTGCCTGCAGAGGCCAGCCAAGGTCTTGGTGTCTCCTCATGGCCCCTTTCCTGTGGCCAGTGTGCCGCAGGCTCCTGGAACAGGTGGTCAGCTGCAGAGGGTTGCTCCCCGAGGCTGGGCTCCTGGAGCGACAGACTGTCACCTGGTTCCAGTTTCACAGCTACCTGCAGAGACAGGGCGTCTCTGACCTGGAGAAGCACTTTGCCCAGCTCACCAAGGAAGGTAGGGGCCAAGCTGGGCAGCCAGGGTCTCAAACCAAGTTACAGCCAAGGAGCGTCCATGGGTCCTCTGCCCTGGCTCTCAAAAGCCAGTCAGTTTCCCAGGTTACAGCTCAGTTTCTGCGACTTTCCCCTCTAGCTACTGTTTTGAGGTCCCAGATTTATTGAGATGCCACATTCGGCTGACACGGAGAAATCAAGTCGAAAAGAAGGTGGCTTTAAAGGGTGGAGGGAGAAAAAAGATGGGAAGCTGGTGTCCTGGTGCATGCCAGGAGGTGAGGCAGGAGGAGGGAGAGTGTGAGTTCAAGGCCAGCTTCAGCACCTTGGGTAGCCCCATCTCACACAAGAAGAGCACAGTGCAGACGTCAGAGCCGGGGACGGCGGCAGTGGGCTGGCTCCGTGCCCAGAGTGGGGCTGTGGTGTCTTGGACTCAGGGTGTACCTGACCCCTGCTAGAAAGCCTTCCCAGGTTCCGGGAGGTCCCTTTTGCAAGGTGTCCAGACAGGGCCTGCTGGGGATGCCTCGCAGTTCACAGCAGCTGAACCTCGACTCCCCCCTCCGCCCCCAGTCACGCTCACCCAGGAACTGCACTGCGCAGGGCGGCTCAGGACCCTCAGGAAGCTGCGGGGAAAGCGGCTGGGCCTGCTCCAGCCGCTGCCCCAGACCTTGAGAGCCTGGGCGCTGCTGCAGCTGGACGGGCCCCCACGGGTGTGCAAGGCAGCCAGAGCTCGCCTGGCCAGCGCAGCCAAGAACAGGAGCTTCCGGGAAAAGGTGAGGCGTCGAGGAGGGACAGCCAGGCCCTGGCCGGGGCGGGCGCGGGGCTTCAGTGTTCCCAGAGACACTGTGGAGTGGGTGGCGGGGCTGCAGTCCTGGGAGATTTGGGCTTCGGGATGGTCCCAGGAGGCCGTGTGTGATCGGGGCTGGGGAGGCCAGGCCACCAGAGACCACACCCCGATAGCCATCTGCTTCTAAAGCAGCGCCTCAGTCCGGTCTCCGAGGAGGCCGCACACTGCACACCTTCAGAGTGCCCGTGGCCATCCCCACCTACTAGCCAGTTGGGGTTCACCTGAAAACCGAGATGGGACCCCCTGCCTTTGTGGTCCTAGGTCTGGGACTAGGTCTCTTTCAGGCAGCAGCCCGAGGTGGGTGGGAAGGGTGACAGGGGCCTATTCTGTACCTGGGCCTCGGCTCCAGGCCGGAGAGCGAATCTCACAGCTCTCGGCCCACGGTCCTTCCTTGAGCACATGCACCTGGGGTTGCTTTTACTCTCTGTCTGGGGCCTTCTGAAGCACAAAGGACAACAAGCTAGGGAAACCCCCACGTGCTGCTGCCCGGGCCTGACCTGCCAGGGCCAGCCCCCGCCCACCCACTCCCCGTGGTCCAGCAGCTGCCCACACATCTGACTGACCTGTGCGAGCGGAGGCCCAGCCAAGACGGGGGTTCTTGAAAAACCTTGACTCCGATAGCATCCCACGGCTCAGAGCCACCACAGAGCACCCCTGATGTTGGCAGGTCCAACTCCCAAGTCTCTGAGGGGTTTCTGGCTAACCAGGGTCTCCAAGAGGTGACACGATGTCATCAGCTGACGTCGCTTAAATTTCACTTCATGTGAAGGCCCCACCTCTTTCCCCTGGAGATCACGTGTCGATGGCACTGGGCTGTCCCACGAGGCTGTGGGCATGGCGCGAGGATCGTGGCTCTGTCTTGTGCTGCCCCTGGACCAGCAGCTGGCTCACGCCCCAGGGCTTGGGATGTCCTGGGACTGTAACAAAGGCCTCCGCAAGGTGGCAGCCCCTTGGAGGTGTCTTGAGCGAGGGCGCTGATGGCCTGTCCCCCCCCCCCCGGGGGGGTGGAGAGGGCAGCCCCCGGGCATTTCCTCACTGCTGCGCTCTAGGAGGCGCCGGGGCCTGCCTTGGGAGAAGGGCTCTGGATGCTTACCCCAGCTCCCCACTTCCCAGGGCGGCCGTTTACTTACCTCTCAACTAGGAGCTGGGTGGAGGCCAGGGCCTTGCACGTGCTAGGCCTGTGCTCTCCCACCAAGCCCCACCCAGCCCACGACTGCCACGTGCAGCTGGGACGGCAGCCACTCTCTCCTCAGCTGCCTCAGTGCCAACATCTGGACCCAGAGGGCAGGCTCACTCGTCCTAGGGTCGCCCTCGCAGACGGGGTGCCAGGTGCCCCCCCCCCCCCCCCCCGGTCAGGCACGTCCCCACCTGCTTAGTTCTAAGTGACCCTCACAACACTCTGTGAAGCAAGGGCCAGGTTTCCCTGTAGCTGGGCTGAGTTAGGTCCACAGAGGCAAAAAGACGTGGCCATGTTGTGTGGCCGAAGGGGACAGGGTCAGAGTTGTGGCTGGGAGAAGGTGACGAGGGGGACAGACACCTTTGCCTCTGGCCTGGGCAGCAGCCCTGGAGGACACCTTGTCACTTCTGTGCTCTGAGCCGGCCCGCGGCCCTGTGCTGTAGCATTTTAGAAGCTGGCCATTCCCAAGGCCTCTCTCAGACACGAGGAGACAGACAGATGGCGTTCCTTACCACCGTCAGTTCAGGGGTCAGTTTGGGCGGCTGAATTAGCCCTGCAGCATACATCCTGTGACTGTACACCTGGCCCGGGGACGGATGGCGCCTGGGTTTTGTTGAGAACGAGCCCCGAGGCCCGTACCTGCCCCCTCTGCTCACGGGCCCTCTCCCCCAGGCTCTGCTCTTCTACACCGACGCCCTGACCCAGACTGACGCCAGGCTCCAGCAGGCTGCGTGCATGGCCCTCCAGCAGCTCAGGGTGAGTGGCCCGTCCCCACTGGGGTCCCACAGGAGGCGGGGGGGGGGTTTGGTGCTGAAGTAATGAACCTCAAAACGATTTCACTGGGACCAAAAAGGTGAGGGTCACCGCCAGCAAGGGCACCTGCTGAGTGGCTTTAGAGGAGAGCGGAGGCCCCAGACCCCGAGTGGGCACGTACTGGCTGTGGGCAAGGGTGCAGGCGCCGCCAGGGACTTTTGGAGCCCTTGGGTTATGTGTTTTAACGTGTTGGGTTTGGTTTCTTGGTGGGGCAGGGGATTAAACCCAGGGAATCCCACAGCCTTATATGCTTTAAAATTCTCAATTAACAAATTTTAAGGTACACTAAACTTATTTAAAAGGAAGAGAATGTCAAAAACAGAAATGTTCTTGGCTGCACTGGCCAGGCGAGCTCTGGCCGCCTTGCATACCCGTGAGTGCCCGTCCAGCAGAAATGGCTGTTGACATTCTTTTTTTCTGGGGGATGAGCGATTAGGAATGCTGGTCACATGGAGCATGGCTTGAAAAGGGGCCACAGTGAGTGTTTTATGGTGGACCTGGAGCACCTCAGAATTCTGCAGGGAGGTTTGGCAAGTGTATCCTTAGTTTAACCTACTCACCCACTCTCAGATTATAGAAAATGTAGTGTTTGAAAAGTGAAAAATTCAGGGGCTGGAGATGTACCTCCGAGGTAGAGCACTTGCCTAGTACGTGTGAGGCATTGGGTTTGATTCTCAGCACCGCATATAAATAAGTAAATAAAATAAAGGTCCATCAACATCTAAAAAAAAACATTAAAAAATAAAAAAAACCCACTTTAAAAGTCATAATGTCGGGCCAGGGCTGTGGCTCAGTGATAGAGCACTTGCCCAGTATGCGTGAGGCCCTGGGTTCGATCCCTGGCACCACATACACTAAACAAATAAAATAAAGATATTGTGTCCATCTACAACTACAAAAAAAAATTAAAAAGTCATAATGTCACTATGAGTGTTTTGTGCATCAAGTTTTTAAAACCGTCCGGGTTCTGCGTCACCTGAGGCTGGACTCCCCAGAGACCCAAGTCAGCTCCCCGCTCACTGCTGCCGTGCGCTTGGGCCTTTGAAAAGGCCTCACAGAGACAAGCTGAAGAGAGGCACTTCCCAGGGGCCTCCAACGAGCTACAGCCACAGAGACCTGGAGGCCCTGGGGCTGTGCCAGGGCAGTGTGCAGGGCTGCAAAGGGGTTCTACCTGCAATTTAAAGTGTCCCCTAGTAGGTCTTTATTTTCTTATCCTCCAACAGGGCATCGAAAGCATCGATCAGATTGCCAGCCTGTGCCAGTCTGACCTTGAGGCCGTGCGGGCTGCAGCCCGGGAAGCCACACTGTCATTCGGTAAAGTGGCATCAGAGGTCACATGTGGCATGATGAGGTTCCCAAGGCTCTTGGTGAAGTCGTGCAAGCGGTGCCAGCCCCAGCTCTCAGAGCAGAACAGTACCTGGGAGGGCACATTATGGGCCTGTCACTGCCCGGGTGCAGGGCCACCTCCAACTTACCAGCGTCCTGCCTGAGGCAGGAGCCCCTCATGGTGGAGGTGGAGAGACGCGTTTTATTGTCTTCTTAAACTTTGTATGATTCTTGGTGAGCGAGAGCCAGAGGCAAGGCAGGGCTGCAGCCTGGCCGACTGTCCCAGAGACTGGCTGACTCGGGGGCAAGCCTCAGTCCAGCAGGTCACCAGGTTGAGAGGTCCCCAAGCACTCCTGCCCCTGTGTAGGACCCACATGGCTTGGCAGAGAGGGTCACAGAGGCAGGAGACAGCCGATGACAGATCACCCTCTATTTCAGGTGAAAAAGGACGCTTAGCTTTCGAAAAGATGGACAAACTTCGCTTAGAACAAAGAGATGGCTTTGGCCAGGAAGCAGAAGTGGAAATCACAGTATTTTAAAAAGCCTCAGCTGAGGAGCTCACATCTGGAATTTTTCCCCCGTTTCTACGCAGCCCGACACAGTGTCTGAGCTTTGCGGGGGGCATACTGGGTGCCCCCCACGAATGTGAGCTGGTCCAAGTGGCTGCTGAGCCTCGGACTACTGCAAACCCTGGGGCCCAAGTGGCGCTTTTACAGAAGCAGAAGCCGCTGGTGTGCTGTGCGGCCAGGGCTGCGGCCGCAACCGCACACTCCGCTTCTGCCTTTGAGAATCTGACCCGCCCCAGGATGCAGAGGCAGGTGGCCATGGACAAAGGTGCCAAGGCCAGGCCAGGCGAGGTTCTGCCTGAAGGACTCCAGGTAGACGCGTGCGTGGAACGTGCAGCTTCCTACGTGTCCGCTGGCTCGGTGCTCCTGGCTCAGAAAATCCTGGGGCTGAGGGGCCGGGGGTGGGCCAGGTGGCTGACCATGCTACCAAAGCCTGTGGTGGCTCAAGTCATTTCAACAGCAGCTCGCGTCACCTTGGCGAGCAGGGGAGGTGGGAGGCTTGAGGCCAGCACGTCTATGCCACTCTCAACCCGACGTGCGGAGCCAACAGCGGCTGGCCGGCCATGCCTGGTTTTCACCACGTCCAACAGCACAAAGGAGGGCAGACAAGACCTGGCCACGGAGCCTGGGGCGTCACGAGCTTTGGTCACACAGGTCAAAATGGAACCCAACGTTTGAAGCAAGTCAACCTGAGGCCTATTAAATAAATGGCTCCAGAAGCCACACCTGGTGTGGAAAGACCTCGGCAAGGCGCTGCTTTAAGAGGGAAAACTAGCCCCCCCCCCCGACTCTGTTAAAAAACACACAAAAAAACCCGTGTCCTGAGATGTGTGTCAACGCGATGTGGTGAACTGTGGGGTGTGACTGTCCTGTCAGCGCGGCACGGACAGCTTTGGAATGTTCTCATTTAAACTTCTTGGATAGATATTGTGCTTTATTTTTTATTTTATTTAAGTATTTATTTGCTTTGTTCATATGCTCCATTTTTTGAAATTTCCATTAAAAAGAAAAACTGTTTTAATGGCTATTACACTTTACCCTCCAAAGCAGACACTGTCACTTCCCAGAGGGCTGCGGGGAGGTGGGCCCTGCCTGCTCCTGGCGCCCTCTCAGCAGGAGGGAGTGTCCTGGACTGTGGAGGAGTGGCCTGGGCGCAGGCTCCGCTGGACACCACCCTAGGGCCTCTCCTTGATTCCCAACTCTCGAAGGTCTCCGCTGTGCTCTCTCCTGTGGGCTCCCTGCGTGTGGCCTTTGTGCTGCATTTCACCCCGTGGACTTCCGCCCCGGAGTCCTACGTCCTCCTCCCCACTGTCTTCCACCTCCTCACACGAGCACGCGCCCTTCTTCACACCTGAAACCGTGAAGTGGGCGGCGGGCAGAACACTGCCATTCAAGCCCCTGGGCTCCCGTGGGCGTTCTGTGGTCAGGACCCGTCCTGTTGGTCCTGCTGGCAGGCCACAGGGTAGACCCCGACTCCGTAACCAGCTTTGAGATGGTCAGGGAGCCCTGAGGGAGGTCAGGGAATTCTTGTACCAGTGCTTTGCCACACTGTGCGGGTCTGAAGTCACTTGGAAATAGGAAGTTAAAAAAAAAGTCACCATAGGGACTTTGTATTGTTTAGTTTTGTCCATAAAAGGGGGCCACAGAGATCTCGGACACCTCATTTTCTTTCCAAGTCAGTTCTGTATCAAATGTGACTTCACACACCTACAGAGACACAGGAGCCACTGTGTGTGACAGGCAGTTGGCTAAGGGGACAGTTTCAGGGCAGTTCCCAGGCCCTGTGTGTCCAAAGGGCGGGTTTCTAAAGAACCAGGCAGGGGCTCGTGGCGGCGACCAGGCTCATCAGCGAGCGGAGCTCCCCCAACCCAGCACCGGGGCTGGCCACCCCAGGCGAGCCTCACCCACCCAGGGGACCATATCTGCTTCGCACCAGCGGCAGCCCTGGTTCAGGTGCATTAAGCAAAGAAATGGGAGGCACCAAATCCAAGTTCTTTAGAAAAAGGTTTTATTATTGCAACTAAAATGCAAACCCATCATTTATATGGCAAGTTGGAAAACTGTACAGTTTAACAGTTCTGTGAGGTCACAGAAGACCCTGAGACACGCCCTCCCCCCACCCGGTCATGCAGCCACGTATACACACCTGAAAAGGTATTGTAACCAAACACCTCGCTTTTTTTTTGTTTTTAGTTTTGTAAAAATGGTTTATTCCACAGCCATTGTCAAAAATAATGGCCTGATGAGTAAATGTTGGCTTAAGGCAAATAGCAGAGCAGCTCACTACCTCCCTAACCTACGCTAACAGACGGAGGCCAGCCAGTCCACCGTCGGCAACGGCTACTGTACATACACACCCAGCTACACACAGACGCGGACTGTGCGACAAGCCCAGCCAAGAACACGCAGCCTGGCCCTCAGCCTCACCCACGCCCCACAAGGCTCTGCGGCCGCGCCTGAGTGTCCCTCAGGATCGCTCTGCGCCGGTTTCTCCCCGTGAAAGGCAAAACGTGAAAATGCTGGCGAGAGCAGCTCAGAGCCACAGCTGCCTTTTTTCTTATTAAAAAAGCCACCAAATGTGGAGGTCTCAGTCCCCCTTGCAGGAAGAGTCGTGAGCACCATCAGTCCCAAGGGGCTCTGGGGGGGCGGGGGCAGACGCCCCCTTCAGCAGGGTGCCCCAGGACGGAGATGCAGCAGGCAGCTGGCTCCAAGGGCCGTCGCTGGGCTGCTCCAAGGAGGGCGGCTCCCGCGGCTGCCTTGCTTCCAGTCCCGATCTGCTCATCCCACGGTGGGGGCCCTGATGCCTAAGCGTCCAGAGCGTGAGGTGTGAACAGGGCTGGCCATAGCCTTGGAATGTCTGAGTTACAGCGGGCCCAGCAGGACCAGGACAGGCCGGGCCTCACCAGGAAGTCATCAGAGAGTCATGCCAGGAATCAGGCCCACATCGGCTCCTGGGAACATCATCGGAACATCATCGCTGTCTTGCTAAAGGCGGCTCCTTCAGCACCAGCCTTAGGAGCCCCAGCCACGTAGTGGTCGGGTCATGCAAGCGAGACTGCAGCGGACGGCACGTCAGGAAGCAGGAGTCTAAGGTTCTGTCCCCAGCCCGCGGCACTTCATGGGACACGGAAGCCCTTACGTGCACTCTAATACACACAGGAAAGTGGGGACCGAGAACAAGGCCCTACCAGGTGACGGGGAGGAGAAGCACGGGGACTAGGTCATCTCCCACTGTGACTCTTACTAAATACCAAGTGCTCAGCATCTGCCACCCCAGCGCTCCCCTCACTGACCCAGTCGCTGCACCCGCTGCTCACGGCCGCCCTCCCGCCAGCACTGGTCTGAGGCGGCAGGCCCAGGGCAGTGTCTCGCGCTCCCGGTGCTACCTGAGGACTGATTTATTATTGTACTTTTTGATAAAGCCCTTGATGCGAGGCTGACATCAAAAGTTTTAATACATTATTGGTTTAAGAAAATGCTAGTGCAGTATGGACGCCTTTGGAAAAATTAAAATAAATATGGAGCGGAGAGGCTACTCCACGGGGCTTCGTGGAGGCTTCTGGGGAGGATGGTGCATGTCGCTGGCCTGGGGTGCACCAAGAGGGAGCGCTCGGGTGGGGCGAGCCAGAGACGGGCACAGGCCACCACCCCTCCCTGCCACCAGCATGGTCCCCTGGCTTTGCTCTCTTCAGAAGTGGGTTGGGATGTGGTACTCACAGGAAGGAGGGCAGGGAAAGAAGAAAGAGGAGCAGGGTGCAGGGCGCAGGGCGAGGCGCGGCCCGGGCTCTCCAACAGAACAGCGCCCTCTGCACGCGCTCCACGCTGCCCGCGGCCCTCACCCACCAGGCGCCTAAAGTCGTGGTTGGGGCGCTGAGAGTAGAGGTGGACAGTGGGTGGAGGAGGCCCAGGGAGGTCGGGCCATGCGCTGCTGCTGAACGGGAACTGGAATGAAGCCAAATAGGCAGAGGAGCCCCGGGCACAGCCAGAGCTGTCTGACCCATGCACGCCCCCCGCCACCCCACCTCAGAGGGCACCATGATTCAAGGGGGCCTGGGGCTTTTGTTTTTACTGACAGGGCCCTCCCACAAATCACCCCCAAGGAAAAGATATTTGTATTTTGCTAATGCAACATGCACTCAAAGACGGTCACCTGGAAAGAGGTAAAATGTTTAAAAGGATAAGAAGGTCACGTGGGGCAGTTTCCAGGGTCTCTGCGCCCCCCCTCTGACCAGGGTGGGCCTCCCGCAGCACCTCCTCCCACGTGAGCGGGAGCCAGGGCTGAAGTGCCAGCAGTCCCCCTGCCGTGCGGCCAACCCAAGGCAGAGGCTGCGGGAAACCCATGTACAGGGATGGGGTGACAAGGGCCAGCAAGTTAGCCAGATGACGGCCACACAGAGGAGCAATGGGGAAACGAGCCGCGGAAAACCAGCAGGGACACCCTGAGCAAGAGCAGAAGCGGGCTTGCTTTCTGGAGATGGCCTTGTGTTGTCTCCTCTCAACACAGGGAGGCTGGCGGGCACTGGCGGGCACTGGCAGGCGCCAGCGGCCCAGAGCACCCACACCACAGTGCCCGGCCCTCTCCTCCAAGGGCATCTACATTCGCAAAAGTCTGGGATTTTTTCCCTGGGAAACCAAATATAAATTGTGAATCTGATTATACCGCCCAAGGGTATGAGGAAGTTTTGTAAGTGCCTAGTCTTCTTTCTTCCAGAAATAACCAAAAGCTGCTTTTTATAAAGGTTAAAAACAACAATGTGTTGTAATTCTATTTTTTTCAAAAATAAATGAACCAAAAAATAAAAAATAAAAAAAAAATAAAGACAGAGAAAGAGAGAGACAAAGACGTATTTGGCATTTTCTCTACTTACTCCTGAATAGTTGAGGCCCTGAGATTAGACTCTATGTTCTTGGGACCACAGGGCTCCTGAAGACCCCAGTGCACAACCCTTCCCTCTTCTCCTCAGCCCTTGGCAGTTCCAGCCTGAACCAACCCTCGTCTGCTTCTTCTGAGACTGGCTCAGACGCTCCACAGAACCGAATCCCACACTGGGCTGGTGGCCAGTGCTTCCCGCCACGCGCTTGTCGCCAGCACCTCCATCAATGGAAACATACCCTGTAGCAGAGGTACGCACCGGCCGTGAGGACCGTGGCCATGCACATGTTGACCAGGAAGGGCTTCCAGTGGGTCAGCGTGGGCGCCGGCGCTGGCTCCTCCTTCCTGGGTGGTGCCGGCTCTGCCTCGGCAGGGAAGGCCGCCTGGGTGCCCCTTGGGCCTCGGCCACGGATCCGACCTCTGACTTCAGTGTCTTGACTCATGCTGAGGAGCAGGAGGGACAGGAGTGGTTACTCACCTCCAGGGAACCGGTGGCTGGACACTATGTTAGGGAGAGATTTTAGACAGAGACAGGCTCCCTCTTCAGAACCCAAACCAGCTCCCTGCCGCTTGGCTGGAGGGCCAAGTTAGAGCAGGCATTGGCCTGAAGCCCCCTGTCCCTCCCACCCAAGTGCCGCAGACGGCGCCTGCGTCAGGGAGGCCCCGCAGGGTGGGGCGGGGTGGTCATGCCTGCTGCGTGTGCACCCTGCTTTCTCAGGCACTGGAACTTCTGTGCCAGGCCACATCAGGGCATCCAGCTCTCCTTCCTCAACAGCTGCAGAATAGCCACCCCCACCCCTGCACAGCGAAGGAGCATGATGGCCCTAATCCCCAAACAGGTTGTGGCCATCTCCAGTTCTACTGCCACAAATGATGCGATGTACCCAGTGACCTCACACTTGGATACTGCGGCAGGGCACCTTTCTAGACGCCCCACACGTCTTAGCATCTCCCTCCAGGAAGCAGGCACCCGGCACTGCCACCGGTGTCCCAGGAGGGGGCACTCCCGCTCACTGTGCAGCTTCCTGCAGGGCAGTGCCAGCTCCTAGGCGGCTTCCCTGGCACCTCAGCTTCCCTGGGGTTTCCTTTCCAAACAAGATGGCCTGCAATGCAGCCCGGGGGTCACCCTCTGGCTTTGGCTCAGTCGGCCACCACGTCAACAGTGCTCGCGATGCTGGGGTCGACGTAGGAAGCAAAACGCTCCAGTGAATTTCAACGAATTGAGCCGAGATGCCACCAAAAGATCAGGTTCCCCGGAGCTCCACCCTGGGGACACCAAGCTGGACACCGCCTTTCAGGACCTGCCAGAAGCCTGGGGGTGGACATGGGGTGGACACTGTCCTCACAGGGCAGAAAGGCCCTCCCTACTCATTCCACTGAGCCCGCTGCCAGTGAGTACCACCAGGTGGTGCCAGAACCCTGTGGATCTGCCTGTTCCCAGGGCCATTCCGGGCCCAGAGAGGCCTCCTCCATCCAGGAGAGGGCAGCTTGCAGGTCCAGCAGCCCCACTGCCGAGAGGAAGCGTAGCCACAGGTTTCATTACGTGCCTGTCCCAGGAACGGCAGGGCCCGCTGCTGCCCAAGCCAGCCTCTCACATTACCTGTCCATGTTGTGGGAGGCCCTCAAGGGGGTCCTGGTCTCCTCCTTGATGGGGCCATCTTCATCCTCCTCAGCTTCGTCCTTCACCCACTGGTGGTTCGAAAAGAACTCCTTGCGTTTCCCGTTGTGGGGCTCCAGGATTCGCTTGGGCGGCCGGGGAGGTGGGGGCACGTGCTCAGGTGGGGGCTCCAGGTCCTCGTGGGACAGCTCCTTCCACTGGTCCTTCAAAGAGCAGCAGGAGGAAGGCCCGTCAGCCTCGCTCTGCTGCTGTGTCAGGAAGCCCGCCCGCCGTAGTAAGCAGAGGCGCTGGCCTGGCACAGGGCTCGGGCTCCCTGGTCCGCAGCCAGGCCCTTGGAAGGTGAAACCGTTTGAAAATCCAGCCCGTTCTTCCTGCCCTGGCTCTCTGGGGGAGCACCTCAAAGGCAGAGATTGGAACTCTGGCAAAACTTCAACAACTTTCTAGCTATTTTAAACACAAAGGGCAGCTATTTCCTCTGACACCTGCCAGTGTTCACACTTTATAGCTGACGACCTTCAAAGACAACTAGAGCGGGGGGGTGGCGCAGCTCAGTGGTGGGACACTGGCCTGCGTGCACAGGGCCTGGTTCCGCCCCAGCACTGCCCACGCACGCGCACAGAGACAAACACTAAAGCGCAGCCAACCTGCACTGAAGAGTCTCCCATGATGAACTTGGCACCTTCGATCACGGCCAGGTAGGAGAAGCGCAGCTGGTCGGCAGTCTGGATCAGCCCCATCCGGAACTTCCTCATTTCCAGCAGCACTTTCTTGATGTCCACAGAAGAAGGGTCTTTCCTTTTGTCCATCTGACCGTCAGAGAGGACACAGGATTCAGCCAGCCCCACTCCCCTGGGTGGGAGTGCTCTGGTTTGCCCCGGGGAAATCGCCGTGGGGCAGGCAGAGGAGTTCCAGAAAACATGGAAAAATGGGGGAAATCTGGGCCCTGTGGACAGGGACTGGGGGGGTAGAGAACGAGGGGAAAGGGTGCTCCGGCTCTACCTGGGCCCACGGTGAGATGGGAACCCTCTGCGAACAGAGCCCTGAGGGACAAAGCCACCCCAGGGGTGTTACAAAACCAAGCTGCCCTCACAGACAGTGGCCGGGAGCTGTGGCCGGGCTGGGGCGGGGTGGGCTGGGGCGTCCAGGGCGCCTTCCAAGACCTTCTCACCAGCAGGAGGCAGGTGTCGGCCAGGCAGAAGGTCCCCGACCTGCCGATGCCGGCGCTGCAGTGCACCACGATGGGGCCGTGCTCCGGGCTGAGCGAGCCCGACTCACGAACTTTGAAAAGGAAGTTTAGGAAGGAGGCTGGTGATTCGGGGACTCCGAAGTCAGGCCACGTGGTGTAGTGGAAATGTAAGATCTCCCGAGTCTCTTGATTCTGAAAGATAAAAAGACACATGACAGTGAGAAGAGTGTGGAGAAACCCACCAAGCCCTCTGCAGCCTCCCGCCTGCTGACAAAGCGCAGAGCCCTGGGCCACCAGGCACCGGACGTAGACCTGTGGGCTGCCTCTGGGATGGCTCAGCCCCACCTGCTTCCCCCAAGGCCCTGCCTCCCCTGCCTATGTGGATACAGCCACCTTCTCTGGCCTCGCCAGCCACAGTGACACGCAGTGACTTCATCAGAAAGCTTTTGTGCTTCCCGCAGAGGGTGAAGAAGTAACTGCATGTGTGGGCACCAGGCTGGGCCACCCGGGCCTCGAAGCTTCTGGGTGTGTCAAGGGATGGTCGTTTTAGAGGGGGATCGTGGCCGTGTGGAGCCTAGCGCCCAGCTCAAGAGATGCGCCCACTCTTCCCAGTTTCCAGAGTGGGCGGCTCAGGCTCTGAGGTGAGAGGCCCTGCTCAGAGCTGCTGCAGGAACCCGGGCCCTTGTCCCAAAGTGCTCCCCCTCTCCCAGCCTTCCAGTAACCACCAAAGGGTGCACAGCATGCGCCACGTGCCAGCCCCGTGCAGGCACGATGGGCCCAAGAGCCGGCTGCTCTCACAGAGATGCCAACTGTGACTGTGCCACAGGAAGCCATGGGGCTGGCATCTAGCTGCCAGATCCATGGCGTCTCCTGCAGAGACACCTTCACATATGAGAGCCACACGGAGCCTGTCTACTCTCCTCCCGTGAAGAGCATCTCCATGTAACTAGAACAGGACTATTTTGGCAGATGAGAAAAGCACTTAAAATATACTTTAAAAATGAAGAAGAAAGCACGCCCAAGCCAGGCTTCCCTTAGTCCCTAAAGAGGTGTGGGCCCCCGGGGGCCTTCCTCTGCCCGCTGCTCTGCTGTAGGGACTCCATTCTCCTTCGGGGCCCCATTGGTCACCCAGTGCTAAGAAAGGGCTTTTATTTTATTTTTTTACTTTTTGCTGTAGTGGGGAGGGGACCCGGGGCTGTGCACACGCTAAATAAGCATTCGACCCGAGCCCCACCCCAACCCTTTAAATTTTTTATTTTGGGACAAGGTCTCACTAAGTTGCCAAGCCTGGCCTCATACTTATGACGGTCCTGCCTCAGCCTCCTGAGCCGCTGGGACTGCAGGTGTGCCCGCCTGGCTTCTCAGGGCTCCTGAATAACACAGTGGGCAGGAGCGGACAGGTCCTCACACAAAACCCAGTCACAGCTGTGCACCCTGTGACTTCAGAATTCTGAGCTGCTCCCCTCAACCACCTCAGGCTGACACACAGGAAAAGGACTGGAAAGGTGGACTACTTCTCGAACAAGCACACGCCACTGCAGAGAAGTGACACGGCTCCTCCCTGGTGCACAGGGCAGAAAGGGCAGGAAGTGCAGGCAGCTGTGCCGCAGCGTCCGGGAGCCACACTGCTCCAACCTCTTCACTTCCCGGCCACCCGCACTCGCTCCAGATCTTACTTCAACTATCGATGCAGTAACAGGACCACGGGGCTGTGCCGCAGCACGTAAGCGCCATCACCAGGAGCAGGCCTGCTCACCAGGCTCCCGTGGCCCCACCTTCCCTCACACTAACTGGACTGGCCTGGACAGCGCCACGGGACCACGGGCCTGCGCCCGCGTCACCTGCTGACCCTCCCTCCCATTCCTACCTCCCAGGGCCCTCCAGAGCCCAGTCTGACAGGATAGGAGGCACGGACACGGGGTGGTGCAGCCCCTGCCCCCAGAGTCACAGTCTGAAATGGCAGGGCTGGGACTCAAACACGGGCAGTTTGGCTCTAGAGGCGGTGGTGGCCACCATGTTCAGTGTTGTCCCCGCTCTGTCTGGAGCCCCTCCCACTGTGCCCAGCACTGTACCCCTCCAGGTCATGATTCAGATTGCTCACGGGCAGGGCCCTCTGTGGTACTACTTAACAGTGTCCTGCCACGTTCCAAGACAATCTTTTAGTGACAGCAAGCAGCTGCGTTATGACCCTTCACAGAGCAGACACACCCCAGGCCTTGCCCAGGAGACCTGCACTGGCCGAGAGACCGCAGCAAGCCCGGGAGACTCCTCGGAGGCCACAGACCACAGAGGCGGCGGCACGGTGTGGCATTTAGCTTTCAGGTGGCCCGGGCAGGGACAGATCACTTGTAGATGAGAAGCCTGTCTCTTCCCGGAACTGGAGTTCACTGGTGCTGGAGGGCAGAGAGCTCTGTGGAGGGAAAGCACCTGACTCCCACCCTCCCGGGCGCCCCTGGCACTTGGTAGGTGCACGATGAGCTCTGCTCACCCCAAGACCATGTGCAGCGCAGGGTTCAGACACAGGGAAACGCTTCATTGGGTCAGGGAGAAGTAGCCCAACTAGCAAGTGTCCGAGGTGCCCGAGTGCAGGTGGTCTTACCGCAAGGTTCTCCAGCTCCAACTGTCGCACTGTGTAGTAGGACTTGATGTCTTCAGAGATCAGCGTCAATTTCAAATTTGTGTCATCAAAGATCATCTCCTTTTCTTCTTTCTGCGGCCAATACTGTGCACATTTTAACTATGGAAGGAAATAACGCTGAATTATTGTGAGCAACCAACTGTTTTCCCAAGACAAGAGGCTTGGAGACCATGCCTGAGCTTTATGACAATGTAAAGGCCTAGAATTTTCTGAGCCTGGAAGACACGGTCAGCGTAGCAGCCTGTTTCTTGGGATTGGAGGGGCACTGGAGAGTGAAGGGGTGGCCATGCGGACGGTGCTCAGCCTCACCACCCAGCAGCTCTGGGTCTCTGTAGCAAGGGGGTGCTCAGGGGTCTGACCCTTGCCCACCAGCTGTTCTGCCTCCTGCAAGGGCCTGTATGCAGCCAAACCTGACCCAGCTGCTGGTAGATGCCTCACCCCAAAGGAAACCTCACAGGAACTGAAAATGAGCCCCGAGGGTCGCGAATAGGCCCTGGAAAGGCTGAGCCACATGGGATGCACTGACCCAGAGAGGGCTGGAGGGCGGGCTCGGCTCACCCTTTCGTTCTGGTTTGGTTTGGTTCAGTCCAAAAAACACTTCTTGAGTTCTATTTTGATAATTTCAGAAACTACTAGATGAGCTGAGGGTCAGTGGCCCTCTGCTGCCCTTGGCTTCCTCCTCTCCCTGCTCGTGGTGGTGGGAGCCCACTCTGGCACAGGTGGCCTTGAACCACCAGGTCAGACTTTCCTGGGGTCCAGCTGTCAGAGTGTGGGAGGGAACGCGTTCTTGCCAGTTTGGTGTCAAAAGTTTAAGTAAGAAAATTTAACTCAGATTTAGTGGATACTTTGCTGGGACAAGTCCTATGTCAGTTAGTCAGGACGTCTCTGCTGGTGGGTGGCTGGGGTGCCCTGGACAGCAGTTGGGCAGGGCTGGGCGTGGGCCCAGCAGAAAGTCTGACAACCTGCCAAGGGACCCTGGGAGATCTTGCAATTCCCAACACAACACCAGTGTGTGCCAGTCACGCTCGGGATGCACACTGACCCCACTGGATGCTCCTCTGGGGCCAAGGACGACGGGAACGCAGGAGCCAACTCAGGGCTGGCCTCGTCTGCTGGGAGAGACCACTTCTCCAGCAGTGACAAGGTGGACAGTGGGAAGGGCTGAGGGCAGAGCGCTGTGACTGTGTCCTGGCACTCAGAGGAGGGAGATGTTTCAGGCTGGCTAAGGAAGAGCACAGAGGCAGCTCTGGAAGAGGAAGGTTCGGAGGGTGACCAGCACTCTCTGGGCAGTGACCTCAGAGATCCAGGCTAGGGGAGCAGCAGGAGAAGGGCAATGGGGGCCCAGAGCCCAGCTGGTGCTGACGTCAGGCCAAGAAAACCGCAGCCTCCCCTGGGGTGGCAAAGGGCCAGTGGCTCCCGAGGAGGGAAGAGGGACGTCGACGGTCCTGCTCCACTGAGGCTGGGAGCTCCCACAAACAAGACCAAAGCAAAGGCGAGAGACACCCATGAGACTGTCACCAACAGGGCTTTCTCCAGAGCCCGTCTCACCCACGTCACCCAGTCACCAGTGATGAGCTGCTGGAGATGAGACTAGACCCTGGATGGGGCTGGGTGTCAGCACCAAGGCAATTCTGCCACACGGGACATGGGCACGGAGCAGGAGGCAAGAGCCCATGGAGCCCAAGGGCCAGAGGTGCGGGGAGCAAGACCTCCGAAGGCCTGGCCAGGAAGTGATCCCTCCCACACTCTGACAGCTGGACCCCAGGAACAGTCTGACCTGGTGGTTCAAGGCCACCTGTGCTAGAGTGGGCTCCCGCCACCACGAGCAGGGAGAGGAGGAAGCAGAGGGCAGCGAGCGCCCACTGACCCTCAGCTCGTCGGCTGGGCAGACAAGTTTTCCATCTCACCTCCATTTGGCAAGCACTCACTTTCAGAACTAAAAATAAAGCTTAATAAATCTTTATAATCTGGGCAAAAACTAAGATTACAGAGGATTTCTGGCACATGACCAAGCACCCGTCAACCAATATTTAATTTTAAGAACTCTTTAGGCTTCTACAGGAACATCTCTGTTGTTTTCTATAGAAGTTTTTGTTTTAAACACACAAAATAAGCACCCAATCACTACGGCAGATACCCTATTAAACACACCAACTTGAATGGGAGACTGACTTTTATGAGAAAATAGTTCGTCACTGGGGACTCAAAACTGAGGCCTAGCTGGGCACGGTGGCATACACCTGTAATCCCAGTCGTTCAGGAGGATCGCAAGTTCAAAGCCAGCCTCAGCAACTTAGCAAGGCTCTAAGCAATTCAGCAAGACTTTGTCTCTAAATAAAGTATAAAAAAAGGGCTGGGATGTGGCTCAGTGGTTAAGTGTCCCTGGGTTCAATCCATGGTACCAAATCAAACCAAACCAAACTGAGGCCTATCTTGGTTGGCACCAGACAGAAAAGTGGTGGCATTGCGAGTAGCTGCCATGAAGCAGGTGTTAGTGAGGGTCCTCAGGCCTTCCTAAACAAGCGGCCACGCCGTCGTAGGAACCACCTCTAGGAGCCAGTCCTGGACCGAGATGAGTGACGTGGTTTTCCCGAATATGAACAGAGAGCTGGTGCACAGAGCAGGAGGTGCATGGGCACAGGCCACACAACAAGATGCAGGTTCGTGTGCGTAGAAGCCCGGAGCCCAACCGTGGCTCCACAGGGTTTGGGAGAGAGACAGGCCAAGTTCCAGAAGGGCGAGAGAGACTCATGGAGCTCACTCCCTCTGGCTGAGCAACAAGCCAGCCCTCACACAGGCTCGCTCCATGTTGACGCGTCTAAAGTCAATTTTAAAATTGAACCAACAAGCACTTTGGCCATGTGCGTGACCCCCGTCCAACACACACAATTATCTTCTACAAAACTGGCTTCCAGGAATGCGAGGTCCCAGGAGGTCACAGTCAGGTCTGCCAACAGTAAGAGGGGAACTTCCTGGGCTATTGGTGAAAGAAGGAAAGCAGAAAGCAGATGGAAACTCTCTGTAAGCAGGTCACAGCAGGAGCAGCGTGGACAGGGACAGCCAGGTGAGAGCCATCCAGACCAAGTGGCTTCTCGGCAAGCCCCGACCCCAGCCAACCCTTCTGGAGTGATCCTGTTGATGCAGAACTGAAGATGTTGATCCCCAAGAAGCATGCAGCGATTTTTGTGCCAATCTGCATGCCTGAATAATCAGCCTGGACTGGACACTTACAGCAGACAAGGAGGAGCACTGCTACCTGTTCACAGAGAACCACCTCAGGCCACCAGCCACGGTTCTGACGGCCAATATTACCATATCTCAAGGGGGAACGACTGTTGCAGTGATCTGTGGTCTATTTGTGGTCATTGCTGGGTAGGAAACAACAAGGCCCAGTGACGAGCATGTAACTATGGCACCCGACCCAGCTCCATGTTGAAATATGACAACAGTTGCTAAAGCAAACTGTGAACTAATAGCAAAGAGGTTTTCCTGGAAATGAAAGCAACATTCAAATCAATCAATGAAAGGAAAATCTGATGTTTTTTGAATGAATATCTTGACTTAAAAATCCCAACCCCCAGTATCACCCAGAGCAGTTCTAGCCAGCAGCAATCCTGCCCCCCAGGGACCCCGGACAGCCGAGCCTGAGTGCCACATTTGGGAAACGGATGCTACTGGCACCTAGTGGGCGGGGCCAGAAAAGCTGCTGATCATCCTAAAACACACAGGTCAGCTCATTCCAGCAGAGAATGGCCAGCCCAATGTCACTTGTGCTGAGAGGTTCCAAAGCTCTGGGTTCAATCACTGGCGGCTCCCCAGCAGAGCGCACCCTGGGAACCTAGAGCTTAGTGTCCAGCACTGCTGACAGGAGTGCGGGAGGACAGGGCTGGAACCTCACCTGTAGTAATCAGGCCACAGAAGCAGAAAGGGAATAGTGAAAAGCCACTTTCACCAAAAAAGCAGTCCTACGGGGAGAGGCGCAGGATGGTCTGAACCCGCGGGCTGGCCGCCTCTGGCACTGCGCAGACACTGAGCCTGCGTGATTCACAAGGGGGTCGCAGTGAACTCAGGCGAGGCCACAGTGACTCCAGCCCAGGGCCTCTCAGGAGCTGCCGGGCTGCTTCCTCAGCAGGAGACGGTGGCGCTGTGGCTGGTGCCAGGCACATGCTGCCCACTCCCTCTCTGATGCACGTCTTCTGTGCACTGAATTTTTACTCTTTGGAACATGACTGTGCTTTCTTTGCAGGGTGGCTTCTCTGTCCAAGGCGGCCAGGACAGCTATGAGAGCACCCAGCTGACCCCCAGGAGCACAGTACCAGGCCGGGCAAGGCCCAGGGATACCCAGTTCTCTGGTCCCAGGCTGCACATCCCCAAGATCCTCAGCTCATCTTCTCCGAGGGCCTCAACTTGACTCTGAAGCTGGGAAGCCCCAGAAGAGCTAGCAGAGCCAAGGAGGGGCGGGCATGGGGAGCAAGGAGCCTGTGGCCCTGCTGAATGCCAGTCTTGGCCCTGCCTACGAAGCCACTCCTACAACAGAGAGACTTGAGGGGAAATTACAGCAGAGAGAAGGATGAAGAACGGCACAGTTACCAGGTGACCTGGGGGCAGCAACCTGAGGATACCTGGACATGCGATGAGGGTGGCGCTGTGATTCAGACCCTTGGATCAAAGAACAGAGTTAAGAAACTGAAAGAGAAAATTTGTCCTGGCAGGAGTCTGGAGAGTGGGGACAGTGAGGTAAGCAGGCCTGAGTGCAGGGCTCTGTAAGTCGCCATGTGTCCTCCTGTGAGCAAGGAGAAACAGAGGGGTTTCAGCTGGGAAAAGGGGTGGTGAGCCTGAGTAAGGAAGAACATTCTGGAAGCATGGTACAGAATGGACTGAGGCAGCAGCTGAAGCAGGGGTGGCTGAGGGACAGACGTGGGAGGGGCAGGGCTTTAACAGGGGCACAGAACCCACGATGGCAGAGTGTGACGTGGACACACCAGCAGACACCGATGCAGCGGGCGGCTCCCTGCTGGGCCTCTGGGCGTTTCTGGGCAACAAATCTAACCTCGAGGCCAGCGGCCTCCAGGGCTCCGCAGCCACCTCTGCATATCCACAGGAGGGTCTCTGACCAGCCGGGAGGCAGGCTCCATGAACACACACCGAAAGCTGCTTGTCAAGAATGGTGGCGCTCACCCGGCTCCACAGCAGGGGACGAGGAGCCCCGCATGGAGCGGGCAGCCCACCAGCGGGGGCCAGCCACAGCAGGCTGGCTCCTCTCCCTTTCCGTTCAGGGAGCTGATTGCTTACAACAAATGGGTCTTTATATATTGCTTCTATGATTTTTTTAAATGACAAATATGCTATGCAAAGGAACTACAAACATAATTTAAAGTAAAAATAAATCAGGACCAACGGACCGTGACATCGAGAGGAAGCAGCGTGCGACTTACCGAGCCCTTCTCCATTACGCGGTTGAGCATGACCACACCCCTGCTCTTCTGTTCCCACACCATCTCCCAGAAGTGCCCACACGTATTAGGCAAAGGACCCTGCAAGCACACAAGATCAGACACGGTGACGCGGGGACACCACAGCATGGGCTTACCTGTGACAGTCAGCAGTCGGGGGCACCCTCAGGTCTCCCAGCCCAGGCAGAATAGAGGCTACGGCAGGAACAGGACTGCCCTCCTAGCCTGGTGGGCAGCTGTCACAGTCCTGTATCGACCACAGGGGCGCACCCCAATGCAGGTTGCCAACGTGCTTCCTGGCTTGGGCTGGCTGAGGGGTTCCCGGGCTCCTCGCCAAGGGCAGGTGGGACATGGGACAAAACTCTCGAGGCAGTGAGAGGCAGCAAAAGTGTGACCAACTGTGACTCTTCCAATCATTTATCACCTTGTGACCTCAGGCAGGTGCCTCCGTCCCCCTCTATCTCCCTTGAGTGTAAACAGCTCCTCGTCCCAGGGCATGTTCACAGCCGCCAAGGACTGAGCCCACTCTCGGGGGCACCCAGCAGAGGGAAGCCCCACTCTTACCATCAACCCAGACCTGACCACACTCGGCCTTCACTCCTCGACCAAGGAACACAGGAATATGGACACCCAGATGGTCATGCAGGTGGGCACGGGGACGCCTGCGGAGCAGCTGGCCTATGTGGCTGCAGCCCGCCGCCCAGTTGGCACCAGTGTTCCAGGATGCAGCACTGCCTGGGAGGAACGTCACCAGTGCCACCCACCAGGGCGAGCCGCTCCCTGGGGCCAGCACCGCCTCTCCAAGAGTGCTCTGCCCGCCCGCTGGAGTTCCCGCAGCTGCCTGACTCCTCTGCCGGCCCTCCCTCCTCAGCGGCCTGCCCTCAACAAGCTGCCTCCTTCCCCAGCTCAGCTCCGGCCAGCACGGGCCTTCACACAGGCCACCCTCCCCCAGCTAACAAACGCAGCTCCTGCAAGCACAGCCCTGGCTGGCCACCCTCTCATGCCCTGAGTCTGGCTCGGAGAAGGTCCCAGCCACACTGACTGGGAGGGCCACTGTGCGGGAGGCTGTTTTGATTCCTTCTGAAAACCCCAGGGCAAGGGGACGCGTGAGCAGCTCACCGACATCAGTGGGCCCACCAACAGGACTGGCGGAATGTCACGGGTTCCAACAACTGCGAGGGCAGGGGGTGGGGGGACAGCACGGGAAACCCTTCAATGCTCAAGCTGACCCTACACGCCCTAGAATGGGGGACTAAAGTGCTTCCTGACCTCAGCAAGGTGACCTCTCACAGGAGAAGCCCTGGAGAGGTCCTGGGCCTCAACCCTGGCCCCCAGCAGGCAGGCCCCACCGTCCCAGGGCCCTGTTCCCAGAAGCCCAGCCCGACACCCAGAGGTGCGGGAGGAGCAGGGGCTGGGGCCTGGGGGCGGCTGGTGCACAAGCCAGGAACTCACTCCAAGCTGAAGGACCCCACGCTGACTGGGAGGCATGGGTCACGGGTGGGGAGGAACAGGTGGGACAAGAAGGGAGCGAGAAGGGCCAGTGACACATACGCCCTGGCCCAGGTCCCTGTCCAAAGCAGCCTTTGTTCCCAAGGCTTCCGGCTTTGCCAGCACTTCCATTTTTACACAGCAAGCAGAAGGTGCTCCATCATCCCACAGAAGCCCGACAAGCGAGAAAGTGACCATCAGGAGAAAAACCAATGGGGAACTTCAGACTCTTTAAGCCAGCCTCAGGTAACAGGGCAAGACGGAGAACAGCGAATAACTTAATTAGTTGATTAATCAGTAAGAATAAGGAGTCGGCTTTGCCCAGTCTAGATACTTGTGGTCTTGGGGTCACAAACCATTAAGTGTTTACGAGAGGCTCGGTTAATCATTGAACCACCACGCGCTCTTCTCCCCATGAAGATGCCAAAAGCTGGTGGGAGTTTTCAGTGACTATTCACGCCTGTCCGTGTTCTCTAATGACACTTTTCTCGGGGCCAAAAGAGGGGGCCATGGTGAGGAGTTCCGCATGGCTCTTGGGACAGAGGTGACTAGCCTCCTGCCACCCTCCTGCAGAGGTGCCACCCTCTTGCTGAGGTGAGTCTCGAGGATCAGCACAGTACAGGCCCTTCCAAGCCGTGCACCATCGCCCGTCCCCAGGCTGCTGCCAACCTACAGCCGCTTCTCTGTGCTTCCTTCCCGCCCTCTGTACCTTCCGGAACAGAGCAGGGTCACAACAGGCTGAATCTTCAAAGGAGGATGTTTTTCCTATTTTGCTCGTTGGTTTATTAAACACCTGAACTTCTAGACAACATGGCAGGCTTTGTTTAGGCACAAACAGTTAAACTCTTTTAAGTTAAGGTTAAAAAAATCCCAGACAACCTGTTTACCTGGGTGAGAATGTAACTCCTCTGGGCTTCCTCCATTGTTATCAAACTAGCGTTGATGTAGTCGTTCTCCTCCTGGTGCAGCTTGATCCGACTGTGGTCAACTGAAAGGCAAACAGAACCCAGTCCATCTGGGGGTGAGATGTCCACACAGCCGTGCACCCCACAGCAGAGAGGGGAGCCCAGGGCTGGTGGGCGCTGCCTGCCGTCTGTGTGGGCGACTGGCATCTGCAAAAGGCTTCTCTGAGCGTCTGCAGCTCCAAGGGAGCAGCGGCAGTGACGGGCCACATGAGGCCCTGCACAGCCCCAGCCCAGGGTCTGCTCTAGTCCTCCCTCCTGTGACAGCATCACACTCCCCAAACTTGGAGGGCCACACTGGGCCACCAAAGGAGCCATTTTCTAATGCTTAACAAACTTTTACAGGGTAAAAAACACAGCAGCTTTAATTTTTTTTTTAATAGATGGACACGATACCTTTGTTTTCTTTATTTATTTTTTCTGTGGTGCTGAAGATCAAACCCAGGGCCTCGCACGTGCCAGACAGTGCTCTGCCCCAGCCCCAGCCCCAGCCCCACGTGGCTTTAATCTTTGAAAGGGAACAAAATTTACCAAAAAATCCCACGCAGCCCTCCCAGCTGTCGCCGGCACAGTGAGCGACAGCAGCAGGAAGGCTGTGACCGCGCCTCCACCCAACTGTGTCCACAGGCCTGAGACTTGATGGCCTGTCACCCAGCGCCATGGAGGCATACCTGGGACTCTTTTATGTAAGTTTTTTTTTTTTTTTTAAAGTACAAGTATAATTAACTTAAACAATTCAGTCCTTTCAAATGTCATCATCAAAGACTTTAAAAAATAACTCCAAACCCAAAACACTACCAATATAGAAATGTAACTTTTAGATTAGTTTTTAAAAATAAACTCATTTGGAATTTCTACCCCAGGTTATTGGAAACCAACGCCACTTTCTTTCATCATGATTGTCACAAGAGCAGCGCCACCCTGAGGGCCACTCTCCTTATCATGCGGGTCCACGGGAGCAGGTGGGTACTTGCATTCCTGGCACAGCATAAGGGACAATGAACCCAGGTGACCACCCCTAAATAGCACCTTCTCTCTGAGGCCAACAGGAGACGCAGAATTACAGGGAGGGTGAGTGGCTTGTGGCTTTTTTCTGAGAAGGGCTCCAGAGAGAGGGGAGCCTGAGCCCTGGCCACCGCTGGACCACGAGGGCGAGGGCTGGTACAAACTGCGACACTTGGGTAATTCTAAGTGGATCACAGAAATAAAAGATCTCAAAAACAATCGTGTGACTGGCACTGCTGGGCTGGTGGACTCAGACCACACCAGGTGGCCCTGGGTGACAACTGGTCCCCTGGGCCTTGTATTCTCACTTGCCAAGTGCAAGGCTAACAAGAGTACTTCGGGAAGAGGTGACCAGGACATGTGAGTGCAGAGCTGAGCTCAGCTGCTGGTGCAGAAGAGTGCTCTTGACACTATCAGCGTCTTGAGTCAGGTGGCAGGTCCCCTTCCACCTGGACTCATGCCCCCTTTCCCCCTAATGTGAACAGCAAATTACTTTTTCTACTAGAAGGTGAGGTGGGGGAGGAAAAGGAGGACAGGAGGAATGAGGTTGGATGAAAAAGTTCAGGAATTACCTCCCAGGTAGAATATATTAAATATTGGAAAACTGGTTCTTAAACCATTTAGATAAGAGGTAAAAATGTTGTAGCCAATGAATATTGCAGACAACATCGCTCCCTGGTTCAGAGCAAGTATGGCAAAAGCTAGCGACCCAGGGTAACCTGGCACCATAGGAAAGGGGTAAACCCTCACTGTGCCGTCCACTCAAATCAGCTCTCCAGAAGTTTCTGAGCAGGGCTTCACAGCGGCACCAACAAGGTTTTTTGTTCTTATTCATTTTTTTTTAAATAAATACTTATGCAGTGCCTCGGTCTAGACATGCTAAAACAAGAGCATCGGGTGCTCGGGCACCACCGTGGCACCTGAGGACCCAGGACTGCACTTCAGATGTCCCGGTGGCAGCGGTCTCCGCCTCGGCCGATATTCTCTGAGTGAATGGGTGATGGCTGCCGAGGTCAGCAAACACTTCAAAGCACTTTTTTTTAGCTTGACTGTCTCCTCTAGGCCTAGGTCTTGAAATCAGCTCTGGTTTTCCTTGTTTTACACAAATTCTAACAAGTTCAGTTATTTATTTTCAAGATATTGGCATCCTGGGTGCCAGTCGCTCAGAAGGCAGGAGGGTGCCGAGGCCAGCAGGCGCACCCACACTGTACGAGGGAGCAGTAGTGGTGGCAGAGACGTGGCGGGGCTGGAGGGGTGCGATGCACAATTAGAGGCGGACCCACAGCCCCCACCCGACTGCCTGTGTGGGGCACCCCTGTGGTTCAACATGAGGCTGGGCTAATAATACTGCTGCTGAGTCACCAGAAAGGTTCCATTAGGCCTGCTCCACTCTGCTTCAGCTGGTAGGAAAATGATTCATTATAAAACAGTCAAGCTAAAAAAAAGTGCTTTGAACTGTTTGCTGAATTTTCCAGAAACTGAAACCTGCCCTCTCCAATGCTGGAAAAATGAGCCATTACTATAAGTCTCCAATGTCCCTGTTACAGCAAACAATCAAGTCTACAATCGATTTATTGCAAGCCTTGGGGCGAACAGCGAGCGAACTGACCCACAGGCCCTGCAGGAGGAGGGGAAGCGGCCTGCGGGTGGATACTTACAGGGACTGACATCTCGGTACCTGTTTCGGTTTTTGTTCTTAGGAAGCTTCGCCACTCTACAGGGGAAGTCACTGGCTTCATGTCGGATGTCCTACAAAAAAGGATAAAGAGCTCTCTTGAAATTTCTGGCACTGGGCATCCACCAGGACATCTACCTGCGGCCGGCGTGCCAGGCACAGACACTGCAGAGGGCCGGGCTGTGTGGGAAGGGCGGGGTGATAGCTCAGAGATGTGTTCAAGGTTCCAGGAGGAAAACAGGAGGACCGAGCCCAGGTCTGGGGTGGGAGGCAGTGACTTGGCTGGGAGCCACGGATGAGGACGGGTGAGGACGGAGGCAGAGACAGAGGTGGGGGGCGTTCACTTCACTCAGGAACACCCAGCGGGCAAAGGCTGCGGAGTCATCCTGTGCCAGGAACAGCGAGTGGGCAGTGGGAGGAACAACAGACGCTGGAGGACACGGTGGGCAGGCAGGTCTCCAGGAGGGTGGAATGCCAGGCCTCAAGTTCCAACGGAGCCTTTCCTAAAAGGACACGCACGCCAGCCAAATCCCTGCTCTCTCACTAAGGGGGGAGCCGCCTCCCTCCGGGATCCAAGAGACCCTCCTGGCCCTGCTCCAGGAAGACACAGGCCACCCCATTCCCTCCTCGTGCTCCCCCGAGAGCACAGCCATCCATCACAGGTGCATCTGTTCTAGAACTGCCCGAGACCCCCACACAGCCTGGCTGCGCTCACGGCCACTCGCCTGTACCTGCAAAGACGGTTAAAGTGGTAGACTCTAAATTTTGTAGGTTTTACCACAATTCAAAAAAAAAAAAAAAAAAAAGACAAACCCACAGTGGACAGCAGCCAGTGAGACAATGGTGACAGGATTCTGGAAGCTGAAGTCAGGCTGTTAGGAGTGCCACTACCTGGGAGAGCCATCGACACATCAGCAGCCGGGCAGCCGGGGCTATCCCCAGTCTGTTTTCTGGAAAACGTAAACTGGAGCTGAACTGGCACAGTGAAGGGGGAGATGCCCCGCCCAAGCCAGGGGGTGAGGGACACCCTGCAAGCTGCACACCAGAACTGTCCTTCCCTCAAAAAACGCACACCGCTGGCAGCCCCTCCCCTACAGGCAGGAGACTGGGACCAGATCCTCCCACAGCTGTGCAAGCCCAGGCCTGTGACTGCGCCACCTGCTGGGGCTCCCCATCTACCTGTACTCCCTACATGCAGACAACACTGACGACAAGATGTGACAGGACAGTTCCTAAGAAAAAGGCAAAAAACAAGAAAAAAGCCCCTGGATGAAACAAACTGCGTGACCAAGGGCGGGGCGGGGCGGGGCTCCTGCCTGGGGGTGGGGGGGGGCTAGGTTCCAGCCTCAGCACCACATGAACATAAAGGCTTTCTGTCCCTTTACAACTACAAGACAATTTTAGAATATGTTACCGATATGGTCAGAAAGATAAGAAAAGACCTATCTATAAATTAAGAACAGAATATTATAGAAACAAAATTTTCTCTTGGGATTAGAAACAAAATAACAAAATTGGTAAATTCAGCTGAAGGCTCAGATAGAAGTAAAGAAAACACCTCTAAAAAGTAAAGCCCAAAACAAATCCTAGCATGCATGGCACCCTGAGTTTGATTCCTAGCCCCACAAACAAGTCTATAAAATAAGCAAACAAAAGTGAAACTATAAGCATCAGAAAAATTTTGAAGGCAATTTCCCAGATTATCAAGTACTCATCATAAAGACAAAACAGACCCATCCTAAAGCACATTAATGAGCAACTCCAGAACATTCAGTGTTTCTGAGGAGAAAACAGCTCACTTTCAAAGGAGAAGGTGACCAGCATGGCTGTGGACTGGCACGCGCACGCAGAGCTGGCCAGGAATGCCCGATGCCTTCCAGATTCGGAAGGAAACCGCACTCCCACCTACAAATGCACCCCCAGCCCCACAGTCCACAAATGGGAAGGGACAACAAAATCACTCCCGACCCCTTCGACCCCTGCGTGTCTGCGCGTCACCACCCACGCTCCTTCTCAGCACGTCCTTGCACCTGAGTGAAGATGGACTGACGGACACACATGGAAAACCGTCCAACCTAAGCACAGAAGCAAAGGAATTTCCACCCAACTCTGGAAATGGAGTTTCCTGCCAGTCTGACTCAGAGACAGCGGTGTCGGCAACACGCCTTCTGGCACCATCGTGACTGGAAGGACACAAGAAGGTACGAAATTCAGGAAAGGGGGACTTTGGTGGAGAAAGCAAAGGAAGTCTTAAGATGACAGCTATGGGCAGCAGGTCCACAGACCAGACAGACGGACGCAGCCTCCAAAAGGAAGTCTCATGAAAACCCTGCAACAGAACCACTCTGTCCAGCACGGCAGCCGCTAGCCACACGGGCCAGTCTGCACAGAGAGGTTCTGCGAGTGCGAACTTCACTTCAGCATCTGAAGACTTAAAAAAAGCACAAAAAAACGGGCCTGGGATTGTGGCTCGGCGGTAGAGCACTCCCCTAGCACGGGCGAGACCCAGGTTCGATTCTCAGCACCACATAAAAAAATAAAGGCATTGTGTTAAAAAAAAGGCACAAAAAATGAGTAAAAGCACCTCAGATATTTTAAATACTGATATTGATATTCGCAGAAATAATTTGGTAAAATTTGTTTAAGAAAAACATACCCTTAATTCCACCTGGAAAATTATTCTGAGATGCCATGAGAAGGTAGGGAACAATTAGTACAGGTACCAGGAAACCACGCAAAGAAAAGAGCAGCTATTAACAGAAAATCCCCAAACAGAAACAGCATGGTACAGCGCTATCTGAGCCTGCACGTGTCCCAAAACCAGGCACACAGCAAACATTGACTGAATCAAGAAGAGTCCTGGGAGGAGTGGGGGGGTGGAGAGTGGGGGAGGAGAGCAGGGGGAGGAGAGCAGAAGGGGGGAGGGGGGAGAGTTGGGGGGAGGGGGAGCAGGGGGAGGAGAGCAGAAGGGGGAGGGAGAGAGGGGGAGAGTGGGGGAGGAGAGCAGGGGAGAGGGGGGAGGGGAAGGGGAAAGGAGAGCATGGGGAGGGGCGGAAGGAGAGCAGGGGAGAGAGAAGAGGGGAGAGCAGGGTGGGGGAGGAGAGCAGGGGGGAGAGTGGTGGGGGGGAGAGTGGTGGGGGGGAGCGGGGGAGGGGGGGAGGAGAGCAGGGGGGTGATCTGGGGAAGAGGGCAAGGGGGGGAGGGCGGGGGGAGAAGGGCAGGGGGGGAGGGGGAGAGCAGGGGGGAGAAAGGGATAAACAAAAGGGAAGGCTGGTGAAGAAAATGAAATCCAGGACTTCACAGGCGTCTTAATTAAAGAATCAAAAGGTAAGCAGTCCGTCTAAAACTGGGACACAAACACGCTGGAATCAGCACCTGCAGGAGTTGAAAGTTGCTCCCTGTAGGGAGAGACACGGACTCGCCTGCGGAGGGGCACAGCAAACCGTGGGACCTCACTGCCAGCTCCTGGGACTGTTGCAGGCTGGACCGTGGGCACATTCTACTTGGATTAAGGGAAGGGAAAAAAACTTGGGAGCACAGGCCTGTAACCCAGTTACTTGAGAGACTGAGGGAAGAGAATCACAAGTTCATGGCCAGCCTGGGCAACTGAGTCCCCGTCAAAAAATAATAATAATAATGATAATTAATTGATTAAAGAGCTAGGGGTGTAACTCAGTGGCTAAGTACCCCTGCTCAAACTCCATTACCAGGAAAAAGAGTGCTCATGCTCTGCTTCTCTATTTATTTACAAAACTATGAAAAGGCAGGAGATTCTGACTCAGGAGGGACGAGATGTGAGCCTACCTGAGAACAAAGAAACGGACCCAGTTCAAACGCGTCCATCCCCGTCATTTGTGGAAGAAGCTAAGCTTGTGGGGAAGTGCTATCTGCAGAGCCCCAAAATAAACCCAAGTCTTCAGTTTGTTTTCTACCTATAATTGTAACTGGAGGCCTTTAGCAACAGGGAGGAATCCTTGCGGTGAAATGGCCACATGGAAATGGAAGAAGCACTCACTGCGAGAAAGCAAATGGATATTAGTAAGTACTTTTCGTGTGTGTGTGCGTGTGTGTGTGTGTGTGTGTGTGTGAGAGAGAGAGAGAGAGAGAGAGAGAGAGAGAGGGAGGGAGGGAGGGAGGGAGGGAGGGAGGGAGAAACAGAGAAACTTGGAGACATCATTTAATAGGATGCTGGGAAACTTAACAGGGATCCACATGATACTTTTTTAAAAATAGATTTTAAAATTAAGGTTTGCTCACAGAGCAAACTACACTGGTCTTAAGTTTTTCTAAGCATCTCTGAGGTAAAACTGACAAATAAAAAAATACCCATTTTATATGCTCAGTTCACTGAATTTGAAACAATGTCTTCAGCCATGTAATTACCAATGTGACCCAGAGGACATTTTCATCACTCCAAAAAGTTCATCTGTGCCCCCAGTCCCAGCCAGTGCAAACCTGCTTGGTAGCAACAAGTCTACTTTATTCCACAATCGATTGCTTCACCAGTTGCTAAGACAAGCGTGTTAAAATCCCAATTCTTTCTTTTCTCTCCTCCCTCCCTCCCTCTCCTCTTTTTGCAGCATGGGGAATTGGACCCAGGGTCTCAAACATGCTGGCCAATCATTGCACCACTGAGTTACATCTCCAGCCCTTCAAAAAAAAAAAAAAAAAAAAAAAAAAGATAAGGTCTTATAAATTGCCCAGGCTGATCTTGAATTTGAGGTCTTCCTGCCTCAGCCTCCTGAGTACCTGGGATTACAGGAGTGACCCACCACACCCAGCTTTGAAATCCATTTAATTATGAATATCTCCCTCTCCTTTCAGTTCTTGGTTTCTGCTTCATTTATTTGGAAGCTGTTTTGAAGTACACTTGCATTTAGGACCAAATGTCTCCGACAAAGTGATTCCCTCATCATGAAACATCTATTTATCTCCAGTAACATCCCTTATTCTAAATTCTGATCATACAGTCACTCAGCTTTCTTCTGATTAGTGTGTGCATGGTATATCTTTATCTACTCCTAGCTTATCTATGTCTTCATTTTTAAAATGAATTATTATATATACTATAGAGTAATTCTTGCTTTTAAAATCTAATGTGATAATCTTCATCCTTTAACTCAGGTATTTAGACCATTTATATTTAATATAATCATTGATGTGGTTGATCAGAAGCTATCAGAAGCTAGATGTTTACTTGTTTTGCATTTGGCCCGTTCGATCTTTACTCTTCTTTCCTCTTTTCCTGCCTTCTTTTGGTTTGTCCCCTTCTCCCTCTTTCCTGACATTCCATCTAATCTCCACAGCTGACGTCTCCCTTCAGTGTTTTGGTAGTTCTACAGGGTTTATAATATGCATTTAACATAGCGGTCTACCTTCTAATATGACACTTTACCAACAATGTGAGAAAGGAATATTTCTATTGCCCCTACTTATCCTCTGTGCTATTGTTATATTTTACTTCTGTTATAAATACTGCACGGTCCCTTTATTTTTGCTTTGAACAATTATCTCTTTAATTTTCAAAATGAGAAGTGTATTTCATATTAATCTAAACATAGGCCAGTTTTGATACTCCTTACTCATCTGTTAAGATCCTGTCTCCTCTTGTTTGGAGACTCTGATGTATCTCTGCTAGTCAGCTGGCAACAAATACTTCCATTTTTTCCCCTAGAAAAGTTCTTTATTTTGATTTCATTTCTGACAAAAATTTCACTGGATATACCTTGACAGTTTTTTCATTTAAAGTATTTGACAGAAAGCTCGTAGCTGTCTCCATCTTCCTGGTGTGTGGTGTGGGTGATGTACACACAGACACAAGCTCACCACCTCTGGTGCCTTTAAGCCTTTCTCTTCCTCGGTGGTGATTACCGTGGGCCGCCCTGTCATTTTCTTTGTGTCTATTTGGCTTTAGCTTAAGGTTTACTGAAATTCTTGAATCTATGGTTTTATATTTTTCATTAAATTTGGAAAAAAATCTGGACACAATTCCATTAAATATTTTTTCAGGGAATGCAAACTACACTGATTTTGAGATTGTTCATTATTGTTCCACAGGAGACACCTACACCCACCCCTCCTGTCTGTATTTCACTTGGATGTTCTCGTCAGTCTGTCTTCAAGTTCACAGATTCTTTTTTTTCTCTTATGGGGCCTTAACTGCTGTAAACCCCATTCAGTGAAAACTTCAGCTTAGATGCCACTTTTTTCCTTCTTTAGAAGTACTATTTGGATTCCATTTATCCTCTCATCATGTCACCGTTTTCTTTAAGCCTTTAAACAGGGAGTTATTCATAATAACCTTACGTCCTTACTTGCCAACGCAGCATCTGTCGTATTTGTGTTTGTGCCTGAGTTTTTTCCTAGCCATAAATTGCACTGTTTTGCCTTTTTTGTTTTATTTGCATATCTAATAATTTTTTTGTTGGCTGCTTCTACTGAATGACCCACACTTTACAGCGGTCTCTCCATCCTAGATGACATGAACCTGAATGAATGCTGGGAGCTAAACTGTCCCCACAGCTGTTCTTCATCCAGGCTCAGGGGCTCCAGCCGAGGTGTGCACTGTATTGAGCCAAGACTCACGCAACCCTTCAGAGATGGGCGCACAGATCCTGCCCGCTCTCACACCGGCATGCTCCACTCTGTAAATTCCAGTCATCCTGCTTCTGTGAGCTCCAAACTCCGTCTCCTGAACTCGGTGAGACCACCAGGCAGGAAATTAACCTCTGGGCCTACCTATCTATATCCCTCTCCAGTTTATCCAGGTAATGTTTTAAATATCTAAGATTTTAGTATTAGTCACTAAAAAAAATAGATTTTAGACTATGAGCATGTATTCAACAAGTATACAGGGTCCACCAAGTGCCAGCTGTTGTGCTGGGTTCAGCTACAATAAAGAACTGTTAAATGGCCTTGTTTCACAGAACTTACCTTCTACAAGAGAAAAGAGGGGCCCAGAGTCTGTCAGAGGTCAGGCAAGTGCTAACTTAGAACTAAAGCAGGGAAGGGGCGGCAAGGTGGGCGGACTGCTTGAGCACGGTGGTCACAGAGACACCAAGCAGACACAACAGTGTGGGAGGGACATGATGGAGGCAGGAGCGAGCCAGGTGCTGGGGACGGGGTGCAGGCAGGAGAGCTTGGCCAGTCTGAGGGGCGCGGAAGCCCTGGAGGCAGGCTGAGCGGAGGGAACCGGAGAGAAGCTGTGAACTGAGGGAGCACGCCCAGCAGCGATTCTAAGCACTTTGGCTTTTATTTAGAGCCACCAAAGGAAGTCATGGAGGATTTCTGCGCATAGCAGTGACAGCATCCCTCTTGGCTGCTATTTGTAGAAGAGACTGCAGGGGTCAAGGTAGAAGGGAAGACTTGGTCAGGAGGCTGTCGTAACCACCCAGGCAAAAAATGATGGTAGCCTGAAGCTCGGCGATGCTATCAGAGGTGGTGAGAAGGGGACAGTTCCTGCATGACTTATTAGGAATCACTCTCTCTCATGGCCCTCTACTTTAGAGCGGCACAGGGGAAAACCATGCATGCTCTGAGTGCAAGTATTACTTTGTTTAGTAAGATAAAATGCCATGGTTGGGGTCTCAGGACGGGATGCAACACACCTGGACAGTCCCAGGTAGACCTCGGTGGTCTGGAGTGGACCGCCCACTGGGAAGCTTCCAGATTTACAGCAAAACAAGGCTCCCGTGTTCTAGAACTCTACTGAAGGCAGCTAAGCTTCCAGCGGCTGTGGAAAAGGCAGATTCCCGACTGGTGAACAAGGCACCAGATTTGCATCCCAAGTATACAGTACCACTAGAAGTGTTTTCTATTATGTCCACCCACGATCAAATAAATACTCCTAATCCACCAAGTGTCCAAAATCTTCATAAAGAAAACAAAATAAAGGCCCTAAAAGTGATGGGAAGATGAGTGCTGGGTAAATGCAGTGGCCAAACCCAAAATGAAATATCAAACTTGCCGTGGAGCCGGTTTCCACAGTGTCCCCTGAACCAGACTGACCACGTCAGGACCATCAGCCTGTGCTCCGCATTCCAGGGTGGAAAACCCCGAGTGAGCGCGCTCGCCAGTGGAGACCGACACACCACTGTGACCACGGGATGCTCTGCCCCCCTTCCTTACCGCCCCTCCTTGCTCTTGCTACGTAGACTTCAGAAACGTGGCAGACTCGAACGGCACCTGTAACAGGCGTCAAATGTGTGCTCTCTTAGACGGCACGCCTGATGCTCGGCTGCCCGAGCAGGTTTGTGTTTGGTCAAAGCTTACAGGTCAAATGGCTCCAATTTCACCAAATCATTTCATATGGGCATCGGACTCCAAGAGATGTGGATCAGCCCCATGAATCTAACCCAGTGAGAGAATAAAAGCAAGTTCTTCCTGAGTTATGCCTGAGGTGGGCCAGTCACAAGGACTCGATGGAGTTTACACAGCGCCTGCTGAACTGAGGTCTTCACAGAGGCAAGAGGGCGAAGGAGCAAAACCACGCGACCTGAAGAACCCCAAGTGGCAGCTCCTGACTTCCCCTCCCTTCCTAAGGTAACTACAGACAACCTCCCGGGGGCAACTCAGTGACAAAATTCTAGTGACAGAGCAGTAGAGCAACTAATTTTTACATTTCTTTAAGTGTATACATTCATCATCCAAATTAACTCCCAAATCTAACCAGGCAAACAGCTGACACTTGTTTGAGATTTCTGTTTCTCTTGAAAATACACAGGCATAACAGCCGGTTCCACCCCACAGGAATGCTTTGCTTTTATGGAGCGCACCCCTCAGTGACAGAGAGCAGCCTCCCAGGCTCGGGCAGCCTCTCCATGCCCCGGGCAGCTGCGTGTCCGCCACTGGCTCCGCAGTAGACTCTTCCTCATTACAGGACTGCTTGCCCGGGAAGAGGCAGGGGCTGCTTCCCACCAGCCTCAGAAGTCTGATAGGACCTATACCCTCACCTTTGTCACCTCCCAGCACAGGCCCGGGCCCAGAGTAAAAGCATCCTATGAGACTCTGGGCACTGAACTGGAGGATGGTCCCACAGCCTCCCGAAGCGCGGTCCTCGACTCAACACCAAGGCGCTCCACGTCACGGGGCTGCAATGCGCCCAAGAGTGTGCAGCAGATGCGGCCCCGAACGCGCCTTCTCCACTGTCCCCGAAGGAAGCTGGCGAGGGTCTGCTTCTGTTGGCAGCTGCCCCCGCAGCCTCCCGGCGAGAGGTCGCAGACGGCTACCAAGACGTGGAGGCAAAGCAGACAGGTGGTCCCCGCACAGTGACCGCACTCTCCTGATTTAAGGCTAAAGGAAGAGGAAACTCCAGTGGACCTCTCATTCGCTGGAACTCGGAGAACTACAGAGTCCCTTAGCAACTGTCACATGTTCTAAGATCCCCCACCTCCCGAATGACCATCCAATTGAATCTGATCCATCTGAGTCACTGCCTAGTACTTGAGGGCAAGTGCTGGTCCTCAGACAGGGACAGGCCGAGCTGGACGGAAGGGAAACAAGCACAGAGAAGGCGACGGCTTTAAATGCAATGAGGAAGCCCACAGGGTGTGCCCCTCCCGGAACTCCTGTGCCAGCCGGTGAATAAGGAGTTACATACACAGTGGGCATCTGTGTTGGGCTCGCCTGGCATTTTAGAAATGAGATCCTCGAAGTAATGTGTGTTGAACAAATTTAGTTAATTGTAAATCGCATTATAAACGGGAACATAAAATTTCTGTACAGCAAAGCATACTCTGAGAAACCATTAGAGCTTCAATGTCTTTCAGATGGAAAGCAACGCTACACCTTTACACATGGGAGTTAGCAGGGAAGCATCATCACTGCAAAGCCTTGCAGGGTAGCTCCCTGGTACAGCACCGGCCAAGCACACATGAGGCCCTGGCTCCATCCCCACCTCCGCATAAACACACACACCCCATTTAGAAACCCTAGGAGGGCTGGGTTGTGGCTCCGTGGCAGAGCGCTCACCTGGCATATGTGAGGCACTGGGATCGATCCTCAGCACCACATGCCAATAAATAAATTTTAAAAAACACCCAGGAAACAAGTAGTAATAACCTTCATATTGTTAATTTTTCAGGTAAACTAAAATGCCTAAATAATAAAGCTAAAAATTTAGCTAATTAATATGAAGTCAGTTCTGATTTGACTTTTAAAGTGACTATGTATTTAATAAAAATAGATGCTAAAAAATAAACCAGGCACTTCGGAATCTCACATAGAAGTTGAAAGAGAAAGGAGGAGGAAGGGACAACACTGGTCAGGCAGCAGGATATGTCATCACCCCTGCCAGCGCGGGGTCACCTTGCACAGTGCCTGGGCCAAGGTTAGAAGATAATGGAATTACAAGTCACTAACAGAACAGTTGCACGCATTTGTAAAACCGTATGGAAAAAGCAAGTCAGGGGAGGAGGGAGGGAGGGAGGGGACGCAGAATCCCTTCACAGGGTTGGCGTGGGAGTCTCGCTAAACTGCCCAGGGTGGCCTTGAACTTGTGTCTGGCGTCCTCCAGCCTCTGGGATTACAGGTGTCTGCCCCCGCTCCTGGCAGTCACTGAGAACATAAACCCTAGACTGAACACTGGGAGAGGACATAGAAATGAAAGTGACCGTGAGGACTGCCCCAGGCTCGGCATGGAGGAGTAGGAGCAGGAGGGCCCGTCCACAGCACGGCGCAGCGTGGCAGGGAGGGGAGCGCCCAAGCCCAGCCCATCAGCACCAGGGCCTGGGGGAGGGGAGGCTGCAGATGGGGGGCACACAACAGAGAAGCTTCAAAGTAAATCACAGCACTGCCTGGAAACTTTTACCAGAGTTTTCAAAGTGGTAACTTACTTAATTTTCAAAACCTGTGGCCGGGCACAGTGGCACACACCTATAGTGCCCGTGACGTGGGAGGCTGAGATAGGACTCATAAATTTGAGGCTGGCCTTGGCAACTTAGTGAAACCCTGTCTCAAGACAAAAAATAAAAAGGGCTGGGGACATAGCTCAGTGGTGGAGTGCCCCTGGGTTCCCTCCCCAGTACCAAAAAACACTGGTTGTATAGCCCCTGAAAATAGAAAATCCTTAAAAATATAAAAACGGGCCTGCTGTCATTGGTGGTGACCGGAAGTAACTTAGGAGAAAAGTCACTTTCCACATTGGTGCTAACAGCTACTCCGATCCCCTAAGCTCTGAGGCAGCTTTAGCTGAAAATGGTCCAGCTGCCACAGGGGACCCCTCTGGAAACACCGTGGCTGAGGAAGCGCAGGATGATGGTGGTCAGGACAGAAACCCTAACGCAGGTAAGAGGGAAGTGCCTTAACCAGAACTTAGGAGCCCATTCTGAGTTCAGCACAGTAGGCTCTTAGAGCCTGCATACGTGGAATTAGGAAAGAATCATTAACAAAGAAGTTTAAAAACTGCTTATTTAAGTGTCCCTGACTTTAAACCTTATTTTTACAGTCCTTCATATAAGTGTCTGTTTTTTAAAAAATCACTTATGTTTTCTGTTAAATGTCATGAATTTCACCTTGGGCAGAAATCAATAAGCAGAAAATGAATCAGACTTACAGTAACTGATGTCAATAAAACATATTGGAACCAGTATCTTTTTAAATGCTGAGAACCGCAAAACTATTCCTGTAAGAGAACAGTCTAAAAAAATTAAATCTACTTTCACTTCTGTTTTGTTTGCCTTCTGCTTTCCATAAGGACAGCTTCAGAACCTCAGGCCCTGGGGCTGGGCTGCTGCCAGAGGACACTGGTACAGCCGACTTAGGACACAGTGGCTGGCGACATCTGAAAGTGGAACGTGCCCAGCTTCCCTTACTGGAACCTGACTAGTGACCCGGGTTTCCTCCCTCCAGATCCCAGGGAGGGACGCAGCACAGACCACGAGAAACACCACAGTAGCCCTGAGGTAGCAGAAGCAGTCCTTGTGAACCTGGCGCCACTTTGTGCACCATTTAGGAATGTGATGGGGAGAAGACAGAACACCGAGATAAGGTGGCTTTGGTTAAGAAAGTCTTGGGACTCCCCACTGATCACAGCCAGCCGACTCCACCAAGTGCTTTCTAGATGTGACACACTCTTCTATATGCCACCTGAGGGGACCCAGGATGAAGACGGAGCAAAGAGTAAGTCAGGACCAGCACCTAAAAGCATCTAAAGTGATCACTCGGGAAGCCACAAAATCAAACAACTGGGGGAAGCCCAGCCCCTCCTGTGGCTTGCCAAAGACTCTGTGGGTGAACGGATCAAGGTTTAGAGGTCACGTTCAAGTCCCTCGGACTCATCCAGGTATTGACTGAGCCCTGACGACAGGGCAGGCCCTGCGGATGTGACGATGGACAAAGGAGCCAAAAGTCCTGCCACCGTGGAATTCATGCTCCAGTGGGGACGGCGGCTCTGAACCAGGCACTGCTATAGGCAGCCCACACAAGCAGATCTCACGAGGCATCAAGGTCGCAGGGGACCAACAGTGGAACAGAACAACTTGTCCCAAGCAAGTGGACACATCACCTACAACCTCCCCTCCCTGCTCCCCAAGCACCAGGGAGCTGGTCACTCGCAGAGGCAGAGTGTCAAAGGCCATGGCCTCTACATGCACCCCCGCCTCTCTCCCGTCTCACTCCTGGGGATCAGATGAGGGGGCCCAGCACCGAGGCAAGCAAGGGCCACGGGCAGCCCCAGGCGGCATGCCTCGTGAGAAGTTAAGGACAACCTGGTCTGCACACAGATTTGTTTTCTTTTTTAGACCCTAATCCATGAATAAGATGTAGCTCCTCTAACAAAGCTAATTTAGGGTGTTGTTGAGAAAGCAGCAGAGATCTTGAGGGCTTTAGGAGAAAAGTGCACACACGGCAGGCAGAGCACACCCGCGGGTCCTGCTCAGCACCCAGTGCACCAAGTCCTACGGGATGCTCCAAGACAAGACCAGCTCAGCCCACAGGCTGGAGTTTTCTAACTGTTCTCACCATTAGGAAGTCACACAATATTCAGGATATCTGAAATTCCTACTCAAAAAAGCCCTCAAGTGCACTCAAGCGTTATGGAAACACCCTCCCGGCCTCCCCTTTTTTGGCAGGGGCTGGGGGGGTGTTATATGGGGATTGAACTCAGGGGCACACGACCTCTGAGCCACATCCCCAGTCCTTTTTTGTATTTTATTTAGAGACAGGGTCTCACTGAGTTGCTGAGGCTGGCTTTGAACTGACAATCCTCCTGTCTCAGCCTCCTGAGCTGCCGGGATAATAGATGTGCGCCACGACTATTAAAATGGGCATTTTTAAGGGTTCTGTCCCTTTGCCCTCTAGTCACAGCCTTGGGGAACAGCTGCTCAACTTCTGGGGTCTGCCCTCTTAAAACTGAATACATAAAAAATACATTATCTGCCCAACAGAGGCAGGCGGTAAACCTCTGCTAACAACATATGATCAATTTGATCGAGTTATTTCAAGTAGCTGATTCACAATACTGGCATTTTAATACCATTAACAAGAAATGGCAGTGGCACACATCATACCTGTCACAAAGCATCGGGACATAATGTCACTGCTACAGGCAACAGGAGCCCTTGGAGGGTTTGCATGAGGGGGTCACTCTGGTTCCACCCCCACTGGATTACATAGGACACCCCCCTGCCTGCAGGAGCCCTGCTCCCCCCATTCCACTGGAGACCACTGCTGCTCACGGTCTCCGAGCTCTTGCCTTTTCCAGAAGCCACACAGCTGGGATCATTCCATATGTAGCCTTTGCCCATTTTTAAATTAGGTTGTCTGCATTTTTCTTAAGGGTGCCCAGTGCTTCTTATGTATTTTGGGCACAAGTCTTTTGACAGTCAGATGTATTACAAATATCTTTCCGGGTTAGCTTGTGGCGTGTATCAAACTACCCAGAAACACAGCCGCTCATAACTGCCACCCCGCATGCTCGTGACTGTGTCAGGTGCCGTCTGGGCTGTTCTGCCAGGGTGGCCTGGAGCTGGAATGTAATGCTAGTGGCCCAGTGGCCTCGCCCACATACCTGAGGTGGGGCTTGCCCACATACCTGGCTGTCAGCAAGGGCTCTAGTGGTATCTGGGCCACAGGCTGCCCATCACCCAGCAGGCTCACTCACAAGGCAACTCCTGCAAAACCCTCAAGAGGAGCAAGATAGGGCGGCCACACTATCCAGTGCCCTTCTGGGACTCTGCCTAGGTCATGATCCCAACAGAACATTGGCCAACCAAGTCACAGATTCAAAGCAGAGAGAGACCCCATCTCTTCAAGGCACTCACACTCAAAGGAGCAGGCAGACAGGGTGGGAGGTCTGTGACTACTTCTGCAAGCAACCTAACTAATGTGTCTTTTGATGACCAACCCTTCTTATTTAAATGTAGTTCGATGTATCAGTCTTTTTCTTGAGAGCTTTTTGGAGATATTTTATTTAATAGCACCTAGCCCAAGCTCATAAATACCTTCCCTTATATTGTCTTTTGAAAGTCTGTTCTTAAAAGAAAAATAATTTCTGCATGTTTTAATTTAAATCTTGATCATTCTACCTCGAAATATAGCAATCAAATAACAGATGACGATAAAAGAAAAGTCGGTTCCTTCTAACAGTTGATTTATGCACAGGAAGAGGCCCAACCTGGCTGGCTCACAGTGAGGTGTGACGTCTACGGGGTGGTGCACATGGAGCATCTGTCCCTGCTAGTCTTTTGGAATATTAGTGTTCGTCTTACTCAAATAAGATCTTTACATATTTTAAAGTCATCAACTGTTTTTGTTGGAAACCACTTTCCTAAGTTACTTGCACATTAAAAACATCTCAGGTATGGGAAATTAAATTGCAGCGTGGGAGGAAAGAGAATCACAAAGCCGTGGATGACGCAGTGACGACAGAGCTGGAAGTGCTACCTGGGCGATTTTTATCGTCTAGTATTTTTCAATTTTTTTAATAGTGAATATGCTTTGCCTGTGTGATAAAAAGTAATAAAAGTTTAAAATGCGTATGGATTCCCACCCACCTAGCCCTCCTCCTCAAGCTCCTGTACTGCAGGGAGAGGTGGGAGTCTTCCTCAGGATGAAGAGGCCACCTTTTATTTCCTCACACATTTAACCTTAACAGCTCTCACTTCTGCCTAAACCACAACCGCCTTCAGGTCCTGCGCTACAGCGGGCAGCTGGGGAGGTCAGCTGAAGGCCTCCTCTCCCCCTGCCACCTTGGAGCCTGACCCTTATCACAGCTCACAAGGGGCCTCCTGCTTCTTCCCTAGGTTCAGATAGTAGCAGTGGGCGCCCGGCAGCTCTGCTCTTCCCAGAAGGCACAAATCGCTGTCAGAGACGCACAGACCTCACAATCAGAGAAGACAATGGTGCGTCTCAGTTCATGTCTGCAACCATTTAGCAAACTAAAGGTCAAAGAGGAACCCAAGAGATTAAAAGGCAAGGAATTTTAAAAAGCTACAATAGCATTGCTGTTCTTAAAAATGAACATTGTTATTTTGTTCTTCTTCCTGTAAGGAAAAGAATGGGCAGAAAGAAGGCTCTGGAACAAACGCGGACCCAAGTTTATCTGGCATATTTTACTCTGTGTATAGCTTGCAGGAAAATTCAAGAAAATATTAGAGACATTAAGTCATTTCTGTTCATCTTGTTCATAAGCAGATCTTGAAAAAAAAAAAAGCAGAGTTCTCCATTACAGTTACCTTACCTTTGACCTCAAGTGAAGCAAATTTTATTAAGTAAATTTAATTGATATTATTTGAAGTAACTCCTTCAAATAATATCCAGCATAAAGCAGCAAAATCTCGGCATGTTAGCATACCTCACCACCTCTGCAACATGTTTAATTAAATGGGGCATCTTTTGGGCTGGGGTTGTAGCTCAGTGGTAGACGCTCAAGGCATGGGTTCGATCCTCAGCATCACATAAAAATTTAATTAATTAATTAAAGATATCATGTCCAACTTAAAAAAACTGGGCACCGTTTTTGACAGGGGCTAGAGGGGGCGTTATATGGGGATTAAACTCAGGGGCACACGACCTCTGAGCCACATCCCTAGTCCTTTTTTGTATTTTATTTAGAGACAGGGTCTCACTGAGTTGCTGAGGCTGGCTTTGAACTGACAATCCTCCTGTCTCAGCCTCCTGAGCTGCCGGGATAATAGATGTGCGCCACGACTATTAAAATGGGCATTTTTAAGGGTTCTATCCCTTTGCCCTCTAGTCACAGCCTTGGGGAACAGCTGCTCAACTTCTGGGGTCTGCCCTCTTAAAACTGAATACATAAAAAATACATTATCTGCCCAACAGAGGCAGGCGGTAAACCTCTGCTAACAACATATGATCAATTTGTTGAAGCGTCTGAAAGCTAACAGACGCCGGATCCTTCCTCAGGAGGGTGTGCTCGATATCAACGCCAGGGCTGAACTACAGAGGAACTCGGATCCCGACATGCTGCTGGAATACTACTGTCGATAGGTAACTAGGGCCCTAGACAGAGGTAACATCCTTCAGGGAAGTCAGAGCTATGGCACACTCTCCCTGCAGAGCTCAGGAGATGAGCCGTCTGAGGCAGGCCAGCAAGAAAACAAGTCCCCAGAGCCTGTAAGACTCAGATGAGCCAGGAACGTTAGAAACACTCTAGTCACATTTTAATGCAACAACAATTCATGAAGTTGAAAGAGATCACTACTAGGACCCCAGTGTTTTCCTGTCCTACTAAACCATCAGTTTCACAGGAATGCTCAGAGTAAACAGCATCAGATTTCAGATGTGTCCATTAGAGGACAGACTAGTTAAAAAGCCAAAGCTGTAAAACTCTTAGAAGTCACTGGATTACCACCTAAATATAAGCTTTAAGGTGACAAGTCACTGAAGCCAACAGGGCAAGTGTCAGCGGGGCACAGTCCCTGTACAATGAGCGCCCACCTCAATGAGGTGGGTCGCTGTGGCCACCGAGGTCAGTAGAAAGTACCGGGAGGGGCATGTTCTCCGGGAAGGCAGCAGAGGCCGGCAGTAAAAACGAAAGCAGAGCTCGCAGCCACCCAGCAGCCCCGTCTGGGCGGGGCCAGAGAGCTCCTAGGACACAGCCCTGACCGCTGGCCTTGCAGGCTTGGGCTGGCATCGATGGCAGGACGCAGGTCGTGCCGCTCTGGCCAGGCGCTTCCCTGTCGGGGACCCAGGTGCATGGCCAGGCTCCGAGGGGGCACCAGGCACACACAGCTGCTGAGCCTCCTGCCTCTGCTCCCGGGGCTGGGGGACATCCTTTCCAGAAGGGGCCAAATGAGACCCCTGCCCCAACAGCAAGCAGTCACTGGATAAGTGTCCTAAACAGGTCACAAAGAATCCAGGTGACAGCTGTGGATTTGGATTAAGGAAACACACGGCATGAGGCTGGCAGTGAGGAAAAATAATATGTGCACAGGAAAGCGCCAGTGACCACGCCCACTCGGAGAGCGCCACCTCCAGACCTCTAGACAGAAGGCTCAGGGGCCATTTGGGCAATGAGCAATTTCCTGTTATGACATCCAGGGAATGCTGGGTGTGAAAGAACAGATTCTCGGAAGAATATGCCCCTTCCCCTCCGCTTCTCCTGAAAGCAGCAGCATCTTCTGACAAGGCCCAATTCTGGAGAAGGCCATGTTCCATGTGACATGGAATGTAGGCCCCCCACAGCTTCTCTGTAAACTAGGGGAGGAGCAGGCCCACAGATGGACACGTATAAGATTTTGGGGGGAGCCCTCAGGCGTGGCTGACAGGTCCTGAAGTGGCACCCCCTTTCTCCACAGAAAAGCCCCCTTCACCGTGGCTGATTTTAGGACTGTCAGCAAAAGAGTCCAATGTAGAAAAACTTCCTATTCTCGTGTCGCCCTGTTCACTTGGCCCCTTGGCCCACTCCAGGTGCTGGACACCCCTTACTAGTTTTTCACAAACGTATCCAGTATAGTAGTTTGTAGAAATGTGCAAACAAGGCCTCTGGCCTTGAGCTGGGCTTCACAGAGATGTCTACATTTTTAAGATAAGTTACAACTGGGCTCCATGGTAACAGCAGGCAGGGGGAGGAAAGAAAGGGGAGAAGAAGCTCTCCCCTTCTCAGGTGTTGTCCTTGAAGAGTTAACCTGCCCAGAACAGTGAAAGAAAAAGCTGCTTTTATGCGAACTTCTGCAGACTGTGGGCTTCTGAGCCCCTCCCCTTACACGCTGGGTATAAAACTCTGAAACTCCCTGAACTCGGGGATCAGGGGATTGACTGATTACAGCAAAGGCTGTGCCCTCTGAGCCTGGCTGCAGCCAAATAAAACTGTTTCCTGCTGTCTTCGGTGCCTGCCTCGTTCGTCCCTACAACAGTACCAGCACAGCACACAGCACTTCCGAGTGGCAGAAAGGCACGGCCAAGACCCACCTGAGCTCTCTGCTTCGAGCACCGCCTCATCAGCACTGTGCCTAGGGCCAGCAGTGCCAGTGACCACAGCCACTCTGAGAGGCCACCATTCCCACCTGTTCCCCAAAGGCTGGACGTTGAGGGCGTTGCCAGCTGAGGGGTACCTGGGCAGTAGCATCTTCTGTTGTGGAGATTTCACCCTCCCCCGAGGCCACACTGGACGTGGTCAAGGCTCCTCTGATCCCAGAACATCTGATTTTTTCTTCTTTGAAAAAAAGGTATTGTTATGCTAGGATTTATTTCAAAACAAAATAAAACTAGGAGGGGGTGACGGGTGGGGTACAGAGACTGCCGAGTGCCGCGGGGTGTGCAGGGGCTGATGGGGCTGAGGGCTCTACTTCAGTGCAGGTGAAGGTTTCCTAAAGCAGAGTCTTAGGGCAGGGTGAGGATGGCCACGGGCCTGAGACTAAGCAACTCCAATTTACAACCCCAGTTTGAAACCTGCAGTCTCACCAGGCACACCTACAAGCCCTCCAGTAGGCCCTCAGGCACAAAGATGTCACTTCTTCCCACCTGACAAACTCAGAGTGAGGCCTCTGGCATGTTGTCCTCACCCATAGGGGGAAAAGGCAAGAAAATCAGGGTGGGAACCTCCAGACCGATGCTTTCACCCCAGGGCAAATGACTTCACGGAGAAATCTGGTAGCAACTGATAGGGACTGAAGAGGGGTCAGAAGCCCCAACATTTAGAATGAATGATGGAGCTAATGAACAGACCTTCAGCCAGCCAGCACTGATGCCCTCCTGTCGGAGAGCCTGAGGAGGACCTGGACTGACATCTAACTCTTCTTATTTTGCTTATTTGTTTGCCTGATCCTCTGCATCTTCCGCACCACTCAAACTCTACGGCCACACCTTGACCCTGGTGAGAAGAGGACTTCTCCCTAGGACCCTCTCCTCAACCAGCCGTCAGCTCCACCCAGGAGAAGCCTGCCTTGGTGCCTGATGTGATGACTGCCGTCTGAGTGAGTGGCATCTGCTGGACTCGGAGCCTAAGGCTGGAGACTTCTGATTGACACCTGAGCTTAGCATGCAGAGAGAATGTCTGTCATGAGCCTGTCATGATTCAGTGTGTTTCCAATGCCTAGAATTGATCAGTCTAGAACTGTGTGCTGAGAATTGATTATGGCTACTGCAGTGCCTCACATCATTTTCTTGATTAAAAACCTATAGAGTGAAGTTGTTTTGAGTGAATTGCATTGGACAGAAGCGCATGGACATTCTGTATCTCTCCCCTTCGACTGCGTATGTCACACCTTTTGCCCATCACGACAGACAGACTTGGAAAGCAGGAGAATAACCCAACCAGATGTGCACTTCTGAAAAACCGCTGTGGCTGTAGGAGGCAGGCGACAGGGCGAAAGCAGTGGCGTTCCACCCCAGGCCCAAGGGGATGCTCAGAACAACACCAAATACGTCCTAGGACAAGGCCCCACACTGGAGAGAAGCTTCTGAGAGTAGAACAAGTTGAGAAAATATGGACAAAAAGAGGAAAAGAACAGGCTGAGACAAAAAGTGGGACGGCAGGAAGTGCAGGGCAGGGGAGGCAGATCTAGAAGAGAACAAGGGCACTGCAGAGGGAGTCAAGAGGCCTGAGCCGGAAACCCCTCCTGACCCCCCTTCCTTCCTAGGAAGCTTCGGGGAGTCTTCCAAATGTTTAGCAGAAGAGGAGCAGCAGCACCGCAGGAGGAGGAGGCAGAAAGGACATCTCTGCGGAGAATAAAAGCAAACTCGAGAGATGCCCCAAACAGATGAAAACCAATCACACAATCGAAAAGAAGTGAATGAGAAGCTAATGAGAATCAAAGAAAAAGAGACTAGAAAAAGATTTTAAAACAGGTGAAAGATATCAGGAAAACACAAGAACAAAAGAAAAACAATCTTCAGAAATGGGAACAAAAGGAAGAAGGTTAGAGAAAATTAACACTGAATGCTTTAAATGTTAAAAAAAGAAAAAAGGGTAAATTTTTCTTTTTACTTTTTTGGGGTCCTGGGAATCGAATCCAAGGGTGCTGTACCGTGAAGCTGCATCTCCAGCCCTTTTATTCTTACTTTTGAGGCAGGGTTGCCCAGACTGGCCTTGAACTGGCAATCCTCCTGCCTCATAAAAAAGAAATTGATTCCTCATACTAGTCTTATAATTGTCCTATAAATTTGAAATTATATGAAAAGAATCTTAAATGAAGATAAAGCCCTTGAGAGGAAGTGAAAGAAACAGACGACATGCAGAGTAGAGCCCAGCTCCCCGACAGGCTGGGTTCCTGGAGAAGGCACGAGCCAGGGACAGAAAGAACACCGGCCCACAGCCCAGGACTGCTCCGTGATCCAACACGAAGAGATCTGAAGCCACACACTGAAAAAGCATGAAGATTTTCGGAGGCCGCTGTCCCAAAATGGCCAAGACCAAGCACAGCTTGATAAAGTACTAGACTTCGAAATAAAGTTAAAAGCAAGAAGCTTTGGGCACCTGGGGGAAAAAGACTTGAGACAAGTCATCACGAGGGAAGGACACGCCGGTGGTCAGGCACTGGCAACACGGCGTGGCTGCTGCGCTTGCGTCTCGGAGGCCACAGCTGCTCCGAGTGTGAGCTAGGGATTCGGAGCACAGCCTCCTGGATGCTTCCTGGGGAGTGTGGTGCAGGACCATCTCCAGGAAACCACAGTCACCAGAGACGCGGAGAACTAACTGGGAGGGAGCGGTAGTCTTCACCAGGAGGTTTAAGATGAAAGGACGGTCACAGAAACAGACCAGGGACCCTGGCTATAGCTGCTGACCATGCAGAGTACAAAGGCCAAAGATGGAGGGGCAAGAAGAGAAGAGTTTCTGAAAAGTGGATCCATCTTCCAAGTGGTTCTAGATGCCAACCTACAAGAGTTCAGATCAGACTCTGAGGGAAGGCGCTTACTAGCTAATTTCAAGATTGCTCAGAGGGTATCCCACCAACACCCAATCCGAGGGCTCAAGGGGTGTACAATAAAGATCTTAGTACAGAAGCAACCAGTAGAAAATACAAGGATTCCTAAATACCAAAGGATTTACTCATATGTAAAATTCCTCCTTGAAAATTATAGAAATAACATGCCCATCATATCCACTACAAAATACAACGAAAAGAACTCAACCAATGTTAACAGTCTAGAAGTATCTATTCCACAATTTTTTCCAAACACATGCAAACATAAATAATGTATTATTCTTCTTGTTTTCATCCAGAAAGGAACACGCTATCCAGATTGTTCTACCGAATGATAGAATGCCCTGGGTATCAGTCAGCTGGCCAACAAGTCTCTCGATAGTTCAGCTATAACTTCATTTCCTTACCTTAGTACTTCAGAAACAGTTAAAACTCATTCCAGCGTCTTAACTGCCCAGTTTGATAAACAGGTTCTCCCCTTCGAGAAGGTCCCTTCTATTCCTGTTTCTGCATTTTAACCATGAGCAGCTCGGGGACAGGTCAGCCAGGGCTGGGTGACGCGCAGGCCGTGGAGCAGAGGCATCCTAGGTGGCAGAGCCCCCTTCTCTCACCTCTGCGTTCTACTGCAGCCATCAGCCCTCGCTGGTCTCTCTTCTCGGGTCTCTGGCCTTCAGAGCCCCCCAGCTGGCTCGGCCCGGCCCTTGTTTTCCTTGTTGTCTGGTTTGTTTTGGTTTGGGTTGTCCGTGGACCTTTGTTTGCTGGTTCCGTGCTGAGGTCCGTCCCAGCGCCTCGCACTGCTAGGCAGGAGCCGCAGCCCAGTCACGGCCCTGGTCCCACTGCGGCTTTCCTGGGAGCAGGTGTGCTATGTCCAGTCCCACTTGAACAGGGAGAGGCCTGCCCTACTCATCTTCGTGTGCCCTCTTGTCTGTGGTCAGAGGGCACCTCCAGCGGTGCACGTGTCCCTGGCTGCCTGGACGAGCCCCCCACTGCGCTCCTCCAGAACTGCTCTGCTGCTCCTGCATCTTCTGCTGCCAGCCGCTGCCACCGCCTCGTGGCCACCTGTCTGCTGGGGACCCGCCTGGGCGCTGAGCGCCTTCCAGTGAGCCCGCCCCTGTGGACCTGGGACAGTTTGGCTGGGAGCAGCTTCCCCGGCCCTGGGCTCTGTTTCTCCAGGAGTGGGGCTCTGCCGGGGCAGAGGCCGGGAGCCAGGCGAGGGGGCAGTGCGGGGGTGACCCCCAGCCTTCTCATGGCTTGGATTCAACTTTCTTAGTGGGAACGCGAACCCTCTGGGAACGCGGGGCTGCCCTTCCCGTGCCTGTGTCCTCAGCCCCCCAGGTGCCTGGTGTCTCCTGGAGCCTCCCTATCTGGGTGGGTGGACCAGGTGTCCCCACCTTCTGAGAGGCGAGAGAGCAGCCCACCTCAAGGCAGGGCCAGAAAGCCTCAGCTCTCCAGGAGCCTGTTTACAAGAAAGGACTTCTCTGTGGAAATCCCGGGTCACCAGCCAGGGCCACACCTCCAGCACCAGCACTTCGGCAGCGTTCCACAGACGATAAAAATGGAGAAGAGGCTGAGTGTCTGTGGGTTTGGGGAAGGAAATATAATACCTGTGGGAGATGAGAGCTCTAGAGATAAACCACTTTGTCACCACACTGCCAGGCCCAGGTCCAGCTGTGCCACTCAGATCCGCTCCAGGTCCCCTCTGCGACGGCCTTGTGCTACTGGTCTTTGTTCTAAAAGGTCAACTTCCAACCAGGTCTAATGGCATACACCAGTAATTCCAGCTACATGGGAGGCTGAGGCAGGAGGATTGAGGTCAGCCTCAGCAACTTAATGAAACCCTGTTTGCAAAAAATTTGAAAAATTTAAAAATTGGGGGTGGGGGTGTGTTTCTGGGGATATACCTCAGTAGTTCAGTGGTCAAGCACCCTGGGTTCAGTCCTCAGTACAATAAGTAAATAAAAGGTCAACTTCCTTGTTACCATGTGAGGCACAGACGGAGTCATTGGACCACAGGTTTACCCAGGCTCGGGGCAGAAGTCCTGGACTCTGAATCAACAGAGTGGAGGGTCTTACAGCTTTAAGTAGGGAGCCCAGCCAGGTTCCTTGTATTCTCATGTAAACGCCTTGAAAAAAGATCTTAAATAAGAAACAGCCAAGGGAGGCAAGTGAACCCCCAAGCCAGTGTTCCTGCAATGTGGCCCCTGGTGGGGGACCAGGCCGAGATGCAGAGCCTACCAACCTTACTCAGTCCATGGGAAGCTGCGGGAACCCCGCAGCCCTGGGGTTACAGATTCCGCAGAAGCTTCCCCAACACTATAGATCTGTTTCAAAAACAGGAGCCCTGGGCTGGGCTGGGGCTCAATGGTGGAGCGCTCGCCTCACACGCATGAGGCCCTGGGTTCCATCCTCAGCACCACATGAAAATAAATAAACAAAGCAAAGGTATTGTGTCCATCCACAAAAAAAAAAAAATATATATATATATATATATATTTTTAAAAAAGGAGACTGATAAGATATTTATAGATCTGAGGCAAAAAAAAAAAAAAAAAAAAAACACTGATCAAAAGCAAAAAATGAAGACTTAAGAAACAAAAGCAGGCCTATCCCTGGGAGCCCCAGAACAAACGAAAGGGGGTCAGGAAAACAGCCAGGCCCAAGAAGCATCTCTGGGAGCGACTTCTGTGCTCCAGCCCTGGGGGCCCAGTTGCGTCACACCCCCGACTCCCAGCACCCAGTCCAGCCTGTGCTCCAGCGCCCTCGGGAGTCGGGGTGCGCTGGGGGACAGGGAGCACTCCCCAGCACATGGTTGTGCTCAGAAGCTCACAGCGAGTGTGGCGTTAACGTTATGGGTAGTGATCACTGTTTCACCTAGTGACCTGGGGAAGTCACACCATATTATCAGAAGGACCCCAGTGTACCCCGGATTTTCAGCTTCTTGGGCAGCGTGGAATGTGACCACCTTTCACAACAATGACTCGACAGAAAACACACCCAGAGTCCCAGACAGTCAACCGCGAGGCGTCTGGAGCATGGCACATTTGGGTATTAGGGACGGCCTGTGCTTCCACGCTTGGTTACCCCTTGACCCTGTGCCAGCCAAAGTCCATCTCAACACTGTCCTGTGAACTGACCCAGAGAGGACTTAAAGGGACACTCTTAGTAATAAACGTTGAGCCTCACAGGCCAGGTATCCCATGACTCATAAAATGGGGCTTATTTTCACCCAAAGGTTCTGAATATAAAACAGATTATGCAAGGATGTTTCAGAACAAAACAAAACAAAGATGAGCATGGCTTCTGCAGTCAGCTCTCGAGCCTTCTCTGCGACCGACCGGGACCTGCACAGCAGGCTACGGACAGCCTCCGGCCCTCCCCTGGTACTGGGAGGTAGAAAGCCACCAAGACAGAGCAGACACCAGACACAGCAGCTCATTGCTAGTGAGCAGTCAGCAGAGCGTCAAGAGACACACGGGAGAACCCACCAAGTAGGGTCCCCACATACACGTCCACCGCCACATGCCCTAGGATCCCACACGACCACAGCTGCTAGGTCCCTGCGGCAGCCATGGGGAGAGGGTAGTGAGCAGGGAAGCAGAGAAGGGGAGGCGGGACCGGGGGTCCAACTGTGGGTGGGGGCTCAGTCGCATGGGCTTAGGGGTCTGCAAGCCCCGGGGAAGCCAGCCTCCGGGGACCAGCGCTCTCTGCCCCCCTCAGAAATGCAGCCTCAGTCCCGAGCTCCTGCCACTAAACCTGTCTTTAGAGCTTCAGTTCTACCTTGTTCCCAACGGTTCTGTTTAAAAACACTTCAGTCACGCTAACAGAGGCGCACAGAATGACACCAGCGGTGAGCCCAGCGGTCTGGAGGGGCACCCTGTTGAACTCAGCTCCTCTGAGCACTTCAGGAAGTCACACGGCAGAGCTAAGGACGCTGGACCAGGAAGAAAAGCTCTCCCTCTGGGCCCCAGGTCTGCTCTGTGACCACAGTGGCTCTCAGTTCACTTGAAAAACAGTCCGCTCCAAGTCGTTTACACAAGGGTTCTGCTATTAAAAACAGGAATGAAGAATACTCTGCAAATTGTGAAATTGAGTGCTTTTATTCTTAATTTAATTACCATCACACAAAAACTCAATGAAAAGACAAACCTAGAACAAATGTATCAGCGGTGACGAGGCGGCCACACCCACCCTAAGCAACCCTGACCCTCTTCACCGAGCAGCCGAGCAGCCGTGCAGCCCCAGCGATGGCACCCAGCTGGCCTGGGCAGGAGCAGGGTTTAAGTCTCTTCCTGCGCCTTGCCTCCTCTTCTCCATCCACACAACGCTGCTCATGTCATAAGGCCCAGAAGACGGGCAGCGACGGGACAGTTGAGAACCACAACCAACACAGCAGCCTTCCGGCTGAAGCCAGGACGACAAGTAAGAAAAGTTTAAACAAAGACAAGGACTGAGTTGCAGATGCAAAGGCTTCACCTGCCCAGAATTTTTTTTCTGGGAATTTTCTGGCAAGATCAGAATCTCAGGAAATTCCAAACAAATGAAATTCTAAAGGCAAATTACTAAAGAAAAATTATCTAACTTCAGACATGAGGCGCCCCTCCCACTCTCGCCCAGTCCTCTGCCTCCTGAGGACCAACCACAAGCCACGTGCTAACGACAGCTGGGCTCCTGCAAGGAGACTAACTCCCTCTGCTTCCTGTCAGCGCTGGCCACAACCAGCTTCCAAACTTAGGAAGCCTGAGCCAGGGGGACCTTCTCACACCACCCACCAACCCACCGACCAACCAACCGAGAGGAAAGTGCCCCTCAAGAGTGGTGGGGACAGAACCAGTTGATGGAGACAAAGGCAGGCCACAGAAACTTAGTTCATCAGGTCCCGTCTGAGTAGGACAGCCCCGGATGTGTACGCCACTGTGAGGGGCACGCCAGGAACTACGCACAGTCCCCGCCCAGCGAAGGCTTATGGCCTCACTGGGGTACGCCACCCAGAAATGAGGATAAAAGGGACAGAGAAGACAAAGTGTCTGCTAAAGGACGGTGGGCCAGTGACATGGTTTCATAACACCAGAACCCCCCCTTCTCATCCCGGTGCCGGTTCCTGGACCCTCTAAACAGCACAGCTCTTCTATTCATTCAGGAACAACTCACTGGGCCTTTCCATAGGCCAGGCCCCATTGGGGGGATTAAGAGACACAATGGCTGAAATAAAACCTGCCCCCGCCAATAGGTAACCGCACCAGAACAGTGGGTGCAACAGCATCACCACAGGATGTCATGAAAGGGACAGTCCAGGGGACTGTGGTGGGACCTAGAAGAGGCTCCTCACTTGGGCCTGGAAACAAAATGAGAGAAAGCATCCTGAAGAGAGGCCTGCAAGGCGACTGGAGAGAAGAAGAGGCATGTGCCAGGTGGAAGGAGAATGTTCCAGAAGAGGAAGCAGCACTCACCAGGCTCCAGAGCGCCAGCGCCGCCCGGGCAGGAATCAGAGCCTCTAAAGGCTGCAGAGGCGGCACAGGGCCCACACTCTGAGTTCAAGGCCACTGCAATCCCTGGGTGAACAAAGGAGGCAAGAGCCGGGGGAGGAAGAAGAGCTGGGGTGCAGCCCGAGGAGCTCCCTCGGGGAACCAGCTAATAGAAGATGCCAGCAAGCCCAGGCTGAGCTGAGGAGAAGATGGGAAGGAAAAGGAAAAGAGAGAACTGAATCCCAGGGAGAGCACTCAAGGAGCAAAGAGAGATCACCGTGTTGAATGGCACTAAGGACACCGCGTGCCCACTGGCTTAGCAGAAAGGAAGCCGAGGGGCACTGGTCAGAAGCCATCCCAGCGGCTTGGTGAGGGGAGCCCAGCCTCCCTGGTCAAGGAGTGACAGAGATGAACAAAGGCACAGGCACTGACTTATCTTTAAAATCAAAGAGAAGCCAACTACACTACAGCGCAGAGGCAGGAGGGCAGCCCATTTAAATGGCAATAGAGAGGGAGGGCTGAAGGGGACATCCCAGGAAGGTCATTAGGCCACGTGGGCAGGATACCTTGAACAGGCAGGGTGAGAGGGTGTCTATGCTCAGACCCTTCTTTAGTTTTCCTTTTCGCCAGTACTGGGGATGGAACCCAGGGGCACTCTACCACTGAGCCACATCCCCAGTCCTTTTTAATTTTTATTTTGAAATAGGGTCTTACTAAATTACTGAGGCTGGCCTCAAACTTGCAATCCTCTTGCTTCAGCCTCCAAAATTTCAGGGATTACAAGCAAGGTCCCCATGCCTGGCTTGGAGCCTTAGGTAGAAACAAAGCCTCCTTTTTCCTTATGAGATAACTGAAGCAAGGAGGATGGCAAGTCACTTCAGGCCGGAGGATCAGAACCGACGGAGACAGACCTGAGATCAGAGGCTGGGCTACTCGCGGTCCCCCTCTGCCAGCCTGACTTCCTGCAGCAGCACTGTGAAGTCCTGGAGAAGGCGGGCACTGGCTGTCCAAGGCGCCACGCTGTAAGAGGATGGCAAGGCCTGAGAGAGGCCGCGCTCAGAGTGACTGACTGAGGTCTCGCTGCAAAGGAGAGAAGTGAAGGGGAAGGAGAGAAGGGGGCGAACAGCTGGGCCTCGGATGAAGGAGAAAGCCCGGGGAGGGGCGCGGGGGCTCGGAGCACAACAGGCTGGGCCTGGACAGCAGGTCTCGGGACCAAATGTCAAAGGCAGGGAGGGCGAGAGCAAGGAGAGAGGGCTGTGAAGTGCCCCAGGACGAGTGAGGTGCTCACTGATGGGACCCTGACATGGGGGGGGGCCTGAAAAACAAAAGCAGGCTGTGGTCCGAAAACAGGGGAGTGGGGCACAGGGGCACACGGCGCGCATTGCTGGGGACATAGTCACATGGTCCCTCAACGGCAGTCTATGGACTAGGAAGCCTGGCAGGGATGCACACACACATACACACACACACACACACACAGCCCTGGAGAACAACCATCTCAAGTGTTTTCATTCTTTTCAGCAAATTAGAAAACAAAACATAACCAACAAACAGGGGGTCGTGTCCGGAGCTGGCACGGCTGAGTTCATCCTTCCCCAACCCCTTCTTGAAAACAGCGGCCTCCCCCACAGCAGTTTGGCCACATAATGGCTATGTTTTAGTGATTCTGTCAAGATGCCTGGGAGCTAGTGCTCTTCTCCTTCACCCTTATGCTTCTTCCAAGTGTGTTCTACCATATCTACTCAGTGACTCCTAACTGACTCCAAAATGAAACCAGGCCAGGTGTGGTGGCACACATCTAGAATCCCAGCAACACGGGAGGCTGCGGAAGGAGGATCACAAGTTCAAGGCCAGCCTTAGCAAATTAGCAAGGCCCATCTCAAAATAAAACATAAAATAGGCTGGGGATGCGGCTCAATGGTTAAGCACCCTTGGGTCAAATCCCTGTACTGATAAATTAATTAATTTTTAAAAATCAGAAGGGGGGAATAAAACCACTAAATCATCAACTTCACTATTAAAAGAAAAAAGTCCAAATAGCTTTTCTTCCCCCTTGTCTTACATTTGTAAGGAAAACCCTTCCTTTTCAGATCTTCAAGGGATTAGTAATTGGCAACTATGTTTTAAAAACTACCTCTGTACGCAATCTTCATAGCTAGAATTCAAAGGGCGGAGAAGAGGGGCTCTCTTTCACAGCTTGAACAGTTTGCAGGGACTGGTCCCAGCTGCTTATCTATACAGCAAGGAAGAGATTAATGTGGAAATGCAAAACAGGCAGCCATCAGAAAATCATTACTCAAGATAATTTCTGTTTTTAAGTTTAAGCAACCATAAATGTCTCAGAATTTGTAATCCTATCTAAAGTGAATGCCTAAAAATTAAGGGCTATCATTCAGCCTTTAAAAAAAATAAAAATAAAAAAAGATAATTATCAGCCATCTTAGGTTGTTTTACAAGGTAGTTGACTTGAAAGACTCATTCATACAAAGCCATTTGCACAGTGAGAACTGTTATACACAGACCACAAAACGGGACAGGCCAGCCAACCTCACAAAATATGCTCTTAAAACTCGCAGCAAATGCAGGAGGCCCTGACTCTCAGCGTCAGCTAGAGGCCAGGGGCTACCTGCGTATTTTCAATGTATTCTTGAGACAGGCTAACATTTGAATATTCTTTTTCAAAATTTCTATTTTACATACCAAAGTATAATTCCACTTTTTCTGCAGACTGAAGTTTCTCTGTGCACATACTTGGCTAAAAGTTTTACTTTATTTCCACCAGCACCTGTGGTTTGGGGCTCTGCACTGTAAGATGACAGTGAGACACACACACTTCTCCCTTCTCCGCAGGGAGAAGCCACCCAGACACCACCTGCAGGGAGAGGTCACTGAGGATGGTCCTCCACTACCTGGTGGCATAAGGCACAAGGTCCAGGTCCCAAGGTAGTGCACTTCAGGGAAGTTCGCACCACAGAGGAAGAAGCTCAAATGTGATCCCAGGCGGTCAAGTCAAGTCCACTTACCAGGAACGGAGGAGGAGGACAAGGGTGAGGTGCAGAGAACACAGGCGCACTCCTCCTTCCCTGCCCCTCGGGTCCACCAAGCGCCTCTACAGCCCACCTCCGCCTCCTGGCCTGCTCCCAGTGACACTCAGCTCCCCCATGGAGGATCTGAAGGGCACCAGGCCTGGCTGCACCTGGCTCTGAGCTGGGGTCTCCCTGCGGGCCCTCTGCTGCCCCGACAGGGCTCCACTGCTCCCCGCTGCCCACCACGGAGCCGCTCCACCTGGCTGCAGGGTGTGTGCTCAGAGCCCAGTGATCGGCCCCACCAAGAGAGAGGAGGGAATGGAGGCTGGAGAGAAAGCGTCGTGGAGCCATCGGTGCCCAGCTGATTTTAATTCTACATACCTGAAAAAGCAGGAAGTGCCTACGCCATCTGCCACAAGACCCAGGAGTGCTGACGGCCACCCGGGTTCCATCCTTCTGGGATGCAGCTTTGAAGGGCAAGGAACAAAACTTAGGCCAAAGGCCTTGACTATTTGGCAAAGAATCACCCTGACCTACTGCTCATCCTAATGTGTCACACACAACACACTCTGTGGACGACAGAGGTTCAGAAGGATCAGGGATGGAGCACACAACACAGTGACACTGCTGTCCGAGCAGGGGCCCGGAAGCCCTCAACCCTGTGCATTCCTGTCACCTGACACTGTCTTCTTTTAAGTGTGGCACCATTCACTGAATCCCCAGGCAGAGTTGCAGGGAGAGAAACCATGTAGTCACAGCCCAGTCACAGGTCAAACGACACCGCTCTTAACCCTAAAACAAAGTGATCATGAAATAAAACACAACTGCTTAGGTTTCTCAACAGGTACCCTTGGGCAAATTGTTCTTTTTATCAATTCCTACAGGGCCACTGCATTTAACTTGTAAGTTGGTCATCAAAAATAGTTCGTGGAACAGTGGAGAATGGGATAGACAGCAGAATACATCAGTCACTAGAAAGGCAATTTGTAAATCAATGGAAATGTAACTGATGTGACACAGCAATCTGTATACGGGGTAAAAATGGGAGTTCATAACCCACTTGAATCAATCTGTGAAATATGGTATATTAAGAACTATGTAATGTTTTGAACAACCAACAATAAAATAATTTAAAAAAAATAAATAAAATGAAACTGTAAAAAAAAAAAATAGTTCGTGGAAATAGCTGAACATGGGACAAAAATACAGTCACACTCAGTTGCCCGATGTGGAAAAATATGGCAGTGGCTTCCAACTTCCTCAAAACAGCAGGAGGAGGCTGAGGCAGCTCTGTGGCTCCATCCTGGACCAGGGCAGAACGCCAGCAAGCCCTGGAGCAGAAGATTTTGGTCCAAATACCAAGCCCAACAACCTCCCTAGAATAAGAAGGGCTTCAGGGGAACTGCATCTGTCCATGTGGCCCTCAGCACTCTAACGATCTGGTCTATGCCCTCATTTCTAAGGACATGGTGGGTTCTTAAAGCTTTGAGTCAACATGAAATTTTAAAGCTTTGCCCACTTTTAAATGAGGGATCAAGGGAGTGCCACACAAATCCACCAAATCCAGCATGAGTGGGCCATGAAGCCCCATTTTTTCCAGAAAGGTCATCCTCCTCATGGGCTCTGCACTTGACCATGGAGTCATGACATGCCCATGCCCTCAGGCTGTCTGGTCTGTCCACCACATTCACAGATGTGGGTGCATCTAACTCAAGGTCACACAACACCAGAGGCAGATGCAGAGCCTGACCCAGGCTCCGAATCCTCTTTTTGCAAGACTGCACATGTCCTCAGGGTGCACGTGTGCAGGGTGGACGGGTAAGAGCAACCCAGGGGCTGTGACCTACAACTGTTCTGGGTCAGACTGACCAGTATAAGCCCAGATGGGGTCCTGCCCTTGAAACAAAAGGCTCTATCAACCTCTGTCAAGGGACAGGCTGGGGATGGCTCCTATTCACCACCATCAAAGCCTTACTTGAGCAGGGATGGTCAGAACCTTTTAAAGCCATCTGCCCTCCACCTTGCCTTCTGAACCACTGGCTTGAAGCAGCTGTTCCAAACCTCTGTGAAAGAAGTTTGTCTACTTGCTGGAAAAGCAAGAGGCGTCACTAAGCAAAGGAATCAATGACTTTAAAATAACACTGCTGTACCTCAAACTGTCTAACTTGCAAAGCGCTGAGAAAACATTTTTTGAAATGTAGCCAACTAGAATATAGATCATGTCCTACATTCAAAATTTGTCTTTCTAGAAAGCATGTTTTGATGGCAAAGGATATAAAACGAGCTGTGAACAAGAGACTAAAATTAGCTCAAACCACAAATAACCTGCCCTGCAAGTTTTTGGGGGAAAATTCAAGATCAGGAAAGGATGAAAGCCAGTGGTTAAGGTGAGCAGGGAGCCTGCCAGCTGCCAGCTGCCAGCGCCCACCCCGCAGCGCCAAAGCATTCCCATTAGCCCGCGGGAAGAGGGGAGCGCAGCGGACCTGGAGGTCAGTATTTGTGCTGTGAACAGACCACATAAAATACTGCTCCTGGCACTCACATCTCTGGATGTATTCAAGAGAAAGTGCCAGAAGGGTGTGAGGGAGGTTTGGAAATGCTGAAAACCCATGTGACCGAATGCCACCTCTGGAAGGACCCAGCACCATTCTGCTCCACTCCCCCTAGAAGGGCGGCGGCGGCCAGGTGGCGGAGAGCAGTGACGGTAATGCTAAGGCGACTTGAGGGAGAGCCAAGGCCAAACAACGATGACAGCACAGCAGACCCCTCCCTGCAGAGACCACCGGTACCTGGGCCTCCCCATCCGCCAGGGCAGGCCTCCTGCTGGTGTCCTTCCAGAAGCAAACAAGGCCCGAGCTGACCGAGCTGACCGTTGGAATAGTGAAGTGACAGGATCAAGAGGGTAGACACAGCAGGGACCGGTGTCATCAAGGGAACTGAAAGCCCATCCACCACAGTGCGCTGGAGGCAGTGTGCGGATCTGCTCCACTGAGTGAAGCTCTGCAGAAGTGACTTCTCCCTTTGACATTTTTAAGTAACCCCTGTTCTTAAGAGAACTCCAACAATGTGGAGTGACTCCGCAATGTCCCCTTTCCCGTAAGCAAGTCCACAAGTGTATGATCCTGAGCGCCCCATCCTCGTCCCAATAAAGGAGGACAGGCTGCTGGTGGGACCCTGGTGTGGCAATTTTTAAATGACACTCTCCCAGAGGAGGAAATGTGCCAAGAAGGTCCATTAAGAAAAAGTGTCAAGGGAAAAACGTTTCATAACAAGAGGAGGAAAGGAGTGTTCCTTCCCTAATCACTAGCTAATAAATGTTAAAAATAGAGCTTTGGAAACCTAGTTTTGTTACGCTCATCTTGTCTTTGCAAGCGGTGCCACTCACCCACAAAAGCCACAGACCCGGCCCAGGCTTTTCCTTCTTGTCTTAAAAGAAAAACAGGTCTCAGAAGTAAAAGAGAAAGCCCAAGGAACACAAGACCACGTGCACCCAAAAGTTGACTCCAACAAGTCACCCTCAATAAGGACTCAGAGTGTCCCAGCACAGACTGATGAAGAGCAGGTGAGAAAATGCTATTTTCTAGAGAAAATTTAGCCCTTGTCACTCTGCTGACAAACCTACTGTTGACTCTGAGCCCCCACCGCAGGCGGGCTGCTGAAGCACTTCTCCCCTAAACCGGGGGCTTTTGTGTAAAACTGCCTTGGCAAAATCGGAAGCATTAGAACTGAAAATGTCATTTAAAAAAAGAAGAAGAACTGAAAGTCCTTCAGCACAGTTACTATTATTTTATCAGCAGTGTACTGCTGCCAAAGCCTCAAGATCAACATTTTGGGGGACAAGATTTTTCTTGAGCTGCTGTGGGGGAGCATCTTCCCTGTGAAGTGGTCTTGTTTCCAGTTTTCAGACATTCAAAATGACAAACTGCCAATAAGACACTCATGATCAGGCCAAGCTGCCCTGAGAAAGAGGAAGGGGGCAGCGCTGAGCTAGGAGGACCCCCTCCACCGGGGTGAGGCCTGTGTCCAAGTGCTGGGGATTTGGGTACTTTCTTCTCAGACACACAGATGTGTAAACTATCCTTTTATTCAAATGAAGCTCAGACCAGCTGTAGGTTTCTTTCTAAAATTACAACATAAAGGGCAACTGCTCTTTGTGTATCTGGCTGGGGTTGAATCTTTCGTAAATTCTCAAGAATCAGTTCCTCTATCTTTTACAGGAAAACCACCCAATTGCTAGTTATAGGAAAACTGCAGCGAAACTACATGTCGGGACTACTCATTTTCCCACATCACCAGGTTGAATGAACCCTACTTTAAAAAATGTTTAATGCCCCAATTCTTTTGAGTTGTTGGCTACACTGACAAACCTGTAAGCTTTTTAGCCTAAGTGTGCCTACCCCACCTTACGAAACTGAGGAACCACTGCAGCTTTTACAAGGACTGCTTCAGGAACATTGAATTCTCTTTGTGAGTACGTTAATGACTTTTATTACTTGACTCGAACTTAATGATCAGTTAGTTCAGGATTTAATTTTACACAAGAGACGAAGGAACGCACTCAGCACTGGTAGTGTTACAGCTAGGACTACAACCACAGCCAGACGCCCAAGACACCAGAAAGAGCCGCAGATTACCGTCTCCTCTTGGCACTAAGGGCAATCTGATCGAAGGCCAAAAAATGCTTGCCTTTACTGGTTACAGTCTGAAAAAAAAAATGTCTCTGTAAGGGTTGCTACTTTGTGGAGAACCATATTTTATAACCCATAATCAGCAAATATTTTATGCCTGGGCACAGTGACACACGCCTATAATCCCCGCTGATCTGGAGGCTGAGGGAGGAGAACTGCAAGTTAGAGGCCAGGATGGGCAATTAAGCAAGACCCTGTCTCAAAATTTAAAAATTTTTAAAGGGCCAGAGATTGGAGCTGAGTAGGTGGAGTGCTTGCCTAGCTGGACGAGGTCCTGGGCTGATCCCCAGTATGGAGAGATAGACGATTATAAAATGAACCAAGTTCCCCGAAGCCCCTCTGGAAGGCTTGAGAACAAGCTAAGAGTGATGAGATCAGAGTAAATGAACACTCCTCCAAGAAAGTCATTATCACCTCCCACTGCCTGTGAGGTGGTCTCACACCAAGAATGTTTAAATGTGTTGTTAACTGCAAAGCCAGGGGAGACCGAACTGAGAGAGTCCATCCCTTCTGGGTAGGCATTCCGGCTGTCCTTCCAAAGCCACAGGGCCAGCAGCACGTAGGCCATGACTCAAATTTGGTAGTTTTCTCCCAAAGTGGCCACTACTATGGTTTCTCTCACTCTCCCCCATGTGCAAAGGGACTTGGGAACCGTGTCTTCTACATCCCTACACACAGCCAGGCTAGCACAGCTGGCAACCAACTCAGTCCCAACATCTGATTGGCACTTCTTCATGCCAGGTGCAGAGGACTCTAAGATCAATGAGACTAACTAGGTGACCTCAGAGAGCCCGGCCTCCAGAAATGACAGACCCAGGATGTAGAGAATCAGCCACAACGAGCAGAGAACCTCAGAGCAGACCAGCCTGGACTGTGTGCAACGTGCAGAGGGCAGAACACGATTCCTGTGCGAGGACATGAGCTGAGGTGCCTGTGGGACAGCATCCTCGACCAGCACTGGGGGTGGGGCACAGAGGAGTGAAAGATGAGGCTGGGTCTGGAGAAGGATGCACCTGCCGGTGGGACTGAACAGAAGCCCTTGCAAGAGGGAGACGTAGTCAGGGGAGGACTGCGATCCGGCTGCCCTGCTCAGGAGTGTGGACCTCAGCAGGCATTAGGAAAGCATTCACAGTCACACAGAGGAGTGGCCGGCTCAGGCTCAGCTCTGTGTTTAAAGGGAGACTCTAGTGATAATGAGAAGAACATACACGGTGAGAAGGGGGAGGCGGAGAGTGTTGAGGGACCAGATTAATGGGTCACCAGTTTCGCTCATTTTTGCAGTGTGTCGCTACAAACAACTGCGGTCTCATGCAAAATTTGAGAGCCTATACCCCTGGGGTGGATGTGGTGACCAACCAATGAAAGTGGAGAGGGAATCACAGGCTAGTGTTAAAGTCCCCGACACTCCTAGACACTCAAAATGTGCACAGGGGTGCCAAGTTTCACCATCTGAGAACAATGGTCCAAGCGGAATCCCAAGTTCCCTGAGCATGGCAGCATCAAGGAACATGCCCAGCCCATCTGCCGGTATTAGCGGTTACTGGGAACAAATTAACATAATCACTGCAGGGAAGAAGGCCAAATTGAGCAAACTACACGAGAACTCAGGGAGGCACAAGAAAAAGTATCAGTGATTAAAAGCACAGCACAAAACAAAAATTGCCAAAGGATTCTGCAACCAAAAAAATCAGGAAGGGGAGGGGAGGGGAGGGGGATAGGAAGGGCAGCAGAATAAAATAGACATTATTATTGCTGTATGTATATACATGACTGTATGACCAATGTGATTCTGCAACCTGTACACTTAGAAAATGAGAAATTATACCCCACTTGATTCAAATGTATGATATGTCAAGATCATTGTACTGTCATGTGTAACTAATATAAATAAATAAATAAATATCAGGAAACAATTAAGGGAAAAGAAAGAAAAAAAAGAGAAAAGAAAGACAAAGAAAGACAGCTATTTCAGTGGTCCATCATCTAGGAATCTCCATGGGAAATTTCTTATTCATTTCTATCATGAAATTCAGCATACATTCAATTAATCACATTATTCAATGCCAGGCATGTCCTCGAGGTTTGGGGAGCTAATCATACTAAAATGGATCCTGACAGCAGGTAACTAACTGGCTGCCAAAACCCATTTGCTTTTATCCATTTTACCATTACCTCCAGCTGGCTTTTTAGAACCATCTGACACGGCTTGGTGACCTCCAGAAGTCCCAAGTGCACCTACAAATAAGCTGGTAATGCCAAATGACGATAACAAAAAGTTCTTCCCTCCCACTTTTCCTACTTGAGCTGCCAGTTAATTCAGTACCAGTGCAGACGATTACAAAGGCCTTTACACCCTTTCCAAAGTGGCGTTCAGACACCTAAATTTAGTTCACTCAAACCAGGGCTAAACAAGAACACTTCCATCTAATGGGTCACTCAAATGACTAGAACCTCCCAACCTCTCCATGTCATTTCCGTTTGTCTTTTTCTTTAAGTAAAGGGAGTCATTGTGTATAAATCTTTCTCCTATGCGCAATACTCTTTTTTCCTCTGGGAAAAAAAATACTTTTTCCTCTGGGAAAAAAAATGGTGTTTGGTAGACATTATTGGGAATTTTCATATTCATCCTCTTGGACTATAACAAAAGCTGTAAGCCAGGATGGACTCTGAGGGCATTACTGTTACACCAGGTTTGAACCTAGGCGGGCACTGGACTGTATTTCATAATGAACACAGCTATAAAACCAAATGCCAACCAGAAGCAGGCTTATTTACAAAGCCTGACTCTAACACGAATAAATCTTTCCTTCAAGTCACAAGCTACTGTGGCAATCTCCTTCATCCCAAACAATCAGATCATTCATACTGAAAATAGTGAAGTGTGATAGAGAGAATCAAAGAAAGACAGCACAACACCTGACCCGAGCCTCTCCACCACAGAGGATCTTTCCCTCATCAGAGCCGCTCGCCACCAGCCCCTTGTCCTCATCTGTGCTGCCTGTTGGTCACAGGACCAACTCAAACATGAGGCTGACTGCCACTTTTCAACCCAGATTCCTTCAAATCATTTAAATACTAAAAAACAATTTTAAAAGTCAGTAACATATGCCAGCATTGCGGACTTTCTCTACAGCTAAGTGCTTCCTGGTACCTATGCCGTCTATTAGCATGAAGATTAAGGACGGTCCTGCTGCTTTATCAAAGTGAGGAGCCTGTTTCCCACACTGCCAACTCACCCACAGTCAAAGCGCACTTCACCCTTTGTTCAGGTTTGTGCATCTTTTTGTTTTAATTAGAAGACAGAATAACAAGAAATTACCATGCTGCCTTATTTACAAAGTTTTAAGCAAAAATCATATATTATTTTTCTGACAATAGACTAGACAAGCTCAAAGTATGACTTTGTATAAGGCTCTCCTCATTATAACATGCGATGAAATACTAGGTCTTTAAACTTCCATTTTCTACCAATCATAAACACATTTCTTCGAATTCTTAAAATTTAATGGTTTTGTGAAACTGGAGTTGTGATTCAGTGGTAGAGCACTTGCCTAGCATGTGTGAGGTACTGGGTTTGATTCCCAACACCACATAAAAAATAAATTAATTAATTAATAAAGGTATTGTGTTCATCTACAATTAAAAAATATTAAAAAAAACAATTTCATGGTTTTGGTACATTGACATGACCTTGGAAAATCAGCCACTTTAGATTAACCCAAGGTTACTTGAATTCTACATTTTTAGAAATGACACAGTAATAAAAATAAAGAGTCACTTTAAAATTTAAAAAGAAAGCTTCTAATTTCATTTTTGTTGTTATTGTTGTTGTTGTTTTGCACTGGAAATTGAACCCAGGGGTGCTCTACCACAGAGCTACACCCTCAGCCCTTTCTATTTTTTATTTCAAGACAAGATCTCAATAAATTGCTGAAACTAGCCTTGAACTTGAGATCCTCCTATCTCAGCACGCCTTGAGTCACTGGGATTAGAGTCTCTGGGATTACAGGCTTGCACTTGTGCCACCACCCGGGCACCAGACTCTGATTTCAATGTTAGAAAAGAAAAACATTTCCACAGCAGAGGTGAGAAAATCTCACAGTGACAATTCTTTAAGATCAGAGGAACCACCTCCAGGAATGTGGCAATCCGGTAAGAAGCTGGAGAAACATTAACATCTTGACTAATTAATGGGATTAAATGTGGTGAAATTTAAGAACAAAGAGGGAAATTAACTGAAGACCCCATTCAATGTCACTAGGGTTCTTTATTTTAACAATGCACTTGGGGTCAGGTCAGGCCGCTGTGACCTAAAACTATACGAAATCAAATTCAATCATAACCTATTTATAATATGGATTTGTTGCCAATTCAATCAGTTTCACTACAAAAAAGATTTCCTCTTACTGTGATGGAGTAGATCAGTATCAGTTCCAACACTTCTCACCAATTTTCGGGGAAACACACTCTGGACTCTACTGAATTAAATCCAATACAGACAAAGTGTCCACATACTCTCAAAGTCACTGCTGGAATTCATTCAACTAATTCAGAGACTAGATATGGAATACAAATTTTATATATTGATCAATCATACTTAGGCAGATTATAGTGGTTATACGTGTTAGTCCACCAGAAGCTAAAATCCATTACAGTCCAAGTAAAAAGAAACCTGTCAAATAAATTTAAAAACCAAGGCTACCCCCCAAAAAGGTTTTTGTTAGCCAAGCATACCAAAGAATTGCCTAAAGCTTTCCTCTTTTTTTAAGTGAAGCTCAAAATAGACTTTAATACTAGTTGATGGATCTCACAAGTTGCCTTTTGAGCCTAGAAGCTGAAAACAGAACACCCTGCCTTCTCCCTTTACACAAGCAACAATCTATTTTGTACATGGCTTATTTAAGATACTGAGCAAGTGTGGTTTTGGTTAATCCTCACAACCCCCGCAGTGACATTTAATTGGGAGTACATATTTTCTTTAGAGGATTTAGCTGCTTGTGAAAGAAGAACCTCTTCATGTTTTCAATCTGTGGTGGTACAGGTATGTGGGAAACCGCCCTAACTTCATTCATGAACCCCTCCTAACCCACAGGCAGATAAGGTCTCAGGAGACAAGAGCATCTCATCCTGACCAGAGGAAAGATGCCACCTTAAGAGGGTTGAAAGGTTTACCTTCCCTGCTCCCTGCCTGGCTCCCATGGGGTGGGCACTGCAGGTGGCTGGTTCCTTGCCCTGATGCTCCCAGTTGCTGCTCCTCCACCTGAGCCACAGACCTTCCCTGACTCCCTCCTCCAAGGCAGGGGACCCTCCCGGGCGGTCACCCTCCACCGCGACGGGAAGTTGCTCTCTTCGCAACACTTGTCACCACCAGAAATCATTTGCTCTGTGTTCCACTGCCCTGCTGGACTCCAAGCTGCACTAGAGAGGGTCTCGCCTGTCCTGTCCAACCTGGAGCCTGCAGGGCACAGACTGGCCAGTGCACACCCCACAAATGAATGAAGAGGAAGCGGGCAGGGGACCGTCCTCGCGGGGACTGGACGCTCACCGAGACCCAGGGAAAGGAAATGTGAAGGAGGGAGGGGAGCAAGCCTCTCCCCAAGGAGACAAAGGAAGGGCGTCCGAGGTGGTCCAGAGCAGAAGAGGAAGTCGCGGGGGCGTCCAGCCACCCGGGAGACAAAGGGTGGGCAGGCGGGGGGCGGGGCCGGGCCGGGATCGCGTCAGGGGCACCGGCGGCGGCCCCAGGTCACCGGCCGAGGGTCCGCGGGGTGGGAGGCCAGGAGGGGCTGGGGGCGCGGGCGAGTCGCAGGCCCACGCGGCGGACAAAGAGAGGGGGAGGCCCGGCCGCCGTCCGGTCGAATCCCCGAGCCGAAGGGCCGCGCGGACGCGTGACCGGGGCACCCGGGGTCCGAGGGGAAGGTCCGCGCGGCCTAAGCCCGGGCCTGCCGCGCTCCGGGCGCTCCCGCACCTGGTAAATGGCCGCCCAGCTCCCGGCCTTGTCGATCTGCTCGAACTCCTTCTCCATCTCCATGACAGCCAGGGCAGCCGCTGCGCCTCCCACTCGGCCCGCCGCGCCGTCCGCCGCTCTAGGCCGCCCCGCGCTCTGAGCCCCGAGGCCCGCTACCAACCCCACTCCCGCCGCTACCGCCGCCCTAGCAGCCGCTGCTACTTCATGTCAACCCGGCAGCCGGAAGTACGCACGGCCGGCCGCGAGCTCCGCCCCCGGGGCCGCGGGACCAACCAGCGCTCGGGAATGTCGGCGAGCACTTCCGCGGGGCGGGGCCGGGGGCGGGGCCGGGGAAGCGGCCGCAGCCCCGCCAGACATCCGGCCGCGCGCGCTCCCGCCTCCCCGCCGGGCTGGGCACGGGCGTGGCGCGCGCCGGTTGCCTAGGCGACCCCGGGCCCCGCCCTCGGCTCCTGGACTCGCGAGGCGCGGGCGGATCTTGAGTTCAAGGCGCGTCCCGGCGGGTTGAGTCACGTAGTGAGTGACCTTGAGATAGTCGCGCGTCCCTCCTGCAGCGCCGGCGCCCTGGCCTCAGTGCTGCCAGTGGGGTGGGAGTGCGGGCAGCGTGCTCCGTTGTTTGTCTCGGCTGTAGCCCGATGTCACCCCTTTTTCGTGGAACGTAACACACTTCCTGATGATTCGGGCCGCTGGAGACCCCACTCGGTTCCCTTTGTCGCTGCAGGAGCGGATGGATGGGGTCCTGCATGGTTTTCAGTATTTCCCGAAGAATCAGACTGAACTCAGTGGACCTGGGGAGTGTGTCGCGCGCAGTGCCGGCTCCGGTGCCCACGCAGCCTGACCCGGGAGGCCCGGGCACCGGCGTTCCTCGTCCGCAGCCCCGTGTGAGCAGGGCTGGTGAGGCTGCCCTCCTGCAGGCTCTAGTTTAAAGCATCCTCCCTGGGCTTCCGGTTACCTGGCGATGGTGGACTCCGTGGGACCAGAGGACCGACTGTATTAACTCAGTCGTCTGTTCCCTGTTCCCTGCTCAAGCCTGCCCAGGGCAGCTACCTGGTATTAGCGGTTGAATTCTAGCTCGCTCCTTGGGTGCTTGTGGCAGGCACTGTACCTGGCACCACCACGTCCAATAGAGGCATATTAGTCCCATCTTAGAGTTGAGGAAACTGAGGCCCAGAGCCGCAGAACCACTTGTCCAGAGTGGCACTGCAACTTGGTTTCTAAGCTGGTCTTCCCAGGAAGCTAGCTTTGGAGCCAGGCTCCTGGTGTCCAAATTCCTTGGGCAAACTACTGGAAATCTCTGTACCTCTGTTCTCCACTTTGTAAAAAGAAGGCAATAAAAGTGCCCACCTTATAGAGGTGCTGTGCAGAATGAATGAGTGCGTGCACTCTTCGAATAGTGAGCGGCTCAATAAAAGTCTGATCATTATATACCTTCAGATAATAGCAAATGAGCCCTGCATGAATTCTCACCAAATAAATGCAACTGATAGGCTGTGTGTGTGTGTGTGTGTGTGTGTGTGTGTGTATTTTAGTTCAGACATAAGAAAGGTCTGTGGTCACCCATTTAACCGGGGAGATGAGGAAGGGGTGCTAAGGGAGGGTGGGCAGGGATCAGCCTCATGACAGTCAATATCTTTTACTAACTGAGTGTTCCATGGCGGGGGGGTGACAAAAGTTGCTTGAACTGGTGGAAGTTTAGGAGCCACACACAGAGACTGCCTTATTCAACTCTTAGCCCATTTAAGCAATTCTCCAGTCCATGTGCCTTTTTTCTGCCCTTATTTAAGTATTTAAAGATGAACTTGGTGAACTTGATGAACTCAGTTGGCAGAGTGCTTGCCTCACATGCACAAGGCCCTGGGTTCAATCACCAGCAACACACACACACACACACACACACATACACACACAAATTCAATTAAAAGATCAACCTGGGGCTGGGGATGTGGCTCAACTGGTAGAGCACTCACCTGGCATGCACAGGGCGCTGGGTTCAATCCTCGGCACCACATAAAAATAAAGATGTTGTATCCACCGAAAACTAAAAATAAATAAATAAATATTAAAATATTCTCTGTCTCTCTCTCTTTCTCTCTCTCTCTCTCTCTCTCTCTCTCTCTCTCTCTCTCTCTCTTTAAAAACAAAAAAGAACCTGTCTGGATCCCTAGGGCCAAGAGCTCCCTGGGGAAAGGAGAGCAGAATTGTCTGGTACCCACCCTTGTGTGCAGGTTAGGGAGTCAACGAGTCAAATGCCCATCATGAGCCCAAGTGGCCCTCAGACCTGCAGGGGTGCCACCCAGTGACCGCCTGGCCTTTGATAGGGCCAGAGGTCCAGGCAGGATTCTGTGGGGAGAGTGGGTGAAGGCTGGGCACTCCCGTGGCTGTGTACTTTCCTAGGGCTGCTGTAACAAGTTACCATAAATTTGGTGGCTTAAAATTAGAAAAAAATTGTTCCCCCACAGCTCTTGAGGCCCCCAAGTCTGAAATCAAGGTGTTGACAGGATCATGCTCCCTCCCAAGTCTCCAGGGAGAACCCTTCCTGACCCCTCCAGCTCTGGTACCCCAGTCATTCTGTGGCTTATGGTGACGTAACTGCCACCTCTGCCTGGTCTTCACGTGGCTTTCTTCTCTGCTTCTCCGCCTGTCAAATCTCCCTCTGTCTTATTCTTTTTTCTTTGAGGTGTTAGGGATGGAATCCAGGGCCTCATGTGCTAGGCAAGATCTCTGCCACGAGCCACATCTCCAGTCCTTTTTAAATTTTGAGATAGGGCCTAAATTGCTGAGGCTGGCCTCGAACTTGAAATTCTCAGGCCTCAGCCTCCTCAGTAGCTGGGATTACAGGCTTGTGCCACTGCGTCCGGCTGGCCTCATTCCTATAAGCACACCTGTCGTGGGTTTAGCCCACCCCAATCCAGAGTGATTTGGCAATTCCAGGTAATCCAGACAAGCTCATCTCAGATCTTTAAATTAATAATATGTGCAAAGATCCTTTTCACAAATACGGAATATGGTCACATTCACGGGAACTGGGTGTGAGGACTTGGAAATTACTTTTTGGGGGCCCCGGGCCCCACCCACTGTAGTGGCAGAAGGTGAAACCTTATTACAACTATTAATCCTGAATGAAATCCCTAATTTCAGGTGCCAGCTCATTTGCCCTTGGTTCTATTTTTCACATAGCAGGAGCCAGACAGAGCTCTAAATATTGGATCATGAAGCCCCCACCCCTCGCCCCACCTCATGCATAATCCCCCAACAAAGACTCATCCTACTTAAAATAAAATGTCCTTCCTAGCCCAGGCTTGCAGCCCACCTGACCTGGCACTTGCCTGCCTCTCCTGTCCCCCTCCCCTGCATGCTTTGCTCTGTCTCACGTCCTTCTTCAGTTCCACCCCAGGACCTTTGCACCAGCTGGTCCTTCTGCAGGGGTCACTCTGGCAGATCTTTTCACCCTGCAGGTCTCAGGTCAAGTGTCACTCCCTGGACAGGTGTGGTTGTCCCCCCCAGGCATCCCCTTCTCCCCACCTGGCTCGTGGGCATCCTCTTTCCTAGCTGTCTTGTTTCCCCAGCTCCGCCTCACTTCTGTCCTGTGCAAGAAGCTGACATTTGGTTGGGAGGAGGGATGCAGGGGCCTGAGTCCTCTGTGACTTGGAGGCTGGGCTTTCCGTCTAAAGCTCCCTGGTTCCCAGGGGACCTGACCTGAACTGCCTAAGCCCCAGGGCCCCTAGCCATGTGATGACGGTGACCGGAATCTAAGTGAGGACGGTTAGATCACCGTGTCCTCGTGCGGGTGGAACCTCTTCCCGGCAGGCGTGCCTGGGGACGGTCCCGCGTGGTTTCTCGGCCTTTCCTCCAGATTTAGCTCAGGACTACAGAGCAGTGGCCAGTCAGCCTTCCTGCAGGTCCCAGAGCTGTCATGGAGGAGGACGGCCCGTCACCGAGCCTCCAGCGGGTGGCTGACCCCTGACAGCACTTCAGCGAGCACCATCGGGCAGAGCGGGTCCTGTCCTCCAGGGAGACCAGCAGGGCTCCGAGCCCAGCCCCCGAGGGACCAGGCGGGACTCTCGCGAAAGGTCATTTGTGCGGAGAGGCCCTACTGACCGTCCCCTGGCCGCGGTCCTTCCTAACTGTGCGCCTGATGACATTCTCTGCCTGGCGTCCCCCTGTGTCACCGTGGTGGGGGTGTCCTCTGTCTCTGCTGCTGCCCAGGAAGTGCACGGAGCGCAGAGGCAAAGCTCACCTGAGCGGGGCTGTCTCCCTGCAGGTGGCTCCAAAGGCCCCAGTCCTCGGGGACAGATGCCAGGGCTCTCTGCCCCTCATGGCTCTGGGCTCCAGGGTCCTCAGCGTCCTCCCGCTCCCTTGGCCCACCCTTGGGGCACACAGCCAGGAAGGGAGGGGGTCCTCCCCTTGAGACTCACACGCTCTCCCCACAGCTGTGGGCAGCTGGCCTGGGTGGCCTATGGGGACAGCCAAAGACCCCCTTGCCGTGGAGTAACTGTGAGTGAAGCCGAGGCCCAGAGCCCGAGATACGGGCAGCAGAGGCTCGGGCTCCAGCCTCCAAGGGAGGCAGCTCAGTTAGCTGAGGATTCTATTCCCAGCAGCGCCGCGGGCCTGGCATGACTGCATTTCAAAGATGAAAAAACTGGCTGCCCAGGGAGGGCGGACACAGGAAGTCAGTGAACAGGACTACAGGATGCTGGCCTGGTGGAGAGGTGGGGCACGGCTGGCCGAGCTGGATCCTGTGTGACCCGAGCTAACACTGACCTCTCGAACTTTCAGGCCTGGCAAGTTGCTTAACCTCTTGACATCAACCTAGATGCTTTTCTGTGAGAAAAAACCCAACTTATGGTTTTTGCAAAATGGAGACTGGCTTTTTCAAAATGGGGAATTCACTGGCTCATGAAAATGGGAAATCCAAAAGTGGATTGCTTCAGGCACAGTTGGATCCAGGCGCCATGTCATCGTGACTTGTCTCTCTCTGGGTTGCTTATCTGCTTCCCTTTTGCTGGCTTCACTCCCAGGCAGGCTCCTCCCTAGATAACCAGGATGGCCCCAACAGCTCCAGGCTCAGGGCCTGCTAGCTCAGCAACCCCAGTGGAAAGAACTTCTTCCACCCGTGGTCCAAGCACCTATCTGGCCTGGACCCTCATTGTCCAGTTGAGACATAGGTGGCATCTCTAAGCCAATCTCTCTGTCCAGGGGAAAACTCGGCAAATGAAGAAACTGAGGCTCAGAGAGGTCAATGGCAGCCAAGGTCAATGGATTTAAATACAGGCATCTGGTTCAGCCTCTGTGTTCTCAGCCAGGATGCTGTGAAGTCTCCCCAAGAACTCCCAGGAGACAATGAGGACGATACTGATCATGACAGTGACTCTCACTTAACAACTCTGTGAAGGCTGTGCTGTTTTGATCCCCATTCGAGGTACATCACAGAGAGGTTAAGTAACTTGCTCCTGGTCACACAGGTAAGAGGCGGTATGCCCAGGACTTGAACCCAGTCCAACTCTACATGCTGCTTCTGGTTCTGATGTGTAGAAGTTCTGCCCCCAGAGCTCAGGGGAAGGTGCAGCCCAGGAGCTCCTCCATCACCTCCTGTCTCACTGGGCTCTTCCCATCTCTCCACCCCCAGAAAGCCCTGGAGACGCCATTCCAAGCCATTAAAAACGCTGCATGAGTGCGGTCCCAAGCTGGCTGTCTTGTGAGTGACTTCCCAGGGGCAGGAGAAGGGGCTCAGGGAACGGGAATCGCCTGTGCTCCGAGAAGGTGGGTCGGAGGCCTGGGGAGGATTCTGGGAGGCCTTCAGAAGCCAGCCTGGCCTCCGTTTCCACCAAAGGAGGCGTCTGGGGAAGGGCTCAGGGGCCACGAGAATCTCCCACCCTCCGTCACAGGATCAGGGTCAGGGACGTTTGCCTGCCCCGTGGTTCTGGGTGCGGATTCTGTAATCTGCCGACTCGGGCAAGCGGGCTCTGGGCAAGTCCCCTGCCCTCTCGTCCCCCAGTTCCCCATCCCCTGCTTCCGTGAGACGGGGCGTGGCCTGGCCTCTGGTTTGTGGTGAGGCCCGAGGACTTTGCTGCCGGTGCCCCGGGTTCTGAGGGAGGAGTGGGCCCCCCTCCCTGGGACGCCCTGGCCCCCGGGCCGCGCCCTGCTGTTCTGCGCCTCAGCCTTCCCCGGCCTGCTGCTGGGGTGGAGCGGCCTGCTGCTGGGGTGGAGCGGGGCTGGCTTTGTGGGTGTGTGCATGACCTGCGCCATCCCACGGGCCGCCCAGTGCTCCACCTTGGGTGACGCTGCTGTCACTGGCTGAAACCCTGAATTCCTGAAGGAGGCCTTGCTTTGTCCTGGGCCTCCCAAGCCTGGAGCTGCTCCTGGATGCGGCTCTAATCTCCGCGTTCCCCAAGGGGGTTGGCAGCAGCCTCTGTCTTTGAAGATGGAAGTGGTCTCGCTCCTTCATCCTGGAAGAAGGCACTGCTCTCGGGGGACATCCTGAAACAGTGCCACTATCCAGACACAGTCTCCTGTGTCCAGTTTGGTGACAGTAAATGTGATAGTGTCAGCTGTGAGCTCCGGGCTAAGCAAGCACTTGATCACCATCATCTTTCTAGACCTCCCCAACGACCCCGGGAAAGGGACTCTCAGCAACCTCATTTCACACTGAGGCCCAGGGTGGTTAAGCGACTCACCCCCTGTTGCACAGCACTGTATGTAAGTCGGGTCACTCTGTGGAAGGATTGTTCCCTTAGAGGACAAAGGAATTCATTTCTTTCTTTTTGGATTGAACCAGGGCCTCATGCGAGCTCGGCAAGCGCTCTACCGCTCAGCTACCTCCGCAGCCCAGGGAAGTCATTTCCAAGTGTAGGTTTAGGTAGCAGTGTCCCTGGACCCCTTGGGACAGCTGTGTCTTTGTAACAAGCTCTTGCTCCAGTTGTCTCCGTATTTAAAGATGGAAATGGTCTCTGAGATCCCGTCCAGTAGAGAGAGAGGGGCTGGCCTGAACTTTCCCTTCCCCTGTGTTGGAGGGACGCATGCCCAGGACTCCCATTGGTGTGACTGAGAGCAGGGGTCTGGACATGGCCTCACCAGGCCCTGGAGGTCCACATGGGGACACTTTCTGAAGGCCACCGTGTCCTGGGACAGGCAGAAAGCCAGGCTCACCGTGGGACAAGGAGAGCCTTTTGCTTCATCGGGGCCCAGAGGAGGAAGGGCCCACACTCGAGAGAGGGCCAGGCAGCCTCCATGCGGGGCTTGGGGGCCCCAGAAGGAGCTCGTCTTTTTATTTGGGGTTTTCCTTTTCCACCTTGTGGTTCCCACCTGCTACCCCTGAGACTTCAATAAACTTTCCTCGCTGCATGGGCTCATCCAAGCCGTTGGGACAGACACTGACTGTCCCCAGTATCAGATCTCTTGTTCTTTCATAGAAATAGAATCGTAGACGGGCACACGCCTGCCCAGCTGAAGACTACATTTCCCAGCCTCCCTTGCAGCTACAGGTGCCATGTGACTACCTGCTGACCCATAGGACGTGAGTGGGCGTGCTGCAGGCCACCTGAAAACCAGCCTTAAAGGCTGGTGGGTGGGCCTGGGGCTCTGGGTCTTTCTTTCACCTTTTCCTCGTCCTACTGCCTGGACTGTGACATAGGGGACGTCAACTTGAACTGTGCAGACAAGGGCTAGGTAGATGGGATGGAAGAGAACGAGATAGGAGCCTGGGACCCAGAGCCCTAACGCCGCTGGTGTCAGAGCTGGGCGCTCACTGGCCCCTCGCAGAATGACCTCTTCTGGAAGTCACTGTGGGCGGGGGCTCATGACAGTACTTGAACCTGTGTCTACTCAATCAGCCAGGTTCTGGGGCCTGCGAGGGAACAGGGCTGGGTGCCTCTTCCAGATGGGGATGGCGTTAGGGCCGGGTCAGCACTAGGGTGCTGGCCGCCCAGAGCAGACCAGGGCCACCAAAGCCCTGGAGAAATGGCCTGAGGTGGCTGCCAATCGACCGTGCGGATGGTCCCCGGGCCTGGGAACACTCCCCAGAGATTCTGAGTAATATCCTGCAGAAAGAACCTGGGGGAAGTCGGGTCTTGGCAGAGTCGCAGGGGCCTGAGGTCAGCTAGAAATGGGAGAGGAAGCTGGAAAGTTAGGGGCAGCCTGGGCAAATGTTGATTCCCTTCCGAGGCAGGCAGACGCTGTGCTCACCGCCAGCCCGTCACCCCTTCCCCCTTTCTTGGCTGGCAGAGGCGGGACAGTGACATGGCCTGGTCCACACCTCTTTTGTGTGGGGTCTTGAACGATGGCTGATGGGCACGAGGCACCATCTGCCCACAAGCTCCGGGGACAGTTCCCCCTTCCATAAAAGAGACACCTAGCAGGAATGTCCTCTCCAGGCTGAGATGCAGGGGCCAAGAAAGGGGCGCCCAGGTCTGGAACCACCCGGATGGGGACTTGTCCAGGGACCAAGGGATTGTAAATGCTTTCGTGTCCACACCTCTGGGCTTCGAGGTCAGTCTCCTCTACTGCCTCTACCTTGGGGGCACAGTAGGGGTGGCTCACAGCCACATTCCTGCCCCCAAGCCGCAGCTGCTCTGGAATGTAAGATCTTTAGGAAACCACCTGCAGGACCCAGTCACCACTCTCCTAAATCAGAATCTCCCTGCTCGCTCCTGACTTCCTCATTTCGGGAAGGAGATCTGTATGTGGAGGGGTGAAAGCAGAACTCCGGCCTGGGTGAACCCCCATCTCCGGTGGCTCCATGCTCTTGTGTGGCCTGGCCGGTCCGCATGTGCGCCCAGCCCTCACAGGCATGACCACACAGTACCCATCATGGCCCATCCCCAGGGCTGGTTCCGGGCCTGGGCAAGAAGGGGCTTGCTCCGAAATTTCACCTCCTTCATGAGCCAGTTCCCTGCCCACGGGCCTCCTCCGTCACCCTGCGACAAGACGGGTCTTGCCAAGAGGGAGCCGCGGGAAACGGAGGCCAACCCACTCCGGCTCCAGGCAGCTCTGGCCAAGGGTTGCCCTTCCTCTGCCCCTGTGGGCACCAAGGTCACTTGACTGGGTCTTCTCCAAAACAGGAAGAAGGAAGAAGGAGGGAGAGAGGGAAGAAAACAGTGAACCTCAATCATTTTGAGAAACACAGAACCCGAGAGGAAGCGGCGTGGCTGGGCCTCCTGGCTGGGCCTCCTCTCACGCGGCCGTGGCTCTGCACCATCCGGAGGTTGGGCATTTTTGGTTCTCATATATTTTTTTTCTAATCACAAAAGTAAAACACAATTAATGAAGACAATTTGGAAACGGGAGTGAGAGAGGCACAAGTCACTTTCTGGTCCCTTGTCTCATGGCGTGCTGGTGAGCCGGTTTCCATGGGGTCTCTGCTCCTCTCCGTCTCTGCGTCTCCAGCGCCAGGTGTCCTCTCTCCAGCCCTGACCCCCTTGCCCTCCAGTCGCCTGCCCTTCCCAGCTCTCTCTCTTCCCGTCATGAGTTGTCACCGTGCACAGGGGACCTGTCTCCTTTACCAGCCAGGCCACACGGCCCAAGCCCCATCTTTGACACCACTGGAAAGAGTCCCTCCCCCGGCGCGGTCTCTGAGACACCTGGGTGTGGACGTTGTCTGCAGACGCAGCTTGTCACTCGTCCCACTCAGCGCTGTGGTCCTGACCTCACCAGCTTCCGTCCCCTGGACATCCGGGGATGCTTCTGCTGCGGGCGAGTCTCGGGAGAGCAGCTTCGGCAAACCCAAGCCAGCTTCTCCCCAGGACGCGTCTGGGGACCGGTGGGCACTGACCCTGCGATGACCTCCCTGTGCCTGTCAGCCCTCAGTCTCTGACCAGGCCCCTTCTCAGTCCCCTGGGTCGACCCTGTCCCCTCGGGGCCTGGCCAGGAACCCAGGCTTTAGGAGCCGCCTCAACAACCACCAGGGGACACAGTGGACGGCCACGGTTCCCTGCTCCGTGGGTGGGACAGCTCGAAGGACGGCCCTCCCAGAGGTCCCGGATGAGGTGGAGTCCCATTTGCCTAGTGACAACCCGCTGGTCAGTGTCCCACCCTGGTCCATTCCCACTCCTCAGCTGGCCTCTCGATGCCCCATTGCTGCGCTCACGTCCTGGCCTGGGGGTGGGCTCTGGGAGGACTCTGTCCAGGACACAGGATTTGGCCTTTTCTTTTGTTGAACTAAAAGGCTTGGGGGGAAGTGTCCTCCTCCACCAGCCCCGAGCCCCAAACTCTCAGGAATCATTAACAGCAGTTCATCCCGACATCTCCTCCTCCAAATAACAGGAACCTTGGGTTCCAGCGAGAGCCCCCGACACACCTGCTTGGCGTCAGGCACTTTGCATGTGCAATAAGGTGGTATTGGGGTCCTGAGTTCAAAGGTCATCCAGCAGTTAGGGCCAGCTACCTCCCTACTGCCCTCTCAGCCTCCCCCCGCTCCCGCTGCCCCGGGGAAGACAAGAGGAAAGGGCACCTCTGCCCCTTCCAGTCCCCCTCAAGCCCAGACCCAAGCCCCTAGAGCCAGGGTCCAGCTCTTCCTGGGGACAGTGGTGGGCAGAGAGCAATTTCAAATCAAATCTGAAATCAAAGTTGTTTTTTAGGAAATGTTTATTGAGTTATAAAACAGGTACAGAAAAGCATAATGTCTATGTGCACATGTGCATAGGTGTATCTGCTTATGACTGCTGCATATCATGATAATACACGCATGTGTGTATGCAAACACGTGTCCTACTTTTTATTATTGCATCTACATATGCTTTTCTGCTCACGTCTTATGACTCAGTAAACCTTTCCTGAAAAACCAACTTTGATTTCAGACTTGATTTAAAACCCCTCTATGCCCCATCATGATATAGGTGGTTCTTATGCATAGAAAGTGCTCAGCTCAGAGGATTCCCTCCAGCTGACATGCTCCTGTACCCAGCGTCCAGTTCAACACACAAAACTCTTCCGACCCCCAGAAAGCCACCTGGCCCGGCTCTGGCCACTGCCCTCCTCTGCCTTCTGACCCTGGGTTTCTGCCTGGTTTGACTTCCCGTGATGGGGTGGGTGGGAGGCACCCTTCTGCCTTCCTCTGATTGGCCCTTGACCGTGCCTCTCATCTACGATGGGCACAGCTGTGGCTCATTCGTTGAGACTGGCATTTTAATTGGAGGAGGTTTGAGTTTGAAGAATGAAGATGAGACAGCTTTGGTGACCAAAAGAGCCTGGCACGTCGTGGAATCGGAGAGAGGGCGCTTGGGGCTACCCTACAGGGATGCGAGACTTTGGGGAAAGTCTCCACTCTTTGTTCCTCTGTTTCTGTGACATGGAGATAATACTGGTTCCCGCCTCGGAGGTCACTGGGGGAATTCTGAGAGTCAATGTGCCCCGAGCTTGGAGGTGCCTGGAACACAGGAGGTCCCCTAGGGAGCTGCCGTGACCTCTACTCCTGCCTCTGCCACCCAGACTGCCACGACAACAGGACTTTTGTCACCACCCAGAGAGGGAAAGGACACTTGGACAGACAGCGTGCAGTAGCAAGTAACACCCAGTTAGAATGATTCCATAGTCACACCTCCACGAGTGGACACCTGGCACGGCGGCCAGTTAGTCACCAGCTCAGGTTCACAGCCGACTGATGAAGCTTGTGGACAGAGGAGGCTGCGAGGTGTGGAGACAGAGTGGACAGAGGAGGCTGCGAGGTGTGAGGCGGAGCAGCTCGGCTGGGGTCACAGAGCGAGCTGACGGTGGAGCCAGGGTCTGGGACCACAGAGCCGTGTATTCTCTGCCCTTTTGCCTAACTCTCATCTCTGCTGCATGGAGGGTCCCTGGGACAATGGGGTGACCCACAGGGCTGCCCATGGCAGCAGCCCCCTTGAAGCATCACCTGAGAACCCACCACAACGTCTTCTGTGTTGAGTTCCCTCCCGCCTGCTCCATGGGGCTGGGCTTTGCCATAGCCGAGTCATCAGCCACAGTCGGCAAACAGGCCTCGGCCGGCTGGGCTCCCGATGGGGTGGGCCTGGTGGCCAGGCTGGCTGGGCTCCTGGGTGGGGTGGGCGTAGTGGCCAGGCTGGCTGGGCTCCTGGTGGACATGGTGGCCAGGCAGGCTGGGCTCCTGGGTGGGGTGGGTGTAGTGGCCAGGCTGGCTGGGCTCCTGGGTGGGGTGGGCGTAGTGGCCAGGCTGGCTGGGCTTCTGGTGGGCATGGTGGCCAGGCTGGCTGGGCTTCTGGTGGGCATGGTGGCCAGGCTGGCTGGGTTTCCCTTGCTGGATTAGCCAACTCAGGACCAGAATTCTGCCCGGAGCTTCGACAGTACCTGGTCAGACCAACAGGAGCAGAAGAGGAATCTGCTGGAAGGGTCGAAAGTGCTTTGGAGAAATAGAGAAAGTTCCAGAACCAGGCTTGGAAAGAACAGGAAACAGGATGGCCTGGGAGGCTGCTGGTCCTCTGATGAGCGCTCTCTCCACCTCACGCTGTCCCCGCTGGTACGTGGGCTGCAGGTAGCAGAAAACCCAGTCCAGTCTGGCTCCGCGGGAAGGGCCACTCCTGTTGACCTGGAGGCTCAGGACTGGAACTTGGAACCAGGTTCCATCTCTTCCGCGACCATCCATCTGTTGGCTTCATCCAAAAGCCACTTCCTTGTGGCAAAACGAGGTGTCCAGTAGTAATTACCCCATAAGGTCACTTGTTAGAAACATCCAGAGTGGGGGAGGGGGGAGTGGCTTCTCAGGGCTCTCAAGACTGCAGACACCTGCCACCAGGAGCCCTGGGGGAATCTCAGGTGCCTCATGGCCAAGCCGGCTTGTCCCCCACCCCTGAAACCCACAGCACCAAGACACTCAGGAGACATTGGCCCCCAAGAAGCATTTGACCCTGTGAAGACATTTTTAAATTTAAATTCATTTTTTCACTGATACATTAAAAACTTAAAAATCGCACGTTTTTGTGGGTCCATGTGACTTTCCATGCATACTACGTCCGTGGCGGAATGCTTAGATCTGGGGGGGGCACGTCCGTCTCCTCGAACATCACCTCTTCACAGTTAAAACATTCGGACTCCCTCCCGGGTTCGTGGGACACGCAGTGCGCGACCATCAACTGCACAGGGGACTCTTGCTCCTAACTGTCCCTTGGTACCTGTGGACCCCCCTGCTCCCCATGGCTCTGGCAGCCTCCGAGAGCTCGGCTTGGTTGTATGCCACGTGAGTGACAGTGTGCTACCTGTCCCCCGTGCCTGGGTAGTTCACAGACGTGACAAGCTCCAGGTCCAGCCACACTGTCACAACTGCGTTTGTAGCACCTTTCCTTGATCGGGTCCCAGTTGGCTGTGTCCACTGCTGGGGAGTCATGAAGGCTGCCGCCGTGCACACGGGGCGCGGGTGTCTCTGCCTACCGCTGTCATTTCCTGGGAGAGGAACCCGGTCCTGGGATTGCCAGATCTCGTGGTAGGTCTAGTTTTAATATGGCCCCCATCTCGTTCTCTGTGATGGATTCACATCCCCCGACGGTGGGCAGGAATCCCCTGCTCTCCGCACCCTCGCCCGCACTTCTCTTGAGTCTTTTTGACAGTTGTCATTCTCACTGGGGGGGGGGGGTGGCGATGCCTCCTGGTGGTTTTGAGTGGCATTTCCCTGATGGTTTAATGATGTTGAGCGTTTTCTTACTTCCATGTTGGTTATTTATATGCCTCCTCCTCCCCCTCTTCCTCCTCCTCCTCCTCCTCCTCCTCCTCCTCCTCCTCCTCCTCCTCCTCCTTCTCCTCCTCCTCCTCTTGGCAACTCTAGGGATGGAATCCAGGGCTGTGAGCATGCTCTACCACTGAGCTACACTCCCAGGCACCCTCACCACCACCCCCGCTTGCCTTTTTTGAGACAGGGTCTCTTAAGTTGCAGAGGCTGGCCTTGAACTTGAGATCCTCCTGCCTCAGCCTTCCAAGCAGCTGCAATTATAGGTGTCCATCACTGCATCAGGCTGAAGACAGTTTTGATTATCATAAATGGTGTGTGGCAGGGGCTGTCTAGTGGCATCTGACAGGGAGAAGCTACAGATGCACCTAAATATCCCACAATGTACAGGGTGCTCCTCTCCACGCCTCACCCACGAGAAAAACTTTGTCTGTTCCTAAATGTCAGTGTGCTGAAGTTGAGAAACTCTGGCTCAGCCCAATCCCTGCCCTGAAGTCACTTCCAGGTTTCAATGCGAACGTTTTTCTTCACTCTGTTCGAGATTCAAATGTCAGGGAGGGTGTGTTGGGCGTGGTGTGGGTTACATGCCACCCATAGGCTAAGGAAAGGCCAGGTTGACCATTAGGTCCCCTGCACGAAGCTCAGGACTCTGGCTCAGGAAGTGGGGAGGGTGTGGAACGAGAAAATAAAGTCCCCTCCAACTTCTCCAAGAAGCTTAAGCTCATGGTGGCTCAGGAGGGGACGAGATTTATGTCCTAAATGAAAACCCACAAGCTGAGATGAACTTCCCAGTGACACCCCTCAAAGAAGAGGGCGATGTCCTGGGGTGACCCAGGGGAGAGGGGTGAAGATAAGCTCCAGATGGCCTCCACTTCAAAGGCCACTGCCCCCGATGGCACTCTGTTCCCCGCGTCCCACGCCATGCCCTTGAGAAATGGGGTCTGCTCCTCCACCCCTTGAATCTGGAGGCTGGCCTTGGCCTTGGGGCTCGGTTGGCCAAAAGAACATGGTGGAAGTGGAGCTGGGTCATCCCTGGGCCCCCAGCTCTGGTAGCCCTGAGCTGCCCTGAAGGAGCCTCGACCCCAGGGCCATCTACTAAAACTCCACGACAGACCCCAAGTGTGAGGGTCCCCAGCCGAGCCCAGCCACGCCACAGACCTGAGTGCAGAGGAAAAGACACGTGTTATGTAAAATAAAAACATATCTATATTCTGCACAATGAAATACGTCTGTGCATATTACATATAATGAAATATAGATCCTATATAATACATCTTATTATTATATATAAATATTTATCTATTTATTTTCTCTTTGAGACAGGGTCTCACTGTGTCCCGCAGGCTGGTCTTACATTCCTGGGCTGAAGCAGTCCTCCAGCATCAGCCTCCCTCGTGCCGGGGCGACAGGTGTGTGCCCAGGTGACAGGTGTGTGCCCAGGTGACAGGTGTGTGCCCCTCCGACTGCTGACTTCTTGTTTTCAAGCCACTAAGTTTGGGGATGGTCTGTGGCAATTGATAACTAGAACAATATGTAAACATGTTCATATTTGCTAATATTTTAATTGAAAAAATATTTTATTTTAAAATTCTATAGAAGCATTATGAAAAAAAGAAACAAGCCCACCCGGTTACGAGGGCTCGACCTCACCGCGTTAGCCCATAAGCTGTGTGCCCTGGACCTCCAGCCCGGGGCCCGCGGTCTTTTTTCCTACGTAGGCTTTGTCTTGTTGGGTTTTGATCGTACTGGGGACTGAATCCAGGGATGCTCTTCCTCTGAGCTACAGCCCAGTCCTTTTTTAATTTTGAAATAAGGTTTCCCTAAATGGTTGAGGCTGGCCTCAAAGTGGCGATCCTCCTGCCTCAGGCTCCCGGGGGCTGCCATCACAGGCAGGGACCGCACACCCAGCAATGTCCACTTATGATACAGCGGCTTCACACCGTCTCTTCCCTGCTTTTCTGTCATCACCATCGTTGTCCGACACTGCCACAGTCTCAACCAGCAAGTCCCACTGGCACTACTGACAGACAGCCCCCTGCGGTGGACAGAACAAGGGCTAGCCCCTCGAGGCTCTGTATGTTCCCTTACCCACAGGAGGGACTCTTCAGGTGCCATTAGGGTGAAGCCCTTGACCAGGGGAGATTATTCTGCATTATCAAGCCAGGCCCAATGTCATCACAGAAGAGGCAGGCAAGGTCAAAGTCAGAGGTGACACAAGGAAGGAAACAGGGTCCCTGGTACTGAAAGATGCTGCTGGCTTTGAAGGTGGAAGGGTGAGCCACGGTCCAGGAATGCGGTCGCCTGTAGGAGCTGGGAAGGGCAGGAAACACCCTCTCCTGACTCTCCCAAGAATGCCGCTCTGCCGACGCCTTGCTTCAGCTCCCCGAGACCCAGTTTTGGGCTTCTGACCTCCAGACTGTAAGGTACTACATACGTACTGCTTTAGATCACCAGACGTGTGGTGTTTGTTACAGCAGCAATAGGAAACTCATACCATCGTCCCTATTATTTGACACTATCATCTTATGTAATTCTCAAGACAGTCCTGGCAGGCAGATACGGTCACTGCCTCCATTTTAGAAATGGGGAAACTGGTGCTCAGAGACAGTTGAGGGACTTCCTCAGGACACACAGCTGCTAAATGCAGAGGCAAGCACACGTGGTCCCTGCCATTTATAGTTGTGCTTCAAAATACCACTAGTACGGGATTTATTGGAACTGTGTAAACATGCAGACCTTGGGCCATGCCTCTGTCATTTTGCCTTCTTTTCTCATTGTTGTTCCCGGTATTAACATTGTGACTTCTGTGGAAGTCCCCACCAGTAAGAAGATGGAAACCGCAGTTCTGAAATTGCAAGGGTCATTGACTCCGTAGATGGTTTTTGTTGTTGTTGGCACCATAAGGTTTCATTTTAAAAAAGATGAAATCCCAGTTTGTTCTGGGGTTGAGGTGGGCCAGGTGTACTTTTGAAGATCTGCCTGAACTTTAGCTGTTGAATCAACCTCCCATTAGTGAGGTTAGGTTTCATGACACATTCCTAGAGAATCCACCCAGCCTCTGAAGTGCAGTCAAGGTCAAGTGCGTAGAGGACCTAGCCCTGAGCCCACAGGATTCTGTCTGCGGCTGGGTTTCCCCTCCTTCAGCCGGGCGGGGCTGCCCACAGCGCAGGTCACCGAGGGCCACACGGGGTCCAGCGTTTCCCCTGCTGGGTTTGGCGTTGGTGACTGGAACGATCCTTTTGGGGAACGGTCCTTGCCAACCTGGGAGGCAGTCGGGGCTCACCTCCAGCACCTCCTTGTGGATCTCCAGTGGCTGAACCTGACCAGGTCCTGTCTCTCCAGATTCCTGCTTCAGAGCACCCCGCAAGCTGACCTCCCCAAGTGGGCACCTGGCAGGCCCGTCCCAGAGTCTAATCTGAAGTAAGTTTTTCTTTCTTTCTTCCTTTTTTTTTTTTCTTTGTTGCTGTCCTGGCAATCGAACCCAGGGCCTCGCACACTTAGGCAAGAGCCCTACCAAGATCTCTTCAGGATCTCCACAGTTGCCCAGGCTGGCCTCGGCCTGCCACCCCCTGAGTCACCCTCCCCTGGTGGCTGGAGTCACAAGCATGCACACGGGGCCTGGCTCTTTTTTTGTTTAATTAAGGTATAATGTGCCCACATACATTCACCCCATGTAGAATGCACATACAGTCCACACCACGGTTAAGGGGCAGCGTGATTCTACACCCCAATCTCCTGGGGAGCCTTTGTGGTCCACCCTTGCGCACCCCAGCCCTTGACAGTCAGCCATTTTTTTTCTAGTCTTACCTTTTCCAAACATGTCATATGAATAGAACCCCACAGCATCTAGCTCCAAGGGTGACTTCTTTTTTTATATATTTACCTTTTAGTTATAGGTGGACACATATATTTTATTATATTTTTTATGTGGTGCTGAGGATTGAACCCAGGGCCTCACGCGTGCTGGCGAGCGCTCTTCCTCTGAGCCACGACCCCAGCCCCCCCCCACCATGTGGCTTCTTTAACACCTGGTGCTGCTCTGAGGTCCTTCCATGTGGTGGCAGCGCCGCGTTCCCTCTTTACTGCAGAGTCCTTCTGTGTTGTGGGGACACGTCACGGTCGGCCTCTTCAGGACTCGGTGAACTCTGAGGCATTCAGAGTGTCCTCATGTTTGTTGTTATGAACAAACACTCTTGTACAGGTGCTTGTGCAAACAAAAGGTTTCAGCCCATGAGGGCGGAATTTCTAGAAGTGGGGCCATTGGGTTGTTTAATTGTGTGTTCAAGCTCATAAAAAAAAAAAAAAAAAAAAAAGACGGAGACCATTTTTCCGAAGCAGCTGAGCTCCTTCGCTTTCCGCTAACCATGTTTGTGAGTTCCAGTTGCTTCACATCCTCACCAGCACTTGATGTTGTCTGTTTGGTTCAGTGTTATTTTATTTCAACCATCCTGACAATGACTTTAAAAATGACTTTTAAAAAAACATATAACGTAGAATAACTTTTAAAAATAAAAGAACCATGGATTTAAAAGTTTAAAATCCATAACTCAGACTCCATGCCCCCTGTGGCCTGAGCCTGTGCAGGGAACAGGGCCACTCTGTCCCCGGCCGTCAGCCGGATGGTGCTGCCGGGCCTTTCTGCTGGGGACCCCACCTGGGCTGTGCTCCCAGAGGCCTTCCACATGGCTGATGCTTGTCCTGGGAGGATCATCCTGAAATCACTTCCCCAGGGGTGTGACTCGTTCTGCTTTCTCATCACAAGTTTCTAAATCTCCCTCTGCTTTCCTTATCTAGCTCTTACCACAGGTTCTCACTGGGGGCGATTTTGTACCCCTGGCCCCTCGCAAGACATTTGGCAATGTCTGAAGTCACTCTGGTTGTCACCACGGGGAGTGGGGATCTGCTGCTGGCGCCCAGCGGGTCGAGGCCACAGGTGCCGCTAAGTGTTCTCCAATTTCCCTACAAAGAGATGCCCAGCCCAGTGCCAACAGGCTGCGGTCAGGAACCCTGCCCCCGGCCGTAATGAGGGGTCCGGGTGTTGGCTGCCCCTCTCCACGCGTCCCTGGACCCCCATTTGCTATCTGGCTGTCAGTGTCACTGTTCCCTGCTACGGGTCCTGGGGGGAGGGTGTGTGCGGTTCTCTGCTTGTGGCACACTGAAAGGGACCGATACACACGCGGAGTGAGTGACAGAGCACACAAACTGCCTTTTGAGGGGTTTCCTTTCACTCGAGGACCCAGAAGGCTTTCCTCTTGGTTTCCATCTCCACGACCTTCTGATACCATTTGGGAAAAATGGAAGTGTGATGGTGAGAGCCGGGGTGGGGGAGGAGGAGCAGGAGGAGACCAAGCTCCGTCTGCAGACTACACAGGTGCCTCGACTGTCACGTGACCCACAACAGCCACCTCCGTCTCTGAGCCCCAGTCTCCTCACTGCACCAAGTGCCCTGCCCTTTACCGATGCTGGCTTTAAATCTTCCTGTCCTCGTCCTTCCACTGGGTGCCTGGCCAGTGTCAGCGTCCACTCTCTGCCCCTGGCCCACCAGGGGGCTGCCTGAAGCTCAGTGGACAGTTCATACCTCAGTGAGCTCCATGTGTCCACAGCAGGTCACAAGGGACGTGGGAGAGGTTTTGATGGCCCCAGGCACCACCTTCAACCACAGCGAGATGGGCATGTGGATAAGCACCCACTTCCTCATTCCCTTGGAGGGCAGCGGTGAGGCCTGCCCCACCCCGGCTCCCAGAGGCCCCGACGGGCTGAGCCCCATTGCCCATAAAGATAACCAGCTCATCCCCAGACTCTTACCGCATCTTGTTCCTGCCTTCCCCACCCGCTTCCCCACTCCCTCATGTCCTCCTGGGGCTGCCTCTGGAAGCATCTGCCTGCACCCCGAGAGGAGCCGCTCTCTGGGCCCTCGGGCTTCACCATCTGGCCCAACTTCTAAATGGCGGGGTGGGCATCCCTTTGCACAAGGGGTTTTTGTTTTATTTTATTTTGGTACCTGGGATTAACCACTGAGTCACTTCCCCAGCCCTTTTTGTGATTTATTTAGAGATAGGGTCTTGCTGAGTGCTGAGGGCCTTGCTAAATTCCTGAGGCTGGCTTTGAACTCTTGATCCTCCTGCCTCAGCTCCCAAGCTCCTGGGATTCCAGGCTGCTCCACGGCGCCCAGCTTTGTTTTATGCTTTTCTTTTTCCTTTCCTTCTGGCTGTTGGACTGAAGCAGCCTGGATGAGCAAGCCTCCTTGTCCCTTGGGTGGTGCATAGATCCCGGGCCCTGACCCCAGGGGTGGGATGACCAGGCACACGTTCTGCACGCAGTAACTGGCCTGATAACTGGCTTTTGAGGGCTGGTGCCACCTTCCCTGGCTTTCCTCTTTCCTGCCGGTGTTTCCTTTGCCTTTCAAGTAAACTGCCCTTGGACCCTTCTCCCAGGGTCTGCATCGGGGGAAATCTAAACTAAAACCCAAGGTCCCCAACGGGAAATTCCAAGCCAAGACCCACGCCACCTACGTTCAATTGCAAAGTCTTGCTTTCTGTCTCCGGGGGAGAGAACCAGAGTGGAACAAGCTGTTCTTGCACTGAACACCTCCTGTTTACCATCTGGGCTGCAGCAGATGACTGCTGTTCCCCCCGGGGAAGGACTTCATCTTCCCCATGGCATGCACAAGCCGTGGGACATCAATCACCCTCTTTGTCACATGGGCTTCTTTGCTCTATTTCACAGAAGGTTACTGAAACACAGCGATACGCTGTGGGTAGCTTTGGAAATGTCTTTTGGGTCCTTGGCCGGAGGCATCTCTTGCTCCTTCCCCAGGTCACACTCGTTCAGCGCTGGCAGGGACGAGTCAGCCGGGTTCAACGTTTTCATTTGCCAAAATTAGTTTTGCAGGTGGCCGAGAGGAAGGCCCTAGCAACTGCTCAGGGGACTGCTGCTGTTTAAAAATGGCTCTTTCCCCTCACGACGCAGTATGAAGGGCGTCCGCAGATCTGGGGCCACCCCGCTGCCAGAGCACTCCCCAGGTTCCAGGGACCCTGCATTCCCGCCCCAGGCGGAGCCTGCGACTTAACAGCAGCCAATCAGAGCAGCTGAGGCGCAGTCTCTACAATGATTGGCTCATGGAAAGGCATTGTTACAAGTTGGCCCAATCAGAGTCCACCTCAGAGTGCGCGGTAGCCAATAGGAAGGCACCTCCTCTTGCTCCCTAGAGGGGTTGGGGGAACGGACACGTGCTCATGCTAGGCCGTCCCAACCCGGAGGCGTTTTAGGTGCCTTGCTCGTGTTTCACCTCTGCTCCCCGGACAGCAGGCTCCCTAACAGTCATTCTGAGCACAGTAACTTTCCAGTCACTTTGGCTGGTCTTAAAAATCTCAGGCTAAAATAGTTCCAAAATTGAGCAACTACTTACTTTCAATCTTACATTGGTCAGGATATCAGCCAGTTACTATGATAAAAGCCAAGACAACAGGCATGAATAAAATAAAAGTAATCCTGTCCCATGGGAGGATTAAGTGTCCCCATGGGCTGTGTGCCAGTCCCAGCAGGTCTGGGATTCAGGCTCTTGCTGTCTTGCTGCTTGGTACTCTCTGTGCTGTGGCTTATGCCTCCTGGTCTAAGGTGGCTGCTTCAGCTCCTGACCTCAGGTCTGTGTCCTGCCGGTAGGAAGAGGGGGAGAGGAAGGAGAGGGCACCTCTGCTCCTTGTAATGGCATGGGCCTGGAGCTGGCCCTTGCAGGCTGGCCACCAGCCTGGCCCCCAACCTGTGGTTGTGTTGTGCTCTGTGACAAGTCAAAGGGCTCTCTTGCCTTCTGGCTTCTGACTGGGTTTGACCAATGAGAGACCAACACGCAGGAGGCAGGGGCGGAGCAGGCCTGGGTGTGTGTTTCTCAGCTCACTTGTTGGGTCATTGTGGGCTGTTGTGTCCCCTGACTGAGGGAGGTCACAGCTTCTGTGGGGCCCTTTCTAGATCTGGCGGCCACTTCCTCCTCCACCTCTTCAGGCCTGGGCTGGAAACACCACCGTCCCTGGGGTGCTGGGGCGGGGCCTGCGACTGCCCCCTCCAGTCTAGTCCTGGGACACCGCAGCGTCCCTGTCCCGCGCCCTGCCCCGCGCCCTGCCCGCGCCTCATAGACAGTCCCTTCGTAGGGCTTTCCTGCCCTGCCCTCACCCACGAGGCTCCTCCTAGCAGCCCTGGGCGTGAGACCCGTAGCCTGTCGTCACTGGGGAGGAGACACGGGGCTGTTTGGGCTCAATCTGACAATTTTCCAAATTCACAATCTTCACAAAACTTGTGGCTTTCTGTAGTCCCGGAGCTGGGAATTGGTGGCACAGGTGTCCCAGCTAGAGGACACCTGTGTAGGAGCCACAGTCTTGGTCAGTGCCAGGGCCCAGACAGCTCAGAAATGTGGGCGGACAGGGGCGCGGTAGTGGACGAGCTGCCCGCCCTGGGCAGAGAGCCGTGGCCTCCGGCCTTTTGGGGAAAGGAGCTGAGCGGCCCCGGAGCTGCAGACTCAGAAGCTGCCGGCCAAGGAGTGTCAGAAATGAGGGGAGGGGACTGACTCACTGTCAGAGAGACGCTGCTTTCGCCTCTTCCCCTTTAAACACAGGGTCCTCTTGGTGTGTCTTTCTCCGTGAGCACAGAGAACTGACCCAGAGATAAATCATGCCCAAATCGTGCTTGGTTGACAATAGTGGAAACGCAACCACAGTGGCCTCCATGAAGCAGACACTTATTTCTTTCACATAAAACCGTGTCTGGAGGTCTGCATTCTAAGAAGTGGTTTGGCAGCTCCACAGTGTTAGAGATGACATTTTCTTCCATCTTTAGCACAGCCCTTCTGTCCTCAAGATCACAAAATGGCAGTTCCAGCTCCAGCCGTCTCCTTTGCACTTCGGGGAGAATGGCAAGGCACCAGAGGGTTTCCTTGGAAACTCAGCCATCAACGTCCACCTACAGTGCTCTGGCCGCTCCACCTCAGCACTACTGCCGTTCTGCACTGCAGAGCCCCGGGCGCTGGGAGGGCACTGGCAGCCCAGCCTCGGCCCTGCCTCCACCCCCTGGGTGTCCACAGGACCGTCCCCCATTCCTCACCAAAACCATCCCCTGACATTCAGGTGTCCTCCAGGGAACAAAGTCATCCCAGGGCGAGAGGCACTGGGCGAGCCTTAGCTCCAAGAGAGGCTGGGAAGAGCTGTTCCAGACGCGGTCCCCAGCCCCAGAGCGCGGTTTCTTTAGGAAGAAAGATGTGGAGATTGTGCATTTGGTGGCAAGTGACCGACAGTCTTGGCCACGAGAGAACGCCTTCCCTTTCCTCCTGACCGCACCTTCGAGGAACAGTGGCCGGAGTGGAGCTAACAGCACCAGGACAATCGGGGTGGCGGGGGCGGGCGGCCGTGAACACAGGCCCAGACTGAGGGGATCGAGGTCTAGGGGGAAGCGTTCGACCCCAGGATTCCACTCTGCAGTGACTGTTCTGGAAAATTCCAGACACTACAAAGATAGAGAGTCCTGTGGTCGGCTGTTGGAGGTCCCTGAGGCGAGAGCCCACGTCCACCAACCTCAATGCCCCCCCACACACCGCTCCCTTGCTGGGTGTTGGGCCTCTTGCCTGTCCCCACCAGTACCTGGTCCTCTTGGCCTGTCCCCACCTGCTATCATGACCCCACAGACCCGCCATGCCACCCAGCGCAGACCAGGTCACCAAGGGGCCTCCAGCCTCCTGTCTGCGCAGGTTGCCGGGACCCTCCCCTGTTCCCCGCTCACCTCCCCTCACCCCCCCTTCGCCCCTCCTTCACCTGCAGACGGACACACACAGGAACCAACTCACCCGCCTCCTTCTGCTTCAGGAATGAGGCGCCACCCCGACTTTGACCTACAGACGCTTCCACTGGGTGGGACTAGCGCCCGCCCCATCCCACTCACACGGCCCCCCACCCTCGGTTTTGACCTTGAACTTGTTTGCTCCCTCAGGCCTTCATTTCTTCTGGCGCAAAGCGAAGAGAACCATTCCAACGATCATCAAAAGTGTCCCGCTCTCCTTGTGCACATATGAAGTGCTCCGTGATGGCGCCCCACCCTCGCCCAGGCCCAGTACCCTGTGTCCCCCGACCATCAGCCCCTGCCGTGGTCTCCTCATGCTCTTGCCACACTCTGCAATGGCCGCTCTCCTGTCCTGGAGCTCAGAGGCCAGGCCCTGGGTGGCCTCTGTGTCCCCAGGGGCCTTTTGCAGAACAAGCTGAGTAAGACCCAGGGAGGCGCCTCCTGCCTCTGAGCTTCACTTTCTCCTTCAAAACCGGGGACGACAGGAACTCCAACACTAGTATTTATGGGGCCTCGTGAGCCAGAGAGGACTGGCCGCCCTCCCAGTGTCCACTCGTCCTGGCAGCTGTATACCTCCCGTGCCATCAGTGGTCACCAATGAGAAGGGAGAAGGGGTTGGGTAGGCCTGGTGATGGGCAGGTATACCCCACCTGCCCCTCCTCGCTCGCTCCTTCTTTCTGCCAAGGATATAGACGTGATGGCTGGCACTCTGGAAGCCATCTTTGATTCATGGAGGCAATCTTGGGGTTGGTGGAGCAGAAAAGTAGAAGCCTAGGACCCTGATGACCATGGAGTCATCATTCCAAACCTGAATGCCACACTTTTTCTTAACTGGGGCGGGGGGTGGGGGAGAACACGCTTACCTAACTCCGTTGTTTGTGCTGTGTTGTGAGGTGGTCTAAGGGACAAGTTTTGGCCGGGCACAGGAGGTGCGTGCTGTTAGTCCTCAGCACCGCCGCTGTGCAGGGGTCCTGGCTGACTCACAGTCCAGGGCTTGGGGCCTGAAGGGGCGTCTTCCCCGGTGCCTCCAGGGCCCCGTGCTGTGATCCTGTAGGGTGGAGGATCCTTCACCGCCTACTCACTCATCAGACGTTCGAGGAGCCGGCTCAAGAGACTGTTAGACGTGGGCCTATGAGGAGAGCTGACACGGCCACCTGCCCCACAGGAGCCCCCAGAGCAGGGTGGTTATTAGTTCCAGGGCCTGGGTGAGCCCGGGGCCCCAGACAGCAGTACACACCACACAACCCGGGAAGTGCTGGCCACCCAGGCCTCCATGTGAAGGGCACCCCCAGTTTGGGCAGTGCACATCCTACACGACCGTGTGACAGACCTGGGAGGTAAATCCCCGTGTCCTACTTGGACGCCTTTTCCTCGGCTCCCTGTAACCTCCTGGTTTGTGCCCAGTTTCTTCTTGTTGACATTGGCTTCTGCCTCTCGTTGAAAGTGTTTCTCAATCGTCAGGGGCACTTTGTTCCTGCTGAGAGGGAGGGAAGCTCCGTGCGTCCCCCACCACGTGGCGGGGCGGTGGGCCAGCTCTCACTGGGGGCCTGAGTGTCCTTACCCATCGGCCTGTCCCCTGGGAAGGTCTACTTCCTGCTCTACCTAGAGGACGTCAGGGTGTCCTGCTGAGGTCCTGCCCGGCCAGGCTGACTGTTCCAGGAGCTGAGCTGGGAAGCAGGCGGGTCCGACCGTCTCGCACCCACCCTCTGGGTGCCCAAGGCCTTGAGGCCCCTCTCCTGTCCCAGCACCTCTGCCCTGACCTGCGGGCTGCTCACCGGCTGTGCAGGCCCAAGGGGGCTCCTGGCCCGTGCCCAGGCTCGGCGGCATCTGGGCATCTGCGAGGCAACAGGCTCATGGGCCTGAGCAGCGTGTGGCGCTCTCCTGGGTCCATCTGACTAGAGAAGGGAAGGCGAAAATGAAACCGAAGAAATGTCTGTATTTCACATTAAAGTTGTTTTTTAAAAGCCTTTCTAAAATCAGGAACAATTATTGTGGGGGAAAAAAAAAAGATGCTTGAAGTATTGACTTTTAAATTATTTATTTCTGTTTTTAAGTGAACATACTGATTTTTGCATGAAAGATGATGAAATTAGTCCATTTAATCTTCAAGGTTTGTTTTTGTGGTGCTGGATATGAAACTCAAGGCCCAGTGTGCTAGCCAAGTGCTCTGCCTGAGCTACTCCCTGGCCCTAAAAATCTAAAAAAGATTACAGCTCGGGAGGCTGAGGCAGGAGGATCAAGGGTCCGATAGTTTCCCCTCCTCTCACCCCATTGGTAGGTTCTCATTCTCTCTCTCTCTCTCTCTCTCTCTCTCTCTCTCTCTCTCTCTCTCCTGGAGTCCTGCTGTGTTGCTTAGCCTGGTCTTGAACTCCTGGGCCCAAGTGTGCTTCCCACCTCAGCCTCCTGAGCCGCTGTGACTGCAGGTGGGCACCCCTGTGCCGGGTGCCTGTTCTGACTTCTACCACCCACCAGAGCCCTGCGGGGCAGCGTGTGCTCCTGGGCGTCTGAACGTCTGGGAGCCTCATCTGTGTGGCTGGGCATCAGTGACTGTTCCTACGCATTATTTAGTGTGTGCAGTGGCACGTGCTTGGAGTCCCAGCGATTCCTGAGGCCGCGGCAGGAGGACCACAAGTTCAAGACCAGCCTGGACAACTTACCAAGACCCTGTCTCTAAATAAAAAATAAAGAGGGCTAGGGACGTGGCTCAGTGGGAGAGCACTCACCTGGCCTGCTCAGGCCTGGGCTCCATCCTCAGCACCAGACACACACACACACACACACACACACACCAACAAAGCTAAACTGAAATATTTTGTGAACTAAATGATATTGTGATGTTCCTCTTCTAAACATGCATCTCTCCATCCTGTTGTTGTCGGACATCTAGGGCCATGTCCATCGGGTCTGGGGTCATTATGTGTACAGCCTGGGGGACAGTCCCTGCACCTGGCTCCTGGGTTCCTGGGAGCTTGGCCCTAACCCGGAGTCCACGCAGCCCCGGGCCTGTTTCCGAGGTCGCGCAGCCCGGCTGGCTGTTCCCGGCTGTTGGACCGGCCTCTCGACCTCAGCACGCGCTGCCCTGGGCCACTGGGTCCCAGTTCCCAACCTTCCCAGCTCGGCGACATCGCAGCGCCGAGGTCACGGGCCGGAGGCGCGCGCTGCCCTTGGCTCTACCGCCCCCTCCCGAGCGCGTCTGCAGGTGGCGTCCCCTCCCGCTCCTCCTCCCGCTGTCCCTCCCGGGAGAGCGCCCAGCCTCCTCTGCCCTCCTCCAAGTCCCTCCAAATGGCCGCAGGAGCCTCCGCAGTGGGACCGGAGCCGAGTTCTTCTGCACCCTCCGACAGGGCGCCTGCGGGACCCCAGCACCTGCCACCGCCTGTCATCCCTCCCGGGCGCCCCTGTCGGCTCCTCGGGGCCTTCTGCAGGTGCGCTTCCTCCCGCCACCCGTGGAGTCCCCGGCTCTGTCCCGGGCGGCTTCCCGCGCTGACCTGCCCTCGGCGCCTGCGCCCTGGGTCCTGCGCCGCGGGTCCCAGTCACCCGCCTCGGGACGGCGTCCTGCTCCAGGGCCCAGGAGCCCAGCCGTGGACGCCGGCCACTGACAGCCGATCCTTTTCTTCTGTGGCTCTTGGAAACACTGTGACAGTGAATAGCTATCCACATGTCCCTTGGCACATGCAGGAGTCAACCTGAAGGGTACATTCCGAGAGGCAGGATCGCTGCCCAGCCGTGGGCTTCTGCATTCCGTGACCACTGCCAAAGACCCCTGCACTTGGAGGGCTCAGTTGCTCCCCTGCTGACGGAGAGTGACCGAGTGGCCGTGCTCATCTTCCGCAGCTCTGTGGGCACAGTGGGCGGTCCGACAGGGACCTGAGTCCATCCAACTGAAGGATGTGGCGTCTCCTCTCTCCTGCTGCACGTGAAAGGAAGGTTTCCACTTCCAACCAACAAATATCCCTTGAGCATTTATAATGTGTAAGTCAGAGCTGACCCCAGTTCCCAATGGGGTGCTTTTGCAGATACAATATGCTTCTAAACATTTTTAAATTAAAATAACAACTATTAGAAATTTTTAAATAGAAGAAGTATCAGATACCAGCAGCTCAGGAAGCTGGGGCAGGAGGATCACAAGTTCGAGGCCAGCCTCAACAATTTAGGGAGGCCCTAAGCAACTAGTGAGAGAGACCCTGTCTCAAAATAAGAAATGAAAAGGGCTGGGGTTGTAGCTTAATGGTAAAGTGCCCTTGGGTTAAATCCCTAGTACCGGAGAAGTAAAAAATAAAGTAAATAAATAATAAAATGCAAGAAATATAAGGACCAACAAAATGGTCAAATAACTCTCATTGGTCTTTTTTACCCCCCTTACTTCACGGTCTGGGGATCAAACCCAGGGCCTTGAGCTAGCGCTCCACGAGGCCACCACTAAGCCACATTCTCAGTCCATTTCTTTCTGATATATTTAAAAACAAAACAAGTAGCACTTGTAGATGGTTAGAAAAGTGAAGCTACTCAGAAAGATTTTTTAAAAAACTCAGATATAACCAACTACCTCCAAACTCAGGGCATTAAAATAATTACTCTTTTTTTTTTTTAAGTTTTTAGCTGTAGATGGACACAATATCTTTATTTTTTTATGAGGTCCTGAGAATCAAACCTAGTGGTGCCAGGCAACACTCTGCCACTGAGCCCCAGCCCAGCCCTAATGACCCTTTTCTTAAAAGCTCACAGACCAAAAAAAAAAAAGAAGACAGAAAGGAAGAAAAAGGTACCTGGTCACTCTATTAACCATTTCCTGTGGTTGCTTCTGGAAACCTTTTGTGCATATGGAAGAATATTTATATGTACACAACAAAATACTGTTTCACTTTTAATTTACCAAAAAAAAAAAAAATGCTTCTAACGCTCTCTCGGTTCTGCCCCTTCATTTCTTCATTTAATAACATCCTGGATCAGCGACTCAGCAGAAAAATGGGCAAGAGATACGGACACACAGCTCAGAGGAAAGGGAAGACCAACAGCTGGAGGCGAGGAAGGGCGTCCAACTTCCTCTGAAATAAGAAAAATGCGAATTAAGTGAGCAGAGAGCTCGGGCCTCACCTGTCGGATCTGCAGGAACCCGGCGCCTCGCACCTGCTGTGGGCCCATGGGTGGATCCGGGATCCCAGGAGGGGACAAAGTGGAAGGACCCGCAGCCAGCCCTTGAGCGCATCTTGCTTAAGTACAAATGGCACAGACACGCAGAGACTCCCTGTCGCCTTCCCCACGGAAGGGACCTCTCAGGCTGGGGACCTTGTAGGTGTGCCCCCTCGGAGTCCCCAGCTCCTGGAAGGGTCCCTTGAATGCAGTAGACACCCCAGAGACGATGCTCTGTCCATGTCCACTCGCCCCTTGGCCCTCCCAGACCTTGCTGAGACGAGGTTGGACTCAGGAGGCTCCTCTGTCCCCATTGTCATGTGCAAAAGATGGAAGCTGCCCACGGGCCTGGCCCTTATGGAATCGCCCATGACCGCTGGCTCTCTGTGTGTCCACCTCCAGTCCACCTGTCCCAGAGGGGACCTAATGTGCATCTTTAGGCATTAAAGCTTCCCTGGGAGAAGTCACCCATGTCACTCTTGTCTGTTTTTCCTGACTGAAGTCGTAGTGGCTCAATAAATCTTGTGGAATGAGCGCGATGAGCAGGGGCGCCTGCGGCCCGCAGATGAGAGTCAGCGCCCACATGGTCAGTCCTCGTGCTGCTGGTGAAGGAGCGCAAACCTGCAACCCTCGGTGGGCAGCGCCGACTGTCCTGCGGGGAGTTGGCACCCGTGGACACCCCACCAGCAGGTCTGCTCTGCCAGCCAGGGTGCCGGTACCTCACACCGCACATGCCTCTCTTACTGCCCCGTCTTGGTAGCACTGAGGAGGTAAGTAGCTCTCCCAAGGTCACACAGCTGGCACCGTGGGCAATGTTGCCAACTTTAAAATGACCAGGTCTCAGGATCCAGCTTCTTCAAATGAACTGGCCGATGTCCAAGAATCTCTTTTTTAAAACCTCCCCATCTGCTGCCACTGAGCCACCAGCTTTGGGAATCGGGGACCTGGGGGACGTAAGGGTGCCCAGGAGCGATTTTGTTGGCACAGGCAAGGCATCTGTGCCTGCGCCCTGGGGGGGCATCTTCCTTAAGATGGTCTCAAGAATTTTTTGAACAAGAAATAAACTGATATAAATGAATCAAAACTGTATATTTCTTTATGTTTGGAAAAAAGAAGAGAATTTATTCATGGGTATAGTCATGGAATTTTCCAAACCAGACCAACTTCTTTAGAGATATGTCATTTAGAATATGATTCATTGGTGGGGTCCAGACACATAAAGTTAGACACTGAAATATGATATAAAGTTATCTCACACAAATTCCTGATCTGGGGAGCTGGCTCCGCACTGGAGGTTGTCAGGGGCTTGGCTCTCCAGCTTGTCATCCCCTCATCACCCACGTGTTGTTCCCCCTCCCTGAGATCCAAAAGGCTAACCAAAGTGGTTGCCTTCCCGAGTTCCGCTCACATCCCATTGGCCACACATTGGTCACATGACCAACTGCTCACTGCAAGGGAGTTTGGGAAATGTAGTCTTTCTTCTTCTAGAGTGTTCCTATCACTTTAAGGGGAACACTAATATTGGAGGCAACTCTCAGACCGTACCACTTGGAGGAATTTTTAAAGAGCTTAGAATTTAGATTCTGGAACAAAATAAAATATATTACTCATTCCCAATAACAGCACTATGCCATATGGTTTCAGAATTTCAGCTGACCATGACTGCCAATTTCAGGAGGCCCACTTGGCTGGTCTTGGGGTTTGCGGTATGCCTTTTGGCTCCATAATGCAGTAGACACATGTGGGTCCTCCGACTAATCAACAGTAATAGAGTACAACCAACAAGGCTTATTTTTACATTTTTTTTCCTCTAGGGTACTGTCATCAGTGTTGAAGATAAATAAATTAATATTTTGCTGATTATGTAAGAAGCTGCATGTGGAGAAGGAAGGTTTGTTTTGGCTCCAGGCTCCTGCTCTCCTTCAGGAGGGTTCAACATCATGGCGGCATTGGTGGCCAGGTTTAGCAGGCCATGGTGAAGGGTGTGGGCTTTACTGTGAGGGCACAAGGGAGCCATCAAAGAGGTCAGAGCAGGGGAGGAAGCCAATCAGATCAACACTTTAAAAGCTTTTTCTGAAGCCAGTCGAATGAATCGGACATGACTTTCCTGTGTTCACACACGAATACCAGTGACCCCCATCATGTCCGACCACAGAATGGGAAGTCATACTGCATGTGTGTATGTCAATTACACTCCACTGTCATGTGCATCTAAATGGAGCAAATAACAAAAAATCTTCACCGACACACAGACACACACACACACACACACACACACACACACACGGCTCATGGGAGAGGCAGACTGGAAAGTTTGAAATGTTGGCTGGGGGTGAGATAGTCTGCGCACAACTTGAAGAAACGATTTTCACATTTAAAACTATCAGTTTTCTCAAATCTCACCATCCCATAACTACCATTATTGCATATACCCCCTACGTCCTGAACATTATTTACTTCATTTTTTTTTCTTTTAGTAAACGTTTATTTGACTTAAGTACATTCATTTTTTAAAGGGAAACTTCTGGGTCAGTCCGCAGGGGCTAGGCGTTGCTGCAGTAACAACTCGGATTCGCCAGAGGTTGCTCACGCAAGGACTCGTTGGTGGGGGCTGGCTGCAGCTCTGGTCCCTGTTGAAGGTGCCGGCGCCCCTGGGTAGGCCGCTCTCCCAGCAGAGAGAAGAGATCAAATGGAGACCCCGGGATGGCTCCGGAGGCTAGGGAGCCTAGCTCACACGCATCGGCCAAGGGAGGTCACAGCCAGGCCTGACTCCAGCGGGGAGGGTCGTCAGGGAACAGCCAATAAAAGGAGGACTTTGACAGTAACGCAATCCACCACGTCTACTGGGAGGGAAGGCCATCAGCACCTGACCACAAAACGTAAATATTGCGAGCACATGTAATTCAGTAAGTCCAGCCTAATCTTGCCTTCTGGGAACTCCGAGCTGCAGCTTGCTCTAGTGATTAAGAAGGGGCTCGGGTAAGTGTTAGGAAGGCGCAAGATTCGCTGGAGTCCATGGAGACTGTGGCCCACATGTCCTCGGGAGGGTGCAGAGGAGTGGCCTTGGCCCGCGGTGCCCCACGCGCGCTCTGGGCTCTTGGGGAGACTTTGCTTGAGCATCACGCTGGGGGAGGTGGGGGAAGGCAATCGGGTGTCTGAGGGCAGCCACGCGCTGAGGGGCGCTGCTTTGCGCAATGTCACCAGCGAGGCCCGTGCAGTCGTGCGGGACAGCGGCCCGCGAGCGGATTTCCGCGGGTTTCGGGGCTTCCCCCTCCCCTCGGCTCTGCCCGGTGGGCAGAAAACCCAGGATTCACGTTTGCTCAAGGCCAGGGCTGGAGGGCCCGGGGACTCAGCTCCAGACATGACCACTTGGTGTCACTCTCTCCAAACTGTCGGAGGAGCGCGGCGCTGAGCCGGGCGGTGTGTGGGGACTCTGCGCACTGATCCCGGGAGAGGCGAAGGGCCCATCCTGGCCTTCCTCCTCGGGGTCCCCCTCGGTGCAGAATTCCTGCCCGTTCCCTGCTTGGACGGAGCCCCTCTCTGCGGACACCTGGAGCTAAGCGCTGGACAGGCGCTGGGACAGGCTCCTGCTGTCAGCTGTATGGCCTCCTCGTGTTGCAGAGGAGGAAACCGAGGCGGAGAGAGTTGGGGTGGCTTAGTGTGCCCCGGTAATAAGTGGCGGGTCAGGATTCCACGGCAGAGGGAGGCAGACGCTGGGATCCTGCCCAGCAGGTGCGTGGTGGACAGTGCACGACGTCGAAGTGTTCACAGAACAGATTTCCAACTACCTGACCACACGCTAATGAATGTTCTTGGCCATGACAGCAATCTGACCATTTAGGAAGTGTGTGTGTGTGTGTTTTTTTTTTTTTTTAATTGATTAACAGAGTTAGTTTTTCTCTGACTGCCAAGGAAACGCCCAGGTCTTGCTTTTAAATAAAATTATAAAAAAGATTTTTTTGGCCTAAATTTGAGAATTATTTTTTTTTAATTAGAAAATTGGTTTAAGTAAAAAGAAGAAAATAAGTCACCCAGAGAGAAGCCTCACTCCGCCCTGGAAGAAGGTCCCTCCTGGGGTTTCTTTCCTCCATCTATCAAGGCGTTAAAAACCTCCCACATACTTAATGAGAAACTGTGCTCACACTTTGAACAGTTCAAAAGGTTCCTAGAGATTTATGGTGGGTGTTTTCCCTCCGATCCTTGCCTCTTCCTGTCCCCGTCCAGCGGCCACGGGGGTCACCACTTCTTGGGTATCCCCACGGAGATCCAGAATGCAGAGAACCAGCAGCCCAGCTCCCCGCGGCCTTCTCCCAACAGCTGCAGCTCAGCCCCTGCCCTGGGCCGGGTTCCACTCACTCCTTTACCCACTTGACCACGTACTTGGGGGGTCTTTCCAGATCAGCCTCGAGAGTGCTCTTCGAGAAGTCCACCATCTGGATGTAGCGGCGTCCCACCCAGCTCCCAGGTGATGGTCCCCGAGGTAGTTTCAGCCTTGCTGTAGGGAGCAACGCAGTGGTCAGCGGCCTTCGCCCAAAATGGGTCCTGGGTCTATTATTTCTGCAGGACAAATTCCTAGCCATGGAACTGCCCAGGTGCATTTTTAAACTTTGACAATGAGAGTCTAAGTGCTGTCTAAGGTCGACCCAACCTATGTGAGTGCTGGTTCCTCCTCATTCTAACCATGGCCACCAATTGTCAGACTTGTGGTCTTGGCCTTGCCAATAGAGAAGGCTTCTGTTCCAGTCTGGGGGGTGGGGTGGGGGCTTCTTTTTTATGTTAGGGTTTGGAATTTAAAACATACTCAAAGGCCATTTGTGTCATTTTTTCTGGTGGCCAATCACCATTCCTTTTCTAACGCTTTATATTGATCTGCAGGAGCTCTTTACATACTGAGAAAGTGAGGTCTTTGTCTCTCTTAAGTATTGTAAACGTGCACACTTTTAAACACATCAAACAAAAGTGATATCCCTTACGCACAGTATTTCCGAGGCCTGCGGTTATTTTACGTGACTCTCTTTCCACATCTGTAATGGTGGCTTTGCAACAAAATTGTGTATTTTGTCATGATTTAAAAATCATTTGGGGCACGTTGGAAGTCCATCGGACGCAAACAGCTCTGGGTTTGACATGAAGTCAGCAACAGCAAGTCTTGGAGGGAGGACCGGGACACGGCCCAGGTGCGCCGTCTAACCCTCACTTAATCTGAACTCCCAGCAGCGCTGTGCAGTCGGGAACATGTCCCACTTTGCAGATGAAGGATCAGGCAGAGGAGTCATGGCATTTGTCCAAGGTCTCCCAGAGAGTTGGTGGAAGAGCTGAGATCAAGTTCATGTCAATTGGTCTTCTCAGCTTCTGCGGCTGCCCCATCCTCTGCCAATTGGCTGCAAGAAAAGCCCTGGGAGGGCCCCCTCCTCCACTCCAGGTGGGCTAATCAGTTCCGGGTCCAGGCCACTGGGGGGCGCCAGGGACACATTCCTGCCTGGTGTTTGGGCTGGGAACCAGCTGGGTCCAGGCACCCTGGGATGGGGTTATTCTGGGCCTGAGATCCAGGGGCTGGGCTGGCTCAGGGCCAGAGAAGATGTGTCTTGTCACACCTGGGGCAGCCTCTTCAGCCTCTGCCTCCCTGGAGAGGCTGAAAGAGAGAGAAAGCGAGCACGTGCCCTTTTATTGGGGAGAAGCCATTCAAATGAGGCCAGGGTCAGGTTTGGGGGGGTTGAGTCTGGCTTCATGATGTCTGCTGTCAGCAGGTTGACTGACAGCTAGGAAGGCCACACCCAAGGGCAGAGCAAGAGAAGGGGACACACAAAGGGAGTTTCCGGGGAACATTCTATCCCAAACAGGGCAAAGGGGTAGGATTACAAAAGAACAGGTGAGTGGAGCTCAACCAGGGGAATGCCTGCTCAGAAGACTGGCCTTGCCACCGAGTGGGGCAAAGACCGCGTCCCGAGCCATGGCACTGCCGCACCGGGCTCCAGAGATCCCCTGGAGGGTGTGGTCACTCAGTGTGGCTCCCCACAGTTTTTGGCCTCTACCCATTAGGTGTTGGTGGCCTCTCCCCAGTAAAATGGTGACAACCCAAGACGTCTCCAGACATTGCCACATGCCCCTGGGTGGGGGCACAATTGCCCTCCATTGGGGATGGCTGCCCTCGGCCACCACAGATGGCAAGTAGATGACAGAGGCCAGCCCTGCCCAAGATGATGGCAGCTCACACGGAGAGCATCCCATGGGAGCAGACTGGCACCCCGCCAGGGGGCACGGGCACCTCCTCTCCACAGATGAGGAGGGCCAAGCCCAGGGGGAGCCAGCGCCTTGCGCAGGGCACAGGGCCACAGGGTGCCACAGCGGGGCCTGGGCAGACCCTGGGTCTGTGCCTGTGAGCACCCCACCCTCCTGTCCCCAGGAGGGGCTGCTCACGCCCAGAACCACAGAGGTGTCCCCCCCATGAAGAAGTCCCCTCCCGCCGTCTCTCTGCGCCTTTCCATTTCCCTGCTGTGGAGCGAGGTCTGGTGCAGGACCCGAGGCCTTCACTTGATTTAATTCTACGTGGTGCTGAGGATGAACCCAGGGCCTCGCAGTGCGAGCCGAGCCTCCACCACTGAGCCCCGGCCCAGTCCCCACAGATTTTTTTTAATAGATTTTTAAATGTGAAATTCCCAATTTTTAAATGGTAACAACTTATTTCAAAAAATTTAAACCCAAATAAAACCTGTCTGGAGTCAGACCTGTCTGGAGGTGCCCACGCCGAAGGACATATCCAACGTCCAGGAACGGGCACCTTGGCTGTGTGATCTTCACGTCATTTGATTAGTTCCTTTTTGGTGTGTGTGAACTTTTTTCTTAGTTGTAGATGGACACAATATCTTTATTTATTTATTTTTATGTGGTGCTGAGGATCGAACCCAGGGCCTCATGTGTGCAAGGCAAGCGCTCTACCACTGAGCCCCAGCCCAGCCTTTGATTAGTTCTTTCTATGTATTCAGTCACCTGCTCGTGACACACCTGCACTCTGTTCCTCCTCTCATTCATGTTCCATCATCCACCACCCACCCAGCATCCATCTACCATCCACCATCCACCATCCACCATCCACCCACCATCCATCCACCCACTATCCATCCACCACCCACCCACCATCCACCATCCCCCATCCATCCACCCACTATCCATCCACCACCCACCCACCATCCACCATCCCCCATCCATCCACCCACTATCCATCCACCACCCACCCACCATCCACCATCCACCATCCATCCACCCACTATCCATCCACCCACTATCATCCACCCACCCACCATCACTACCAACCCACCATCCATCCACCTACCATCCATCATCCACCCACCATCCGTCCATCACCACCATCCACCACCCTCCATCCATCATCCATCCATCATCCACCATCCATCCACCCACTATCCATTCAACACCCATCCACCATCCACCATCCATCCACCCACTATCCATCCACCACCCACCCACCATCCACCATCCACCATCCATCATCCACCATCCATCCACCCACTATCCATCCAACACCCATCCACCATCCACCATCCATCCACCCACTATCCATCCACCACCCACCCACCATCCACCATCCACCATCCATCATCCACCATCCATCCACCCACTATTCATCCAACACCCATCCACCATCCACCATCCATCCACCCACCCACCCACCATCCATCCATTCACCATCCATCATCCACCATCCATCCACCATCCATCCACCATCCATCCACCATCCATCCATTCACCATCCATCATCCACCATCCATCCACTATCCATCCACCATCCATCCACCATCCATCCATTCACCATCCATCATCCACCATCCATCCATTCACCATCCACCATCCATCCACCCACTATCCATCCAACACCCATCCATCATCCACCATCCATCCATTCACCATCAATCATCCACCATCCATCCACCCATATCCATCCACCCACCCACCCACCATCCATCCATCCATCCACCATCCACCCACCATCCACCATCCATCCATCTATCCATCCCCCACCATCCCCCTCCCTACCCACCACCCCTCCATCCTCTACAACATCCCTCTCCCCTCCCTCTCCCCATCCACCCGCCATGCATTCATTTCCCCATCACCGGTTTTCCCAGGCCCTGGGAACACTGTGACGATCTCTCTTCAGGGAACTCACCATGTGGCTTAGCAGAAACGAGGAGACCACCAACAGAGGCAAGAGTGAAACCCAGCGGTGCTCATTCCGACTCCACCTGGGCAACTCTGCGGGGCCACCTCGGGCCGCCGTGAGATCTTGGCGGCCTCAGTTTTCCTCCCTGTGAAGTGGGACTACGTCCATTTTGTGTTGCTCCTTAAGTTCTGCCTGGGGCCCGGTGACCCATAGGAGGAGAGGCTCCCTGGGCTCACAGATCTGAAGGGTCCAACCAGGAGCCGGCCCGCTGAGGGTCTCCTCTGCATCCTAAGGCAGCAGAGCAGAAGGGCGCACGGGCGCGTGAGGAGAGGCCCACACCACAAAGCCCCCCTCCCAGTGGCCACCGCAGCCCCAGGGCCTGGTGCCTCTGGAGGTGACTCAGCCTGTTGCCCGCGGAAGGCATCCCCATGCTCATGAGGCTGGCTCCAGTGACCTAGTGGCCTCGCCACACGGTTACCTTGGCAACCCCCCCCCAGCAAGCAGCAGGGCGGTGGAGGGGAGGGGGCCGGTCGGGTGGGGTCACACCTGTGGACGTGGCCGCGTGGCGGGCCCTTTTCTCTGCAGACCCTGGGGTGTGGCGCAGGGTTTCTGGGGGACACGTCTAGAAGGTCCCACCAGCTGGGACCTTGGTCACCAGTGCCACTTCCCCTGGCCCAGCCCTGGGCCGGCTCCGCTCTGGCTTCACCTCCGCCAGCTGCGCGGCCCCACTCTGTGGGAAACCTGCACAGAACCGAAGGTGGGGCTCCTGGCCTCGGGTCTGCTCTCTGTTTTTCCATGAAATTGAAATCCTGCTTCTTAGAGGAAATCAGGAAAAACACATCAAACAAGAAGAAAGGCCATTTTTTGTGTGTGCTGCCATTTCTAATGTGACCACACGAAATGCTGTTTGCTCGTCCCGGCCGGGAGCGGGTGGGGGCCGCCTAGTAGTAGATCAGGCGCTCGGTCCTCGGGTGGTGTTCTCAGAGGCTCTTCCCTGAGGTCACCCCTTGGCCCCGCTGCCCTCTGGGACACACTTGAGGGGCTGCGTCTGCTCAGTCGGGAAACCCTAAGTGAGCACCTGCTGTGGCCAGTGGGGGGGACACGGCCAGCTGGCGGACATGTGTGAAGCCCCGGTGAGGTGTCCCCCTCCCTCCCAGCCTGTCACCACAGTGGCCGCCGCTGTGTCCACTTCCCAAACGAGGAAACCGAGGCCTGAGGCCTGTGGCTAGGAGGAGGAAGGAGGAGTCAGCCCCGAGGTCGGCTGGGCCTGGGTGACTAGAGGTGGCACGGATCATGTCCGGGAGCAGGTGACAGCCCCGAAGACGCCCAGACCCATCTGGGGACACCGGGTCCCGAGGGAGACGGAGGACGAGGGGGGGTGGGGGGCGAGGCCCCGAGGTGGGAGTGGGCAGGAGCGTGGCCAGGCTGGCACGTGGCCCTGGTTGGAGGGGGACAGGGACATGGCCCTGTGACCCCGGGAAGCCCCTGGGAGCCACACAGGTGGCAGGTGGCATCCCTGGGAAGGCCGTGCTCTCCCGAGCCCCGGCTCTGGCCCCACAGCCTGCCCGTCCCGCTGAGTGTCTGGCTCCCTGGGCCCGCTGCGCTGTCCCTCTTTCTGCCCCCTCCAACCTAGACCGACCGTCCCCCGCCGTGGCCCTGGGGAAAGGCCTTTGGGGGAGGTGGCGTGGACAAGATGGGCCTGTGTCATCCCCAGGGCCGTGGAGACGCGGCCGCCCCGCCCTCTGTCCCCGCAGGCCTGCGCCCTCTGTGGGCCGTGCCCGCTCCCCCAGCTGCCAGCACCGTGCTGGGGCTTGCCCGAGGGTCTTGTTTGGTTTGGGAGAGGCCCGAAGTGCCAGCCTGAGCCCGGCCCACGTGCTGTCCTGGAGTCAAGAGCCGCCGTGGGCGGTGGGCCGGGAGCGGCTTCCCCTTCCTCCTCCTCCTCCTCCTCCAGCTGCCTGGGACCCCCACACCCACACGGGTTCACCTCCTCCTGTCACGTGGCCACTCATGTCCCCTGCTGGGTGGCAGAGGTGGGAGGCCTGGTGCTCCGCCCCTGCTTGCCCGTGTCCCCTGCCCTCCCCAGGCCAGAGCTTATCAGCTCACACACTCGGAGCTCAGCCAAGGAGCTCAGCCAAGACGCAAAAAGTCCACGGTGGGGGCTGGGGTGCAGAGCCCGGGCGCAGGGCGCGCAGACGGGCCGCCCTCACCGCCCCTCAGCAGGCTGGTAGGTCACAGAGAATCCCGGGTCCTTAGAGAAGGGACCTCTTAGCACAGGTGACAGCGGCTCTAGGCCAGCCTGGCAGTGAGGGAGGAGAGCCGGGTGGGGGGCTGCGTGTGCCTGGGCCTCGGGGCTGCAGGAAGGGGGGCAGGTACCCCAGGAGGCTGCGTGGGCTCAGGAAACTTCTGGACTCCTTGGCTGAGCACCTGGAAATACCAGCTGGGAGCAGCGTGGGGGAGACGTGTCCTCGTCACCATCTCTCTGGACCTTGTGAACCACTTTTAACAACGTTAGTCTGATCTTAGGACACGGGCGACTTTGTTCCAGGCGATGGGCCAATAAATTAAAGAGAGGCTCGGTGCAGAGGTGGGAGGTGGGAGGTGGGAGGTGGGAGGTGGGAGGTGGGAGGGGGGAGGTGGGAGGTGGGAGGTGGGGGGAGGTGGGAGGTGGGAGGTGGGGGGTGGGAGGTGGGAGGTGGGGGGAGGTGGGAGGTGGGAGGTGGGAGGTGGGAGGTGGGGGGAGGTGGGAGGTGGGAGGTGGGGGGTGGGAGGTGGGAGGTGGGGGGAGGTGGGAGGTGGGAGGTGGGAGGTGGGAGGTGGGGGGAGGTGGGAGGTGGGAGGTGGGGGGTGGGAGGTGGGGGGTGGGAGGTGGGGGGTGGGAGGTGGGAGGTGGGAGGTGGGAGGGGGGAGGTGGGGGGTGGGGGGTGGGGGGTGGGGGGAGGTGGGGGGTGGGGGGTGGGGGGTGGGGGGTGGGAGGTGGGAGGGGGGAGGTGGGAGGTGGGAGGTGGGAGGTGGGAGGGGGGAGGTGGGAGGTGGGGGGAGGTGGGCTGGGGGAATTGTTGGGGCCGTGCGGGGTCCCTCAGGCCCTCTAGCGTCTTGGTACCGTGGGCCCTGTCCACACAGGCCTTTCAAAGTTCCCTGGTGTCTCACAGACCCTGAAGCAGAATCGACCGCCGTGTAGACGGATTGACCCATCAACCCACAAACCTGAGGTTTTCCGGGATGGGGTGGCCGCAGGAGCCCGCAGGTAAGGCCCTGGCTTACCTCGTGCCTGTGGAGAGAGTGACGAGCCAATGTCAAGCAGACAGCAGCCCAGAAAGCAAGTGCGACAACTCGGAGTGAGAGGCACCGGGTGGCAGGGGCCATCCCGGCTGGGATGGAGGACGGCTGTTGGGCCCAGCGGTCAGCCAGGGACTCTCTGAGGAGGTGCATTGGAACTAACGGGAATGAGAAAAAGGAACCAGCCACAGAAAATCAAGGCAAGGGTAGTTCCAGACTGTGGGACTCACCAGTGCAAAGGCCCTGGGGTTACATCAGCTTTGCTGTGGGAAGGACAGAATGGTGGCCATTGCAGCCAGAGCTGAGAGAGCCAGAGGGACAGGAAAGCCACATGGAGCCGTGGACAGGGCCTGATCCGTGGTCTTATGGGCTCAGTAAGGGGGAAACTGAGGCTCAGAGAGGGTAAGTCACTTGCTCAAGGTCACACACATGACACTGCCCAAGCCAGGATTCAGGGCCAGGATCCAGCTCCACATCCAGTGCGCTGGGTGTCCTCGAGCCGCCGCAGAAGGGCCTTCCCGTCCAGCGCAGCCTGAGCCCCGAGAACCTGAGCTGGATTTTAGAAAGGCAGGCTGGGGATGTGGCTCAAGTGGTAGCGCGCTCGCCTGGCGTGCGTGCGGCCCGGGTTCGATCCTCAGCACCACATACCAACAAAGATGTTGTGTCCGCCGAGAACTAAAAAAATAAATATTAAAAATTCTCTCTCTCTCTCTCTCTCTCTCTCTCTCTCTCTCTCTCTCTCTCTCTTTAAAAAAATGGGATTAGGGAAGCAAGGTTTTTTAAAAAAAAAAAGAGAAAGTCACCTTCTGCATAAAGAGCTCAGAATTGTCACCAAGTGGACACGCTCTCTTAACCAGCACTCAGACGGGCACAGAACTTTCCAGAAGCCCCCTTTCATGCTTTTCCCAGTCAATCCCCCTAGGGTTGATCATGGCGCCTGAGTTCTAGCCCCCGCTGCCTTCACTGGTCCTGAACCTCAGGAGGACGGAGCGGCCCAGCAGGAGGCTCTGCCGTCTGGAGGCCTCCCAGGCTCTTGGTGGACTTGAGGCTGTGTGCAGAACGGAGCAGCTCACCTGGAGCAGCTCACCGGCTGTCACCAGAAAAGCCAGGGCCAGAGGCAATCCCACCTGAGGGGACGAGGGGGGTCTTTGTACCTCATCAGAGGGACCCCAAAGCTGGGCGAGGGCACAGCCTGCGGTGCAGCTACTCGGGAGGCCGAGGCAGGAGGATGGCAAGCTCGAGGCCGGCCCTGGCGACTTAGCAGCTGAACCTGTCTCAGAGTTAAAAAGTGAGGGGTCGCGGCTCAGTGACCGGGCGCTTGCCCAGCGTGCACAGGGCCGGCCTGTGTCCCCGTGTTGACGGGCGCACGGGCTGCGGGCTGCCCCGCTCCAGGCCTCCGGGGCTGTCCCCGGGTGGGGGTGGCGGGTGGGTGCCATCTCTCCCTACGTCGCCTCTCACTTTCTACAAAGAACAGGCCCCCAGTCAGAGGCGTGTGTCAGAGTGGAGGCCACGGCCAGCAGGGCTGGGGCACTGCTGCCGTGGCTTACGTGGCCGTGACGTCAGCTCAGGACAAGGGCGTCCCTGATGCAGAGGGAGAGGGGCGGGAAAGCAGCGCTGACGTCTGGGTGCCCGGGGCCAGCGGCCTCGTGGCCTGGGCTGGACAGACCAGAGCTTCTGTGTGGGCCTCTCCAGTGGCCGGGCCTCGGTCACCTGCTGGGAGGGGAGGCCCAGCCCAGCCCTTCTGTTTCCTGGATTCCTGTCTCGGGTCCTGGGGCTGTCCCCACTCCGCCATGGCTGGGGTCTCTCAGCGGGGACCCTGGGGGCTGGGTGTCCTGGCGACTGGCTCTGGGAGGGTCACTCTCGTCTGCCTGCAGCTGGAGGATGGCTGGCCGTCCCTCGGCTGGCCGTCTGCAGGGCCCCTGAGGGCCACTCTGCCTGGTCACGTCACCTGGGCCGCTGTGGGCTGGGGCCTGACACGGCGGCTGGGGTCACAGGGAACGGGTGTCGCCTCCTGGTCTCGGGGACCACCAAGGAGCATGTGCTCTGCTGGTGGATGAGGTTCGAGGGGAGGGGACAGAGTGAAGGAGGGGCCTGGCCACTCAGGGCGATGAAGAAGTCAGTACCGGGGCCCGGGAGGAGGTGGAGCGCGAGCCCCTCACGGGCGGGGGACAAGGACCGCAGCCTGGATACGGCTCCCGGGGCCTCTTGTCATCTCCTACTGAGGACGTGGAAAGCAGGTTGTCCCCGGGGCCAGCTGGGCCTCTCCTCCTTGGCTCATGGGGCCACTGTCTGCTGGGACCACTGTCCCACTGGCCACTGTCTCACAGGGCCACTGTCCCACAGGCCACTGTCCTGCAGGGCCACTGTCCCACAGGGCCAGCCCCGCTCTCTCTCTCTAGTTGGGAGCAACACCAGCCCCCCTGGGCCAGCCCTTTGCCGTAGCTTCCTGGACCCGCAGGACGACCCTCTGAGGGTCCCAGAGTTGGCCCCACTTGGGAGGGGACCCTGGGGGAGGGGAGGCCACATGCCAAGGTCACGCAGTAACAAGGGGCAGAGCCGTGAAGACCTGCCCGCTCCAGACACGGTCCCCACCCCGGGACAGAGGTGAACAACAGGCATCTTCGGGTCCCCTGGGAGGCTATTGCTGGGGAGCAGAGAGAGAGAGGGGGGTGATCAGAGCCAGCGGCCCGAGGGGAGGGCCGGGAAGGTGGGGCCACAGCTGGGGACGCTGAGGAAGTGGGGACGCCATGGGGCTCCCTGGGGACAGAGAACCCCAGCACGGAATCAGCAGGTGCCAAGGCCCCGGGGCAGGCTGGGCAAGGACAGAGGGGCGGGGCCGGGGATGAGGCCAGTGTCTGCTGAATGCCAGAAGGAGCGCGGCCTCCTCTTCCCGGCTGCCTGACCGCTGCCCCGGCCCAGCCACCATCAGCCTGCACCTGGCCACTGCAGTAGGCCCTGATGGTCCTGTTGCCACGCTGTCCCCCCCAGGTCACACACAGCAGGAGTCTGTGTGAACCCAGGTCTGACTCTGTGACCGTGTCACCCCTCTGCCTACAACCCTCCATGGCTCCCACTCACCCCACGAGGCCCTACAAGATGGGTGCCGGCCACCGCTCTGCTCCACGCCCTCCTCCCCAGCTGTCCCCGTTCCTCGCTGCCCGGCTCGGGCTCCTCTCTCTGGGGCTGCTCTTCCTACGGCTCCTGAGGCCCCCGCCCTCCCCCCTCCAGGTCTGCTGTGGTTCCGGTGTGTGTGGCCGGGGTGTCCCCAAAGCCCACATGCGGGAAGCCTGCTGGAAGGTGCTCAGGCCCTGGGGCTCCGCCCTGGTGAGCGGCCCTGGTGCGGCCGAGTAGGTGGGGTCTCTGGGAGTAAATTAGTTCCCACGAGAATGGGTCACAATAAAGAGCCAGCTGGGCTCTTCCTGTCTCTCGCTTCCTGTCTCACCCGGGCACTTCCTCTGCCATGGTGAGGCCACCCGCTTCCAGTCCCTCACTAGGCCAGGCGGCTGCCAGGGCCATGCTCTTGAGTCCCCAGAACTTTGAAGCAAATAAACCTCTTTACTTGACAAGTCACGTAGCCTCAGGTATTTTGTCATAGCGACACTAGGTCCTTGTCCCCTCCTGGTGCATTCCTTGACCACACCTCACACTCCACTTCATTTTTGCTTGAGGAGACAGGGACCCAGGGAAGGAGTGAGGGGGGACGACAGGGAGCAGAGGGGACTGTGGCATCCTGGTAGCCCTTGTGTCGCCTGAAAGGACCAACAGCCGCTTGGCTCCAGCCTCCAACTTCCACGTGGGAACAGGCCCCAGCAGCAGAGCACCAGGGCTTTGGGGAGGCCAGAGACTTCTGTGTCCACATGGAACGTCTTGATTTTGAAACCGTCGCTGACAGAAGAATCCCATCTGCTGCTCGCCTGGGCGGGACGGCCACTTCTGACCTCTCGCCTGGGCGGGGGCTGCCAGGGGGTGTCAGAGAACCCCAGGCCTCTGGAAGGCCGCCCGGAGCTGGAGAGGGGCCGCCTCCGGGGACGGGCCTGGGAGGGCCTCTGGGCGGGTCCCTGAGGGGGTCTCTTTCAGGTGAGTCCCCCTCGACTCCCCGAGGTGCTGGGCGGCTGCCCTCCAGGCCGGAGCCAAGATCAAGACTAAATCTTGGGACAGTGTGAGGACAGGGAACAGCAGCGAAGGACCCGGTGAGCTGCCGGCCTCCCGGGCCTCCAGCAGCCCCCGCCTCCACGCCCACGGCTGAGGCCTCCCGTGTGAGTCCTGGTGCCGTGCTGCCCACGGCACAGTTGGTCAGGCTGTGCCCTGCACAACTCCAGACTCCGCCCCACGATTCCCCGTGTCCCTGCACCTCTGTGCTCCGGGGCACCGCGGCCGCAGTTAGTGCCCAGACAGTTGGCAAACAGCTGACCCCAGGCCGGGCGTGGCATTCCCAGGTGTCAGTGGCTAAAAAATCAAAGGAAGAACGACATCATGACTCCTGGCGACCGTGTGGAGATGGAGTCGCAGTGGCCACCGTGTCCCTCTGGAGACACACACTCCTGCCCACTGGTTTCTGGGCTGTCCCTGGCGGCTCTTGGTGACAGTGACAGGCTGAGTAGCTACAATGGGCCGTGGGGCCCACCAAGCCCAGAGTCGTGAGGCTGGGATGGAGCCTGGGGCTGGCCCGTGCCAGGCACCCCCGCCCCCCGCGAACCGCTGCCTTCGCTGCTGACTGACCCTGGGCCTTCCGCTGCCCTCAGCAGAGCCTCGGGCCTGGCTGTCCAGGGCTGGGGCCGAGGTTGAGGAGATAAAAGATCTGACGCTTTAGGGAAATCTGAAAATTCCTGACCAGGACAAGAAATCCCAAGTCGTCCGTGGGTTTACGGTTGACGACTGGTTTTTACAGAAACAGGACTCGTGGCAGCTTCCAGGAGGAGGCGGTCAAGGACACCCACAGAGGTGGGTCGGGCAAGCCCCCCCCCCCCCCCCCCCCGCGGGGAAGCCGGGCTTAGACTTTATGTGAATCCTATTTGCAGATGATGCAAAAGTCGTGAGCACGTGGTGCTGATTGGTGATTTCAAATGCATTTAAATTCTTAACACTAAAATTATTTTTTTCCTTCTTTATTATTTTTTATTTACATGCGACAGCAGAGTGCACTACGATTCCTGTTACACACATGGAGCATATTTTCCATATCTCTGGTTGTAACACTAAAAACACACAACTACGTCCACGTACCACTTACGGAGATCCTGCCAACTGACGTTGGTGCCCGGGCCAGTCAGGTTAAGGAGCTGGGGTGTCAGAATCAGGGGACAGCCTTGCCATCGGCCAGGGCTTCTTGGAAAGACTTTCCTTTCTGACAAGAAAAAAGCAAACAAGGAGAAACGTCTTTGCTCCCTTTTCTTCTCTTTCTTCTTTGGACATGATTGTGTGAAGAGGTGATGAGTGAGCTGTGGCAGCCTTCTGTGATGTGAGGACCAGCCCGGGGATGAGTTGCTAACTCACTGTAGGTGGTGGAGAGGGGACCTGCAAGGAGCCTGGGTCCCTTTCAACAGCCTGCAGTGCCAAATGCAGCCTGAGGTCTTCAATCTCCAGGTGTGTGGTGGGGTGCTGGGGTGGAGGCCCTGGGCTGTCCTGCTGGACCCAGCTGGCCTTATGCTTTGGAGCCACATTGCCGGTCGTATTCCAGCTTCACCAGACACGGCCCCGGCTCTGTTACCCTGGTAAGTGATTTGACTTTTCCAACCCTGACTTTCCCTGTCCATAGAATGGAAATAGGAGGGTTACTTGGTGATTTTTTTAAAATAATAATTCACTTAAAACACTTAGACTATAGCAAATTCTACCTTCCATCCTCATCATTGTCATATCTTTAGATTTCATATACTCTGCTAAAAATAGGGGGAAAGACAACATGGACAGACAGGAAGTTGACAGCACCTAATTAAAGGCCACCCGCTGGGCACAAGATGAGCAGAGAATGACCTGAGTGTCAGAGCTGACCACAAGCTGCACATGAGTCAGCGCTTCAGTGAACAAGTTGGCTGCAAGCCAGGGGCTGGGGGAGAGGTGTGATGGGCCGACTCCTGGCTGGGGGCCTCCGGCTCCCCGGCCCTGATTCACACCTTCCCAGGAGCGCTTGGTCATCTCCTCTTTGTAAAGGCCGTGGGGACGCTGTCCCGGTCAGAAAGCGCGGAGACGGTGCCGGGGCCTGCCGACATGAGAGATGGGAGAGATCCAGGGCGAGGCGGTCGCTGCCTCCGTGGAAGTGCTGGACTCAGGAAGCAGCTGTCCTGGGCCGCAGCAGCCCAAGGGAGGAAGTGGACAGAGGTGGGGCTGGACCCAGGGCCTGCGGGTGAGTCAGCAGCTCGTGACTCTGGCCACCCGGGGGCTTCCTCTGCCGCCGACCCCAGCCCCTCCGTGTGCAGGGACCCGGGTGGCTGGGCGCCCTCAGCTCCGGAGCTGGAACCCGGGCCCTGCCCAGGCCAGCCAGGGCCGCCCGCCTCCTGCAGCCGGCAGAGCGCGGCAGCCTCAGCCCAGGAGCAGGGAGCCCTGGCCTCGCGCTGGCCTCCTGTGGTCCTGGGAGGCAGCAAAGGTACTGCAGCCCCCGGGGAAGGACGGAGGAGGAAGAGGGGACCGCCACACCCCAGCCACCCCAGGAGGTCCCCAAGGTGTCCCAGGACCTCCAGCTCCGGCTCCAGGAGGCTGGGGGGTGAGGGTCCTCCCCCTCCTCCCCCTCCCCCTCCCCCTCTCCCCCTCCATCACTCCTCCCCCATCTCCCCTCCCCCTCCCCCTCTCCCCTCCCCCCTCCCCTCCCCCTTCTCCTCTGCAGTGCTCCCGCTCGCCCAGGTCCTGCCTGTGTCCTCCACTGTCCCATCCTGAAGGTGTGGCCACTTCACCCCCATCCTCAGAGCTTGGTCTGTGCTGTTTACAACCTCGTCCCCTGTGGGTGGCCGGCCCTGGGAGGGTCACCCTGCACGCCCCTAGCGGAGCAGGTCCCCCGCCTCGTTCCCCTGGGCACCTTCTCTGGGCCCTATTAACTGGGCGCCTGCTCTGCCGGCCACTCTCGGGTGCTCTGGGCAGAGCGGGGAAGGGACTGCAAACCCCTGCCCTGGTGAGGACGGTGCTCGGGCAGGGACGCCCCAACAGGCCACAGCCGTCCCCGTCCGCGAGGGCCAGGCAGGACCAGAGCCACGGAGAGAAGCAGCGGTTACGGCGGGAGGCCCAGCACTGGGCAGGGCGTGGCGGGCGAGTCTCTGGGCAGAAGGCGTCAGTAAGAGGGACCCCGCAGGTGTCCGGGCTGTTCTGGATGGAGGAAGGTTCTAGAAAAATGTGCCAATGTTCCTTTCTCCAGGACACCCCTGCTGACCGCCTCAAGTCCTCAGGCCCCTGGTCGTTGGCTCTCGGCTGCCCTCGTGCCCCTCCTGGCTACTCACGGACATGTGGGCACCATGTGTGTCCTGGTGCCTGGGGCCTCCAAGAACTTTGAGCCTGGCTGTCCCCAATCTGTGTGGCTATCCGAGTCACCCCAGGACTTTGCCACCAACACAGTGGCTACTCCTTCCACAGCCTGCTCAGAAGCCAGCCTTCCATGGTCAGGCATGGTGGAGGCTAAGGCACGAGGATCAAAAGTTGGAGGTTAGGGCTGGGGATGTGGCTCAGGCAGTAGCGCGCTCGCCTGGCATGCGTGCAGCCCGGGTTCGATCCTCAGCACTACATACAAACGAAGAAACGAAGATGTTGTGTCTGCCGAAAAAGTAAAAAATAAATGTTAAAAATTCTCTCTCTCGGGCTGGGGATGTGGCTCAAGCGGTAGCGCGCTCGCCTGGCATGCGTGCGGCCCGGGTTCGATTCTCAGCACCACATACCAACAAAGATGTTGTGCCCGCCGAAAACTAAAAAATAAAGATTAAAAAATTCTCTCTCTCTCTCTCTCTCTCTGTCTCTCACTCTCTCTTTAAAAAAAAAAAAAGTTGGAGGTTAACCTCGGCAACTGAGCAAGACTCTGTCTCACAATAAAAAGTGAACAGGGCAGGCATGGGGTCCGGGGGTCCGGCCAGTCCTCCTGGTGGAGGCGCTCCCAGCCTGGGCGGGTTGGGGCTCGAGGTACTTACTGGGAATCCTGGGGGGGACCGCAGCACAGGCTCGAGCACCTCGCCTACCCGGCCTCCTGCCTGGTCCTGGGGCAGAGTCCTCCAGGACACTGCGGCCCGGACACGGAGGCCCTGCGCGGAGGCAGCCCTGGAGGAGGAGAGAGTGTGGGACCCGTCACCCGCCACCACCTGTGGCAACACACATTGGGGCACCGTAAAGCCCCAGCAGAGCGAGGCACAGGCGGCAGGGCGTGAGATGAGCCACGGCGGCCGTCTCATTGCTGCGGGGCCTTCCTGGGCCCCGTCTCGCTCTGTCCAGTCGGTAGCTGCTGCCGCCAGGGTGACCCGGCCGGGCCCAGGCTCGGTGCGCAGATCGCCCAGCGAGCGGCTGTGGCTGTGGGGACCCGGAGACCCTGGCGGAGTCAGGGACTTTGTGGGATGGAAATTAGGGTTTCCTCATCCCGAAGCCACTTCTGGGGTCTCTCCAGAGCACTGGCCTGGACCCCGGAGAGCTGCTCTGTCCCAGCGCTGCTGTCCCCGGTGCAGTCAGGGTCTGTGGTTGAAAGCGACAGAGGCAGATCCCACCAGTGAGCCTGAGGGAAAGGTGGGGTGACCTATTTCAATTGTATTGGTTTAAGGAAATGAAGTCTTGAGGTGCGTTTAGCTTCAGGAGTGGCTGGATCCAGGTGCACCTGCTATTTAGGATTCACACTTTCTCCAACTCTGAGCTCAGCTTTCCTCTGTGTCTCCAAACGTCACCCATATGGTGGCAAAGACAGTTCCCTGAATCCTGGGCTTCCATCCTGTGGGATCAGCCAACAGGACAAAGGCTGACCTTTCTACCTAGTCCTTATAGGTCTGGGGACTAACTCGGATCGGCCTGACTTGGGTCACGTGCCAGTCCAGAAGTTGTCCCTGAGGCCCAGGGTCCTGGAAGATGCCCACCGGCCTGGCCTGGAGACTCACCAACCAGGCTGGGGAGAGGGGCCCTTGCCTCTGGAACCACAGGGAGTGACAGCGGGGGAGGGGGAGAAACAGAAGATGGGGACGATGTGTCCAGGCTCAGGTGACAGCAGCCACTGAACCAGCCCCTCCCTGTGCTGCTTCTCTGCCCTGAGCCTCCTGTGGCCGGGTTGGGCATGAGTGCTGGGGCGACCACCTGGAGCCGGGAGCTCAGGGACAGTCCTGGAGCCGGGCGCTGGCTCCTCAGGTCCTGCCCTGTTTATCCCAAGCCTGGGGCGGCCTCCTCCCAGATGCACGGCCTCCATCCGCCAGCCTCCATCCGCCAGCCTCCATCTGCCAGCCTCCGTGCAGGGTGTGGAGGCCCCGCCCTCCGCAGGCCCGGGCAGGAGAGGGCAAACCGAGGTGCCCGCTGCCCCAAGGGGTGCGCTGACACAAGCCAGAGTCACCTGGGCTCCTCCCGGGCTCTGCGCACAGAGCTCAGATTCCCTTTCTCACCGGGAACTTCCAGAGAATCCTCTTCCCGCCTGAGTCACTGGCAGCTGCCCTGGGCTGGGCCCGTCGGGGACACGCCAGGGCTGGGGAGGCGCCCTGCGCGGCAGCAGCCTTGGTGGCCCATGAAATGTGACAGCAAGAGAGACAGACCTGATTTTTTTTTTTTTTAAGTAGAACTCGCGATCTTCAGCACCAAAAAAAAAAAAAAGAAAAGAAAAGAAAAAAGCAGACTTTATTTATTTTTTCCAGACTCCCTCTCCAGTGTCCCTGGCTGTGTCCCCTCCTGGCCTTCTGAGCGTCAGTCTCCAAGGCCTGGCGTCCCTGCGTGAGACCGCAGTGTGCACAGCAGGCCAGACGCTCGGGCCTCGCTCTGACTCAATTAGAAGACAAAATGTCAGGGGCCCCAGAGCCAGAGGCCTTAGGATAAAGAGGAACAGCAGATCTGCTCCAGCAAACCCCGTCTTGACATCCCAGAAATCCTCTATCTCAAGGGCCACCAGGAGGGGGGCTGGGGTTGACCCAGAGGGGGAGTCCAGCTTGGAAACCAGCTGCGGGGGTCCACTCCCAGAAGAAGAGACTGAGGTTCCAAGTGGTTTCCCAACTTGCCCAGGGTCACCCAGCCAGCAAGTGGCAGACAACAAAACAGCAACAATGTGACCAGTTGGGGAAGCTGGTGTGGATCAAGACCGTTAGTGGCCACCGCTGGGTCCACAGCGTTAAGCATGTCGCCTCCGTGTGGCCCCAACACCCTGACCCTTCTGCCAGAAGGGGGTGCCCCAAAACTCCCCCGAGGAGCCCAGAGAAGGTCAGTCCCAGCGGCCTGTGAGCTGGAGCCTGAGTTGAGTCTTGGGGTTTGTGGTGGGTTCCAGCAGGGCGCCTGGCCCTGTGACCAGAGCCTCACCCTGTTCGACCCCCTTTATCCTCAGATTCAAAGCTGATTACAGAAGACACCTTCCTGCCCCGGAGGAGCAGGTGATTCACCTGCCTCCTGTGCGGCCGCGGGGCGTTGGGGGCTGCGAACGCTGCTGAGTCTCGGATATCCGCTCACGGGACACGGTGCAGGGTGTGTGACCTGACTGCCACCTCCCAGGGCCCTCCGGGACGGCCGGCCACAGCAGGCAGCTCTCTCCACCCACGGCTCTGTTGGTGCACAGAATTCGTCACCATGGAGAATTACGTATTGATTTGCTTATTGACTTAAAGTAACAGCGGTGTCTGCATTTAGAGGCGGCGCTCTATCCCGGCCTGCACTCTGCTGTATTATCCTATTGGGCACAGAGAGGTGAAGGAACTTCCTCAAGGTCACACAGCCAGGGCGGAAGCTGGGTCTCATTGGTTCATTCCCCGGTGTCTGTCTCCCCTTGCCCACACCTGGCCCCTGAGCCTGGGCTGGGGCCTGCACGCGGTGCTCAGTCACTCACGCTGATGAACTTGGGACTCTGCAGCAGCTGGTGGGAGAGTCTTCCTGTCGACCCTGAAGCTCTTTTGTTTTTTGGTGCCGGGCATTGAGCTCAGGGACTCTGGACCATTGAACAGCATCCCCAGCCCTGTTTTGTATTTTATTTAGAGACAGGGTCTCACTAAGTTGTTTAGCACCTCCCTGTTGCTGAGGCTGGCTTTGACCTCTCAATCCTCCTGCCTCAGCCTCCCGAGCCGCTGGGACAGGTGTGTGCCCCGGCCCCCGGCCCAGGCAGCTCTTTCCATGCAGCAGGGAGAAGAGCCCCGGGTGCTCTGGCCCACTGCCTTCCCCCTTCCTCCATCCCCCCTTCCTCCATCCCCCCTTCCTCCATCATCCAGCGCAGGGCCAGGGGACCAGCGTCCCCAGGGGCCCATCCTGGCCCGGCACCCGGGCCCCACACGAGGTTCGGCTGCTGAATTTCACTGGGGCTGCCGCAGCTCTTGGGCAGCTGAACTGAGTGGCTGAGGAGAGACCCCCGAAGCTGAAGGGTTCACCGCTGCCTTCACAGGGTGGGGGGGCAGCCAGAGCCCAGGCTGCTGGCTTTGAAGGAGCAGGGGCACCTCCTTCTCCAGCGGGTGCTGGTAGAACCCAGGGGCTCTCCACTGAGCCACTTCCCAGCCCTTTATTTTCTATTTGAGACAGGGTCTCACTAAATTGCTGAGGCTGGCCTCAAACTAGCAATCCTTCTGCCTCAGCCTCCAGAGTGGCTGGGATGACAGGTGGGTGCCACCATCTCCAACCTGAGTTTTCTTTTAATTGACAAATGATAGTTGTATATATTTCTGGTAGACAACAGATGAATAGATTTTTAAAAACGTGATACATACACACAATGGGATATTATTCAGCCATAAAGAAGAATGAAATTCTGACATATGCAGGTAAATGGATGGAACAGAGAACATGCTGGTGAAATAGGCCAACCTCAAAAAACCAAAGACCGAATTTTCCCTCTGATGTGCAGACGGTAACACATAATAAGGGGGCGGGGAGAATAGAAGTTCACTGGATCAGACACAGGGGAATGAAGGGAAGCAGGGGAAATATGAAGACAGTAAAATGAACCGGACGTCACTTTTCTGTTCATATAGGAACCCGGCCACGTTGCTCCACATCCCCTTCAACCACAAGAGGGGGAGTCAGGTCCATGTGTGTGGGACATGTCAAATGCTCTCCTTCATGCATAACTGAAAAGAACAAATGGAATGTCAAGAGCTTTCTAATGTTTTGAACAACTAATAATAAACAAAATTTTTTAAAAAAAGGAACAAATGGAAAAAGAAAAAGAATAGCTCCCCAGGGGCCGGCACACACTGGGCTCCATGAGTTTAAGAACCTGTGAAGGTCAGTGGCCTGGAGGCCCGGGGAGGGCAAATAAAACTGCACCCGCGCAGACCGGGCGCTGGGGGAGGGCGGTGTGCGCTGGGGATTTCCAGTGCCTGCTGACAGTCACTTGGTCTATCAACAAACATTGATTCATAGCATAATCTGGGCCAGCAGACCACAGCTGGGCACTGTCCTTCCTGGGGCTCTAGACAGACAGCCCACAGACCGGGAGTCCCAGCTGCGCATGTGCATTTTGATGGTTCCTAAGGATGTTAATAAACCACGCCCGGGAGCGCTCACACAGCGCACACGCGTGGATCAGTCGCCAACCTGTGCACATCAGGAGGCGTCACGTGGAGCTCGGTCTTCCCCCGAGGAAGAGGGGGCGCTAGGGAGGCCCGGCCTGCGCCCCTCAGCTTCCCGCCTGCTCGGCCCAGCCAGCCTCAGCGGTGGTCCTCACTGTGGACCGTCTGAGCCTCGGGGACTCAGTGACTGTCCCTGACCCCCGCCAGCCGGGAGGAACTTGGCTTCAAGTGCAAGCCCAGGAGGTGCGCTCCGGGGTCCCCTAGCCAGGGCGCCAGGCAAAGCTCGGGATGCCCAGGTCACCAGGATCCCAGCGACAATGTTTCAGTAGAGGGTGTCCCCAAAGCAGCGCAGGGCACCCGCCGCACACTGCGAACCACTGGCCGCCGGTGGAATTCCAGCTGCACTGGACGTCCTTCCTGACCTCTGCTAAGTCCACAGCTCTCCGTCCCCAGGCAGGAGGCTCCGCGAGGATCAGGTTCAGGTCCAAGTCCGCGGGAGCGAGACCAGGAGTGGCCCCGGCCCCCGGGAGTCCCCAGGCCCCGGGGAGGCAGGAACCCTGACCCCGGACGAGCCGCCGTTTCCCTCCGGACAGCGAGACGGTCCCGGGGGCTCTGTCCCCAGCAGAGCTGCAGCGTGTGGGTGACGAGTGGCACCTGCGGCCTCAGGACCAGCCAGGCAGCAGGGAGGGGTGGGGAGCGGGGCAACTGGAAAGCCCCTTCGCTCCTCCCACCCTCAGCTGTCCCCAGGTCACTCGGGCACCGTGGGCCTCACGGTCCTCGAAGGGAGGAGGCAGCTGAGCTTTGCGCGAAGCCCCTTGACCCCTGAGCCCCCGAGGGAGCTCAGTTCACGGCCCGCGGGGGGTGGGGTCCACGGGGCGGCGGGGGACCTCTGCTGCGGAAGAGGAGGCTGTGTCCGCCCGAAGCCGAGGAGGCTGGAGGGACCTCGGGGACAGACCGTCCATGGGGACGGGTACAGCCGGGCCGGGCTCAGTTCATATCTCTGCCAGGTAACTGCTGTGTGGCGCTGGGTGGCACAGCCTCTCTGTTTCCCAAAGCTTTCAGGGGCATCGAGCAGAAGCCCAGGGACAGCGGGTCCCTCCTCCCTCCTTTTTTTTCCTTCTTTAATCAAATGGTGTCAGGTTTAGGGCCAGGATTCAGGAGAGCTGGGACTCCGGGGAAGGAGGGCCTCCCGGCCTTGCTTCCCGCCCTGACTTTCCCGCCCATTGTTCCCGCCTCGTGAAATGCGCGGGACTCACGGGGACCTGGGCGCTGCTGGGCCAGGATCCTGCAGCTCTGAGACCTGGTGGGGCGGGGCCGGCAGGGGCGGGGCGGGGCCAGCGGGCGGGGCGGGGCGGGGCCAGCGGGCGGGGCGGGCCGGGGCCGTCCGGCAGGGGCGGGCCGGGGCCGTCCGGCAGGGGCGGGGCGGGGCCGGCAGGGGCGGGGCGGGGCCGGCAGGGGCGGGGCGGGGCCGGCAGGGGCGGGGCGGGGCCGGCAGGGGCGGGGCGGGGCCGGCAGGGGCGGGGCGGGGCCATCCGGCAGGGGCGGGGCCAGCGCGCTGAGTCACCGGGGTCTGGGGCAGGCACATCCCGGCAGGCACAGGCAACCGCAGGAAGGCAGAGTCCTTGTCCCCGCTGTAAACACCCTCTGGGGGAGCTGGGTCCCTGCCTGTCAAGGACCCGCCGCGGCCCCTCCCAGGGATTTGGGGTCAAGCTCTGAGTAAATCATCCTGTGGCCCTCCCTCCTGGGGGCCCTCCCTCCCGCTCCCCGGGGACAGGGCAGCCGCCCCGCCCTCCTGCACCTCCGCGGGGCCTGGGAGACTCTGGGCGGCCGTCCCCGCGCTGTCTTCGGCCGCCCGCCCGCGGGCCTGCCCCGAGCTGTCCCGGCCACCTGGTCGCCCTCTTCCCAGCCTTCACAGGGCCAGCTTCCTGATGGTCCACGTTCCGGCCCAGGTGTCACCCACAGCAGGAAGCTCCGTGGTCCTGCCCCTGGCGCCCCCTCCCCTCCCTGGGTCGGCGCTGGCTCCGTCTCCCCTCTTCCTGGGGCCGCCCCTCAGCCCAGCTCCTGGCACCGCGCAGGGGACCCTGCCCACCTTGATGGAGCCACCAAGGGAGGAAGGAGGGGAGTCCTCGCAGGCTCCAGGCGAACCTCCCGGTGCCTCCCCCTCTAAGCCACCCCTCACCGTTCATGGAGTGGACCCCAGCTCCTGTCCCCTGCAGAGCCCCGGGGACCCAGCCCTGCCTGACCTCATTTCCTTCCAGTGTCCCTGTCTCTCCTGGCTCCAGACTCTGTGGCCTCCTTTCGGTTTCTCAGCCACTGGGCGTGTTCCTGCCTCAGGGCAGCACCATCTCTGTTCTGGGTGCCCGAATGCTTGTCCCATGAGGCCTTTTTGTCATTTATGTCTCCCTGAGATGCCTTCCCCACCCCATCCTCCAGCAGGTGACCCCATTTTGTTCCTCCACAACGTGTCACCAGCGCAATCTGAAATTATCTTGTTTACTTTCAAATCTTTGAGTGACTTTCAGCTGAGTTTGTGACTGTGCTGAATAAGTACAGCTTTCCCCAGCTTCTCTCGCAGGTGGGTGCAGCCACAGGCCTGAGTTCTGGCCATCGCGTTGAAGTGGGAAATTGGTGGCGATTTCTGAAATCCTTCCTGGAGATTTAGCTGCCCTTCACTCCTCGTCTTTCTTTACTATCCTGCCATGGGTAAGGCAGATGTGAAGCCTGGTGCAATGGCCTCCATCTTGGATCATGAGAAGGAGGGTCATCCCTTACGAAAGGCAGAGTAGTGTACAAGAAGGAGCTGAGACACAAAGGGCTTTGTGCACTTGCCAAACTCCCTACGCTGTCTACACCTGGGCTTCATTCACTCAAGAGAAAAATAAACTCTTGTTTATTGTTGAATGTTTCAAATTGTTCATCATATTTTATTATGACTACATTTATACACCCGATCTGTGCACTCCGCTAGGCCAGCGAGCGGACAGACTGCACATTTTTATTTTATAATACTCAGAGCTTTTTAAATTCTGCAGAATTCTACTTGGCGCTCTCAGAGGAGCCCTGGGTCAGAGACGGGAGGCCCGCCTCTTGCCTGAGTGCGCCCAGCACAGGAGCGCAGGGCTGGCCTTGGACTCTGGGGGCCCGGATGCCAACCCTGAGCTGCCTCTCAGATGCGCGCAGCTTGAGGTGTTGCTGGGCTTGCTCAGGCTCCACCGACCCTGGGCCCTGCCACCTCCGCAGGCTCTGCCTCTCAGGCCCAGGGGTCTTGGTTCTGGGAAAGGATCCAGCCAAGGTTGAATCCCATCTCTGCTGCGGGGCGCTGTGCACCCTGGGGAAGACCCTAACCTCTCTGAACCTCCATTTCCCACTAGTTTCCCTGGGCAGCCGTCCTGCAGCTTCCTTCCAGCTTCCTTCCGTGCTGTTTGGAATGTCTGACCCTCTGGAAGGACAGAGCAGAAGGTTCTGGAATGCAGGCGTGTCCGCTGTTAGGAGAAAGTGATCTACTTGGTGTGCACTTTGGAGTCAGTTCTGGGTTCAAACCCTGGGCCGACCGTTGGGGACCATGTGACCAAGCACGCCACCTCCTTCTCTGGCCATCTTCCTGTGGACAGCGGGCTCCCTGGTGTTGCTCACTCAGCACAGGCCACCGCCGGGGGTTAGGAACCGCCAGGACCGGGTCCTTCCCGGGTCCTTCCTCTGCGCCGAGGAGCCGCACGTTGGGAGCCGCTGGACGCGCAGCACCATGGCCCCCTGCCTGGGGCGGCCACCCTGCTGCCTTCCCGCTCCAGGTCCTGGGTCCCCCTCTAGGAGGGCCCGCCCCTCCGCACAGTCGCCTCGGTCCCTCCGAAACCATCTTGTCCACGGCCCACGGCCCCTGGGCGGACTCGCCGCTGTGGCTTGGGCACTGGGGACCCGGGAGCATGGTAGTGCTCAGAAGACACGTGCTCTGGGGCGCTTGCGTGGCCGGCTCCAGATGGCCCTGGTGCCGTTGCGCATGCGACATGTTCACGAAGCACCCCCGGTTCCCACCGTGACCTTGGCCCGGCCTCTCCCCAGCCCGACAGGGCTTCGTCTTCAGGGGCCCACAGGGAGCCGCATGGGGACGGGCGAGCACCCGGCCAACAGGGACCCGCGGGCCCGGGGAGGCAGTGGCCATGTGGTCAGGAGGCAGCGGGCCTGGGTGGAGGACAGCGCGTGGTGGCGGCCTCCCAGGCAGCCGCACCCCTCTGCACCCCGCCTTCCACCCCTGGGACGAGGAAGTCGGAGCGGATGTCCCTCCCCCGGGGTCCTTGGCCCCGCACGTTGGCACTTGGGGACAGATCATCGTGGGGCGTCCATGTACCGCAGGGTGTGGACAGCATCCCGGGCCTCTTCCCACCAGGTGACAGAGTGACATCTCTGAATGTCCCAGACAGAGCCCATGGCCTCCTGGAGGCCAATTGCTCCCGTTGAGGACTGTGGCTTCAGGATGACCCTGGTGTTGAGCTAATTGGGAACCTGTCACCTGGCACAGCCTGGCCTGCACAGGAGATGGCACCCACTGTCCCACTGAGTGGCCAGCAGCCCTGCTGCTCCTTGGCTGGTGGCCCTGGGCCTCACCTTCTTCACCTGTGACGTGGAATAACCAGGCTCCTGGGCTCTGGGGGTGTCTCGTGGGCTAATCTGCACAGCGCTTAGGACATAGCAAGTGCCCAGCACAGGGGGATTTCAAGGCGCGGCTCAGGATGACCAAGACTTCTGGGGGAAGTGGGAGCAGGAGAGAGGGGCTTTGCCTTTGTAAGCGTGGCGGGGGTCCTGGGGTGCACCCTGCGTCCATGGAGGGCACAGGAGCCCAGCTGCCCCCACGCAGGACAGCGCCCGGCCTGATCCCTCAGCCCTGCTGGACCATGTAATAATTAAGCTGGGTGAGGAATGATGGGGCTGGAAGGCCAGAAGTGACCAGGCCTGGCCTTGCTTGGCTTTGTTGACGTGATGGCCCTGGGATCATGGCCTTCTGGAGCCCATATACAGGGGGCTGGGCCCCATGAGAGGCCAGGGCAGGCCAAGGTCTGTGTGCTTGAGTCACACGGGGGTGGGGGTGAGCTCTCCCCGCTGCTGGGAGGGGGCCGCTCTCACCTCTGCCCCCCTGTGGGCTTCCTGTCCTCCCCCCAGCCCCTCTTAATTCTCACCTCCAATTTATTGAGCATTTACTATGTGCAGGGCTCTGCCAAGCACTTCATATGGATGGACCCCCACGAAGTGGGGCTCTGTGCCCCCCCAGGTGAGGGAGACCCTCCAACAGGACCCCCACTGCTCCCAGGGTGGCCGACGGGTCAGAGGGCACAGCGGACCCCGGCCATGTCCCCTGAGTCCCTGCCTCCGCCTCCTGTCCCCGCTCCTCGGCACCTCTCCCTGCTCCTCCTGCTCCTCCGCTCCCCTCCACTTCCCTCTCCCTCCATCTGTTTCCCCATTTCCTGTCCACCCCGTCCTGCTCTCCGTCCCCCTCGGCCTCTCTCCCCTCCTCCGCCAGCTCCCTCTCACGGCCCCACCTCTGCCTCTGCAGCCAGCACATTATGTCCCTGGTCAGACCCTGACGTCAGGCAGGGCCTGGCGGGCGGCCACGGGCTGCTGCCAGGCAGGCGGAGGGCGTGCTCAGCCTCCCGTCCCCACAGCCCACAGCCGTGGCTGCCCGCCCAGCCTCAAGCACAGCGCGGGCTTCTGTCCTCCTGGCCAGGCCTCAGCCGGCCTGAGAGGGGCTGGTGAGCCCGGGCTGTGGGCTGCGCACCTTCTCCCTCTCTCCCTTGGTCCCACAGGTCCCAGGTCCCACTTGGTTCCAGAGGCTGACATTGCAGCATGGAGTCCTGCTGTGTGACCTTGGGCAAGTCACTCAGCCTCTCTGAGCCTCCTCCTATCCCTGAAAAAACGAGGCCGTGGAGGCCCTTTCTTCTCAGGTCTGCAGGGACAGCGGTCCACCCAGCAGCCCAGCCCAGCAGGGACGCCAGCCCCCCAGGCGCCCAGCGTCCCCCGTCCTCCCAGCCAGCGTCCTCACACGGGGGTGGGCAGAGTTGGGGGCTGCTAGGTGTCACAGTGATGGGCACGTGGCTGGCCCTGGTGAGCAGGGGTGCCCCAGGGACACTGGGCAGAAGGCCCCACCTGCAGCTGGGCAGAAAGCCTCCAGGTGCCCGCTCAGGCCCCATCCCAGGTCACACAAGTGGGTCAGAAATGTGACATTTCCTGTTCGGTTGGTTTGTTTCCCCCTTGATTTCCAAGGCAGTGTGGCTCCCTAGGGGACATCTGAAGGACACCCGAAACAGGCTTTAGGATCACACAGACCCCGGAGCGGAGCTCAGCGTCCTCACCTGTGGGGGGGGGACGGTGGAGGGGCAGAGTCCTGCCAGTCTGCGGCGCCCACAGGAGGTGGCCCTAGCAGTGCCTGCTGTCCTGGTCATTCTCAGAGCGCCAAGGGCAGGAGGAGTCCCCGAGGCCAGCCTAGGGGGCCCCGGGGAGCGGCCACCACCTCCACACTGAGCCGTGCTGCGGCCTCCCCCCCAGGAGAGCGAGGCCGGGTTTGTCTTAAGACACCTCTGCCGCCGGGATCCCCAGGAGCCTCCAGAAGGCCCCCTGGGCCGAGCGCCTCCCCTCCTGCAGGCAGCTCCTGCTCCTGGGACTGCACACTGGGAGCCTGCGGTGCCGTCACCAGGGCTGCCCAGAGGGGCCAGCACGGCCAGGAGCCCCTGCCCGGGGCTGGGCAGCGCTTCCCCAGGGGCAGGTCTGTTGGCAGAGCCACAGGACCCCGAGCCTGGCCCTCTGGATGCCCACTTTCAGCTTGACCCTCACTGGATACATGGCCCGTTGTGTTCTGGGACAGGTCAGGATTCACTGCCTGTCCCTCGCACCCTGTTTTTCCAGAGACACTGAAGAGAGAAGAACTCGCCCCTCCGCACCCCTCCTTGCACCAGTGAAGGGCTCGCTGGCCGCCTCGCGCACCAAGGTCAGTCCTACCCCCGGGCCTTTGCACTGGCTGCTCCCTTGCCTGGAATATGCTTCCCGGATATTTGCTGGGCTCCATCTGTTACTGACGTTAGGTCCCTGCTCACATGTCACCGTCCCAGAGACAACATCTCAACCATTTGTCCAAATCAGCATCTCTGAGTCACCGGTTTCCGCGTCTTCATAAAATGCTCCCCACCCCCCGGGGCTGTGCTACCTCATGGGGTGTGACATGGCCCTGGGCTCAGACTCCTGGACTTTCTCCTGAGTGTCCGTCCATCTGAGGGAGGGAGCTGGTCTGTTTCTTCCTACCACAGCCCCAGCCCGACGATAGGGCCTGGGGCATCCCAGGTGTCCAGGAACCAGGGGCCGGATTAACGAGGCCCACGTCATTATTCATTCCTCCAGGATTTATCTATTGAGCACCTACTGCATGCCGGGGCCTGTCCAGGCGAGAGTGGCTAGGGCTGCAGGTCCATCCTTGTGGTCAGGGGACACACCCTCGCCAGGTAATGACCTGTGCATGGACCTTGGTCTCTGTGGTGTGGTGAGACTGGACCTCGGTGGGCAGACCTGGGTCCTGGCCCTCAGGGGACCCAGGCAGGAATGACACCCTTGTCACCTGGATTTCTTCTTGTTTCCTTGCTGTGGAGCGGGACGGGAGGTGGCCGGGTCAGAGCCCATTGGCGCTCCTGCAGGCCCAGCCGCCCCACGGCCCGCTGCCCGCCCTGGCCCCCACCCCGACAGGGACTTCCTGCCGCCCAGCGCTGCTCCCAGGGAAGAGGCCAGAGACTTGCCTGGCAGCCTCCCGTGGGCAGTGGTGTGCGTCCTGCTGGAGGTCCCAGAGCGTGTGGCGGGCGGTCCCCAGGGAAGAAGGGAGCCCCTCGAAGGGGACTCCCCAGGCGGCTGCCCCAGGCCCAGGCCCCACTCTGCCTGGGGAGTCTGCAGTCCCGGCCCCCAGGCCTCCCTTGGGGCCCACCGGCCACCCAGAAACCACGAATAGGCCCCCGTGTCAGCTGGACAGAGTGGCGGGTTTGGTCCCTGGAACCCAAGCCCCGGTCTGACAGCAGGCCACCGTGAAGAACAGCTCCTCACCTTCGTTTTGATGTGGGAACTCTCCAGCAGGCCGCCTCTGACTCGTTTGGGTCCTGGATGACACGAGTTCGAATGTTGGACCTTTGTCCCGGCTCCAGAACGGGGCCTCCCTGCCAGCGAGGGACACCTGTGTCAGCCGAGCTGCTGGGGACAGGGGGTGACAGGCGAGAGAGGTTTGAACCCAGAGCTTCCTTCTGGGATTCTGTACTAGGGAACAGTCACAGATGGTGACACGGAGGTTCACAGCAGAGTCAGAGAGGGGCTTGAGAAGTGGGGACCACCAGATGCCCAGTCAGTGGGGACAGGAGCGCAAGAGAAATACCAGATTCCTTCACCAACTCCTGGTGCAAGGTTAGGATGAGTTTTGTCTTTTGAGTCAGGAAAGACGAAATGACAAATCCCAAATGAAAGAGAAGATGGTTTCTCTTTTACCCGAACAAACTGTGGACGTGGCTTCAAAGATTCATCAGGATTCCTAGTTCCTGTCCGGGGTTGCCCCACATTGGCCCAAGATGGCCACTCAGGTTGTGGCCATCACATCTACATTCCAGCCCATGGGGAGGATGGGAAGAAGAGGAGGCACCTCCTCTCCAAGGACACCATTTGGAAGTTATTTACATTCACTAGCCAGAACTTAGTCAGTGGGCACACCTAGCTGCAAGAGAGGCTGGGAAGGAAAGTCCCCCCCCCCTTTTTTTGGCATGGATGGGTGGGGGGAGGCCCTGCCAAAGCTTGGGGTTTCTATTATTAAGGAAGAGGGAGAGGTCCAAGAATTGGGGAAACACAGGGGTGTGTGACAGAAGAGGCAACAGTTAAAAATAATACCCAAGAGGATTCCGTAGTGATGTGAAAACCCCATTTCCTTTTGGAACAGCAGGATCTGCATCGCGCACTCGGTGCATCCCAGCTTCTTAATAAAACTTCAAAACAGAGAAAGCGACCCGGGGGGTGGGGGGGTGGGGGGGGGCAGCGAGAGATTTCCTTTCCGAGTCTCTATTTTATGAATTTCCAACAATTGAGAAACGTAATTTCCCAGGAGGAGGAGCCCCTGGGCGGATCCGCGACCCATGAGGGCTACAGTTCGTGTCCGCAGAGGGGTGCCCCTGGCGCCGTGCAGCCAGGTGACCTCGAGCCACAGACAAGGTGACTGCAGATGAGGAGACGGTCACCGAGCTCACAGGAAGCGACTTGGAAAAGTGGAACTTGGGACGGTGCCCGGGCTCAAGCCCAGCTTTGCAAGCCACAGACCTCTCCCTCTGTCACCTGGGCCCTGGGATGCCCCCGGCGTCCCCTCCGAGGGAGGAGGGGACCGGACTGGTTCACGGCAAGCTGCCCTGAGCTGAGCCCTGGGCGGGAGGCCCTGGGGTGCCGCTTCGCCTCCCGGGGGACCTTCAGCAGCACCTGGAGGCCCGTGGCTTGTCGCGATGCGGGTGGGGCCAGGGAAGCTGCAGACCCTCGGGTGCCCAGGGCAGCCCCGCACGGGACTGTGCAGCGCGCATGCGCCTTTCCAGGGCCGCGGCTCCTGCTCCTCCGCCGCCTCCAGGGCCCTTCCTGGGCCTCGGCCTCCGTCCCTGGGGAGCGCGAGGCCCAGCCGGGCCAGCCTGGTTCTGGAGCCAAACAGACCTCGGCCCTTCCGCCTCCGGACTCTGTGACCTGGGCTCAGCGCCCTGACCTCCCCGTGCCTCCGATTTGTCCTGGAATAGGGTGGCACCGGCCCCTGTCGCAGGGCCCAGGGTCACCGTCCTGGCATTGGATGGCCAGCTGCTGAGCCCGCAGCTCTGGCGACTCCGGGTGCCCGGCCTCCGCCCGCACCCAGCCTCACCCACCGTGTGCCTAACTCGGGCTTCCAGCCCCGGGCTGCGCCCCAGCTGCAGAGCCGTGGAGATGCTGCCTGTCCCCACGGCCCCCTGTCACACTAAATACTGAACAAACAGCTGGGTACAGTCGGGCCCTGGGGACCTCCGCCGGGAGGCCCAGCGACCCAGGCGCCCTGTGTGCCCAGCACCATGGAACATGCCGGAAGCCCCACCTGTACCCTGTCTTGGTGGCAGCATGTGCTCCAGGTGACCAAGGCCCCTATTCCATATCGCGCTGTCCCCAGGCCCCAGGCCTGTGGGTCACACTAGCCAACGGGCAGAGGGCTTGTGCCTGGTCACGCCGACTCCCGTCCCCCTTGCTAAGGACAGGGCACAGGACCCTGTCTCCTTTCCTTTGCTCCCGAGTCTGACGTCGCCTGGACCCCGGAAGCCCCAGGAATCGTGTGGAGCCCAGGACAAGTGGCTCCTCCCACTGCCGTCACGCTGCCTCTCCCACCGCCTCTCCCACCAGGTCAGGGACACAGGCCCACTTGCTTCTGGTTCCCTGAGGCCAGCACGTGGCTGGGCGCCGAGGAAGCTGGGCGTGTCCGTGGGTGGGAGGGTGACTGTGCACTGAGGGACCCAGGGACAAGGGGAGGAGGGGACTGTGAGCTGGGGCCCGAGGAGGCGCTGGCGGTCACGGGGGACGCCACAGGGCGGGAGTGAGTGGGAACCTGCTGACCACGCGCACGCGCACTGACGCACTTGCACTAATGCACATGCACTAATCTGCGCGCACGGCACACAGGTGCACACGCACTAACCCGCGCACGCACGCTCAGCAGCACTAAGTCACTGAGTGCAGCTCACAGGCCTGGAGCGGGGTCTCCCCGGGTGACGCACAGGAGAAGGACTCCGGACGGCAGGACCCTGACCTCTGACCCCAAGCGAAGCCAGTCGGGGGGATTCCAGCCGAGGTGGCCAGCCACAGCCAGGGTGACACAGAGCCGGCCTGGGAAGGAACAGGGAGCTTCCCAGGGGCGGGCCTGCCGGAGCCCGAGGACCAGCAGGGCCTGCGGCCTCCTTCCTGCAGAAGGGGCCACTCTGGGGCCCGACACCCACCCCAGGGGGAGGGGCGGCAGCCAGGACCCTGACTCAGGCAGGGACGGGACAGCTGCTGGTGGAGCCTTGGAGACTGTCCCCCAGTGACCAAGGTCTGCCAGTGGCATTGGGGCTGTTTGTGCAAACACCCCGTCGGTTGGTCACGCTGCCGCAGGAGGACGCGGCCCTGATGACTGCACTGCGGGGGGTCCGAGGGCACCCCATGCTGGCCTCCTGGAGGCAGGCGGGGGCGAGGCTGCAGAGGGCGTCCCTCAGGGCCTGGCAGGACACGGGGCTTGACTGCAGGGCCACTCGAAGCCGGCGGGCAGTGGGCCCTGGGATTAGAACCCGGGGCCATGGGGCTCCCCTGCTCACTCGCCGGCCACCCGCCGGGCACCTGCTCTGTGCCGGGCTCCGAGAGGCCCCGCAGAAGCCCAGCCCACCTCACGGGCAAGGCCGGGGCAGGCCTCCAGGGAGGGGCCCAGGGGCCAGGCGACCAGTATGTGTGGTCACCTACTGTGTGTCCACCTGTGCTGGGTGTGGGGGACCGGACGGGGCCAGTCCCTGATCTCAGGGGACCCACATCCCGTGGAGGAGACAGCCCACACGGGAGCCAGGGCACAGACGCAGGTGCCACCTGGGCGTGGAGGGGGAGGGCGGGGGCTTCGTGGGGGAGGAGGGGAGCAGGAACTCCCGGGGCGTCGGGTCGGGTTGGTGGAGCAGCAGGGCAGGGGCCAGAGCGGGGACCTGGGCCTCTCCCAGCCTCCGTCTCTCCCAGTCTCCGTCTCTCTCCCTGCCTCCATCTCTCTCCCTGCCTCCGTCTCTCTCCCTGCCTCCGTCTCTCTCCCAGCCTCCGTCTGTCTCCCTGCCTCCGTCTCTCTCCCAGCCTCCGTCTCTCCCTGCCCCCGTCTCTCTCCCTGCCTCCGTCTCTTTCCCAGCCTCCGTCTCTCCCAGCCTCCGTCTCTCTCCCTGCCTCCATCTCTCTCCCTGCCTCCGTCTCTCTCCCTGCCTCCGTCTCTCTCCCAGCCTCCGTCTCTCTCCCAGCCTCCGTCTCTCCCAGCCTCTGTCTCTCTCCCTTTGCGGCTCCGTCTCTGTTCTCTCTGCGCCTCCCTCTTGTCTTCTCCAGGATCTGACCGTCCCCCGCCCTCTGGGTGGCCTTGGCCTCCCCTTTCTCATGCTCTGCCCCCTTTGGCGCTGTTCCTCTTCATGAGAGTCAGCGACAGGCAAGGACCCGGGAAAGCCCCGGGCGGGTGGGCAGGAAGCGAGGTCAGGGCACAGGGACTCTGAGCACGGGACAGGCGGTGACTGGACGTTCTGTTTTGGAAAGAGCACTGGTCAGGGGCGAAGGTGGCTGACCACGAAACCCGATAACCTGGCCAGACTCTGCCCAGCTGGTCCCCTGGCCCGCAGCCCGGGGCTGCGGAGGCCGTGCAGGACCCTCCCAGAGGGAGGCGGGGAGGGAAGATGGCCCCTGGGCGCGTGGGACCAAAGGAGGGAATGGAAACGGGGTCCTCCAGGAGGTCTCCGCGGGTCCAGCTGGGAAGCCGCCCGTGTCCACAGGGTGGTCCAGCGGAGCAGCTCAGGGGGTGCCGTGCGGCCACTCCCACGCCTGGCATTCTGGTTGGAGGTTGTGGCCTCGGGGCTGAGGGCTGAGTGCGAATCCTGCTGGGCACAGGGTCCTCGGCCTCTGGTCTTTTGGGGACCAGGAATGGACCCCCCGAGCGCCTCATGCTCTTCCTGAGGAGCCCACGGGAGACGGAGTGAGACCCTGGGCACCCGCCCTCCTCCCTGGTGACGGCCTCCGGGTCAGAGGTGGAGCTGAGGCCCCGGAGGCCAGGCGACTGCCCGGGCACCAGGGCGCACACAGCTGCCCCCTGAGCAGCTGTCCCCCTGTCCTCCCAGACAGCCCCTCCTGCGGCCCCACCTCCCTCCTTGCCCAGCTGTGCCCTTGTGTGAGCAGGTGACACGTGCCCCGCGTGGTCCCCAGCACTCCACGTCACTGACGTCAGCCCCAGCCCGGGCCGGCCCACCAGTGTGGCTGCTCCCCACAGACCCTGAGCGGCAGAGTCCGCCGGCCGCCCTCCCGCCGCGGCCCCACCCTGAGCACCCTCCCCACAAGGACAGGAGGTGGGCGCCAAGCTCAGCGGGGTCTGAGCCCAGCTCAGGGCGCTCACACGCACGGCAGCGTGACGTCGGTGTCCTGTCTGTGGCACCTTCCGCTGGCCTGCAGACCGGAGGGGGCATGGGCGCAGACCTGGGCACGGCAGGTGCTCATCGAGGGACAGTCTCTGCCCCGTGCGACCCAGGTCCACCTCGGCCCCTCAAGCCCAGCCTGGCTCCTCGTGAGCTGGGCAGTCAGGAGCAGCCAGAGGGGTTCTCTCAGAACAGTCAGCTCCTGCCCTCCTCTGCCCAGAACCCTCTATGGCTCTCACCTACCTCAGGGTCCTGGTCCTTCCCACGCTGTGCGAGGCTCTGCGCCATCTGCTCCTCCCTCGCCCCTCACTCACACTGCTCCAGTCACACCTGTCATCTGTCCACGAGCCAGGCACAGTCCAACCTCAGGGCCTTTGCACTTGCTGATTTCCCTGCCCTTCCTCCAGGAATCCCCAGGGCTCAATACCCTCGTCTCTCTGAGTCTGTTCCCAACAGTGCTCGGGAGGCCCTCCCTGTGACGGTGCCCTCCAGGTTAGACGCACCCCTCTCCCACGCCCTGGCCCTCCCCTGGTCCACCTTTCGCCTTGGCACATGTTGCAGGAGACACAACCTGCCCCACGTCCCCTCCACCCTCTGCCGTTCTGCGGTGGCGGCTCCATGGGGCAGGGGCCAGCGTTCAGTCACCACGGTCACCCACTCCACGTGGAGATGGGTAGACACGAGGGGCAGTGTCCATCTCCTGAGGCGCTGAAGCCCGCATGGTAGACTGGCCAGCGAGGGTGGGGGTGGAGGCCGGAAGGAGGCTCCTGCCCGCCAGGTGTCTGAGAGGACTGAGTCCTGCCAGGGGCAGTCGGGATGGACCTCAGGTGAGAGGGAGAGGGAGCTGGACGTTCCCGGCCTGAGCCTCTGCCAGGACGGAGCTGCCACCGTGGCGACATCCGGGCAAGGGGAGAGTCTCCGTCAGGGTCGAGGCCGGGAGCTGAGGCCACAACACGTCCAGGGTCCCGAGACCCAGCAGAGGGAACTCAAGTCCCCCTTCTTGTGGCTTCTCAGGAGTCGAACACCAGCATCGTCACCAGGTACCAGGACACCGAGCCCGTGACGTCACTCCCCAGTCTCGGTTTCCCCACCCGAAGTGACGAGGTGACGTCCCCGGGGGCCACACTCGTGCCCCTGCCGCACCCAGTGGGCGCTGGGCCCATGCCGGCTCCCTCCCGCCCAGCCCCAAGCTGGCCGCCCGGGATGGACATCGAGGGCTGTTTTTCAGGTGGCCCCGGTGGCCTGGGCCACAGGGAGCCCACAGCGTGCCACAGCCACTTCCTCGACACCAGGAGCCGCGGCTGCAGACTCGACAGCGGCCATGGGTCCCTGCCCTGCGCGGTGACCCTTTGTGTGAGGCCCGTGGGTCACCTGACTCTGTTGACAGACTCCGCTGACCTCCCGCGGCCCAGGCCCCCCGCACTGCGGCTGCCGCCGGGTATTTTTAACCCTGGCCTTGGCCTTGGCCACCCTCCACCACGTTCCCGTGCCGCTGCCCTGTGAGGCCCACGGTTCGGATTCACTGGACGGTAAGCATCAGCCAAGCTCCAGGCCCTGCGCAGGAGAGGGCCCGACCACCCCCAGGGCCTGTCCCCAAGGTGCCCCCAGCCTGCTGCGAGAGTGACCAGCCCGAGTGGGGCCAAGGCGGCCATCACCACCGCCCATCCCCGGGCCGGAGGGTCTGGAGTCTGGCGAGGTGGGCCCAGGGGAGGCTGCAGGGGGAGGCTGGGGGGACAGGGATGGGGCACCTCCGGGGCGCGGCCCTGTCTCAGCCTGAAGCCCGAGAAGCTGGGGCCCGGCTGCGTGAGATTTTGTGGGAAAAGATTCAAATGCGCCGACTTCGGCAGGTGGCAGGGGATGGCTGGTGGCTGCTGTTGCCGTCGCTGGTAACGGACTTTAGAAAAGGTCAGAAACAGCCCCAGAGCCCCTGGGGGCGGCCGGCCTCAGCCCCAGAGCCGGGGTGGCCTGGGACTGTGGCCTGGGACCGTGGCCTGGGACAGGCTGCTCCTGCCGTCCCGGGCACCCAGCGCGGCCTCCCTGAAGGTGAAGTCATTCGAACTTGAATTAAATAAATCAGAGTTTTGCCAAGGCGGCAGCCGCTGGCCACACCCCACTTTCTGACGCGCTGGTGTCTGGGCTGCTGTGGTGATTGACAGCCTCACACCCTGTCACATCTGGACCACGCCCCCCTGCACAGCCCACAGGGCTTCCCGGCTCCGAGCACAGGAAGCCCCACTGGTCCCTGGAAGCCAGCCCTGGTGGATGTCCACATCAGAGACTGGTGACACAAGACTCCGGGGGCCCGTCAAGAGCCAGCTCAAAGCAAACTGCTGCGTGTGCCACATGCCAGACAGCCACCGCCACGGGGTCAAAGCCCAGGAGAGAGGAGATGGCCAGGGCGCCCAGTGCTTGGGATCGGCAGGTCCTGGAAGGCTCTCTGAGGACACGATGTGAATGGAGTGAGGACAGGGGCCAGGCACCTGGCAGGAGGAGGTTCAAGCAGAGGGAATGGGAAGGAGAAGTGTAGAGGGGATGGGCCAGGGTCAGATTACCCAAGGTCTGCCAGCACATGGTGAGGAGGAGGATTTTTATTTGAAGAGAGGTGGGGTTGTGAGATGACTGCAGCACAAAACACCGAGCAGCCACAAAGCACTTGTATGTTCAAACAGGAAACTTTATTGCCTGAACTCCCAACAGAACTCCACGCACACTCCCGGGAACTCTCCCCAACACCACCCACGCAGCTCCTCTCCGGCACACCACACCCACCGGAACTCCCTCCACCGGAACTTTCCCAACCAACACGAACTCCCCAGGAAATCCCCGGGAGAACTCCAAGTAGTGGGCGCCCCTAGGCGGACAGCAGGGGTCTATATACAATTGAATCAATCCAGCATCATCTTAATGGCTGGCGTCTCAACCATTACTTCTGGCAAAATGCCAGGGACCATTCCGACTCCGCTGTGGCTCTCAACAGACTTGGGTTTTTTGTTGTTGTTGTTTTAACATTTATTTATTTATTTATTTAGGTGCAGGTGGACACAACACAATGCCTTTATTTTTATGTGGTGCTGAGGATGGAACCCGGTCCCGCTCGCTCGTGCTAGGTGAGCGCTCTACCGCTGAGCCACAATCCCAGCCCCTATGCAGAGGTTTTTGTTTGTTTGCTTTGGCACCAGGGGTTGAACTCAGGGACAATGGACCACTGGGCCGCGTCCCCAGCCCTATTTTGTTTTACTTAGAGACAGGCTCTCACTGAGTTGCTGAGAGCTTTGTTTTTGCTGAGGCTTTGAACTCAAGATCCTCCTGCCTCAGCCTCCCGAGCCGCGCAGTCACCAGGGCGCGTGGCTCAGTTTGTCTTCTAAGGCGTCTCCTCCAGCGTGTGGCCACAGTGGTGCAGAGCGGGAGGGGGGACACAGGCAGGAAGAGCCAGTTGTCATGGGCCCAGGCAGGCGAGGACCGTGGCATCTGTGAAGGTGGTGACAGGGACGTGGACTTGGGTGTACAGTGGGCCCTTGGCATCCACAGGGGGTTGGGTGCCATGGTCCAGGGATGCCAGGTGCCTCATGGACAGTGGGTGGTGTCCACACGGATGCCCACCGCCCTGCTGTCCTGCACACAGTCCCTGGGGAGTGGCGCCTAAGGCAGGGCCAGGGCTGGCCCACGGCGGTCAGGCTGGTGGCTGGGCAGGACAACACGGCTGCAGGAGCCGGCGCAGATCCTTCCCCCAGACGTTTCCACCTGAGGCGGCTGGAATCCACGGTGAGAACCCGCGGTGCAGAGGGCAGCTGTCACTTGTCACCCAGTGGCGCTCAGGGTGGGACGGAAAGGAGCAAGGTGGCACAGGTGTGGAGCGGAGCCCCTGTGGGTGGGAAGAGGGCAGGCGGGTCACGGAGGGACGTGGCAGGAGGGGCTCTGTGTGCAGGGAAGGCCTGGGTGGCCCAGGACAGCCTGGGCGCTGGGCAGTCCCCGCAGCAGCAAGGTCTCTGGGGGGCCGCAGCCCCAGGTCAGGGCGCAGGTGGAGCGGGGTGAGGTTGGCAGGGACGCAGGGCAGAGGCCTGCGTGGTCCTTTGAGGGGTCTCTTTTTCCTTTGCGGGTGCTGGGACAAACCCTGCCTCGCACAGCCAGCCTGGTGTCTCCCCGGAGGCAGTTAGGGAGGCTGGAAGGTTGAGGCCCATCTCGAGAGGCTGCTGTGGGCTGAAGGAGGCTCCCTGCACCCTCAGGGCGCTGGCCCGTGGTGAGCAGGTGCAGTCCTCTCAGCTCTCAGCGAGGACCCCTGCCCAGCTCCGCCCCAGGCCCAGCCCGCAGCCCTGCCCGCCCCACGCGGCCTCAGGACCTGAGACTTGGCCCAGACTCTGGGGGACTTTTGTACCTGGGAGGGCGCGACACCTGTGCCCCCTGGATTCCTATCACTAGGGCTGTCCGGAGGCCACTCCCTGGGACCTGGTGACAGAGGTGTGCAGGGTCTGGTGTGGACCTGAGTGGGGCAGGGCCAGTGCTCTTGGGAGGGGACATGGGGTGGTGGCTCCTGCTCCTGTCCCCCGTTGGGCCTGAGTTCAAGGGAGGATCCTTCTGCCACTACCGGCTGTGACCTGGGCAGTCACCGACTTTCTGGACCTCAGCCTTCCCACTGGTGGGCAGGGATGATGGTGGGACTGGTGGACGGCGGCTCTCCTGCCTCCTGGGATGGTTGTGGGATGTGACGAGGCCCGGCCCAGGTGACACTCCCACTCAGTGTCACCTGTCAGTCATTATTGTAAAGTCATTATTGGTTGTTGGTCACCAGCCGGGAGCCAGACTAGAGCCGCGGCCCGTTTAAGCTTCCTCCTCGGAGTGAGGGTCATTACCAACCCCGTTGACAGAGGGAGCCCGGGCTTGACTGGCCTGGCAGGTGAGCCCGGTGGGGGGGGGGGCATGGCTGGAGCCAGGCCTGACCTTGACCCGGTTCCTGTCTTTGAAGCTGTGAACCGACCTTGCTCTAGAATCTGGGACTCGTGCTCTGTGTGAAGCCCAGCACCCGTCCACACCCGTGGGGACCCTGCCTTCTGGGGCCAGCCAGCCCGGGCTGCACCCTGGGCCCGGGGTGTAGGCAGGAGACGGACGGGGCTTGCTCCCCAGAAGCCCAGGGCCTCCCTGGAGTCAGGAGTCCAGCAGGGTACCCATGTCCCATCAATAAATATGCCCCAAAATAGCTCACTGGCCCAGCCAGGAGGAGGAGCGGGACGTCCTGTTCCCATCGGCTCTGGCCAGGATGACCATGCACTTGGCCTCCCCTGTCTGAGGTTGCTGGAAGAGGCCAGAGCTCAGCTGCCTGAGGCCTCCTGGGAATGGACCAGGCTCCCAGGCACCAGCACCCCCCGCCACAGACACGGGAGCTTCCCGGACTCGATGCTGGCGAGGCCAGACTGTGGATGGACCGGGGCCCACACCTGAGCAGATTTCCAGGGAGATGAAGAGTGTGGGTTCCAGTCCCGGCTTGGACGGTCCCCGGCTGTGTGACTCTGGGAAAATCTCTCTCCTCTCTGAGCCTTGTTTTTCTCACTGGGAAACGGGACAGATATTCCCTCAGGTGGTGGTTGTGGTTGAGTTGACGTCTACCAGGGACAGTGTGTAGACGTGCAGATGGCTTACTACCTGCTCCCCCCACCCCCACCCTGTACATCCCAGCAGGGGGCTGGGAGCCTGGGGGCGGTGTCCCTGGTGTTTGTCAAATAAACAAAGCAGCAGGTGCTCAAAGACCTCGGCCTTCTTGTTGATAGAGACTCAAGGAGCACCTCCTGTGGTCACAGCTTGTGTTGGTGGGCAGCTCAGGTGGGCGAGGGGAGGAGAGGCCGCTGGGCAGCTGGCCTGCAGCTGAGAGGCTGGACAGCGCTTGTCTGCAGTTCCAGGTCCTGGTGGGCGGAGCTGCTGCCTGGTGGCACACAGTCCTCGAGGCAGGGGCTGCCTGGCACCTTGGGACCCCTGGGCCTTCTGGGCCACACCCGCGAGGTGACCCCGCAGGAGGAGCTCCCAGAAGGGGAGGGGCGAGTGGCTGGGTGACCCCAGTGGCAACAAGACCCGTCCCCTCTCCCCTCTGACGCCTGGCACCGTCCTTCGTGTGCACTAGTGGGTCCTCAGGACCCCGAGGCCCCCACAGGCAGCGTAGGTGCCCACGGCCGACGCAGGTGGACGATCTCTTGGCCTTGTCCTCCTCCTTCCTGGCTACGTGGCATGTCCAGTTCCTGAGCCCACGGACTCCCTCTGCCCACAGCTTCCCGGGCTGCCACCCCCCCACAGGGAGCCCTCGCCTGCCCTGTGCCAGGCTGACGTCCACTCTTCTTGGGCCTGGCCCCGGGGACCCTCCTCGGGAGCCTCCTCTGACCGCCCCCACCCTGCTGTGACGCTGCACTTTCCCCAGTGTCTGAGATCTGGGGACAGCGGAGGGATCTTTGTTCCTCTGGAGCCTGGGGCCCGGGTCTGAGGTGGCAGGGAGGGTTTCTGGAATCCACGCCCGGGGGGGGGGCCCTGAGGTCGGGGGTCACACCTGGGATGAGAGCAGGTCCAGAGGAGGCTGTGTGAGGAGTCTTGGGCCAGATCTGGGCCTCGGGGAGGCTCCCTGTCGGATTAGCCGGGGCGACCGCACAGCCCAGAGTTCAGTGTGCGGCCGCTGGGCTCAGTCACTCCATCCAACTTGGAGCTTAGCTACGGTTCTTCCAGGGACATGGGTGACTTCAGCCTCTGGGCCTCAGTTTCCCTGTCTGAAAGGTATTGGGGACCGAGAGGGTCGCGGTGAGCACCGAGTGACTCCACGGTGCACGTGTGACCCGGGCCAGGGGCTTCGGTGGAGATCGTTGTCATTGTCCTTAGTTGAGGCAGATGGCGCAGGACAGGATGAGACGTTCCCCGCAGACCCTGGGCGCCTGCTCCAGGCTGGTCTCCATGGCGATGAGCCCTGAGCCCTGAGGATGACGTTGGGCGGGTCCAGCTCCTGGAGCCTGGGGCTGAGCTGGGCACTGACCTGCTCTCGGAGCAGCCTCTGCCGGAAGGAGTCCCTCTCGTCGCTTTTCCAAGGGCAGCCCAGGCTCAGCAGCAGGCGGCGCCCGTCCAAGGGCACTCACCAGCCAGGGGCCAGGCCCGCGGCACCTGACGTGGGTCTCCTGCCCCTAGGATCACAGGCTGCTGGGTGGGGGGTTTAAGGCCACGGGACCCAGTGTCAGACCCTGTAGCTCTCCCCAGGCTCACGCCCAGCTGTGGGCAGGTGGGGTCCCTCTGGGCCCGGGGAGCGCCTCCCTTTTCCAGATGTGAGAGGCCAGGTGCTCTGGGCTGGCTCCCTGTCGGGCTCCTCGGCCCTGATGACGCGAGGCCCACCAGGTGACCACGCCTCTCCTCCCAGGGTCCTTGACGTAATCACACCTGTCGGGTCCTGACAGTGCAGCGATGTGCCCACAGGCCCTAGGGACCAGGACGAGGCATCTTTGAGGCCCACTGCTCTGTCTACCACAGACCCACAGCCCAGCTCCAACCTGGACTTCCTGGCTTTCCTGGCAGTGCCCGGCTGCAGATGGACAAGGAGGGCAGCCTGCTCATGAGGCGCTTTTTTTTTACCTGAGGAGGCCCCAGTGGAGGCCCAGGGCTGGAGGAGGCCAGGTGGAGGCCAGAGGGCCCAGGACGGAGTGGCTGGCTGCCAGAGGAGAAGCCGGCCTGGGCGCTCCGGGCCACAAGAGTCCAGAAGGAGCTGCACTTTCTGGGTTGTATGTGGCATCTCCACTTTTTAAATGTTAGTAAATGATTCAAAATCACGAGAAGCTCAGAACGCAGGTGCATGGAACGTGTCTGAAGCCAGATGAGGCCTGAGGGCTGTGGGTTTTGTTTGTCACCCCAGCAGGGAGAGAGGAGGTACATGGAAGAGTGACCGGGAGGGGGGTCCCTGGGCCTGCCCTGCCCGGCTGGAGAAGCCTGGGCGGTGTGTGGCCAAGAAGAGGGGACAGCATGCTTCCTGTACGAAGGGACAGGGCTGGGCTGGGCTGAGGCCCCAGTTCCAGCTCTGACTCCAAGTGAGCAGAGAGGCTGTGTGGCCTTGGCCTAGTGACCTGGCCTCTCTGTGCCTCCTTTTCTCTCAGGAGAGGCTGAGGCCACAGAATGTTCATTAAACACTGTTGCTTCACACCCTGTGCTGGCCCTGGGGACCCAGGATGCGCCTGCAGTGGATGTGGATGTGACGAGGGCCTGGAGCTAGGCAGGGAGACCCCTTCGCTCGTCCATTGAGCACCGACTGAATGCCTGTGTGTGATGTCATCATGGGGTTTTACAGGAGGGGAGCTGAGCCTGACACACAGCCAGGCAGGGGCGGAGCTGGGGGGGAGCCTCTGACCCAGAGAGCCCTGTCTGCCCCTCAGGAGTGGCCCTCAGCTGTTTAGCAGCCCTGGAATAGCAGAGTGACCAGCAAGGGCCTCCTGGGGGGACATGGGGGAGAAACGTCCCTTTAGGTCAACGGTGTCCCAGCTCACCCTGGATCTTGAGCTCAGGGTGCCACTGGTGGGGCCTCTGAAGAGGCCGCCCGTCTTTCATCTTCCTGGACTTGAGGCCTGGACTTTCCTGTTTCTGCTCTGAAACTGCCTGGAAACCACCAAGCCGTGTGCAAGCACAGCGTCCAACTGTGAGCACCTACTGTGTGCCAGGCTCCCGATAGGCCCGGCCTCATTCCACCCCAGCCTTCCCGTGGGGCAGGTGCTGGGGCAGGAACCGAGGCCGTGAGGCTGGATGGGCGACTTCACCTGCCCATGCCACGTGGTCGGAGGCGGGTGCTTCAGCCACAGCGCTGCGGCCTCCTCCAGGCACCTGCACCTGCCACGGGTCTCTGGACTCCACCAAGGCCTGGCCCTCCTTCTGCCTGATTGTCATTAGGGCAGAAAAGGGGCCGTCCCTGAGGGTGCCACTTTCTCAGAATTGCCCAGTTTGGGGACTCCCTCCTGGGGTCAGGGGACCAGGCTCCCAGGTGAGCCCCTCTTTCTGCCAACCTGGCCATCGGGGGGCCTGGCGGGGATCCAGGCTGGGGAAGGGCTCTCCGTCCCGTCCCCCTGGGGAAGGACTGGCTGCCCAGCCCGGGCCAGGCGCAGGGAGGGCTTCGGGGTCTGGATTCCAAGAGCCGGGCCTGGAGGGCGGAGGGCGGAGTCTGAGCCCCAGCGGTCAGCCGGCAGCAGTGACCCAGGCTGTTTCTGGCCCTCCCCTCCTCCCGGCGGCAGGCCCCGCCCTCCTCCCGAGCCCCGCCCCCTCCTCCCGAGCCCCGCCCCCTCCTCCCGAGCCCCGCCCTCCTCCCGAGCCCCGCCCTCCTCCCGAGCCCCGCCCTCCTCCCGAGCCCCGCCCTCCTCCCGAGCCCCGCCCCTCCTCCCGAGCCCCGCCCCTCCTCCCGAGCCCCGCCCCTCCTCCCGAGCCCCGCCCCTCCTCCCGAGCCCCGCCCCCTCCTCCCGAGCCCCGCCCAGGCCCGCTCTGTTCTCATCCACAGCAGCCAACAGCAGGAGTCCAGCTGCCAGGTCACCAAGGGGCCGCTACCAAAAAGTTCAGAGGGTCAAGCTTTGGTGCCCACGGTACCCCAGCAGGACACCCGCTCGAGGGCCGCAGGGGCAGGTGGGAGGGCGCGGTGGGGACCGCGGCAGACCCAAGAGCCCGGAGTGGCTCCCAGCCCCAGCCCACTGCGGCCTCGAGAAAGGAGGCCCCGGCCACCAGGGACCCAGTGTCCCTCCAGCTCTCTGCACACGTGGCAGAAGCGCCTGCTTTTATTTCTGCGGATCCCTCACTCCCGGGCTCCAAGTCCCGCTTCCCCAGCGAGGGGGCCACCGCCTGGGCCGCCCCCGCGTCCGCGTCCTTTCCTGGGGCCACTGTTTGAAATCTTCCTGTCCATTGATTCTCAGTTTGTTTTCATCTCATTCTTTTGGTTTTATTTCAATTCATTTAAAAAAACTTTTTTTTTGGTTTGTTTTCTTCCCAAGTCTCTCTTCTTCTAAAAAGGAGGCAGCATTCCAAGCTGTGGGCTGCAGAGCCCCTTCCCCACAGCTCCGGGGAGTCTGAACACACTGCTGTTCCCCGGGCCAGGCTGGGAACCTGGGTGCCCACTTCCTGCCCACGCCCCAGCAAGCCAGGCCCCGTGCGGGCTTTGACTAGCCGTCACAGTTCCTGATCACCCAGAGGCCTCGCTTTCTAAGAAGCAAAGCAGATTTTTAAAGTAAGAAAACAGCCCAGCACGGTGGTGCTCATCTGTGATCCCAGCGGCTCAGGAGGCTGAGGCAGGAGGATCGCAAGTTCAAAGCCAGCCTCGGGGATTTATCAAGGCCCTGAGCAACTCAGTGAGACCCTGTCTCTAAATTAGAAAGAAAAGAAAGGGCTGGGGATGTGGCTCCGTGGTAAAGCGCCCCGGGTTCCATCCCCAGCACCCCCAAAGAAAGAAAGACAATAGTTAGTGCGTTAAGGAAAATCCATTGAGACCCACTGACGCTGGGACCCAGAGCTATGGACCCCGCCGCGTTCCTGCTTTCGGGGGGCTTCAGCCCGAGCGGGCACCACAGGCAACAGGGCCATGTCCTTGAAAGACACCAGGGCAGGAGAGATGAGGAGGTGGTGAGGGTGGCAGGCCAGGTGGGCTGGGTGGCCACAGGCAGGGACACGTGGCTGAGACTGGACAATGAGAAGGACAGGGCCAGGGGACCCCTGCTGTGACCCCAACACACCAGAAAACCACAGTGACCTTGGGTCATGAGTCCTGCCAAACTTTTCACCTAATGATATCTTAGACCTGAGTGTTTATTTTTTACTTAATATCTTTTTTTTGAGGGGGGTGCCACTGAGCCACACCCCAGCTCTAATTTGTGTTTTACTTGGAGACAGAGTCTCACTGAGTTGCTTGGCACCTCACTGAGGCTGAGGCTGGCTTTGAACTCACAGTTCTCCTGCCTCAGCCTCCCGAGGCGCTGGGATATTTAATCTATATTTTGCATGTTTACATTTCCTAAAAACCAGAGGTGACTTGTAGCACTTTGTAAACCGCCTCTGTCCCTACTCAGAGCCTCCGCTGTCCCAGCTGCAAACCAAAGACGGTCTTCACAGCCACCCTGTGTGACAGTGACTCCCAGGCTGGTGTGAAGATTCACCAAGAGAATGACCCTGGGACACAGCGGTCCAGCGAGCTGTTAGTGGGGTATTTTAATTACCACTTTGTTCTTTTTTTTTTTTTAATCAGCCCCAGTGGGTGGAGATTAAGGTGTCCATTTTGCAGAATTTAAGGCTCCGAGAAGCAAGTGTCAAGGACAGAGCTGTGAGCCCCTGGGGGGGCCATGGGAGGGGGGGCCTGGGAGGAGGTGGGGGCCCCTGGGGGAGAGCCCCTAGGAGGAGGTGGGGGCCCCTGGGGGGTGCAGGGAGACACCAGGCCCAGGCCCCTCCCCAAGAGAGGCCTTGAGGCGGTGAACCAGCCCCTTCTTTCCGTTGTCCCCTCTCTGCCCCGCTCTGCGTGGCTATTTGTTTTGGAGAATGTCAGTCACACTTATCTGAGGTCACAGGTTTTGGGAACCCAAACCACAGACAAAAACATGCCCTGCCATCCTCTGGGGATCAAGCAGTGAGATGAGTTGGGTTTGGCGCTGGGGGTGGCGTGTGGGGACAGCTCTGTTTTGGCAAAGCCAAGAGTGTCAGGTTCAAGGTCTTCTGTACCCTTGCGGGGACCTGGGCAGGCTCGGCCCGCACCTTGCTCCTTGCCAAGGTGCTGAGGCTCCCACCCTCTGCAGTGCGCCCCAGGCAGCAGGCAGCCAGCATGAGGGGGACCTCAGGTGACACAGCCCACGGCATCGCAGCCTCAGATACTGCAGAGAAGGGGGCACCAGGCACCTTCCGTCTTCTTGCTGATTCTGGTTAACCTGAAGATCCTGTTTGGTTTTCTTGTGCTTTCTGAGAACGTCACTCAAACTCCTGAATGTCTCTGTGATCTGTCATGAAGCCTGCAAACCCAGTTTCCTGGTTCCACCCCAGCCCCCGTGCACCGGTATCCACAGGCACGAAGGCAGAGGGATCTGTCAGGACATGTCCTTGTGTCACTCAAAACCCCCACAGCTCCCATGCAGGGTGGGACCCAGGCTCTTCCTGTGGCCCTTCCAAGTGCCTTTCTGCCTCAGGACCTTGGTATGTGCTGCTCTCACTTCATTGCTATGCCTTCTGCTCAGGCCAAGTGAGCCCCACTTCACACGGGGCCCTTCCCAGTCACCGTCCCCTTCCCGGGTATGTTTCTCCTTGGCTCTTTGCTGCTACTTGATGTGCCGGATTTTACTGTTTTGTTGTTGCCATTGAACCCAAGCTCCCAGGGATGCAGTGTGTCTCTGGTACTGGATGCTCCTCGGCCTCCGAGTGAGCACCAGCGTCTGGCTGTGTGAATCAATGAAAGCTCCAGGCCGAGTCCCTCACCCCAGGAGGCCAGCTCAGCCCTGGGGGGCAGCAAGGATCATGGTGGGGTTAAACCCGGAGTCCTCCTCGTCTGCTGGCCAGTAGGCCAGGGGCTTCCCCTTGGCTCCAGGACTCTGCCACCGCGTCCTCCACACGAGCCCAGGATGGCTGGCAGGTCCCAGGAGAGGGACGAGGGGCTGGTGGGACCCAGCAGAGTGCCCGCCAGGCCAGCCCAGCCCAGCAGTCCGCGCTGGAGAGGAAGCGGTCAGCAGCGCTGCCCAGCCTGCAGCCAGTCCAGGTCCAAGAGAATCAGAGGCCCGGGGCCAACCATCAGGCACATTCTCGTGGCCAGAGGGGTGGAAACGAGGTGGCCGAGGTTGAGAGACAGTCGGGGGGACAGAGACGCTGCTGCCCAGAGCCCGCTGACCCCCCCCCCAGGCTTCTCCCCGTAGGCAGAGCCGCTTTGCTTAAGGGGACCTTGGAGCCTTGGTTCCAGGAAGGGACCTCCTCAGGACAGAGGTCCGCACGCAGATGTCGCTAGAGTGGAGAAGAAAGAAAACACACGGGACCCAGAGCCGCCAGGCCGAGGCCCTGGACTGCTCGGGCTGCCTGGGACCCAGCGCCCTCTGTCCTGTGTGCAGCGGTGGGGACAGCCGCAGGCTCCCATGTGCCAGACTCCCACGCAGCTGGAGTGGCCACAGGACCCTGTCACGGCCGAGGAAAGTTAAGCCATGCTGCCAGTGGCATCCTGGGACGGCTTTTTGACAAGAGGAAAGCAAGTGGGCACCGCTTCCCGTCCCTCTTCCCGCTGGCACCGTAGACGTGCCGCCAGGACCAACCAGGGAGCCAGAGCCGCCTGTTCAAGATGGCTGAGCCAAAGCTGGCAGCACCAGAGCCCTGGGGTGCCGGTCCCCATGGCCCTGCTGTCTGTCCCTGGCTCCTAGGGGGCAGGGGCACCTGAGCCCTGCACACAGTGACGGGGCCTCTGTGCCTGGCCCTGGGGGACTCAGCTCATGGACCGGGTTTCCATGGGGCTCTTCCAGCTCCTCACACTGCACCCTCCCGTGAACTGAGTCCCGATGAACTGAGACCACCCGGTCCGGCCCTGAGTGAAACACGGGGACATTCTTGCTGTTCCCAGAACATGGCAGGCAAGTGGCAGCCAGCCCTGGGCAGTCCTTGTGCCAGATCGGGTCCCCGCCTGAGGAGCTGCGCTGGCTCTGACTTGGAGACCGTGGGAAGGCCCCGCTGGGGTGTGTTCTTGTCCCCGGGAGGCCGGAGCTGACCATCTGTGACTCAAGGCCGGGGTCCAGCTGCACTTGAACCCAGCTCTGCCGCCCCTGGCCGTCTCCCCACAGCAGAATGGAGGGGACCAGATCAAAGCTCTCAAGAATCTCATTTCAAAGCCGGGAAAGCCCTTTACAACTCCGCCCGCACCCGATGTCCACCTGTAAAATGAGATGAAAGGGCAGCGCGGGCGCGGGTCGCCTCCCCCGCAGGCCCTGGCCCTTTAAAAGTCTCCGTGTCCCAAGGGGAGACTTGGCCCCCCAAGCATCGCTGGGCAGGACAATGGCCCAGACCTCTCCCTGCGCGCCCTCAGCCCGGTGCCAGGGAGGCCTGGGCTCGCCAGTGCTGGGAAGGTGCTCGCTGCCCCCGACAGCTCCCTGGCCACGCCCTCGCCACCCGGCCACGCCCTCGCCACCCGGCCACGCCCTCACCGCCCGGCCACGCCCTCGCCACCCGGCCAGCGCGCCTGCCCATCTTCCAGTTACCTTGCTCCCTGGCCCCTCTCCCCTCACCCAGGGCGCCCAGGATCGAGGTGCTATTTAATCTTAACAGCTAAAAAGTCCCTCTTCTTGGACACGGGGTGCTTCCCGCCCTGTCCTCGGCCAGGGCCAGCTGGCCGAGGCCCTCCAACACCGCCTGTGGCCGCACATGTGGACTTAGACGGGGCCTTCCGCCCCCCCTCCCGTTTCTTCTTCTCCTTTTCTGCTTATTGGCGTTTCCGATTCTGATCTGTCGACATGTGCATTTGTGCGATGATTAAAAGGACACGTGGACAGCCGGCCCCCAGCTCCAGCCAACTCAGATAAACAACCCGACGAGTAAGCACGATTCTGAACGGAAGGCCCAGCCTCCGCTGCGAGGCTGCATTCTGGAGCCTCCTGTGCCAGGCCCCGCTCTGCTGCTGCGTGCCCCTCGGAGCGTGGGGTCTGGGCGCTGGGTGGCCCCAGCTAACACACCAAGCCCGGCTGGGCCAGGCCCCAGGCTACGGGTGCTGCCAACCACATCTGGGGAGCTCCCTGTTCCCAGGTGAAAAGACGACGACAGGAAGCACCACCTGTCCCCCACGTCAATGAAGGGACCACATCCGTCCAGCCCAGGACCTGGTGCTGAGCCCTCCATCTCCCTGCAGATACCGTCGTTCACACAGGGCCACCAGCTCTACCTTCACAGTCCATCCCTGTCCCTCCAGCCCTTGCAGTGGCTGCTGAGGCCCTCTGTGACCTCCCTTCCCAGCCCACCCAGCCCACACCCTTCTCTGGCTCTCTCAGCTCCTCCCCACCTCAGGGCCTTTGCATATGCTCTGTCCTGCACTGGGATTCATTTTCGTCCCAGCATGCCCAGGGCTAGGTGGGCCAGGTGCCCAGGGTGAGGGGAGCAAGGAGGCCCCCACTGGGTGCCAGAGGCCCTCGAGCAGGTCTGGGAGCAGATGCCTCCTGGCATCCCACACACTGGTGGCCTCTGATGCCCCACCTGACTCCAGTCCTGCACGCGCCAGATCCCATTCCTCTCATTGTTCGGTCTCAGCTTAAATGACCCCAACCTCCACAAGGAGCCTCGCTGACCTCAGACGACGGCATCCCTGACATCTGTGTTTCTTCTGTGTGCCCATCTCTGCCCACTGGATGCCAGGCTCTTCTAGGACAAGGACCGCCTGCCTCCTTCTCAGAGGTTTCCCAGCGTGAAGCCAGCCCTCAGGGACGGGAGATGTCTGTGGGGCGAAGAAGGAAGGATGAAGGACCAAGGACCAGTGGGGGCAGAGGCGGGACTGGCCCCAGGTCGCCTGGCTGCCAGCCCTGCTCGGCCTGTCCTGATGGGGACCCGCTGCCCAAGGACAGGCCTCCCGGGGAAGCTTCTGGGCGGCAGGGGCTTGGCCACAGCCCGGGGTGCAGCCTGGGCACCCGCCCCGCGGCCCCCCTTCCCTGCTCCACATTTTATTTTTAGCAGATTTGGGCACAGCCTCTCCTTAGGAAAAGTCCGAGAGTGCAGGGAGGCGGTTTTGGAATCCGGTGGGAAAGTAGGCCAGGCCGGCGCTGGCCGCGCTCCAGGCGATAAGGCCTCAGCGAGGTTAATAACGTGCGGCCGCCACAGAATTCATGACCGAGAGGAAGCAGCAATTAGGGGATTGTGCAACTCGGGACAAGCCTCCCTCGCAGCTCATAAAAGCCGGGGGGGGGGGGGGGGCGACGCTGTCACCCTGGGGCGCGGGGGCCGGCTCGGGGACTTGGGAGAAAGTCAAGCTCTCTGCTGGGGGTTCGCGCCCCTCTCCCCATCACCCCTGGCCCGGGGAACCAGGGGCAGAGTGGACACCTCTGCAAGCCAGCTTTTCTCAGGGCTGGGCCCGGAGCCACCAAGGAGGCGGGCACTGCTGTGCCGGGAGTGGCCCAGCTGCCCTGTTTCGATGCCGCCTTGTCAACGGAAGAGGCTCTGATCACCAAGTGAACGGGGCCACAAACATCCCTACCCTCTGTGACCGTCCCCTCCTGCCCTCCAGTTACTGGGAATTTTCAATTTCTCCTGTGTTTATTTCTCTACTGCTTGGTGTTCCACCAGCACCGTTTGCTTTTATCATCAGTTAAAAAAAAAAAACCCTAGAGTATTAAGTCTCCCCTTTTCTCTTCTTTGACAAGCTACGGCCTGGAACGCTCTTCCTCTAGATCTCTCCATGGCTCCCCCTCACCTCCTTCAAGTCTTCCCTCAAACCTCGGTGTCCCATTAAGGTCTTGGCTGCCCGCCCTCTGGAAACAGAACCCCCACCCCCACCCCCACCCCCTCACCCCACCCCCGCCTTCTCCAGCCCCTTCCCTTCATCTTTATTGACAGCATTTATCACCAATTAACCCCTGCCATGCCGCTCATCTGAGACTGGTTCCCGCCAGGACATCAGTGCCAGCTGCAAAGGGTGTTCTGTCCATCTCCTCCTTGGCTGCAGCCCTAGTGCCAGTCACAGCGTGGGGGGGATGGGCAGACACTGCTGAGGGGGTGAATGGATGCTTCCTACTGGCAGGACGGACCCGAAAGCTGACCCCTTGCTGGTCTGGCTGGGGGCTGCCTTGGAGTGTCCCACAGTCAAGCCCTCGATGCAGCTTGTGGGTTCAGAAATGGGGCAACAGGGCTGGTGGGCAGCTGGGGCTGGCCCAGTGTTCGCAGCTGGCCCTGTTCCCCTTGCTCCGGGCCCAGTTCGGATGGCAGCCCCCCGCGCCTGGCCTTTCTGGAGAGCTCCTGGCCACTTCCACTGGGAGTCTGAACGTGGAGACCCCCGGCTGCACCTGTCGCGAGCATGCTCAGGCTGGGGGACCAGAGCCACAGTGGGAGCACGCACCGCCACGCACATCCCTCCCCGCCGTCCAGCTCCAAGACCTAGCCTGGGCCGTGGAGGCGCCCGTGGTCATGCGCACTGGCGGCACAGCCTCGAGGGCTTGGCACGTGGGCGCTGCGGCCATCCACCCCGGCCGTCCACGCCCAGTGCACGGGAGCCGTGCACACCCACGATCACACACGCACGCCCACTGCAGCCACGCAAACCCCGGCCCTCTCCACGCCGGTCACCCAGACGCACCGAACCCCCCCCCCCCCCCCGCAGGAGCAGCCCCGCCCCCCGCAGGCGGGCCACGGTGCCCGGCCTGACCCCGCCGCACCCCTGACCTCTCCGCTCCAAGAGCCCCGCGTGGGCCAACCGCACCGGCCAGCACCCGGCAGCGGCTGCGTGATGCCCACGTCAGTCCTGACTGTGCCGCCTCGGGGCACGTCTGCGGGCGCGTCTGTCCGGGCACCCGCCCACTTCCTCCCCTCCGTGGGCGGGTGGCCTGCTGACATCAGGCGTTTCTGGGCCTGCCTGGCACCCAGTGGAGAGGAAGGAAGCGATCCGCCGCCGGGGAGCCGACCCCAGGGCCGGGACCAGCCTGTGGCTGCGCTCCCCGGGTCCCTGCGGCCACATCTGCCTGCCCTTCCCTCACAGGCCACCGCGGCCGCCACTCATGAGGGACCGGGCTCTCCAGAGGAGGGCCAGAGCGTCCCCTTCCATCCCTGAGGATAGCAAGGCCCACGCCCAGTGTCCGTGGAGCACAGCCCCAGGTTGGCCCTGCCCCTGGGTCCCCAGAGCAGCCCCTGGTGGCGTGCACACGGCCCTCCCGTCTGGCAGGGGAAGACGCAGGTGCAGGGAGGTCCGCCTGGGCAGGCTGGCCCCGGCCCCGCCCCTGCTGCTCGGGCGCTGGTTCGTCCTGTTCTGTGAGCCTCCCCACCCAGCCTCCGCGGCTGTCATCTAGCGCCGGTGCTGGCGGAGCTTCCGGAGCCCCTGCGACAGCCCAGGAAACCGCCGCCCGGGCCGGGGCAGGGAGAGCAGCACGGGCTTCACAGGGCGCAGGGCGCTTCTGCAGCTGCCAGTGTCCTCCTTCATGTGCCGAGGCCTTGGGTGGGACCCGAGGGGGGAAGGGCCTTGAGTTGGCTCTGGGTCCCCAGCGAGGCTGCGTGGGGCTCTTGGTGGCACAGAACCCGTGTTGACAAGAGCAACAGCACTTCTGTCTTTTCATAATAAGTGACAGAAAGTCACCGACGTGCGGATTCTGTCTGATGAGCTTCCACAGATGCCCAGGATCACAGAACAGGACGAGAGCAGGCGGAGCCCAAGGCCCCTCGGCCCCAGCAACTAGCCCCCACCGCCAGGTGCCCATCATGGCCGCAGGTCACTTTCCTGCCCCCGGCCAGCTCCTGCGTCCCAGCACAACCCCCGCCAGACGCGCTGCTTGTGCAGAGGCCATCAGGTGCTCCTGGCTGCTGCCCAGTGGGGTCACCGTGAGAACAGCCCGTGGGGGCCATCAGCCCCTGGGTGGCCCTCTGGGCCTCTGGCTGCTGGGAACGTGGGTCAAAGCTGCCCGCTGGGGCTGCAGGGACGCAGGCTCAGGGAAGTGGTGGGAAGGAGACCACAGAGGCCCTGGCAGCCACCATGAGGGGAGATGAGGACCCCGAGGCATGGGGAGGGGGCAGCCCCTGGCCCTGGGCACGTGTGACAGTGGAAAGCTGGCCAGAGCGACAGCAGCAGCAGCAGCCTGCATTTATTAGACACCTACTGAGTTCCTGGCCTGGTTGTAGGCACTCTGCCTGGCCACACCATCAGTCCTCCCGAAACCCCATCATCTCCCCTTACAAGTGGGGAAACCAAGGCACGGGTATGCCTTACCCCTCCAGGTCACGTGGCAGGTGGAGGGGAGACCTGGTGCGACTCGGGTATCCAGCATCGTCACGTTCCCCAACCACAGGCCGAGCCTGGTTTGGGCCCCAGTGGGGCAGGTCTGGTTGGGCCTGGAGCCATTTCCATTTCATGGTCTCCTCCCTACCTGACGGCGGCTGCCGTGGCCTGGTCAGTTCAGGACTGCAGGGCCAGGTGCTGGGAGCAGGCAGCAGGGTAGAAGGCTAACAGCAGGACTCCAGATTCAGCTCATGAATCCTGGCCAGGATGCGTCCAAGCTGTGTGACTTTGGATCAGTTACTTAACCACTCTGAATGTCCCCTTCCTCACCTGTAAGACCAGAGACCACGACAAAGATGATGACCTGATGGGGACTGGAGGACTTGGCAGGGAGGACTGGAGGTGACATTTACCTGCTATGGGCCCTGCCTGGGGCCTCTCATGCTTAATCCAGCTTCATAGCACCTCGCAGACAGAGGCCACGTGGGCCCCCTTTACTCATAGAGAAATAGAGGCTCTGAAGACCGTGTCCACCAAGAACATCCAGACACTCCGTCCTGCTGCACGTCTGCCTAGAACTTGGGCTTGAATGTCCAGCCACAGAGGAATGTGCTGGGCGGGGTCCTGGGAAGAGGCAGAGCCCCTCGTTCCCCCACAGTCCCCTTGGCCTCAAAAATGGCACCTCCGTCCTTCCAGGCCCGGCCCAAAGCCTCAGCGTCCTGCTTCTCCAGCCCCACCCCCAACCCTTCCAGGATCACACAGCCGCACCCCCCCACCGCAGCTCTCCCGGTGCTGCCTCCGCCAGCCACCGTCTCACTACCTGAAGGAAGTCAGGTCCCACCCCTCCTCTGCTCAGCATCTTCCTGAGGCTCCCAGGTAGCCCAGAAAGACAAGGTCCTGGTTGTCCCCAGGTCTGAGGTGGCTGCTGTTCCCACGTCCCCTGCCTGTGTGCTGGCTCCCTTCAGGCACGCTAGCCTCCTGCTCCCAGAACACACTGGGCACTCCACGGCCTCAGGGCCTTTGCACCTGCTCTTTCCTCTCCCTCTCTCCCTTCCCAGAGGTAGCCAATGAGCACCCTGCCCCAGCTCCTCAGGCCTTTCCCAACTGTGAACGTGTCCAGGGGCCTCCTGGACCACCCTTGAAGTCAACAGGTCCCCTTCATCAGTGCTCCTTGTCCTCTTCTCCCTTCTCTCCAAGTCGCCCAACCTCAGTTAACACGCAACAGTTTGCACTTATTAATATCATCATGGTGACAGTTCCGAGCGTCCTGCCCCTATGCCCCGTGGCTCGGCTGGCCCGGGTGCCCGAGTGCCTTCCGCACCCCGCCTGCTCCTGAGTGCTGGCCTAACTGACGTCTGTCCAATCAAGACTGGCGACAGGTCTAGCAAGGGGCCGCCCAGGTCACCAGGCTAGGGCACTGTGGGGGGGCTCTGAAGCCAGGCTGTGCCCTTAGACTGCTGGGGCCCGCTCAGGTCAGCACCCCAGGGACGATGGCTGTGTCACAGTCTTAGGGCAACAATCCCATCCCCCCAACCCAGGAGAGCCTTTGGCCAGGAGAGAGAGGTCAGGCGGGCTATGGCCTCCAGCCACCAGGAGGTGACTCATCCTTCCCGTGATGACAGGTGACATTCCTCCTTGTGCCCAGGGGGACTTTGGCCTGAGATAAAGGGAGCTGGCCTCCTGCCTCTGGGAAGAGGAGGACAAACAGGTGGGCGAGGCCTCCTGGCCACTGTTGGGGGTCTGCAGGTCTGGGCTGGGGGTCGTGAGCGGGCAGCCGGTCTGGCTGGTCCAGTGTCTCCCGCGGGTCACACTGGGCGTGAGTCCTGCCACCTGGAAAACGGAGCCTTCCCTGAGAAGCTGACTCCCTTCAAGGGTCCCTCCACCTGCCCCCGCGTGGCCCAGAGGAGGGCAGCAGACTCCGAATGGGCCAGGAGAGGCCGGGCCAGGCTCCAGCTGTAGTTTGGTTCTCCGCGAGGAAGGCTGAGCTGCAGGAGGGACACTGGTCACATAGCTAGAGACGGCGCGGAGTCCCAGGGAGTCCCTGCATCTCCTGTCTCGGGAGGGCTTTTGGCCGCAAGGAAAGCACAACAGGTCCCAGCGGCCGCGTGCAGGTCACTGTCACCTGGTGCCAGAGACGCGGGCTAAGCAGGCCTCAGCCGCTGACTTGCTCCGCGATGTCCCCAAGGGCCAGTTTCCCAGTCGGTCTCCCTCTCTGGGATGTGACTTCCAAAGTGCTCTTGGCTGCCTGGCACCTGTGCTCAGCCAGGGCAGGAGGGCAGGGAAGGGCCAGGAGGGGCCAGCTCAGGGGCTTGGTGACCTCCTCGGAGCCCCGCCCAGGAGACTTCTCTCTCGCAGGCCCAGGCCTCCCGGCTGCAGGGAGGCTGGAAGGGGTGGGGTTGCCTGGCACGTTGCACCCACTCTGAATCGGGGTCCACTCAGGGAGGAAGAGAGCAGAAGAGCCCCGAGCCCTGGTGGCATCTCCCTGGCTTGTTTTGCCATCTGGATGACGGGCCTGAGCGCCTCCACGGCTTGCTCAGCAGTCCCCCTGGTCCCACGTGCTGAGAGGTGTGCTGGTCACTGAGATCCGCTGCAGGTTTCCAGGGTGGAGGGACCGTGGTCCATGTGCCAACCCTGCCTTCACAGATGTTGTTTTTCCTGCCAAATGTTCACCATTAGGAACGACCTCGAGAGCGGCTCTCCTGCAGGCCCTCGGGTTGGTATGTTTGCTCTGGTTCCCGGGACTGCACCCAGGGGCACTGACCCACCGAGCCGCACCCCGAGCCCTTTTTATATTTTATTTAGAGACAGGGTCTTGCTGAGTTGCTTAGGTCTTCGATAAGTAGCTGAGCCTGGCCTCCAACTTGCAATCCTCCTACGTCAGCCTCCCAAGTTGCTGGGATGATAGGGGTGGCCACCACGCCCACTCATGCAGCCGTGGGGGGTCCTACAACACTGGACCCAGGGGCAGGCAGGGGTGTCCATTGCAAGAGCTGGGACATGCTCCCGGTCCCCCCAGGGCTTTGCCAGATGCATCCCCAGCCAGGGTCCTGCTCCCTACTGCCAACCACCTTCCCAGGTGACAGGAAGCCATTGCTTTGTTACTGTCCCACTTCCCTCCTTGGTGTGGACCCCGCCAGCCGGCCTTGGCTGTGTGCTTTCTGAGCTGCTAAGCGCCTTCTCTGGTCACTGTTTTCTACCGATTTTCCTTTTCCCTTTTCTCGTTTCAGCCTTTCTCTGTGAGGTGTGAATCACAATGGGGGGGACGGTAAAGGTCACAGTTCAACCCGCTGGCCCTCCTGGCCGTCCCTCACCTTGGTGCCGGCTGCGTTTGGGGTCAGCTCTCTCCCACTGCAAGGAACCATCCTGTGCGTTGTGGGGTGTCCGGCTGCACCCTGGCGTCTGCCCAGGTACTGCAGCACCCCTTCCCCAGTTGTGACCCCTGCAGATGCCCCTGGCCACTGCCCCTGTCTCCTGGGAGGCCAGGCCCGCGTGGTTGAAGAGCCCTGACTTACCGTGTCAGAGCGGCCACCTGGGCCAGCCTCCGCACCTCGTCTCTAGCTGCAGACGTGCCCCCCCTTGACTTCCAATAGGAGACCCTCCCTCTCCTACTGGGGGGACGTGGGGGGCGTCACCACCGAGCCTCAGTCTCCCCAGCTGTGAAGTGGGGATGAGCACCCAGAGGTGATGGCGGTGGCAGCTCGAAACCCCCCACGCCGCCCCGCCCCTTGCACGATGACGTCACTGGGAGCCACCTGGCCTCTAGCGAGGCCTACTGTGTGCAGGGCGCTGGGCGCTGCGTCAGTGAGAGCGGGACAGACAAGGTCCCCTGAGCCGCGGAGGAGCCAGAGCAGACAGAAGGGCGGCCCTCGTGGCCCTCGTGTCCGACCGGGTCCTGTGCCCGGACAGACGCCTGGGTGGGGGATGGGCCTTAGAGACAGAGAGGAGGGGACCCGTGAGCCCAAGGGACCAGTGAGCCGAGAGCACAGGGAGCGCAGAGGCGGCCTGAGGGCAGGGCCAGCGCTGGCCTGAGCTGAGCGGGCCTTGGCTCTCTGGGGAGCGGGAGGCAGGTGCGGTGGGCGGGGCGGAGAGTAGTGGGAGTGGCAGGGGCGCAGTGGGCGTGGCAGGAGAGGTGGGCGTGGCGGGGGCAGGGAAGTGGGCGTGGCAGGAGTGCGGTGGGCGGGACAGGGAAGTGGGTGGGGCGCGGGGGCGGGGCAGGTGCGGTGGGCGGGGCAGGTGCGGTGGGCGGGGCAGGTGCGGTGGGCGGGGCAGGTGCGGTGGGCGGGGCAGGTGCGGTGGGCGGGGCAGGTGCGGTGGGCGGGGCAGGTGCGGTGGGCGGGGCAGGTGCGGTGGGCGGGGCAGGTGCGGTGGGCGGGGCAGGTGCGGTGGGCGGGGCAGGTGCGGTGGGCGGGGCAGGTGCGGTGGGCGGGGCAGGTGCGGTGGGCGGGGCAGGTGCGGTGGGCGGGGCAGGTGCGGTGGGCGGGGCAGGTGCGGTGGGCGGGGCAGGTGCGGTGGGCGGGGCAGGTGCGGTGGGCGGGGCGCGGCACCAGGTGAGGTCTGAGGCCCAGGGTGGCCTGAGTGGAGGGAGCCGGGGCAGGTGACGGTGGCCTGGAAAAGCCAGGCAGGCCTTTGGACTGTGCCCTGAGGGTAAAGGGGAGCCCTGGGCGCTCCAGCAGGACAGGGTGATTAGGTTGCTTCTGGCTGTAGCTGCAGGGAACAGTTCCTTCATTTCTGCAGAAAAAAGGGAGTCCTGCTGAGTGCCAGGCGCTGACCTGATTCCCACAGGGCGGGGCCAGCGAGGGCCTGATGGAGCCGGTCCGAAGAGCTTCCCCAGCCAGGGGCAGGCCAGGGCAGCAGGGGGAGGCCGGAGGGGCCGGTGGAGGTCACCAGGGAAGGAGGAGAAGGGCAGGGCGGGGGAGGAAGGAGGAGAAGGGCAGGGCGGGGGAGGAAGGAGGAGAAGGGCAGGGCGGGGGAGGAAGGGGGCGTCTGGAGGGCCAGCAGGTGGGCAGAGAGGGGGACTGGGGAGGAGGTGGGCAGAGAGGGGGACTGGGGAGGAGGTGGGCAGAGAGGGAGACTGGGGAGGCCCAGAAGGAGAAGACGCTGAGGTCAAACATGGCGCCTTGGCCTGCATGTCCTTAGGCCGGCCACGTGGAGATGGGGAGCAGGGACTTGGACACGGGTCCAGCTCCCAGGGACTCCCTGGACAGTTAGTCGTGGCCTTCCCGTGTGGAGGGCTGCGCAGACCCCTGCTGGAGCTTGCAGAATGCTGGCCTTCGGCACCTAGTATATTCCAGGACCTGTGCTGTGGTCCCGTGGTTACCCCCCTCCCACAAGCCTTCTTCCTGTGGATTTGGTTTGCCAGGTGTGCACCTACCCAGGTGATCAGGGAAAGGGAACATTCCCCTTCCCAGCCTCAAAGGGAGTGTTATGGTCTAGGCCAATTGTAGTGATTTTTTCCCACCATCAGTGATTGATTTGTAACTCCACATGTGATCGATCTGAACCATTGGGAAGTCCGTAGGGGAATCTCTCATAAAAGGAGATGCATGGAAGGAAATATCCCTCCTCTTCTTTGCTTGATATTATCATGTCTGCGTGTGATGCCTGGAGCTGCAGCAGCCATATGGAAACCTTGAGGAGAGGTATCTATAATTAATTCCCCAAGAATGACAGGCCAGGAAAATGGGAAGGGTGTGAGTCCTTGGTTACAGCTTCAGGCTTCCAAACTGAACAGCCCTGTTAGACTAAATTATAAATCCTCTCTCTCTCTCTCTCTCTCTCTCTCTCTCTCTCTCTCTCTTCTACCTTTAGTCAAGAGTTTTTTTTTATTGGGCTGAAGACATTCTAACGAAAAAGGGCTTCCTATGCATTATCTCATTTAACCCTCTCAGTGGTTCTCTTTGAGGCTGATTTTACGAGTGAAGAAATGGAGATCCAGGGCAGTTAAATGATTTTCCCAAGGTCATGAAGACAGGCGGTTGCCCGCTGGTCTAATCTGAGAGAGCAGCTGGGCTCTTAGAAGCCTCCCCTCCTCTCCGCAGTCTTTCCTTCACACGTTTTTAGCAGGAGACCATAAGCCTGTTCTTTCTTTCCCCTGATGTTACGTTTGGTGGGAGCTGTGGGGGGCTGCGTTGCTCTGCAGTGAACGGCCTTGACCTCTGTTTCTGGCTTCCATTGGCTGCACAGAGTCATCAAGTCATTTCCTATGTAAACAGCTGTCTGGCACCGAGTCATAGTGAAAATGAAACCTCCATCCCAGCCTGCAACCTGCCCCTCAGTGAGGAAGGATGGGGGTGATGACGGAGCGGCTCAGAGCTTATCAGGAGGCAGAACGAGGGACGCTGTGCTGTTAAGTGGGTTTGTCCTTAAAGTGACTTCCTAGTGTAATTCATGAGCTGCTGGCCAGAACATGAGGCACATCCTTCGAAAGCACAAGGGAACCCAAGGAAGGGGAAGAGGGGAGGAGGGAAAGGAGAGAAGCTTCCATCCTTGTCCCTTATGGGATCCTTAGAAAGGGTTAATGTCCTTCATATACAAAGAGTTTTTGGGAAACAATAGGAAATGGCAAACCCCTTATTATAAAATCAACTATTTACCGAGGCAAATGCAAATGTGAAGACAAGCTCTGCTCTGCCAGGAATCAAGGAAATGCAAATCAGAGCTGCAGTGACTTATCATTCTTACCTATCAGATGGGCAAAGACCCAAAAAAAAAAAAAGTGGGTGTGGGGAATGGACCTTCTCATTGTGTGCTGAAGGGGCCATCCAAAGGCCTGGGGCAGAGCAGCAGGGTCCAGCATGGTGCTCAGTGGCCAGAAGTGTTAAAGCAACCTAGAAATGGACCTCTGGGCACTTATCCCAGCAGATAGCCGGTGTTCTCCAGGACAGACGTCCACGGCAACGTTGTTTAAAAGTTAAAGACTGGGGCGGGGGATGGGAAATGCCCGCTACAGAGGGTTCGGCCAGCTCCCGGGTGCCCGTGTGATGAAATCCCTATCAAATCGTACTGATTAAAATTGCATTAACCGTATTGAAAGTAATAATTAAAAATGACACTACAGAGCGCGCGGGGACCTCTTGTAAGACGACTCTTCTGTGCACAAACCGAGCGTGTGTTGGGTCTCGTGCATGTGCAAGGCGGTGCCCCAAGGAGGAGGCTGCAGGGTTCTCATGCAGCCTGGTCCGGGCGGCGACATGCCGGGGCCCTCACAGTTCTCTGCATGAGGGGCTTGGCCATCGCTAGCCGGGCCTGTTTTTTGTTTTGAAACAAAGTTGCTGATCCATGAACATGACTCTGTAACATCCCCGGTACTAACCAGGAGTGCCCCGTTGTGCTTGTTGGTTTCTACCTGCTAGGGATTTTGGATTCAGTAAGCCGGGCACGGTGGGGCAGCCTGGAATCCCAGCAGCTCAGGAGGCTGAGGCAGGAGGATAGCTAGTTCAAAGCCAGCCTCAGCCTCAGCCTCCGTGAGGCACTAAGCAACTCAGTGAGACCCTGTCTCTAAATAAAATACAAAATAGGGCTGGGGATGGGGCTCAGTGGTCGAGGGCTCCTGAGCTCAATCCCTGGCACCAAAACCAAATAAAAATACATACTTAATACCCCCTCGTCGTGGGACGGCGAACACAGGCCCCGGGAGGTTTCGGGGGCAAGAAGAGCTCACATCCTTCAGAGGGCAAAGCTCCCCCACCCAGAACCGGAGGCAGGGTCCAGGGTGCTCAGAAGACGGTGGCTCCCCAAGAGGCCAGAGCTTGAGGAGCCGCTCCTGGGGTTCCTTCCTGCAGCCCTGCCAGCCCCAGGCGTGTCCCCGAGGTGACCGTGGGGTCAGCACAGCCCCAGGCGGGGCCTCAGGTGGAATCCAGCCTGCCTGAGGCATTGCGGGTGGGCAGATGACCCCAGGCCCCTTGTCCCCTGTCCTCATTCCTGTTCCCACAAAAAGCCAGGGATCCCGGGCCTTCCCAGGAGCCACAGGGCAGGGTGGGGTGGGGTGCGCCATCCCACAAAGCCTCCCCCAGCCTGGCAGGAGACCCCAAGGGGAGGCTGAGTGCAATCTGTAAACAAAATAAAACAAAAATAAATAAATAAATAATAAAACACAACAAACTCCTCAGCTGTAGTTGGTGGACGGGACTCACCTGCCACAGGTGCGGGGTCCAGGCCTCTTTCTGTGAACATCAGAGAGGTTGGGTCACTTGCCCAACGCTGCACAGCTCAGAAGGGCAGAGCCCTGGCTCCAGGCCTGTGCTGCGGGTCCCCAGGCGGCTCCGGGGATGCTGAGGGAGGGTTCGTCCCCAGGGCCTGGGCAGCCTCACCTGGTGTGGGGCTCGGAACTGAAACTGGAGGTTTGGGCGCCATGGGTCCCTGGGTGGGCAGAGGGCCGGCAGGACGGGCTCTTCAAGGTCGTCTCCCTGGGCTGGGGGCTCCGGCTTCTCACCCCCCCTGAAGGTCAGGTGCACTGAAGCTCCCGAGCGCAGAGAGGCCCAGGGATTGGCCAGAGGCCACCAGGGTGTTGGGGTCAGTCAGGCCACACCGAGGGAGCTGGGTAGGGGGGCGGGACAGGTCCTGGTGGCTTCCCAGGCTGGAAGGAGTGGCCTCCGTGTTCCTCTCACCCCCACCTCCCGGCCACATCCACCAGCTTTGGGCCCCAACGACCTCTCACAGGCAGCCAGGTGTCCTCGCCTCCGGGCCACCCCCTGGGGGTCCTGTGTGGCCACCCCCAGGGCCAGGCCCCACGCTCTCCTGCCTGGACGGCCTCTGACCTTCCCACTTCCAGCCTCACCTGAGCCTCTCCCCAGGCAGCCGAGGGATCCCGGAGCACCAGGTGGTGTCCCCCTCTGCCTACCACCTTCCATGGCTCCCAACTCAGGGAAACACGCGAACTCCCCCACCGGGCCCGAGGCCCTGCCAGCTCATTGCCCACCATCCAGCACCTGACCCTGCTGACCTGCAGCTCCAGCCCAACCAGGTGACCTGCAGTTTCTGTCCAGCCTGCCGTCCTCTCTCCAGGCTCTACCCAGAGCCTGCTCACAGATTCTCTCTCTCTTCTTCATTTAAAGGTCAAGGTGGGGTTCTCGTGACACGAGACGAAGGATTTTAAAGTGAGGGGGCCAGGCCAGTGGCAGAGCCTGTCAGCCAGTCCCTCAGGAGGCTGTGGCAGGAGGATTGCAAGTTTGAGGCCAGCCTCAGCAACGTAGTGAGACCCCATCTCAAAATAAAGAATAAAAATGAAAAAGGGCTGGGGGTCAGCTCTGTGGTGACCATTCCTGGGGTCACCCCCAGGACCGAGAGGAGAAAGAAAGAGAATGAGGAGGCCACGTAACCTGGTGGCGCAGCAGGAAGTAGGCCGAGCGGGCTCTTGAGCTACACAGGGCGCCAGCTGAGGTGTGGAGATGACCAGGGCCTTGGAGACTGTGCTAGGACCCGGGGGGACATCCAAAGATAGGGGGAGCCTTTGGGGGCTTTTCCCCGGGGGAGGGCGTCACCTGCCCCTGTGTGGAGGAGGGACACTGGGGACAGGGCAGGAGGGGGGGCCCAGGAGGAGCCACCGCCGTGGTCCTGGGAGCGAGAGAGGGGGAGGCGGAGTGGGGCAGGCAGGGACTCCGCCGCAGGGGTCAGAGGGGACAAAGCCAGAGACCCGTGTCCCAGCAGGGGGCGTGCCTGCTGGAGAGCCGGGTTCCAGTCCTGCTGCAGCGGGCAGAGCAGGAATAGGAAGGACCTGGGGCCACCTCAGGGTCAGAGATCGGAAGGACCTGGGGACAGCTTGGTGGCAGTGGCCTCCGGGGGACATGGGCACTTTATCATGATACTTTAGGCACAAGAGGGGCCGCCTGCTCTCGGCTCCCAGGGGAAGGGCTGCCTTGGTCTTCAAGTCCCCGGGACCTGCCCACCACGCAGGCCGGCTCCGGGGCTCCTGGGGACCGTCCTCCCCCGATGCCGCTGTGGAAGGGCCGTGCGGGGAGCCCCTCTGCCCACAGCCGCCCACTCTCTGCCCGCAGGAGGAGGACCTGCCTCCAGGGCCAGCCTCGGGCCCAGCACTGCCCCTTTTGGAGCCGGGGCCTCGAGCCAGGCAGCTGGCCGCTCAGACCTCGCGCTGCCCTGCTCCCAGGAGGGGACCCAGAGCCCAGGCCAGGCCCTGTGGAGGCCCCGGTCCTCAGGCTCAGCCACGCTGTTTCCCAACCCAGAAGGGGGACCCGATGGCGTGATGAGGAGCTGGTGAAGCCCTGGTCTGGGATTAACCAGGGGGACGGGGCAGCAGTGCCCGCCCGCCTGCAGCAGCTGGGCCGGCCCAGGAAGGGGAGGCTGCCCTCGGACTCTGGCTGGAGGAGGGGCAGGAGCCTGGGGTCTGGCCCCCGGCTGCCGGCCGTCTCTGTCCCTCTCCTCTCTGTGCCTAGTTTCCCCACAGCAGCAGGGGAGGTGGGACCCGTCTTGCCTCACCTGTTCCTGCCCCAGGCCCTTTGCACTCGCGTCCTCCCTGCCTGGGAAGTGCTCCTGCTCCCAGACCTCCTGAGCTGGCCTCAGCTCCGGGACCACAGCCAGAGGTCCCCATGGCCGACCCTGTCCCCGTGCCTCTCCTGCTTCTTCCTTGGCTCTCAGTCACTCACAGGTGACCCTCTGTGCTGCCTCAGCCCTGGAGGGTCCCCAGCAGTGCCCAGGGCCCAGCACATGGCGTCTCTCATGGGTCTGTGAAATACGGGTCTCCGTTGCTTTGTCTTCACGTCGTGGACCAGGAAACCCGGCAGGTCAAGGGGCCACCCCGCAGGACGGCCCCCACCTGCCACCTGCCGTGTGGGGGACTGGTGGCCATGGCCACTCGGCCTGGGTCACCTGCAGCTCTGCCTCCCCCTGGCGGGTGTCTCCAGGCCCCGCCCCTCTGCCATCTAAGGGAGGCCACGGCCACCGCTCACGGTCACCTTTGGGTGACCAGGCCAGGCGCCACTAAAAGCCAGATGCGGAGCCCCCAAAACACTTGAGACACTGCGGGCGAGAGCTGGGGCCACTCCACAGGTGGGCAGCCGGGCGGAGTCTTGTGCCCACATCTGGGCTGCCCCAGAGGCCTCCCAGGCTGTGGCCATATGCAGGGGGAAATGTCCCTCAGGCTGACGGGCAGGGGACGTGGACACAGCCCCAGAGGCTCCCAGGAGAGGCCGGTGGGAGAGGCCCCTGGAGACCCCCCTGGGGCGGCTGGACCTGGCCAGGCCCGCTTCGGGCTCCTGCCCTCCTCGGTGCTCCAGGCCTCAGACGCTGTCGTGGAGATGGACACGGCCATGGGGCCTGCTTCAGAGGAGGCCACACGTCCAGCCTGCGCCCGCGACAGCCCTGGGACTCCTCCAGGCACACAGGAAAGGGGCACTGGCGTCCCCCTGGGCTGCTGGGCCAGGAGGGTGGTAGATGCAGGCCCAGCCGTGGGGATGGCAGCTGGAGTGACAAGCCGGGGCTGTTAGGGTGCTGGGGGCCGCTCCGCTGGGTGCTCCGCGGACACTGATTTATTCAGTCCTCCAGAGAGACAGGAATCATGAGCTCACCAGAGCACCTGGATCCAGCTGTGCCTGAAGCAAGTCATCCTTGGAATTTTTTTTTATGTGACCTAATAAATTCTTCTGCTTAAACTGGTTTAGTTGGGTTTTGTCCCTCGCGACTGAGGGAGCCCTGACTAATCCTCCTGCCTTCCGGACATTACCTGAGCTCCTATCTCTCCATCATTACTGGAGCTGCTGCCCGCCGCGCCCACTAACTGTTCTGCCCCTCTGACTCACAGGCTCCTTTTGGTCCCTCCTTCCCACACGGAGGCGTGGGACAGTGGACCTGGGGTGGGACGTGCACACCCCTGTTCCAGGAAGGGGCTCCACGGTTCCCTTGGCCCCAACAGAGGCCTGGGGACCAGCGTGTGATGACCAGCTCACCCGCCCGGTCAGCCCGGCTGCTCTGTGTAGGGGTGACCTCACCGCGTCCCCCCAACTGGTGCCCAGCCTCCCCTGCCCTGAACCCCCGCAGCAGGAGTGTGGTGCCTGCTGGGACGGTCACTACTGCTCTGGCCCCTGCGCTGACCCCCAGATGCTCTGCCTCCGCCTCTAGCCCCGGCCCCCACAGGCCACCGTCCACGGGCCACAGGAGTCCTGTGAGACCTGGGCCAGGCGGGGTCTGCTGTGCCCAGAACCTGCATGGCTCCCCCTCACTCAGCCGTAACCCACGTCCTCACCACAGCCCTCAGGCCCGCCTGTGGCACCCTCCTGGTGGCCTCCCTCCCTTGCCCTGGGCACTTGGCTGCGCTGGCCTCTGTCACTCGGCTCCTCTACCCCAGAAGTCGCTCACTGGAGTCTCAGCTGAAGCGTGGGCTGCTGTGACGGCGCCCAGCGACGGCCCCTCTGTGCCAGCCTCGGCCCTGCCCTGAGCCTTCAGGATCCTCCTGTGACCTGGGATGGTGGCCACACAGCTCCTTGGCCCATGGGGTCTCTCCTGGGACGTCAGCACCAGCCCGGAGCCTGCGTGGACAGGGCCCAGGCGGCGGCTGGCGAGTGGAGGGTGGGCAGCCGGAGGGCAGTGGCTTGGCCAGCTGGGGTCCTGCAGGCCCGGCTGCCCTGCGCTCCACGGCCCCTGTGGACTCAGGTCGGCCTCCTCAGGGAGGCCAGCCTCCAGGGGCTCTGGGTGCCTCTCCTGGGGCCACCACCTTCCAGGGTCCATGCTTCCCCAGGTTGCTGGGGCACGATGACAGAGCAAGGCCTCGGGTCCTTCTGAGGGTCCCACCACCTCTCCAGCCCCGGCAGGGTCCCCTTCTCCTAACTGCAAGGCGAAGAGAGAGGGCAGCTCCCCACCCTGCAGACGAAGGGTTCCGGAACCTTCTGGGTGGACACGGCTGCCGCGCGGTTTCCTCCTCTGTGGCTGGAAGCCACCGCAGAGCCTCCTCAGCTCTTGGATAATTTTTAAAAGGACCAAACAGGGAAGTGTCAGGACCAGGTCTCCTCCAGCTTCTCAGGCTGTGGGGAAGGGGGACAGTGCCCGGGGCCTCAGAACCAGGGTTCCTGGAGCTGAGAGTTGCAAAGTCTGAGTCCCTGCTTCACCTGGGACACAAACAGGGAGGCAGGACGAGGCCACAGAGCCCTGGAGCTCAGAGAGGCCACACTCCCCCGGTGAGACCTCCCTCCCCAGATTACACCTCCCCCTGCCCAGGTGAGACCTCCTCCCAGGTGAGACCTCCTCCCCAGGTCAGACCTCCTCCCAGGTGAGACCTCCTCCCCAGGTCAGACCTCCTCCCAGTGAGACCTCCTCCCCAGGTCAGACCTCCTCCCCAGGTTAGACCTCCTCCCAGGTGAGACCTCCTCCCAGGTGAGACCTCCTCCCCAGGTGAGACCTCCTCCCCAGGTCAGACCTCCTCCCAGGTGAGACCTCCTCCCCAGGTCAGACCTCCTCCCCAGGTTAGACCTCCTCCCAGGTCAGACCTCCTCCCAGGTGAGACCTCCTCCCAGGTGAGACCTCCTCCCAGGTCAGACCTCCTCCCAGGTCAGACCTCCTCCCAGGTCAGACCTCCTCCCCAGGTTAGACCTCCTCCCCAGGTTAGACCTCCTCCCAGGTCAGACCTCCTCCCAGGTGAGACCTCCTCCCAGGTCAGACCTCCTCCCAGGTCAGACCTCCTTCCAGGTCAGACCTCCTCCCATGTCAGACCTCCTCCCAGGTGAGACCTCCTCCCAGGTCAGACCTCCTCCCAGGTCAGACCTCCTCCCCAGGTTAGACCTCCTCCCCAGGTTAGACCACCTCCCAGGTGAGACCTCCTCCCAGGTCAGACCTCCTCCCAGGTCAGACCTCCTCCCAGGTGAGACCTCCTCCCCAGGTCAGACCTCCTCCCAGGTGAGACCTCCTCCCATGTCAGACCTCCTCCCAGGTCAGACCTCCTCCCAGGTCAGACCTCCTCCCCAGGTTAGACCTCCTCCCATGTCAGACCTCTTCCCCAGGTGAGACCTCCTCCCCAGGTGAGACCTCCTCCCAGGTCAGACCTCCTCCCATGTCAGACCTCCTCCCCAGGTGAGACCTCCTCCCAGGTGAGACCTCCTCCCAGGTGAGACCTCCTCCCATGTCAGACCTCCTCCCAGGTCAGACCACCTCCCAGGTTAGACCACCTCACCAGGTTAGACCTCCTCCCAGGTGAGACCTCCTCCCCAGGTTAGACCTCCTCCCCAGGTGAGACCTCCTCCCCATGTCAGACCTCCTCCCAGGTGAGACCTCCTCCCATGTCAGACCTCCTCCCCAGGTGAGACCTCCTCCCCAGGTGAGACCTCCTCCCAGGTGAGACCTCCTCCCAGGTGAGACCTCCTCCCATGTCAGACCTCCTCCCCAGGTGAGACCTCCTCCCAGGTGAGACCTCCTCCCAGGTCAGACCACCTCCCAGGTTAGACTTCCTCCCAGGTGAGGCCTCCTCCCCAGGTGAGGCCTCCTCCCCAGGTGAGACCTCCTCCCAGGTCAGACCTCCTCCCCAGGTCAGACCTCCTCCCAGGTGAGACCTCCTCCCAGGTGAGACCTCCTCCCCAGGTTAGACCTCCTCCCCAGGTGAGACCTCCTCCCAGGTGAGACCTCCTCCCAGGTGAGACCTCCTCCCCAGGTGAGACCTCCTCCCCAGGTGAGACCTCCCCCCAGGTCAGACCTCCTCCCAGGTGAGACCTCCTCCCCAGGTTAGACCTCCTCCCAAGTGAGACCTCCTCCCATGTCAGACCTCCTCCCAGGTCAGACCTCCTCCCAGGTGAGACCTCCTCCCCAGGTTAGACCTCCTCCCATGTCAGACCTCCTCCCCAGGTGAGACCTCCTCCCCAGGTGAGACCTCCTCCCAGGTGAGACCTCCTCCCATGTCAGACCTCCTCCCAGGTGAGACCTCCTCCCATGTCAGACCTCCTCCCCAGGTGAGACCTCCTCCCCAGGTGAGACCTCCTCCCAGGTGAGACCTCCTCCCAGGTGAGACCTCCTCCCATGTCAGACCTCCTCCCCAGGTGAGACCTCCTCCCAGGTGAGACCTCCTCCCAGGTCAGACCACCTCCCAGGTTAGACTTCCTCCCAGGTGAGGCCTCCTCCCCAGGTGAGGCCTCCTCCCCAGGTGAGACCTCCTCCCAGGTCAGACCTCCTCCCCAGGTCAGACCTCCTCCCAGGTGAGACCTCCTCCCAGGTGAGACCTCCTCCCCAGGTTAGACCTCCTCCCCAGGTGAGACCTCCTCCCCAGGTGAGACCTCCTCCCAGGTGAGACCTCCTCCCAGGTGAGACCTCCTCCCCAGGTGAGACCTCCTCCCCAGGTGAGACCTCCCCCCAGGTCAGACCTCCTCCCAGGTGAGACCTCCTCCCCAGGTTAGACCTCCTCCCAAGTGAGACCTCCTCCCATGTCAGACCTCCTCCCAGGTCAGACCTCCTCCCAGGTGAGACCTCCTCCCCAGGTTAGACCTCCTCCCATGTCAGACCTCCTCCCCAGGTGAGACCTCCTCCCCAGGTGAGACCTCCTCCCAGGTGAGACCTCCTCCCATGTCAGACCTCCTCCCAGGTGAGACCTCCTCCCATGTCAGACCTCCTCCCCAGGTGAGACCTCCTCCCCAGGTGAGACCTCCTCCCAGGTGAGACCTCCTCCCAGGTGAGACCTCCTCCCATGTCAGACCTCCTCCCCAGGTGAGACCTCCTCCCAGGTGAGACCTCCTCCCAGGTCAGACCACCTCCCAGGTTAGACTTCCTCCCAGGTGAGGCCTCCTCCCCAGGTGAGGCCTCCTCCCAGGTCAGACCTCCTCCCCAGGTCAGACCTCCTCCCAGGTGAGACCTCCTCCCAGGTGAGACCTCCTCCCCAGGTGAGACCTCCTCCCAGGTGAGACCTCCTCCCAGGTCAGACCACCTCCCAGGTTAGACTTCCTCCCAGGTGAGGCCTCCTCCCCAGGTGAGGCCTCCTCCCAGGTCAGACCTCCTCCCCAGGTCAGACCTCCTCCCAGGTGAGACCTCCTCCCAGGTGAGACCTCCTCCCCAGGTTAGACCTCCTCCCCAGGTGAGACCTCCTCCCCAGGTGAGACCTCCTCCCAGGTGAGACCTCCTCCCAGGTGAGACCTCCTCCCCAGGTGAGACCTCCCCCCAGGTCAGACCTCCTCCCAGGTGAGACCTCCTCCCCAGGTTAGACCTCCTCCCAAGTGAGACCTCCTCCCATGTTAGACCTCCTCCCAGGTCAGACCTCCTCCCAGGTGAGACCTCCTCCCCAGGTTAGACCTCCTCCCATGTCAGACCTCCTCCCCAGGTGAGACCTCCTCCCCAGGTGAGACCTCCTCCCAGGTGAGACCTCCTCCCATGTCAGACCTCCTCCCAGGTCAGACCACCTCCCAGGTTAGACCACCTCACCAGGTTAGACCTCCTCCCAGGTGAGACCTCCTCCCCAGGTTAGACCTCCTCCCAGGTGAGACCTCCTCCCCAGGTTAGACCTCCTCCCCAGGTGAGACCTCCTCCCCATGTCAGACCTCCTCCCCAGGTGAGACCTCCTCCCCAGGTGAGACCTCCTCCCAGGTGAGACCTCCTCCCAGGTGAGACCTCCTCCCCAGGTGAGACCTCCTCCCCATGTCAGACCTCCTCCCCAGGTGAGACCTCCTCCCCAGGTGAGACCTCCTCCCAGGTGAGACCTCCTCCCAGGTGAGACCTCCTCCCAGGTGAGACCTCCTCCCAGGTCAGACCACCTCCCAGGTTAGACCTCCTCCCAGGTGAGACCTCCTCCCATGTCAGACCTCCTCCCCAGGTGAGACCTCCTCCCCAGGTGAGACCTCCTCCCAGGTGAGACCTCCTCCCAGGTGAGACCTCCTCCCATGTCAGACCTCCTCCCCAGGTGAGACCTCCTCCCAGGTGAGACCTCCTCCCAGGTGAGACCTCCTCCCAGGTCAGACCACCTCCCAGGTTAGACCTCCTCCCAGGTGAGACCTCCTCCCCAGGTTAGACCTCCTCCCCAGGTGAGACCTCCTCCCAGGTCAAACCTCCTCCCCAGGTTAGACCTCCTCCCAGGTGAGACCTCCTCCCCAGGTGAGACCTCCTCCCCAGGTGAGACCTCCTCCCAGGTGAGACCTCCTCCCCAGGTGAGACCTCCTCCCAGGTGAGACCTCCTCCCCAGATGAGACCTCCTCCCAGGTGAGACCTCCTCCCAGGTCAGACCTCCTCCCAGGTCAGACCTCCTCCCAGGTGAGACCTCCTCCCCAGGTTAGACCTCCTCCCCAGGTGAGACCTCCTCCCCAGGTGAGACCTCCTCCCAGGTGAGACCTCCTCCCCAGGTTAGACCTCCTCCCAGGTGAGACCTCCTCCCAGGTGAGACCTCCTCCCCAGGTCAGACCTCCTCCCCAGGTCAGACCTCCTCCCCATGTCAGACCTCCTCCCAGTTAGACCTCCTCCCAGGTCAGACCTCCTCCCAGGTTAGACCTCCTCCCCAGGTTAGACATCCTCCCAGGTCAGACCTCCTCCCAGGTGAGACCTCCTCCCAGGTGAGACCTCCTCCCATGTCAGACCTCCTCCCAGGTGAGACCTCCTCCCATGTCAGACCTCCTCCCATGTCAGACCTCCTCCCCAGGTGAGACCTCCTCCCCAGGTGAGACCTCCTCCCAGGTCAGACCTCCTCCCAGGTCAGACCTCCTCCCCAGGTCAGACCTCCTCCCAGGTCAGACCTCCTCCCAGGTCAGACCTCCTCCCAGGTGAGACCTCCTCCCAGGTCAGACCTCCTCCCCAGGTCAGACCTCCTCCCAGGTGAGACCTCCTCCCAGGTCAGACCTCCTCCCAGGTGAGACCTCCTCCCAGGTTAGACCTCCTCCCCAGGTGAGACCTCCTCCCCAGGTTACACCTCCTCCCCAGGTCAGACCTCCTCCCAGGTCAGACCTCCTCCCAGGTCAGACCTCCTCCCATGTCAGACCTCCTCCCCAGGTCAGACCTCCTCCCAGGTGAGACCTCCTCCCAGGTTAGACCTCCTCCCAGGTGAGACCTCCTCCCATGTCAGACCTCCTCCCCAGGTGAGACCTCCTCCCAGGTGAGACCTCCTCCCATGTCAGACCTTCTCCCCAGGTTAGACCTCCTCCCCAGGTGAGACCTCCTCCCAGGTGAGACCTCCTCCCAGGTTAGACCTCCTCCCCAGGTGAGACCTCCTCCCAGGTCAGACCTCCTCCCAGGTCAGACCTCCTCCCAGGTGAGACCTCCTCCCAGGTCAGACCACCTCCCCAGGTCAGACCTCCTCCCAGGTCAGACCTCCTCCCAGGTTAGACCTCCTCCCCAGGTGAGACCTCCTCCCAGGTGAGACCTCCTCCCAGGTCAGACCTCCTCCCCAAGATAGACCTTCCCTGAGACAGGATTCACATGGGTAGACCTCACCCCGCCAAGGCCCGTAACTCAGTAGGTGTCAGCACATCCAGAGTGGCACAGCCTTCTCCACAGTCTACCCACATCTGTCACTGGTTATTAGTGGCCCTGGCAACCACTGTGTCCTGCTGTCCAGATACGCCCTCTGGACAGCAGGTGAGAGGGAGCCCGACACTCTGTAGCCTGTCGGGTTGACTCTGCTTAGCGGTCTTGGTCCGTCTGTGTTGTGGCCTGTGCAGTCCTTCATCCCTTTTTTTGTCTGAGTAATATTCCACTGTGTGGTTGTGGGGCCTCTGTTTAGCCACCCAGCTGCTCCCAGGGCTTGGCTTGTGCAATAGCCCTGCGGTGACATCTGTGGGCGGAGCCGTGAGGACACTGGGACTCGGATCTCTTGGGGATGCACCCAGGGACCCATTGGTCACATGGTAACTCTGTGCTGCATTTTGGGGAGCTGCAGACGGTTTTCTAAAGGGGCTGCACCTTTGACAAACCTGCTGGCCGCCCCCGAGGGCCCCAGCTGCTCCGCATCCCATCATCCACCTTTAGGACTGACCGTGCCTTCCTGGTGGCGGGGGTGACCTCTTTCCTGAATTCTCTGGAACATTTAAACACTGGGAGAGTCTGCAGCCCTTCTAGATCCCGGCTCCTCTGGAGGCCAATGGCTCCTTGTCCCCGAGCCCTGGTCCCCGTGGTAGCCAAGGTCTGGCCACCCCGGGCTCGGCCACAGTCCTCATCCTCCCAAGCCCTGGTCTGAGGCCCCTTTCCCGTGGAGGCCTTCACCCCGGGGGAGGTGACAGGGACAGGACTCCTCGTCTCAGCCTCCTCGGCTGGACTCGGAGGTGGACCACAAACACCTTCTGTACGCGGCATCCACCGGCCCTCCAGAGGGGGACACCGACCCTCCAGAGGACAGAGACAGGGCCTGCCCGGGACCGGGCTGGGGGTTTGGGGCCAGCAGTCTGACCTAAAGCCCCGCGTGTCCCCCAGGGTCCCACTGTCCAGCAAGGCCTGAGGGGCTTCCTCCTCGCCCTGAGTCAGGGAGCCCATTGGTCAAGGTCTCTCTCCAAAGAATTGTCTGTCCACCGGGCGCCAGGGACACACCTGTCGTCCCAGCCGCTCAGGAGGCTGAGGCAGGAGGATCTCGAGGTCCAGGCCAGTCTCGGCAAGCTGGCGAGGCCCTCAGCAACTCAGGGAGACCCTGTCTCCAAATAAAATAGAACAAGGGCTGGGGAGGCGGCCGAGTGGTTGAGCACCCCGAGGTTCAATCCCTGGTACTAAAAAAAAGAAAGAAAAAGAAAAAAATGAATAAATTCTATGTGAGTCAAAAAGGCCACAGTCTCGGGGCTGGGCTGGGGCTCCGCGGTACAGCCCTTGTGCCACACGAGTGAGGCCCTGGGTTGGGTCCTCAGCACCACGTAAATAAATAAATAGATAAATAGTAAGGATATGGTGTTCAAAAAACAAAGGCCACAGTCTTTCCACCTCAGGGTCTCACATGGTTCTGATGACTTTAGGTACTGGCCAGTATCGATTTCAAGGTTTCAAATCCTTGATGATTGATTGGCTGATTGATGATCGATTGATTATTGATTGATGTTGGTTGATCACATTCACTAAACCATGAGTTTCCGAGAGGGTAGAGACTTCCTCCTCCCTGTGGCAAGCTCCTACCGGGCACCCGCTGCCCACCGTGGCCACATTTTCTGAGGAGTGACTGGCCCGAGGGTCCGGGTCACACAGGGTTCCAGGTCTTTCTGTGCGGCGTCTCCCCGGGGAGGGGCTCTGCTGAGCATCCAGGGACCACAACTGAACGCCACCCGACTGCAGGCTCCGACCGTGGCCCCTTGGCCTCTCTGGACCTCAGTGAATCTGCAGGGGACCTGCCTGACGGTCAGGGGGACCTGGTGGCCGCTGTCCCTGTGACCACACCATGTTTCTCTCTGGGCAGGGGCTTGGGGACAGAGCTGAAAGGAGATGCCATCTCAGGGTGACTCAGGTCCCACACTGCATCATGGGGAGTCACAGGAAGGATCACAATGTCCCCGAGAAGTGACGTGGAACACACTGGTCAGCGAACGGGAGGGAAGTGAGTGAGCGGTGGTGAGGACCGTGCTCAGCGCGATCGGGAAGGGGAGCCCTCGGGTTGCTCAATCCCCGTGACGGCGAGGCCCAGGGGCCCAGGCAGCCCGCAGCCTGGAGCTGGAGGCCCTGTGGGGAGTCCTGTGGCCTCCACCTGCCCGAGGGGGAAGCCTCGTTCCGCTCAGGACGAGGACCCCGGCGCTGCCCCCAGCCCTGGGGTCTCAGGAGCTTGAGAGTCTCCAGAAGTGTCTTTTCTTGGTTTGGTTCTTTGTGCCACCCGGCCTCACCGGTGTCAGGTTCTGCACAGGCCACACCAGGCCAGCCACGTGCCCTGTCCCCTCCCCAGGGCTGAGGGTGGCCGTCATAGTCCACGGCTACCAGTGCCTGGCACGGAGCCCTGAGCCTCACCTCCCCCCAGGTTGGGGAGTTTATCTAAAACAGTCGAAACCAGGATCTCAGAGAGGGGCCCGTGCCCCGTGACCCCTGCAGCCTACTCATGACGCAGGACGTGGAAACCACCCAAGTGCCACGGAACCATGAGCAGGTGAGCGAGGAGGGCGTGGCCTGCCGTATGGTGGAATATTACACAGCCTCCAAAAGGGAGGCCAGCCACAGCAGGCGGGTGACATGGGCCTGTCTCTTAAAAGAGCAAGAAACCCTTCCCAGAAGCCCCCGCAGATTGCCAGGGTCCATTCGTCCCCTGTGCCCAGCTCGGCCAGGAAAGGGAGACACCGGCTCCTCCGGGCGGCTCCTGGTGGCAGGGCTGAGGGTGGCGGGGGTGGGAGACGTGGTCGGGGTGGGCACTGGTCAGGGTCCCCAAGGCAGGGCGGGCTTTGCAGAGTCCTTCTCTTTCCAAGAAGGAAAAAGAGAGACTCAGCGGCTTCTATTACTGAGAAGTTGGGATGGTGCCTGCTTCAGACCCAGCCCGATCCGGGGCACTCAGTGCGTCTCAGTGCAGGTTGTCCCCGTCCTCCGGCTCCGTCTCGCGCTGCCCGCCACGCGCCCCTCGTCAGGCGCCCTCTCCCCCCCGCCCCCCGTGGCCGTGGCCCCGGCTGCTCCAGGCGACGTCCCACCTCCAGGCTCTGCAGCCTCCAGCTTCACCTTCGGTTCCCAAGTCCCAGGACCGAGTCCTTTGGCCCTGACTGCACCAGGCCCTGTCCCTGCGCTGCTGGGGGTCTCCACCGAGGGACAGGCCGCCACACACGGCCCCTGGACACAGGGAGGCGGCGCCCCAGGGTCAGTCACAGTTGTCTCCGGGGCTGGCCTCGGTGGCCGACGGCACTGTGGCACCTCCAGCCGTCACCCTGGTCCTGCTTGGAGCCTGGCGCCCAGCCCAGAGACGGAGCTGGCACCGTCCTGCCCCCGGGAGGAGGGAATATAAATAGTGTGATTCAAGGCCAGTGGGACGCATCCCGGGAGGACAGACGGGAGGGCACGGCCTCGGGACTCCCCGCAGTGGGCCTCGGCACCCGCCGCAGGATCGGCAGAGCAGGGGAGCACCACGGGGTGGGGGGACAGTGTGTCGAGGACCCAGGGGTACCTGCGTGCTGGCTTCGTGGGGCCGCCAGAGGGGACAGTGTGTCGAGGATCCGGGGCCATCCGCATGGCTGGCTCCGGGGGGACAGGCCGTGCAGGGAAGTCCGGCACATATGGGGACTGGGGAAGCCGCGTCACTGTCCCCTCACGGGGCCTGGAGCCTGCGCCCTGGGGGTGGCTGTCCTCTTCCCAACCAGAGTCCAGAGGCAGGGGACGGCTGGCCCAGAGCCCTGCGTGGTCCAGCGGGGCAGCGGGAAGGGCAGGAAGGGGAGGGCCCGTCCCCTGCAGGACAGACGGAGCCCACCTCCCTGTGCCCAGCTCCAGGCCACCCAGGTACCTCCAGCCACGGTCCTGTGCCCACCGCCTGCCAGGCCCCAGTGTTCACATGGTCACCCAACACTTAGGGGATGGGACAGTGGAGCACCCACCGCGTGCGACGGCTCTGGAAACGCGGGTCATGCACAGGGCTCCCCAGACACCCCGCCTTCCTGGAGCGGCCTCCTGGTGGGGAAGGGCCAGCTGCAGTGTGGAATGCCGGGAGCTCGCAGGGTCAAGTCAGGGCCACTGGGAGGAGGGCCCAGGGGCCCTGCACTTTGGAGGGAACTGTCCACTTGGCAGATGAGGAAACTGGGGCACAGAGAGGCTGTGTGGCTTGCCCAGGGTCACACAGCTCTTTGGCGGCAGAGGCAGGATTGGAACCCCAGCCTTCTGGCTCCAGAGTCCTGGGTCCTCTCCCAGAGGAGCGTTAGCACAGGCCCCAGCAGAACCAAGGGACAAGAAGGGACTTGAGGAGGGGCAAGCAGCCAAGCTGGAGGAGGGGCCGGCCTTCTCACTGGGCCAGCGCCCAGACTTCCAGCCTTGGAAGACACCTCTCCCCCTGGGGCCTCAGTGGCCACCTCACAGAAGGGGACTGGGGGTGCCTGGGGTCCTGCTGTGACGCTACCTAGTGACACCCCCCAGGCGGCCCCTGCCTGCCCCGCCCTCCGCTCTGCAGCTGGACATGGCCGGGAACAGCCCCCAGGCAGCCCCCTTGATTCCACCCCCCAGGACTCTCGCCTGCGCTGGCCCCTGGCATCATCTCCCCTCGGCTCCCCGAAGTGACAAGGAGCCCCCCAGACAGATGCAGGGGCGAGACGGCGGTGGCTCAGGGCTCGGGCACACCCACCCGCGCAGGGACGGGCGCCTGGGGACGCACGTGGAGCCCCGCACCACGCCAGCCGCAGGCTCGCCCAGGGACACCGAGGCAGGCACAGAAGGCGCCCAAAGCCACGGGCCTGCTGAGACACACCAGCCGCAGGTGTGCGAGACACGCTGGGCCCTGGGAGGGCACCACGGGTGCCAGGGCCAGGCACAGACAAGGGGCAGAGCCCCCGCCCTGGCACCGCACGGTCCCCGGGCAGCGGCCCAGGACGGAGACAGCGCACACCCCACTCGGTGGCCTGGTGGCCTGCAGATGCTGCTTCCCCATGGCATGGGCACAAGGAGCCATTATAGCCTGGCGCCTCCGACCAGCCCCGCTGCCAGGTGCGCACACGTGGGGGCGGAAGCTGGCTCCCGTCTGCCCACCCGGGGACCCTGGCAGCTCCAGAGGTCCTGCCCGGTCCTGCAGAGCCGGAGGGCTCAGCTCCCTGGCCACCTTCCCTTCCAGCTCCGGGGACCATTTACCCCCCTCAGAGGGCCGCCAGGGCTTGGAGGGCCAGGGCCCAGGGGCAGCCGCAGGAGCCCAGATCCGGGCACACAAGGTGGCTTCAGCCAGCCACCTCCCCGCCTGAGCCTCGGCCACCTCCCCTGAGCCTCGGCCACCTCCCCCCGAGCCTCGGCCTCCCTGATTGTGAGGTGGGATGCTGCTCACAACCGCCCCAGGAGTGGGGGCACCTGGGATCGGGTCAGAGGACACAGCCTCCAGGCAGAGGACACGGCCCACGCCTCTCCTCTGTACCTCAGACGCTCACCTGGGGGTGGGACGTCTCTGTCCCTTCCCCCAGGATGGCCTGTTCCTCCAGACCCTCACACCCAGGACGGGCCTGGCACACAGTGGGACTTCACCAGGCGGCCACGTCATTGTTTAAGGGCTGAGGCGCGTCTGTTCTCATCCCGGCCCTGCTGGCCGCGTGGGGGTGCCGCTGCCTTGGCCACGGTGGGCTTCCGATCCCCAAGCAGCACAGGGAGCTTCTGAGGGACCATCAGGCCCCGCCCTTCCTGGAAGGCTTCGCCCGCCGTCCCCCGTGAACTCCTGCTCCTACTCCAGGACCCTGGCAGGCGGGGACAGGTGACCGGGGTGGCCAGCACGTGCTGCTGGGCCTGGAGCCCGTGACCCGGCTCCCGCCCTCCTGCGCCCAGCAGGAATGTGGCCCGGCGGCCAGACCCACCTAGTTTTCAAAAGAAGCCAGAGGAATGCGTTCTGGGCGAATCTCCTGGTACCGCAGCCTTGGCCCCTGATCCACGTTTTTAAAAGCTACTTCAAGGCCAAACCGAGCAGATCTCCAGACTGGACTTGCCTGGGGCGGCAGGTCAGCAGGTCTGCGCTGGGAGGCCTAACAGGTGCGGTCACCTTCAGGGGTAAGAAGGCACTGGCCACAGTCTGTCCTGAGTCTCACTTGTAGCCCTCTTGCTGCAGCTGTGGGGAGAGGGCCCTGGGACAGCTGAGGCAGGGCAGAGGGGGGTCAGTGACACAGAGGCAGCACCCAGCTCGGGCAAGACCCAGGTGGAGGGTTCTCAGCCTGGGGACTGGGAGGCCAGCTCATGGCTCCAAAATCCCTCCCTGGCAGGCCCAGGGGAAAATCCGCGCCCACGGTGGCTCCTCCTGCCCGGCTGCCTCGCTCAGGGTACAGACGGGGGCTGAGGCCCGGCCTCCAGAGACAGGCCTCGAGAGCTGGCAGGCCCGCTCCCTGGGAAGTCCCTCTCGGGGCCTGGGTGGGTGCCAGCGACGCCCAGCCTCCGCCGCTCCTGCCGTCCAGCAGGTCCTCACGCCTCCATCCTCCCTGTGTAGAACTTTCCAGAAACAGCAAAATGAGAAAGCCCCTCTCTGGAGCCAGGCCTCCTCGGCGTGGCCCTGGGACTGTGGGAGGGAGCTGTCCTCAAGCCAGGCCCCTCGGGGTCTGAAGTTCCACCAGCCGAATCCTCCACCAGGCCCCGGGTCACCCGCGGGGGGCAGTGGCCGGGCCTCAGCGCTGGGACTGCGCCTGTCAGAGCAGGGAGGCCCACAGCAGGTGGCCCAGGCCAGGAGGCAGAGGAGCGCCCCCTAATGACGGTACCCCACACTGGCGCTCAGCATGGCGGCACCCCACAGCCCAGGTCACTCACCCAGCACACGTGACTCCATGGGGGACCTCACAGAGCTGGACTTTGCTTTCGGGGGTGGGGAGCTACTGCCAACCCCCAAAGTGTAGCGGCAGGTAGGGGCGAGTGCAGAGGGCAAACACTCACTGGGTTGGGACACAGAGGTGCCAGGGAGCAAGGTAGGAGGGAAGGAGGGACAAGGGGGCAGACCCCCCCCGCCCAACCCAGCAGGGGCCCAAATCCCAGAGGGAAGGAGGCTGTGGACGGCTGAGGAAGGACTGGCGGGTGCAAAGGCCCTGAGGCAGGATGTGATAGTGTGTTGGAAGAGCAGAGGAGAGAGGGCAAGACGGAGTGGGAGGAGACGAGTCTGAGGGGAGCAGATCACAGGGGCCTGCGGGTCACGGAGAGGACTTTCCTGCCGAGGAGGTGGGAGCCCCGAGGTCGTGAGCAGCAGAGGCTCCTGCCCTGACTTCCATCGTAGCCCGTGAGAGAGCAGAGGCCTACAGAGGGGGAGCCTTTGGCCCCAGATCATGTGGACAGCCAAGGACAGGCAGGACACAAGCCGTCACCCTGAGACTCTCAAAGCGGGACATGCCTGTCACCCGCTGCCCCTGGGTCCCTTGGGAGCCAGGAGTCCAGGCAGGGGGTGGGGCCTCTTGGGGCTGCTCTCTGGGCCGCTGGCCGCCCCCCTCTGCCAGGTCTCCGGCTCGGGGTCACCTTGCTCCCGGGCCTGGGTGGGCAGCCCGTGCAAGGCCGTCCCACAGACTCGGCGCCGGCTGGGAGCCCAGGGTAAGTCCCTGGCCCCGGGTGGCCCGGGACCGTCACTTTCCTTTTCTTGTAAAAGGAAGAGAAATTGTCACCGTCAGTTTCGCTCTGAGCTCGTCCGCTGTCTTTCCAGTAACTGAGGCCCAGGGGCCGGCCACCACCCAGGGCTCCCGAGGGGCCTTGGGGACTGTGGTCCCGGCACCTGGCCCCCGCTTCACCTCCCCCCGCTCCCCCGGGGCTTGTGGGGTTTGGTTCCCCCTGACCCCAGAGCCAGCCCCCCCCAGCCGCTGGGGCCAGGACTCCTCGGCTGTGGTCGGTCCCGTGGGTGTCTGTCCCCAGGCGCTGAACTCCTGGTGCTGAAAGCAGAATTGCTTTTCAGAAAATGTCATTACTCAAAAGGAAGCTGTCACTCCCACCGCCACCACAGCCTCGCCAACAGCCACCGTCTTCCTGGCCTGCCCAGGGGACGCTGAAGGTGGGGTTCAGAGGCCACAGCCTGCGGGGCAGCCACTGTGCTGACTCGGCACGGGAGAGGCTCACGCCCCAGGTCTTGGTGGCCTCGGCAGGGCCCAGCGGGAGCCCGCAGAGGGGACGCTGTCCTCCTGCTGAATCGGGGGCTGCCGTCCACCCTGCTCGGCCCCCTCCTCCTCCCTGCTTCCTCTTCCCCGAGAGGAAGGGCCACGGTGTGGTGTCAGGAGCTGAGTGGGTCGGTGACAGCCGCACACTTTAAGGGTGCAAGGTCGTCGTTCGTGGTGACAGTGACACTGGGTTGAGATGACAGGCCGGGGCTGCGGCTCAGCTCCGCTGGCCAGAGGGCTCTCCCTGCCGCCAGCCTCAGTTGTCTCCTGTAGGGCCAGGAGGGACGCCACGCTCCAGGTGGCTGGGGGGCCCGGGGGACCGGGATCAGGCATCCCGCGGTGCGCACAGTAGGTGTACACAGTAGCTGCGCACAGTAGGTGCACAGGAGCGCTGCTCCGCTCCTTCTCTCTATTGCCTTGGAGATGGCAGACCCCAGTGCCGAGTCGTCCCCGTGGTGCTGGCCTGAGCCCACCCAGGCCCCGCCTCCGCCGCCACTGCTGAGCTCTGGTCTCCACGGCAACCCGAGCAGCGAGGTCCTGCAGGTGACTGAGCCCGGAGGCCACCCGCCACACACCAGTCCCTGCACCATACAACCTGACTTTGAGATTCCCATGGTGCGCCCATGTCACCAAGGGCCCAGTGGCACTCGGGTGTGACGGTGGGGTGTCACCTTTAGTCACTTTTTCCTTCTGAGATGACTCTAGACTGGCCTGCTGTGGGAGTGAGCAGAGAACCCACAGGCGCACCCCAGGTCCCCTGGAGGTAACCCCGCAGTGGGTCCCCGCAGGGTGCTGACGCGGACGTCCCTGCCCAGGAGCCTGCGCCGCCCACCCCGCGCCCACCCCGCCGGCCCGGCGGCAGAGCACTTCCTCTCTCCACCTCTGAGATTGTGTGGTCTCAAGAATGTTCTGGAGCTGGAATCGCAGGGTGCAGCCGCCGTCTGGGTTTTCTCAGCCTGATTCCCTGCGGCGAGGTCCCTCTGTCCTGTGCCTGGAGATCTGTTCTTCCTGGGGACAGCGCGGGCCGCAGGCCTCTGCACCTCTGACCCGGAGGCTCTGGGCTGGGTCCAGCTTCCCCCGGGGTCGGGAGCTGGCACCTCTGTGTGAACCTGTCCCCCGTCCTGTGTCGGGGAGGGCACCCACCGTGTGGCTCGGTGGCTTTAAGAAGCGGCTCGTTTTCTCGGACACCAGCATCACTCCGGGGCCTCAGGCGCGAGCGGGTGATCCGTCCTGCAGCTCCTCGGGCTCCCGACTCTGTTCTCAGTCCTTCTAGGCGGGCGGCAAGGTCCAGCTGTGGCTCTCCTCCCCATGTCCTCTCGGTGCCCAGTGCCTCTGGGGTCCTCTTCAGTGACCCTCTCTTCCTGGCTTTGCTCGGTTTCTATTTAGATTCTCCGCTGCTGGGTGGACAGGCTCTAGGCGCAGGACTCGGCCACACGGCGCCCACGGGGCTTCTCCCCGAGGCCCTTCTTATTTGGAGACAGGTTCCCTCTGAGCTGCTTTGGGCCTCGCTGGGTGGCTGAGGCTGGCTTCAAACCTGCGATCCTCCTGCCTCAGCCTCCGGAGCCACGGGATCATGGCCGTGCGCTGCCGCTGCGCCTGGGTCCTGGTCCTCAAGGACCCTTCCACCGAGCGGACGTGTTTGTTTTGATGAGGTTCCCTCTGTCGACCCTGCTCCTTGTTCTTCATACAGACGTCCCGATGCCCCGGGTATTTATTGAAAACGCCGTCCTCCCGCCACCCAGTGACCGCTGCATCTGTGCGCCTCTGACCCTGGTCCCTCCGTGCTGCCCCGGGGATCTGTGTGTCCCTCCCTCTGGTCACCTCATTACTGCAGCGGTACCGCGACCTTGACGTTCACAGACGATTTCTCCTGATTATAGAGATGACATGTTCTCCGTCATTGATAAACAGGTGACAGAACTCTGTCCCTTAAAGTCATTCATTTAAAAAGAAAATACTGAGGCAGAGATGGCCAAGGATCCCCAAGACTCCCCTCCTCCTCCAGCACGCGGAGCTGCTGATGGTCAGGAGCTGCCCGGCCAGCAGCAGAGGTGACCAGCTCTGGCCAGTGGGACCTAAGGGGCAGTGCCGTGTTGTCCTCGTGGGCCAAGATGCTGAGCCTGTCCCTCCTCCACCATCTCCTGATTTTTGATGGACGTCAAAAATCAGTTTGGGGCCAGGTGTGGTGGCACATGCCAGTGATCCCAGTGACTCAGGAGGCTGAGGCAGGAGGATCCCAAGTTCAAGGCCAGCCTCAGCCACTTAGCAAGGCCCTAAGCCACTTAGCAAGACCCTGTCTCTAAATAAAATATAAAAAGGGCTGGGGATGCCTCTCAGTGGTGAAGAGCCCCTGGGTTCAATCCCCGATCCCCAAAACATCATTTTTTGACAGGGTCTACCAGGTGACCTCGGTCTACCTGTCAAAGATGACAGAGGACACACCACTCAGGATGCCTGAGTGGCAGTGCCAAGCCGAGCTCCTCCCCTTGTCAAACGTCCCTATGACCAGGAATTTGTGCTTCTATAAGTGAAGTGCTGCAGCACTGCTAAAAGTTAAAAATAGAAAGAAAAATGGAACTCCTCACGCCCAGCCGTGCCCTGGCGCTCACGCTGCGGGGGGCGTGTACCCCAGTCCTGTGATATGAAGATGGCATTCTTCCCTCTATAACAGAGAAGCAGAGACCCAGAGAAGGAGTGGGCTGTACCCAAGGTCACACAGCAAATCCAGGGCTGAACTCACGAAATTCCACGAGTCAAAGGTAACTGACCTCCCTGAACCTTTGATTCCTTCTTTGAAAGGACAGGCAAGTCGGAGCACGATGCCCAGGACTCCCAGTGGACAATCATGAAAGCAGAACGTGAGTAACGATTCCTCGTGAGGCAGGGCAGGAGCCCCCAGGGCAGGGCGACGCCAGTTTTGGGGAGAAGTAATTTTAAGACTTCCCACCTTTCATGGGGTTCGGGGAACAATTTATAATGAGCCCTAATAACCACCGTGCCCTGGCCATGGCCCCGGAACAAAGTCCCTGCCTCCTAGAGCCGCCGGGGCCTGTGGTGTGGCTCCGCGTGTGGAGGTTGTGGAAAAGGAGGCCATGAGGGGTTTATGGGAACCGAGGGGGTCAGAGGGCACCAGGGTGCGGCTCTGGGGGGGCCTGGGGGTGGGCACAGCTGGGTACCAGGCATGAGCTGGCAGCTCTGGTCAGCTGTGGCCTGCCGTCCACCACCCTGAGGCAGCTCAGTCCCCGGCCCGGGGCACTGGGGACCGCAGGCGGGGGAGGCTGAGGCAGAGGTGTCTGGTGCCCGTCCCTGGCCCTTCCCCTCTGCAGGGCCAGTGAGCGGGGGTGAGGAGTGGGACGGGCGGCTCCAGCCTGGACCTCCTGTTGCTTGGAGGCTGTTCCGGCTCAGGCCCCCTGCAGTAGCCTCCAGGTGATCCTGGCAGGCAGCCAGGCTTGCAGCCCCGTGTGGCCCCCCGTGGGGTCCCCCTGCGGATCCCAGGACATTTGCTTCACCTGGTGGTGAGTCAGCAGTCGGCTCTTTCCTCTCCTCCTCAGCCTCTGGCTGCCCGGCTGCGTCTCTGCTTGGAGCCTCTCCTCTGGGCCTCCCCACTCTTCTCTCCAGCACAGATGCCAGGTCACCTGTCCCCCCCCCCCCTTCTGCAAGGACCTCATGACCAACCCTCTCCCTGCCCGCCCTGATGTGCAGAGTGAAATGCAGAGCGGAGACTGGGGAGGCTGGAGGCCCAGGCCACTTGCCCTCCCCAACACCCCCGCACGCCCTGGTCAGGGGCCTGATTACCACACCTCAAGGTGGCGGCTGGCAGCTGGCGGGTGCCAACCCTCCAGTCACGGCTTTAATCGTCCCCTGGCCTTTGAGTTTATTTGAACAAGATCCAGTTCTGACCTGGACCAAGGCGGGCGGCGGGCGGAGGGCCAGGCTTTGGAGGGAGGAGGGAGGAGGGGACGGCTGCTGCCAGCCTGGACTCCCAGGGGACGCTGGCCCGGAGAGGAAGCCGCCTCCCGCAGCCCGGGCTGCCTCGCAGCTGTCCCCGCGGAGCTCAGCCCAGCTGGCAGTGGACATGGCAGCACATGAAGGCTCGGGCAGAGAGCTGGCCACCACCCGTCACTCTCGGGGACCGGGTGGAAGTGGGGGGCCATCGGGCCTGGTCCCTGGGGAGCCCAGCACTGGGGCGAGAGGCTGCAGTGTCTGATGGGAAACAGACCAGAGAGGGAAAGAGGCCGACCTGGGTTCACCCAGCCAAAAGGTGTCTGGACTGCGAGGGGTGCCCAGGGTGGTGCGGGTGGGGTGGGCAGCGTCCTACCTGCTCCGTGTCCTGGGTCTAGGCCCTGCTGGGTGGCCGGACAGAGGCTTGGGTTTGCCCAGCCTCGGGGTGCAGGGGGACAGGCTCCCGCTAGGTCCTGTGGAAGCCCAGGCGGGAGGCAGTGCAGGGGATGCTCAGCCCTGCCCGGGGTCAATGCCTGCCCTCAGGGCCGACCCTCAGCGGGGAGTTGGACAATAAACAACTACACAGACACTTAATATAAATGTTATTCTTGTATAATGTTTGTGAAGTAGAAGGTGAGATGTGGTGGGAAGAAAAATAAAGCCATGTGGGCAAAGCGGCGCAGGGCTACGGCAGATGGAGAGGTCAGGCAAGGCAAGAAGGAACCACGCCCGGTGTGGCCAGGAGCCGAGCAAAGGCCCTGAGGCAGGGCTGAGTGAGGAGGTGGGAGCAACAGCCGGAGGCCCGGCAGCCCAGATCAGGGCGCCCAACAGCTGCACCTGGAGCTCGGGAGACGTTTGCTGGATGAATAATAGAGACCTGAGGACTCCTTTCTTTTTCCTTTTAAAAGTATTTCTGCTTTAAAATTAATTTTAATTACAAAACACATTATTATGCTCTTTAAAGTCTTCTTACTTTACAGCTTAGACTTAAATCCCCTTTGACTTCCTCCTGGCCCCTCTCCAGGGTGGCTGTGATGGGTTTGGCTTGTGTCTGTCCAGGAATGATCTCTGTGCACCTACAGAGAAGTGCCTGGCGACATTGTGTGTGTGTGTGTGTGTGAGTGTGAGAGCGAGTGTGTGTGTGAGTGTGAGAGTGAGTGCGTGTGTGTGAGTGTGTGAGTGAGTGTGTGTGTGTGAGTGTGAGAGCGAGTGTGTGAGTGTGAGAGTGAGTGAGTGCGTGTGTGTGAATGTGAGAGTGAGTGCGTGTGTGAGAGTGTGCGTGTGTGTGTGTCAGTGGATCAGATGGGGCTCAGAGTTGCAGGCGCAGAAGCAGCCCTGGGTGGTGGCCATGGCTGGACTGTCCAGCTGAGCCGGGTGACGGTGTCCCGCTCTCTGGCCAGAGGCTGGTCTGGGGGTTGCTGTGGAGATGGCCGAAGGCGTCTGACTTTACATGAAAGAAACCACGTGCAAATCGCAGTCGGGCCTCACCCACCAGGCGAAGGCCTGAGAGCCGAAGAGAGGCCTCCTGTGAAGGAGGACTTGGCTCTGGACCCTGCCGTCCACCTCTGTCCCGTGGCCAGCCCCCCCTCACTTCAGGTTCGTGAACTCTTCAGTTACATAAACCAGTTTCTTTAAAAATGAAATTGAACGTGCGCACGCAGAGCAGGTTGGGTGTCTCTGGGGAGCCCTGGGAGAGGTGACAGGGACAGAGGCAGAGACTAAAGGTCCCTGGGGAGGACAAAGACTCGAGCTGTCGTCTCACAGACAGGGTCCCCAGAGGACCTGCCACCGTGGACGCTTCACATCCTGACCACCAGGGAAATGCAGATCAAAGCCACATGAAGAGGGAGGCCGCCACGGACCCACCAAAACGGCTAAGAGCAGGGGACACCGAGCGCTCAGGAAGGTGGACACCCCGTAGGGATGCGAAATGTCTCGAGCACCTGGGACCCCAGCACCGCCTTCCACAGGGCCCCGGGTCGGTCTGCCCGGCAGGAGCGCAGGCAGGGTCACCCGGAGACGGAGACGGGAGGGGGCTTCACGGCGTCTGGGCACACTCGGCCCCTCACGAGCTCCCCAGTGCCATCCGGGGACAGGGGGACAGGGCGTGCAGAGGCTGGGAGCCGACACCCGAAGCAACAGCCGGAAAGAGCCTGAAGACAGGGAGAGCAGGGAGGGACGTGGCGCTGCCCAGCCGGCGACTCTGTGCCTGCGAAGCTCTGGAAACAGACACAGCCCCCAGCCACCCTAGGAAAGCCGTGACGGGGACAGGGCCTGGGGAACGGGGCTCGCTCCTGGATGTGGTCGCGCAGGTGTGTTCCCCTGTGAGGACGCTGGGTCGTGGCCGGTGACCTGCGCGCTGTTCTGCACCTGTGACAAGTGCAGACTGACCCGGGCCTGGGGTGACGGGAGGGTTGGAGGACACAGCCCAGTGGTGACCTCCCCTGGTCTGGGCTGCGTCCCCACCACAGGGAGTTCTGCACAGAAGGCCACAGGCCATGCCCCCGGCTGCAGGGGCACGCAGCAGAGGTGAGGGTGTGGCCGAGTCCTGGACGGCCGGAGGGGCAGCGGGACCCCACGTCTGTTAAGAGCAAAGTCCTGCTGCTTCCTGGGAGTCTGAGCAGATTCCTGCAGGAGGCTCATCCTCTCATCTAGGCTCGGGGACGGTGACAGGGCCAGGTGACAGGTGACAGGGTGAAGGCTCTGAGAACCACCTGGCACGGGCGGGTGCTGCGTAGCTGTTTGCTGACGGCCATCGTTGCTGCGGACGGGCTCAGGTGGTGACACGCTGTGTCGCTTCCCAGGTGAGTGTCCCTGAGCCCACGGTGGCCTGGCCAGCGTCTCAGCCCCGCCCTGGAGGGGGGACACGGTTTCCCTGCCCTGGAACTGGGAGGACAGCCTTAGCCCAGCGCCCGGCACACGCCAGCTGTCCTCGCCGCCACCCAGTTGTCCTCACGTCCCTCCTGACCCAGGATGCTGGCCGTCCCCCCAGGCGGCCGCGCTGCTCCGCTGTGGCTGGCCGTCCCCCCAGCGGCTGCTCATTAACTGTCTCTTAAGTAACTGCCCCGATCAAAGGGCCGCTCCACCCTCCTCAGCTTTCTTGGAACAACAAATAAACAGGAAGCTAATGAGGCTGGGTCCCGGCTCAGGGCACGGCCAGCCCAAGAGGACACTAGTGGGTGGGGGTGGACGGACGGAGGGCAGGCGGGGAGTGAATCGGTGTCACTGGGATTGATGGGCAGACGGTGAGTGGACGGTGAGAGGAGGGGCAGGAGGAGGGGCAGGAGATGTGACAGGAGGAGGGGTGGAGGTGGGGCGGGAGGTGGGGTGGGAGCGAGGGGACAGAGGTGGGCGCAGGGCGGGTGGTGGAGAGGTGAGTGGTGGCCACGGAGACGGCCACGTGTGCTGAACTGCAGGCTCCTCCGGCACCTGGCTCACGTCCTTCCAGAGGCGAGGTGGCCGTTCAGCGAGGGACCCTGGCTTCGCGGAGTCAGAAGGAAGCCGGGCTGAACTCGGCCTCTGACCTGCTCCGGCTCCGTGGCCCGCAGCGAGCCTGTCACCGAGCCTGACTCCCCCCACCAGGACGTCACTCACAGGGGCCTCAGGGCTGGCCACTGCTCTGTCGGTGGGGACCCTCTCAGGGCCGCCCAGAGTCCGGCTGCTGGGGCTTGGGGCCGCCCGGTGCTGACTGACCACTGTGCTTTGGGAAGTGAGAGTCCCCACCCCCAGGACCGCTGTGGCAGGAGTGAGCTGGTGACAGGTGCCGGGCTCAGCCTCGGGCTTTGGGTGGGCGTGGCTGCTGCTCTCAGTGTCACCACTGTCACCCTCGCCCGTCAGGCCAGCGGGCACCCCTGGCATCTCCAGGTGACCCTCCGGTGGGGCTCTGCTGGACAGGGAGGTTCACAGGCAGAAGCACAGGGGCCTGGCCCCGGGGAGCGGCCTGGGCGGGAGGTGACTTGGTGTCTGGCCCTGCCGGACCGCAGCTCGCCAGCGTCCACCAAGGGACAGGGCAGGGGTGAGGGTCTGAGTCAGCGGGTCAGGGGAGCAGAGGAGGACGCACCTTCCCACCGCAGCCTGGAGCCCTGTCCAGCCAGGCAGCGGCCTCTGCTCCAGGTGCGGCCCAGAACCACCCGCCCCACGTTTGACCCTGGTCCTGGGTGGAGAGCCTCGCTGTCCCGAGCCATGGAGCTGGGCCCAGGGCTCAGGCCAAGGGCTTTGCCCGTGGACGAAAAGAGCTGAATTTGGAAAGCAGGTCCCTGAGAGGTTGGGTCTGAACAGAGGCCTGGAGGCCAGGAGGTGAGCAGGGAGTGGTGTGGGGGATAAGTGTTCTGGGCAAAGAGAGCCAGTGCAAAGGCCCTGGGGTGCAGGCCTGGCATTGTGGGCACAGGAAGAAGACTGTGAAGCAGGAGAGTGGGAGAATGGGGAGATGAGGACGGAGGGGATGGCAGGTTGTGCAGGTCCTCGTGGCCACAGGGAGGGATCCAGCTTTCACAGTGAGGAGACAGCAGAAGGGCTGACCAGCTTCTCACAGGATCCCTCAGGCTGGGAGTGGGCATGGGCTGGGAGTGAGGGACACAGGGCGGAGACCAGGTGGCTGGGAAGGAGGTATCTGCAAAGGTGCGGGTGAGCCGTGCCAGGGCTGGACCAGGGTGGGGACCGTGAAGTGCAGAGAAGGGACAGGATTCCGGAAGTCTCCTTGGATGTCAGTCGGCAAGCTCCTCTTGGGGACCTACTGTGTGCAGTGACAAATGCAGAGGTGATGAAAGTAAGACTTTGCCCAAAGCCGAAGCAACAGGAGGAAAATGAATACCGCCCTGGTGCCATGGAGCTGGAGCAGAAGTGTGGACCAAGGTCCCCGCGTCCCACCAGGGCCCACCCGAGACCCATTTTACAGATGAGGAAACTGAGGCCCTCTTAGCAAGGTGAAGCACGTGTCCAGAGTGAGGAGACTCCTCCCCGAGAGAACGTGGCGGGCAGCGATCCTCGCCTGGGGCTGCGGGCCCTGGTGCTGGGCAGGGCGGCCACAGGGGTGAGGCTTGAACTGGGCTCCGGGTGCACAGGGTGCTGTCTGCAGGCAGAGGGCCTTTCAGGCCTGGCCAGGCCCCGCCTCGTCCTCTGGGCCAGGGTTTCTCAAGCCTCGCTCAGAAGCTCTCTCTAAAGCCACCGGCTCTTCCTTAAGGAAATTGAATTTCTGTTGTTGTTTGGTTGGTTTTTAAAGAATAATTGACTGAGTGAGAAGCACCAGCCGCCCACTGACCCCGGGAAGCAGACGGTCCAGTGTGTTTTGGTCTTTTCTTGTGCAACCACCACCTTGAACTAGTTGCAAAACACTTTCCTCCTCCCGAGAGGAGACCCCGGTGCTCACGCTGCCCGCCACTTGCCCTCAGCAGCAACAGGCTTCCTTCTGTACTGCAGCCGTCTCTTCTGGAAGCTTCTTAGAGGTGGCTGGCGGCAGGGATGTGGCCCTGTCTCTCTGAACACCTCCGCGGGATGTAATGTCGCCAAGGTCCCCCCCAGGAATCAATGAATCGGTTCTAAAAGGAAAAACCGTAGGACGATCAGGAAGAGAAAAGGGACACTCCTCCCCTAACCGGAAGGAAAGTGGCCTTAACAGCTGCCACCCAGGGCTCTGTGCTTGAGGCCAGTCCAAAGGGGCTGGGCTGGGAGAGGGGCCAGTCCCCAGCGCCCACAGACTTCCTCTTGGGGTCACTCAGAAGCGTCCAAGGGAACCGCTGGAGGAGGGTGGCGGCCACCGTGTCCAGCTGCGGCACTGGGGGAGCCGACACTGCCAAGATGGGCCACCACCGCGAGTCCCCCCAGGGTCCTCAGATGCGCTCAGGGACAGCCAGGCCTGGGGGCTGCTGGGCGCTCTGCGGCGCCCCCTCCCCACTGACAAGGTGCGCGACGGCAACGGCCTCCGTCCTGTTCCCTTGTCCCTGCCCTTGGGCGCCAGGACCCGCGGGTCTGGGGCCTTGGTCTGGGGCGCGGATGAGCAGCTGCCCTCTCCCCCCGGCTTTTTCAGCCCGGCCACGATCATCTCTGTTCCCTGGCCCAGAGAGGTTGAGCGCGAACCCCAGGTCACACAGGGCTTTGGCCTGCGCCGCAGGCAGGCGCCGCGAGGACTCCTGGGAATGCGCGTGGCGCAGGGACTCCGGGTGGCACGAAGGGCGCTGCGAGAAGCGGGTCTCTCCGCCCACCGCCAGGCGGGGCGTGAGGAGGCTGCCTGCCCGTGAAGGTCTTGGGACGTCCTTGAGAAATGCCCGGGCTCAGCCTCCGCGCCTCAGCCTCCGCGCCTCAGCCTCCGCGCCTCAGCCTCCGCGGCTCAGCCTCCGCGGCTCAGCGCTCCGGTGCGCCTCCCTGCACGTCCACGGGGCTCAGATGCTGACATAAACCTTATTCCCAACCAGAAACGCTGTGCCCCTGCCTAAAAGGACCGTGAGGCCCCCGCCGGTGCCCCGCCCGGTCCCCGCTCTCCGGGAAGCACCAGCCTCTACCTGCGCGCTCCGCGCACCTGGCGGCAGGGCGGAGAGGCCGCTGTGCGCCTGCGCGGCTCCCGGCGCCCGCCCGCGGGGACACCGGAGGCCGGCGCGCGTCTCCGGGGCGTCCCGCGGGATGCCACCCGCTCACCCAGCCCCGGGTCGCCGCTCGGTCCCTGCTCGGCGACACTCTGGGTATCAGCTCTTCTCCCGGCCCCGTCCCACTTCCCCGCCTCCCGGCAGCGCCTTCCTGGGGTCACCTGCCTTCAAATTGCGCGCCTCGGCCTCGCCTCCCGGGAACCGCGCTGGGCACCGCCTTGCGGGCTGGAGGTGGTCAGCGAGACATGCGCAGAGGTGAACGGAGCCCAAGCTGCTGCCCCGCTGGCTTGGAGGTGGGACAGGTGGGGAAGGGGCTCAAGGGCCCTGCCCAGGGTCGCCGCCCCCGAGGACTGGGGGGGGGGGGGGTGAGGAGCCCCTTTCTCCCTTGGTGTGAGCCCGGGGAATCTCACGCCCCGTCCTGTGCCTTCCAAGGACAATGGGCAGCCCTTGGGCTGGGCAGCTGGCTGGAGGCGTGGGCAGCACTCGGTTCTGGGCTGGGCCAGGGGCCAGAGGGGAGGCAGGGAGGCCGCCTGGACCCAGCTGGAAGAGCCCCAGGGCGACGGGACTGACCAGGGCGGATGACCCCTTGACACACTGTGTGCATCTGAGGAGAGCGCCTGAGCCCATTCATTCAACAACTGCTTATTGAGTACCTACTGTGTGCTGAATGCCATGCCAGACACCGAGGGAATGCAGAGACAAAAATCTGTTGCAGAGTGACATCCTTGGGGACACAGACAAGAAACAGCAAATGCATGAATTCTGAAATGAAGGTGTTCAGTGCTGCAAGGAAAACACACCACGGGGCCGGTGGCCCACGCCTGCAATCCCAGCAACTTGGGAGGCTGAGGCAGGAGGATCGTGAGTTCAAAGCCAGCCTCAGCAACTTAGCGAGGCCCTGAGCAACTCAGTGAGACCCTGTTTCAAAATATAAGAAAGGGCTGGGGCTGCGGCTCAGTGGTCGAGTGCCCCTGGGTTCAATCCCCAGGACCAAAAAGAGTGAGAGTAGAGGAGCCAGGCACAGGTGGCTGAAGGCCAGGGGCAAGTGGTCACTGGGGCAGGTCAGAGTGAAGGGTTCCCTGGCCGTGAGTCCTTCAGAGAGGGGTCCACGGGCACGGAGGGGGACAGAGCCCCCGAAGGCCCTGGGTTTGCAGAGGGGCTTCCTCCTGGCCTCTCTGTGGGAAGGCGAGCCCGAGGGGAGAGCCCAGCCTGCAGGGGCCAGCTGCACCAGGATGGGCCGGGCCTCAGCTCTGCAGATCAGCAGCAGCCGTGGCCTCTCACGACAGCTCCTGCCCCGTGCCCAGGCACCATGCTCCCTGTGACCCTCCAGGGGCTGCCAGGCTTGCCCCTGCCCCGGGGGCCTTGTGGAGACAAGGGTGGACGAGTGGACCAGGGATGGTCTGGGCAGAGTAAGGGCCATTTGAATTGGCTTTTGAAGGGTGCAGAGGAGCTCGCTGGAGAGTTCACCAGCACCCAGCCTGGCCCACAGGCCCACGGGGTGTTCCAGTGACACTCCTCGACAGACCCATGGGAGCTGCCCCAGGCGGGTCGTTCAGGTGACCCCCCTGGGGAGTCTCGGCCGTCCACTTTACACCCCAACTACACCGACCTCGTTTGCCTTCAACTTGCCTGACTCTTTTTTTTTTTAACTCAAATTTTTTTTAAAAGAAAACATTTGATGTTATCACTGGCATTGAGATAACAAAGAACACGCCACAAGCCAACGTTAACCAGAGAAATAATCGCAACCAAAACAAAACAATGTCACTGAGGTCTACCTATTAGCAAAACACGAGAAACCCAGCCACAGGCTGGGAGAAGATATTTGCAGATCACATATTTGACAAAGCGCTGACCAGCATCCAGAATATATAAGGAGCGCTCCGAACCCATTAACAAGTAAACAATCCCGTTTTCACGGAGGCCAAAATGTTGGAACAGATACGACACCAAAGAAATGTGTCAATGGCAAATAGTCACATTCCACAAAGCGCCGTATCATTAACCATTAGGGATGAGCGAGTTAAAGCTGTGGTGAGATGGGCACCAACTTCAAGGGCTAAAATTTTAAAAATATTTTTAAAAGCCACCTGACAACACAAGGGTTGAAGAGGACCGGAGTCTTGAAGCTCTGATACCCCACTGGTGGGAGCTCAGAGTGATCTAGACGCTGGGGAAGAGCTCACCAGCGACTCACACACCTGCCACGTGACCCAGTAGTGCCACTCCTCGGAATTTACCCAGGGTAAACAAAAATTTGTGTCCACACAAAAACCTGTTTGCAAATGTTTAAATGGCTTTATTCACAATCGCTGAAATCTGGAAACGGTTCAAATAAACCTCAGGTGGTGAATGGCTCACCATGTGGCCCAAGGAAATATTAGGTGCCCATCAAAAAGGATCATCTACAGCCTCGCACAACTGCACACCTCTCCCCGCTCGCCCCCCAGCCCCGTGCAAGCCGGGTGAGCGCTGCCCCTGAGCTGCACCCAGCCCTGTGTGTGTGTGTCTTCAACGCCATGCTGAAGGGGAACCCAGACCCAAGAAGGCAGCACGCTGGGTCCCCAGGCGGCACCTGGAGTAGCACGGGTACAAGGACAGACCCGGATCAGAACCCAAGTCCACACGCCTGAGGGGCTAGTTGTGGTGAGGGAGCCGGGAGGGGGGCCCTCCAAGGGGAGGTGCGTGGAGGGGACAGAGGACACAGGGTGGTGACACTCTGCCTGTCCAGTGCCTGCCGGTGACACGCTCCGCGGCTCGTCAGGCCGAGGTCATCTCTTCCCTGCGTCACACCCCACACATTTGGGGGTTCAGCCAGAGATGGAGCTGGGCCAAGGGGGGGCAGGGGATGCTCTTCCTCGCGGAGGGGACAGCTGGGGTCCCGGAGGATCCTGGAAGGTTTGCAGAGGGAATAATCCCCACCGTGTGACCCGTGAGGTGGCCCCCAGGGTGGACGCTGCCCCACGCTGGGCTCCTGAACCCCAGGGCGCTGGGGCGGGCGAGCTGGGAAGGAGGAGCCTGTTCCAGGGCGGTCGGGAGGGACAGTCCAGCTGTGTCCCCGACGCCCAGCCAAGCCTGGTACGTGGTCAGCCTCCTGCTAGCCAGCCGCTCTCCACCTCTCACCCGGCGTCCCTGGCTGGGACACTCCTGTCGCCCACCTCGCCCCTCCCCCGTCACGGGGTCCCTCCCGGCGCTGCTGCCCCTTTCCTCGGCTGGGACTCTCTTCCCCTCTTGTCTCCTCCCATGGCTCCGTCGGAATAAGGGAGAGAAAACTACTTCAAACTGTTTTCAGCCCAAACCAGGAAAGGCAGCAGTTTCTGTAATCAGAGTCCAAGGGTGTGTGATTCAGGTCTGGCTGGATCCAGGAGCTCTGCCCCTGTCCGGCTCTCAGGCAGGTTTGGGCCCTTGGCTTGCTCATTCTCCATCCAGGGGACCCATGCGCGCCTTCACCACCTCTCTGCACTCAAGCCCCAGGACCTCCCCTGGGGGCCAATCACAGCCGGGAGAACTGGTCACATGTGCGCCCTGGGAGCCGGGGTTCTTAGGCACCCCCCAGGCCTGAAATGGGGAGAAGTGTTCTCTGGTAGGAAGCTGGGGTGCTATGGCTGGAAAACGGGGGGGGGGGGTGGACGCGGGCCTGTTCGCAGTCCTGTTCCCCTGGGCAGCCTAGTGTCCCCTCCTCCCGCGCCCCTTCCTCCTGGAGAGCGTCCGGAGGCCGTGGGATTCCAACATTCCAGAACTCTGGGACTGCGGCCAGGACTGGAGGCTGCTCCGCCATCCCGGGAACGTTCCGGTACTTCTGGGGACGGAAGTGTAGTGTCAGCCAGCGTCCCCCGGCCTGGCCTGGCCTGGGAACAGCTTCGAGGTGGCAGTGGGGCCTGGCAAGGAGCAGGCCCGGCACCCGCTGGAGGGGCACCCTCGACGCCTTGTTGACACAGGTGCGCTCCTGCCTTTCGTTGTCTTCCCTTTCCAGGTCCTCCCCCAGGGCTGCTGACAGACGCCCCAGGGAGGGGCGGGTAGAGCAGCAGGGACGGGACAGCGCCAGAGGGCCCCATCTCCCGCACCTGTTCCTGAGGGCCACCCATGGCCACTGCCCGGGAAATCAGGAGCCCAAGGTCCTGGGCTTCAAAACCACCCGAGTCCTTCAAGGAGACCCACGCCCAGCCGCCCTTTGTCCCCCAAAGGGCGTGGGGGACCCGAGAGGGAAAGAGGGTTCCAGCTGGCCCTGCAGCTAGCAAGAAGGGGGGGGAGGAGCAGCTGTTTCCTAGCCACCTACTGTGTGCCCAGCTGAGGACACACTGTGGGCCAGACAGACAGGATTCCTGTCCTGTGCAGCCAGAGCACAAAGAAGATAAACAGTGACACCTCCCTGAGCACTCTAAGTCAGGCAGGACGAGGACGGAGGGGTGCTCTGAGGTTGAGCAGGTGACATTTGAGCCCAGGAAGATGAGGAGATGGAAAGAAAGGCCATTCCAGGCCGGGGACAGAACATCTGCAAAGGCCCTGGGGCAGGAAGGGGCCCAGCGTGTTCAGGGAACAGTGAGGAGGATGGTGTGGCCAGAGTGGGGGGTGGGGAGGGGACAGACGAGGCAGGTCCGGTGCTTTCTGCCCAGGCCCCAGCTACACAGGTGGTTAGATCATCCCTGTGTTGCTGAGGAGGAAACCCAGGCCAGAGAAGGGCAGTGACTTGTCTGGGGTCACACAGCAGAGTCAGGTTCCATCCTCCAGCATAGACTGGGAACCGAGGGCCCTGTAGGCCTGAGGGGACAAGGCAGGGGTGGGTGCCCTGTGGCCTCAGGGTGCAGCCTGCAGTCAGGGCCCGGGGCGAGGGGCACCAGCTGTTGCCTGCTGTGGAAAGAGCAGAGCCTGGTTGAGCTGCTGAGTCAAGGGAACTGAAGGCTCCCGGTCGTGGGCCCTGCCTCAGTTTACCTACCTGTAAAGTGGTTTAATAACACGTCTGCCTCCAGCGCTGACTTCAGAGAGCTGCCCGCGCTAATTATTGCCTGGCAGCTCTGGGCCCTGATGAAAGGGGCAGGAAGTGGGCGCTATTAGCCCCGCTGGTAATTACCCCTGCCCGGGGCGTGCAGAGGGTCCCAGCCAGCCTGGCCTCCAGTCCTGGGTCAGTCCCAGGCCAGCTGAGCAGGTGGGGGCTCAACATGCCCCAGACACCTGGCTCAGGCAGCCCCCACCCCCCACCCCCACCCCCGCCAGCACTGGGGGCGGGGCCTGGGCAGACACAAGCCCCGGGGGCCACCCGCTCCTGGGGGCCTGGGCCTGCCTCCTGCCTCTGCAGGCCTCGGTCTTCACCGTGGTCCCGTGGTCCCAGGGACCTCCAGCCTGGCCGTGGCCCTTCCTGCTGGTTCCCTGGACGGGATCCGACGGCTCCTCCCACCGCCTGGGAGGGAGCTGAGAGCCACGGACCCCTCCAGCCACCCTCCCGCCAGCTGCCCCAGCCTGCGCGGCCCCAGGGGAAAGGGCAAGGGACTTTTCTAGAAATAAATGAACAAAGTCCGACCACCCGGGGACCCCGACTAGGCCTCCTGTGGACCCGCCTGGGCCCAGAACCAGCTCCAACCGCCCCCGCCCGGGAGCCCGTGCTCCCCCTGCCCCTGGCTGTGGCCCAAACCCAGCTGATGCCCAGGGACCCCACCATGTCCCCTCCTCCAGGGTGAGGAGGGCTGTGGAGGCCAGGCCTCCCCCTGGGCCCTCCAGGAGGCTGCTGGCCACCTCCCAGGGGCTGTGCGGCCAGGTGGAGACCCAGAGTCCAGGGCTCGGGGAGGCAAGGCCGGCTCCCAGGCACCGGGGACCTGGCTGCCACCTCCCGCCCACTGGGAGGGAATCGCAGTCCTGGCCCCCACGGCAGCCTCTGCACAGGGTCTGGCCCTCTGGGGGGTCCTGTCACTGTGAACGGGTAGCCCCAGGGCCTGAGGTCCCCAGATGGAAGACACCAGGCCTTGTCAAATGGCTGTCCCCACAGGTACAGGTCAGGGACAAGAAGAGCCCAGGTTCAGAGAGCTGCCCCGGGGCCGTGCGCCTCCAGCCTGCCCCTCACCCAGCCCAGAGTCCCAACCTCCCGACCCACCGGGCCCTGCCTGGAGCCTCCCCACCCGTGACGCTGCCTTCTCCTCTGGGTCCAGGTCTCCGGGGACAGGCCCCCTCCATCGCCCCTGGCCTGTGCTTTGTGCCCCTCTGGCCTGGTCACCCACAGACACGACCCTCCCTCTGACTCCCCCCTGGAAGGCCGCCGGGCTGGCGCAGCCCGACGGGACTCTGCGTTCTGTCCCCACCGTCTGCAGGACACGTGAATGCGGCTAGAACACAGTGGTGCTCAATAAATGTTGGTTGATGGAATGAAGACTTTTTTTTCCAAAGACAAGCATAACTCATACCACAGGGGGCTGGGCCGTCCCGCAGGGACAGAGCCCGAGCCCTGGACGGTCTCCAGGGTCATCGGGACCGACATCCCCGCAGCCCTAACATGTGCAGGCACTTCCTGTGCCGAGTGCTGTCCGGGTCATCTCGCTTGGTCCTCGTGGTGACCCTGGGAGGTCATCCTGTGACTCTCCCATTCTCCAGATAAGGAAACCGTCGTGTAGAGTTACAGCGAGACACTCCAGGTCCTGGCCATCTGGGGGCGGGCCACCACTGAGTGCAGGCCACCCTGGTCCCGAGGCCGGCCCGGAGTCCAGGGCCCCCAGCTCCTAGAAGCCCCGCCACCCTTGGCTCCCGGCACAGCCCAGAGAGGCTGTCCAACCGGCCCTGCGTGCCCAGCAGGGAAGATCCAGGCTCCCGCTGCTGCTGGCCGGGAAGGGCAGACAGGGACTGGGCAGCGGGAGCTTCCCTCCCCAGACTTACTGTATGTGACTCAGCGCCAGCCCCTGTTGCGAAATCTGGGAATCTTGTGGGCCAGGCCAGCCCGGGACGGCTGTCTGGGAAAGGGAGGCCGGGAAGGGGTTAAGGGGGGCGGGGAGGGCGCTGGGGAGGCGCCCAGGCCCAGGAGGGCACCCCGACGCCGCCTGTGGCCTCCTCTGACATCACGCTGCCGTCAGCCGGCCGCCCAGCCCCCCACTTCCTCCTCTGCCTGGACAGTCCCCAGCCACTCTCCTGCTGTCCTGGGAGAGGGGCAGCACGGTCCCCGCTGGACACGGACCACTTTGCATACAGGAAGCACTGGGTACACACCGCAGGGTGGGCTGGCCCAGGCGGGGAGCCCTCTCGGAGACTTCAGGGGTTCAAGGAGGGAGGGTCGTGCCCAAGGTCACCCAGCTGCAGGTCGCGGTCCCTGGGCTGCGCCATCGGCCCCTTCGTCCACTCAAGTCAGAATGGACCGAGTGGAGATCCTGCGACCGCAGGGACCCGAGGGTTTCATGGGGTTGTTCACGGACCGTCGGTGACTTGATGGTTTCGAATTAAATAAATTCTGCATTTGAACCTGAAAACGTGGAGGCGCAGAGCATGCGTCTGCTCCAGGCCTGTGTGTGGGCACTAGACGCTCGGCCTGGGGCCACTCTGTCAGCTGAGGAACCCGAGGGGCAGCGGTCAGGACGCCTGAGCCACAGAGGCCCAGAGCAGAAACAGCTGGCGCATGGTGCCGGCTTCCCTCAGGACCCAGGACACACGGCTCCATTCTCCCCATTTCCCAGTCGGGCCCAGAGGGGGTGGGTGACTGGCCCACACTGCACAGCTACTTAGTGGCCGCGTCGGACTTGAACCCTAGCTGTCTGGCCTCTGTCCCTGCCCGGACTCAGAGCTGGGGACGGGCTCCCAGAGGCACTTGGGTAACTTGAGAGACGCCTGGTGGGGGGGTACCCTACACACACCTTCCCCAGGACACCATCACTGAAGCGGTAACAGCCCTGAGTGCACAGAACCCCTGTGGAGAGGCCCAGAGAGGGCATGTGGCTTGCCCAAGGCCACACAGTGGACACATGTGGTCACAGCCCCGTCTCCCGCCACCCCATCCTGCCCTGGGTTGCAGAGGCCACAGTGAGCCTCTCTCCCTCACTGTCCGGACCTCTGGTCCCAGAGCAACTGAGCTGCAAATGATCACCAAGAGGGAGAGGAAGAGCCCGAGGGCCCGAGGGGACCGCGAGGCAGAGGAGGTGCACAAGTCCCGGAGCTCGGAGGAGTGTGAGTGTGGCAGGGTGGGAGGGTGCCAGGGTGCGGGCGGGATGGGGACCTCACTGCCGTGGGAACTGGTGCTAAGGATTCTGGGCTTGGTGGGGGCGACAGGGAGCCGCGGAGGGACTCACTCATGCACTCAGCGCTGACCGTGGCCACCTCTGCTCTGGCCTGCCCCCTCCTTGCCAGCGGCTTCCTGGTGCCCCCCTGTGCCCTTCAGCACTCAGACCTACCCCCAGCCTGTGGCCACCTGCCACTCCACCAGTGTGCACCCCGCGGGCAGCGACCTCTAACCCCGCCTGTGGCCAGCGGGGCCCCAGTGCCTGGCCCACAGGAAATGTCCTTCTGCTGTGACCTTGCCTCCCAGGTCCAGATGGGGAAGTGGTCGCTCAGGGTCACTGGGCTTGCGGGGGCAGGCCGCACTGGCCCTGAAGCCTGGGTTTCGGTGTCCCCTGCAGGTGGTCCCCCAGAGTTCAGGCACTGTGTCTGCCACTTAGCCGGGGGCCTGCGTGTGAGGCTACAAGCCCCGGCCTCTCCTTGAGCTCAGAGAGGTGAGGTGACCTGCCCAAGGCCACACAGCTCCTCAGGAGGTGAATTCAAGACTCTCTGCCCCGACCCCCGCCCCTCCCCGCTGATGCTGCCGCTGGGCATCGGGGCGCTGGGGCTGCCCGGGCGCATGCGCACAGTCCCCACCCACCCCCCACCCCCACCCCGCGCCACCCAGTCCCACATGCCTCAGTGATGAGCACAGGAGAGTGACCAGGCCAGCTGATGCGCATCTGCCTCCCACGGGTCGCAGCTCCAGCCAAGCTCAGCCCACCGCCCCCCCCAGGGCGTGGTTCTGGTCCTGCGGGGGCTGAGGGAGGGGGCACCAGCCAGGCCCTGGGCGGGAGAGGGAGAGGGGCTGGAGACCTGCACCCCTGGGCCGGGCGGGGTGAAGGGTGGGGACACAGCCTGGCCGGCCTCGTTCCCAGAGAGACAGGAGGGAGGGGTGGGGTCTGGGGCACACGCCCGACCTCAGGGACCCCGAGGCTGGGTCACCCACAGGGAGCCAGACAGGCCCTGAGGCTCTGCTCATCGCCGCCCAGGGCCCAGGGCCGTCCCCAGCCCCCGAGGGAGCAGAGAACCAGCCCCACCCTGAGTCAGGATCTGAGGGTGGGGACGGTGGCCAGGACCCAGGGCCAGCAGCTCCGAGGGACAGTGGAGAAGGTTGCTGTCATCTGGTCCCCGTCCCACACCCCGTGGGGATGAGCCTCCTGCTCCCACTGGTGGCCAGGCGTGGAGGGTCCTGGGCGGGGCTGAGGTCCCTCTCCAGGGGGCAGCAGCGTGGATGTGTCCCCTCTCCCCAACCCCGTGTCTGCAACGCCAGGAGTTAGGTGGCGGCCACTGCCCAGCCATCCCCTGTCCTGTCCACGCACCACTCCAGATCTTCGCGACCAGTTTTCAGATGAGAAGACTGAGGCTTGGGGACAAGGACTGACCAGGGCCCACGGAGGCTCAGAGGGGCTGGCCGAGCCCTGCGGCCCGCGCACCAACCCGGGGCCGTCTGCAGGGCTTCCTGTGGGCCCCGGGCCAAGCGCCTGCCGGTTCTCAGAGCCACTGGACAAGGCCGCCCCTGGCTCCCGGTGGCCTGCGCTAGGAACATCCCCTCGCTCCCTGGACCATCATCTGCAGGGCCCAAGGCCAGCACGGTCCAGCTGCTGTCTCAGCCTCTGGTCACCACCTGCTCCCTTCCCAGCACCTCCTCCGGGGGCTCCCAGTCTCCCTGCAAATCAGGCCCCAGATGAACTCAGCACCTTCCCCAAACCACCCCTCCACCCGGGCCCTCCCTTGGGACCCCCTCCCGCCCATGGTCCTGCAGCCCCTTCCGTCACCAGGGCCTGTCGCCCCGCGCAGGGCAGCGGCCATCTGCCCGTGCTCCGTGCCGGGCACTCTGAGCTGCCCAGGCCCCTCCTGTCTGAGCCCCCCACAGGCCGCCCCTCCTGCTGCCCGCAGCCCTGGTGCTCTCCCACCCCCGGCTCTGGCCGCTCCGTTGGCGCCCTTCAGGACTCTGAGCGGCCACAGGCCTCACAGCCCCCCCAGCCCCCTGAGTCCCTCTTGTGTCTGCTCCTGGCCGGCTGCCAGGACGGTGGCCTTCCCTCGGGGGAAGAGGACCTGGGCTCCAGTAGTGTGGCCCTGCCCCTCCCAGCGGCCCTCCCCTGCTGGGCCCGGTTCTTCTCTAAGGCTGCGGCTGTAAGCATCTCAGGGCGGGCACCATGTCTGGTCCAGGCCCGGCCGCGGCTCAGGAGTAAGGAGAAAGTCACCCGCTGCCCTGGGGCCCCCGGGGGTTGGAGGTGGTCCCCAGGCTCAAGCCACCCACGGGTCACTGACAACAGTTGTGTCTCTGTGCAGTTTTTCTGGGGACACGGATCATAGCTTTCACTCAACTTCCAAATTCCCAAATCTTGATACACCGCTGTCTCAGGGAGGGACACGGCCATCTTCCTGCCATCCTGACCTCAATTCAGACCTGACATCACATGCCTCCTCTCTGGGCCACTCGTCCACCTTCCCGTTCAGTTTTATATCCACCCCACCCCCCGCCCGTTCTCCCCCGGGGTCCACTCATCCACGTCCACTCACTGATCCGCTGTCCGTTCACCCAGCTGTTGTTCACCATCATTTTGTTTATTAATTTACTTAATCACTTAATCACATGTTTACGCCCCTCGTCAGCGACCACAGTCCGCCACCTGGAGCTGCCGCACCTCCACTCACCCTCCACTCACCGTCTCTCCCGTGTCCCTCGTCCCTCCAGCAGCTGCGGGTCACTCCTCCCCCACGGCCTCCTTGGTCACCGTGGGCTCAGTTCCCCATTCGCTCACCGACCCCCTCTTCAGCTCGTCCACCCTCATCCGTCCCCTCCCTCCACACGCTGTCCCCGGCGCCCCTGCCCACGCACACAGCCATCCCGTCCCACTGGACGGTCCACGTCCAGCGGTCCCCGTGCAGCCTCAGCCCCCTCCCTCCAGCCTTCCCGGTGGCAGGTCCAGGAGGTGAGTGCGCTGCCCCGCCCTCGGGGGCTCCCTGCGGCCCTGGGAACAGGGCGCGCCCAGCGGGGGATCCAGGGACGGACCCTCGGGCCTGGGTCTGGCTGAGCCTTCTGGGGTGTTCAAGGCTCCGAGTCTTCAACAGTGTCAAACCCAATGGTCCCCAGGCCCCTGGACCCCGGAATCCGGTCCCAGCATCATCCCAGTGAACAGCCCAAGAATCCGTGTCCTTCGGAACCCCATTTGGGAAATGCTACTGTGGTCCCGACGTCCTGTTTCCACAACAAGAAAACAGAGTCCACCGAAGGGTCTCCGTCCACCCCGCGCCCGGGATCTGCCCCTGGAGGTCGGAGCCGGGCACATGGGCACTGCTGCCTTCCGCCCAGAGCTGAGAGTGCCCATGGCAGGTCCCCGGTCCCTCGTACCAAAGGGAGGCCCTCACTGCCGGGGGTCGCTCCAGAGTGACCCTGACCAAGCTCCGCCTGCCCGCGGGCGACCCCCCGGGGACCAGCAGCTCCACAACTCCTGACCTCGGCTGTTTGGTCTGAGAAATGGGCCATGAGGTCAACATCGCAGCAAAGCCTGCCCGGGCGCAGCGGGCCTCTCGCTGCAGACTCTGTCCCGAGTGAGGCGCGGCCCACCCTGCCCTCTTCTCACCCTAGCTAGTTTCAGCCTATGGCGGAGACCTGGAGGCCTCTGGACCTCTCTGAGCCTTCAAGGCCGAGGCCGGTACCTGGAAACCGCCTGGGTAACCCCGCGGTGCGTGGCACAGCCTGACGGGCATGAACTGGAATCTCCTCCTCCCTCCTGCCGCCTGGCCGCCCGCTCTGCCTCACTCGGCCCTCGCAGAGGAGTCCGACTGGCTTGGGGAGGGCCGCTTCCTCTGCCCGCCGCCGCCACCCCTCTCAGCCCAGGCCCCAGCTGCAGGCTGCAGGGTTCTAGAACACCCGCCAGGCCCCGCGCCAGGCAAACACTAAGCGCCTCCTGAACCCCCGCGGGTCCCCTGCCCCAGACCTGCGCCCGGCCCAGCCACCGCCAGGCACAGAGTCGTCTGAGCGGCACGAGGCCCAGCTCAGTGCGGCCTGGTTTCTGGTGGGTCTTTGGATTCCTCCTGCCGCCACCGAGCCAGCTCCTCTCCCACCCGGGCCATCCTACCCTCCTCCCAGTTGGCCCCACTTATTAGGCCCTTCCTGTGTGCCCGGCCGTGTGCTGGGTCCTGGAGACAGAGAGGTCCCCATAGGGCTCGGCCCGACGGCAAGGGAACAGCTGCAGAACACGGACCCGTCTCAGAACCCGTACGCCAGGGACAGAAGCCCACCAGGATCCAGCCTTGACGCCCACGGAAAGAACAGTCTAGAACACACACAGTCCTGCCCAGCAACAGGGTGGGTGGGCGACTGCCCGGGACGGGAGCAGGGAGAGGGCTGAAGAGCTGGATTACAAAAGGCTTCAAGGACACCTGTGGAGGTGACTGATGCTCTGCAGTCTCGGTGCCCGCGGCCTGGCTGGGCACAAGGCCCACCTCCTCAACACGCAGCCGGGACCACATGCGGTTTGCCTGCGTCTGTGACCTCAGCAAAGCTGTTCAGGAGGAAGGGTCGCAGGAGGCTGTGCAGAGCAGGGAGACCAGGGAAGGCGAGGAGAGGGGCTGAGAGCTGGTCAGGGAGGGCTTCCTGGAGGAGGCAGCTGCTGAGCAACACCTTGAAAAGGAAAAACCGAGTTCCACATGGAAAGAAGAGGACGGCAGGAAGGCCTGGGCCTCTTGGCGAGTCCTCTGCTTCACACAAAGCTGTGAGACCTTGGGCAAGAGACTCGACCTCTCTGAGACTGGGTTTCCTCACATTATGGACCCACCACAGCCTTGACCTTTCAGGGCGGGTGGGAGACTGGATCTGGAAAGCCTGGGGCTGGCATCCCGTGGTCACAGTCACAGGGAGGCAGGAGAGGCGCCCTGGTGAGGGGTCTGTGGTGGCAGCAGAGAGCAGGAGGGTACCTGGGGTTGGGGAGGCCCCCAAGGGCCGGGAGGAAGTCGGGGGCCCAGAGCTTGGGCGCCGAGGCCGCCCCTGACAGCCGCCGCTGGAGGCTACTGAGGCTCGGAGGGAGGACGGGGGCGTCCAGGGGCAGGTCCTGCAGAACCCAGAGCTGGAGGACGCTGGCGCCTGCACCCAGACCCCTTGCTCCCGGTGGCGGGAGGCCGCTGCTGTCTGGCGGCTCCCTTCCGCCAGGCCCAGGCCCCCTACTCCTCTGGCCCCGAGCGCGAGTGGCCTCCAGCCCTGCCCAGACCCTCCTGCTACCCAGAGTCGAGCCGGGGAGCCGCTGTGGGCAGGGGAGGAAGCTCCTGATGGAGGCCGCGGGGCGTACCACCGCCCCCTGGGCTTGGCCCCCTTGGCAGAGGGGCAGCGGAGCCCGCCCTGCACCCCCACCCCTGTCTGGGAAACAGGTTGGGCCCTCTGAGGTGCCCGCGGGGCTGGACCAGCGTGGGGTGCTCGGCCCCGCCCCTCCACTCCCATCTGGGGGGCCAAGGTCGACTGGGGGACAGGCGGGCCAGGCCCTGTCTGGGGATGAAGGCAGCGCCCCAGGGTGCAGCCGGCTTAATAACAGGCTCCGGGATCCAGGGGGTTGAACTCGGCAAATAGGTTCAAACACAAATCGCACGGCCCACGTTCCTGTCTGCACCTCCAGAGCCCATCATTCCCACAGCCCGCGGCCGGGCCCACGCTCTGCACACCCACCTGCCCTGCTCAGCCGCTGACGGTGTGCCCTCCACAGACCGAGATGCCCAGGCGCCCAGGTCAAGGTCTGTGCAGCTGGACCCTCCCAGCCCTCTCCCCGCCGCCCCTCCACAGGGCTCCTGACTGCCCATGTGCTGGGCTGGTGCTGCCCCAGGGCCTTTGCACCTGCTGCTCCTCTCTTCCTCCCAGGTAGCTCATCCCTCAGATCTCCACGCCAAGGCTGCCTCCTGGAGAGGCCTCCCCAGCCCACCCTGTTTCCCTCCTTCCTCACCAGTCCCCACCAAAGCTCCAAGGATGTCCTCGTCCCCTGATTGTCTTTCTCTCCCTGGATTTGGAGCGCTGTCTAAATATTTTTAAATTTCTAATTGACCCATAATTGTGCACATTCGTGGCGCCCAACACAGTGAGCGGTGCTAGGAGGGGGTGATGGGCGCAGCCGTGGCCCCGACAGCCATCTGCCCTTCGTGTCGAGAACATTCGACCCCCGCGTGGCGGTTTGGAAACGACCACTCTACACTGTCAGCCGGGTGTGGGTCTGGGCTCCCGGGGGCTGACGTCAGGCCGGCACCGCCTGGCACCACCTGGGCACCACCTGGCAGTGCGGGCAGAGGCGCCCACCACAGAGGCCGGCCGGGGCGCTCGGGCCTGTCCCCGCACGCAGCCCCCAGCACACCTGCAGCCCGCCGCCCTGCACCCCGGGCCTGGCCCCCGCCCGGCTCAGCTTTCCCTCCGCCCCGCCGCCAGCTGGCCCCGCGCCAGCCCCTCGCCCGCTCCACCTGCCCGTGGGCACCGCTCCTGAAGGACCAGGAAGGGCCTGGGGTGCGCTGGCTGCCTGCCATGTGGGCCTCGGCCCCCGCTGCCAGACACCTGTGTAATGAGTGTCATTACGGGGACCCGCTGGGCAGGCCCTGGCCCGCCCGCCACCCAGGATGCCAGCCACGCTGTGTCGGGTGCGGGGCCGGGGCTGAGGGGAGGCCCGGCCTCCACTGCCTCCAACCCGCGGGCTCAGTCCTGGATCGGCGAGGCCAACCTTAAATTCAGGCCTCTATGGTAACCAAGCTGACTCCCAGGAGGCAGAGGAGGAGAAACACTTACTGAGCACCTACTGCATGCCCCCTTATGCCAAGAGCTGACTATGCCAACAGCACTGCTCACGGTTGGGCACTCACCCCTCTGTGTGTTTATTGTGCATCTCCCTCCATTTAGGCACAGTTGAGCGCCTACTGTGTAAGGCCCTGTGTGTTTCATGCATGGAGTCATTCGTTCCCGTGACAACCCTACAGGAGGCTCTACCATTAGTCCACTTTTCGGACAAAGCCCAGAGTCACACGTGAGCCAGGGCCAAGCCAGGCCTCGGATCCTGAGGTCGTGTTGTCAACTGCTCACCTCCTCGGTGGCTCGGACGTTTGTCACTGTTACGTCCCCGGCACCCGGTCCAGTGCCTGCCTCAGCAGGAGCTCGAAAAAATAAAGACCGAGTGAATAAGTGAACGAGTAAGGGGCTGGGGATGTGGCTCAAGCGGTAGCGCGCTCGCCTGGCATGCGTGCGGCCCGGGTTCGATCCTCAGCACCACATACCAACAAAGATGTTGTGTCCGCCGAGAACTAAAAAAAATCTCTCTCTCTCTCTCTCTCTCTCTCTCTCTCTCTCTCTCTCTCTCCCTCCCTCTCCCTCTCCTCTTTCTTAAAAAAAAATAAGTGAACGAGTAAAGGAGTCTCACTCAGGTCCTCCCCGGGGCTGGCCCCCCGCAGCCCCAAGACCTGGGCCCGAGGAGCCCACAGCGAGAGTCGTGGGCTCGTAGGTGTCCCCGGAGACTGAGATGCTCCTCACAGCGCTGGGGAGGAGACGGAGGCTGGGGGACGCAGTCGGCAGAGCCAGGAAAGCAGAGTCAGGGCGGAGCCCAGCCCTGAGCCCTCTGAAGCACCCAAATTCCTAGGCAGGCTACCCAGTCCCTCTGTGCCTCAGTGTCCCCCACTGTGAAACTGAAGGGAGACCTGGCCCCTCCCTGGTCCGGTTGCTGAGACCAGGAAAGGGTATGATCTGAGGTCAAAATACTGCTTGGAGGCTGAGGCATGAGGATGGCAAATTGGAGGCCAGCCTCAGCAACTTCCTGAGGACCTGCCTCAAACTAAAATTCTAAAAAAGGGCTGAGGTCGTGGCTCGGTGTTGGAGAGCCCCTGGGTTCCATCCCCAGAGCCACAGAGAGGAAAGAAGTGCCACTCACATTCGCCCCCCCCCCCCCACAGAACTTCAGCCCTCCCCTGGGCCTCAGCCTCCTGAGCCGTCACACGGGGTCAAAATGCCACTTTTCTCCATGTTGCAAGTCAAGGATGAGGCCCTGCTCCCTGGGCCTCGAACACAGGTAGACAGTCAACGGTCCCAGGGGGCAGCTGGGTCACCTAAGACCTCTGCAAGGTCACCAGGCCAAGGTCCAGAGGTCCTGGGGTGGCCCCGGCGAGGTAGGGCAGGCCAGCTGGGGGACCACAGCGCAGGGAGCAGGAAGCTGCAGGAGGCCCGGGCAGGAGGCCGTGACTCACCCCTGGCCAGTGGGGGCTGGGTTGCGGCCCCCCCCCCCCCCGCCCTGCCTTTCTCCAAAGTGCTGTGTCATGCCCCGTCATGTGGCCTCGGGTCATTAATACCCAAGTTCTGGGAAGCTTGGGCCGTGTTCCCGGAAGGGGTCAGCCAGTTCAGTAAACAGATTGGCTGCTTGGTCCTCGTCACGGCCGAGCCAGGCGGGCAGCCCACAGCCTGGGAGGGGGGCGCCTGGGGGCGCCGGGGGGCGGGGGCCAAGAGGACCGAGGAACGGCCCTGGCCCTGGGGCTGGCACCGCCCAGGGCATCCTGAACCCAGCTCTGCAGATGGACAGGGAAGCCCAGGCTCAGAGAGGGCAGGGCACTTCCCAGCGGTCAAACAGGGAATCCAGTTCCCATCTCGACTCCTGCCCTCACCAGCCGCGTCCCGACGGGGGCATGAGGGCCTGAGTCACCCCAATTCCTAATCTGGACACTGGGGCCAGCCTGTTGCACAAAGGGAGCACTGCAAGGAAGCAGCATCCGGGGACCAAGGGCTGCACCCTGTGGTAGGTCCATGACGATGACCGAGGTAGTGTTTCTTGAGCACCTACTATGCGCGGGCACCGCTCTGGGCAGCTTCCGTGAGTTCACCTGGGTGCAGGCCCAGGGTGGCCAGGGCCAAGACATCTACCTGGTGGCAGGCTCGGAGCTAGTGACCACCACGCCCTGTGTCCTGGGGGCTGTTGGCAGAGCTCACCACCCATCCATCAGATGAGCAGGCGGAGCCCAGGAGGACCAGCCGCTGGCCACTGGTGGGAAGAGGACACATCCAAGGACTGGACCTGGGGACTCCATACACGCGGCTCAGCCCCGCCGACCCGTCTGATAAGCAGGGACGGTGGCACTCACCCCACAGGGCGCCAGGCACGCGGGGACAGGCGTCACAATGGCGCAGCGGTGGAGTGGGGGGCCCTGAACGTGGGGCTTGCCCTCTGTCCCCTGTTCAAGGACAGGACAGCCCCACCTCCTTGAGCAGCAGGAAGACGGACGAAGTGACCAAGCCTCTGGGCCAGGCATTCTGTGGGCCCTGGACGCACCGACTTAGTGGACGTCACCTAAGACGGATCTGCTGCGATGGGGCAGGACAGCCCTCCCGCGGACAGGGGCCAGACCACGTCCTCAGCTGCCCTGTCCCGTCCATGGGGCACGGCCAGCCTCACCTGCCTCCTCGAGGCCCAGGTCTGAGGACGGCTGAGAGCAGTTGCTATGGCGTCCCCCTGAGCTCGGCTGGGGCTCGGTCCCTTCTCCGCTCGAGCCGCGGGCTCCCCTCCTCATCCCTCCTGGTGGTGCCCGGCCCGACTCAGCTCTGCACCCCGGGGCACCCGGCCCAGGGCCAGCCACCTGGTCCACTGCCCCATCCTCCGCATCTGGACACCTGTGGGCACCCGGGGCCCTCGCGAGGCCACCGCTCCAGAAGCCCGGGGCCTCACCGCCCTCCTGTCACACACCAGCTGTTCTTCACACGTCGCCTCAGATCCTGGCACCGGGAGGTGGGGATTCACGTCGGGGCTGGGAGGGGGACACACTGCCTCTAAGACCCTGAATGAAGCCACGAAGTCGGGATTCACGCCCCGGGTCCTCTCAACCTCAGGGTTCAGTGTTAAGTTCTCACTTGGGTCCACCACGGCGTGGTGATGTCTGAGAACAGCGTCCCCGCGAGAAGGCTGCGGGCCGGACGGACCCGGGGTGGACGCAGGGCTGCAGGAGCCCAGGTCGGCGGAATGAGTGCGCCCGGCTGCCAACCTCCGAAGCGAGCTCATCAGCGCCGTCAGACGCCCTCGGGGTTCTCCCCGCCGCCCTGTCTGCCGGACGGGCCTCTTCCTTTTTGTCTTTTGGTGCCGGGGTTGAACCTCTGTTTTATTCAGAGACAGGGTCCCACTGAGTTGCTGAGGCTGGCCTTGAACCTGGGATCCTCCTGCCTCAGCCTCCCAGACTCTGGGATCACAGGTGCGCGCCAGGCGCCCGGCCTGACCTCGTCCCTCTTTGTTCCCTGCGAGCCCCTCGACCTCCCGCCCAGTCCTTCCCACTTCCCTCCTGGGATGGCCTATGGCTCTGCCCTGGGCCCAGCTCCCAGCCTCCACTGCTGTCCCCTCCTTCGCGAGGGCCTGGAGCTGAATGCGAGCCCCTCCCTGCCCCACGCCTGCCCAGGAGGACCCCAGGCCCTGAGCCGCCCCTCCTGCGCCCCGACAGGCGACTCCGCTCCGACCCACAGGAGTCAGGGTCTCGGATTCACAGCCCTGGCCAAAGGTGGCTGCCCACCACCTAAACACCAGCAGGTCTCGTGGAACATCCCAGAGCCGCAGCCCTGGTCTTCCACTCAGCCTCGCCGTCTGGTCCACCCTGACGACACCTGCCCCTCTCTCCAGCCACCTTGTCCCCGGGGCCTGGGTCGGTTCCTCACCCTGGGGCAGAACCCGGGGGCTTCCTCCAGGCCCAGAGCCCCCTCCTCAGGGAGCACCTCGCGAGGCCTCCAGGTCGCGCCCACCACCCTAGAGACCCCGCGCCCGTGTCCAGGCCCCGACACCTATGCACTGTGAAGCTCAGCCGGAAAGCTCCAGGTGGCCCCAGGCCAGGCCATGCCCCAGGGTGACCCCCCCCCAATGGTCTTCTTGGCCACCAGGAAGGCGACCCTCCAAGGTGGCCCAGACCGGCCTCAAGGGAAGACGGCGCCACGGTGGACCCTGGGCCCGCCCCCCACCTGCTGACCCTGCCCACTCCCCCTTCACCCATCCCAACCCACCACTGCGCCCACGTCCCCCAGGACTGTCCACTTTCGCTGGCCTGAGCAGCCACTTCCCTCTGGCCTCTGCCCTGCTCTCCACAGGCAGCAGGAGGGACCCTGTCAGACAGGGCTTCCGGTGAGCACTAGCGCCCTGGGCCACATTTGTCACCATCTGGGGACATCTGCAGTTGTCATGACTGTATTGGGGGTGGGGCAGGGGCTGCTCAACACCCCACTGCACAGGACACTGGATGATCCGCACCAGGCGCCAACGGTGCGCAGGTGGAGGAGCCAGACCCCCGTCCCTCCTGTGCTCAGCCGCACCATGGTCCCACCTCACCTGCAGGAAAACCCACATCCTCTCCCGTAGTCACCGGGCCCAGGGCCATCCAGGCCCGCTGGCCCCTGACTGCATTGCCTCCAAGTCTCCCCTGCCCCCTCGGCCACTCCTTATCTGTCCACTACGATGGGAGCTTCCCCACCCCAGGGCCTTGGCGCCTGCCATTCCCACCACCTGGAACACTGTCTGGGACATCTGCATGGCGGCCCCTCCTTCCCTCAGGGCTCTCCTTCCTCCCGCAGCCTGGCTGGGTTCCCGCCCACCTCACGCTGAACTGTCCCCATTTCCCTGCTGAAACGGGTGAGGGGCCGCTGCTCTGCTGTGCGGCTTGGCCCCCACAGAGGCTCCTCCAGTGCTCACTGCAGGAGCGCGTCCTGGCCACCGCCCCGAGTAGGTGACTTCTGGAGACCAGCCCAGCGCACCCACAGTGGGACTCCCCCGGCTGCGGGTACGACTCTGTAGCTCCAGGTCCCCAAGATCTGAAGCACCCACAGAGCTCCCCCCCGGCCCGCAGCAGCTCCCAGGGGCTCCCCCAGGCCCGGCCGACGGGCGGGGGCAGGTCCAGCGCTGCCCGTGGGGATGGTCCCCGCGGTGCCCTCGAGCAGAAGAGGCTGGAGCCCGGGCTGCAGCGCAGAAATAAAGGTGGACGGCGACAAGGTTCAGGAAAAGCCACAGGAAGTGAACGGTTCCCTGAGGACGGGCCCCAACCTGCAGAATAAAGGGCGACCTTGGAGGAACGTGACTAGGACCCGCCAGCGAGTGGGGACGCAGCGAGTGTGAGAACCGGACTCGGCTGTGACCTCGCCGGGTAACTGTCACCAGCGCCCGTTCTTAGACGCGTGGACGGTCAGGTATTCACACAGAGTCGTAGCCCCGGGACATTGCATTTGACCTCCCAACGTCACCTGGAGAGTCATTTCTGCAAATGACACGGTGACCTCCTCGGACCCAAGCCGCTGCCCCAGAACGGCCTTGGGTGCAGCCCCCCTCCACGGCTCCAGCTGCTGATTCGCAAATCGGCGCGTGATTGGTGGGCCCTGACCACGTGACCCCGCCCAGCCACGCCCCCAGCTGCCGAGGTCCTGCCCCTCCCCCGGGCCCGGGACACGTGGCCCCGCAGCTGGTCCGCGTCCCTCGAGGCAGCCCCGCAGCTCGGTCTCTAAGTGACTGGAAACACCGAGGCCACGTCGCAGCGACCGATTGTCAGGGTCTGAAACACGGAGGGGCTGCTTCCCTCGCTGTCAGAGTGGTCGCAGTTAGGGCAGGCCTTGGAAGGGACAGCTTAAGTGACCAAGGGCCTACCCGGCCCAGGGGCTGCCAGTGCTGGGGACCCGGCTGCGGCGCCCAGCTCAGAGTGGGCACTGCAGGGAGGAGAGGTGGTCACTGACGCCCAGGAGCGGTGGGCAGCGGAGGGCAGGAGAGAACCCCAGGCAGAGGAGCTGCCCAGGCCGGGTGTGGAGGAGTCGGAGTGTAGAGAAGGCCGGGTCTTCTAGAACCTTCCAACCAAAGTGGCCAAAGAGACCACAGATCTCCACAAAACTGGGTTTTGTTGATAAGGTTTCTTTTTTCTTTTTTTGGTACCAGGAATTGAACTCGGGGTCACTCCACCTCTGAACCACGTCCCCAGCCCTGTTTTGTATTTTATTGGGAGACCGCGTCTCACTGAGTGGCTTAGCGCCTCACTGTTGCTGAGGCTGGCTTTGAACTCGCGCTCCTTCTTCCTCAGCCTCCTGAGCCGCTGGGATTACGTGCGCCCGACTGTTTTAATTTGATTTAAAGATCAGGACTTTTCACATACGGCCTCAGAATTCTGTCTCCCTAAAGAAATGGAAAGGTCGGGCCACATGCCTCTCTGCAGGCAGACTGCCCCGGGCAGGGCTGGCTCGCTCCCGGGCACCCAGGCACCACCAGCCGCCTCACTCTTCTGCCATGAGGCCTCCCGAGGATGCTGGGGAAGGACTCAGAGAGCCTGAGCAATGCTCCCGGGGTCACGCAGCAACCCCAAGGCAGGCGGGGACTCAGGCTACCGACTCCTCCCCCAGAAGCCCACCCCGGGTCCAGGAGCTGCTGACCCTGGCCCTGAGCCGTGGAGGAGCAGGAGGCAGGTCAGGGAAGGCCCCGTCCTGTTTAGTTTTTGTGGTCTCGTGAGTAACCGAATGGAAAAAAACAACTTGAAAAGATAACAATTACAACCAAATTAAATCAGATCGGGCCGTGACTCATTTATGGAGCCGTAAAAACAGAAAACAAAAACAGGCTGGGTGTGGGGAGGCAAGTCCAGCAAGGGGGACGCCAGGGGGAGGCTGAGGCCCCAGAGTGGCCTCCAGGGCAGCACGCGGAGAGGCATTGCTGCCAGCCCCCGGGGGGGGGGGTGGGCAGGAGAGAGTCCCAGTGCCAGGGAGGGGCCTGGGCCGGGGCAGCACCTAGGCCCAGGGTGGCGGGTCTTGTCCCCCACACCCCGGGTCCCTGGGGCCCTGGGTGTGCCCTCTACAGACGGGGAAACTGAGGCGGGGGCGCTGGACGAGCCCTGGTGCCCAGCCAGGCTGCGGGGCTGAGGTCCACCCCGCCTCTCTCGCCCCTGGGAAGCAGGAGCCAGAGCCCCAGCCCCGTCCAGAGCAGCAAAGGGACCAGAGCCCTGCACCTTGCAGGAGCCCCCAAGCCAACAGCAGACACGGCTGCCCGTGGCCACACAGGCCGGTCCCATGTCCCCATCTGGACAATCACAGGGTCATGTCAGGGACACCTCAGGAAGGCCCCTGGAGCCCAGTGGACCTGACCCAGGGAGGCGGCACAGCGCTGCGTGGCTGCTCCCAGGAGCCTCTGCCCTGGACAGGAGGAGGGGCCGGCAGAGATGAGGAAGCCCCCACAGGCCCGCCATTCCCGAGGTCACCTGGACCCAGGACCCAGCTGCCAGGCAGCAGGGAGCAGGGAGCCACCTGACAGGGGCCAGGTCAAGAGGCGGGGGCAGAGGGCAGCTGCCAACATCAGCACAGGACCCAGTCGGTGCGCAGGCCTGCCGAGCGAGGGCCTCTGCTGAAGGCGGCCGACCGCCTGTTCGTTCATCCAGCCCTCGGGAAGCGCTTTCTCGCACCAGGGGCTCTGGGGACACAGTGACGGCCAAGAGAGACAAAGAGGGAGCCGCCTTCTTGGAGGGGAGGGACAAGCAAGACGCCTGGTGTGTCAGGCAGAGGTGAGAGCCAGGAGAGGTACTCAGGGCCCCAGGAGGCCCCAGCTGTCCTCAGCAAAGTGTTCCAGGCTGGGGACACGCACGTGCCAAGGGCCTGAGGTGGGATGGCATCCATCTTCCCAACAGCCCGGTGGCAGGTCGTGCTGTCATCTCCTCCTCCAGAAGAGGAAATAGAGACTCAGAGAGGGGAAGTGGCTGGCCCAGAGTCACACAGCCAGGAAACGGCCGGGCAGGGAGCAGAAGGAAAGTCAGGCTGTGGGGGTGTGGCTGTGCTGACAGGACCCTGTGTGTGTGACCAGCTGCATGGTCCAAGGGTGGCTCCCAGAGTGTGTCACCCACCTTGGTCACAGCCATGGGTGGTGGGATTGTGTAACCCTCGCCCTGCAGGGCGCGAGGCTGGGAAGGAGGCTGGGCCGCACCCGGCTCAGCCCAGCCCTGGCCCTGCCTCCCAGGCCCCGCAGGGTCCCAGGGTCACGTGGACTTGCTGAGGGGGGAGCGAGTGAGCAGCGGGTACCCCGTCCCTGGGGCGACCTGAACCCCACATAGGAGGCGTTGGAACCCGGCTTCTTGCCCGGGTCGCAGGCCCCCGAGCTGGTCCCCTACGGCATTTGAGAAGTCTTGGGTCAGGAGACGCACGGCCTCCCGAGGTCACATAGCTAGCGAGTGACAGAGCAGAGTGACCCTGGTCTGCTCACTCCTGCCCACAGTGCTGGCCCCGAAGGCCAGCAGGTCCCCCCGCCCTGCCCTGCCCTTCCACCCGCCCTGCGCCCGCCAGCCTCCGCCCCTGGCCCTGCGGGCCTCGGCCTGGCTCCCGTCCACCTGCGGGGGAGGCTGGGCGCAGAGGCCGTTCAGGGCCGGGTCGGAGGGCTCAGTGGTGACAGGGGCAGGCAGGGGGCTGGTGGACACGATGCAGGGTCCCAGGCCCAGGGAGCAGCTGGCCCAGGCTCCCAGGTGGGGAGGCCCCAAGCAGCAGCCAGGAGGCCGTGGGGCTGGAGGAGGGGCCTGGGGACTGTGCAGGGTCATGGGACAGTGGAGGGTCTGCTGGGGACTCCCGTGGCCTGGGGGGGCCGCAGGGAGGACTTGGGATTTCGCTCTGGGGGCGTCTGAGCTGGGGAGGGACAGGGCTGGCCCGAGGGAGGAGGCGAGTGCTGGCGTCCAGGTGAGATGCCAGCCGCCCTCTGGCCGGGCCGCAGTGACCCTCAGGCGAGGCTGGACGGGTTTTGAAAGGGCTGGGGTCATGTGTGTGAGGGGCCGTGAGGGCCGGGGGTCGGGGCCACGCGGGTGGGCGCCGTTCACCAGACGGCAAGGCCGAGGGCTCGCAGCTGGCTCCCAGCTCTGCGCCTGCGGGTCACCAGTGGTGACAGCGGCCAGTGGACACCCAAGCCTGGGGCAGCAGGCCAGCTCTGATGGGGACACTGACCTTAGGTAAGGACAGGAGCTGTACCTGGGCCCCTTTGTCCTCTCCTTCCCCCACCCCAGCACCAGGCCTGGCCTTGGGGACAAGCCAGGGGCATCGGGGACATGTCCATGAGCACATGTCCCCGGTGCACAGTGGCCCAGGCCATGCCATGCCCCCTCCCTCCCCTGGTCCCCCAGGGAGTGTCCCCGCCGTGGGGCTGCCCTGCTGGAGCCCAGGGCCTGCTCCTCCGTCCTCAGCAGCCCTGATCCCGACAGAAACGTCCAGTCTCCGGGCAGCGGGCAGCGGGCAGCACGGCCCAGGAGCCCTCCAGCCCCTATACGAGTCTGGGCAGGGAGGGGGCTCAGGCCAGGGCAGTCCCCTTCCCCACTGCCACGCAGCTCCCCAGAGCCTCTCTGTCACCCAGGGGCGGGTCTCAGGCCACAGGCCCAGGAGTGCAAAGCTGGGGGCAAGCCCAGGCCTGGCCACTCTGGGCTCCCTCAGCTACGGGGCTCCCTGAACCCACCCCCACTGGGGACCACCACACTCCCTCCAGGGAGAGAAAGAGCCACCCAGCCTGGGCTGCAGTCCCAGTCCAGAGGCTGGCCGCTGTGTGACTTTGGCAGGTGGCACACCCTCTCTGAGCCTCAATCTCCATCTGTGAGCTGAAGAGGAGGCCCATTGGGCAGCTCCATGACTCCAGATGGGACAGGACGGAGGCCCACAGCGGCAGACACCAGGGAGCCCCGGCTGCTCTCCCTGGGCTGGGCGCGGGCAAGGGCACTCCCCGTCGCCCCACGGAGTTGCTCCTCGCTGATTTGTTCTTTTAACAAACATTTGTTGAGCACCACTGTGTGCCACATGCTGTGCCGGGTGCAGGGGCGACGCCGTGGAGAGGACTCAGGATCCCCGGCAGCGGGGGTCCACGCCAGCGGCACCAGGCAGGAGCAGGCCGGGCAGGAGATGGGGACCAATGGGGAAGGACGAGGACTGGGGGAGCCCCTTCAGAGTCCCCAGGGCTGTGGCCGCTCTCACGTTGACACCAGTTGGCAGCTGCAGGGGGGGCACTCGTGAGGGAGCCTGGGTCCCTGGCTGGCTGCTGGGCATGGTCACCAACTTCACCACATGGACTCAGCGATCCCAGGAGACAGGCGCGCTGACAGCCCCAGTCCCAGATGCGGAGACTGCTCCAGAGAGGTGCGGTGCCTTGCCCAGGGTCACACAGCTGGAAGGAAGAGATGTGGGATTTTCACGGACCCAGGGTGCCGTGAGTGGACGCCACTCCTGAAAGACACCAGGGGCTTGGATGGGGACAGTCAGGAGGACAGGGCTTGTACCAGGGGCCTCAGCAGCCGATGGGTCAGGTCCTCAGCCCTGGCCTGAGCTGCCTGCAGGGACGCGGAGCCCTCAGGCCCCGGATGGGGTCCGATGGCCAGGGGGCGGCCAGGCTCCTGGAAGGGGTAGCGTCCTGGGGAGCCGCTCGTTAGGGCTCAGCCCTGGGGTCGGTTGTCCCCGAGCAGTTTCCTGGACACCGGCTCCAGGACTGACCACCGGCTCCAGGACTGACCACCAGGCTCCAGGACTGACCACCGGCTCCAGGACTGACCACCGGCTCCAGGACTGACCACCGGCTCCAGGACTGACCACCGGCTCCAGGACTGACCACCGGGCTGCCCCAGCCTCATGTCAGACGAGCAATATCGGGGGCTGACCCCCCGGGAGCTCGGTGCCCCTCTGCCATCCACCCACGGAGTTGTCCCTCAGGAGAGGTTGGCCGAGTGCCCGATGTGTGCCACGCCCTGGGGACACATCACACTCGTGGGACAGTCACATCAGGTGGCAATGAGCACCCCGGAAAACCAGGCAGACACAGGAAAGGACAGCACAAGGCTGGGGGGTGTGACTTCAAAAGGGGGTCAGGAAAGGCCACCCGTGCAGGTGACGTGCGCAGAGACAGAGAGGTGAGTCCTGGAGGCTGCGCACAACAAGACCCAGAGGGGTGGGGACGTCAGTGCCAAGGCCCTGGGGCAGCAGGAGTTGGGTTGTTGGGCACCAGGAGGCCAATGTGACTGGGGGGAGGGGGGGGACACAGGTGCAGTGGGGGAGGGGCTCATGGGCCAAGAAATTGAAGGTTCCTTCTCAAAGCAAGGGACCCCTGGAGGGCCTGGCAGGGAGGGCTGGGAGCTGACCTGTGGTTGGAAAGGCTCCCTCGGGCCGAGCCTGGAGGGAAGTTCCGGGGCAGGGGCAGGGCCTGGCGCCAGGGTCTGGAGGCCACTGGCGGGCTCCACCAAGGCAGGGGGAGGGTGAGCAGAGGCCTCTGCCCTCGGGCAGCGGAGACCAGCCGGAAGCCGCGGTCGGGCAGCTTCCTGGAAGGGCCCTGGCTGGTCCCGCCCGGACCTGTGACCCCCCACGCCCCGGGGTTGGGAACCGGCCTGGGATGTGAGCCCTGAGGCCTGGCTGGACGGCACCTGAGGGACCAGGGGCTGCGCGGGCCCCTGGCCACTGCCCTGCCCACATGGGAATCCCCCTGGCCCCTCCCCACCTGGCCGCGCCCCACGTTCAGAGCCCCCCAGGTGCCCCGTCACCCCAACACCAGGGGGCCACCTGCCCCGCTGCCCACGAGGAGGCCAGGCCGCCTGGGCCCACCTCGAGGTGCAGAGCCTGACCTGCCTGCGTGGCTTCCCGGGCCACAGACGGCCCCAGAGCTCGGTGGGAAGAGCGCGGGGGAGTCTGGGGCCTCCGGGCTCAGCGCCCTGGCCGCAGGAGGGACCGTCCACTCGCACCGCCTGCCCCCTCCACGAGTGTTTGCCGGCCAGGCCGGAGGCCCAGGGCCAGCAGTGACCCAGACAGACTCAACTCCCTCCCGGGAGACGTGACACCCAGGGCAGGGAGACAGACAGGAGCAGGACAGACGGGCAGTGTGACTCCTGGGGTGAGCCGTGTGCTCTGGGAAGAAAGCAAATCCGTGAGTGAGCAGAGCCAGGAGCCACCAGGGAACGGCCTGACAGAGAAGGAGCCCTGGGGAGAGCTGGGCGCGAGAGTGCAAAGGCCCTGGGGCAGCACAGGGTTGGAGTGTCCGTGGCCCAGGGACAAGGCCAACCGGCTGCAGGTGAGCAGAGAAGGGATGCAGCAAAAAAGTCACAGAGATCTGGTGGCAGGGGCCGGGCACAGATCCTGCAGACCCTGGTGGCTGCTATGAAACCTTTGATCTACCAGACATGGTGGCACATGCCTATAATCTCAGCCACTCGGGAGGCTGAGGCAGGAGGCTGAGGCAGGAGGCTGAGGCAAGTTCAAGGCCAGCCTGGGCAGCTCAGCAACACCCAGTCTTAAAAGAAAGCGCTGGGGGTGGGGGGTGGGGGTAGCTCACACCTGGGTTCAGCCCCAGCACCAGAAAATAAACAAACCAACAAAAAAACACTTTTCCACTCTGAGTTGAGAACGCGGAGGGTCCCGAGCAGAGGACGGCACACCCCACGGGGTTCTGCAGCCTCTGGCCTGGGAGGGAGAGGCAGAGGCAGGAGGACAGGAGAGGGCCACAGAGGTCACTGTGCTGTCCCGGATGGAGACGGTGGTGCTGGGCCCAGCAGGTCCGTGCCAGTGGCCTGTGGCTGCCCGGGCTCACGGGCAGTCGGGGAGGGCGGGAGCCGGGGCGGAGCCTGGGAAGCGGGCCGGTTGGGGAGGGGCAGGGGGACACCCCTGGACACCAGGGCCCACCCAGGGTAAAGGACGCCTCCTGGCCCCACAGCCCACCTAAAGCGCAGGCTGGGCGAGGCTCTCTGGGGACACACAGCCCAGGTGTGGCCCAGAGGGTGAGTGCCACCCACCTGGAGAGTCCGGCCCAGCCTGGCTCCCCAGAGTCGGCCAGGTCCACTCTGGCCTCCAGTACCCCGGCTCCCAGGGTGGGGGCACGGGACGGCCCCGCCAGCCTTTCCCACCATTGTACTGCCCCACCATGAGAGCCGGTCCTCCGCTGTGTCCACGCTGGGCCCCTGCCCCCACCTCACTGCCCCACCCAGACCCTTCAGAGACGGTCCCTGTCCCTGGAGGACCGCGGCCCGGCCCAGCTCTGGCCCCTCCTCACTCCCAGGGAAGGACACAGGATGAGCCCCCTCCGCCTGGTGCCCGGGGGGTCAGCTCCCTTCTCGTGGACGGGGGAGGCTCCAGACAGGCCGAGTCCCCGGGTCACAGCCAGGCCACTGCCGCGGGACCCGAGCCAAGTGCTGGCCTAGGTCAAGACGGGGGCGTAGGGAGGTGACCCAGGAGCACCAGCAGGGAGTGCGGAAGCTGGACGGGAGGGGGCTCTCTGGGCCACCGAGACTCGTCCCCAAGGCCTCTGGGGCACAGCGAGGCGATCTGCACGTCAAGCCGGGCCACCCGCCAGCCCCAGCTCTGCGGGCGCAGGCCTCGCTGCCCAGGGCGAGCTTGAGCAGCCACGAGGGCAACCTCCCCAGGGGCCACCGAAGTCCCTGGCTGTCCCGAGGGGCCTCTGTCACTCTGTCCCCTCATGCCCACCCTGGCACTGCCTCAGACCCCTGACCTGGACACCACCTGGGCTGCCAGAGCCGGAGCAGGTGGGAAACTGAGGCCGGGCTCCACCTGTCCTGGGCGCCCGCAGAGGGGGACAGACACACCTGCCTCCTGACCCACGGCAGCGCTTGTCCCTGACAGACCTCGAGGCACAGATGGGCTCCAGCCTTGGGAGCCGCCGTCTCCTGTGGAAGCGGGTCCCCCTCTGTGCACACCGTGAAGACCAGGTCACTAGACGGTCAATAGAGGGGCAAGGAGGGGTGGGGGCTGGGACCAGCACGGAGCAGGTCCCGTTGCACCAAGAGCGACCATGTCAGTAGTCCCCGCGTCACACAGCCTCAGCGACTAATAAGACTTCCTCCTGTTTTTGGTCCCAGGGATTGAGCTCCGGGGCGCGACCTCTGCCCACCCCAGCCATTGTCTTAGATTCTGTTTAGAGACAGGGCCTCACGGAGTTGCTGAGGCTGGCCTTGAACTCTCGATCCTCCTGCCTCAGCCTCCCAAGCCCCTGGGATCACAGGCGGTCACCACTGTGCCCGACCCTTGCAGGGCTTTCTTTGGGATTCAGAGACACAAGAGAAAGGACTTGGAGCCGCACACGGGGCCCAGGCTGTATGTACCATATTATATTTCTGTGTGAGTTGGAAGGGACTTGTGGTGAGAGGCACCTGTCCGTGCAGGAGCCGCGCAGACCCCCGGCATTCTGTAGTATCGAAGTGGCCGTCCACGGTCAGCACTGGACGTCCCGCCTGGGCTTGCTCTGCCGGGACGGGATGGTGGCTGCAGAGCATCCCCGATTCCCTGGGTCCCCAGACTCTTGCCCAAGGAGCCTGGACTTTGGGGAAACAGGAGGAGGAGGAAGGGGTGGGGGCCCAAAGGGGCTGGAGCGCTAACCGCGGGCAGTGACCCCTCCACCCATCCGCCGAGCCGCCTGCCCATTCCACCCCGGGGCCACCTCATGTTTCACAACACAGGAAGGGGGGGCCTGGACCCCGTGTCCACCGGCTGAGACAGTCCGGGCCAGGGAGGCCTCGCCAGGCTTCCTGTGTACCAGGCCCAGTGACAGAAAGGAGAAGTGGGGTCTGAGGTCACAGGGACATCCAGGCCACCTCTTCCCCTCCCACCCCTCGGCTCCCCCTGCCTCCCTGACCCGGGGACCCGGGTTCAAATCCCAGCGTGGCCATCTACCCACTGTGTGACCGGCTCAGGACCTCTGTCCAGTCCCTGCCCGGAGCAGAGAAGCCGCCACCTCGTGTCACAGATAGGGAGCCCCGGGGTCCCAGACACAGCTACACTGAGGACTGGGGCTCCTCGGGGGGAGCAGAGGGCCACTGGGTGCTGGAGACTCAGAGAGGAGGCCAGCCTGACCCTGTCCCCACCTGGGTCCCAGCAGGCACCGCGGGTGGATGACGATTCTCCTCCTGGGTCCAGAGGCAGCCTCTGCTCCGCACAGCGTCCCGGCCATCAGCCCCTGGAAGCGAGGAGGGGACACCAGCTGCCTGTCCCAGCCACCCCTGGACCAGGGGGAGACCTTGCCCACGGCTGCGAGCCGGCTTTGGGTCCCTCTCTGTGACCAGGGCCACCCTCCACACACGTGCCGGCTGCCCACCGCCCTGCGCCTTCCTGGAGACTGAGCCGAGCTCAGGGGGTGGCCGCAGAGGGAGCCTGTCCTGGAGGCGCCCCGCGGACAGGCCGTGGGACCGGGGTGGGTGCTGGCTCGTGACCAGGGGAGGCCGTGGGCGGCCAGCAGTGCCAGGGGAAGTCCAGCGAGTGGAGCCAGGACAGGGCGGAAGGAAAGTGGAACTGGGCAGCGTCCCCCCGCCAGCCCCAGCCCTGCCTGGGTCCACTGCCAGCCCCTGGTCGGAGCCACCACCATCGCGCCTCGGGCACCTGTGGCCACCTCCAGTCTGGTCCCCCAGCTTCTCCCCTGCCCCCTCCACGCAGCCTGGCTCTAGTCCCCAGTGGCTGCTCGTGCCACCTGACCCCGGCCAGCGGCCCGACGCCCGGCACCCGTCCCCACCTCTGCCTCTGCCGCTGCCCCGCCGTCCTCCAGTCACTCGGGCCTCCCCGGGGACACTGGCTTCTCTCCTCTAGACGGACCCAGCTCCTTCTCGCCCCTTTCCCTGGCTCTTCGTGTCCTTGTCACCTCCCCACCTGTCCCCTGGAGGCCGCCGCAGGGGCTCAGCGAAGGCCACTCCCCCACCCTCCTCTGCGGCCTCTGCTGGGTCTTCCCAGGACAGATCCATGTGTGGACTGTCCACCTAGAGTCCCCCTTGGGGTCCCCGGGGGCTGGCTCCAGGGCCGCCTCGGGGACAGTGCAGCTTCCCCCTGAGCCCCCTGGACACGGCGAATGGGCTTCTGCTGGCTCTGGTCCTAGGGGGACGCAGACGTCCCGTGGGCCATTTACACTGCCCCCCAGGAGCAGACAGGAGGGACGGGAACATGCTCCCAGCAGAGGTGGCTCCTCCGTGGTGTTTTCTGTGCGAGTTGCTTGAACCCAGACCCGGAGCCCGAGCTGCACAGGGCCGACACGGGTTTGCCCTCCGGCTGCCCCTGAGCCCAGGTGCCCTGCGCACAGCTCGGTCAACAGGGCGTCCTCCTGGGCCTTCCGCGTCCCCTTCTCTCTGTCCCTGCCGCTCAGTTGGTCTCGGGCAGGGGACCCTGATGCCCGTGGGACAGCGGAGGGACGGGGTGACTGCCGCAGCCGGGACAGCGGGGCTGGTGTCCCCGGGGGACTCTGCAGCCCGGGACCCAGCCCGCCTGGGGAGACTGTTGGATGCCACGTGTGTGTCCAGCCGTCCACTGGTTTCAGGAGGCAAAGCATTTTACCCACTTCACGGACAGCCGGCGGCCATCTGCTTGGCCACCCCGGTGTGCTGACCCCGCAACACCTGAGCCAATCGGGGCTTCCTCTCAGGGAAGAGGGGCCGAGGTCCGCCTGGACTCGTCAGGTGGTGGGCGGGTCCTGACCCCCAGGTCCTAGAGCCCAGTCTCACGCAGAAGGAGGGCGAGGTCCCCGGGCTCCTGTCCCCCAACTCTGGGCATCCCCAGCCCCTCCCTGCGTCACAGGGGACGAGGAGGGCCTCTGTTCCCTCCTGGGGCGTGTCACTGGCTGTGGTTAAACGGAAGCAGGGCCCCTGCTGTCCCAGGCCCAGGCCCCCCGCCCCAGGCCCAGCCCAGACTCTTCCCAGCTGACCGTGGCCCTGGGTGCCCGTTCCTCTTTCTCTGGGCAGGAGGAAGTGGGTGGGGCCGTGGGGCCGGGTCTGGAGACTCAGTTTCCTCCTCTGGCAAGTGGGCCCCACTCTGTCCCTGGGGGTGCCCCGAGGCTGAGCCGGGCGTGACGGGAGGGGAGGGCTTGAGACCCTGGGAGGCCATTGTCATGTCCTGGCCGGGAGGCGGACGTGGATGGAGGTGACTTGTGACAGTGTCTCCCGCTTGGCCTTCCCGAGACTCTCCTGCCCTCACACAAAGGCCAGGCTCCCCCTGGGCGCCCTGACCTCCGAGCCCTGGCCAAGTGGCCGGTGGACTCTCCTCCCTGGCCCCAGGCCCCCACAGGGCCTTTGCACGTGCTGGCCCACTTGCTGGGACATGTGCTCCCCCTTCCACCCCTTCCGGGAAGCTGTCCTGACCACCCTGACCACACCGGCCTCCCCCCAGCCCCCGCCACCTGGCCCTCGGCCACAAACCCACACTTCCCATCCGTCACCCCACTGGGCTGGGAACGGCTCGTGGGCAGGGACGGCCTCTGGCTGACCGGGGGACGTGCTGAGGGAACGGTGACAGATGTAGACTAGAACGGCTGAGGGAGCAGAAGACACCCCCACCTCCCGCTCGGGCCTTGGGGGCCCAGGGGCTGCCCCACCTGGTCCCCGCCTCGGAGCTCAGCTTTCCTGGGCGGAGGCCAAAGGGATGGACCTCAGTCGGGGGCTTTAGTCAGGTGTCACCACCCTCCAGGACCCCGCTCTGTCACCCTGACACCCAGGTGGCCCCGCGGAGGCACTTAGACACCCAACTGCACTCGCTCCGGAAAAAAAAAAAAAAAGTCCACGATCTGGGACCAGGGCCTGGGCCACCGGGAGGGGAGGTCGGGGTGGCCGTCCCCGCAGGCCCAAGCGCAGCCCTGCCCAGGGTGGCCCCGGCAGGACCCCCTTGACAGCTGCGGCCTGACCTCTGGGGACGTGGCATGGCTCTCAGGAGGGCTGCGTCCTTCCTGCAGAGTCCCCAGAGGAACTTGGCCGTTCCCACCGCGTCGGGACCACCAGGCTCTCGAGGAGCAGCAGGTGCCGTGTGGACGGCCTCCCCAGGGCCACTCGAGACGGCGGGAAGCCCAGGAGGCCCGTCCAGTCCCCGAAGCCTCCGTGGTGTGGCCGTGAAGGTCCCGGCTCTGTCACCCTTTGCCCTGGGCAGGTGCCCGAGTCACCCCCACCCTCCGGACAGTGCCCCATGTCCCTCAGCGGGGTTCACTTCGGGACCCAGGCAACGTCCCCTCGGCCTGCACCTCGGGAGGCCACCGAGACTTGCCAGCCTGGGCGTGGGCCAGGCCTGTGCTGCAGGGACTCACCTTGGGGCCAGGGCACTGGGGACAGGAGGCCCGCACGGGCTCACGTCCTCCCCTCCTGCTGACGGCCAGAGGGCTCCAGGGCCCCTGATCCCGAGCCCTGGACGCTCCGGCCCCGGGGGACACGGCGGGGCTGCGCGGACCCTATCCACCACAGGTCACCTAAAACCTCTGATGGGACCAGTCAGGAGAGCGCTGGGGACAATGACAAGGGAAACTCCCTGGGGTTCAGCGCAGAAGCCACTCTATGTCCTCAGCACCGTCCTCCCAGGGCCGCGACCACAGCTGTGAAGGCCGTGGACACTGACGTCCGGTAGAAATTCTGTCCCAGGTGTCCCAGGGTTGGGACAGAGTGGCAGGGGCTCCCTCAGGGTGGCCCGAGGGGACCTGGGGCTGGGCTGGGCCGGGGAACCGGGCAGGTCATGGGGAGACCCAGAAGGACAGGGACAAACGGGGCCGGAGGAGCCGGGCATCGGCGGGAGGAGGAGGTGAGCGGCCAGCTGGGCCTTGGGCCTGGCCACTGTGTGAACTGGCTCCATCCTGACAGGACCCCTGCGGCCAGGAGGGGAGGACTGAGGGGCCGGGAGGAGGGTCCCGCCCGGCTGGGCCGAGGGGGACACAGAGCAGAGCCAGCAGGATCTGCAGCCAGGGACAGCAGCTGGTCCCCTGTCCTGGAGGGGACCCTGGCTGTGGGTCGCAGGTGCCGTTCTCTGGGCTGCAGCAGACACTAGGGGCCCTGAGAAAGCCGTGGAATCCCACACGCTGGGCTCACTGGACACGGGGCCAGCGGAAGGCAGAAGAAGGGCCACTGGAGAGGCCTGTGGGGACGGAGCAGGGACACGGGAGGAAGCCAGAGAGGGGCCAGCAAATCCACGCCCACCCAGGCTCCTGGAGCTCGGGTGTCAGTGGGCCCCAGTGGGCAGCCGACCCAGCTATGCCCATGACCTTCCAGGCCCAGATTTCTCTGGAACTTCCACAGAAGCTGAATCTTGATTGGTCAAGTCAGCCATGGGTATCCCTTTCTGTTTTCAAGGTACTCATGTGATTCCGGTATCACGTGGGCCACCAAGGGACGCCTGCTGGCACAGCCAAGAATGTCACTGTCACCACAAGAGTGAAAACCTGAATCATTGCCCCTCTTCTGTTCCTGGTTGGAATGTGATAACATGGGACATGATGTCTGGTGCCACAGCAGCCACAGGGACCCATGAGGGAAACAGAAGCAAAGAGATGCCAATCCCAGAGCCCAGCGGCTCATCCGGGAACAGCCACATCCAACTTCTGGCCGTTTAGTTCAGTGTCTTCACTGTTCCAGTCCCGGAAGAGGGCCTAACTGAGATGAGGGGGAAAAGAAAAGATGCCCGTGAGCCAGAGGGAGGGGCGAGAGGTGGGAAAGAGGTCCTCCCAGGTGGAACCCCCCTCCTGCCAGCGCAGGTGCTCTGCGGAGGGCTCGGCACCGACTCTCGCCCAGCACAGTCCAGGCCTGGGCGTCCTCCGGCCACCTGCACCCATGACTGCCCGGGGGCTCCTCCTGCTCCCAGCGCCCAACTCCCGACACAGACTCTGAGGGTCCAGGAGGCCCCGGCTCTGATCACCCACCCCCAGGGAGCACCCAGCCCTGGTGCCCAAGCCCTGAGCTCTACAGTCTGCCCACAGCCCCCAGGGACGGCGGGGGCTCCCCCCAGGCCCCAACTCCCCAGGCTCTGCCCCTGGGGGGCGAGGGCCAGCCTCTCGGCCTCAGCCCTGCCTCCATAAAAGGCGCTCCTCACGGTCCCGCCTCCTGGGCTGCTTGTGGGGACCCAGGAAAGGCCCCCGCCCGGGCCTGGCCTGCCGTGGGCAGGTGTGAGGGTGGTCACGGTGGCCGGGGGCCGGCCCTGCCCCGCTGGAGCCCTGTGGGTCCAGGTCTGGGCGCCAAGGCGCGGAGCTGGGCCAGGCAGAGCGCACAGCCTCCTGGCCACCCGCCGCCTTGCCCGGTGGCCCGCTCGGCTGCGCCCCACCAGGGCCACCACGGGCTCTGAGGGCCATTGTTCCCGCTGGCCCCGCTCCAGACTGGCCCCGCCCCGGCTCCCACTTCCCCCTGGGATCCCCGCGGCCCCAGGCCCGGCCTCCCTCGGGGACCTAAGGCGGCGCCCCGCGGCAGCCCAGCTGTGGGAACGGGAGGCTGTGCCCACGGTGTGACCGGCCCTTCCCCTCGGCGGGCCCAGGGCCCTCCCTGTTCCAGGGGCGATGGGCCCCTGGGCTGGGCCGAGGCCTCGCTGCCCACAGGCCTGCAGGACGCAGCCAGCCAAGACCTGGGCAGGCGGGGCGGCTCGCTGTGTGACCTCGGGCAGGCTGTGGGTGTCTCTGGGCCTCAGAGTGAGGGAAAGTCTGAATCCGCCCCTCACCAGGAAGTGAAGGGAGGGTGGAGCCGAGTTTCATTTTTTATTTTTGGCACAAAGGGCTCGAAGGAGAACCGGCCGTGGACACAGGCTCCCATTGTGTCGGCTGGGGGCTCCCAGCAAGGCCAGGAGCCTCCAGGGTGTGGGCTGGCGAGCAGAGGCCAGGCTCCTCCTGGGCAGAGGCTCGGGCAGGCAGCAGGTCGCCCACCCTCCTGCAGGTCCTCAGCCTGAGACGGTCCCAGCCTCACGTCTCCCCACCACGTCTCTGTGGACAGATGTGGCCGTGTCCCCTCTGCTGTGGGCACCGTAAGGGCACCCGCCCTCTGGGGAGGGCTTGTTCAGGTGCCAGGCAGGCAACACGTCCGGGTGATCCTGGCCCTGCCACTTGTGCTGTGTGACCTGGGACAAGCTACTCCACCTCTCTGTGCTTCAGCTTCCCTCCCTGCGAGACGGAGCCTGGTCCTAACCTGCATCCAGCAGGCTCAGGAGGCAGCCCGGAGCAGAGGACCGTCACGGCCGCTGTGCTCTCTCTTGTCCCCTTGTCCCCTGGGCTCAGCCTTCTTCTCTCCTCCACAGAGACACTCCTCCCTCTGGGCGCCCGCCGGCTCCTGCCACGGTGGCATCACGGACCCTGGGTGCCCACTAGGTGCCCGGCAGGGAGGAGAGAGGCCGCAGGAAGCGCTCGATGGGCGGGACTCAGCACACAGTGGGGCCGCAGCTGACTTCCTGCGGGCTCCAGGGCTGCGCTCGTGGGTCCCAGCCAGAGGTTCGGGTGGCGCGGGCCGGGCATGTGGCCAGGCGGGTCCCACTTAGGACAGGAGGCCCCGGTGCCACGGACAGCTTCCTGCAGAAATGGACATGAATTAAAATGACCCCTGCAACAGTATGCCCACGAGCCAGGCCCTGTCCCCGTCACCAGCCCTGCGGAAGGTTTTGTTCTCACGACCATTTTGTAGGTGAGAGTCTGAGATCAGAGACACCAGTGGGTTGCCTGAGGTTGCACAGCAAAGACGTGGCAGAGCTGGAAACCCAACCCCACAGGGGACACTGCCCGGGGACCGTGCTCTCCAGCCTGCAGACTTCACTCAGCCAGGTCCGCTGCCCAGGCCACCCTTGTCCCCTCTCACCTGGCAGACATTGTCCCGGCTTCCTCCAAGCCGGCCACCTCCACCCCAGGCCCCACCCGAGGCCCGACCCTTTCCCAGGGAAAAGCCTAAGGCAAGGAGGTCTGTGACCGGCCTCGGGCCACCGCCGACGGAAGCCAGGGGACAGCCCTGACCCCGCGAGGCGACTCCGAGGCTGGGTGGGCCCATCTGTGAGGTGGGGCACCGCAGGGGCAGCAGCCGGGCCAGGAGCCCGGAGGCTGCTGTCACTCAGGACCACAGCTAAGGGGACACGCCCACCGTGTGGCTCTTCCTGTAATGACACCACCTTCCACGGCCTCCGCCTCGGCCTCGCCAGGGCCCCGCGCTCCGCTCCGTTAATTACCCTCTTGGGGAGGGAGAGCCTCCGGAGCCTCCACGTGGCTGCGGCACAGGGTAACCTGACGCCCCTCGCCCGCTGGCCCCGTCCTGTCCTCGTCCTCCCAGATCACCGTGTTTACCCAACCCCAAACCAGGGCTGGCACGAGCTCAATGCTCTGCATTGTCTGCACCGGCCCCCCGGGCCTCGTCCTTCCTCCAGCTGGGGATCGGCCCCCAGGAGGCGTGGGGGGTGGCAATCAGAAACCCAGCAAGGCCCCGGCCTCCACCCACCTCGAAGCTTCTCGGTAGAGGGGCTCACCCTGTGCCCACCTCAGCGTGAGGAGACTGAGGCCGGAAGGGGAAGTCACTGCTCAGGTTCACCCAGGTAGAGGTGGTGGAGTTCAGGTCAGGCTGAATCAGGGGGCTTGTTGAGGGACAGGGACTGGGGAACCTGAACTAGGGGCAGGGGACTCGGGGCTCAGGAGTCTGCCTGAGTTCAAGTCCAGCTCTGCCCCTGCCTCGCAGGGACCTGCTTGTCCCCGGTCTTTGGTTTCCTGTCACAGGAGAGAACCATGGCTCCTTCCCGTGGCCCAGGGACAGACTCAGGCAGCGGGCACGAGCGCGCTGAGCAGGTAGTGAGCACTCAACCCAAGGAGGCCAACGACCGAAGCCTGAGATGGGCCACGGTCCAGCAGCTGGGAAAGGAAGTGACCAGCCCGAGGGCCCGTCACCTGTCCAGGACTTACTCAGAGCATCCAGGCCACCTGGCTGCTCGTCCCCCCGCAGGGCCGGGGTGGGGCCACGTCCCGGACCGCGGCTGAGCAGCGCTGGCCCCGCCATCTGCCCCCCAGACGCCCCCTTCCCACGGCCCTGGCTCCCAAGGCTGCCCAGGCAGGGGACACCACGGCCCTGCTTCCTGGGGGCTGCGAGGGGTCGCTGGCTTCCCCTGCGGGGTCCCCTCATGGGCGCCGTCCTTCCCCTGGCTCGGTCCCTGCCTGGTGGCCTCTCTAGGCCACCCACGCCTGCGTCCCCCAGCCCAGTGACACCAGCCCCTTCCTCTTTGGGCCCGTGCACCCTGCTCACACCCCCAGAGCCACCTCCTGCCGAGCGTCGGGCAGAGCCTGGGGACACTCAGGACCTGGCTGTGAGAGGGACATTCCTGGGGATCCCCGCTCCCTTCCAGACGGCAGCGACCCCCACGGCCCTGTGGGTCCTGGCTGAGGCGATGCTGGAGCTGGTCTCACTGCCTCTGTCCGTGCGCACAGTGTGTCCCTCGTCCCACACCCTCGTGGCGCTGTCCTGGCGCCTGTTGGCTTCGGTGTGGCCTTTCCCTTCTTCCCGCGTGGCTCCTGCCGGTCCTGGCGCAGGCTCTCGGGCGGGAGAGCAGGACGGGCCGCCCCTTCCCACGTCTGCTTCCCGACAGGTGTCCCAGCCCCCATCACCGCTGCTGGGGGGGGAGGCAGCCCCATGAGCAGCAGGGAGCAGGCCGTGGGCGTCCAGGCCAGAGCGTCAGGGGCCGCAGAGGGAACGGCCGGCGGGCGCGGGCACGAGGTGGCGGGACCAGAGGGCGCTCTGTGGGCCGAGGAAGCCCAGCGCAAGGGCTGCAGGACTGGAGGTCCCTTCCCGGCTCCGGGAGGTCACCCTGCACCTGGCACCCACCCCACCCCCTCCTGGTTACTGAGAACGGTAATCACTTAAGGGTTAATTAAAACGGTTACTTTTGTGTCCCGTGATCTTGACCTCAATTTGAAAACACAGAAAGCACGCAGATGCCTATCCCTCCTCCTTTTACAGGATTTTATATGAGCTGTAATTCTCTTTGAGTTTCTCAATTAAAAACAAATTCAAGAGGGAAAAAAAATAATGTGCACAACAAAGATACTTAAAAACGAACGGAAAGACGTCTCGGGGAGCGCAGGGAACCACTGTTGACAGCTGCATAATATTCCATGGTGCGGACGGACCAGCGCGGGGCCATCCGTTCCTCACACATGATGCGTGTGGGTTTCCCTTGGGCTCTTTCTTCCCCTCTGGACACACAAGGCTTTTCCCAGCCCTGATTCCCCCCATTGTTCAGATGAGGAAACCGAGGCTCAGGGAGGAGGAAGCCAGACGGACTGAGACAGGCCTTGGAGACAGGCCTGTGACACCAGAGGGCCTCGCTGGCTCCTGGCTGGGACCAGCTCGCAGGACCGACAGGCGCCCACCTGGGGACCTCCCTGAGAGGGAGCCTGTGAGAACAGGCGAGGCACCAGGTGTGGCCAGTTCAGATGTCAGGGCTGTGGGGAGAGGCCAGGAGGCAGGAGCGAAGGCTGGAGGTCAAACTTCACAGGACGGTTGGGGGGGGGGGCGCTGGCTGAAGGTGAGGGAGAGCCCTGGGGGAACAGTGTCCGAGTGCAGGGACAGCTGGGCAGAGGCCAGGGGGCAGGGAGCCACCGGGAGCTGGTGCTGCTGAGGCGGGAAGGGAAGAGGCCGGGCCAGGCCGTGGGCAGCTCACCGCTGAGGCACCGGGCTGCCCCTAAGAGTAATAGGGAGCCATGGAAGGGTCTGGAGCGGGCAGGCTGGAGCCCGGCTGAGGGTTTGGAAAGTGGCCTTTGCTGGTCCAGCTGGCCGAGTGGGTGGACAGGGGCAGCTCACAGGGCTCAGCACGGAAAGCCCGGGGCAGCCTGATGCTGAACAGCTGGGGTGGGGGCTGGGAGGGCCTCACCCAGACACCCCAAACTTAGCCCCTCTTGGGGGAGGCCAGCCCCTGCCGCCCGGAGAAGGAGCCAGGAAGGAAGCAGACCCGGCTGATGACAGGCCCGGGGCCCTGGGCTGGGGCCCTGGGCTGGGGCCCTGTGCTGGGCCCCGTCTATCAGCCGCGAAAGGAGTGGAGACCGTCACCTCCGGAGCAGAAAGGGACTGACGGTGGCCGGGATCCCTCACGGAGGGCTTCCTGGAGCTGGAGGAGTGGAGCCCCAACAAGGAGGGGCGTCCCGGGGTGGAGGCAGCCTGACAAGTCCGAGTTTCTGGGAGAAGGGCCACTGGGTGCCAGCCTGGGCAGACTGTGGCTGTGACCAAGCCAGGGACATGCCGCCCAGGGCACACGGGCCCACCCCCTGCAGGCCTCCGGCTTCTGGGCCTGGAGGGGCTACCCAGGTCCCACCACGCACCCAGGCCGTGAGATAACAAGCAGCTTAGGATGGACGTCAAGGCGGTCCCCGAAGTGGCCACTGTCCTGGAGAGACAGGGAGAGGGCTGCAGAGAGCGCTCCTCGCGGGACTGGCCACCTGCGGGCCTGCGGCAGCGAGAGAAGATGAGGAGCCACTGCCGCAGGCTGGGCATGGTGTCCCCTGAGGGCAGCGCCAGAGACCAGACGGTGGAGCACAGAGACGGAGAGGGGAGACGCGGAGACCGAACTGGGCGGGGGGCGGGGGGCACGGGCGGAGAGGGACGCGGACGGGGGCCAAGGCCGGACACACAGGTGGAGCTGGGGCCACCCTGGGCCCTGCGGCCCCCAGCCCCGCGCCCTCCACACTGGAATGTGGAGCCCTTCAAAGTCCAGCATGCCATGCCTCCTCGCTCACCAAGCACAGACTGAGCGCCTACTGCATACTGACACGAACACTATTCAGGCACCGGGCCCACAGGTGCCCCAGACCCAGCCCACACTCAGGGCTGACGCTCTGCGGGACCCACGGGTGTGGGCGGAGGGGCTGGAGGGTGCAGAGGGGCCAGGCTCCTGGAGGGCGGGCAGCCAGGGTCCTGGGCCACCTGACCCCGGGGCCAGTGGCTGGGGCAGGACGAGGGCCAGCAGGGCAGGAGGTCGGGGAGGCTGGAGCTGGGGTGAGGGGACAGGGGCTTCCGGAGGCCGGGGGCCAATCCTGCAGGACGCTCGGGACCCACCGGTGCCTCAGAGAGAGCCGGAGGGCAGTGGGACCCTGTGACCTGGTTCGGCCACCCTCTGCGGCAGTGTGGGGAGGGACGGGCCCAGGGGGTGCAGGGAGCCAGCCAGGAGGGTCCTGCAAGGCCCGGGCAGGAGGGTTGGGAAGGCAGGTCCCGTGTCCTGAGACCCGCGGACAAGCAAGGACACCTAGGGGGATCCAGCCCTGTTCCTGAGACCGGCTTGCAGGCCACCCCGGGTCCCCCCTTTCTGATGCCAAGAGCCGACCCACTCCCCGCCGGCCAGTGCCTCCCTCGGCGCCCCCCAAGTGCCCTGGGTTTGGCGCCCCCTCCCCTGGAGAGGGAGGGGCGGGGGGAGGGAGCCACCACCCCCCACCCCCGCCCCACACAGTCACCTTCCAGAAACTCCCAGAATGCGGGCAGGGAAGGGCTCGGGGGAGGACGGGCCATCGCCTCTTAGGAAACGCTGGTGGCGTGATTCATCCGGCCAGGCGCGAGGGACGCCACGCAGCAACAGCAGGCCCTGCCCCGTGCCCAGCAGGCCAGGGGCTTCCAGACAGTATTTCTATTTTCATGAATCGTCATTGTGTATCTGGATTACAAAACTGAGAGACTCAGTGTAAAACAAGAAAAAAAAAAAGAGCAAGAGACCGGGAGGAGAGGAATCCTAACACCATGGAACCGTGGAACCCGCCCCCTGGGTCACACGGCTGCTCACTGTCCCCAGACCATCCAGGCCCCTGCCTGCCCCAGGGCCTTTGCACTTGTTTCCCCTTCGCGGAATGTTCTTACCACAGAGGCGCAGCCGCGTGCCTCCCTCCCTCATGGCCTCTCCCACCGAGCCTTCAGTTGATTCATGCGTCACCAACACGTCAGCGCGTCAGCACCCGGTGACAGGAATTTCTGTCTGTTTTGTTCACTGCCAGATTCCGAATGTTCTGGAAGTTCCTGCCACACAGTAGGTGCGCAGCGAACATTTGCTGCAGTCAGTGGACACGTGGACAGACAACAGCCTCTCCCAGCCCAGCCAGGAGAGGAGGGTGGCGACACACGGGCCTTTGTGGACCCAGCGGGCGGATGGTTGGACGGACAGACGGACGTAGCAGGAAGGGACAGGGCTGCAAGGAAATCCCAGTGCAGACACAGGAAGGCCAGGAGGAAAGGAAACATGGCCGGTCCAGCTCCCAGGTCGGCCTGGCCTGGACCCCGGGAGGTGGCTCCCTGGTCTCCCATGGCCTCCTGGACGGGGCCCTATTGTAACCACATGTTCCAGATGAGGAAACTGAGCCGGGCAAGAGGCCTCCCCAGGTCCCACGGTCAAGAAGGGCCCGTCGGGCCAGTCCCCGCCGAGCCTCCACGCTGAGGTGTCTGGGCACTCATATGGCACCTGCGGTGGCCCCGGCTGAGGCGGCCCGCAGGAGTGTGGACACTGAGCTGGGGCTGCTGGGCTTCTGACCTTTTTGAGAGAAGCTGGGAGTCCACGTGTTTTGTGTGAAATCTTTTTTTTTTTTTTGTACTGGGGATTGAGCCCAGGGGCGCTTATCCACTGGCCACAGCCCAGCCCCTTATATCTATGTAGAGACAGGGCCTCGCTGAGTTGCTCAGGGCCTCGCTGAGTTGCTGAGGCTGGCCTTGAATTTGAGATCCCCCTGCCTCAGCCCCTGGATGGTGGATTGCAGGCGGGCGCCCCCAAGCCTGGCCTAGGTCAGCGTGGGCAACGAAGCGAAGCGTTTCAGAAACACCCAGGACAAAGAAGGAGCCTCTGGGAGCCTGGGACTAGACTTGGGACGGCTTCAGGTGGGCAGGCAGGGGAGGTGATGGAGGAGGTGATGGAGGCTGGATCTCCGGCCTGAGGGAGAGGCCCTGTGTGAGAAGAAACAGGAAGGTCTGGGGTTGGGTCGCCCTCAGGCCATGCTGGGGGTCAAGACGGCCTGTCCAAGAAGAAGAGGCCCAGCAGGTCTGACCAGATCCCCCCCCCCCCCCCCCCCCGGGAGCAGCTGGGGTCAGTGGCCTCCCCCCACCCCCTCCCCCACCCCCATCCCCATCCCTCCCCCACCCCATCCCCATCCCTCCCCCATCCCCACCCCTCCCCCACCCCATCCCCATCCCTCCCCCATCCCCACCCCCTCCCCCACCCCACCCTCCTGTCTCTGCGGGGGCTTCCCAGCAGCTGGGCCTGGAGGTGCCGAGAAGGGCCGTGGTGGCTGGAGACGTCCCAGCACAGGGCTGCGCTCTCCCGTCCAGCAGACAGGCGTGGGCCCCGAGGAACCCGCAGCACCCAGCTCAGCTGTGAGACGGGCGCTCAAGGCCAGGGGCCGCTGGCCGCGGGCAGCTCCGTCCAATGAGTGTATCTAACTCAAGGCCCCGCAGCTCGCCACCCAGGGAGCCGGGTTAGAATCCACTCTACCGCCTCCCCAGGGGCGACCTGGGAAGGACACTTGTTCTCTGTGCCTGCCCAGGGGGCTGAGGGGACGGTGCGTGCAGGCAGGGCTGTCCTGCGGCCTTAAAGGAGACACGTGACCAAATAGTAGGTGGCACGTGGCCATCCCCAGGTAGCGGTGGAGATGATTAAGGTATCTGCTAAGTGACACGCGGCCATTTCAAATCCCATCGTGACTGACGAGGGCCTCCGGAGAGGACCGAGCTGCCAACTAGCGTTTGGCTAAATGGAGACCCAGACCAACCCGCGCAGAAACTGCAGAGAGGGCGCGTGCGCACTCAGACAGCCGCGGCTCCGTCAGGGGGCAGGGCCTGAAAGGGATGGCAGCCTGGCACCCCAGGCACCCTGGGCTCCCTGAGCACCCTGGGCACCCCGGGCACCCGAGCTTGGGTCCTAGCACCTCTCCAGTCAGGGGGCCCTGGCTCCTGGGAGAAGTGGTGGCCCCAGACTGTGGCAGGACGTGCACGGGGGGACCCTGAGCCACTTGCAGTGCCAGAAAGTCCAGACAGCTGCACCCACGGGACCGTCGAGGGACGCAGGAGTCCACTGAAAGAGCCCCCAAGGGCCACCGCAGGATGTGGGAGCAGGGAAGTGGCCCTGGGGTGAGAGTCCCCGGGCGGAGCCCTGCCCCGTGTGCGCAGCCCGGGTCCAGACTGAGCTCAGCCGGACAGCGGCACCGGATCGCAGCCTCCAGTCAGGACCCCTCACCCGGCAGCCACCGCCCTCCAGGGGTGCCCCTCCCCTTTCTCTCCAGAGAGCACGACCCCTAAAGAGGACAGGAGAGATGGCAGCTCCAAGGGAACCGCGGACAGGAGCCACCGGGGCCAGAACCAAGGCCAACATCCGGTCACAGGCTGCTGGCAGCAGGTGCCCTCGGTGCACGAGACTCAGGTGGCACTTGTCCCTCGCGTCCTTCCTGCCCACACCCTCACCCCCCCACCGCGTGATCACGTGGAACCCCAGACAACCCCAGGAGGGGGCGTCCCCAAAGTCCTGGCCATGCCCCAACGCTGTCACAGACGACCAGCCTGGAGGGACAGGACGGCTCAATGTGACCTGCACCCTGGATGGGGCCCTGGGGACAGAAAAGGGCCACAAGTGAGAACTAGGGAAACCCAAGGAACGGGACTTGGGTTCCCGGGACTCCGGACGCGGTTTCCCGACTGTCCCAGAGGCCCTGCTCCCGGCCAGGCACCAGCAGGGGAAGCGCCACCGTCGCGCCTCGGCTCACTTAGACCCGCTCCGAGTCTCGACCCCGCTCACGGCTCCTGCCCACCCTCTGCCCTGACCCTGGGGTCACCGTCCCACCTCAGGCCCCCAGCCCTAGGGCTGCCCCACTCAGCTGGCCGGCAGTGGCCTTCCTGGAGACCCTCTGAGGCAGGATTGGGTCCGCGGCCGGGGACCCATCCCCGACGTGCACGTTCACTGCCCTGCGGCCAACGCCCCAGAACGCATCACTAGACCGGAGTCAGGTGCTGTCCTTCCCTCCGTTGTCACCAGCTCTCTCCTCGAGCCACGTCCCTGACCATCCCCAGGTCAGGCGTCCTGTCTGAGGAGCAGCCCGGGTGACCTGGTCACCATGCCAACGGCGCCTCAGAGCCTGCCGCAGAGTCAGGAGGGGACCCGAGCCTCGGCCCCCACCCGGGTCCCCGCGGAGGACAGCAGACACTGTCTGGGAGGAAGGAGTGGAGGGGGTCAGGGGGACACCCATTCTCAGAAAGTCTGGGTTAGCAGTCGGGGGCCTGGGTTCAAGTCCTGCCCGGCCTCTGACTCAGACTGCCACCTTTGCCCCCCACTTCCTCTCGTCTGGACCTCAGGTTCCTCATCTGGGCGGTCAGGGGTTGGGCAACCTTCCCCAGGGCCACGGGGTCGGGGTCGGGGCTGCCCACAGGCCGTCCACCTCACTGCCCCAACAAGCACCGGCGTCAGCCACATGGGACACTGGATTCTCGCCTAACAGGTGCTGAAGGCCCACCATCTGGGCCTACCTATAAGAAGAAGGCCGCCCGGGGGGTCGCAGTTTGAGGCCAGCCTGGGCACTTAGAGAGACCCTGCCTCAAAATCTAAACTGAATCAAGTGCAAAAGTACAATCCAATCGGATGTAGCTCCGTGGGTTCAGTGCCCCTGGGCTCAGCCCCCAGCACCTCCCCCCAAAAAAAGAAAAGGGGGAGGAGGAGGGGGGAGGAGGAGGGGAGGGGGGAGGAGGAGGAAGGAGAGGAGGAGGCGGAGGGAGAGGAAGAGGGGGAGGGGGAGAAGGAGGGAAGGGAGGGGGAGGAGGAGGGGGAGGCAGCCTCCAGCAGGCCAGGCAGGTGCCTCTCTCCGGTACCGGAGCCAAAGTGCCCAGGCTCCGGCTGCCGTGAACCTGGGTGAGCTTGCACTTGGTGTGTAGTGGTCACTCCTGACCTTGGCCTTTGCTTATGATGATCACCCCGAATGACCCTGGCTCTCCTCCCGCAGGGCTCTCCCCTCTCCCGACCCCCTCCCTCTGGGCCATAGTGGCACCCCCTTCTGTCTGAACCCCAGTCCTCTACCCCAGACCCTGGCCTGTGGAGGGACACCACCAACCCCCTCTTCAGGGCACAGCTGCACCCACTGAAGGCACCCTGTCGCCTCCGACTCACCCCCGCCAGCCACACAGTCCTTGGTCAAGCTGGGCCTCCCCACTGGACCGCCATTCCGCGAGGGCAGGGGGTTGTCTGCGTTGACTGACACGACCCGACCTCTGCCCAGGCCTGCCGCGCGAGCCCCACAAGCTGGTAGGGAGGGAGCGAGTGAATGCCTAGAACCACAGGAGTCCCCAGCAGTGGCCCTGACCGCAGCCGGACAACTGGCATTTATTGAGCACCTACTATGCACTGGTGGCTGTGCCTGGTGTAGGGCTTTCTGAGCCCAGTCCCGGGACCCCCGGGACCTCCTCCTGACCACCCACTTCTCTCCCCAGGGGGCAAGGCGGCTGGGAGTGGAGCCCCCCACCCTGCTCACACGCACCCCTGGTGAACACAGAACCTCCCGGGCACCTCCCTGGGCCCAGCCTGTGGGCAGCCTGGCCCCGTGCCACTCGGGCCAAGAACCAGTGTGGGGAGTGGGGAGTCTGGACCCGGGCCGGGTGGGTGGCTGGGGCTCCTGGGTCCAAGTGGGCCGCCACTGCTCAGGTGGGCACAGGGAAGCCCTGGGCCCGGCTGCTCCTCACACCCTGGGGAGGTCCCCGGGCCCAGGCAGAGGGAGGACAGGGACGCCAAGCCAGGCCTTGAGCCTCCCTCACCTTCCACCTCTGCCCGCGTTTTTCAGATCTGGAGACTGAGGCCCAGAGAGGCGCAGAGTCCACTCAGGCCCAGCAGCAGGCTGGGTGCTGTGTCGCTGTCCGCTGGCCACAGCAGTGTGAGCGTGGCCCTGTGCCCGCCAAGCTGTGCCCCCTGGAGTCACGTCGTCCCCACGTCCTGCCACCTCTGCGCCTGTGCTGGTGGACACTAGGATTCCCAGGCGCTGGCCCCCGGCCCCGAGGTCCTCCCGCCCCAGGGAGCTGGCGGGGGCAGAGGTGGGGGCCTCAGGCCCGTGAGCGTGTCCCCTCCCCTGATGGAGCTGTCCCAGGCCCTGGCCTCCCTCTCACTTCCTTCCACAAGCCCCAAGCAGCCCAGGCCCAGGGCTGGGCGATGCTGGCCCGGAGCTGACACCAGTGCCCCTTGGCCGGCCCTCGAGACCCTCAGCGGGAGGAGCCTGGTAACCAGAGGCCACCTGTGGCCCTGCTGGCTGTGTGTCCTCAGCGAGCTCCCCGGCCTCTCTGGGCCTCCCCCTTTCCCATTCAGGGTTGGGTCAGACCCGGTGCCGTGCCTGGCTCAGAGGTGACAGGCTGATTCCAGGTCTGCTGGGAACAGGGGAGGGAGGCGGGGGAGGCCGGGGAGCCCCCAGTCCTCCTCCCACAGCTGAGGAGGCGCCCGCCCGGCCGGGCCTGGCCCGTGGGTGGGAGTTTGGCAGAGGGCAGCGGGGGAAGGTTCTTGGGCACAGCCCGGGCAAGTGACAGGCATGCTCTCTGTCCCAACTCCTCCTTTCTCTCCAGGTCACCAGACGCCACCTCCCGGAGGGACTCCTGGTGCCCCCGGCCAAGAGCCTCGCGCCCACCTCCCAGCGCAGCAGGGCTCAGCCTCTTCCTCACACCCGCGAGGGGCCTGGTTTGCTCCTGTCCCCTGCCCAGCTCCCCCAGGACAGGGACAACCCCAGAGCCTGGCACACGTGCTGCCCCCGTCCCTGGGCCTCAGTGTCCTCATCTGTAAAATGAGCAGGGACAGCGCCCACCTCGAGGGGCTGCTGCGTGTCACCGCTCAGGACGGCCCTGGCGATGCCCGTGAGCCGAGTGGGTCACCAGCAAAGCCCAGAATGGCTTCCCGCCCCCTAGCCCACAGGCGGGTGCGTGAAAACCAAGTGAGTGGACCCAGAGGACTCGGGGGCAGAGCCCTAGAAGGACACGAGGTCACAGGCCACCAGGCGCCTGGAAGTGACTGTGACAGACCCGTGACGCAGACCCGCGGACCCCGCTGTCCTGAGACCTGGACCCCGGGCTGGGAACCCCGTCCGCAGGTTCTGGGGTCCCCACACACTGAGGGGTGTGGCTGCGCCATCTTCCGTTCCCGGCCCAGGGCCCGGGTGGGTGGCTCTGGGTCAGGCCTTGGGTCCCTCTGCATCCTGATCCCCAGGAGCGGACCCCAGGACCGAGACAGGGAAACCCAGCCAGTCCCAGGCCCGGCAGAGCCAAGCCCCGCAGGTGTCGAGTGGCACAGAGGCCTGGGACGAGCGCCCCAGGGTGACACCGGCTGTGATGCTCCGGGAGGCCCAGGCCAGTCGGGCAAGGGACGGGCAGCCCCCGCCCCCGCGCTGGGGAGCAGTCCTCTGAGTCACCCCCACCGCCTGACTCCCCGCCCGCCACCACCAAGGCTGTAATTAGGGCCGCCTCCTCCTCCAGGCCGTGGCTTATCAGCCTGTGGGGGCTGGCCGCGAGGACACTCACGGGTCCCCACGTGGTCGCACTGTCTCGGGGCCCGGGGCCCGCCAGGGGCCTTGGCCATGAGTGGCAGTTAGCGCCAGGCCCAGAGGTGCTTTAGGCTCCCGGGACCCCACTTTCCATTGCCCCAAACTCCACCTCCCAGGATCTGCCCCTGGTCAGGTGTAAAGTGGTCCCTCGCAGACGTGGCCAGGTGAATCCCAAAGCCCAGCAAGGGGGTCGGCCCTGGTGGCCATCACCAGGCTGGCAGGGGTGCCCGAGAAAGGACGTTAGTGGAGGACAGTCACAGGAAGGTTCTGGAAGGGAGGCGGGGCAGCAGCTCAAACTCCACACTTCCCATCCACCCCTCCCTCGCGGCCTCTGTCCTGGAGGGACGGTCTCTGGTCCCCTTCCTACAGACGAGGAAACCGAGGCAGGCAGCGGGCCATGTCAGGCCGGGGAGAGGGTAGGGCCTTTCTAGAACCATCTGGGCCCCAGTAAGGCAGGAAACCTGGAGGACAGTGCAGCTGCCCACCCACACTCGGAGCTCCCGGGTCACGTCCTGACCTGTCCCCCAGCCTTTGTTTCCCCACTGTCAACGAGGTCAGAGCAGGGCCAGCAACCCCGGCGGGTTCTGAGGACCAGACCCCAGCCCTGCAGAGGCCCTTTCTGAGGGCCCAGGGGTGCTCGGGGTCACCCCTGACCTGGCAGGTCAGTCCTCCCAGGCTGACGGCAGGCGGGGGGCCAGGGTGGGCCACTGTGCACCTAGCAGGCCTCGGGACGCTGCCCCCACCCCTGGGCTGGGTCCCGGGATCAGCACCCGGCCCCACACCCCGGAGACACAGCAGATCGTCCCAGGCCTGCGGGGGGCGGCTGCTGGCAGTGAGTCCCTCTCCGCCCTCCCCCAGACCTGCTCAACCAGTCTCCCAGGCGCACAGCAGCCGACATCTGAACCAGCTATTATTCTCTCTCCCCTGGGGAGGCAGGAGGTCCCTGGCCTGTCTGGATGCCGCTGGGGAGGACAGGGCCACCTACAGGTCCCCTTTAAGTCCCAAACCCCCGGGCATAAGGGACCACTACCCCTCCCCTGAAGGCCAGGGGGAGCGAGGGAGAGGGGCCACTGGTGGAAAACCTCAGGTGGGGGCAGGAGTGTGGGTGGTGGTGAGTCAGATTCAGGGTCAGCGTTCATGTCCTGGCCCTAATCTTCCCTTGCTGTGTGTCCTCGGACAATCACTTCACCTCTCTGAACCTCATTTCTCGTCTGCACACTGAAGAGTCGGTAGGGTTTGAGAGCCCCACACAGACCCAGCAGGGGCACAGTTCTCGCAGGCCAGGGTCTGCCACACGCTGCCTCCAGGGACCCAGAGGGCCGGGACAAAGGGCGGGCCAGAGAGGGCTCAGCTGCGGAATGAGCTTCCAGGCCTCCAGGGACCAAAACTGGTCTCAGCCACATTCAGAACCCACCAGTGAGGCGGGCCAGGGTGTCAGTCCCCACCAAGTCCCAGGACCCACGATGCCACCTGCATCCCCTTCCTAGAAGGGAGAGAGCCTTGCAGCCACCAGGTGCCCAGCCAGACCCAGCAAGGCCTGGGGCTGCCCAGCACCTCAGAGAGACCAGAGAAAGGACCTGGGTGGAGGACCATCACAGGAAGGTTCTGGAAGGGAGACGGGGCACCGCTGAAGGCCTCTGGGCGGGGGCAGCTGAGTGAGGTCGAAAGGGTCAAGTCTAGCGGGCAGGACCTCCCAGCTGTCCCTCCTGTCCTGTGGAGTATCAGAGTGGCCGCGAGGCCCAGGGTCTGGGGTCCAGGCCCCAACACTTGAGCTGTGTGGTCCCGGCACCCATCTGGGCCCCATGGTCCCGGCCTGAACGCGCGGGAGGCTGGACCCAGTGGGGGCTGGAAAGCACTCAGCACGGTGCTCGCACACAGTAGGTGCTCAGCAAATGGACACGGAAGTAGCTTCCCCCGACCCCGGGTGCTCAGCTCCGTCTGGAGGGTCCACGCCAACTGGGTGGATGCGAAGGCCAGGTGGCGGGCCAGGCGGGTGGGCGGCTCTGGGGCACTGGCCTGAGTGGCCCAAGTTGTCCAGAGGGAAAAAGAGGCAGGTGGGGGACACTGGCCGCCACTGAAGGGGAGGGAGGAGGGCGGGAGGGAGGACCGACCCCGCTGTTCCTGTGTGGAAAGGAGCTCTGGGGACCTTGGGGACAGGGACGGCCCCCGGGGAGGGCGGGCAGCAGGTCTCACCCCAGACCCGCTTTTCCTTGTAGATTTTTGCAGCTTGTTCACAGGAGGTTTCAAAACGGCCCGGGGCCAGGCCGAGGACCCTGAGGCCACCTGCCGCTGCGCCAGGCCCCGCTGACACAGGAGCACCCAGCCGCACCGAAAGGCTGCCAGCCGAGGGTGCTCCCCACAGCCGGCCCCTCCCGGAGGGTGCAGAGGGAGGCTCGGGCTCACTGGGAGGACAGGGCATGTCCATCCAGGGCCACGCACAGCCCTCTGCTGGCCCGAGAGTGGGCAGGGGCCTGCTCTGAGGCCCACCTGTCCCTGGGCCCAGGCAGGAGGCGGGCCGGGGAGGGGTGTGCGCTGCTGTGACTCAGGCCCCGTGCTGCCCGGGGCACAGCCAGCTTACCAGGGCACAGGGCTGTGACTCAGGGCCAGGCAGAGGGGCCAACCCAGGTGGCAGCTGGCAGGCCACCAGCACACCCGAACTTTCCCAGCCTCACACCCCGGCAGCAGGAAGCCTGTCACTGTCCCCCTGGCAGACAGGAGGAGACCGAGGCCCTGGGGCCAGGCAGCCAGGTGCAAGTCCCGCCTCTGCCTTTGGCCAGCTGAGCGGGCAGCGAGCTTGGGCTTTGACCCCCATGTACACAGGGGCCCTGGTCCCTAGCAGGGTGGTCTTGGGGTGCTCTGAGGTCACCTGGGAGAGCCACCTGCAGTGGCCATGAACAGAATGGGTTCAGCAGCCGCTGCCGTGTTCTCGTGGTGGGCGCCCAGCCGGGTGCAGGGTCACCAACACCAGAGCCCAGGGATGCCCCCCAGGGATGCCCAGGTGTCCCTGCTCTCCCAGCCTGGCCCAGGCGGACGTCCAGGGGGACCCAGCGGCCGGCCCTGGCGGGAGAAGGTCCTCCTCGCCATCCGCAGGCTCGGAGTCTGGGTCCCGGCCAGATCCGCTCCTCGAGGGCAGACGCTGTTGGGCCCATGAGTGTGTCTGCAGTGCTGGCCACGGCGCCTGGACGGGCGGCCGGCACACGGTCAGGGCGGGCTCCGCAGGCGCGCGGCTGGGCCTCGCCATCGGCCCTGGGCTCGGAAGGGCCCGAGCCGGGCCCCACGCTGTCCCCATCTTGCAGTGTGTCGGGAAGCAGGAGCCTCTGATGGCCCCAAGGTGGCCCTGCGCACACGGCCACCGGGACGCGTCCCCAGTGAGTGACGAGCAGATGTCCCCCGGGCGCCGTGCTCATTCCACCGGAGGGTCACGGACTCCGGGCCCCTTCCACGGGGGAGGCTGAGGCCGGGCTGAGCAGGCGCCTCCGGAACCAGTGGGCTGCGCCCCCACCCGGGGCTGGTGGCAGGGAGCCGTCCCCGCCCTCCCGGCCTCCGCTGTCCTCTGCCTTCCGCTCTCAGCCGGGGAAACTGAGGCCCGGCCAGGGTGGGAGCAGCCGCCTGGCGAGGGTGCCTGCCCGGGAGGTGGCCTGGCCAGGTGCCCGGAGGGGCGGGGCCTCTGTGAATGCTCCTCAGTCCCCACCACCGACGACCGCAAGGGGTTGGGTGAAAGGCGCAGCTCCGCCCGCGTCCCGCCAACGTGGCCAGACAATGGGCCTTTGTACCCGGCGTGGGCGGGTTGTCAAGGTGCGCAGCCCTGGCCCCGATCCCTGGCCAGCCTCCATGAGGGCAGGGGGCCGGGCCAGGGGGTCCCCGGGGGCCGGGAACCGGGCAGGAACAGGCAGGCGAGGGAGAAAGGCCTCCCTGAGGCTCCCAGCACAGGGAAGGCCACGCACAGAGAAGCACGCACAGTGACCCCGGGCCACACAGCACGTGGGTGTCAGAGGCCGGCTGGGACCTGGGATGCCAGGCTCCTTCCCGTGTGGCCTGAGTGTCCCCGCCAAGCAGGGGACTCGGGCATCCCACAGGCCAAACTTGTCCTCGCGGGCTGAGCGGAGCCAGAGTCTTCTCAGCCCCCCAACCTCTGCTTTCCTCCTCAGGGGCTCAGCCAAAGCCCCCTTTTTCTGGGAGGACCCCCCCAAAATTGTGTCAGCCACCACATGGCTAGGAAAACGTCACCCCTCACAGGGCCCCACCTGGCGGGCTCTGGAGGGCCTCCCCTCCGCCAGGTCAGGTGCCCTGCAGGGGCCGCCTGGTCGGTGGGCACTTCCACGACGCCACGTCCCGGAAGACCAAGCGTCCAGGGCTCCCCCGGCTCACCCCAGCCCGGGCTGCAGCCCTGTGTGGGTGGACTCCGGCGGTCGCTGGGGACCCAGATCTGTTCTGGGGGGGGGCCACAGGTGAAGATGGGGGCCAAGTCCTACGTCCCTTCCCCCACCCGCCCTCGGGGGAGGGACAGAGCCCAGAGCACCGAGGAGCGGCAGGTGGCCCCAGAGAGTGGGCACCGAAGGGGCACTCGACGGGCGGAAGCTCCGCTCTGACTGGGCGGCAGGGCCCCCGCCTGGCACACGAGGGGATGAGGCTCACAAGGTGACTTGCCCGAGGCCACCAGCCAGAGGTGGACTAGGAGCCTGACCAGGCGCACGAGGCCTCTGGGGACCCCAGCCTCAGTCACTTTGCCAGAAAGTTAAATGTCCCCAAGTTGCAGATGAGGCTCCGAATAGCAGTCACACTGCCCACGTCACTCAGCCGGAGTGGGGACAGATGCCCCAACACGGGTTTCTGGCCCCGGGGCCCGGTCTTGTTTCCCTTCTCCCTCCCACAGCCGGGCTGCCCAGGAGGCCCTCGTCCCTCAGTGCCACAGCTCCTGGTCCCCATGTCACACGTGGACAGACCCCTCGGCCCCCTCGGGAACAGCAAGAGATGGACGTCAGGAGCTCGGGAGAGCCCCGCAGCCTGTGGTGGCCACAGAGGCCAGTGGAGGAGGAGCAGGTGCCCCAGCTGCCCGCAGGGGTTGCGTCTCCAGAGTGGACGAAAGCCCGTCACAGAGGCAGAGCCCAAGGTCACCCTGAGGACCCCACCCAAGCCAGGCTCCACCCTAGTCCTCGGGCGTGTGTCCAAAAGTGCAGAGATGTGGCCCGGCCACCTCAGGAAACGGCCATGGAGCATGCGTGTCCCCCACGAGGCCCAGGACACACACCAGGGCTGCGCCCCAGGGCAGGGGCAGCAGGCAGGGGGCGACCCAGAAGCTGCTGCGTGGCCACAGAGGACGCCGGCGGTTCAGTCCCCGACCCTGCACAGCCGAGGGGGAGACGCCTCCGCGGGCCTCACGGGGACACGCGCCGGAGCTAGAACTGCTCTGTACCCTGACCTGTGGGTGACATCGAGGCCACCAAGAGGCACCCCCCTTGATGTCTGTGCATTTTGCTGCGTGGGGTTTAGACGGGAAGGAGCGAGGCGGCTGAGTCGCCGACACCAAAGTCACTTCGTGTTTCTGCAGTGCTCGTGGGGACCAGGCGCAGGGCCAGCCCAGGCTCGACGTCTCGAGACCCAGCTGGGCAGGGAAAGGGGTCACTCCCCCGCGTTCCCTCTCCTGGCTGAGGTGGCCTGTTTTGATGTCCCTCGCCTGTCTGAGTGTCTGAGCTCTTGGGGAACCAGGAGCCCTCTCCCTCGGCCGCCCCAGAGCTCCACGGCTCCCTCCCCTGGCCTCAGCCTGTCTTTCCGGCCTCTTCCCTGCCGGTCCCCACCAGCCAGGCGGGTCCCTCTTCCCTCTCGCCTTGAGCGTTCCCGTCCCGCCCGCCTCCCACCTGGAATGCCGCCGGTTCCTGCCGACCTGCTCCCGGCCCAGCCCTCGCCAAGCGCTGCAGGCGGTTAACTCCTGAGGTCGGGCTCAGCCTCCACGTTCAGCCCCCATCATCACCCTAAAGCCACCCCAAAGCCCCAAGTACAAAGAGTGTCACTGCTGGGCCACCGCTTTATGACAAATCCCCCCACCGCCCAGCCAACCCTGAGCCCCTTCAGCATAGAAATTCTGGTAGATTTAAGCCCCACCCATCCCGAGGGATGGGTCCATAGTTTCCCATTTTACACAGGGGGTTTGAAACTAAGACTCAGAGAGGGCAAATGACCTGCTGGGGACACTCAGCAAAGACTGTCTCGCTCCCAGGGTCTTTTCCTTTAACCTCCTGTGACAGCTTCCAGTCATGGCTGGCCCATGTTCCTGCCCCAGGGCCTTTGCACTTGCTGTTCCCCCTGCCCAGAAGGCCCTTCTCATCATCCTGGTCTCTGTACGGAGTCAGAGCAGCCCTCTCAGACCCCACTGTCAGCCCAAGGTGAAGGAGCCCCACTCGGTGTCTCCCGAGCACAGAACGTGTTCTATTCTATTCCCAGAACTCAGCGCTGCTGAGAGCCACTCGGCAAATGTGCTCTGCCCTTCTGTGTCAGCGCACACGGCCACCTGCGCGAGGCGGGCACTCTGTCCTGTTGGGTGCTGTGTCCATGGCTGGAGGACGCAAGCCTGTGACGGTGCCACCAGGGCCACACCTCAAGGCCCCGGCAGAGGAGGTAGGCAGTGACCACATGGGGCCGGGCCCTGGCTCCTAATCACGCGTGCTGTCCCTGTCCAAGGCCACCCTGGTTACAGGGACAACACTGGCCAGGACAGTGCCACCCACAAACAGGCTGCAGGCCCCGTCCCCTGAGATCATGAGCCTGGGGTGGCCCTCGGGGTCCGGTCGTGGGTGTCTTCCTCACGTCATCACTGGCTCCCGGTCGGCCGCTCGCGGGTGGCTCGCCTCCCAGGTGCTTAGGTGCTCACAGAGGCTCACGGCGCTCCGGGTCCTTGTGGGGACACAAACAGTGCCAGAGAGGGACACGAGACAGCGGAAAGCAGCCAAGATGGACAGACGCGGGGAAGAGCCGAGGGACAGGCGGACGCGGAGAGGCGGAGAACAGGCAGAGCTGGAGCCCGCCCCCAACACGCATCTCCGAGGCAGTCAGGTATTCAGGTAGCGCCTACTGGGTGCGGGGCGGTCCCCAGCCTTTTGCGTGTGCGGCCCTCGCTCCTGACCCCCAGGGAGGCCGCCGGCCGGGCCTGGCCTCAGGCTGCGGGGCTCTGCGCTCGGTGGACGGAAGCTCTTGTCCATGTTCCTGGGGCCTCGTTCAAAGGCCAGGCCCTGAGTCACAGGGCCCGGGAGGACTCTGCGTCCAACAGACTCCAGGTGGGGACAGCCCGGGCTGGGGGAGGCCGCTGCTCCTCCGGGGAGCCTGTGGCCACAGGGGCCAGGGAGGGCCCAGCAGCCACAGCCCCTCTGGCCGCCCTCCATGCCCACGGGCCAGGGCCGCTGCCCTGGCTCAGGTGTCCCTTCTCACTGCTTCCTGTTGGTCCGGGAATTCCCCACACACTGACGTCCCTGTAACTCAGACAGCGGCACAAAGATGTTCATTGTGGCCTTGTTTATAGGACAGGCAAGCCAGAGCCACCTCAGCATGGGACTTCGGGCACCCTGGACTGCAGGGGACGGGGGTGCCCTGGGCTGCAGGGGACGGGGTGCCCTGGGCTGCAGGGGACGGGGGTGCCCTGGGCTGCAGGGGACGGGGTGCCCTGGGCTGCAGGGGATGGGAGTGCCCTGTGCTGCAGGGGACGGGGTGCCCTGGGCTGCAGGGGACGGGGGTGCCCTGGGCTGCAGGGGACGGGGGTGCCCTGGACTGCAGGGGACGGGGGTGCCCTGGAACCCCGGATGGGACCAGTACAGATGGCCGGTGACATTCAGAGACACATGACTTCTGACCCATCAAGTCCACTTCTAGGAATGTCCCCCCATGAGCTGCCATGACACCAGACTTCCGCGCAAGCTCTCTGTTGCAATCTGTGGTGGCGAAAGCCAGAGAGCCACCTCAACGTCCATCGAGAGGGAACTGGAGTGTTGAATCATGGCCCATCTCCACCACGAGGACCCACAGCCCTCAAGGGGGGATGTCACCCGGTGCCACGAGGTCACCCGGCCCCGGGTCAGGGAGTGACAGCTGAGACCTGGGCACAGTCTCCTGGCACCTGCCAGGAGTCAAAATGGGGCCAGTGTCCCCAGAGCCCTTCCAGGGAGCCCCCCAGCTAGCTGTCTCAGGAGCAGTGGGCAGGAGCCGGGGAGGCCGCTGCCCTGCAGGCCCCTGGGGCTCCGGCCTGTGGGGGCACAGACTCGGGGAAGTTGGGCTTTTACGTGATGGACAAGTGCCGTGTCCATGGACGCGGGGGAACGTTGGTAATAAGTTCTTTTGGGGGGTCGGGTACCAGGGATGGAACTCAGGGGCACTCGACCACAGAGCCACGCCCCCAGCCCTATTTTGCATTTTATTTAGGGACAGGGTCTCACTGAGTTGCTTAGTGCCTCACTTTTGCTGAGGCTGACTTTGAACCCGAGATCCTCCTGCCTCAGCCTCCCCAGCTGCTGGGGTCACAGGCGGGTGCCACCGTGCCCGGCTGGTGATAATTCTTGACCCAGTTTAGCAAACTGGGGAACCCAGTCTTGTTCACGGGCATCCAGGGCCGGAGAGGAGGCCACTGAAGTCACCGCCATCCAGGGCTCCACGGCCCCTCCCTGGCCCCCCACCTCAGGAGCTGGAGGAGGCCGCGCTGTCTTCACTTCACAGAAGGGGACACTGAGGCCCATAGGTGCGGTCCCCGGCCTCACAGCCAGGGGCCAGAGCGGGACTTCGCCCCTGCCTCAGGGCTGGAGACCCTGGCCAGGGCAAGCAGAGACTTCGCCTGCCTCCTTTGAAATTCCCTCAGGACTGGAAGCGGAGGCAGCGAGGCCGGCCTCCGTTCCCCCCCCCTTTTACCCAATGCTCTGGAAGAAGCCTGGGCACCCCCTGTCCAAGTCAGCAGCCCCCCCGGGTCTCGGGTCCCCCCTGGGCACCCCGAGCAGGTCCGGGTTCAGAGAACCTTGGGGTTGGCGTGGAGAACGCACCCTGTAGTCACGCAAATGCAGGGAGAACATTCCAGAAAAACGACACTGAAGAGGCTGGCCACCCAACACAGGCCTGGCCCTTGGCTGGACGTGAACCAGAAAAAGTGAATTAAAATAAAAGTAAAGTAAAACACAAGCAGAGAAGACTGTGCAGGACGCTCGCGGGTGGGGGAGGGTCGCACCGCGGGGCGGGGGAGGGATGTCGCTGCATCCCCACAACCGGCACCAGCCTGGGAGCGGGGAAGGGACGCGACTGCAGCTCATGGCCTTTGAACTTTCAAAATGTTTCAAGTTTTTCAACATAAAAGGCTGGGGGGTGTTGGGGGGCCAGGGCCCAGGAGGGGACGACCACCCAGGGCACCAGGACCTTCTGGGTGGGAAGGTCCTGGGTCCTGGTGAGCGCGTCGGTGGAGCGCTGCTCGCCACGGAGAGGGTGGGATCCCCGGTGTGCGGTACGGCCACACGTGGTCACAGGCTCGGGTGCAGGGGCTGGGGACAGAGGACTGTCCTTGAGCCGGGCCTCCGGGTTCTGGCCGCAGCCTGGCCTTGGGACATTCCTCCTGTGCCCGCTGCCGAGTCCAGGGCCAGCAGGACGGCCGCACGCTTTCCTCGTGGGACCTGCAGAAAGCCGGGCTGGTCTCTGCAGGAGGCAGGGGCACTTCACGGGGACAGGGGACGGGGGTCTGCGGGAGCCCCCAGCCACCACTCCGTCCACCACCTCCAGGCCCCCGTCAGAGCTGTGGGAACTCAGAGGAGGAAAGCCACCTGCCCCAGGTCCCACAGCAAGTCGGGCCGCCCTGCCACGACGGCCATTCTGGAGTGCGGGCTGCAGGCCCGGGTGGTCCTCCGTGTCCTCAGGTCCGGGCACGGGCGGGTCTGCGTCCTGCGTGGGTGAGTGGTCCCCAGGACCAAGGCTGCTGCTCTGGTGGCCGGTCCCCACAGGTCTGTGGTGGGAAGCGTGGAGGGTGGGGTGGGAGCCTCCCTCGGTCACCCCACGGTCCCCTCCCTCGGTCACCCCACGGTCCCCTCCCTCACTTCCTCTGCTCCCACCTCATCCACGGGGCACAGGGCCGGACACGGGGCGGGTGGGGGTCCCCCGCCCACCCCAGGGCCCCAGGGAGCGGGCCCTGGCGCCGCGCCACGTTCTGCCCGGCCCACGAAACCACCTCACCCAGAACCTGTCTCGACTCCTCCGCTGCCTTGGCCGCGGGCCTCGCTGGGCCAGCACCGCCCACACAGCGCCCAGAGCGGGAGGAGGCCCGGACAGCCCCAGCCCCAGCCCCACCTTCCCAGGGACCCCTGGGTCCCTGCTGGGCCCCAGAGGCAGGAGGGGACCCGGCCCAGCTGGGGGCCGTGGCCTACTCTGAGAGCCTGGCCCCGCTGCCCTCTCCCGGGCAGGCCTGAATGAGCGCCAAGGGTTGAACCTCCTTAATTAACCGGCAGTGATTAAGAGGCCACCTCGGGAGGCCCCCAGGGCTTCCAGGAGGACTGGGGGCCTGAATGGGGGGCAGGGCCCCTCAGACACAGCAGGCTCCCGTAGGACAGGGAAGGGACCCCCGTTCCACCCCAGAGGGTTCCAGGCAAAACTGCCCATCCTCCCACGCGGGCTGTGTGGTGCTGGGAAAGTGGCCTCACCTCTCTGAGCCTCAGTTTCCACCAGGAGGAGGGCAGGGTGGCGGTGAGACGCGATTAATGACTGTTTGTGAGCTGGTCCCAGAGATGCCGCTGATAACAGGCAGCTATTATTCTGGGAGCATGGAGAAGTGTCTGAGCCCATAATTACCAGAGGAAGAAAACAGCGGAGAGGGAGGAGGCCTCGCCACCCGCCCGCTGCCTCCGCGCCGCGGCCCTCTGGCTGGGCAGGGCCTCCTCAGGCCAGGGAGACCGGGACGGGAGGCCTGGGACCCCGGCCGGAACCAGCCTTCTCCTCCTCCGGGCCCCCAAATCCTTAAGCAATTCCCAAGCACCCCTTTGCTCAGTCATTCGACAAGTGCTTATTGAGCACCTACTGTGTGCCAGGAACAAGACAGCGCCCTGGGGGGGTGGACACTAAACTACCAGGAGAAATCCAGCAAGTGAGTAGATTATTCAGAAACAGCAGATGACGTGCTGAGGAAAACAGGGAACTTTGGCCCAGGGGCTCAGGGAGGGCCACCCGGAGAGGTGAGGTGACAGTGGAACTGAGACCAGAAGGATGGGGGAGCTGCCATGGGAAGAGCATTCCAGGCAGAGGGAGTGGCACGTGCAAAGGGCCTGGGGTGGGGACTGGTATGTTGGAGGAGCTGCAGCAGAGAGCAGGAAAGTCGTGGGAGGTGAGAGGGTGGGGACAGGGTGGGGAGCAAGTCAGGCGAGGCCTTTGGAATACAGCAAGGAGCCTGGGTCATCCTCCAGGACCGAGAGCAGCAGGGGAGACTGGAGCGAGGGGGGACCAGGTTGCCGCCCCAGTGGCGGGGGATGCTGAGGGTGAGCGCAGGCCTGTTCCCAGGAGGCTCTCCTCCTCGAGGCCCAGATCCAGCCCCAGGCCAGGGGCTGTGGGTCTGTGTCCTCTCTGACCTCAGTCCCGGCCCACTCACGGGGGAAGGACCCCCTGGGCCCCTCTGGGGGAGGGGCCCAGACACACCTGCCACAGCCAGCACCCCAGCTGCTCCTGAGGCCCCCGGCGCTTCTGAGCTCAGAGCCCAGCTCTGCCTTTTGTTGCTGTGTGCCTTGGGCAAATGTCTTAACCTCTCTGGCCCCCAGTTTCCTCATCTGTGAAAGAGGATCAATTATAATAATGAGGTTGATAGGATTAAATCAGCTAATACTTGGAGGGCGAGTAAATAAGGTCTGGTTCAGAGAGTCCAGTTCCCACCGGCTTTACCAATGATGTTCTAAGTCCCCTCTTTAAGTCGCCCCCTGCCTGCCCCACGGCCCCCCAGGCTGCATCTCCCAGCTCAGGCACTACCCAAGAGCCCCGTCTCCCAGCCCTCCGGCAGCCAGATGGCTGTTTCCAATCACGTTTCTCCTCTGCTCAGCCCTCACCGGGGGCTGAGCATGTCCTCGGGCCTCCTCCAACTCGGTCCTCCTCCCTATACTCTGTACCCAGCCTGCGCGACTGTGCCCGTGTGTCTGTCTCTGCCCCCTGCCCCCAGCCCTTCGCACATGCTGCTCCTGTTCGCGGAAGGCTCTTCCCCCATCCCGCCTCTTCCTTGCATGGGATCATCTGGGGCTCACTGGCTGCACCCTGTGGTCCCCGAATCCCAGCACCTGTGGTGAGTACCCCTCAGAGTCCCCAGCTAGAGGGGTGCTCTGGGCCAGAGGGAAAGCCTCTTCCCACAGGGCCTGGAGGGCGTCTGGGGAGCGGCCTGCAAGCGGGGTGAGTTGGGGGGGCACAAGCCCCGAGGGGATGGGCGGGGGGTGGGCAGGGCTGGGAGGTGGCCCGGGCCAGGTGACGCAGGAGGATTAAACGGGGTCGACTGAGGCGAGCAGAGCCGAGCTCAGGTGAGGCGAGGGGGTGGTGGGCTCCATCAAGGGAGGTGCTCGGAGCCCACGCAGGCGGGTCCCCCGGGCACCCGGGCGCGTGAGTTCAGGTGACAGAGCGCTGACTTCCCAGCGCAGGGAATGAGGGAATCGAGAAGCCGAGGCCCCCTCCCTGGGTCCCTTCACCCACAGGAGTCGGCGTCCACCCTGGGGGGACATCGCCCCGTGCCCACCCCCGCCCTGGAGTAAGGCAGCTGAGCGGGCAGGGACGGCGGTGCCCCCCCCACCCCAGGGGCAGCCACTTGTCACTCCTGCAGGAAGGTGGCCACTCAGGCTGCGGCAGAGGCCAACCCGCCTCAGTTCCAATTCTGCCTCCACCCTGCAGTCAGCCCCTTCCTGTCCCTGTCCCCTCACCTGGGACACAGGGACACAGCAGCAGAAGGGCCCGCCAGCTCCCTGCCCTTCGCGGTGTGCGCTCCGTGAGTCGGTGCAGCCACAGGAGGCCCACGTGGCTAGAGGACTGAGGAGGAGAGGCCAGCTGGCCTCCATCGCGGGGAACCTGGGGAGCGGGAAGGAGTCGGGCTTCATCCCAGGCCATGGGGAGCCGTGGGGGTCCTGCCCCAGAGGGACACCACCTGCACGTGGAGGCCTCTGGATGGAGGCAGACAGACCCCCGCAGATCCAGAACCGGGCACCCGACCGGCCAAGGCAGGGGCCGAGCTGCAGCCCAGGCAGGAGAGGGCCTCCCTTGTGGGAGGCAGCAAGCCAGCCTCTCAGCAGAGAATCCTTCACACAGGAAGTTCAGGGGCAGGACAGCTGGGAGAATGTATCCAAGTGCTCCACAGGAGCAAGGCCACAGCGGGGGGCTGCTGGCGGGATGGTGGGGGAGAAGGACCCCAACCAGCCCTCACGAGGCCAAGACCCTCCCAGCCCCCAGTGCGAGCAGGGGACCCAAAGGCATCGCTGGACCCAGGTCCCTTCACATGCTGCAGGCCTGAGTCTCCAAGGGACACCCACCGCGTCTGCACCCCGAGACCCCCGTGCCTGCGTCCCGAGACACCAGTGCTGCACCCCAAGACCCAGTGCCTGCGCCCTGAGACCCCACCTCCAGAGAGACTCGGTGCCCAGGCTGCCTCGGGCCTGTGAGTCTGCTGAGCTGTTCCCTGGGGCAGGATGACCCCACCTCACAAAGAGGGAAGTCACCTTGCCAGGTGGGCCGTCAGGTGGCCTTGCTTCAGGCTTGGGTGCAAACCCCTGATTGTACTTGCTCTGTCCGGTGCCAAGCTGGGCCCTTCTGCTTGAGGTCCCCGCTGGTCCCCACCGCAGCTCAGGGCAGAGCCAGGACTCGGCCCAGGTGGACCTGACCTCAAACCTGCTCTTCCCACAGCCACGGGCCGGAGGACACTGGCCACCGCTCACCCAGCGCCCACTGTGCGCCCAGCATGGTGCCGGACACTTGGTGTGGCTTCACAGGCTTCCCCCTCACCACTGACCTCTCAAAGTCCCGTCACCTCCTGCGCAGGTGAGAGGTCTGAGGCTGAGGGCTGTGCGCGGGCCGGGACAGCTGGCCTTCCAGTACTTTCCACAGACTGCAGGGAGGATGAGTGCTGCTGTCCCGTGGCCAGCACTGGCCGGGCCTGGCCCGGATCCGGACCATCATCTGCACCAGCTCACTCGGCGTCACCTCAGAGGGGGACATGAACTTGACCCCGTCACCCAGCGGGAAAGGGGCAGAAGTGGGATTGAAGCCCAGGTGAGCGGCCCGCAGCCCAGACAGCTCCAGGCCACCTCCTCCAGGCAGCCTCCCAGACCCCCCCTTGCCCTCTGCGCAGGTGAGAGATCTGCCCCCCAGCCACGCCCCCCAGGGGACCCTGGACAGAGCCCTGCCCCCCTCAAGATGATTGACAACCCCCAACTATGACCATGTCCCCAGCGCCAGCCCCGTGCCTGGTGACCTCAGCCCACAGCGGAGGCGGTTTGTGGGTGACAGGTCCCCTGCTCCTCAGGAGGACCTTTGGCCATCAGAGACAGCAGGCGGTTTTACCAAGAAAAGGAGGAAGAGGCAGCAGAGGGCGGGCCTCATGGTGTGGGCGAGGGACACGGGGGGGACAGAGAAGTCCTGGCACACTCCGAGGGGCTGCTGGCCTGGGACGGTGACCACAGCAGGAGCACCTAGAGGGGACCTCCTCACCTCCACCCAGCAGCCCACAAGACAGTGTCCCCGTGTCCATGTAAAAGAGGCTCAGAAGGTCAGAGTGACTTGCCCGGGTCCCTTTATCTCCGAGGGATAAAGCTGGAAGGGTTAAAAACAGGCCCCATTTGTACCCAGGTGACTCTGAACATGTCCCTGCTCCCTGGGCCCGGTTTCTCTGTGCACAACACATACCCACATGCCACCATCACAGATTGTTGGGTGGGCGCTCCGAGGCAGCCCAGAGACGTTGCAAAGCAGGGAGGCACGGTGGCCCTGGAGGCGTGGGCCCCCTGCAGGCCCCCTGCAGAGCAGACTTCCCACCCAAGGCTGCTCCCCAATAAAACCTGCCTCTTCTGAGGACCGTCCATGGAGAGCCCCTGTCCTGTGAAATGGAACAAAGCCACCAACTCTGCAGCAAGGGCTCGGTCACTTTGCAGCATGAGCCGAGCTCCTGTCTGTGCCTAGCCATGACCTAGGCACTGGGGACACAGGAGTGACACAGGAACCCACAAGGGCCCCCAAGAGGAGGCTGATGCTCTATAGGGAGGAGACGGGTGTGGAGCAAGTACACCTCTAAGAGACACGACCCCTGGACCATCGCCCGGAAGTCCAAGTAACAGACGCTCCAGACAGCGCACCGAGAACGGGTCACCACTTTAAACTCTGGGTGCCGGGGCCCTGTGGACCCTCTGACCTCAACCCCTTCCCCCAGGTCCAGCCGCACGGCCTCATGGTCCCTGGACATGCTGGACCTCTTGGTTCTCAGAGCCGCTGCCGAGGGCCTCCTGTCCACCTGAAGGGCTCCCTCACACTCCATCTGGCTGATGCCTGCTCAGTCCGGTCCCCTGGGCTCTGCCACACTATGGGCCTCTGTCCTTGGCCTCCTTCCCTTACCCTACGAAAATCCACGCAAAATGGAAAGAAAAACAGCCAGGAGAGAGCATGAATCATTTGTTTACAGGCCCTAATTAATTACTAAGCTCAAGAACTTGATTTCCATTCTTCCTTTCCCCCCTCTGCCCTTGGAGAATGTTTGGAATCCACATTGTTTCCCAACTCGAAAGTATGTCAAGTTTATTTTTAGCAAACGCACATGATAGCTCAGACTGTTATTCATCCCCCCGCGTCAGTGGGGAGCGGGCTGCCCGAGCGTGCAGGATGCTTGATGCGCCTCAGATGTGGCTCCTGGGAAGCCAGCTAGTCTGCAGTGGCCGCTGGGGTCAATGTGACCCAAGTGGATCCCCTGCTGAGGACCAGGGGTGGGGGTGGGGGTGCCGGCTGCAGTTCCTCCTCCAGGCCAGAGGCGGCACTGTGGGGGCCGGTTCCCAGGCGGCTGAGCAAGGTTTCTCCCGCCTGCACTGGCCAGGGGCTGCGTGTTCCTTCCCTGGGTTGTGTTCAGAGGGGAAGTGGGAGAGCCTGGTGAGGCGCCTTTGGCTCATCCAGGATGGGAAAGGCCCCGCGCTGTGTCTGGAGGATGCCACCGAGCCCTCTGGACTCCCCTGTGTCCCCCAAGGTCCCCAGCCCGTCGGCCTTCCTGCTCCAGGGCCAGGTTGAGGATGGGGCGTCCATGGTGGGGAACACTGTCTTCCTTCCAAGATGGCTGCGTCCAGGCCCTGGAACCTTCCAGAACCATCCTCCGTCCTGGCCATAGCTGAGCAGCTGTGGGATTCTGCCTCTGGCCACCTCCAGGGACCTGCGAGGGCCTGTCCCTAACACATCCCGTTACCCTGAAACAAAGGTGACGGGGCGAGGAGCAGGAGGCACTGTGTGCATGGTCACTGTCCCCAGCGCGCAGCTATAGGTGCTTGTCCAAGACCTGCTTCAGGTGGCGGCCTGAGCCCCAGAGCAGGCTGGGAACGCAGCACCCCTCAGGGGCCAGGCCAGGTCGCTACACTGGGAGGTGACAGTCACGTCCTGCCTGCTGGGGCAGCCACCCTCAGCCCCTGCACTGTGAGCCCAGGGCTCCTGCGTCCCCCTTCTCGGAAGCCAGAATCTGAGCGCCTGGTTCCAGAGTTGGCTGGACACCAGGGTTCTCAGCCAGCAGCCCAGGGCCCCTGGGTTGGGCCCTTGGTGGTGGCGTTGGCCCGTGGAGCAGGCCCGTCCTGCCGCGGCCTGGGACGAGGCTGGGAGGGAGTGGGTGGCCAGCCTCCCCCAGGTGGGAGTAGCTATTACCCTCCTCCCGGGCAGCTGAGGGCGGGCGGGGCTGCGAGCTGGCCCTCCCCCTCACGAGGAGGCTGATACCCGTCTAGGTGGGAGTGGACAGGTGGAGAAGGAGTTCCAGCTGTGGCCGCTGATGGTATCTGTTGTCCAAAGCCCAGATGTAACACCAGATTAGCGCCTGGTGCCCATTATAACACGCATCATTAGGAGAAGGGGCATGATTGAGGCCCAGTGGGTCCAGGCGGCTCCTCCCAGCTCCCTCCTGGCCAGGACTGGCCCTGACATGGGGGTCAGTGCAAACCCTGGTCCGGTGTCAGGACCCCCTCATGGGGACTCTGGGCACCGGAGGGACCCGGTGAAGGGGGCAGACCAAGCCCTGTCCTTGAGAGCCCTGGGGGACAGAGGGACCAACAGTAAATAGGAAACAGAACACCCCAGGACTGGGGGACGCAGGGAGAGGGTGAGGCAGGTGCAGGCAGCAGGGACCACGAGGCAGAGAAAGGGGCCTGCCACGCACGACAGGCCGCACCCACCGCTGGCCCAGCAAACCTCAAGAGCCTGGATGCCCAGGGAGAAAACAGCCCGCGGTCCCCGCCCCGAGGAAGGCGCGTCCCAGGGGCAAGAGCCGCGTTCAACACAAACGAGGTGGAGAGCCGCCCAGGCAGAAAACAAGACCAAAGAGGGGCTCAAGGCGAGGTGGACAAAGCCACCGTCGGGGACACAAGCCGGCAGCGGGGACAGCAGGCCAGGGCCCGGCTCCACGTGCCCTGATGTCGGAGGGCGAGGGCGGAGTCCAGGGTAGTGGCACCAGGCCTGCACCAGGAGGAGGTCACAGGGGGGACCAAGGGCCAGGGCCAGGAGAACTCCAAACAGAGGAGGGACAGGCCCCAGCACCCCTCGGGCTGCCTGGGCAGGGCAGGGTGGAGCGGGGGACCCACGGGCAGGCCCCTGCAGCCGTCCCACCCGGAGGGGACTGGGCTCCGTCAGACGTGGAGGTGGAGGGGCCTGCGGCCTCAGAGCTGGTACGGGCAGCGCCCACAGGACTTCCTGCCCGGTCACTGGACTTGAGGCAAGAGACGGGCAAGGGCAGCCCAAGGTCTGGCAGAGGGTGACAGGGGACCAGGCTGGGTCCCCTGTGGCCCCCAGCCCAGCATCCCACCGTCAGGGTCAGGCAAGGAGGGCCAGAAGCTGGCCCCACCCAGGCCTGGCAGGAAGGGGCACTGGGGCCGGCCGCAGGATGTCACAACACGGGATAATTTCTCCGCCGCATTTTGCAACGGGCTCCCTTTATCAACAGGCACCGGGAGGAGGATTTTGCAACGCCGCCGTGGGTAGCCATGGCCAGCACCAGGCCAGAGGGACGCCAGGCCGGGCCGTGGACGTCGTCCCCACGAGGACTGGGTCTGGAGCTGGTCGTTGCAGGTGGCAGGGCCTGTCTCAGCCTCCCCTTGGCTGGTGACCTTGAGCAAGTGACCCTCTCTGGCCTCAGCTTTTTCTCCAGAGAAAAGTATGATTAAAGGACCTTTTAAAAGTGATTTTAATAATGTGACCAAGGTCGACCCTGTTGGGCACCTGCATGTGCCTGGCCCGTGGGCAGGTCCCCTGTGCACTCCTCACTGTCCACATGTCAGCGGGTCAACTGAGGCTGGGACAGAAGACGTGGCCGTCCAGGTCAGCTGGCCTGTCAGGGTGGACCAGGGGCTGGGCCCTGCTGGGCAGTCTCTGAGGCGTCCTCCCTGTGAAGTGAGGACCAGGAGCTGAGGAAAGTCAGCTGCCTCCCGCCCGGCCGACGCCTGGCCCAGGAACATTGGGACCCAGCGGCCATTGCTGCTAGCAGGACGGCCGCCCTTGGCAGCCAGAGTCCCCGTCCCACCTCCCAGCCCCTCCTGGCCTGGGGCCACGCATGGACACAGGCTCCAGTCTGCCACTACCACTGTGACCTGGGCACGTGCCTGCTGTCCCCTGAGGCCCAAGCTCCCACCCACCATGCAGGGCTGTTCCAGGTCACAGGAGGCCACCAGGCCCACGGTGATCTCCCTGAGGGGCACCACTTGGCAGAGGGGTCACCACGGCCCAGGCTGGAGAAGGGACACGCCCAGGTGGGGCTGCTGGTCTCGCCTGAGGGGGCGCCTGCAGCGAGAGGCCAGGTGCCAAGGCCCTGCCCACAGACCCCGCTGGCCTCTCTCCTGGCCCTCTGACCAGCCCGTCTGTCCTCCGGCTCTGGGCCTCTCTGGCTGGGCTGCCTCCTCCTGCAGCCCTCCTGGGCCCCCGTCCCCTTTGGGGTGAAGGTGTCTGGCCGCCTAAATTGTTAGACCCCTGCCCAGCCCCCCTCCCCTCACACCCGCCACCCACGGGCTCCCCAGAGACGGAGGACAGAGGGACAGGAGGACAGGGGGACGGAGACCCAAAGCCCCCGGGACACTCAAAGTGCTTGGGTTCAGGGGGCCTGCAGCTGTAGCCAGCTGTCCTCCTCCTTGGCCAGGGTGGGCTCTGCCCACTGAGCCCAGAGGCCAAGGCTGATTGGCCCAAGTCAAACCTGGCCCTCTCCCTCCCCTTGCAGCGATTGGCTGAGGCTAGACATGGAATGTAGGTGTGGCTGGTGGAGGACAAGCTGCCCTGGGGCTCCTTGGAACAGGTTTCTCCTTTGGAGGGCCTTTTCCTGCCTTAGCTTCAGCAGTGTGAGGACGAGATGGCAGGTGCTTTGGCAGCCATCATGCAGCTCTGAGGAGCCTGAGTGGAGATTGTAGAACCAGGAGCCCTAACAGCAGTACCTCCAACTCACCCCACTGTTTGTTCACTCATTCAACAAATATTTACTGAACCCCCACTGGGTGCCAAGCCTCGTGATGCGCACTGGGAACACAGCAGAGCGTGTCAACACCATCCCGCCTGACGTTCTGGAGTGGGGGTCGGGCTTCAACCCAGCACTCATCTGGCCACCGCGGAGACACGGCCGGCCACCGTGAGGGCTGCCAGGGAGATCCCCGCAGACGGACCAGAGCAGGGGCAGGGAGTGGTGGGAAAGGACGTTCTGGGGACGTGTCTGGGCTCAGGTCGCTCAGAAGCAGATGTCCCAGCGCAGAGGCTGGGGCGCACGTGATCCATGAGGACATGCCCCGGGAGAGAGGGAGCAGGGGATCAGGGCAGGGCAGGGCTGGACGCGGCCTCACGGAGCCCGCGGTGGAGGATCTGGAGTGTGGCCGGCCCAGGGCCGAGCCTGCGGGACGGGGAGGCTGCGCTCCCGTGCCCCTGACTCATCGGTGCTGGGCTGTGTCCTGTCTGCCACCCGCGGGTGGGAGGACCTCCCAGGTGAGGAGGCGTCTGTCCTCAGAGGCAGTTGCCCCAGAGGGACTCCCGCTGCGGGCCCCTAGCAGCCAGCCCGGGTGGGTCCCCGCAGCACCACGAGGCAGAGCCCCTGGTCTGAGCCTGGGCGCTGGTGGGAGAGAAGGGGGAGGGCTTCCCGGCAGAGGCGGCAGCAGAGGCAAAGGCCCTGGACCAGGCGGGAGCAGGAAATGCAGAAAGAACCCCAGGAAGTCCTGCAGTTGAGGGTGGGGGAGGGAGGCGACACCGTGATGGGCACCTACAGGTCGCGAGGGGGTCAGTCTGTTCCAAAGGGCGAGAGTCAGGGAGGTCAGAGGGCAGCGCAGGGTCACGATCCGGCCTGCGTGTCGCAAGGTCAGCTGGCAGCAGGTGGAGAGGAGGCTGGGACCTGGAGGCTGCGGCCCGTCCAGAGGCGTCGCTCCAGGCTGACCGTGGTGGACACACGAGGTGGGTGGGGGCTGAGAGAGCCAGAGGGGTGACATGGCTGCCGGGCTGAGAGCACCCCTGACCCAGGTTCCCCACAGGGAGGACCTGGCCTGGTGGGCTGTGCCCTGGAAGCTGGAGCTGGGGACACTCGGGAACCTCAGGCCCTCGGGTCCCAGGCCGGGCCTGCCGTCCCCTCCCTCTGCAGGCCGGCCTCTGGGTGGAGTCCTCGGGACACCAGGCCTGCCTCCCCTGGGACCTGCTGACCTGGCACCCCCACCGCTCCTCCCAGCCCTGCCCCCAAGACCTGGCCCTGGGCCTTCAGACGGGGACGGTCAGCCGCCCTGGACGTCCCCCTCCCCAGCCGTCCCCTTGAGAATCAGTCACACCCCAAGGATCCCAGCCGAAGACCCCATCTCCACCAGCTCCTCCACCCCCGTGGGTGGCCGACGGTGCCACCTGGAGGCCAGCAGCCTGCCAAGGCCACCCGGCAGGTCCCTGGCGCAGGTGCCTGTGGCTGGACGAGGCCTCCCCAGTCCTGGGCACTATCTTGCTGGACCCCTAGGTTCCCTGATTCGGTGGCCACGGCCAGCCAAGAGATAATCGTGACCAGATTCCGGCCAGTGATTCATGACCACGTCTCAGCCAGGTCACCCCGTGGGGGTGAGGACACAGGGAGGACCTTGTGAGGCCACACTGGGAGGCACGGGCTGGGGACCAGGTCAGTGGGTCCCTCCCAGGAGGAACCCATGCTGCAAATGGCTTGAGCTGCTTCCGTGGTGCTTGCTGGCAGAGACCCCTGGGGACAGGGCAGTGACGAGTGACCTGGTGTCTGTCCTCGGGGAGCCCCATGAGAAGGCCAGCATCCGTATCCCTGCGGAACACCACGAAGTGGACAGGGTGCTCACGGAGAAGGGCAGGGAGGCCTGGCAGGCTGGAGTGGATGCTGAGGCCTAGGGCAGAGTTCTGGGAGGATCGGGAGAAGAGCACGGAGGCACAGCACATGCAAAGGTCCTGAGGTGGCCAAGCCTGTTGTGTTCCTGCCATGCAAATAGGGAAGTGGAGACAGGGAGGGCCAGCTTGGTGAGGCAGGAGCAAGAGCAGGTCCCCAGCCCCTTGGGCTGAGGCGAGGAGCCTAGAGTTTAGCTTAAAGCCAGGGGTGGGGGGCTTCAAAGGCTGGGGATGGGATGGACCTGGTCAGAGTGGAGTCCAGGGCCCCCTTGGGCTTCTCCCACACTGACCTGGGGGCCGGGTGACCATAGCTCTCACCTGAGGGCCCAGGCCTGTCTTCCAGGTGTCAGCAGGTCTGACAGGACAAACCCAGCACCCTCCCGGCCTCATAGCTGCCCGCCCCCGCCCCCACACCCCAAGGGAACGTTCCAGACTGCGATGATCTCAGTGCTGAGAACTAGTGAGCTCCGCTTCCCCTCAGAATCCCCAGCTCTTTTCCAAGAAGGACCTCCAAGGAGGCCACCAGCCCTGCCTCCGCAGGGAGGCTGGAGGGAGTGGAGTGAGGAGCCCGGCTCCTAGGGCTGCCCTGGCCCAGCTGGACCCGGGCTGTGGGCAGTGTCCTGCTGGGATGCCCCCAGCCCCCTGCACCCAGCCGCCCATCCCAGGGGGCACCAGGCCCCGCCCTCCCTCCTGCTCCACCCAGGGCCTGTCTCCCCGGCTCTGACCCCCCCCCCCCCCGCCCGCCTGCGGGGAGCCTGTCTCTCCCCCGTGGCTCCATCCATCCTCCACCCCAGACCCCAGCTCAGGCCCAGCCCCTCTGCCCTCCGCTGGGTGGGGGCTACGCTCCTGGGCCATCCCCTGGGGCGTGGGGTGGGGGCCCGCTCTCAACCTGCCGGTTCTTCCAGCTCAGCCCCACCCTGGACCCGCCCCCCTCCTCTCCCCCCACACCCTGGGCCCAGGGGGCTGCTGGAAAGGGGGCCCCACGTGAGCCTCGCTCGCTGTCCCCACACCAGCCTGCACCTGGGGAATCGGAGGCTCAGGCTGCGTCCCTCAGGACCACTCAGCTGACCCAGTGCTTGGCCAGGGATCCAGCCCCTGCCTCGGGCTCCAGTGAATGGTCTCCGGCCCCAGCCCCACGCTGCTCCCGCAGTCCTTCCTGATCCCTGAGCTCTGCACATCATTCTTCCCCACTGCAGGGCTACCTGGTCCCCTGCCTGGTCCCCCGCCTGGTCCTCCGGCCTTGTCCCCCTGCCTGGTCCCCTGCCTTGTCCCCCTGCCTGGTCCTCTGCCTTGTCTCCCCACCTTGTCCCCCCTGCCTGGACCCCCACCTGAACCCTGCCTGGTCCCCCACCTGGTCCCCCGCCTGGTCCCCCGCCTTGTCCTCCTGCCTGGTCCCCCGCCTTGTCCTCTTGCCTGGTCCCCTGCCTTATCCCCCTGCCTGGTCCTCTGCCTTGTCTCCCCACCTTGTCCCCCCTGCCTGGACCCCCACCTGAACCCTGCCTGGTCCCCCACCTGGTCCCCTGCCTGGTCCCCCACCTGGTCCCCCGCCTAGTCCCCCGCCTTGTCCTCCTGCCTGGTCCTCTGCCTTATCCCCCTGCCTGGTCCTCTGCCTTGTCTCCCCGCCTTGTCCTCCTGCCTGGTCCTCCTGCCTCCACACCTGCCCCAGCCCCCTCGCTCACGGCCACCCCGGTGGTCCCCAGTCTGCTTCCACACAGTGTCACAGCGATCCCGGCCCCAACACCTTCACGATGCACAGGCGCACACCCCCAGTGGCCACTGCGGGACCAAGGAGCCCTCTCGGTGGCCGAAGTCAGGAGCACAGAGCTGCAGGTCTCTGGGCTTCGAGCTGCAAAGCCCCAAAGTGGGCCTCCCTGGAGGAGCCCGGCCTCTGCGTTGGAGGGAGGAGGACTCCCTGCGGCAGCGGCCATGGCCAGTGGCTGAAGGGTCCAGCTGGGTGTCCTGCTCCACTCCCAGAGCCCAGGGTCAGGGCTGGGCCCCTTGCCCTCGGCCTCTGAGGCTACGGGGAGCCGGGGAGCCGGGGACGAGACGGAGCCTGGTGACAAACGCAGCCTCCAGGGAGCAGAAACCCAACAGAGGCCAAGAAAAAGGTCCGGTGGGGGCCAGGGCGGGCACAGGGAGGAGGTGGACGCCCCTGGGGACCTGCTCCACCTCCCACCCTCTTCGGAAGAACCAGCCGGACCTGCCCTCCTGGAGGGACACTGGCCCCCGGCCCGCCAGCCCAGCCTGCCTCACTCGACCCCTGCCCCAGGGCAGGACTTGGTGGGAGGCCTGGAGGGAGCTGTTCTGCAAGCCAGCACTGTCCCAGGGCCGTCCTGGCTCCTCTCAAGGACTCTGCGACCTCCGCAGTTACTTTTCTTCTTCAGAAAGTGCCAGGCCCGCGGCCGCTGATAAACGGGCCTCTGCTGCGCCTCCCGGGCTCCCAGGGAACCCAGCTGACCCCGGGCCGGTGGGCTGTGGGAAGGGGCGAGTCGGTCTGGGGCTCTGACCCCGCTGTTTCCAGGCCCGACATCTGTTTTGCTAGGCACTGGGCATGTGGCGTCCCCACCCACAGACCAGAGGGCTTCGCAGGGTACAGCACAAGTCCCTCAGACGTGGCTGCCAAGAGTCCCCTGGGGGTGAGACAAACAAGGCTCCTCTGAGGCGCGAATGAAAGCCCCGGGCCATGCCGGACACTCCAGCCCAGGGTCAGAGCCAGCAGGGAGGAGAGCAGCACCGTACCAGGTCCACGGCAGCTCCGTGTCCAGGACCAAAACCCGGGGTCGACCGAATGTCCCCAACAGCAGATGGCCGAGGCACGTTCTCGCAGGAAGGCTGACCGAGGTGGTTTAAAAAGTCCACACCACGGGCACAGCCTGCGCTTCCCCGACTCAGGAGGCTGAGGCAGGAGGATCCCAAGTTCAAGGCCAGCCTCAGCAACTTAAGAGGCCCTCGGCGACTCAGGGAGATCTTGTCTCTAAATATGAAAAATAAAATTCCTGGGGTGGCTAAATGCAGGGAGACGGAGAGGAGGGAGGCGCGTCCCCTGACACCTCAGATTTTAGGCAGATGTCACGACGGGCTGAAGGCATCAGAGCCTCTCGTCTGCCAGCCCTTGGGACAGCAGCATCCTCCCAGGAAGCCCAGCTGGCCCGCCCGGCGCCCAACACTGGTTCCCCGGTGCCAACAGCCTCCGGTGGCTGCAGAGGGGCCCAGCTGCTCTGCGCCCACTCTCTGCCCGCCCCAGTGAGTCCAGAGTCCAAAGAAGAGTCTTTTTCAGAGAAAAAAAGGAGACACATTTGCAAAGAAGGAAGAAACCCTAGAAAGACCTGGAGCTCAGAGCCCAGGCCCCACAAGGGCGCTGGACGGGGCGGGGGCGGCCGGGCCGGACCACAGGCTGACCACAGCTCATGGGGACGTCTCCGGGGGCAGAGAGTGGCTGCCTCAGTGACCATCATCGGGAACTCGGGCCAAGCGGGAATCCCACAGCTCCTGGGTCCCCGGCGCCCGGTGCCCGTCCTTGGTCCTCTGTTCAGAGCAGAAGTCCACCCGGGTTCATCGGCCCCCCCGGGCCCTGCTGTCCCCTCCTTGCCACTTCCAGGGGTGGACGCAGACGAGCTGGGGCCACAAGCTCGCAGGGCCACCGTCCTGCCAGGCCAGACCAGGACCTCTCCCAGGATCACTAAGAACTGCCAGGTGGCAGCCACCACCTCGAAGCCCTCCTGGCCCCTCCTGGCCCCTCCCTGGCCACCGAGAACCTCACCATCACGGTGGCAAGCTGGGGCTTCCCGGTAACCTCCCCAGCCAGAGCCCCGTCCTCCCAGTTCCCTCCCCGCGGCAGCCATGGTGACAGGTAGGCGCTGGGAGGCTGCAGGCCACGGGCTCCCGGCCACAGAAGGGCCATGGCGAGCACTGAGGAGTGAGGCCTCCTGACCCCTCAGGGGCCGGGCACAGAGGGGCAGCGCCCAGCCCGCACGGCCAGGTAGACCAGGGCGTAGACTGCACCCAAGCCTGCGGGGGCTCCGAGCTCACCACTGGCCCAGGAAGAAAGGCAAAGGCCGGCGGGCAGGGGTTGGCAGCCAGCCGGCCAGGGAGGAGGCTCAGGATGGAGCTGCCCTCTGCCCCACTGACTCCCCTCCCCACTGGGAGCCGTCGGCTCCGGGCTGCGCCGTCTTTGCCAAGCGCTGGTTACGCCATCCCCGGCACTGGAGGGCCTCCAGGGCACAGCAGGGCAGTCAGGCAGGAGAGGCCAGGCCGGAGGAGCACTGGAGACGAGCGCACTGTGGGCTCTGCACGCCCTCCCGCTGTGCAACCTTGGGCAATCCACACCCCCTCTCTGAGCTTTGGAACCTCGGGGTTCTCAACTCACCACGCCATCACAGTTGCCCTCACGAGGCGCGGAGTCAGCTGTTTACCTCCCCGTCTCCAGTCCCCCCTCCCTGCCCACCTCCTCCCCCTGTTTGCTGGGCCTCTTGGGGGTCTTCGTTTTGATGGTGACATGGAGGTTCAGCGTCCGAGTGGTGGCGTCCCTCCCGCACGTGGCCTGGGTGGTGGCTGTCTCTCACACGTGAACTTCGCCCGATCGCAGGGCCAGTTCGGGTCAGGACAGAAACTTCTCAGCAACCCGGACGGCTGCCCTGCCCTCTCTGGGCCATGACCCCTTGGCCACAGAGGGGACCCCGGTGGCTCCCAGACCTGCTGCCGGCTCCTGAGCCTCACTCCGCAGCTCCAGCGGCCCACTCTCTCACTGACCGCCTCCTGGCTCCAGGCCCTGGGCTGCCCCCCGCTGGGGCGACTGTAAATAAAACTGGAGAGTGGCCTGCGGGTCCTCCTGGGTGGGGTCTGTTCCTCGGGGCACACTGAGGGCCGGGGTTGATTTTGACATGATTTTGAACTTGCAGAAAAATGACCATGTGTCCAGGGGCCCGGGGCCTCCTCCGGCCCCCACTTAGCCACCTGCCCTCTCGTCATCATCTGGAGTCAGTGTGGACGACAGGCCACCTTTCCCTGCACCACCTCCTGACCTCCGACACGGCCTGGTGGGGACAGCAGTCAGGACGTTTTATCTTTGACAATCCTGTCATCAAACCCACAGGCCCCGGTGACGTTCCGCCCGGCTGTGTGGCCTGCCTGGTCCCCGATCACGCCCGCTCCCCTCAGCTAGCCCTGGGTGCCCGGCCAGCCCTCCTGTGGCATGTCCCCTACCCCGGTTGGTGACGTCTCCTGATGGGACTCAGGTTGTGCATCTTTGCAGGGATCCCATCAGGTGACACACAGCTGTGACTTCTCACTGCTGGAAATCGGGGACAGTGAGGGATGCCGCCCCACGGAGCCGGGACAGGAGGAGAGGAGCTGGCTTGGGCGACTCTCACCTCCCGGCACCTGCAGGGAGGGCCGGGCCCAGGGGAACGGCCGCGCAGGCTGCCAAGGCCCAGGCCTGTCTCCTGGCCCGGTCCTCGCTCTGTGTCCCAGAACCTACCCCAGACTGAGGAGCTGGAATTCTAGTCCGACCGGGCAGCAGGCCTGTCGAGCTGGGCCCTGCCTGGTCCCCTAGTAATGGGGAAGGGAGGCCACACAGGGAGCCACCCGGCCCTCAGGGCTCAGCCCCCTGCACCCTCCACACCAGCCATTTCCAACCAAGAGGGATTTGCCCCCAAGGGGACACTTAGCAATTGGGGTGACATCTGAGTCATCACAGCCGGGGAAGCTGCTCCTGGCATCTAGGGGCAGAGACCAGAGATGCTGCTCAATCCCCTGGGTGCACAGCTGGGTCCCAGGACTGAGCGATCCTACCCCAGATGCCAAGACTTCCCAGCCCCGACCGCTGCACTCACGCCCACCGGCGAGGGAGGCCCGAGGCCCTGACTGTCTTCAGCCACTGGCTTCCCACCAGGCCCTGGCTACGGAAAGGCACTGGGGCCAGCAGCACCGAGGGCTCTGTGGCCCATGTCCGTCTGTCACTGCTCTGAATTCTTTCCCCTGAATTCACGACGGTTTGATGTGGGCGCTGGAGAGGCTTCAGGGCGTCTCAACCTGGGAGCTGAGGTGGGGACTCAGGTGGGCGAGGAGCCCTGTCCTTTAAGCAGGGCAGGACTCCCGGGAGCCAGGGCCCCGAGTCACAACCGAGGGAGGTTGGACGTCTGATGAGGCGCCTGCTGTTTGCATGGTCCCCACCCTGCCCTGACCGGCCAGCAGAGGACACGTGAACCAGGGCCCCTTGTGCTTCCTGCAGCGACGCAGGACCCGAGTCCAACCCCGCGATACAGCCGGCGAGGGACAGGCCGCAGAGCACCTGGCCTGTGTCCTCCAAGGCACCAAGGTCACCAATGCCAAGGGCAGCCCAAGGCGCTGGCCTCACTCCTGGAGGCCGAGGAGGCCTGGCACTGGGCACCCTGTGAGTCCAGCTGGACCCTCAGGCCGCGCCGGCCGGCGGTGAGCCTGTGTCCGGCTTCGATGCTGGGCTGTAGTGACAGGGACAGACATCCTCTGCCACGGAACCACATTTCAAAACATCATGGACGCGGGGACAACAGACGGATCGGCAATTTATTCACAAACAACTGAGAAGAAGGTCCTCCGTGGGGTATTGCAGTCTTTCCGTCAGTTTGAGATGTTTTTCAAAATGATGATTTGAGAGAGAGAGAGAGAGAGAGAGAGAGAGAGAGAAAGCGCGCGCGCAAGAATTAGAACAGACCCCCCCCCCGCTCCCCACGGCTGGGCAAAGCGCCCCGCGTCCCCCCAACTGAGTCCGAGTCCACCCAGGTCTGTCTGTCCCCTGTGGGCAGCAACATGACAAGTAAGTGGAGGGACAGCCGCGCAGTGGGTCGGCCTGGCCGCCATGGGCCGCAGGGGGGCAGGACCCTGTGACAGTGACGTTGCCAGGTCAGAAAGCAGACCCGAGGCCACGCCGTCCACTCCGTGAAGCACACACGGGGCTCTGACCGCTGTGGGAATGGGGACGATGGTCGCCCTCCGTGTGGGGGTGGTGCACAGGTCCTGGCCCCCCGGGTGCTGGCGACCCTTGACCTGGACGCTGGTGGGTCTGTGCCAGCAAAACCCAGGAGCCGGCACCCGTGTGGCGTGCACTCCCCGTGTGCCCCTCTCACACCGGGGGACAGACAGGGGACCCTCAGGAGGCCAGGCGTGGCGCTGGAGTGGGGGCGGGGGGGGCGGGGGCCGCGGGCCGAGGTCTTGCGGGGAGCATGGCCAGCTCTGCACCTGGGCTCCAGGGACAGACGCAGGGAAGGCCCCTCTGTCCCTGGACACCCCAAGGGTCAGCCGGACAAGCTGTGAGTGACCCCACCTGCACCAGAGGACGGAGACGGGTGACCAGCAGCCCAGGCCCTGACCCCCGCCCCAGATCTCTCCTCCACAGCCCGTGACCCTGCCACCAGTTTCCCTGGAGCCTTCCTCCTCTCTGCCACCTCTGTCCCTGCCAGGGCTCCAGGGCTGGGACAGGGATCTGGTGACAAGTCAGCTATAAAAATAAAAGCTCCCGGGCCCAGCTCCCCGGCTCCAGACGCACCTCAGAGGTCTCAGCGGGGCAGGCCCCGGGCAGCTGGCAAGGCCGCCTACAGACCTGCCAGCCAGGGCCTCTGGGAGCAGGTGGCCGGGCAGCGGTGTGGGCCCAGGGGTCATTCAGGGTGGCGCGGGGCATCTGGCCCTCAAAGCTGCCAACACGCTCCAAGCTGCGGCTGACCTTGACCCTCCTGGTGCCAAACTCAGGGCCCCTTGGTGGCTTTGACCAGGACTCGGTCAGCAGAGAAGTTCCTGTGGATTCCAGGCCCTGGTTCAAGCCGGACCTGATGCTCACGGAGACTCGAGACTCACGGGAAGACGTCTGAAGACAGGCAGGGCGTTCTCGTGGCGGGATGTCCTCTATAATTAAAAGGAATCAAAGAGATTCTTTCTCCTGAGCAAAGAGCTCATCTCTGCACTCAGGGGCAACGCAGCCCTGAAACATCCCCAGACAAGGCAGCGCTGGGCCACCCGGGAGAAATGCAGGTCACAGAGCAGCTCACGCGGCTCCATTCCATTTTGGCGAATGTATCAGTTAGAAATAGATTCAGCTGCCAGTAACAGGAAGCCAAATGACAGGGCCTCTGTCGCAGAGATTTCTTTTTCTCCATGTAAACAAGCCCAGAGCCTGGCAGGAAAGGTCTGGGGTGGCTGTGTCCCTGCCACAGAGAACTCCAGTGCCTCTTGTCTTTGGGTTTCATCACCACACATGAAGCACGTGGCTTCTGTGCTTCCATATTTGTCTCATGGTTCAAGATGGCTCCTGCAGCTCTGGCCATCACGTCTAAGTTCCAGGTAGGAAGTAGGAAGAAGTAAGATGGGGACAGTAAAGAAAGAAAGCACAGCTGAGTCAGCCCCCTGTGAGGCCCTTCCCTGGAAGCCCCACCTACAGCTTCCATTTCTATCTGGGAAATGCAGTCTCTTCATAGGGTTCTTGTCCCTGAAGACGGAGAAGTCCCATTCTAAAGGAGAGAGGAGGAAGGGGTGACTGCGAATCGACCGTGAAGGGAGAATGAAGACCCCGAGGGTTGTGGGCCACCACACAGGGCCCTCTGGACAGTCCTCTGCAGGGTCCCCTTTACAAAACCTGAGAAATGTCACCATCCCTGGTTACAGACAGGGAAAAGCCGGCCCAGCCAGACACATTCACTTGCCCAGGCCACACAGCCGGGGGGGTGGGTTTGCAGCTGGAACCCAGGTGGCCACTTCCAGCGCGTGAGTCTTCACCCACCAAGTGGTGACAGTGGCCATACAATGACAGCTGCCACGTGCCCTGTGCCGGCACTGCTCTAGACACACGGTGTGGATGAACTCAGTCCTCACCGCGGCCCGAGGAGGCGGGTGCTGTAGCTATTCTTTTCCTAAGCCAGGAGACAGAGGCACTGAGAGGTGGAGGAACCTACCCAGGGCCACACAGCAGAGCCGCCAGGTTTCGTCCCGGGTTCGAGCCGTGGGAGCTCTTGATCTCCTTCTCCTGGTGATTCTCCACTTTCTCTGACGCCCCACCACAGCCTGCTCCTCGGAACTTAAAAAGCAGACAGCACCGAGGGGCCCAGCCTCCCGCCTGTCCCCAGCCCTCACCGCCCTGGCCCTGACGGCCTCCTGCCCGGGGCTGTGCCCTCTCGCCTGCAGTCAGGGCTTCCCAGAGCACTCTCCCTCTCTTGGCCGCCAGCCTCCCTGCAGGCCCCTCCTGGCCAGCCCTGCCCCTCTTCCTGCCTGGCCACCAGCTCCCCATGGCTCCAGGCCCTGGGTCACAGGCTGTCACCCGGCTCTCCTGGGTCGGGCAGGCCGCGCAGCACCCTTCACCCACTGCACTGCGCCCTTCCCGAGGCCGAGGGCCCGTGTCATTCCGTCAAGAGACTCATCAAGGACTCACTGGTGCCAGGCCCTGGCAGGGACACACGCACTCCTCCTCTGAACCTCTCTCAGCCTGGCCCTGGCCTCCAAGGCCCAGCGTGAGGGCCCCGCCACCTCGCTGTCCTCCCCCCACCCCACACTGCTGCTGGCTTCTCCCCTCACATGGGCTCAGCCTGTCTCAGGGCCTTGGCACCTGCTGACCCTTCTGTCCAGATGCCCCCCCAGTACCCCGCCCAGGTGCTCTCTGCCACTGCCCCCACTCGGTTCTCTCTGAGGCCTTTGTCACAATCAGAATGCGCCTGCCACCTCACGAGCTGCACGGCTCCCGGGGCAGGGGCTGTCCTGGGCCCACAGCCCTGATACCGGTCCGTCCTGTCCGTTCACAGGTGAGGAAGCCCAGGCCCAGACGGGCCGAGCGCCTTGCCCAAGGTCTCCAGAGGACAGGGGACGAAGTTCAGAGCGTCCATGTGGCGCGTGTGTGTGTGCGCCCCGGCCTCTCGCCTCTCGTAGGGTGTAGAGTGGTCAGGGCCCGTCTGTCCCTGAGTGTGACCAGGCCAGCAGGGAGGTGGCTGAGCTGGGGACACAGAGGGCCCTAGACTCGAATCCCAGCTTCGAAGATCTCTGAGCAAGAGACGCTCCCGATGCTGCTGCTCAGCCCTCAGCACCCCCTAAACTGGGCCTCAGAGGACCCCAGAGAGAGCCCAGGCCTTCCCGGCCCACTCTGTCCCTGGGGCTCGCAGGCCTTCCGAAGGGGCCACAGCCAGGGGACAGCCGGGGGCATCCAGAGCAGCCAGCCCCAGACGGACTCGGTGGGCGGGGGGAGGACAGAGGACAGGGAGACTGGCCGCAGGACCTCCCTGCCTCCCTGGGGCGAGTCCCCTCTCTCACTGCCCCCCCAGCCCTGGGAGGACGCTTCCCTTGTGCCTGGGCTGCCCCGGCTGAGGAAGGGTAGATGGCGGGTCCTTGTCACCGGGCTGTCCTAAGGACCAAGGCACGAGAAGCACACAGGATGGCCCCACTTCTGTCCCCTGGGAGTCCCTGTCCCCACCTGCCACAGTCTCGTTCCAGGTACTGAATGCTTAGTGCCTGTCTCTCCTTCATGTTGGTCACCGCCAGGCCCCTGCACCTAGTCACGGGGCTGGCACACAGCAGGTGCTCAATAAATGCTTGTCTAACTAATGAAAAATAACCGGGCAATAAGAGATGAGGACGAAACAATCCCGACAAGTCTGAGCGGCCCGTGGGGGCGAGGAACACTCTGCAGTGTTGAGAGGGAGTGGCTACTCTCCCCACGCCGGGCCCGACTTCTGCCACGAGCTGTGCAACTTAGACATGTCACTTCCCCTCTCTGAGCCGTTCTCTTGGCAGGAAAATGCTGGTGGCAGAACCTGCAGCCTCCAAGAGGCGGAGGAGCGGAGGAGACTGGCGAGAGCCCCTCACAGGAGTCTGTGCTCTGTGGCCCTTTTCAGTCGGCCCAGTCACCAGGCCACGGGACGACCCTGTGGGATGAGGAGGTGGAACGTGTTCTGTCCCCTGACCTGAGCCGTGTGGGCTGGGGTTCCAGGCTCCCCGCAGCTGGGCCTGCTGACCTCACCCCCGGTGGCCTGCCCAGTCCCCACTCACCCTGCTGCTGTCCACCTGGGCGCATCCTGGGCCCTGCTCCGCGCCTCTCCCCAGCCCACTCCCTCTGGTCTCTGAACTTTTGAAAGGACTGGTCCCTCCGCCCTGCAAGCCCTCGGTCCTCGCAGACTCGTGATCCATGGGGTGGATGTCACCCCATCATGACGTCCCCCGGGTCCTTTGGCACAACCCTGTCCCCAGCGCTCCCACACCAGGCCACAGAGCTCCCTGGCCAAGCCGGCAGCCCAGCACCGGCTTTCCTGCCCTCTCAGGGTCACCAGGGGGCTGGGCTTCAGATCTTTCTGCTGCTTCCAGACTGTGACACCGAGTGGAAGTCACTTCACTCTGGGACTTGGGGTGCCTGAACTTGGGGCTGGAACCCTCTGGGAAAGCGGAACCTTCCGCAGAGACCCGGGACTCAGACGGGGCATCCACCCGGAACGCGGACCTCATTCCGTGTCCACGGGCTACTCACGGGGGACGGTGGGGGAGGAAGACGGAGGGTGTCTGCCGGGCTGCTCCCCTTAACCTGTGTGTCCTCTGCAAAACAGGTGAGCAGCAGCAGCCCCGCTCTCAGTGACAAAGGGGACGGTGGGGACTGGGGAGATGCCACCTGCCCCCCATCCCCCAGGCTTTGCCCTTGGGTACACAAATCCTGGAGGCAGTTGAGCTGATGTGTGGTCACTGGTACTAAGGAAGGCCATGCGGGCCACTGTGGCCCAGGCCTGGACCAACCAGGGCTGCAGGCGCCCTCCTGGCACGCTGTCCACGTGCCCAGGGCCCGGAGCAAACCTGTCGGGGCCACCCCAAGGCCCAGGCTACAGTGCAGTCCCCCGCACCCAGTGCTCTGCACGGCCCTGGTGCCAACAATGGAGACGCCAGCCCAGGGAGGTGGCGACTGCCGGGTCCTCAGCCCCTGGTCCTGAGCGGTGCTTGGTGCGGGTTGATGGTCCCCATCTGTCTCCCACACTCCAGGCCGGGGGGGGGGGAAGCTCCCCGCTTCCTGAAGCCGCGGGCGGTCTCAGCAGCTGCTCCCAAGATCCCAGGCTGCCCCAGGCCCTTGGCAGCTGCTGGGACTCCTCAGGGCAGGGTGACCCCAGCCAGCTCCTTCTCCACCGGCTCTGAGAGCGGAAAGCCACCCAGGGCTCTAAAGCAGGCTCCCAACGGCACCCAGCTTCCCCCAGGCATCCGTGGGGTCTGAGTGAGATGGGGCCACAGGGTTTGCCGACACAGGCCAGCAAAAGCTTGGCGGGCTCACACCGCACCAAAGCCGGTCCGTGCCAGGAGCCTCCCGGCAAGAAAATAACAACAAGAGCAGGAGCTTATATAACACCCGGCGCCAGGCACGGCCGCCCGCCTCTCCCAGCCCTCCATCCGCAGCCTCCACCCGGGAAGGGAGTGGGGTGCGGGGGCTGTCTCAGGGATCGGCGATAAGGGCCCCAGGTTCAAACCCAGACCAGCCACCTGAGCACGCAGGTAGGGCTGGCCTCGGTGGCCACCTGGGACCAAGGAGGCAAGTCTCCCACCCGGGGAAGGCAGTGTAGGTGTTGGACCTGCCCCCACCCTCCACCTGGCCCAGGGTTCCCCAGCTGGACGGGACACATAAAGCAGCCAGAGACACACAAACAACTCGCCCACACACACACCCTGGCTTCCCTCTTAATGCGCGCACGCACACAGACACACACACACACACACACACACCATAGAAGTCTTTTCTCAACAGCCCACCTCGATACACTTACCAAAAGAATCTGCCCTGACTTGGGCTGGCAGGGCCCAGGCACCAAGCTCCTCCTCCCAGAGAGACAGGCCTGTCTGGCCCCCAAAACACAGCACAGGGGTCTCAGGCCTCTGGCCCTTCCAAACCCAAGCATGACACTCAGGGCAGCCAGAGACCCCAAGCCCGCCTCCCCCTCCCCCTCCCCACGCAGGGTTCCCAGCCCGCTCCCAGCACCCAGGGGGGCTGAGTCACCCTGAAAACCTGACCCAGGGCTCTCCCCCCCCCATCCCCCAGGGGCCGGCGCCCCATCTGCCAGCAGACCCTGGGGGAGGAGCAGAGGAGGAGGAAACCCAGCTGCACACCCCCAGCCCAGCTCTCAAACCTCCAAAAATAACAGCAGCCCCCTCACAGGCCCCCCCACACCCGAGAAACGCAAAAACAAGCGCCTGCAGATCCACGAACAGAAAAAAATCAAAAGCCAACTAGTGCCCCCAAAAGGCTTTTAACCATTCTCAAAAAAAAGTTTATTAAAAGTGTTCTTACTTAATGCTTGAAACGGAAAAGATTCCCAAAATATACATACGCCTCTTTTCTCATAGAAATAGATTTTTTTATAATACAAAAAAAAGACCAAAAACAAAAAAAAAAAAAAAAAAAAAAACAACAACAACAGCAACAGCAACAACCCCGTAGGAACATCTTTAAGCGATTACTCAGGGCCCGGCTGACAGTTACACGTGGGTTGCGTCAGTCCCGTGTACACACGCGTCCTGCCATGTTTGAGCCGATTGCATCAACTCCGAAACCCGCCCGCCCGCCGGCGCCCGAGAGGGGCGGGGGACAGAGTTCAAACGCATCTGTGCACAGGGACGTTTCTTCCTTAAATAACACCACGGGCGGGCGCCCCATCTGCACGTGCGGCTGGTCTGGACAAAAATATAGATATATATATATAATAAAATATTAAAATTACCGACGGGCTCCCCGCGCTGCCGAGCGCCCCCGTGCCAAAGTTCTGCCGGCGCCACCGGGACGGCGGCGGGAGCGGGGGCCGGCCGGCAGGGGGACGCGCGCGGGGGCCGCGCTAGCAGTGGCCGGAGGAGGCGAGCAGGGGCTCGGGCAGCTGCTTGAACAAGTTCCGCAGGGTGCTGAGCTCGCGCGACAGCTGCTCCACCTTCTTCTGGAGCCGCTCGTTCTCGGCCGTGAGCTCCAGGACCTTGTGCTGCGTCTCCAGGTTGCGCATCTTGGCCTTGTCGCGGCTCTTGCGCACGGCGATGTTGTTGCGCTCGCGCCGGATCTTGTACTCGTCGCTGTGCTTGTCCACCGTCTTCTTGGCCTTGCTCTTGACCTGCGCGGGCGCCGGCGCGGCCCCCGGGTAGCAGGCGGCCGGGGGCGCCTTGGCGTCGGCGGGGCTCGGCGTGCCGGGAGGGCTGGACGACGAGGACGTGGAGAGGCTCCCGCTGCTGCCGCTCGGCACCGCCTGGTAGCCGAGGTAGGCGCGCAGCGCGTACGGGAAGCCCGCCGCCATGCCTGCGCCGCCGCCCGGCGCCCCGGCCTCCTCCTTCCGCTTGCAGTCCGCGGGCTCGAAGCCCGGCTCCGCCTTGAGCTCCGCGGGCGGCGGCGGCGGCGGCGGCGGGTGCAGGGGCGCGAAGCAGCCGGGGTGCAGCGCGCCCTTGGCGGCCCCCAGGCGCCCCAGACTCACGTAGCCGTACTCGGACGCCTTCTTGCAGTTCTTGCCCCCGTAGTCGTCGGAGAAGAGGTCGGAGAGGAAGTCGTGGTGCTGCCCGGAGGAGGCGGGCGCGGGGGCGGGCGCGGGCGGAGCCGCCTCGAAGGTGTCCGTGGCCGTGGCCGGCGCCGGGGCCTGCGGCGCGCCCAGCGGCTCCAGGTACGGGCTGAAGTCGATGGCGCGCTCGTGGTCGCCGATGCTGCCCAGCTCGCCGGCGGGGGGGCGCGGCCCGGGTCTGGCCGCGGGGGGCGCCGCGGGGGCCGCCTTGCCGCCGTACGCAGCAGCCAAGCAGTCCGCCTCGTAGTAGAAGTTGGCCACTTCCATGGATTTAAAGGCAGGCGGCGGCGGCAGGGGGAGACATGCTGGGTCCCAGGCCACCAGGCGTTGCATGAACGCGGGTGCCCGGGGAGGGGGCCTGGGGCAGCCCGCTCCGGCCGGCCCGCAGGTGGCGCGGCCTCCCGGCTCCGGGCTGTCGCCTGTGTCCCTGCTGCTGCTGTTGCTGCTTCTGCTGCTTCTGCTGCTGCTACTGCCGCCGCCGCTGCCGGGGTGGCAGCTATTAGTGCGGGGGCTGGCGCTGGACCCTCGGATGGGTCCCCTTCCCGGTCCCGTGCGCGGCTCTGACTCGCTAAAGTTTCTCGGGAGCCCGGTTATTTATAAGGCGGACCATGGTAACCGGCTGCGTCACTGGGAGGCCGCCCCGGCCCCTCCCGCTGCCGCCGGAACGCGACGGCCGCGACCGCCCGAGACCCCCCGGAGGGTGGCGGCTGGGCGCGGCGGCCCCGCAGGAGCTGGGAGCGCGCCCTCCGGGGGGTCCCCGGGCGGCGGGGGGCGGTCGCACGCCCCCTGCCCACCCCTGCCCGGCAGCCCGGGGATTGGGAAGGAGAGGGGGAGGTGCGACCCCGCCCCCGGACCGCCCCCTCCGGGCTGGAGGCCGCACTGGAAGGGGAGGGAAGCGGGGAGGGGGCGACCTGGTCGCCTTCCCCCACCCAAACACGGCCGCGGCCCGCCCCCTACTGGAGGAGGCAGTGGTTTCTGTATCGCCCAGGCCAGCTCCGAGGTCCTACAGCAGGACGCTCCTGACCCCGCTCGGACCTGGGAGACCCCAAGCCCCAGCCCTGGCTCCTGGAGTAGGGACCATCCCATCCCCAGGGCCATTCCTCAGCCGCCGCTCTGTCCCTGCGCCCCCCACTCGATCCCCAGCTCGTGGAAGGAGAGGATTCCACACCTTTGGAGACTCCCCTGAAGCCACCGTGGACATGGGGACCCTGAGAATGGGGGTGAGGCCAGGAGCGCGCCCCGCGGGGGCTTTGGTCCGGCTCAGCCGCGCCCCTCTCTAGTCCCGCCCGCCGCACCTGCTGGTCTCTTAGACCACACCCAGCTCTTCTCCTGCCTGCTCCACCCCACCTGGGCCTCGAGAGGGTGGAAGGGGTGGGGGCTACTTAGCTCTGCCACACTGTGTCACTGTGAGTCACTCCACATCTCTGAGCTTCAGTGAAGGGTGTTGCTACGGTCGGTAGCAGCGCTGTCCCCACCACAGATTCCCAGACACTTAACTTTTAAGACCCTTGGGGCCAGGGGGATGTCAGAGAGAAACTGACCCCCACAGAGGGTACCAATGGAGGGGGACGCCGCAGACCCCAGATTACATGGCCTCCCGTCCCCACATTTGTCCCCAAAGAAAAGTTGGCAGGCAGGGCTCCCCAAGACCTGCCTGCCAATCCCAGAGGCCACAAAGGCCACAAAGCCTGTTCCTGAGGCCGCTGGGGAGGGAATCAAGCCAGGCCCCACCTGGGTGGGGGCGGTGTGCAGGAAACAGAAAGACTCCCCCCATTCTTAGCAAGTCCCTACTCTGCCTGTGGGTGGACCTGGGCCAGGGTTACTGTTCCCTGCCAGGAAGATGCTGTGGGCTGCCAGTGTCACGGGTAGGGGTGGGAACAGCCTGGGGCCTCCACCACCTGCCTCCTCCACCTGGTTCAGAGGGCTCTGTGACCCCCAGGCCTCATACCTAGGCCCACCTCTGTCACTCCCAGCCCAGGCCGCCAGGCAGGAGCTCACAGCCTGCCTGGAGCTGACCCCCGGCCCACTGACCCCAGCCCTGGCCCCAGCGGGCCCGGCAGGCATTGCTCAACCTTCAGTGTTATCTGCCGAGCTGGGGTGACCTCTGCCCCCAAGAGCTGGAGAAATGACATCTCAGTGTGCCCTTGGGGGTGGGGGGCAGGGAGGGACAGGATAAAACAAGGGCCCTGCCTCCCGCCTTTCTGTCCTTCCCAGCAGCCTCTGGGCTGGGGAGGGATCAAGGCTCAGAGAGGCGTGGCAACTTCCCCAGGGCCACCCAGCCGGGCCTTCCTGCAGAAGAGGAGACTCCAGACCTCGCTGGAGGGCCTCGGCCTCTAAGAGGCTCTCCTGCTTCTGCCCGCTGTGTCTCAGCTACCCAGGGGGTCTGCCTGCCTCAGTTTCCCCCAGACTGCGTGAGGACTGGCCCTAAGTAGGAGGAGTCCCTCCCTCAGCTCTGCCCCAGGTGGTTGCTGTCCCAAGCCCTCCTGGTTCCCCTCACACCCTGCTCCTCCCTCCACCACTCTCATGACCTCACATGTCCCCCTGCCTGTCTTGCTGTCTGTTCCTGCTGCCCCAGCCCAGCGCCAGCCCTCAGGACAGGGATGCAGGTTTCCTTTGTTCACTGCGGCTCCCTCGGCTCCCTCCGTGCCTGGCATGTGGCACACAGAAGGTGCTCAGGTACCGGGGAATGAATGGAAGCGGCTGAGACAAAGGTGGGGTCCCCTGTCAGCTGGGCCACATGACCACACACAAAACGCCCAGTGAACACTGTGAGCCTCAGCCCTCAACTCTGGCCTGACAGGGTTCTGGGGAAGACGCAGTGAGTCCTGGGGATCTGAAGCCAGTTGGGAGGTCTGCTGTGTGTCCTCAGGCGATCTTCTTCCTTCTCTGATCCATATTTTTTTTTTTTTAAAGAGAGAGAGAGAGAGGGAATTTTTAATATTTATTTTTTAGTTTTCAGTGGACACAACATCTTTGTTGGTATGTGGTGCTGAGGATCGAACCCGGGCCGCACGCATGCCAGGCGAGCGCGCTACCGCTTGAGCCACATCCCCAGCCCCTCTGATCCATATTTTAAATCCTCTGTGTGTATTAACTCACTTAATCCTCCTGGAACTCCGCAGGAGGTGGGCCCTGTTATTACCTGCACTTTACAGAGGAGGAAGCCTGGCCCCGCAGAGCTAGGTGTCTGCTCAAGGTCACCTTAAGGAGGGATGAGAAGCAGTCACTCCGGGCTGGCCTTCCCTCTGGGTCTGGAGTCAGTTCTGTGAGTCTGACAGTGAAGTCCCACATCCTGGACGGAAAAGCGAGGCCAAAGAAGGGTGGCCTAGGGTCACACCGTGGAGCAAGGGACAGTCCCCAAGGACCAGCTCAGGCCCACTGGAGTCTTGCTCTCTGGCCTCCAGGAGGAACTGCCTCATCTCTGGGGACGACAACCCCCCTGGGGTCCTGTCCGAGGTGGCCCCAGGCGGCCCGTGGTGGGAGCCCTTCTTGGTCCCAGGCTTATGGCTCCACAGATCCTGCTGCCCGCCACGGCCACTGACCCTCTCCCCAGGAAGGGGAGGTCGGGAGCCTCACGCCCGGAGGCCCCTGCAGGCAGCGGAGCCCAGAGACCTCCCCTCGCCCTTCCGGCCTGCAGGGGTCTCAAAGGGCAGCCAGTGTCCTCCGGTGTTCGGTTTGGTTTTCAGCATTGGACTTGGACCCCAGGGAGCTCTGCCACTGAGCCCCACCTCAGCCCATTTTATTTTTTGTTTTGGGAGAGGGCCTTTTCACTAAGTTGCTGAGGCTGGCCTTGAACTTCTGATCCTCCTGCCTCAGCCTCCCAGATTTGCTGGGATGGCAGGCGTGGGCCACTGTGCCCCGCTAGAGTTGATTTTTCTGAAGTGAATTTATTGCTTATATAAAAACCATCAGGCGACTTCACGTCTAAATCAGATTCCCAGCTTCCTTTTAAACCCCGAAGCTTAGGCTGGCCCGATGGGGACAAAGGGGCCCAGAGGTGGAGGACTCCCCCAAGATCCCAGGAAACTGGCAAGGGTCACATTCCAGATTGCAGCGTCCGAGGCTGTCCCCACGGCCTCCTCTTGGAGGCCGGCTTCCCCACCTGCCTCCTCTTGGAGGCCGGCTTCCCCACCTGCCTCATGGGGTTGGCAGGTCAGATCCCGGGGCTGCCAGGCCAGCACCCTCAGACCCTGGATTTGGAGTCCCCAGAGGCCCAGCGGCCCCAGGGAAGCTAGCCTGGGTGTCTGCTGCCACCACGTGGCGGGCTCTGGGACTGCAGGAGCGATGGAGGTGGATCCTTTGGCTTGGAGACCCACCAGGTGCCTGGCGAATGTCCCACGACGTGAACAGGCCACGAACAGGAACAGAATGCCCAACAGACAGACAAGAGAGGCTCAGCCTTCGTGTAGCCATCCATCAAATGCCTTCTGGCCAGAGTCCCGACCCAAGACACGTTCCTGAACAAGTCGGAAGCGATTCCAGTTCTTGGGGAATTGAAATTCTCCTGGAAAGTCACACAGTGAATGAGGTGAGTGAATAATGTCTTCATCGTGTTCTGTGATGGAGAAAATACTGCAGGGGAAGGGGACCTTAAGGTGGTCCAGAGAGGGCTCGTGGAGGTGACACTTGCACAAAGGGAGTGGGCCGTGCAGGGGGCAGCCAGCGCCAAGGCCCTGAGGTAGCAGCATCCCCAGCCCTGCACAGCTGAGGTGGAGTAGAGGACACCAGCAGGGAACTGCGTCAGAGAAACAGTGGAGGCCAGACCACCCCTCCCCAGCTCTGTGGGCCCCACTGGCTTTGACTCTGGGTGATCAGGAGCCAGAGAGAGCTCTGAGCAGTTCTGACCTGGGCTCTAACAGACTCCTCTGCTGCATGTAGCTCCCAGGGTGCAGCTGGCCATGGCGGAGGAAGTCTGCTGAGCTGACAAGAGATGGAGCCCATCAGGGTGTTGGCCAGGGGCCTGGGGAGCAGGGGTCAGACTCAGAAGGCAGGATCTTCAGGATTTGCTAACGGACCTGATTCTAGATCAGCTGCTCAATGGGACAGCCACTTAAAAGGACAAAGCAGGCCAGGCGCAATGGTGCACGCCTGTGATCCCAGCGGCTTGGAGGCTGAGGCAGGAGGATCGTGAGTTCAAAGCCAGCCTCAGCAAAAGTGAGGCTCTAAGCAACTCAGTGAGACCCATTCGCTAAATAAAATACAAAATAGGGCTGGGGATGGGGCTCAGTGGGATAGTGCCCCTGAGTTCAGTCCCCAGTACCCCTCCCCCACAAGAAAAGGACAAAGCATGTGACACACAAGCACAGGTGAACAGATGACCTGGACGCGTCAGCGTTTAAGGCCTGTGCGTCAGGATACGGGCAGAGGATGCAGAGGGAGCCACGGGGAGAGAAAGTGTGTGTGTCATAAGTCTGAGATCAGCTCTGGCAAATCCAGGGTGGACAGGGACTCTGACGACTCACAGTGACCACAAAACGCCATGAGAATGGGCAAAGGGGACTGGGGCTCAGAGGCAGAGCGCTTGCCTAGCATGTGTGAAGTGCTGGGTTCAAGTCTCACACCACATAAAATAAGTGAATAAAGGTATCGTGTCCGGGGCTGGGGATGGGGCTCAAGCGGTAGCGCGCTTGCCTGGCATGCGTGCGGCCCAAAAAAAAAAAAGGTATCGTGTCCATGTACAGCTAAAAAAAAAATAAAAATGAGGCAAAGACTCGAGGAGACATTTGTCCAGAGATATGCAAACAGCCAGTAAGCACGTGAGAAGGTGCGCTCCGTCACCAAGACGCATTCTAAGACCCCGAGATCAAGATCAAGACCCATGTCACCCCCATCAGGATGGAACCACCAAAAGCAGAACCGCTAGCATGGGTGAGGAGGCGCACTTCTGTCAGGGGGAATTAACAGAGCTGCCGCGTGGCCCAGCAGCTCCCATTTCTGGGCACATGCCCAAAAGAATTGAAAGCAGGGCCTTGGAGATGTGCACATGTGATCACAGCAGCATCATTCACAGTGGCAAAAGGTGGAAGCCAACCCACCCCCGGATGGATGGGTAAGAAGAATGTGGTACGCACGGGCAGTGGAATACTATTCAGCCCTAAAAAAGAAGCAGATTCTGTTATGTGCTACATGGATGAGTCTTGAACTATTATGCTAATGAAATAAGCCAGAGACAAAAGGACACAGGTAGGCTGGGGGTGGGCTCGGGAGCAGAGTGCTTGCTTAGCATGAGTGAGGCCCTGGGTTCAATACCTGGCACTGCAAAAATAATAATTATAAAATCAAAAAAAGACAAAGACTCTGGTTGGCTTCTGTGAGGTACTAAGGGTCGTCCAATCCACTCAGAGGGAAGCAGGAGGGCTGTCTCCAGGGGCGTGGGGAGAGGTGGGAGCCAGTACTCGTGTGCAGGTACCGAGTGCCCTTGGCTTCCTGCTTGAGCGGTTCAGATGGTGAATTTTATGTTTTGTGTATTTTACCACAATATGTAAAAAAAAAAAAAATTTAAAAAGAGTAACGGTCAGGATGGAGCATCACGTGATCACGTGGGACCCGGAAGGTCTCCCTCCGTGGGACGCGGCAGAGGACACTGCAGAGGAGGGTCCCGGGAGATGGTATTGGTTCAAAAGCCTTGTCACCAGCTAGAGCTGATGAGTGACCCGGAGCGCTGATGAGGAGTGGGGCAGAGGCTCTCGGACACTGTCCCAAGCTCTCGGACACTCGTCACAGCTTGCAGACCTCCAGTGTCACTTGGCCACAGCTACTGAGGTGGGAAGCGTCCCTGGGCCCAGAAACCCCAGACACGGACACCACAGAGACCTCACATGCCGGGACACGGGGACACTCGCCCGATGTCAGTGCTGTCCCCACAGAGAACGCTAAGAGAACAAAGCAGGGGGCCTGGACTGTGCTGACCTGCAGAGCCCTGGGGTGGCCAGAATTCCTCTACCTGGGCCACACCAGACAGCAGCCACCGGCCCCGGGTGGCCACTGCGCCCTGACATCTGGCCAGTGCAGTAGAGGAGCTCAGTTTGTAAACTGGGTTTTAATTAGGTTTCAGCCGCCCCGGTGACTGCCGTAGGGGACAGCACCGCTTAGAGCCACCCCAAGGCCTCGGGTAGATGGAGAGGAGCCCAGAGCAGGCCGGGTGGGTGCACAGCTCCCCGTGCCCAGGGTGGTGGGGGGGGTCTTCTGGAGGACCCGGAGATCCTGCTGGAAGGGCCGAGAGGGCCCCGTGACCCCAGCGACCCGGGCCCTCAGCGACTTAGAGAGACCCTGTGTCAAAACAAACACAAAAGGGCTGGGGGTGGCTCAGCGAGAGAGCCCTGGGCCACCCCGACACCAAGAGAGACAGGAGAGGGACGAGGGGGGGCCAGCGGCCGGGCGAGGGGCGCTGGGTGCCGGGTCCAGTGCACCCACGCTCGGTGGCTCACACCCACCACCACTTTGTTGGCTAACCATCCTGTGGGCCAGGAGCCTGGAAGGGGACAGGGGACAGCCTGCGTCTGCTCCAGCCCTGCTGCTGGCATCCAAGGCCTCCGTGCCAGGTGCAGCCCTCTGTCACAGTGGCTGAAGGCCAGCTGGACCCTGAGTCTGCAGCCCTGGTCCTCAGTCCCCGGTTCTCCCCGCGTGGCCTCCCCTCCCCCCAGCCTCTTCACCTCTCTCTCCAGGTGGACTCTTGACGTGGCCTCTCCGTGCAGCCTCCCTCTCAGCAGGGCGGCCAGCACCCCCCAGAGCAGAACAGGGAGCTGCCTGGCCTCCATTTTTTTTTTGAGGCAGAGTCTCACCACGTGGCCAGGCTGGGGTCATAGGCATGTGCCGCCGCAGCCGGTGGCACCCAGGAGTGACACCGGCACCTCTTCTGTCACAGCCCAGATCCATGGGGAAGGGACAACTCAAGAGCACCTGTGCCAGGTGGGGCGGAGGGACATGGCTCCTCTCGGGTCTCAGAGCCGAGCGGGTGTGACTTGTCCCGCCTGCACCCCGCGGCTCCCGCTCTGCCCCCACCCCTAATGGCGTCCTTCCCACTCAGCTGTGGGGGTCCAGCGAGGCTGTCCCCGCCTGCCAGGCCAGATCTCCACACCCCCCTGGGATAGTGTTGTTCTTCTCTTCCCCCAGGAGCCCCCAAGGTCAGCCTAGCCCTGTGTCCCCCAGACCCTGCACACACACGCACACACGGTGGCATCCAGCAGGTGCTCTGTGATTTGAGGGCTCAACCCCAGCAGCCATCGGAAAGCTTAGCCACATCCCTGTGTCCTGTTACTGTCACCACAAGTAATGTGAGCGCCCGAGGGCGGCCTCCCCGGCAGCCGGGCCCCCAGCCGGCACCCGCAGTTGCATGGCCCAGAACTGCCACCAGGAGGCGCTCGCACCTGCCCCAGGAGACCTGGGTTGGGTGGGACAGGGACACTCAGATCCGGTGTATCTGTGAATCATAGGGACGATGTCCCCGCCTCCATCCAGGTTTGGGGGCCGAGTCAGTGACCCCCAGAGAGAGCAGGTCAGGTGGGTGCCAGGTGTTCACAGGTGCCCCTCAGGAGCTCAGGGTGGCTCCCTCCTGCCCTGCAGGGGCACGGAGCTGGCCTCTGCTCTCTGGGCGTTGCTGGGAGCCAGGCATGGCGGAAGGCTCCGCTGTTCCTGTATGTCCCCTCATCTCGTGCCTGTCCCGGCCCCCCCACCCCCTTCCAGCGGCCGCCACTCCGCTGTCGGGTGTCTTGTCTGAATGTGACCTGCAGGACACCAGGGGCTACTTTGTAGCATGAACGCTGCATCCGGAGGCCTCTGGAGTCTGGCTCTTGCTCGGGTTCTACTAAGAGCAGGACCTGAGGGCCCCTGTGTGTCCTGGTGGTGCTCCTGGCCCTGCACCGTCCCTTCTGCGGGCATCCCCTGTCCCAGCCACCCCTCCATCCCCGGGGCACCCCCATGGACAGGGAGGACAGGGAGGACAGCTTGGGGCTTTTACCTGGAGCGTGGGTCCCCAGGTCTGGGGGACTGATTGACCAAGTACCCAGGGCCGGGGGCCTTTAGGTCCCCTCTCGGGCCCCCTACAGCCACTTTTTGTTTATTTTTTGTACTAGGGATCGAGCCCCTCACCACGGAGCCCTTTCTATTTTGGGACAGGAGATGCAACCCCTCGCCATGCTCCAAGCCACCTCTTAAATGTTTCAATTCTGAAATAATTTTAGAGTCAAGGAAAAGCCACGGGGGCTCCCACACCCCCCACACACACACACACACTCACACTCACACACCCACACACCCACACACTCACACACACAGACACACACACAGACACACAGTCACACACTCAAACACTCACACACACACAGGGCCGCACACACACAGACACACAGACACACACACAGGGACACATACTGACACACACACACAGGGCCACACACACACACACAGACACATACTCACACACACACAGGGACACACACACACATACAGGGACACACACACACACACAGACACATACTCACACTCACACACAGGGACACATACTCACACACACACACACACACACACACACACACACACACCGGGTTCAGGTATTTTCCAGATGCCCAGGTGTTATCCTTCTGCCACATTTAACTTCTCTCCCTCTTCCAAGCAGGTTTCAGGTCCCCCCCCACCGGCAGAAGCGCAGGTGGCAGACCTCAGGCCTCTGACGGCCTCTGGGCACCGTCGAGCACCTCAGGGCACATGTCCTAAAACTCAGTTCTCCTAAGTAACCAGGATGTGGGAAATCAGTGCTGTACAACACCATCATTCTCCACTCCACGGTTCCTAATCAAAAGCCACCATTTGCCCCTAAAATGTCCTCTCTGGGTCCAGGATGTGGTCCCCTTGCATCAGCTGTTCTGTCCCTTTGGGCTCCTGTGACTGGGACAGTCCCTCATTCTTTGTCATCCATGACCTTGACACTAGAGGAGAGGACAGGCCGGTGGGTTGGCAGCTGGGTCTGTCTGCGGTTCTGTGGTCACACCCAGGCTCTGCACCTCTGTCGGGACCCACAGGAGGGATGCTGTCCCCATTGCATGAGGAGCCACATCCCTGTGTCCTGTTGCTGAGAAGTTGATATCGATGGATGACTTGGTCACAGTGACCGCTGCCAGGTGCCCACTGACAAGTTACCATTTTTCTCTTTATAATAAATGGAGAGAGATTTCTAAACTATTTCCCAGTTTTCCATCCGACTTTCACCCACTAACTGTAGCACCCAGGGAGGACGCTGGCCTCCACCAACCTACGGCCATGTAACAAGTCACCCCAAAACTTAGCCTCATCAAACAATAGCGAGGGCCGCCAGCGTGGCTCGGGGAGAGCTCTTGCCTGGCACCACCGGGCCTGGGTCCGACCCCAGCTCTGCAGCAACAAAGACGTGAGATAAACACAGCGATCCACGGTTGGTTCCCTGTCTTCCTGGGCCAGGAGGCAGCCTGACCTCGGTACTCTCAGAGGGTGACAGTGAAGACCTCAGCCATCGGAAAGCTTGGCCAGGCCCCGAGTGGCACAGGATGAAACATGCACGATGAATAACAGCAAGGCTGCGCGTGCCAAACACACGTTTGATTTTTTTAGTTGTGGATGGACATAATATCTTTATTTATTAATTTATTTTTATGTGGTGCTGAGGATCGAACCCAGGGCCTCCCACGTGCCAGGCGAGTACTGGACCGCTGAGCCCCAGCCCAGCCCAAAACACACATTTAATTTTAAATTTTCTAGTAACCACATTTTGAAAAGTAAATAAACAAATAAACAAATACAGCACAGATGGGATCCACCTTCGAGGTGTGTTTTGTTGACACAATGTATCTTCTGAGTCTTAGAATCAATAAAGAGTAACAAGCTGAGATAGCGGAAGGTCTCTTTAGAGCCCTGCCTTCACAGAGCTCCTTCCAACAGGAGCAGCCACTCTGCAGGGTCCAGTGACCACGTGTGGCTGGGGGCTTCTGAGCTGTGACAGAGGGCTCAGGCCTGGGCTGTGGGCAGGGGGCCTCAGGACCTCACCACAGCAGCTCTGAGAGCCCTCCTGGCAGGGAGGCCGTCTTCCCAGAAAGGACCATCCCCGGGGACAGCCATGAAGGGGGCCCAACGCCTTTGAGGACCACTTTAGCCACTTGGGCCACAATCTCTTCACAGGGATCAAGTCCAGGCCCTGCCCTACTCAAGGGACAGTGAATTAGACCCCAGAGTCTTCTCCCCCCCACATGTATTTTGCCCATGTTCTCCCCCGGAGCAGAATGGCTTCATTTCAGTGTCATCCAAAAAGTTTTTTGTGGGGCCGGGGTTGGGGCTCAGCGGCAGAGCGCTCACCTAGCACGTGTGAGGCCCTGGGGTCCACCCTCAGCACCACATAAAAATGAATAAAATAAAGGTATTGTGTCCAACTACAACTAAAAAGTAAGTATTTTTTAAAATTTTATTTTGCCTTTTAGACATTTGTGCTTCTTGGTGATGAAAGTTAGATAACGTGAAATGTATCATTCTGATGTGTACAGTTCAGTGCACGAACACTCAATCAAGCTGTTACCGCTGTTGACCGGGGACGAGTCCTGGCTTCCCCGATGTTGAAGAATAACGCCAGAGAAGCAGGCCGAGGCCAGGTCAGAGTGGAAAGTAGAGGTTTATTAAAGGACAGCAGAAAAGACTTCTCCCGGAGGAAGAAGGGGACCCAATCCGTGGAAGTGCGGTTGTCTCCCCTTTCTATAGTTCTTTCAGTGATGGAACGTAGGTGGGAAGGCCCGAGGGGTGGGACACCGGTGGGCCAAAGAAGTGATCTGGGCAGGCAGGACTTCATTAACTCTTCTTTGGGATGGGCTATCTCCAAATCTGCTGGGGCTGTTCATTAACATTTCTTTGGGATGGACTTTAGGCCTAGGGCTTTTCTCGGGACTTCATTAACATTTCAAGAGTTGCTCAACTTTTGCGGAAATTCATTCTCAGCATGGCCTCCATTTTAGATTTCACTCGATATTAGACCCGATTGACCTAACTACACTGACTGCCTAATTTTAAATCTGGCTTCAAAGCCATGCACAATGGTGCAGGCCTATCATCCCAGCAGCTCAGGAGGCTGAGGCAGGAGGATCGTGAGCTTAAAGCCACCCTCAGCAACTCAGTGAGAATCTCTCTAAATAGAATACAAAAATAGGGCTGGGGGTGTGGCTCAGTGGTCGAGTGCCCCTGGGCTCAATCCCCAGTAACACCCCCCCCAAAAAAACCACTCAACCATCACCACTATCCATTTCCAGAATGTTCTTGTCATCCCAGACAACTCTACCCACGGAGCAGCACCCGCTCCCTCCCTCCAGCCCCATGACCACTCTGCTACCTCCTGTAAGTGGAACTGGAGTGAGTCCTGGGTCTGGCTTACTTTAGTCTGACAATTCCAAGATTCACCCAGGTCGCAGGGGGTGTCCCAATCTAATTGCATTTTGAGGCTGAAGAGTACCTACGGCCTCCACCGGGTGCCGCCTTTGGTTTCTGGAACCGTCGACGGACTCCCCGCTGTCGCCCCCTGCTGGCCACCGGGCGCCGTGCTGCAGGAACACGGGCGCGTCCCTCCGAGCCGGGTCGGGCTTCCCTTTGCAGGCTGAGGGCTGCGGGGGCTCGCGGGCTCGGGGTCTTTCTTAGTCCCTGGAGGCCGCACCGGGCCACTTGCTGCAGCAGCTGGGCAGCTGACTCTCCCGGAGCAGGCTCGGCGCTGGGCCTCCGCTGGACACCTGTTTCCTGTTTTGTCTCTTCAAATAATGGCCACCAGTGAAGGGCGTCCTCCTAGGGACCAGCGAGGTAGCACCGCCTCGTGTGCTTGTCCACTGTGCGCGGTGTTTGGGTTGTTTCAACACCTGGCCTCCCAGGTCCCCTTTAGGAGGCCCCCCCACCTGCAGCTGCAGAGATCCTGGCCTCCCCTAACTCGGGGTCGGGAGGTTTTAGTATTTTCTTATTACTGTAGAGATAGTCATGATAGTCATCATTTTACCACTTTGAGTGTCTAACTCAGTGGCATTTGTGACACCACCTGTGTGCCCCTCACGCTATCTACACCCCAAACATCCTCTTCCCCCCCCCCCCCCGGGTCTACACCACTAAACAGTAGTTCCTGCCCAGGGCCCAGCACCTCCATGACCCTGACCAGGTTCTGCTCCCCGGGCACCCAGCGGGAGCTGAGTCACAGTGTCCGGCGCCATGACTTAGTCTGTCTCCTCCACGTCGCGCCCTGTTTACAGCATGGCAGCCCCTGGACCCCAGCCCCCGCCGCCGCGCCTGCAGGCCCCTGGGCTTCCATCTGAGAGGCGGGAGGCGGTCACCTGCGGCCAGGGTTTCTCCTCCTGAGCATCACCTTTAACCAAGAGCAGCACAAACCGTGCTTTATTTGTGACTGTCCCGTGGGGAACGGGTCACAGGGTTGATGGAGAAGGCCGGGACCAAGCAGGGAAAGAAGTCCACAGCATCAGCAGGCCTCGATGACCCCCAGCCAGGGGGACGGGGAAGGGGGGGCCTTACAGTGGCCGGGGCCTGCGGTCACTTGGTGAATGGCGTCTTCCTGCAGGAGCTGCAGCCCCAGAGGACCGCAGCCTCTGACAGATGCGGCCTGAGGTGCTAGACAGAGGGAGGCAGACCCGGCCTGCCCCTGCTCTGTTTCATCTCCCTCAGGGCCTCTCCGGGACCAGTGAGAAGTTAACTGACCTGCAGGCGGGGACACGTGGCCTGCCAAGGTCAACCCTGGGGTCCACAGAACAGGAAGGGCAGAGACCGGGTCCAAGAACCCAGAGGGCCGGCCCTGCCTTCAGTCCCAGCCCCTGCTGAGCCTCCAGCCCTGGCTCCTGGGACCAGGGTCCTGTCCCTGCAGCCCGCTCAGGCTCAGGAGCGGCTCCGCTGCACCCCTCCTGGTGCGTGTCCTCCCTTTCAGCGCCCGGCCTCCTGCTCTAGCAGCCTGCAGCCCAGTCCTGTCTGGATTCCCAAGTGGCCTCCAGCTCTAGAGACCCCAGCGGTACGCCAGCCAGGCCGTGATTGACACAACGGCCACAGAGTCCTTCCAGGTACACGGATGGGCTGGGTGACCACCGGAGGAGGACAGAGATGGCCGGCGACCACCCACCGCGACGCTGGGATCTCCGGACTGACTGACTTCAGCGCATGCTGGACCCAGGCAACCAGCCTCAATTGAGTGCCTACTGTGTGCCAGCCTACATCCATCCATCACCCCATGTTAGAGCTCGGGCGGCTGTAACCAAGTGTCACAGGAGGCTGGAAGGCCAGGACCAGTTTCTCCTGAGGCCCCTCCCTCTCCTTGGCTTATAGATCCCCCACCTTCTCCCTGTGTCCTCTGGTCACCCCTCTGGGCATGTCTGTGTCCAAACTTTCTCTTCTTATAAGGACCACAGTCATATAGGATTAGGGCCCACTCACCCAGCCTCAGGACCTCAGGACTGAAGAGACCGCGTCTGCAAATACAGTCACGTCCCAAGGAACCAAGGACAGGAGTTCACACACAGTCCACAGCACCTCCGTCCCATGAGGTGGGCGTTTCCCACCCTGTCCTCAAATGGGGAACTGGAGGACCGACATGACTAGCCCACGCATGGGCCTGTGCTCTGTCCCCAGGCCTGCTCCCCCCTGCTGTGGCAAGGGCTGCTCCTTCAGCCACCAAACCCCAGGCCATCGGAGTCTCTGGCTGCCTCGGGCCCTGGGCAGTGGAGTCCAGCCTCCCCTCTCCTCCCCTTCCTCGGGCATCTGGGATGAGACTGTCCACCACACACTGAGCCTTCCCCCGGGTGCCAGCCCTCCTGCTGGCATTTGGGAGGCATGTGACATGCTCATGAGGTGCAGCTCCTCGGGGCCTCTGCAACACCTGGGAGACCCCCCATCTCTATAAACTGCGCCCAGCCACGCCTGCTCCAGGGTCCTCAGAGTGTTACCAGTGCCTGGAGTGACGTCACGTGCTTGCTGTTGGCTTGCTGTCCCCACACACACTGCACTGCAAGCTCTGGGACAGCAGGGCCAAGGCCTGGGGTGTCCTGAGTGCCTCTGTGAGATCCCAGCACTCCCACCTGGGTGCTTAGTGCTGCCGTAATAAATAACCAAACGGACCCTTCCAAGCAACCCCACCAGACATCTGTAAGGTGGCCCGTGACCTCCTTTAATAGAAAAGAAACCGAGGGGGCTGGGGATGTGGCTCAAGCGGTAGCGCGCTCGCCTGGCGTGCGTGCGGCCCGGGTTCGATCCTCAGCACCACATACCAACAAAGATGTTGTGTCCGCCGAGAACTAAAAAATAAATATTAAAAAAAAATTCTTAAAAAAAAGAAAAGAAACGAGGCTCGGAGGAGCCATATCTGCCACGCCCGCCCAGCTAGGAAGCGGTGAAGCTCCACCACCCCAGGCGCTGTTCAGGGGCACACCCAGGCCACCCAGAGGTGGCCGCTTCTGGAGATTCCCCAGCTTAAAGCCAAGCTCAGCTGCAGTACCAGCTTGTGCCAGCAGGTGGCACCAGAGAATCCCTGGTGGCCAGGGCTATGGGGAACACCAGGGAAGAAAGGTTGTCCCCAAGGTTCTGCTGCACCTCATCCTTGCACCTGTGTTCAAGGCCATAAGGACAGATTCCTAGAAATGAAATCGCAGAGAACAAAAGATATCGTCAATTGCATCGATTCCACTACCTTGCTAAGCCTGCTTTAGGACGAGGGACCCAGAGGCTAGCTGGGGATACAGCAAATGAGCCAAGGGTCAGGTGACGCCTAGTTCCTCGGCCGCAAACATTTCCACTGTGCTTTGGTGCGGCTCTCACCGAGGTTCCAGCACAGTCTGTGCCTGAAGAGACATGCAGGGGCCTGTGTCTGGCTGTCCCCACCCACCACTGATTCACGGTCAGACTAAGTGCGCTGGTGAGATGGGGCGATGCGGAGAGACAGGCTCAACCACGCCTCCTCGTTCCACCAAATGGCAATTTCCACCCCACGTCCAAGATGACGTGGTCATCACTAGCACCTACCGTCACCTTCCCATTTGGGCCTGTGGGAAGCAGAGAAGGAAGACTGCCGCAGTCTGGCTGGGCACAATCAGGCGCCACTTGTGAAAAGAAACGAACTTTATTTTTAGAACCACACACACCAAACAAAACAGCTCCTCAGGAAAAACCCTCAGAGCCCAACTGCCACCACCGGCTTCCCACAAGCCTCTCACCAAAACCACAAGCCTCATCACCTCCCACAATCCTCCTGCTCTTGAGGCCGATTGGCTGGGTTGTGTGGGCGGAGCCAAAAAAGTCCCCCAATGAGCAGCTCCGTGGTCTGAAAGGGCGGGGAAACAGCCCAATGAGCATCACCGCAGAGGAGCCAATCAGCTAGATGTTGCTGGGGCCGCTGTGAACCAATCATCAGCTGGCAGTCTGAAGGGCGGGGAAACAGCCCAATGAGCATCACCGCAGAGGAGCCAATCAGCTAGATGTTGTTGAGGCCGCTGTGAGCCAATCATCAGCTGGCAGTCTGAAAGTTTGCTGGGGCCCCTTGAGCTGTGGCTCTCAACAGAAGAGGAGGCATCCCCTTCAAGGGCAGAACCACAGGGGCCATATCACCTCTCTGCTCCTTCTGTGAGCACATTGGTCACATATCACACCCCAGCGGGAGCCGCGGTCTCTAGCTAATTGGGCAGCCATGATTTTATCCAGCTTCCACCGCCGATGGGAACGTGGTGCGCTCTCTGCCACCGTGTTTCCTGAGCATCTAGCGTGTGGGGGGCAGCATGCTGGGGACCACACAGACTGCCGTGCGGGTGGGATCCTGACTCTGCCTTCCCAACTATGAGCCTCGGTGCCCTCATTCGTGCAGTGAGTAGGATAAGGCCTCTCACCCCGTGCAGGAATCACGAGGATCCGCGACACCGTCTCAGCACGGAGCTGGGGTACAGGTGGCCCTGAAGAAGTGGTGGCAATCAGAACTGAAGTGGGGCCATTAGTACACGCTCTCAGAATCAACAAGGATCACGAGACGACGGACACGTGTATGCCGCCAAGTTGGACAACCTCGAAGGAAGGGACAGATCACTAAACACTTAAGAGCTATCGATCCAATCGTGAAGAAAATCTGACCAGACCTGTGGCTGGTGAGAAGACGGCCTTGGACCTAGTGGTTTCACTGGTGAATTCCACCAAACATTTGAAGAAAGACTAAGTCAAGTCCTTTGCAAAATATTCCACAAATCAAAGTGGAGGGAGTGCTTCATAACTCATCCCATGAAGCCATCAAGGTCCTGATACCAGAGCCAGAGAAGTGACGTCACAAGAAGAGAAATTCCAGGACAGCGTCCCGGCAAACGACACTGATGCAAAATCCTCCACAAAACACAGCAGAGTGAATCCAGGAGCGGACTAAGGATCGGACGCCAGGACCGAGTGGAATCTTTTCCTCCACTAAGAGGATTGTTCAACATACAAATTGATCAACGTCAAACACTACATTAAGAAAACAAATTTAGGGCTGGGGATGTGGCTCAAGCGGTAGCGCGCTCGCCTGGCATGCATGCGGCCCAGGTTCGATCCTCAGCACCACATACCAACAAAGATGTTGTGTCCACCGAGAACTAAAAAAAAAAGATTAAAAAATTCAAAAAAATAAATAAATAAAATTCTCTCTCTCTCTCTCTCTCTCTCTCTTTCTTTAAAAAAAAAGAAAACAAATTTAGAGCATGAGATCATTGCAACTGATGCAGCAAAATCATCTGATGAAATTCAACATCCTTTCATGAAAAAAAAATCAAAATTGAAGAAGATTACCTCAGACTCGATGGGAAAAGCCTGAAAGGTTTTCCTATAAGAGAAGAATAAGGGGCTGGGGCTGGGCTCAGAGGGAGGGCGCTGGCCCAGCAAGCACGGGGCTCCGGGTTCCACCCTCAGCACCACACAGATGTAAAGTAAAGATGCTGTGTCCACCTAAAAATAAATATTGAAAAAAGATGGAGAATAATGCAAGTGTATCTACTTTTCTCCCTTCTAGTCAACATAGGACAGGCAGTTCCAGCCAGAGCGGGTGATCAAGAAAAAGAAACAGAAGGTGTCCAAACTGGAAGAAAGCAAAATTATCTCTGTTCACAGATAACACGATCTGAAATGTAAAATCCCTAAATATCACACATACACACACACATACACACACACACACACACACACTCACACGCACACACACAACACAGAAAAAAACTGTCAAAATAAATGACCTCAGCAGGACACAAGGGCGACACAGAACACCACCAGCACTGACTGCTACAGTAACAATGGCTGACCCAAAAAGAAAGTTACGATTCTACTTATAATATTATCAAAAAGAACAAAATACTTAAAAATTAACCAAGAAAGTGAAATATTTGTACAATGAAAACTACAAAAGATGGCTGAAAAAATTTTTTTAAATGGAAATATAGGCTGGGCCCAGTGGTGCTCACCTGTAATCCCAGCAGTTTGGGAGGCTGAGGCAGGAGGACCACTTCAAAGCCAGCCTCAGCAACTTAGTGAGGCCCCAAGCAACTCAGTGAGACTCTTGTCTCTAAATAAAATACAAAAAAAAGGGGGGGGCTGGGGACGTGGCTCAGTGGTTAAGCACCTCTGGGTTCAATCCCTGATACCAAAAGAAGAAAGAAAAAGAAAACCCAGAAATAACCCTCATACGTAGAGTCAAATGATTTTTAAATGTGTTTTAGTTGTAGTTGGACACAATACCCTTTTTTATTGATTGATTTCTATGTGGTGCTGAGGATGGGACCCGGGGCCTCGCACTTGTCAGGCGAGCGCTCTGCCACTGACCACGGCCCCAGCCCCAGGCACATGATTTCTGACAAGGGTGCCAAGACCACTCGATGGGGAAAGACGGTCTTTTCAGCTAACGGTGCTAGGAAAACTGAATATCCACGTGCCAAAGAACGACGCAGGGCCCTCACCTAACGCCATTCCCCCAAATCAGCTCAACAAGGGGCAAGGACCTAAATATGAGACTTAAAACTAAAACGTCCGGGGAAATAAGAAAGGCGAAATTTCACAGCGTGGATTTGGCACTGACCCCTTGGGTCTGGCCGCAGAGGCCCAGGCAGAGGGGGAAAGGTGGACAAGCTGCCCGGCCATGTCCCACGTCTTCATCAAAGATCCCGCGGACAGAGGGAAAAGGCGCCCAGGGGCGGAGAAGGCCTCGGCGAGCCACCTCCTCTGTAAGGCCTTCAGGTCCAGGGTGCACAGAAGGGAAACTCACAACAAGGAACAGTTCAAAATGGGCCAAGGACTCGCACAGACATTTGGAAGACGTACGAGTGGCCAAAACACAGAAGAAAAGGTGCTCGGCTCCACTGACCATCACAGAAACGCAAATTAAAGTCCAGGAGATACCAACGTCACCCATTAGGATCGCTGCATTTCTCTTTCTTTCTTTCTTCTTCTTCTTCTTTTTTTTTAATCAAACTACAACAAAAGCAGGCTGTGTGTTGGGGTGGTGTCACTCAGTGGTCAGCTCTTGCCCAGCACGCCCACGGCCTGCTAGGATCGAGGATGTGAGGAACCTGGAATCCTCATGTACTCCTGTTGGGAATGTAAAATGGGGTCATCGAGCGGGGTGAGGTGGCGCACACCCAGAACCCCAGCTACTGGGGAGGCTGAGGCAGGAGGATCACACGTTGGAGGCCAGGCTCAGAAACTTAGCGAGACTCTGTCTCAAAATAAACGTTTTTTTAAAAGGACAGGTAAAGCTCAGTGGCAGAGCGCTTGCCTAGCCCGTGCGAGGCCCTGGGTTCCACCCCCAGCACCACAGAGGAAAAAAGGAAAAGGTTCAGAATGGAGGACACAGGGCAGCTCCGCAGGCAAGCAGACTGCCAAGTGACTCAGCAGGTCCCCTTGTGGGTTTGTCCCCAAAAGGACGGGACAACAGGATCTCAAGGAGGTATCCGCACGCCCATGACCAGAACACAGCAGCCTATTCACAATCGCAAAGCGTGGAAGTCGCCCAGGTGTTGGTGAACACATAGGCAAAACGTGGCACGCCCACACAGCAGATGTCACTCAGAAGATGTGGCAGGCATCTCAGTGTCCCCACACCTGGAGGACAATGCCAGGGGGAAGGAGCCGTCACCAAAGATACACACTGTGGCCTCCACTCACAGGAGGGCAAGGCCAAGGGCGGCTGCCCGGGCGGGGGAGGGGCTGGTGACCGAGTGTCTGTCCGGGAAGATGACCTGGACAGCTGGGCACGCGTGCAGGTGAGGCCGCGCCCCCGGGACAGGATCCCACACCTGGACTGTGCCTGTGGGGTACATGGTGGTAGCTGCTGGGACGCATATTTACCACAGGTTTTTAAGTCGGGGTTGGGGGGACAGACAGAGATGGCAGCTGCTGTGGGAAGGCCAGCCCCTGAGGGCTCCAGGGACCAGAGGTGACTCAGCAGAGGCCCCACCCTTGAGTGGGCACATTCCAGGGTAGCCTCCTGTTGGTGCAGCCCGGAAGCCCGAGAGTGGTCAAGCCTGAGTCAGAGGCCATTCTGTGCCGGTCATACAGCCACAGCTGGTCGGGGGACACGGTGGCCTCGGCGCCCCGCCCAGCCTGGTGCTGCCCTCCTGATGGGCACAGAGGCTGGCTCCCGTTTCCAGGGAAGCAGAGCTGGAGGGCGTCCTGGCGCCAGGGACCACCTGTCCAGCGGCCGGGGACGAGGTGTGCAAGGCTTCTCTGGGCTCCTGCCGCCATCTGGCAGGTCCGCGCCCAGGCGCGTGGGGGCTCCGGGCACAACGGAAGGCGGCCAGTTTGCCCAGGGACCTCAGCCCTACTGACCTCGGGGTGGGTAACTCTGGGGACCGTGCAGCAGGGGACGTTCAGCAGCACCTCTGGCCTCCACTCACTGGATGCCAGGAGCAAGCTGTGCCCCATCTGCACAGCCACGGATGTCTCCAGACGTCGCCCCGTGTCCCCCGAGTCACCTCAGCCCCGTGGAGACCTGCTGCTCTGACCGCACCTGAGGGCCGACTGCCGAGGCCAGCTGCTCTAGGTAGATTTGCGGGTGTCATTGATTTTCTTCTCTCCACGCAGGTGCACGGCGTGTCCTCTTAGGAGGGGGTACAGTGACGTCACCAGTGTCAGAATAAGGGCTTCAGAAGCCAGGTGCGGTGGCACACACCTGTAATCCCAGTGGCTCGGGAGGCTGAGGCAGGAGGATTGTGAGTTCAAAGCCAGCCTCAGCAACCTCGAGGTGCCAAGCAACTCAGTGAGACCCCGTCTCTAAATAAAATGCAAAATAGGGCTGGGGACGGGGCTCAGAGTTGAGTGCCCCTGAGTTCAATCCCCGGTACCACCCTCCCCCCACCCCTTAAAAAAAGACTAAGGGCTTCAGGTTATTATTGGGACAATTAGTGGGGTTTGAATATGGACGATGCAAATGACATTCTGACAGAGTGTCAGTGTGAAATCTCCTGCTTTGGGAAACTCATGGTCACACCAAGAACCTCCTGCTCCCCCTTCCATGCTGCGGCAAGGGCGACCGTCTGTGCTGATTCCCAGATGGGTCAGGGAAAGGGTGCGGACAGGGATGTACAGAAGTGCAGCACCCGGGGCCCCGGGCGGGACGTAGTATTCTTGCAACTTTCCTGTAAATTTGAAATCCTTTTAAAAACTACCATCCAACAAAAGCTTTTTAAAAAAAAAAAAAAAACTATATTTTATTCTAGTTATAAAAACATGCGTTTAACCTGTCATTCCCATTTCTCCCAGGAAAAGGAAAAATCAGGCTGTGCCCAGAATCGGGGCCCCATTTAGGGACCTGGTCCCAAGATCCTCCCAGAGAAGGGTCCTCAGAGCAAGAAGAGCAGCGGCTCCTTGGAGGAAGACTACAGATGGGACCAGTGGGGGGTCCCTGTGCCTGGGCTGCTGGCCTCCACCCCGCCCCGGGCAGCCTGGTGCCTCCGGGAAGTGACCCTCCCCTGTTCCTCAGGAGCCCTTAAGGGCAAAGGGCAATCTTACCGCTGAGCCAGCAAGGGCACAGACGGGGGCGGGCGGCGAGGAGGAACGGCCCTTGCGGCAGGCCCAGGCTGGTGTTTGACTTGCTTGGATCAATAAAACTGGAGGAAGTGGCCCCAGGAGGATCTGAGCCTAGGACTTTTGGATGCCGCCCCAAGAACTGCCGTCCAGCCTGCAGGAGAGGAAAGGCCTTGCGCAGTGGCCAACAGCCCACCGGCTGCTGCCAGATCCCCTCATGCCACGAGCCAGGCCATCTTGGACGGGGACCCAGAGGGACCCAGCAGAGGCTCCCCCAGCCAGTCCCCAGAGCCGCGGGCAGAAGCCATGGAGCTGCGGTGTCTTGACGACTGGGTTTTGGGGGTGAAGCCATCACAGGGCCCGTGTTCCCATCCCCGGTGCCGTCCACCCCCTGCTGCAGAAGCACTGCGAGGACCCCCTGGGACAGCAGCAGAAGTGAGATAGCAGTTGAGAGAGCAGAGGCCAAAAGGAAGGAGCCTGCCTGCGGGACAGAAGCTTCCAGTCCTCCAACAGTACTCATTCTTCTCTTATTTCTGCAACTCCAGCTTTTCAGTTGGTCTCCTGGGAGAAAAACTGCACGTGGCCCAGACTAAATTCTAACCAGTAGGGGAGAAGCCGGGAAGTGTTGTTGCCTTCATTGCTCCGTCTCACTAGCTGGAACACAACACAATGGCTGGAGCTGGAGCAACCTCCTGGGTCCCTGAGGTGGAAGCCCCCCTCCCTGGTTGTGGAGCAGCCACACTATCCCCGTCTCCTGTGACTGCGTGAGACACAAAGAAATGTCTGCCATATTTAAGTCACTGTGACTTTGGGATATCTGTCACCTGCAGTCAAATCTAATGCAAACAGATGCACTTCCCTCCGGCAGAGGGGAGCAGCTGCGTCCACATCACAAGCCCAGTCTCCCTGAGCCCAGCCAGCTCTTCCTGGCCTCCTGGCCCTAGGTTGCCACTGACTGCAGGTGACCGCTGTTCCCCCTCCTGGCCCCGCTCTGACACGTCCTCTGCCCACCTTTCCCCTGGTGAAACATCACCAGCTTCGGGCACGTTCACTTCCTGGCTGAAGTGTCCCCCTCTGTAAAAGACATCGAGTAGCACAGGTATTGAAAGTCCTGCCGCAGACTGGGATTGAACCCAGGACCTTGCACATGTGAGGCAAGCACTCTACCGACTGAGCTACGTCCCCAGCCCCTCTGGCACAGACTTAACAGCCCAGCACATAGTTCCCATCCCTCCCCGACCTCAACCCCCACTGTGCAAATACTGCAAAAGCAAACAGAAAATTTATTAGATTCTTTTTTTTTTTTTTTGGTGGGGGATACCAGGGATTGAACTCAGGGGCGCTCGACCTCTGAGCCACATCCCCAGCCCTTTTTATTTTGAGACAGGGTCTTGCTAAGTTGCTGAGGCTGGCTTTGAACTTGTGATTCTCCCTGCCTCAGCCTCCCAAGCCACTGAGATTACTCATGTATATTTAAAAAAATTTTTTGTTGTTGTTGTAGATGGACAGCATGCCTTTATTAATTTAATTTTTATGTGGTGCTAAGGATTCAACCCAGTGCCTCTCGTGCTCTACCACTGAGCCCCATCCCCATCCCCTCGTGTCTTTTTTTTTGGGGGGGTACTGGGGATTGAACTCAGGGGTGCTCGACCACTGAGCCACATCCCCAGCCCTATTTTGTATTTTATTTAAAGACAGGGTCTCACTGGGTTGCTTAGCACCTTGCTGGCTTTGAACTTGAAATCCTCCTGCCTCAGCCTCCTGAGCTGCTGGGATCACAGGTGGGGACATGGCGCCTGGCAATTTATTAGATTCTTATAACTGTGAAGTCAAGAGAAAAGTCACAGAGCAGGTAGGGCTTGCTCTGGGGCTCAGTGCTCCTAGTAACAGCTAAAGCTTACCGAGTATTTACAAGGTGCCAGACGCTCTTCTAACTACTATATACTAACGTGTCCATCTTCACAACTCTGTGAGGTGGACGCGACATTTACTACCCTTATTTCCTACTACTGACATTCTGATGGGAGTGAATAATTTGCTCACGGTCACACAGCACACACGTGGTGGGGCTGAGACTCAAACCTAAATCTGTCTGACTGCAAAGGTCCTCTTTCAGGGGAAGGTTGATCCAGCAACTCAAAGATCTCAGTAAGGACCAGGTTTCTCTTGGTCTCTCCTCTTTGCCTCCTCTAATGCTGGTCACCCCAAGGATGCCCCCACCCGGAATGGGCCTACTTGCTCATTCACACCCCCTTCCATGCCAGGGTCCTGAAGCTCCTGTGGTTGGACTATTTGAGGTCACATGCCCATCTCTGAACCAATCACTGTTTCAGGGCCTGGACCATGTGCTGGGGGGGTGGGGGCTTCAGAACTGCACAAACCCCGGGCTGAGAATGGGGCCAAGGAGACTCCTCCAAAATCTTAGGGTATCATTTCACCAAGGACAAGGAATGGACATGCGCAGCCAGAGCGGAGCCCCCCAACTCACACGGACAACACAGCACTTTGAAGTGAACAGGGCAGGAAACGGGAGGCTTGGTCTAGGCAGCGCCTGGTCCTCCCGTGTCCCTGCAGGGAAAGGCCTTCTGTCCACGCCCAGGGTCGGAGGCGTCGCCCTGGGTGGAGGCAGCCTGCGCAGGGCCAGGGCATGGCCCCAGGAGCTTCCTGCTGTGACTGGTGAAGGGAGAGCCGCCGTGCCAGGCACACGGCCTCTGGGAGCCTGCTGGCCCCGGGCTGCCCTTGACGCCTGGGCAGTCTCTCTGAGGCCCCGGCCTCCCTCCAGCGCTGGCCTGGGTCCTTGAAGACGCCTGTGGGCTCCGACCCACGGAAGGCACGTCAGACTGAACCCCAGAGTCAGCGGGTCTTCAGGTGACGAGGACGGGTCAGCGGGGCTCCTCAGCTGTGACCAACGTGCCGTTCAGGTGGGGCAGGGAGCGCTGACCCATACCCTCCCCCTCCAGTCTGCTCACGTGTCACTGGCCACGAGTGGCCTTCATGGCCATCCATTAACAGTGGCACCTGCCTTCTGTCCTCCCAGACCAATCCTCCCTCCTCTGCTCAACATAGTTCTTGAAGCAGCCGTCTCCTTCTAGAACATTCCGGCTCCTTCTAACACATTCTGTCTCCTTCTAGCACATTCCGGCAGTTTATCTCCTGCTGTGTCTCCCCTGCCTTCCCCACCCAAGCTCCTGTTCCAAGAGGGAGGTTTTGTCATTTTTTTGCCCCCCCACCCCCACCGTTTCCAACAGCTCTGACAGGTCCTGGCACGTAGTACATGCTCAAGAAATGATCGCTACGAGTGACTGCGTGAGGAGAGGCTCCACGGTCACAGTGGCACTCGCTTTCGCACACAGAGGGTGTCCTCAAGGATCCCAGACAGGGCACACTGTGTGTCACGAGGAACATGGCAGGAATAATGCTCAGGTGGCCACAGGACAGGCCCCTGCCCAGCATGGGCTGCACACAGGGCAGGCACTGGGAAGCTTTGGGGCACCTGGTGGTCAGGCTCACAGGGGGTGGGAGGGGGTGTCCTGGAGAGCCCCTGTCCCTCTTCCCCCAGCCCCACCATGGTCACCTCTGACACCAGACCCTCCCACCGTGCCCCTCCCCCCAGGGCTGACCACCCACCTCTGCCCCCACCGGGACCTTCTCACAGCAGGTCGTCCCCTGCACTTGGGTAAAGTCTAGATTCCACAGTGGGGGGGGACACCAAGCTCACCCCACCCAGCTTCCCCCTCCAGTCCCCAGGACGTCCCCCCCACCACAGTTCCAGGATTTAAAACAGCCTTTCATCTGGAGGCCATCGCACACAGGGTCCCCTGTGCCTGGAACATGGTAAGACAGTTCCTCCCAGAGCCCATTCCCAGAACACCACTCTCACCCTTCAGCTTCGGCCCTGTATCTCCTCCGGGAAGCCCTCCCTGATTGCTCACCCTGGGGCAGGTCGCCCCACAACACGCGCATTCCCAACTCATCTTTGTCCTGCGCGTGCTGTGCCGTCTGGCCCCTAATGCCTCTCTGATCCTGCCCTCCCCCTTGCTCTCCACCCCAGCACCCCCCATATGGTCTCTGTATGGTCTGGACATGATTCGAGGGTGTCCCCCATGGGGCTCATGCACTGGGGCTTGGTCCTCCACATGGCAGTGCTGGGAGGTGGTGGCCCTTGGAAGGAACCTCTGCGGTTCTCCTAGGACGCTGGTTACTTCTCACAGGAGCATGTTATAAAAGAGCAAGCCTAGCCCCCTCCAGTCTCCCGGCTTCTGGTCTTATCATGTGATCGCTCCCTCTTGCACATGCTCCTGGCGACACCATCCATCACAAGACCCTCAGCAGAGCTGAGTCAAGGCCAGTGCTAGTCCTTGAACTTCCAGAAATATAAGCTCATAAACCTCTTTTCTTTGCAAAACTCACAGCCTCAGGCATTTCACTATAGTAACAGAAAACAGAATGATACAGCTTTCCTGATCTTCCTTGAAGACACCCAGCAGGGCCTTTGCACTCCCCTCACCTGGGTATCTGCAGGTGGCTCATTTGCTTCCTTCAGGTCTCTGTTCAGAGGACACCTCCTCAGAGAAGCCTTTGCTGACATCCTCCCTCTCTAACAGACTCCCCTGTCTTCACCCTGCTTCATTTCTTTCCACAGCACCTGCCCCACCTGGCCACCTGTCATCTTCTTCCCTGTTCGTGACTGCCTGTCCCTTTCGCAACTGTGGAGACATCCTCTTCACTATTGTCTTGCCACACTGGCCCCAAACCCAGCCCACAGCAGGCCTTGGGAGAGATGTGGTCACTGAATGAAAGCGGTGATCTAGTCCACGTGACCTGAGGCCAATCCCGGGCTCCATCCCCAACACAGTGACATCTGGGGGTCTCAGGGCTGGGAGGAGCTGGAGAACAGGGACCAAGGAGGAGAAGGGGCAGTCACGGGACCCGGGACAAGGTGCACCAGGAAGCAGGAATGGCCGTGCAGAGGCCCCACGGCAGCAGTGGGAGGTGACAGGAGAGGGGCTGGCGCGTTGGCAAGGCCTTAAATGCCAAGGATCCATCCCCCATCTCCGGCCTCAACTTGCAGAGGGCGTTGTCCCCGGGGCGTAAGACGGACCTGACCAGGCCAGAGATCTGCCACTGCCCACCACCAGGACGGTCCTCACTCCAGGCCGCGCCTCCCGTCACTCACCCCTGCCCCCGACCTTCCCCCCAGTCTGTGACTCCACCTCCTCCTCCTCTCTGCTTTGCTCAAACGTGACCACACTCATGTGTCATTCTCTGGGCAAGAACACTTGGTGCCCACTTGACACTCAGGACATCGGCCAGCACCTCCCACACAGGGGCCACCAGAACCCGGCCACCCTCGTAGCCAGAGGGATCCTCTTTTCATGTAAAGTCAAGGTCACTGCCCAACTGTGCTCAAGGTCACAGCACTGTCCAGCAGAACTTTGTGCAAACTCTCTCTGCACTGTTGATTCATTAACCCCTGAAATGTGCCCAGCAGAGCGGAAGGACTGAGTTTTAAATCTTCTGTGACTTGACTTACTTAATGGCCACATCAGGTCAGCAAGGCTGGGGAAACAGGTGGCTGTCGAAACCCAGCTCGTGGGGATATAAATTAGTAGAGGATTCCAGTGGCAAGATCTACCCACCTGCCAATCCATTCGTCAGCCTCTATCAAAATGCAATCAAAAGGCATTTAACATCTGTCCCAGCCACCCCACCTCAGAGGTGTGTGCTACTGGTCTACCTGCACCCACAAAGCATGATGACATTAAGTTTGTAACCTGCAAAGAGGAAGCCACGCAATCTCCGTCCACAAGTGGCCAGTTAGCTGAATTATGGTCCAGCCACATTGTGGAATATGATGCAGCCATGAAAAAAAAAGTGTGGCAATGTGACACCTAAGGCACACACACACACCAAAAAAAAAAAAAAAACCAAAAAAAAAAAAAAAAAAACAGATAAATGGACTTTACCCAAAGTAAAATATGTGCTTGTCTATTAAGATAGTAAAATGACAACCAATAGGATAGTAGAAAATATATTCAAAACATCTATCTAATGAAAAGTTAATGACCATATTATATAAAGAACTCTTACAATTCGACAACAAAAAGATAAATAAGCCAGGCCTGGTGGCGCATGACTGTGAACCCCAGCAACTCAAGACACAAAGGCAGGAGGACTGTAATTTCCAGGTAATCTGGGGAACTTAGGGAGAAACTGTCTTATGGATTCAATGCCCAGTACAAAAAAATAAACAAGGCAAAACCAACACTTTTTAAATGGGCAAAGGATTGAATAGATATTTCTCCAAAAAAAGATCTGTGAATAGGCAACCAGCACCTGGAAGGATGGTCAATCATCACCCATCGGGAAGAAAAGCAAACCACGGAGGGGTGTCGGCCCCTTGGCCAGAAGGTTGAAGTCTGAAGTGGAAAGTGGCCAAGCCGTGGGGGGGGGGGGGGGGCAAGGGACGTGGCACAGGGCTGTGGGTACGGCTGCCGCAGCAAAGGGCTCACCACACCCCCCAGCAGTTCCACTCCGAGGTCCGCCCCTAGGCAACTCGAAAACCTGCTCCACACGAAACCTTGGCACCGGCACCAGCGTGCCCAGCAGCCCTGCTTAGGCCCCAGGTGGAAACAAACCGAGTGCCCATCAGTGGAACGCTTAAACACACGGGGACATTGAACAGGATTCGCCCCTGTGTCTGGCTGAGGTCCTGGGCCAGCTTCAGCCGGGACGAGTCTCAGCGAGGGGGAGAAGCAGGCGCAGAGGCTGCGGGTTTGTGGTCTGTTGTATGAAAAGCCACAGGAAGCAGATCCACGGAGGCAGGAAGTGGACAGTGGAGACCGGGGGCTGGGGACGAGGACAGTGAGCACCCACTGCTAATGGATCCGCGGCTTCTTCTGGGAATGATGACTGGGTTCTAGAATTAGTCAGTGGTGATGATCACACGATTTTGTGAATACACTAAAAACCGCTGAGTTAGACACTTTAATAAGGTACACGCTGCATGTTAAAAAGTGTGTAATTTATATCTTTAAAAGAGTGTGAGGGGGGAGCCGGGCGGTGGTGGACACCTGTAATCCCAGCAACTCTGGAGACTGAGGCAGGAGGATTGCAAGTGCAAAGCCAGCCTCAGCAACTTAGCAAGACCCTGTCTCAGAATAAAATATAAAAAGGGGGGCTGGGGATGTGGCTCAAGCGGTAGCGCGCTCGTCTGGCATGCATGCGGCCAGGGTTCGATCCTCAGCACCACATACAAACAACGATGTTGTGTCCGCCAATAACTAAAAAATAAATATTAAAAAATTCTCTCTCTCTCTCTCTCTCCCTCTATAACTCTCTCTTTAAAAAAAAATAAATAAAAAGGGCTGGGAGGGTGGCTCAGTGGTCAGCACCCCTGGGTTCACTCCAACTGCTAGGGCAAGATTAAAAACAATGACCCCAGAGCAGAATAGTAAGGTACCTTTTGAGTAAAAAGAGGAGGACAATAGCAATAAGTATGCATTTTGTCTGTATTTGCATAAAACTTGTAGGATGGACAAGAAACTCATTCCCAGGTAACTCATTTTCTGGGTTAGACTGGAGAAGGGGAGGTAGTATATTCTGATGTATATCCTTTTATGTCATTTTGATTTTCAAAGCATGTGTCTTACCTATTAAAAATAAAATAATTTTTTAAAGTGGAAGTCAAATTTTGCCATTTCTCTGCTCAAAACCCTGCGTGGAGGGGATGCCCGGGTCATTTAAAGTAAAACTTTATAACCCTTCCAAGGCCCGGCCTCCTGCCCGCTCCCCCCCTCCCCCCCCTCGCTCTCTCACCTGCTTTCTTGCTGTTTCTGGAACACCACAAGCAAGTTCCTCACTTGGGACCTTTGCACTCAGGGCTCCTCAGCTTAGAATCAGTTGTCCCAGCCATCTGCACAGCTGCTTTCCTTCTCCTTTAGCCTTGGCTCAAATGTCACCTTCTTGAACAAATGGCCTCTACCCTCACCTTCCAGGAGAGCCAGTACCCTGCGCTGCCGGCTGTGGCTTCTCCAGAAAAGCTGGGCCACCGGCCCTCTACACACAAGTGAGGAGTGAGTGGGCGGAGGGCCACCAGGCCCTGGCCACAGAGGGGGCCTGTAGACACCAGCCACTTCATCCTGCTTGGCGCCTTGGGGCACAGAGCAAGCTTTAGAGGTGTGTCCCTGAAATCTGAGATCCAGGCCCCACCAAAGCAAGGCAAGATAACCTCCTGGGTTGAAACCCAACAGAGCAGTCAAACCTGGCGCAAGGCCAGACAGTTCACCAGAATTTGCCAGGACTTGGGCTGCAGCCTGTATGGGCCATTCCAAAGTGGCTCTTCTTCTCTGGGAGGAGAATGGGAAGGTGACAGAAAAGGACATGAAACTGACCAGGGCAGTGGCCACCCAGGGTAGGAAAGATCAGAAAATAGCCCCGGGGAGGCTGGAAGCCGAGGAATTCAGAGCTTCTGAATGAAACTGGAAGAGCCTTCCTCCCCTCCTGGAACCTCTTAGGTCCTTCCCGGCCTCCAGGCAGCTCCCACTTGATGGCAGCATGTGGAATTTAAGTGAGCAATTACTTGTGCAGTCAGCTAGACCTGGGGTAAAGCCTGCTGCTGCCATTTACCTGCCCCAGTATTGAAGGCATCTGGCTGAGCCGGGAGCATTCAAGCATTTCTGGAGCGTCTACAGCGCGCCAGCTGCTCCTCCGGCCAGAGGGGGTTCCCCTGGGAACAAAGGAAGTCCCAGCCCTCAGGAGACTGTTTCATGGTAGAGCAGACAGGAACTGCAAGTTCACTGCCCACAAGACAAGCCTGTGAAGACAAAACAGGGTGATGTCACAGTGCCTGGTGGAGGGGGCACCTCTGAGCAGGGAGTCACGGGGGCCTCTCTGGGTGCCCCTCTCCAACTCTTGGCCCGGCGCCGGGCTGCTAGGGAGCGCTCAACTAATCTTACAGTGACTTCTACGGTCCTTTTCATCAGTTTTCTGTCCCCGCCCCGGAAAGAATATGAGTTGGGGCCCGGACAGGCTCGAGGTGTCTTCTCCCCGGGCTCTTAGTGCGCGGCACGTAGCTGGTGGGCGCCAGGTCCTGGTAAGGTCTGCACACAGTAGGCTGCCCCGCTAGGAGCCGCCCTCGAGGTGCCCGGCGCCTCCCCTGGCGTATTTTGCACAGTGGGCGCTTCATGGCACGCGCTGGAGCAGCGCCCGCCGCTGGCCCGGCCCAGGCCCACGGCACCGACTGGTAAGCCGGGCGGCGGACGGCGACGTGCGGGGACTCCTGGAGGCCGGCGCGCGGCCGGCCGGGGGCGGAGCGGGGCAGGCGGGGACGCGCCGCCACCCCACGCTTCCGCGCCCAGCTGCGCCCAGCTGCGGCCCCGCCCCCGGCGCCGCGGTTGGCTGCGGCTCGGGGGCCGCCGATTGGCCGGCGCGTTTCCGGTGCGGGCCCCGATTGGCTGTGACGCGAGGCCGGGCAAAGCCCCCGCCCGCGCCGCCGCCGCGCCCAGCGCCGGGCGGTCATTGGGCGGCGTGATCTCGCCGCGGTTCCGCGGCTGTGCCGCCGCCGCCGCCGCCGCCGCCGCCGCCAGCAGAGCGCACCGGGCGGGCCGGGCGAGTGGCCATGGCGGGCGCCGAGGACGGGCCGGGCCAGCAGCCGGAGCTCGACGAGGATGAGGCAGCGTATTGCCGGCGCTGGGGCGCGCAGCACGCCGGGGCCCGCGAGCTGGCCGCGCTCTACTCGCCAGGTAGGACCTCCGGGCCCCCCTCCGGGCCTGCAGTCACCAGCCCGGCTGCGGACAGCGACCCTGGGCTGCCCAGGTCGGAACGTCAGCCGGGGGCCCGGATGGGGAACTCCGGCCCAGGCTTCCAACTTGCAAATAACGCCCCCAGGTCCGGGGTCCCCATCCCAGTGTCCTCTCCAAGCCCAAGCCTGAACCCCAGCTCCGCGGCTTCCTGGCTGCAGAGACACTTCCAGATCAATGATACCACCCCCTCAGGTCCCGCGTCCCCAGGCAGCTTCCATGGGACCCGCACATCCGGAATCCTGTCCCCGGAGCGCTGCGGGCTGCAGTGAGCGCCCCTAGACTTGGGAACCTTCACTTCAGGACCCGTCTCAAGACTGAGGCAGCCCCTTGGCTACAGGCGCTGTCCCCGGCCACCTAAAGTCACGTCCCATCCTGGCTTCCCCCGGATCCGGAATCTACCCAGAGTTCCCATCTGTATTTTTGCTAGGGTCCTGGGCTGCAGATAGTGACCTCACCCCACTCCTCCTAGGAACCCTAATTTGGAGGCTGCAGAATAGGCCAGACGCCCTTACCCCGTGGCACCCTCCAGTGCAGAGCATCACCCTTGGCCCCAGGCTCCTGGATTCCAAGAGTGGGGGGATGCAAGCCCCCCCAGTGTAAGCTCCCCCTGTACACAAGCCCCAATTCCAGCCGTCGCCTCTCCCCACGTTCATATGTCATCCCCCTCCATTAAGACTTGGTTGTGGAGCCCTGTGCTCCTCAGACGATGGCATCCTTGCTTCAGCTCTGCCCCTTTGCCACCGGCCAAGGTTCCTCCTGGTTTCTTCCTGCTTTGTCCAACATTCATGCTTCAGTAACCGCCAACCCCCACCCTGTTCCCCGACTCCCACCGGAGCCCCAGGACCTCGCTGCCTGCTTCCCCTGGAGGGGGACTCCAGAGTGAGGCGAAGGGAGCTGCCTGGGGTCCCCCTGCCAGCCTGTTGCCATCACTCAAGCTTTGTCTGTGGAACATTCTGACATCTTCCTTTGCCAGGATAGATGCCACCATGCACTGTCCCGGGACCTTGGGACCTTTGCTTTTCCTCTGTGGGTCCTGGATCTCTGGGCCCGTGCCTTTCCAGGGCCGAGCTGTGTGTGTGTGCACTTTTTCAAACCTGACTGGGCACCTGCTCCTGCTGCCATGGTTTCTTCGGGCCACACCCAAAACACCCGGCCTCTAGATGTCAACCTCCTGCTGGGGGGGGGGGGCTGGGGGCTGGCCCCTGAGGGACTGTGTGACCTGGGCCAGACCACTTTTCCTCCCCGGCTTCAGTTTCCTCACTTCTGAACAAGCACAGGATAAAGTGTGGGCGCCCAGTTAGGAAAGGAAGTGAGATCAACTCGGGCCTGGCAGGGGCAGCGCTCCCTCAGCTGACCCAGGACCTCCGCTGTGAGCCCAGAGCAAGCCGTCTTGTCTCTGTGGTCCTCAGGCTCCCCCCTGGGAATGGAGGGCCAAGGCTTGAAGGCCTCCACTGGACAGCCAGCTCTGCCCGCCTGCCTGCCTTTGGCCAGCCCAAACGGTCGGCAGGCATTGCAAGCCCCCGTCTCACACTCCATCACGACCGCGTGTCTGCCCATATCTGGTTCTGGTTCCCCAAGCATCCTTCTCTCTGAAGAATAGCCCCTCTGTCTGCAGCCTCCTGCTACCCCAAACCATGGTCAAGGCCTTCTGTCCTCCTGGCCTGGAGGGAAAGGAGAGCCTGGTCAAACCGATTCTTCCAAATTACTTTCCATCGGCTTCTGTCTCCTCACTGTGTGGCCTTGGGGAAGTACCTTGACCTCTGTGGATCTGATCTGAGAAACACCTATATTCCTGTCCCTGTTCCAGGCCCTGGGGGCAAAACAACAAACAAGACAGAAAACCTAGAGCGGTATTTTAGTAGGAAAACAGCCAGTAAACCTTAAAATAAGGAAAAGTTTTCCTGCCCAATGGTTGCAAGCTCTATGAAATACATACAGCAGGAAAGGGAGAAGGCTAGGGAGGGGGTGACATTCCAGAGAGAGGCAGCAGGCCTCTGAGCAGAGGACATTTGCACAGAGACCTGAAGGGGGGAGAAAGGAAGAGAGAAGAACCTTAAAGATATATGAAGAAGGGTTCCATCCAGACCAGGGTAACAGCAGTTGCAAAGGCCCTGGGGTGGGCTTGCGCTGGGCACATTTATAGAATGCAGGGAGCCTGTGGGCCAGGATGGTGAACAGGGAGAGCCGGGAGGGGTTTCTGGGTTCTGGGACTGAATTCTTGAGATTCCTGGGCCAGAGGTGGTTTGGCACTTGACAGTTCATGGTGGATACCAAGGGCAGTTGATGCATTCAACATCTATTGAGCACCAACTGTGTGCCAGGCTTTTCCTCACAGGCTCTTTCTTGATTCATCCCCACTCCAGCTGTGAGGTCTGCCCGGTGTTACCTCTGCTTTCCGGAGGAAGAGGAGGCTGAGGCCTCCGTTAGCCCCTCACCCACACCAGGCACGCACGTATCCTGCATGCCAGTCCTGGTTGGGATGAGCCATGTCTGTCCCCAGCAGATGGGAAGGTCAGCGAGGGCAGGGAGTGAGTGTGTTGAGCAGCTCCCGCCTGCCTCTGTCGAGAGGTTCCTGAGGCAGAGCAGTGACCTGCTCAAGGTCACGCAGCTGGTCAGAAGCAGCACTGGACTGGCGAGTGCTGGGGCCCTCCCTCTCAGAGCCGGAGCTGGCCGGGCGCCTTGCCTCTGAGCTGCACCCAGTGCTTTTCGTTTTCACTTGGAGGCAGGTCTTGTCAGTCTCGGAGGCTGGCCTCAGCCTCCCGGGTTGGTGGGTTTGTGGGTGCGCCCTGCGGAGCCAGGGAGGGTTCTACATTCTTAACTGTCTTTGAAGGGAGCCAACCAGGGACCGGTGTTGAGGCCAGGGGACAATGCTCCAGGTTAGCAGAACGGCGCTTGTGCGGGGCTGTGTCGGAGCGGCCTGGTACGCAGAGCCGTGGGGGGGTGTGCAGGGGTGGAGGGCAGGGGACCTGTGAATGGTGAGGCAGAGGGGACAGCAGCCTGGTCCCAGCCGATCCTGGGGACTTGAGAGCCACAGATGGGCCTGCGCAGCACCCCACTCTGGGTTTGACTTTCACAGCCACAAAAGACCCCGTGCCAAGTGTCCGGGTGTGAGGGTCTGGGGTCCAGCCCGGGCAGGCCGGGAGGTCAGGCACGTGTCCAGCCTCCAGAAGGTGCCACTGAAACCTGGCTGTGTGTGTGTGCCACTTCTCAGGTGTCCCAGTCTGCTGGGCTAGGGGGGCCTGGGGGTCCTGGTCTGGCTGCCCACTCCCCCGGCCAGCCTGGGGCGCCCCGCCATGGGGAGGGGGCTCTGGGTGGGTGGGGAGGGTGGGGGTGCAGGCTCTGCCTTTGCTCTTGTTTCTCTTCCTTCCCGCCGGATTCCCACTGTCATCTCTGTCCCTCTGTCCTGGTCCCCTCCCTCTCTGGGAGGTCCAGGGTTTCTGGGTAGTCGGGGGCAGTCAGAAGCGCAGAGCAGGACGGGGCAGCCTGATGGCGCCTGCACGCGGCCCTGCCCTCCCCGGCCAGCAGGCGGCCACTGCTGTAGCTGAGCCCCCATCACCCACGTCTGCCGAGCCTGGGCTGGTGGAGAGGGGCTCAGCGCTGGAGCCAGCGGAGGTGGGCGACCTGGGCCAAGCCCTGCACCCGCCCACCCTCCACCTGCCTGTCTCAAGTGGCAGCATTCAGTCTACCTGCCCTCCCCGGCCTGGGGGGCTGAGGTCCAAGCCTTGACCATCGAGTGGCCTTGGGCAGGTCACTCCATCTTTCCAGGCTGTTTTCTCCCTCTCAGGGGTGGGGGGAGGTCCCCAGCTGGGAGGTGTGAGGGGGCCTGGGCCGTCCTTAGCACAGCACCCCGCTCCTACCAGTGGCCCTCGAGGGCTGGTGACCGTCGTGTGTGGATTTTCTGTGGATCAGAACTGAGGTCCCCGGGGGCACAGGGACTCATATTCCATGGGGGGATGGAGTTCAGGCGGGAACATTCAGGTTCCGGGATGTTTTTCGTGGACGGGGAAGAGCGGGGTCATCTCTGGACTCAGGACGGCCAGGCTGGACGTGCTGTTCCATTTACGAGTCCAGATCCACCCCAGCTCTGAGCCTCAGCGTCCTCACCTGGGGACGTGGGTTCCACATCCTTCTTTAAAGGGGCTGAGACTTGAACGTGACCCCCTCCTCAGATGACCGCACAAGCCCGGCCAGGCTGCCTCTGAGGCGGCGTGAGGACACAGGCAGGGCAGACCCCATCAAATGAGGTGGCCAGAGTGGCCAGAGCCTGTGTTCTCCAGGGAAGCGGGAAACTAGGACTTGATATGATTTTTAAATTTAGCTCATTTAAAAGAAAAACGGGGCAAATCTTTCCCTGGGATCCAGCATCTCTGGTGTGGGCCTGGCTGGACTCCACGAGCGGCCAGCAGACATGGGCGTCGTGAGTGCTGCTGTTGTCTGACCCGGTGCTGCTGTCCACTCTGCCCACTCTGTCCTGCAGGCTGAGTGGGGGCTGGCAGAGAGGGGTCACCTGTCCTGGTTCCTGCTGTGCCCTCACAGCCCCCGCCCTCCACCCACCCCTGAGCTTCCTGATTCTGAGCCCTGGGCCCTGGACGAACAGGAACTGGAAAGGGGAAGGCCCTGGGCTGGGGCTGCCCATAGTGGCCCTGGGCTGGGGCTCTGGGCCAGGGGGCTCCGTAGGGGACCAGGCCGGGCTGCAGTAGGCCCACTCCTCTGCTGGGCCCTCTGCTGAAGTCCTTGCTCTTTCTTGGTCTCTGGCCTTTTCTGAACAAGAGGCCACATGGATGTGACCCTGGCGCTCCCCTGGCCAGTCTGAGCCTTGGTCTCCACGGGGTGAGGGAGGGCAGCTGTCCTGGCTCCGGCTCAGGCTGGGCGTGGAGCAGTGTGACTGAGCCCCCGTCCCTGTCTGGACAGAACCGGAGACTTCCTTCAAGGTGTGTTGGTGAGGGACAGCCGAGGCAGCCTGGGCCTCTCCCTTCGGACCGTGGTCAGGGACAAACTGAAGAGCTCGCTTGGCTACGGTCCCAAGTGCTGCGCCCCGTGTTGGGAGAGCACAGGGGCTGGGATGGATTTTCTGTGGATCAGAACTGAGGTCCCCACTGGCACAGGGACCCAGATTCCAAGGAGACCCCAGGCTGAGGGCTGCGGGAGCAGGAGCAGGTCTCCGGGTGAGGGGGCGTGAGCCTGCCTGATCGTGTCAGAGGCCTGCCTGGCCCTGGGCTCCTGACCCAGAATGTCACTGGAGCCGGACAGGTAGGGTAAGGGAGGGCCGGCGGATCCCAGTCTGTAGCTGACGAGCCAGGTGGCCCTGAGTGACTTCCTTGAGCACTCTGACCCTCAGCCTTCTCCTCCGCAGGTCTCCCCCTCCACAGGTCTCCCCCTCCACAGGTGTCCGCACTTAGTGCTCCGTAGGTGTCCGACACTGATGACCACCAGAGTCCCACAGTAAGGGCCTCGTGCCGGGACCAGCTGCCTGCCCTGGGTTCTGGTCACCCACGTGATGTTCAGATTTCCTTTTATTTTTTTAAACCTTTAGCTTATGGTTGAAAAAAGTTGGTGTGTTGTGTTCAAAAAGGCGTAAACGGAAAGCCAGCCTCAACCGGGCTCTTTTCTTTCATGGTGGCTGTTGGTGGCCCTGTGCATCACTGTCTGTCCCAAACGTTTCTCCGTGTCCGCGACTAGATGGCTGCCCAGCTTGCCCTGGCGGGGGAGGTGCCTGGCGCCGGGTTGATATGGTCAGTCCCTGGCCTGGTGGCCTTCGGCCATTTGCGGTGTTCTGACCCCTCGGTCACAGCTGCAGCGTGTGGCCAGGGCGTCCCGGCTTGCGGGCTGTTAGAAATGGGGGCGCAGGTGCCGCGGCGCTGGCCTTCCACCCCACTGCTCCGGATCGGCTGGCTCAGAGTGAAAACCTCAGGAGGCCGGGCTGTGGCTGGGGGAGGAGCACCCTGGGTTCCGCCCAGCCCCAGGGCTGCCAAGAATGGACCCTCGGGGGAGGTGGCGACACTCCCTGGCTGTCCTGAGCTCGGCTTCTTGTCCAGAGGAGCAGCCCCCGGCCGACCCCGCCACCCCACCCCCGGTAGTCGCCCAGGTAGCGCCAGCCCTTGTGTCCCAAAGACCTCCTGGCTCAGGCCCGGGACTGCTCAGGGGAGGCCGGGCAGGATCGGAGCCTCCAGGATCAGAGGGTGTTGGTAGCCTCCACCTGGAGGCAGTGGCCAGCTGAGGAGAGCCCTCTGCAGAGAGCCTGTGGGGCCAGGGCGCGAGCCCCTGTGCGCAGGATCGGCCCGAGCGGAGCAGCTGCCCGAGCAGGGGAGCCACGCTAGGGACCTGCTCTCAGGAGGGCACCATGCCCGTGGTCGGCAGGCCTGACCCCCTCTGGGCCTCAGTGGGCTTATCTGTGAAATGAGCAGGGGGCCGCGTGCTCCTGGGGGGTGGCCTGGACCCTGGCCGCCTGGCGCCTGCTGCCTCACCCTCCCCACTGTCCTCTCCCCCAGGCAAGCGTCTCCAGGAGTGGTGCTCCGTGGTCCTGTGCTTCAGCCTCCTCGCCCACAACCTGCTGCACCTGCTGCTGCTGGCCCGCTGGGAACACGCGCCCGCCGTCGTCCTGGGCGTCGGTGAGTGGCCAGGCTTGCCTGGTGCGCATGTGTGTGCGTGTGTGCATGTGTGCGCTCATGTCAGTCTGCTGTGGGAGCCCCACCTTCCCCTCAGTTGGTGGCACCTCTGCCCTGTCCTCCGGGCCCAGCACCGTGACAGCCCTGGGTCCTCTCCTGCCCTGGGCACGAGCTGTTGGCCCCACCTTCACAACGCTGCTGAGCCGGCCTCTGTGGTGACCACGACGCCAAGGAAAGGCCACCGACTCCCGTTTAAATCAAATTAAAGCCCGGCCCGAGCTTCCCTCCGGCGGGCGGTCCCTCCCCTGAAACCCCCGGGAGCAGAGGGCAGCAGGCTCTCGGAGCGTGGCCAAAGGGGGTGTCCTGGGAACCTAGGGGTAACAGGACTTCGACAGGCATGGCCCAAGGCAGGCAGTGGGTAAAGGTCTGCACGGTCCACCTGAGGGAGGGAACCTAGATCCCGGCATCAGCATTGACGAGGCGCCATCGGGTCGGAGAGGGCTGCTGTCTGGCCGGGGGCGCCAGGCGCGGGTGAGTGCAGGGCACGGGTGGCATCCCAAGCAAGGTTAGAAACCGCAGTGACTTACAGGAAAGCAGAATGAACTTCTCGTGCCTCTGTGGCCTGACGGCTCCCGTTTTAAGAGGGAATTAGGCTGGGTTCGTCCCTCTGCCCCGCCTGCCTGGGGGTCCTCACTCCCCGTCCCCACCCCACCAGCCAGTGTCCACACGTGGCCCAGGGAGGGGTCCTGCAGGAGCCTCAGGCCTCCTACTGCCCTGCCCAACGTGTGCTTAGGCAGATCCCAGCTCCTCGCCTCGACTGCACCCACGGTCACCTCCTGCTGCTCGCCCCGCTCCCGCCACGCTGGCCTCTGGCCTCTCCCACGTCCCTCAGGGGCCTCTGTGTGGCTGTTCCCTGGGACCAGAACTCTTTCTTCAAAGATATGTAGGTACAGGACTCAAGGTGCTTAGAGGTCACCTCCTCAGAGAGGCCCTTCCTGGTGGCTCCTCAAAAATAGCCCTGGGGCCCGGTGGGGTGTGCCTGTGATCCCAGCAATGGGAGGCTGAGGCAGGAGGTTAGAAAGGTTTTTTTTTTTAATATTTATTCTTAAGTTTTAGGTGGACACCGTATCTTTATTTTACGTTAATGTGGTGCTGAGGATCGAAGTGCTTAGACAAGTGCTCTACCACTGAGCCACAACCCCAGCCCAGGAGGTTAGAAAGTTGAAGGCCAGCCTCAACAGCTTAGCAAGACCCTGACTCAAAATGAAAAATAAATAGGGCTGGGGTGCAGCTCAGCGGTCGAGTGCCCCAGGATCCTATCCCCTCTATTAAAAAAATAAAAAATAACAGTCCTGTCACATGCCACACCCCCACTGCACTCTCCACACCGTCCCCACGTCAGTTCTTCTCGCTCTCTCTGCCCCAAGCCCAAGGCCTGCGCATGGCGGGTGACAGTATCGGCTGAGCCCGTGAGTGAACCTCCTGGTGTCTTCCCCAGGTCCGCCTCCCCTGTCCACAGCCAGTGAAGCAAATGTCCTCACTTTCCAGATGAGGAAACTGCGGCTCAGAGGGAGGGGCTGGGGCCACCTCCAGGAGGAGCGCCACTCAGCCCTGGGTGCCCTGCCCCTCGCAGCCCGGGCTCAGCTGCCCTCCTCTCCCCGGCCAGGGGCAGCTGGGCCCTTGCTCCCACCCGCCTGGCCTCCCTCAGGGTTCAGTGCCCACCATCTCATTGAAAGCTCTGGCGGCCAAGCCAGTGGCGCTCAGGCCACCAACTGACCCTCTGGGGCTGGGGGGCCGGACTAGCTGGAGGGGAGCAGGCTAGCCAGCACCTGTGCAGTGCTGCAGAGCCTGGCCCTGCCTGCCCCCAGGGACGGGAGGGACCTGCAGCAACCCAGCCCTTCCTCAGACGAGCAGGTGTCCACAGACGGGGGTCACTCTTGCTGCTCGTGTGCCCCTGGCGTCTCCGAGCCTCATTTGCACACACGCAGAAGAGCACTGCTGGGCCTGCGGGGGCACACGTCTGAGGCCACTGGGCTTTTTTTTTTTTTTTTTTTTTTTTTTTTTTTTTTTGGTTTTTGGATGCTGGGGATTGAACCACTGAGCCATGTCCCGGCCCTTTTGGTATTTCACTTAGAGACAAGGCCTCGCCAGGTTGCTGAGGCTTGACTTTGAACTCCCGATCCTCCTGCCTCCGCCTCCCTAGCTGCTGGGAGGTGCTGTCGCCACCCCTGGCTTCATGAGGAGCTCTGGCAACTTAGCAAGACCCCGACTCAACATGAAAAATAAAAGTGGGGGGGTGGCTCGGTGGTCAGGCACCCTGTGCTCAGTCCCTGGTGCCTAATGAGACGAGACGGCCACAGGCCCTGGCCCCTGAGGTGTGCCTAGTGCCGGGGAGGCCAGCTGCTGGGGGGGCACCACCGTGAGGCACCTGGCACCGCGGCCTCCCTGGTCAGTTCCGCAGTGGCTATTTGGTGACCCTGTGCCGGGCACTTCCCATCTGTGGCAGCCTCCTGAGGAGGTCCTGGGCACTGTCCTCGGGAGGCCAGGGGACTGGGGCCCACGCCAGGCGTGTGCTGGTGGCGCAGGGCTCGGGCTCCTTCCCTGGTTGGTTGGGGCCTGAGCTCCGCACCCTGTGGGGAGGTGTGGCTCCCCGCCCCACACCTCTGCCTCCGGCTGATAACAACAGACAATCCTGATAGCGGTGTTGACACAGCCCTGATCGATTTAAATAGCTGCCCTGATTTGTGTGTTAACACGCCGTCGGAGGGCACCGTGCCAGCCCCCTGCCCGTCACTATCTCCCCAGAGATTACGGTGCCCCGGGCAGGCCCAAGAAATCAGGCAGCGCAAGAGCTGAAAGGTGTGTGGTTGGTAAAGCGGGCACGGGGGACACAGGCTGACAGGCAGCCAGGCGGGAAGTGTGGCAGGGGGGTCCCAGAGAGGAGGTCCCGAGCGCCAAGGTCCTGCGGCTGCTGTGTGCCCGCGGGTTAGGGGGACAGGAAAGAGTGCAGTGAGGCTGGGCAGTTCACCAAGGGAACGGGTTGGTGGCAGCTCAGAGGCAGTGGGGACAGGGGATCGGGCTGTGGTCTGCGTGCAGGTGATCCTCCACGCCCGCGAGGAGCCCTGGGAGTTCCCTGGGGAGGTGGCTGCCGCTCAGCCATAAGGGACACGACCGTGGAGGTGGCACAGGTTGTGGGACACAGGAAGAGCTGTGCCAGGCGCTCTGCTGGCTGGGCTGTGGGGTCGCTGGGGGGCGAGAGAAGGAGGGTCAGCGGCCACTGCCCCCGGCTGGCCGATCGGCGGGAGGGAGGAATCAGGAGCCTGAAAAGGACGCGGGGTCCAAGCCCAGACGCTAGCGGGAGACCCTGGCCCAGTGCTGCGGGCGCAGGGGGTGGGAGTCTGGCGGGCGAGGGGCCCAGCCCTGGTCAGGTGGAGGTGGGAGTCCCGTGAGTCGCCCTGAAGGGCTCAGCAAAGCCCCAGAGCCCCTGCCTGGGGACCCGCGGCCCCGGCAGGTCTCACATCACTGGTGAGTGGAGCCTGGAGGGAACTGTCCCTGTGCCAGTGTCTGCCGGAAGGGCGGTGGCTGAAGCTGCCCCAGGGCGAACCAGTCTCCAGCCAGGAGCCAGCCACCAGCAGGGCAGGGACAAAGAGTCTTCTGTGTCCCTCCCCTGCCCCCATCAAAGGGGCCTCGCAGGCCAGCAGGCAGCCTGGAGCCTGTCCCTAGAGAGCCATCCCCAGCCTGGACCCAGGGCCAGTGCCCGCAGCGGGGGAGACAAGGCCCCTCCCTGCCCCCTTCCTGACCGCTGTCCCCAGCGCGAAGGCCTGAAGGCCAGGGACTGGTCCCTTGACAGGCGACAAGCCCGAGGCACCGGAAGGGGAGTCCTCGACCTACCCGAGCTTCCTCTGAGGAGCCCAGGGCCACCGGGCACTTGCCCGTCCAGCCTGGGCTGACCCTGTGGAGGGGGCAGGGCTCGCACCCCCGTTGCCCAGCCCCGAGTGTGGGGGCTCCTCCACCCGCTCAGTCAGCAGCCACCCTCACAGTGGCCTCTGGTGGCCTCGCAGCCGCCCAGCCACCTGCCACCGTGTGAGCCTGGACGGGCCTCGACCCTGGAGTCTCTGTCCCTCTGGGACATGGGCTGTGGCGGGGCTGACCCTGTGCACCCCTGTTCCGGGCACCGTGCACGTCCTGCCTCCCGGTACGGTCAGGCCCGGTGTTGACGCAGAGGCCAGGCACCGTCCATTCCGTGACCTGCTAATGCCCCTCTTCCTTCCCGGGGCAGGGTCTGGCCGTGTGGCCCAGCCTGGCCTGGACTCTGTGGTCCTCCTGCCTCGGCCGCCCAGTCGCTGGGATTGCAGGTGTGCACCACGGCGCCCGGCCGCCTTCTTCCGTGGGATTTCAGCTGGGGGCTTCCTGGTGACTGGCTTGTGGCCTGGGCCTGGGGGAAGGTGTCGGAGGCCGAGGGCCTTTCCACCTTGTCATAGCCAGGCAGCGGGCTGTCGCCGTTGCCCTGGGGCACCTGGCTCAGGTGTGCGGTCCACCCAGGCTCCGCCCCCTGCCCCCCCCCCCCCCCCGTGCTGTCCTCTTTGGTAAGAGGGCCCTGCACCGGCCGCTCCCCAGGCGTGGAGAGCCGTGCCCCTGAGCACACCCCAGCCCTGGCCAGGTGCCGTGTGCAGGAAGCACATGAGGACACCTTCGCCGCAGGTGCCTCCTCCCGTGGGACCGGGGTTCTCGTCACCCGCAGCAGCAGCGCCAGGACAGTTAAGGCGATTAGACGTGTGGCCGCCTGGGCCGGCTGGGCTGCCACGGGGGGATTAGGGGACCTGAGGCAGACAGGTGCTGGCCGGGGCTGGGAGCCTCAGGTTAAAAATACACGGGCGCCATTTTCACCCAGGGGAGCCAGGGCGTGTGCCCACCCGGCTTCAGGGGAAGCTGGGCCAACCCAGACGCCACCACGGCCGGGTGGAGAACACATCCTTCTCCACCTGGTCGGCAAAGAGCAGGGCTCACTGATGATGCCCGTGACCGTGTGAGTGGACTGTAGAAAGTTCTAGAGCAGCTTGGTCAGTCTGCGCTCCTGGCAGCAGGTCTGCAGTTGCACAGGGCAGGGGTGGGAGGGAGATGAGGGGCAGGAGGGAGCCTGGGGGGCGGGCCAGCGGGTCCGTGGCCTGCGGGGCAGCCTGAGTGTGGGAAGTACACCCATGTGGCCCCCCAAGGTGCTCCCACCCGGCACTGTGGATAGGCGAGGATGCCGGTCCCGACTGGGAGGTGGCTGGACAGGCCTCCTAGAAGACCAGCGCTGTCAGGCCAGGGCCACAGGCCACGTGTGGGCCAGGCCCGTTAAACCTCGAGGCGAGCTGCGGTTTGGGGAGTGGAAAGGGCTTCGTGGGTTCTACCGGGAGCCCAGCACTCAGAACAAGGACCAGGCCACACCCCTCCTGCCTCTAGCCATTTCTTGCCTACGGCTATTCCTTGCCCAAGAAGGAGAGTTTAGGGCTGGGGTCAGCTCAGTGGGCGGCGCCTGCACGCAGGAGGCCCTGGGTTCAGCCCCCAGCACCACAGAGAAAAGGGAAGACGGCAGTGCTGAAAGGCGACACCGGCGTTGCTGGAACAGGCCTCTGGAGACCCTCAGCTACCTCACTATGCACGTGAATGCTGAGGCCCAGAGGGGGTAAGGGGCTTGTCCTGGTCACACAGCCAAATGGTGGTGAGAGACGTGCCCCTGGTGGGCAGAGGCAGTGTGGGCAGGAGGAGCCCTGCTGAGCCCTGGGCCTCCCGTGGTGCAGGTTGGAGGTGGTAGGCACCCCTGTTCTTGTCCTGAGGCTGCCACTTCCAGGCCCCGTGACGAGGGGGGGTGCTTTGACTTCTTCGAGCCTCTTTCCTTATCCAAGAAATGGAGATCACACACACAGCCATCTCGGGTGTCCTCGGCGCTGGGGAGGGAACAGAGCAGGGAAGTGTGGCCTGGAGTGTCTGCTTGGAGTGTGGCTTCACTCAGGGGACCCTCAGGTGACAGGCACCCCGAGGGAAATGGCTGCCAAGGAAGCAGCTGCCTGGACCTGGGGGAAAGGGGCTCTGAGGGGCAGCGAGGACGTCCTCTGCCTCGTGCCCAGCCGCCCTGATCCCCGCAAGGAGCAGGCCTGCGGGCTGTGCGGGGACACCCTCCCGCCTGCCCTGTGGCTTCCGCTTGCCAGGAGGTGGCTCTGCTCCACGTCCCCACCCGCCCTGCTCACCAGGGACTTAGGGGGCCTGCAGAAGCTGTGTGGCCCCTGCCCGCCATCCCGCCCGCACTCCACGCAGGGCTCGGGAGTCCTAGATTCTCCAGAAGGTTCTTCAGCAGCTGCCCTTGATTCTGGCCTGGCCATCAGAACTGCAGACTGCAGGGGCCCAGACGCTCACTCTGTCCCTGGGTCCTGAGCCACGCTCTCTGGGGAGGTGTCCAGTCTCTCTGCAGCCTTCACAGTGCTCCAGGGCCCTGTCACCCTGTCGCCCAGGGGCTGAGGACTGGGCCTCCAACAGCAGTCCACGGGGACGCCGAGTGGGAAGGAGCAGGAGGGCGCTGCCTGTGACGCTGCTCCCGCTGGCCTGGTCCCCTGCCCTTTGCCACAGGTGGCAGAGAGCTCATCGTCACTGTGTCCCCCTGAGGTGGCACACAGGGGCCCTTGCCAGATGTTGCTTGGTTGATGCAGCCTCTGCCCAAATAACAGTAATCTATATTGAGGGCCTACTGTGTGCCACGCACCCCGTGAGCCCAGATATGTGCCGACATCCAGGTCACAGCCATAAACAAGAAACCAGAATCTCAGCTGTGTGCACCGGGCGCAGTGTGCAGCCTGTAATCCCAGTCGGGAGGCTGAGGCAGGAGGATCATGAGTTCAAAGCCAGCCTCACAACTTAGGGAGGACCTGCCTTAAAAAAACATAAAGTAAAAATAAAACTGGGCTGGGGATGTGGCAGGTGTGGTTACCTGGTCAGGTGTCCAGGGAGGACACGTCAGTGGACTCTGGGAGAGGGCCTGGTGCACTGTGTTGCATCTTGGAAAGGATATACCTGGCGGACGGAGCCGCACGGCAGAGCCCAGAGGTGCACGGGGCTGTGTGAGGGAAGGGGAAAGCCAGCAGGGGGCGCTGCAGGGGTGAGGGAGTGGATGGCCACAGCCCTGAGAATCACCTGCCGCAGTCGCTGCCTGGCCTGTGTCCCCCGAGTGGTGGCTGTGTGTGCTGCTGTGCCAGATCTGGGTCTCGGGGCAGGTCAGGAGCCAGGTGTGGCCCTTGCTGTGTGTGTGACCTTGTCCATTGACTTCTGCTGTCCAAGCCTGTCTCCTCCTGTCTAAAGTGGGAATAAAAAGGGCAGTGATATCTTGCAGATGGTGAGGTTGGTTGAGTTCCATCCTGTAGACACATGTGCCTGGTACTGAGAAAGGGCCTAATAAATGGTGGCCACTGTGTGCCTAAGAATCACTCCTGTCTTACAAGACGAAATGGGCGCAGAGATGTTAAGTAACATGTGCAGTGTCACACAGCAAGCGAGCAGTGGAGCTGGAACTGCATGTGACTGTGCTGCTCTGAACCCTCAGGCGAGTGGTGTTGGTCTCCAAGAGACCCACTCTGTGCTGAGCAGGCGGGAAACAAAGACGAGGGAGGCGGCTAGAGACCAGAGGGTCACGGCCCTGGGACTGAGAGCTGGGGTAGGGAGTAACTTCTGCCCACGGCTGGGGCAGAAGGTGCAGGACGCCAGGTTCAGGACGGTGTTGACCCAGGTACAGGACAGTCCTCCAGCCGCGGGCGCACTGTGTGGGGGAGGGCGGGAGCGGCGCCAGGTGACCTGAGCCCAGCTTGTCCTCCTGACCCCGGCTCCGTGGGCTGTGACCCCCAGAGCCCCCACGCAGTCCCCAGACCCTTGCAGAGCAGGCGTGAGGCAGGGGCTCCGTCCACAGGGAAGATGTCCCGGGTGGAGGTGGGACGGGGCGTCTGGCCGCGGGGCTTGCCTGGGCCGGCTGCAGCTCGCTCCCCGCCCTCAGTTGCAGGGGCGGTCACCGCGGACTTCTTCTCCGGCCTGGTGCACTGGGGCGCTGACACGTGGGGCTCCGTGGAGCTGCCCGTCGTGGGGAAGGTGCGTACGTGGGGCTGCTCGGCCTGGGGGCCCCCTGGGCCAGCCCGGCCTTCCGGCGGGTGAAGCAGAGGCATCAGGACCGGTGGTCCGGGAGCTGGGTGTGGGCCTGCCTTGAACTTGGAGTCCCCTCCCGCCGCCCTGGCTGCTGGTCTGATTGGGGCTGACCCCGGCTCAGGGGCAGGAAGTCTGGCTGGACCAGGCTTCATCCGACGCGGCCCACCCCGGCCTTCCCACCCCTCCACGTCCCCTCACGGCTGCAGGGTGGCTGCCCAGCCCACCCACAATGAGAGAGGTCCCCCACCGTCACAGCCAAAGTCCCCACTCACCCCACGGCCCCGCTTGGGCCACGTGCCCACTGCCCAGTCAGACCGAGTGGCCAGAGGGGCGGTGCTCTGTAGGCACATCGGCTCTCAGAGAGCTTGTGCCAGAGAGGCGGGGACGTCCTCTCCTGAGGAGGGGCTCTGCTGCCGGCGCAGTGGGGGCTGAGTCCAGGGCGGGGGTGGCCGGCCAGGCTCCTTGTGCCCTGCAGGCCGCGGGCTTCATCGGTGCCTGTGGGTGGAGGGCCCTGGGCGTGCCTGTCCGGGGGTCTGCAGTGGCAGGCGGCCCTGGCTGACTGGTCGGCACCCCGCGGCCACCAGGCTTTCATCCGGCCGTTCCGGGAGCACCACATCGACCCCACGGCCATCACGCGGCACGACTTCATTGAGACCAACGGGGACAACTGCTTGGTGATGCTGCTGCCGCTGCTCAACATGGCCTACAAGTTCCACAGCCAGAGCCCAGGTGAGGCCGGGCGGGGGCAGGGCGGGGGGCTGCAGCGGGTCCCAAGCCCCTCGTGCTCCAGCTGGGCGCCGTCGGTGGTCACTGGAGTCCAGGGGTCGGACACAGACACTGGGTCAGCTCCCCTGGGCAGTGGGAACTGGGCTCGGCCGGCCCCCGGCCCCGCCTGGCTTCACGCACCTGTCGCCACTGCTGCTTGCTCCTGCCCACCCGGGCCTGTGCGCTTTCTGCTGGCCCCCTGCAGCCACACTGAACTCAGCCCCGGTGACGCCCCCTTTTGAAAGGACTTGTCCCAAGACCACTGCAGCCGGGTGGAGGTGAGATCAGTCACACCCTGGTCACTTCAGTGGGCTTGAGAGTGGCTCCCGTGGGTGCTGGTGATGAATATCTGCAGGGCAGAGGGTGCCTGGTGCCACGTCGTGCCTCCCCACCCCTGTCACAGCTGCTGAGTGGCTGCCAAGTGCCCCTGCTGCCCTCCTCCCGTCACCTGCCCAGGAGGCCCTGCCTCTCCCCTTGGGACGAGGCTGGAGCTGGCCGCAGAAGAAGGGAAGGCCAGCGCGGGTCTCGGGTGGGGCCAGCTCCATGGGCTATGACCCCCAGAGCCCCCGTGCGGTCCCCAGACCCTTGCAGAGCTGTGCCCCTGCTGTGCCTGCCTCCCGCAGGGTCTGTCCCCTGGAGACTCCTGGACCAGGTCTGCGTGGGGGCCTGGGGGAGGCTCATCCCCACGTCAGTGGTCAGGAAGTGAGACTCGGGGACATTGTCCCCCAGTGAGCCTGGGCCCGCCCGCTGCGCCGCCACTGCGTCCCCCTGTCCCTGTGCTTCCTCCCTCCTGGCCCCAGGGGAAAGGTGGCCTGAGGCTCGCTGAGGCTGGCAGACCACCCAGGTGCCCCTGGCCCTGAGCTGCAGGGTGAGGGCTGGTGGCCCAGCCCGGCCCCAGTGACGCCCCTCTCTGCAGAGGCCCTGGCGCAGCTGTACCCCTGGGAGTGCTTCGTCTTCTGCCTGAGCGTCTTCGGCACCTTCACCAACCAGATCCACAAGTGGTCGCACACGTACTTCGGGCTGCCACGCTGGGTCACCTTCCTCCAGGACTGGCACATCATCCTGCCACGGAAACACCACCGCATTCACCACGTCTCTCCCCACGAGACCTACTTCTGCATCACTACAGGTGCGGGCCGGCGGGCCGGGGCCTGGGGCGGGCGGGCCTCGCGGGGTCCTGCAGTCCTGGCCCTCGTGGGTCTCAGGGCACACCGACAAGCATCAGCTGTGTGCCCGGCACCCTGCAGGTGCCACAGTAAACCCACCACACGGAGCCCTGACTCCCGCCACCCACCAGCCAGAGCAGGTGTTTGTTGAGCACCTACTGTGTGCCCATCTCTGCTTTGGGCCTAGGACCTAGCAGTGGATAAAACTGACTCCCTGCCGCCAGGGGGTGGGCACAGGAAGTAAAGATGCAGCTCATCTGCTGGTGCCACGGGCGGGGGGGGGGGTGTCAGCGGGGCACGGTGGGAGCGGAGGGTCCCCTTTGAATAAGGTGTCAGAGGTGACGTTAAGCAGAGGCCTGGAGGAACTGGGAGGGAGCTGAGGTGTCTGGGGAACCCCGGGTGTGCAGCCAGGGAGATGGGAGGCAGGGAGCGAGGAGTTCGGATCTGGAAGAGGTGGGTGGTCCTGAGGGACATGGGGACAGGTCAGTCTGGCAGAGGAAACAGTCCAAAGGCCCAAGCTGGGGACCCTGCTGGGACAGACACACGGGCCCGTGGTGGAGGGGGAAGATGCCCGTGTGAGGGTCCCCGGGCCCCCGGGCTTCTTCAGCTACTGTGGCCGGGCGGGAGACGGGGCCGGGCTCCCTGCTGCCGTCCCGCTCACCCGTCCCCCTGCGCAGGCTGGCTCAACTACCCCCTGGAGAAGGTGGGCTTCTGGAGACGCCTGGAGGACCTCATCCAGGGCCTGACGGGCGAGAAGCCTCGGGCCGACGACATGAAGTGGGCGCAGAAGGTCAAGTAGCCTGGAGCACAGCTGGCCGCCGGCCTCCCCGCCCCGCAGAAGCCATCTGCCAACTCCGGCCTCCTGGAGTGGCCCCTCCACGTGGAGGACCCCTCCTGGGCTGCGCCCGGGCGCCCGCCCGCCCCCATGACACAGAATACTTGAGCCACTGATTTTCCCATTTCCTCTTTCCGTTCTCTTTCCTGGGCCCCCGGCCAGCGGCCGCGCCATCTGCCGGGCCTGACTGCAGAAAAGAGCCCTGTCCTGCCCGTCCCTCAGGCAGAGGGTCACCGCGCCCTGCGCGCCTGCCACCCACCCAGGCAGCCCTTCAGCGTGGCTGGCATTGGCTGCTGAGTCCCCTCTGTGTCCTTCCCTGTTTGACACCAGAGGTCCAGGAGGCCCCAGGACACTGTCCTGCCTTGTCCTGTAGACTGACCCAGAGGCCCTGGTAGGGGACAGTCCTAGCCACTGCCTTCAGCCTGCCTGTCCACCCAGGGATGGCACGCCCCCCAAGGTCGGGGGACAGCTGGCCAGGAAAGGCTGGGACCCCCAAGTCTGACCCCCATCCCCTGCTCTCTGGTTCTGGCCCAAGCTGGGGTCTCGCACAGAGATGCTGAGCACAGGGCCCTGCCAAGGCTCCTGGCCCCGGGGACGGGCACCGTGTCCCCTCTGGCCAGGGTGTTGTCAGAGAAGGAGGAAGCCGGGCTTTTTGTTTTGTTTTTTTTTTTAAAGGTGCTTGCTTGTTTAACGTAAATAATAGAAAGCCTTAATACCTTTTCTGTAACACGGAATGATATTTTAACGCCATGTCTGGGTGTACATATGTATTTATAACAGGCAGGAGGCTGCTTAACCTGGCCGCCCGCTGTCCCTGGGGGCCGGGAGGGCCACTTAGGAGCCAGGTGGGGGCTCACCTGGCCCATCCCAGCTCCCCCAGCCCTGGCCTCAGGATGGGGGTTGCATTCTGAGGCAATGAATCGGTGTTGACAGGCTCCAAACGCTTGGGGAAGGGACCCGACTCGGTGGCCTTCCCTGTAGATCATGGCAGAGTCACGAGGACTGACCCCAGTCCAGGAGGCCATTTGGCACATGTTCATTTGCGGCTGACGTGGGCCAGGCTCTGAGGCACCGCAGCAAGAGACCAACAAGGACCCGCCTGGTGGATCTGACCCCCAAGAAAGAGACAATAAACATAAATAAATCAATGCACATGGAAATTCAGATGGTGATCTGTGAAGGAACAGGGTAGAACCCCATTGGAAAGGTGGGGGACATGGGCAGTGGGGAGGTGCTGAGGAGGGGCCACCTGGGAAGACCTGGAGGAGGAGGAGGCAGAGCAGCAGGAGAGGGGCCTCTTGGTGGGATGGCAAGTGCAAGGGCCCTGAGGCAGGAACAGGTTTGAGGCCAAGAGGAGGCAAGTCTGGACTGGAGTGAGCAGGGGGACAGTGGAGAGGAGCTGGGAAACCCAGAGCGTCGCCGCCTCCCAGGCCGACGTGAGCGCGTGGCCACTGGACATTTTAAACAAAGGAAGTTGTTTATATTTTGAACAAGTTACCGTAAGGCACACGTGTCAGGCTGGGATTCAGTTGTGGACGCTACAGACTCTCGTCAGGGGTAAAGGGCCTGCCTGGCGGGTGTGAGGCCCTGGGTCCCATCCCTAGCCCTGCAAAAGCAAAACAGAACTCTATTCTGGACTAGTTTCTGCAGTTAGCCAGAAGAGAAGGCCTGTCGGGGACAGGAAAACAGTAAGATCAGAGCAGTCACACACAACATGGATTTATTTTTAAAAGTGTGTTGGCTCAGGAGGCTGAGGCGAGAGGATCGTGAGTTCAAAGCCAGCCTCAGCAAAAGCAAGGTGCTAAGCAACTCAGTGAGACGCTGTCTCTAAATAAAATACAAAACAGGGCTGGGGGTGTGACTTGGTGGCCGAGCATCCCCGAGTTCAATCCCTGGTACAAAAAAAAAAAAAAGTGACCCATACCTTTGTTTTCTTCAACTTTGGTCACCACGAGGCTTTTTTATGCCTGTGTCTGAGGGGACCAGTAACGGAAGGGATGTTAGAGTTTGATGTGTCACAGAGACGGGAAACGGAAGCAGAGTTGTGCGTGGTGATGGTCGCCTGGACCCCCAGCTGCTCTGGAGGCTGAAGCAGGAGGATCCCAAGTAGGAGACCAGCTTGGGAAACTTGAGCAAGACCTTGTGTCAAGAAAGAAAGGGCCGGGCATGGAGCTCAGTGGGCAGTGTCCCTGGGTTCAGTCCCCAGTACCCCCCAAAAAAAGAAAACTAAAGAAGAAATTTGTAGCTAAAGAAATTGTATCAGCTCACAAAACTCAGATGCCCAGGGGGTGGCCCTGCCTTGAAGTCGGACAGGACCCAGGGACTCACAGTTCATCAGAACTTCGTCTCTGTCTTGCCTCAGTTTCCCCTGAGTTGAGACGACATTGAACAGCGGCCCATCTCCGGGGACTCGCCCTTCCCACTAGTTGCAGAGGCCTGGAGTGGACGCCCAGTGGCTTGGGTTGGGTCCTGTGCCTACCCTGAATCCACCACCTTGGCCTGCTGGTGGGGCACGGGTAAGTGTCGCTTGGCCAGGAGCGAGAAACATGTCCCTGCGACCTTCTCAAACCCCAGGAGGGAGGCAGGTACCCAGAAGAGAGGGCATCTGTACAAGAGAGTGTGTCTGTACAAGAGAGTGTGATGGATGGGCAGGGGCCAGACTCCAGAGGGGCTGGGTGAGCAGCCAGGGGCTGCCAGGGTCGCTGTCCTGTCCCCAGGCCCTGCCAACCTGTGGCGGTTGCCCTGGAGCTAGCAAAAGAAACGAGTCCAGAGGTCAAGTGACTGGCACCAGGTCCCACAGCCAAGGATGGCTGAGCCAGGCCTCCCGCTCCCGCCTGGCCTGAATCCCAAGGGCTGGAAGATGCTTTCCCAAACCAGAGGGAGTTCCATTCTGCATCAGGTCAGTGTGTGTTGGCCACTGATAAGATCAGGGCTTGCAAAGAAGTGTGGTGGCCAGACAGGAAATGCCACTCAACCCCTGAAAACCAGCACCTGCCAGACGGCAGGGCCTGGGGCCATCCCGCAGCTCTGGGGAGTGACCACTCTTGGCACCACTTGCAGATAGGGACGCTGAGGCCTGGAGGTTACCTGTTGTGCTCAAGGTTACAGCTGGTAGGTGGCAGAAACAGGATCCAAGCTCATGTCCCACCCAAAGCCTTTGTGCCTCAAATACCCATCAGTAGCCCCAGAGGAAGGAGGGAGGGAGGCCAGTGACAGGTCCTCAAGAAAACCGCAGTCCACATGGGAATGGCAGCCATGCTGGGGACCGGGGTGACCGAAGCTCTCCACACACAGCTGCCCTGGGCATCAGCTGATTAAAGAGAAGCCAGAAGTCCAGAGTTTTCTTTTTCTTTCTTTTTAATTTTTTTTAGGTGTAGTTGGACACAATGCCTTTATTTTATTTACTTATTATTACGTGGTGCTGAGGATCGAACCCAGGGTCTCGCACGTGCTAGGCAAGCGCTCTACCGCTGAGCCACAACTCAGCCCCCAGTCCAGACTTTTCAAATGCTGGCTCCATGTTTAAAACATGATGCCAGCCGGGCGCGTTGGCACTCACCTGTAATCTCGGCGAATTGGGAGGCTGAGGCAGAAAGACCGAAAGTTCCAAGCCAGCCTCAGCCACTTAGCAAGGCCCTAAGCAACTCAGTGAGGCCCTGTCTCAAAAAGCGCTGGGGATGCGGCTCAGTGGTTAAGCACCCCTGAGTTTAAAAAAACAAAAACAAAGCGGGCCAAGCAAAATAGGTGTCAGGGGCCACCTGGGACAGCCACCCGACCTGGGCGCCAGCTTTCGGTGAGCATATGCTGCCATCTGGTGGTGGAGCAGGGTAGGTGACATGCAGGGCAAACACTGGTTCCCAAGCGTCCAGGTCTGTGCCGGCTTCTCTTCAGAGGGGGTCTAGGCACACATTGCAGGCTCCTGTCCACTGTTTGACCCCAACCCCTTTGGGTAAACCTGTAATGCCAGGGACTCCAGAGGCTGGGGCAGGAGGACGGCAAGCTCCAAACGAGCCTGGGCAACTCAAGACTGCCTCAAGTTAAAAAGGGCAGGAGATGTAGATAAGTGGTGGGGTGTCTCTGGGTCCTAAAAATAACGTATTATTCGAAAGAAAATGAGCCATCTAGGCAGAGTGGGGCACACCCCAAATCCCAGCCACTCGGGAGGCTGAAGCAGGAGGATCACAGCCTCGGCAATTTAGCCTCAGAAATCAAAACCCTGTCTCAAAATTAAAAAAAAAAAATCTAAAGGGCCACGGGTGTAGCTCAGTGGTAGAGCACCCCTGTGTTAGACCCCAGTACCCCCTTCCACACAAGAATGTGAACACAAAACAGGCCACAGCAAGGGTCAGCGGGCGACAATGGGCCAAATCCAGCCCGCTGGTTTTGCTGTGGCCACAAGTGCTTGTTTTTAAATGATTGGCAGGAGAATCTTTCAGTACAGGACATTCAAATGCCAGCGCCCCGTTGCAGAGTTTAGTTGGCACATGGCCATGCCCACCCACTCACTTGTCCCTGGCTCCTTTGTGCTGCAGCAACGAGGTAACTGGTTTCCACAGAGGTCAGGTGGCCCGCAGAGCCACGAGACCAACTCTCTGGTCCTTTACAGTAAAGGTTCTCAGTCCCTGACCCACAGCGAAGTCAAACACCCCAGTTTCTGCTCCCCAAGCCCTCGGCTCCCCTCCCAGGCCCACCAGGCCCATCATTTTGAAGTACCCTTGCAAGTCCCTTATACAGGCACACACAGTAGGCGGGACTGTGCTCTGCACCTTCCCCCTTTTCACATAACCATTTTGGAAATAGTGTTATCAATGTTCAGAAAGCTTTCTTCCTTTTTTATTTTCTATTTTTTTTTTATATCAGGGATTGAACCCAGGGGCGCTTAACCACTAAGCCACATCCCCAGCCCTTTTAATATTTTATTTAGAGACAGGGTCTCACTAAGTTACTTAGGGCCTTGCTAAGTTGCTGAGCCTGGCCTGCACTTGCTGTACTCCTGCCTCAGCCTCCCAAATCACTGGGGCTACAGCATCCCCATACCCAGCCTGACTCACTCCTTTTGACAGCTGTGTAGTATTCCACCTCAGGATGGACCGAACCTTTCTAAATCTACTTCCAATGGTTGTTGGGTTGTTTTCAGTCCAGAGTTTTGCACACTGCCGTTACTTGCAACAGAGATCTCAGATCTTTGCTCATAGGGCCACTGGATCTGAAGGGTCAGCTCCTAGGAACTGAATTGCAGGGCCGAAGGGTGTTTGTGTTTAAAAATTGTGACAGCTCGCACCCATCCCTGTTCCAGAGGCTGGTGCATTCACACTCTGTGACAGCTCGCACCCATCCCTGTTCCAGAGGCTGGTGCATTCACACTCTGTGACAGCTCGCACCCATCCCTGTTCCAGAGGCTGGTGCATTCACACTCACCGCTGCTGAGCAGCCTGTGGTCCACATCCTTGCCAACCTGATAATTTAATTTGCATTTCTCTTAGTGTATTTTATTGAATCTAAGATGTCATGCGTCCTAAGATGCATCCTGGTTTCAGAGATGCTTGAATGTAAAAATCTGTATCTTAGAATCATTGAAACACAATATCTCATTGTGAGTTTAAAAGGCATTGCAATTCCTCATCTGTTCATGTCCCTTCCCAAATTTCCTGGAGGACAGGGTAGCAGTGGTTAAGAGTCTGGGGTTCAGATCCCAGCTCTGCCACTGACAAGCTTGTGACTATGGGCAAATCACTTAACCTTCCTGTGTCTCAGTTGTCTCATCTGTAAAATGGGGAGAATAATGGCACTTACACATAGGCTAGTTATGAAGGTTAAAGAAATTACTATATGAAAAACACTGTGTTCTGGGAACACAGTAAATGCTCAATAAATGTTTGCCTTTCTCTTTTCTTTTGTGGTGCTGGGGTTGAAACCCAGGGCCTTGTGCATGTTGGGCAAGTGCTCCACCATCTAGTTATACCCTAGCGCTTTTTGCTTAACGGATTTCAAGGACACTTTTTAAATCAACCCGTCCAGCTCCCTAGTTTCATCCCTTTCTCCATGGCTACAGAAGGTGACGGAGGATACGGAAGCGGGCGTTGTAGACACAAATTGTCTAGAAAGAAACCAAAGGCTGGGGACTTCGAGTGGGAGAACACGGCTTAAGGCGCTGAGTCCAAGCCCCCACCAGAGGGGGAGAGAGAAGGTGGGGGGGCGGCGGGGAGACACCAACCAAAAGAAACAATCCAGACGTCCACCAACAGGACTGCGGGACGGACGGTCCACCAACAGAGGACCGCGGGAGGGACGTCACCCCCTCCCACTCCCGCTCCTTTTTGACTGAATATTGTAGCAACATCATCACACATAAAATGTCCTCAGGCCGCTTAAGCAATGGACAGTGACGTCTCGGGCCTTCCTGAGTCCGCAGCAGGGGCCCAGATTTCCCTGGGCAGCTCCACCCCCTCTCAGGACCTGGCTCGCCACCTCTGCGTTGTCATCTTGGTCTGGAGCGTCAGGGTTTGGGCCTCAGGTTGGCCTCGTGGCTTCACATGGCCGTTGGGGCCACTTCGCCACTTCCCATGGTGGAAAGAAGGGAGTGGAAGACCAAAAACCCGGGAAAGGGACGCCTCCCCGGGGACGCGGGCAGCGGACAGGGCCCAACACCCCCCTTTCCTGGACTTCCCGCCCCGACCTTGCCGCTGACTCAGCGTGTGGCTGGCAACCTCAGACCCCGCGTCCCTCGCACAGGGGACCAGCAGGTGCAGCCGGGCTCAAAGGAGGAGATTCCAAAACGGATTCTCCGCCGTCCTCGCTGTGTGACCCCGGGAAAGCCACCTAACTCCGCCAGCCTCGGGTTCCTCGGCCGACAAAACCGAGACGGCAAAGGCTACTTTGCAAGGGTCACTGAGGATCAGGCAATAATAGCAACTAATGCTTAAGTAGCACTTAGCGTCAAGCCTTCTGAGCACTCTAGCTCTGCTAACCATCTTAATCCTCAACAATCCGATGAAGCAGGATTCCCTCCTCGCCAGCAGCTGAGTTATCAGCTCCGGGCAGAGGCGGGACCACGCCGGGGGCCGGGAGGAACCCAGCTCCTGGGACTGGCTGTGCCGGCCGGGAAGGGGCGGAGCCTCCCGCGGGCTGTGAGCCCCGGGAGCACTACAACTCCCAGCAGGCACCGCGACCTCCGGACTACAGCAGCCAGCAGGCCCCGCGCCTCCCGCTTAACCTCTTGCGAGGCCTTCTGCACAGGAATTTCCCGTTATTGTCAATTTTACTTTTAAGGAACTCCCAACAAGAACCAGAAAAATCTATGCGAATAAACATCTTCTGAGCATCGTGGAAAGGGACTTGTGCTTGAATCCTCATTCCTCCACCCGTAGGCTCTGGGTCTCCGTCTGCTCATCTTTGAAATGGGGCTGTCCCAAGGGGTGGCTGCATCCAGCTGGGAGCTAGTAAAAGCAGGATATAATGGCTTGATAAATGCCTTTTTTTTTTTCTGGCGTCCCTTGCTTCTCCCTGTGCCAAGGGGTTTTCTCAAAGTATTTTCTCGACAGCGACCCTATGGGTCGATACTTTCCTCTCCCGTTCAAAGAGAAACTGACGCCCGGAGAGTCGTGCAGTGAAGTACGTGGTAAAGAAAGACGTGAACCTAGAAGATTTCCCTTCAGAGGGGCGCCTACCTATGCAGCCCAAATGTTTCCACTTGCTGCTGATATTTTACAGTGACCCAAAGTCCAGGACACATATTTAATGTGCTCCCCAAATCAAATTTGTATCCTGTGCTACATCGTCAGGTTGCATTGTGTGTGGCTGAAAAGGGGGGAACACCTGGCATTATGGGAGCCGATTGTAGCTGAAGCTGACCCATTTGGAGGAACCAAGGAAAGCTTTCCTGAAGAGGTGATCCTAGATCTGAGAATACAGGCAAAGGCCCTGCGGAGAGAGGACTCTGAAAAGGTTGTGCTCCCTGAAAAGAGCCAGGCTGGGGGGAAGCAAGCGAAGCCCTCAGTCGGCCTCACAAGTGCAGTTAGGACCTGAGTGGAAACCTCCTTAAATTCTCTGCCCTGGACACATCTTAGTCCGTTATGGGTACATCCTTGCAGGGAGGGCAGCCATCCATCCTAGCTTGCCCACATGCTTCTACTTGCTACTGACCCTTTACAATGACCCAAAGTCCAGGACAGACCTCGTTTCCATTATCCTGGAGAGAATGCAATAGACCCCTTCAGTGTGACAGGTGTCCTCCCTGGAGATAACTCTATGGTCATTCAGCTTGTACCATCTATGTTGTCCAGAGGGAATGGGGAGCCACTTGAAGGCTTTAGCTGAGGGCATTTTGAGTGGACTCTGGCTGCCTTAGGGTCAGAATACAGGCTGCCGAGGCTACCCAGGGGAGACAACGGCACTTGCCCTGAGTGAGACCAGTGGAGATGCTTGGCAGAAACTGCTGTCGAGAAAGGTGATGAGTGGGATCTTCTGGGTGAGGGCTTCCTCTGTCCTGAGTGCTGGTCCTTCCTCTGCTGGGGATCAGCAGTACGACCTTGAGCCAGTTCCTTCAAGTTTCTCAGCCTCAGTTTTCACATCCATATAAGGGCTCATAAAGGAGTTGCTCATTAAATTACCACTTATTTGCAAATATATATGTCCCCAAGACCTTTGTACTTGCAGTTTTACCTCCTTTGCATCAGTTGGGTCTCTGTTGAAATGTGACCACCTTAGGAGGCTCTTCCTGGAGATTTCCTGCTGCTCCTTCACTGGTCTATTCCCTGGCCAGTCGTAGTTATAGTGTCCCACTTGTTTACTTGCTCTTTGTCTTCGACTAGAATCTAAGTCCCTGAAAGCCGGGACTTGGTTCTTCGGGGGTTCATCTCCAGCACCTAGCACAGTGCCTGGCATACAGTTGGTGCTTAACAAATATTTGGATGAAGGAGTAGACTAATGAGCGAAGGAATGAATGCATGGGTGGATGGATGGGCAAACGCTTTTGCTGCCAGCTTTAAAGGTCTCAAGTCAGTTAGCTGCGCCTCACCCCAAGCCGCCTCCGGCCGGCCGGGCAGCAACAACCCTGGAAGCAAGACTTCCTGGCCTGGGGTCAACTTCTGATTCAGCCGCTTAACAGCTGAGTTCAGCTAAATCGCACGGCCTGGCTCAGCTTCATTTTTCACGTTAATCCTGACCTGGTGAGGACGTGGCGAGGATCTAGCTGGAGAGGAACACGCCCGAGGCTGAACAGGCGCTTTTTGTTTTGCGGCTTTCTTTTCCTTTCACAGTCGCACCCTCCCAAGCCTAATCGCCCCAGCCCCTCTCACCAAGCACCTCAACACCACCCTCGCACCCGGGCCGGAAGACACTTGCAGGTTGCCGGGCCCTCGCGCACGCAGACATTTCCTCTCTCAGAGGAGTTCTCAGCGGCAGCCCCTCCAGGCCCGGCGCGCGGGTGCGCGAGCGGGCGTCAGCGGCGCCCTCTGCGCTTGCGCGTGCGCCTGCGCACCAGCGCCCGGGGACGGGCGGGGGGAGAAGAAGGGGCCGGCCTTCGAGCGACAGCGACGCAAGATGGCAGCCACCACGGGCTCGGGTGAGCGGGGGCGGGCCCGGCCGGCCGAGGGGGTGCGGGCTGGGCTGGGGCCGGGGACCCGGGAAGGCCCTTGCAGTGGGGCCGGTGTCTCCGTGCCGCCCGGTCCGCAGGGCTCCGCGGAGTGGCCCGCGCGGCCCGACGGGGAGGAGGAGCAGGCGGCGGCCGGAAGCACGGGCGGGGGCCGAGGGGCCTGTGGGCGGCGCGGCGAGGCGCGGAGGCTCTGGGCGGCGGGAGGGCCCCGCGGCGGGCCAGGCCGGGCAAGCCCCGCGGCGCCGCCGTGGAGGAGAGCGGGCCGGGAGGCCCCTCCGGGTGCGGGGCCCGGGACGTGTGCTCGCCGGACGGCGAGGAGCCCGGGGGCGGGCGGGCGGAGGAGCGCGGCCCGGCGACGGAGCAGCCCGCACGGCCAGGCGTTGGCCGCAAAGTCCGCAGGTTAGGGACGGAGGCGTCGCCTGGCTGCCTGGGGGAAGTAGGGCATCTCCACGGGGCCGGTGGGAGCGGGGAGGGGCAGCGGCCAGCGCCGGGCTAGGGCGACCCAGGGGCACCCCAGCACTAGCAGGCCATATCTGAGGGGACAGGTGACTCCTCCTAGTGGGGCTGCGGAGGCCATCTGCGGGCCGAGCGGAAGAGGACGGGCGGAAGAGGTGCCTTGGGAGTGGCAGCCCCCGCAAGGCCCCCGCAGTGGGTCCAGACGTGATTCCTTAGAGGGGGACTTCTCCTGTCCTGCCCTGGGTCAGGGGGGCAGACCTGGAAGTGCCTGTCCGGTGGAGCCACCACTCCTTTTCACTTTTGGATAACTGGGACAGACTGGTGTCTTCAGCTCAGAAGTTCCCCATTGGCCAGATGGGAGGGACAGATGAGAACTTTTGGGTGACTATGGGGAAGGACAGCCAAGAGGGAATACTCCCGAGGAAGGGACTCTGGTGGTCCCTGGTAGGTTCAGGGAAGCAGCATTTGGAGACTGGATCTCCTGCTGAGCACACTTAAAGGGGCCAGGAGGGGACACTTGAAGGGGCTGTTTGAGGATTAGCATTCTGCACTTGAACATCTGGAAATGGACTCAGATGGTCTTGGAGGTGGGTTGGTCATTGGCTGCGGACGATTCCTCCGAGGGGCTGATGGGGGAAGAGAGTTAGAGCCTGGAAGTTCAGGAATTTGGGGGAGATTCTCTACCTTTTAATGAGGAGGCTGCATCCTCAGCCTAGGAGGTACCCCCAAATGGGGTGATGGTGGGTTGCCTCTGATAGAGGGAGCAGACAGGGACACCAGCCTGGGTACGGAAGTCCTTGGGTGTAAGATAGGGCAGGGTCAGGAGGGGGATGGAAGTGTGGGGGACCTCATCTTCTCAGGATGTCTCTTCTAGTGTCTGAGTATGACTGATAGGGTGGGAACTGCTAGAATTGAATGCAGAGGATCTAATTAAAGCGATCCATCACAGACTGCCTTTTACATTGCCTTGTACAATTAAGTCAGCAGGGTCTCCCTGGAACATAGAGGAGCCGGTGCAGCCTTTTAACTAGATTTTGGTTTCAGTTGGTACATTGCTGAGTCAGTTCATTTACCAAAGCACTACCACAGGCACTCCCAGGAGACAGAGGCTGAGTCAGGGCAGGCTGCTGGGGGAACTTCTCACCAGAATGCCATCCCTGCCAGGTTGCTGTGAGCTGGAGAATGCAGTGTGTCGGAGGCAGCCATTGTTACCATGCAACTCAGCCTTGTTGGCAGTTGCTTGAGATCAGCTACCTACAGTCCAGTTTAACAACTCCTTAATTCTAATTTCCTGAGGCCCTACCAGTGTTAGAGGGCTTCATAAATGCTAGGGCAATCAGAAAACATTAGCAGCTGCTGTCTAGTGGACTCCAAGGGCACTCAGCATGGCTTAGATATAGAGCAGGCTTTGAGGCACCCTATACTGGTCTTCCCAAAATGGACATTTGCTGAAGGCCTGTATGTCCTATCGTAGATAGCAAACAGGATGGATGAAGCCCCTGTCCTTGAGGAGTTCCTGTTCAAATTAGGGAGGAGGCTATAAAAGAAGTAAATAATTAAGAATATTTTCAGCCAGGTGTGGTAGTGTATACCTGTAATCCCAGCAACTTGGGAGGCTGAAGCAGGAGGATCCCAAGTTTAAATCCAGCCTCAGCAACTTAGGCCCTAAGCAACTTAGACTTGTCTCAAAAAAAAAAAAAAAGAAAAGGGCTGGGGATGTGGCTCAGTGGTTAAGCACACCTGGATTCAATCTCCAATAACAAAAACAAACAAGAGTATTTTCACATACAGGGAGTGCTGTGAAGGAAATTGGGTGATGTGATAGTGTCCGGAGAAATGGTCAAGGTGAGCTTCTCTGGGAAAGTGGCATTTTAACTGAGACAAATGATGGAAAAAACCAGCCCTGCAACTTGTGTCATAGGGAGGACTGTCCATGCCAAGGCCCTGTGGTGGCTCTGAGCTTGACATGTTGAAAGAACAGAATAAAATTCCTCGGTGTGTGAGGGAGACTTGTTATGGAGTCCAGTCGTGGAGGTGTAGCTTTGGGTTTTATGAAGTACAAGGGGAAGCTATTGAATGAGCATCTGATATGAAATGGGCATTTAGGAAGTGTTTGTTTAATGAATGCTTTAAAATGACCTGTGGCCACAGGCAGTGAAGGTGTGTAGTACAGGCTTTCTTTTTTTTTTTTTTGTTTTTTGTTTTTTGTTTTTAAAGAGAGAGTGAGAGAGGAGAGAGAGAGAGAGAATTTTTTTTTTAATATTTATCTTTTAGTTCTCGGTGGACACAACATCTTTGTTGGTATGTGGTGCTGAGGATCGAACCCGGGCCGCACGCATGCCAGGCGAGCGCGCTACCGCTTGAGCCACATCCCCAGCCCTGTAGTACAGGCTTTCTAACCCTGAGAAGTTTGTCAGGTGTGTTGCGGAGCCTGTGCTCAGGTTTAAAGAGAATCTTTTGATTAATCTGTGCCCTTGATGCCAGGAGAGAGTCGTGAAGCCTTGAGTTCCTGCAGAGGCTGGACTTGGTTTCATGGTCAGCGCTTGCTGCACCACCTTCCTCTCATTTCCCTTGGGTCTGTGATGTGCACTTTCCACACAGATCCTGGAGAGTAGAACTGAGAACCATCCCTCTCAGTCCCTCAGGATGCCACACTGTGACTGGTGGATTTCTCCTGCCTTTTCCAATAGTGCAGGATCTCAGACAGTGGTCCTTGCTGTCACCCTGCAGCCCACAGACTTCCCTGACAGTGAACTAGAAACCAAGTGCAAGAGGAGTGAACCCTAGCTGGGCATGACTTCAAATTTGCATACCTAGGAGTGGCTCCCGTACACATCTGGTTTATGACAGGTTAACCATGTGGGCAGTGGAAATTAAACAGTTGTCCCTTCTGTTCAAGGGTGTTTCCCAGAGAAAGCCGGAGATGAGAACTCATAGTCCCTTAGTAGGTCTCAGTTCCCCTATGTCTCACTGTGAGCCATCTTGAGTCAATTGTAGTTAAGTGACTTTTGCAGTGTGGTCCCTGCAGTCAAGGAAGGAGCTCCATAGTGGCTCAGCCAGAGAGCCTGCAGTGTGCTCAGTGACGTGCTAACTGGCTTAACTGGGCTAGTGCCAGCTGTTCTGTTAAGGGACCTCCAGGGTTCATTTCAGTGTTGATTTTGTCCTTTCCACAGTAACTTTAAAATCACCCTGTTCCCTCCCCCCTTCCTCTTTCTCCTCCTCATTGTTCCTCCTCCATTTTGAATTGAACTCTACAGTAGTTTGATCAAAGTAGAGTACAACTGTGAATCTGCCTAATTCTAAAAGGCCACAGGGAGGTACAGAGTAGCCCGTTTTTTGGAGTAAATATTGTGAAATTACTGCTTTCATGCTGCATGTGGTGCTTCGGAGCATTCCAAGGACTTTGCTGGCCTTTCCTGTTGTCTCCTCTTAGCGCTCACAGCCCCGTGAGCTAACAGGGCAAGTGTCAGTTACTGAGGGAAGAACTAAAAGTTGAGGGAGCTGGTGGCTGGCTGAGAAGCGGTGGTGGTCACATCAGAGCCCATTTTGACTGCAGCTCCCCGCTGCACACACACCCTGCTCCAGGACCTTAGGAAACAGGTGGAAAGGTGTGGATTTGACATGTTCTTCCTGAGTCTTGGAGTAATCTTGGGAAAGAAAGGACTTGAATGAGAAGTGTCTGCAGTCCACTTCAGGAACCCTTTTTATAGCATCCCTAGCCATTGTGTGTCCCCTGCTGGGTCATGGCAGTTGGGACCGTTTTTAGGGAAGTGCTTGCATGTACCCTGTTCTGTGTAACACACCCCCTGGGCCTGGGCCTGGAGTAGCTCACGTGCAGGTCCTGGTCCTGGTCTGCGGCAGGCCCTGGGACCTCTGTAGGTTGCCCACTGGACTGTTATCTCCGGCCCCCATTGCCTCTTCTCCAGAGCCGGCATTTCGGGCCCTCAGCACTGGGCCTCTGTCCACATTTCCACCTCGGCCACGCAGTTTCCCTCAAGTTGATGAGAGTGGATGGTGTCTGGCAGGAGTCTTTCCTCAGCTTCACACCCTCCCTGTCACAGGTCTAGCTGGTGTAACCCCAGTCCCCTCCATCCCCCTTGTCGTCCTGTAACCAGAACACCACCTCTCTCCTGTGTGGAAGTCGGGAGACCTGCTTTGACTTGCCCTTTTCTAATACATTTTCTATACAGGAAGCAGAATGTCAAAAACTGTCATTTCCCCTCAGAAAGCCCTTCCTGTTGCACTTGAAGAATAAACTCAGGATCTTCCCATGGCCCATAAGGCGCTGAGTGGTCCTGGCCCTGCACCCGCTGCCTCACACTCCTGTTCTTGCTTCTCCCCTGCTGGGTGTGCTGTGGCCCCAGGTCTCCACGTGCCCGGCTGCTTCTTATTCTTCAGGTTGCAACACTCCCCAGAAAGCTCATCCCTTGCCACCTCATTGCATGGAATGGCTTTTTGTTCTGTTTTGATACCAAGGATTGAACCCAGGGCACTTAACCACTGAGCTACCTCCTCAGCCCTCTTTATTTTTTGAGACAGGGTCTCGCTGAGTTGCTGAGGCTGGCCTTGAGCCTGTGTTCCTCCTGCCTCAGCCTCCCAAGTCACTGGGATTACAGGTGCACCTCAGGGCATGGTTGCAAGGAGATTTCTTGGTCGCTATCCCAGGTGCCTGTTTGGTTTTCTTCTAAAGCGCAGGCTTACCTGAGTCTTGTTTCTTTTCTTGCATATTTTCTGTGCCTTTCGTCAGGCAGGATTCTGTCTAGTTCTCTGCTGTGTCCCTGCACCCGGTGTAGTCCCTGACCTTATAGTCAGCTGTTCAATAAATATTTGTTGAAAGTTGCAGTGGGTTAATCCAGGGTCTTACTTTGATGTCACCAAATATGTCAATTCGGCATGTGGGGAAACTGGATCTGATAGGACAGGAGCAAAGAGACCCTCAGTCTTCCCCAGGACAGGTCTCACCCTGGTGCTTTACTGTAGAACTGACTGTGTCCTCGCCTTCCCCAGCCCTGTCGCACTTCTTAACAGCTTCTCTGCTCCACCCCGGGAGGGGAGGGAGGATCTGACCCTTGCCTCCTCGATGACCAGCCTGACCCTAGCTCAAGGTCTTCATTCTGTCATTGCAGTTTGCTTCCCCTAGAGCAACTGTCTCAAACTAGGGAGCATTCAGATGGCCTGGGGGCCTGCTGGAGTTCTGGAGGAGCTGAGGACCCCCGCTCCATGAAGCAGCCCTCAGGGAGAACCGCCTCCTGGGCAGCCAGACCAGCTGCTCCCTCAGCTTTGACCTTAGCTCTCGGAGGTTGAGCCCTGTGCCTCCCTCCAGGCCTCCGTGTCTCCTGAAGTGGGAGCCTCCTGGGGCGGGAGCAGCCCCACACTCCTAACCCAGGTTGCTGTCTTCCTGGAGGAGCCCAGAATCCTGCGGAGCCAGCAGCTTTCTTTTCGGGAGGACCCTGAAGCTCTCCTGTTCTAAGTCAAGGCCTGGGTCAGGCGCGGGCCTCGCAGCCTTCGCCTGCTATGGAGTCCCTTTGTACCACAGATATTTCAGTATGTAGCGGTGCTTCTGGTGACTGCCTTAAGTGTCCCGCTCTACTCCGTGTCAGACTCATCAAATATTCATGCTTTCTCAACCTGCCTGTTGTATTTTCTTCGTGCCTCCTGCAGCTGCTGACTTTTAGGTTTATATTTAGCCAAGAGAATTACTGGCTGCTTTTGATACTGACACAGGTCCAGGAAAATCCTCTGGAAAGAATTCTGAAGTAATAGGAACAAATATTTTCTTGTAAAAGGCCTTGGGTTACTGTGATATTTTAGCACCTTGGTGAGATTATCTTAGCATGTTTAGATTTTCCTTATCTATATCTAGTTCTTACAGAGTCCATTTTTATATCCTCTGTGTCATCACTTGATGCTGTTTTTCCAGCTGCATTTTAGATGTCAGATGGACAAATATTGGGAATCTGAAAATTTAGGTTGATTCAGTTGATTAAAATGCAGTAGGAATAAAACACGTTAGAATATTGGGTTTTCTGACCAGTTATGCTTCTGTTCTTTGGCATATGTGGACTTGGTTTTTTAATTTACTCACTGAAATGTTTTGTTTAAGTGAAATCATGAGTTTGAACTTACACTCTCCATTTGGGATGGGGTGGACTTCTGGTGACTGGTACATCCTTAAGTCTGCAGGTCTCTGAACTCCACCTGTATTCAGATTTATATACCTAAAGTAGCCCCTGAAATTCTAGGACTGGGGTGCAGTTTGGCCATTTGGATTTAAATGCTCTTTGTTTTGTAGAAAGTGTTGATATATTAACTTTATGTGCAGATCTGGAATATTAGTAACATGCTTTCCTACAGATTATATGAAACATAGTTCATTTTACAAAAGTGAAGAATCCTTTCCCTATGTGGTTTAGGTGAGAAAACAGTTTTCCCTCATTAAAAAAAAAAAAAAGTATATTTCTCCTTAAAATTCTCGATCTCTAAAAAAATGAAAATAGTACCAAATTTTACTTATATCAAAATTTAAAAACCTTAGCATCTCAATTATACGCTGTTGGTGTCCGATGTGTCGGTCATAGTAGGTTAAGACTGTTAATAGAAAAGGGAAGATTCTGCTTTTTCTTCAGCCAGGAAACATTTATTGAGTACCACTGTGTGCCAGATAGCTTGCTGGGTTCTAGGGAGGCAGACTGAATGAGTCACAGCTCTGCCTTGAGAAGCTCAGAGAGTGAGTCAGAATAAAAAAGAGAAAAGGAAACGGAAACAGAAAGAAAAAGTACAGCGCAGGCCTCATGTGGAGATCCAGGTGTATAGGGACGGGGTTCTGAGAGGTCCTCTGCAGTTTACTGCCTTCCAAGTAAGATTTGTAGATTTTAAGATCATTATATTAAAAATATAATTTTTCTTGGACCTTAAAACCCATACTCACCCCAGGATGATTTTCATGATGTTAGACTCCTCTTTTGCAGATGTGTTGGGGTACTGAGGAGTGAACCCGGGGCCTCACGCATGCAGTTGATTAGAAGAACAGAAGCATAACTGGTCAGAAACCCCATATTCTAACATGTTTATTCCTACTGCACTTTAATCAACTGAATCAACCTCTGAGCCACCTTCCCAGCCCTAGACTCCCTATTAATGGTGCCTTGTTTGCTGTTTGTATTTTCAGAAATAAAGCAGAGATAGAATTTTGTGACATTGAAGTTATTCATTCTGAAATGATACCCCTAGTTAACCCCTAGTCGTTTGTTCATTCACCCACAAACTTCTGAGTGCCTTTTCTAGAGAGCAGAGCACCTTAGGGGCATCGGAGACACAGTACTAAACAAAGACAGAGATTTATTCTCATCACCGTAGCCAATGAAGTGGAAATGAATATGTCTAAAATGTTCAGTGGCAACAAGTCCAGTAAAGAAAAATACTACAAGATAAGTCTGCACGCCCTTGACCTCAGTGACCTGGGAGGCTGAGGCAGGAGGATCACAAGTTCAAGCCCAGCCTCGCAACTTAGCTAGACCCTGTCTCAAAAAGGGCTGGGAATGGTGTGTGACTCAGTGGCTCAGTGGTAAAGTGCCCCTGGGTTCAACCCCCGGTACCCCAAAGTTTTGATAAATAAATCAAGATGAGAAAATGGAACAGTTAGTCATTAGGTTGAGGAACAAGGGATCAACTCAGCCACTCCCGGCTCTGGGACAGAGGCAGAGCAAATGCAGAGGAGGAGAAAAGGTGGCACACTGGTGTGGCTGAGGCTAAGGGAGCAAGCAAGGAGCGGCAGGGAATGGTGTGTGACGGTGGGGTGCAGGCCAGGGCGGGACTGGGGAGTGCTCTAGTTGTGGCAGGAAGCAGGTGGTGGGCGTGGAGAAGGGCACTTTAAAAGAAACTAGAGAATAGACTAGGCAGTTAGGAATCTGGTGCTGTGGATCAGAGCAAAATACTGTGGAGACCGTGAGTAAGACTGACCAGATTTGCAAATGGGCTGGATGTGGGAAGGAGTGCTTGTCGGGACTATGAGATTTAGGGTCAGGAGAAATGTTTGTGCCACACACCGAGACTGAGGAGTGGGTGGTGTTTGGGGAGGAAGAAAGCAAGGGGCTCTGCTTTGGGGGTGTCTTTGAAAGGCCTCTTAGATGTGTTGGTGGGAATGGTCAGGAGGCAGCTGACTGGAGAGGTAAACTGGAGGCTCCTTACTTGGATCCCCATCTGGGTAGAGTCACCTGGGGGATGGGACAGATCAAACCCTCAGAGAGCAGAGGTGGAGGGACCAGCAGCCAGGAAAGGAAGAAACCTGGGCTGAGGGAGGCAAGGAGGGTGCTAGAGGGTGCGGTCCAGAGCACCAATAACCGCGTTATTCATTTATTTATATGAGGTGCTGAGACTCGAACCTGGTGACTCACACATGCAAGACAAGTGCGCTACCACTAAGCCACGACCCGGCCCCTAGGCGAGCCTTTTGAGATTTTTTTTGCTGATAAGGAACAAAGAAGGTGGTAGCTGAAAGAGGATACTGGGTGAAGCAAGGGGCTTGTGGGTTGATTGTTTTTCATGATAGATAGCAGTGTGCTGAAGGAGGTGATCAGTAGCATATTTACAAAGTGCCAGGTCTTATCCAAGTGCTTTCCAGGTCTGAACTCACTCCTTCTCCCTTGCCACATGTACAGGCAGGAGCATTGTGACCCCTGGTTTGCTGGGGCTCAAGGTAATGTGCCAGGCATACAGCCAACTTGCTGGAAGGCTGTGGAGTCGGAGCCCTGGGGCTGAGGCTCAGTTGTAGAGCACTTGCCTAGCAGGCCTGAAGGCCCTGGGAGGGACTTTTCCAGCAGTACCAAGATCCCAGGTCTGTGTTCCTAATCCTCTGCTTAAAAATTATGGACTGTTCACTAAAGTATGTTCTGATTCTTGTTTGTGGGAGTTTAGTATAGCCAACACTCCAACCTGCTCTTTTGAAATAGAGTGGTAGACCAAATGGCTTTGCTTTCCTCTGGCATCCAGAGCTGGGTGAGGTGGGTCTGCACACATGGAGAAATGGGGTGGACTTTGTTTGCCCTTAATAAAGTGGAATTGCAAACCTTTTTATTCTTTTATGCTCTGTTTTTTAAATTTTTTCAACAAATGCTTATCTGAGACATATACAGGCCAGTTGGTTTATTTATCACATTGTAAAACCAGGAACTTCGCTGCACTTCTATGCAATAATACAGGCCACTGTAAATCTCTCAGTCCCTCTGCTTCCCATCAGCCAGGCCTGGGAGAAGTTCGTAACAAGTTTTGTCACAGAATTGGTTTTGTTTGGGGAGGGGGGGTACCAGGGGTTGAACTCAGGAGCACTCAATCCCTGAGCCACATCCCCGGCACTATTATTTTGTATTTTCTTTAGAGGCAGGGTTTCTCTGAGGCTTAGTGCCTTGCTGTTTCTGAAGCTGGCTTTGAACTCGAAATCCTCCTGCCTCAGCCTCCCTGGCTGCTGGGATTATAGGCATTCACCATCGCGCCAGGCACAGAATTGGCTTTAAGCAAATGCTTCTGACTTTATATCCTGAAACCTTAGCAGTAGCCGCCCCAGGCTGGCCTTGGCCTCCCAGCCTGTCCTGAGCATCACCTGGAGCCCTGCTGTGCCTTTTCTCTGGTGCAGCTCCCCACCAGTTACCCAAAAGTCCAGTCGTTTGGTGACATTGCCCAGCCTCTTCAGCTCAGTGAATCCCACAGTCGTGTGGGAGCCCTGAGAAGCTGAGGAACAGTCCCGTGGCGGGCTGCACTTGTGTGTGTGTGTGTGTGTGTGTGTGTGTGTGTGTGTGTGTGTGTGGTCTCCACTGAGACGTGGTGTGCTGCAGGGAGGCTCCGGTTTTTATTTCTTCTTAGCCTTGCGTTGCCTGGTGCGGAGCCTTGGAAGGACTGGTGTGATTATCATACTGAAAGAAGGTGTACATGCATGTATGTTACTGATAATTTTATTTTATTTTTTTTAAAGAGAGAGAGAGAATTTTAATATTTATTTTTTAGTTCTCGGCAGACACAACATCTTTGTTGGTATGTGGTGCTGAGGATCGAACCCGGGCCACACGCATGCCAGGCGAGCGCGCTACCGCTTGAGCCACATCCCCAGCCCTGTTACTGATAATTTTAAAAGTTTTTTTAGTTGTAGACAGACGCAATCTTTATTTTACTTATTTTTATGTGGTGCTGAGGCTCCAACCCAGTGCCCCAGACATGCTAGGCAAGCGCTCTGCCACTGAGCCCCAGCCCCAGCCCTGTTACTGATAATTTATGTATAAGGCAGCTTGTTGTTGTTGTTGTTGTTGGGGCAGGTGAAAAGCCCAAATTTGCAGTCCTTGAAGGTGTAGGGTTTTTTGTTTGTTTGTTTTTTGGCTTGTAAATGTAGTGTCCAATTTGACACATGCTGAACACGATAAGCCACTGTGGTCCCTTGACCAGGAGCGTTGTGTTTTTACTGGGAGAGTGCAGTAATTTCTGATTTCTGCCTTACTCTTCCCCAAACTTTGCTTTTAATTTTTGAGTTAAAATTAAAGTTGATGGCTTAAAAAATGAACTAAGAGCCTTCTTTACAGGAGCTTTCTGGTTTGTGGACGGGTTCTTCAAGATTCACCTAAAGGGCTGGGAATGGAACCACCATTTGACCCAGCTATTGCCCTTCTCGGACTATTTCCTGAAGACCTTAAAAGAGCGTACTATAGGGGCTGGGGATGTGGCTCAAGCGGTAGCGCGCTCGCCTGGCATGCGTGCGACCCGGGTTCGATCCTCAGCACCACATACCAACAAAGATGTTGTGTCCGCCGAGAACTAAGAAAAAATAAATAAATATTAAAATTCTCTCTCTCTCTCTCTCTCTTTGTCCCCCCCTCTCTCTCACTCTCTCTTAAAAAAAAAAAGGCGTACTATAGGGATACTGCTACATCGGTGTTCATAGCAGCACAATTCACAATAGCTAGACTATGGAACCAACCCAGATGCCCTTCAATAGATGAATGGATTAAAAAATGTGGCATTTATACACAATGGAGTATTACTCGGCACTAAAAAATGACAAAATCGTGGAATTTGCAGGGAAATGGATGGCATTAGAACAGATTATGCTAAGTGAAGCTAGCCAATCCCTAAAAAACAAATGCCAAATGTCGTCTTTGATATAAGGAGAGCAACTAAAAACAGAGCAGGGAGGAAGAGCATGAGAAAAATATTAAACAGGGATGAGAGGTGGGAGGGAAAGGGAGAGAGAAGGGAAATTGCATGGAAATGGAAGGAGACCCTCATTGTTATACAAAATTACATATAAGAGGATGTGAAGGGAAAGGGGAAAAAAAACAAGGAAGAGAAATGAATTACAGTAGACGGGGTGGAAAGAGAAGATGGGAGGGGAGGGGATGGGGGATAGTAGAGGATAGGAAAGGCAGCAGAATACAACAGTTACTAATACGGCAATATGTAAAAATGTGGATGTGTGGACGTGTAACCGATGTGATTCTGCAATCTGTATTTGGGGTAAAAATGGGAGTTCATAACCCACTTCAATCTAATGTATGAAATATGATATGTCAAGAGCTTTGTAATGTTGTGAACAACCAATTAAAAAAAAAAAGATTCACCTAAAGGGTTAGATTTACCTAAAGTGCCAGTGCCAGGTTCTGCCTGAGCTGAGTGTGGGACGTTTGAGCTCAAGGAGGTCTAGGCCAGCACTCCACCCCTGAGCCGCGCCCAGCTCTGCCCAGGGGAGTTTTTGAGCCCAATTAGGTGCAAAATGGTGCTCCATGAACAGAGTGAGGCCCGTGGGCTTGTCCAGACCCAGGAGTGACTGTCCAATTTGAGCAGGACACCTGCTCTCCAACTTCCCTCCAGTCTTGGCACTCCGGTTTTGAGCCAGATAGTGAAGAAGGTTACGGAGCCACGCCGTTCCTCTCACCACCCCCTCTTGTTCTTTGGGAAATAGTTATTTCATTATATATTATTTACCTTAACATGCTCATTTGTTGCCCCCCTTTTTTAATCTTTATTTTTTTATTTTTCTGTGGTGCTGAAGAACAAACTCAGCACCTCACACATGTGAGGCAAGTGCTCTACCCCTGAGCTACAGCCCCAGCCCCATTTGTTGCAATTTTAATTGAAAAAACGTTTAAAAAATTTCTCAGTCGTAATTCCTAATTTGACAAATATCAGTAGCTGTAAAACCCACATAAACCAAGAAAAGTCCTTGTTAGATTTTAAGGATGTGAAGGGGTCTGGAGACAAGTTTGAGAGCACTATTCAAATTGAATAAATGTGTATCATCATTACTTAGTATATAGTGTAGTTATTCTGATATTTATGTGTCTATTTCAACTCCTACTTGAAATATTTCTACATTGCCTAATAGATACTGACCAATACAAAGTTTTTCCTTTATTAAGCTGTTTATGATGCCTCTTCTGCAACTTGAAAATTGCTGGACTAAGGCATGTAGAGCACTTGCCTAGCTTGATCCCCAGCACCTTGAAAGTCATCTGGTTTGAATTGTTCCATGATTCCAGGATTGCAGTGAAAACAGAAAGCTTACTTTGGCCTCCATGATTCTTAGTTACTTTACCAAGTGCTGACTTAAAATACATTGAACTGACCTCCATATTTCTTTCCTATTTTTCTTTTGGTACTGAGGATCAAACCCAGGGTCCTAACCCTAGACCTTTTAATATTTTATTTAGAGACAGGGTCTCGCTAAGTTGCTGAGGCTGGCTTTGAACTTGATCCTCCTACCTCAGCCTCCTGAGTTGCTGGGATTACAGGCGTGCATCACCACACCAGCTGACCTCCAAATTTCTTTGGCTCAATTGTATACGGGGGTTTTGCACAAAATTAATAATATTGTCTATTTTTTAAAGTAATTGTATATTTAATTCAATAGAAATGTGTATTGAAAGTATAGTATTAATTACCAAAATAATATTTGTCCTACTTCACAAATTCAAATTAAACATCTGAAAAAAGGTGAACTTGAATTCATCATCTATTTTGAAACTAATAGCAGTGATCTTGTGATATTCAGATGTCAGAACTTCTCAGTGAGGTCTGCTTGTTAGAGGAGAAGGTATCACTTGAGCCATACATAGGCTGTTCTCTGCTGAAGTCTACAAGATGGATAGCACTACTAGAAACAGTCCTTCCTGGCTTTTAAATACCTGACACAGAAAGGAACCTATTATTGAGGTCAGGGGTCATGTAACTGAAGGGGACATGGCTTACGGTTATCTAGAAGGAAGAGTCTTCTAGGAGAGAAGACAACTGCAAAGGCCCCAAGGTAGGGACCTTGTCTGAAGCACAGCACAGGTGGCTTAATTCCTTTTTTTTTTTTTTTTTTTTTTTTTCATTTTGCTTTGTTATAGTAGAAGAAATCAGAACCTGGTGCCTGCCAGTAGTTCCAGCTAGGTGCCTGCCTGTGAGTCAGGCGATTTCGTAAGCCCAAGAGTTCAAGGCCAACCTGGGCAACATAGCAAGACCCTGTCTCTCTCAAAAAAGAAGAAAAAGAAATCAGGGGCCAGGGCTGTGGCTCAGTGGCAGAGCACTTGCCTAGCACGTGTGAGGCACTGGGTTCGATCCCCGGCACCACATACAAAATAAACAAATAAAATAAAGGTAGGGTGTCCATCTAAAACTAAAAAAATATTACAAAAAAAGAAATCAGGAAATTCTGGTTTACGAGGAAAATCACCCATAATCCTTGCCCACACAACCATTGTAACATCTTAGTCTGTGTCCTTCAGTGTTCTTAAGCTTCTTGAGATGTCTCTTACCTTCTGTGTTGGTTTGCTAGGTCTTCCATAACAAAATGCCACCTGTTGGGTGGCTTAAACAACAAATTTACTCCTCCTGGCTCTAGGCTGGAAGTCCAAGATCCGGTTGTGAGCAGGCTGCTTTCTCCCGAGGCCTCTCCCTTTGGCTTGTAGATGGCCACCTTCTTGTGGAGTCCTCACATGATCTTCCCTCTGTATATACTTATCCCTGGTGCTTTTTTCTGGGTCTTAGATAGGGTGGGGTCCTTCCCAAGAGCCTCGTTTTCATATGATCACTTTTTTTTTTTATATACTATTTAGTGGATGTGGGGAGAGGCCGTGTGGGGATAGAACCCAGGGCCTCTCACACACTAGGCAGGCACCCTGCAATTAGCTGGACCCCAGGCCTCCACAACACTGTCCGTATACAAGAACCTCAGATACTCAGTAGCCTTCCTAGCAATTGCTCCAGTGTTCTCTTGGCTTTCATTTTTATTGGGGTAGGCTTATAAGTTACCGGTAGTAAAAGTAGAAATGCACGCTGATTTTTTTTTTCTTAGCTAAATTAGGATTATTTAACTTTGTTGAGTAAAATTAATAATATTGTCTAGCTTTGTGCCTATAATGTCACAAACATTTCAATTTTATGTCTTTGAGAGGGGACTTAATTCCACATAGCTGAATAATCCACTCAGCCATACTGCAGATGAATGAAAAATGCCAGTGTTCTTCTAGCCAGCGGTTCAAGTATGGTTTTTGCTGTTTCCCTTCAAGTACTATATGTGATAGTCCATAATTATTTTTCAGTCAGCTGACTACTTATATTTATTTTAAAAGCAATAATTTAGCCAAATGCAACGCCGTATACCTGTAATCCCAGTGGCTTGGGAGGCTGTAGCAGGAGGATCACAAGTTCAAGGCCAGCCTCAGCAATTTAGCAAGACCCTGCCTCACAATAAAAATAGAAAAAAAGGCTGGGGTATGGCTCAATTGTTAAACACCCCCGGATTCAATCTTTGTACCAAAAAACAAACAAAAGGAATAATTTACCATTGTTGTAAATGGGAGGTTAAGATACTATTATTTGTCGTAAATAAGTTTTTCTTTCTTTTTGTTCCCCCCCACCCCCCCAGTAACGGGGATGGAACCCAGGATCTCAGTCTCACAACACTAGACCAGAGCTGTACCTCGGCTACACCCCCAGCCTCTGAATAAGTTATTCTTAAAAATGTATTACTGAGCGTGTGCACGCCTGTAATCCCGGTGTCGCGGGAGGCTGAGGCAGGAGGATAGAAAGCTCAAAGCCAGCCTCAGCAACTTAGTGAGGCTCTAAGCACCTTAGTGAGACCCTGTCTCTAAATAGAATATTTTAAAAATTGTCTGGGGATGTGGCTCCGTGGTTAAGCGCCCTTGGGCTCAATCCCCAGTATCCAAAACAAAACAAGAAAAACGCATTACTGTAAATGAAGCTTTGGTCACACCTAGCGTCATCCAATGTGCCATTGCGGCTCTGTCCTTCCAGTTGCTCAGACTAACCCTGGGAGCTGTAGTTGCTGCGCCTCACACTTCACAGCCCCAGACAGCAGAGTGTCAGCTCAGACCTCTGCACCCAGCCTCCGTCACAGCTGTCACCTCAACAGGTGGCTGAGGCCTCTACCGGGCAGTCACAGGAGCTTCCTGCCTGCGGTCTTTACTCGGGTCCGGCCCGTCCATCCATCCTCTCCTGCTCTGCCTCCCTCCCTGCTCTTCTGTCCACGCCTCCTTCTTTGCTTGCTCTTCCTTCTGCCTCGAGGCCCACCCTCAGCATCCTTAGGTCACAGTCAGTCCCTCGCCTCCTTCAGTCATGCCACCTGGTGACAGTAATTTAAAGCTTAGCCCTGCCCTCCATCACTTGCTGCAGAACACCAGGCTCTCCCGTACCCTCGGCTCCCTTTCGTCTCCCGTTCGTCTGGGCAGCCGTGGGCCTCACCGAGTGGAACTCCACGAGAGCAGGCAGCGCTGTTCTGTCACTGCCTGTTGCCCAGGGCCTGGAGGAGCGTCTGACACACATGGGGGTCAGATACGTACTCTGGTTGGATTAATACTGGCCTGTGTCCTACTCTTAGGGAAAGGCTGATGTATACTGGGGGACCTCTCATAGTCTTGGGTCCCTCCTCTGGGCCTCTCTTCACAGTTACGTGGTAAGTTCTACTGAGAGTCTGACCAGATGGAGAACCAGCATTCAAGGCATAGGCAGCTTGTAATTTGTCTGGATTCTGAACTTCACTCCGCCCAAAAAAAAAATATTGCAAATGCCAGAGAAGATGGGGGAGGGTGGAGGCCAGCAGAAGAGGTTGGGGGAGCCCTAGTAGAGAGGCTCCATGCCCAAGCCAGGAAGAAGGTTGGCGTCCCCCCCTCCCACGCCCACCCTGAAGGCCCCGGGGCCCAGGGTCTTTTCTGGAGGACACCTAAGCATGGCTCAGGCCTGTGTGGACTTAGGTCCTGTGGCCTGATGCCGGAGTGTTGCTCTCCTGAGCTCCTAGCTGAGACTTGGGGTTTTTGGAAAGCAGGTAAATTAGAGAACCGGCTGCCACCTTCCACATTCTCACCAGTCAGGAGAGCAGCTAATGAGAGCAGCTGGCAATGGAACATCTTAGCCATGGCACCTTCGCTGGCTCTTGGTTGATTAAGTAAACACCATTTTTATTTGATCTGTCCATGGCTGCTTTTCCTCCTAATGTCACTTGAGAGTCATTCCAACAGGTGAGCATACCCTTTGCCTCAGGAGTAGGTGTTCAGTCCAGGCCTAGTGCCACACACTGGGACCCAGTGGCTCAAGGCTAAGTTCAAGACCAACCTGGGCAACTTAGTGAAGAAACACTACCACCAAGCAAAAGTGGAGAGGCTGGGGGTCGCTCAGTGGTAAAGCACCCTGGGTTCAGTCCCCAGTACCAAAAAAAGAAAGGGAACAGAAGAGAGATGTCATGAGAGCAAAACCAAAGACATAGCCCGTCTCCAACAGGATACTTTGGTGGGCACTTGGTGTGGGTGGTTTTCATCACACTCTCGTGACCCACTGGATCAACACTTGGACATGTAAAAGTTGATGAAGTGTGTCAGATGGCTGGGGTTGGGGTGTCTAAGTTTGGTTATCCAGCCCCGATCATGTCACCTGTCACAGAACACGAGCTCCTTCCCTCTGGTCGTGCTAGTTGTTGTAAGTGGCTCGTCTGAGGCGGGACAGCCATCAGGAGCTGTTTGCATGTTGGCATCCCCATCGCCAGGTAGTGTAACAAGAGCCGGCTCTGGGCTCGCAGTCCCCTGTAGTTGCTAGTATCTTGAATTTCTTTCCATTTATTTTAGGAGTAAAAGTCCCTCGCAATTTCCGACTGTTGGAAGAACTCGAAGAAGGCCAGAAAGGAGTAGGAGATGGCACAGTTAGCTGGGGTCTAGAAGATGACGAAGACATGACACTTACGAGATGGACAGGGATGATAATTGGGCCTCCAAGAGTAAGCGTCGAGCTACGGCTATAAATGTCAATGTCTTAAACTCACTGTGCCTCCTTTTAAAAATACACTAGCCTTATCGCGGAAAAAAAGCTCACCCATGGTATACTTTCTGAAATGTGGCTATTCTTTTTTGACCAGTTTCAGTTTATATATGTGAACCTCCTCTGATGCTGTTTAATCCCTCTAAATGGTAAGCAAAAACCCGTTGAGACTCAGTGTGAATTTACATGTCACGTATCAGTGAGTTGAGATCTTTGAACCCTTGGATGTCCCTCAGAGCAAGCTATCAAAGAACCCAACTCCAGGTCTAGCCAGCAGCCCCGAGGCCGGTCCCAGAGGAATTCGGGAAAGCCCACACAGCTGTGGTTTCGCCTCCTGGTTTCCCAGGTCTGCTGTACCTGGGTCCCAATCCGAGGGGCCATTCAGCAAAGGTCTGGCTTCTGTCTGTCCTCTGTGCTCTGTTCCAGGCATTGATAGGTCCAGAGACCTTTGCCAAGAAGGGCCGAGTCAAGAGGGTGGGGAAGGTGACCTTCCAGCTCTGTGATGGGAGCTGCCGCGTGGCTCTCCTGTGTGTGATCGCACTCCACCTCACAGTTGGGGAGACAGACCAGGGCATTGAAGTCACTTGCCCAAAGTCACATAGCTGCTCGGCCACGTCTGTGTGACTGGAGCTTGTGCTCCTCAGTGACCACCTGCCACATTGTTCCCCGTGTTTATGTTTTGAGAGTTCATTTGTTACCAGTATAGAATCACCCAGAGTGCTCACGACCATAGTGACTTGACATAGACGTCAAGAACCAGGTTCCTGTTAACATGACACTCGTTTCAGACAGGCTGTGGGAGATTTGGCTGAATGTGCTTAAGGATGACACCATCCACGCCTCCTCTTAACTGCCCACAGGCTCTGAGTTTGCACTGTGGTGTGGAAGGATGCGGGACGAGGCCCAGCCGGAGCAGGCAAGAGCCCAGCTCACTGTTGGGGCGCACTGACTTTCATCCTGACCGTTGGCACTCGTGGTGCTCAGCACCTAAAAAGGCACTTCATGTTGCTTTTTGAGTCATTTTTGTGACCCTGAGTTTTGTAGGGTGTGTACATTTGATAATGTGCTTATTCGTCTCTTTTTCCTATGAAAAAGTCTTGTTTTCCACTGAGATGATTTTCTTTGCTGTCTCTGAAAGTTCACTATACGCTTTTGGCTTCTTCTCTGCATTTCTTCTCTTAAGAAAGGTTTAGGATTGTTGAGGATGAGACCCTTCTTCCTTGTCCTTATTCCCAGAGGACCTGGAAATGACTCAGAATGGGATAGTTGTTCAGTGGATTTGTTCAACCAGTTCCCTCATTTATAGTTCCCAGAAATAAGTCCACTGAATACCACTGAATTAACATACTTAACAAACAAAAAAAAAAAACAAGCCAGGCGTGGTAGCACATGCCTTTAATCCCAGCGGCTCAGGAGGCTGAAGCAAGAGGATCACAATTCAAGGCCAGGCTCAGCAACTTACCAGACTATGTCTCAAAATTAGCGATATAAAGGACTGGGGGTATGTGTGGCTCAGTTGTAGAGTGTCCCTAGGTTAAATCCTAGTATGAGGGTTAGGGACAGTCGGTAAGTTCTACTGGGAATATTCTATTCCACCTAGAGCAGCTTGGGTTACCCTGAGTTTCAATTTATCTCTTTCCAAAGGGGAATAAGTTTTAGTAAGTAGCTATAGAATGCCAGATGCTTTCCATATATCTATTTGGTAAAAAGGTTTATTGAGGTATAAATTCCTATATTATAGAATTCACCCTGTTAAAGTGTATAATTCAATGTTTTTTATCACATTAGTTGTGCAAATGTCACTATTTTCATCACCCCAAAAAGAAACCCCCTACTTATCAGCAGTCACTCACTACTCCCTACTTTGAAACCTTGACAGACATTAAACTACTTTCGAGTTCTACGAATCTGCCTCTTCTGGACATTGCCTATTGGTGGACACCATGTGTCATCTTCTGGGTCTGGCTCCATTGGCCTGTTACAGTGTCTCTCAGTACTTAGCTCCTTTTATGACGGAATATTTTATTGTACGGATACACCATATTTTATTTATCCGTTCATTAGTTGATTGCCATTTGACTTGGTTCCTGGAGCTGTGTAATGATGGTGGGAGCATCTGTGTGGACATGGATTCTCAGTTCTCCTGGGGATGAGCCTAGGGGTAGAATGGCTGGTCAGGTGGCAGTGGTGTCTCACGTTTTGAGGAAGTTTGCCGGAACTGCTGTGCCGCTCTCCATCCCTCCTAGCAGGCTTGGGGTTTTCGTTTCTCACATCCTTGCCCATACTTTTATCTTATTGTCTATCTTTGTACCCCTGTAATTTTATTAACCTTTGGTTCTCCAAGGTTAAAAACAAAAGTCATAAAAGGAACTCTCTGCTTCTAGATGTGGCCTGTAACCAGTCAGTTTTATGATATTTAGTCTGTAGTTGGCGTAGTAACATAATTATTAAAGATTCTAAATAGAAAACTTGAGTAACTCAACTTTTTTTTCTTTTTTTTTTTTAATTGTCTTACCCAAGAGAAAGTCTTCTATTAAAATTTAAAGGCAGGGGCTGGGGATATAGCTCAGTGGGTAGAGTGCTTGCCTTGTATGCACAAGGCCCTGGGTTCAATCCCAAACACCACCAAAAAATAATAGAAGGCAGGGGCTGGGCACATACCTGTTGTCCCAGCTGCTAAGGAGGCTGAAGCAGAGGATCACAAGTCAAGGCCAGTGTGGGCAATTTAGACCCTGTCTCAAAATAAAATTAATAAAGGGCTGAGATAGGGGCTCAGTGGTAAAGTGCCCTAGGTTCAATCCCTAGTATCAAAAAAAAGAAAAGAAGAGGCTGAAACATAGCTTAGTGGTAAAGAGGATCCCTGGGTTCATTCCCCAGCACTGCAGGGGGATGGAGGGGACGATGCTGAGGATGTGGCCCAAAGGTAGAGCACGCGATCAGCATGTGCCTGGAGCTCGATCCCCAGCACCATAATTCTTTTTTTTTTTTTTTAAGATATGGCTGGGGGTGTGGTTCAGTGGCAGGTGTCTGCCTGTCATGCACAAGGCCTTGGCTCAATCCTAGCACCCTAATAAAACTTTTTTAAAGGCATGAACCATGCGATCCAGTAATTCTGCTAGGAATTCATTCCCCAGCTTTTCCTTTGCAGTGCTGAAAGGCAGTGTACCAGCACTTCCTGCAGTGGCCAGTAACACCAAGACACTAGAGATGACCTCCCAGCGTCCTTAATAGAGCATACTATATGCCACTTAGTATGTATGTCTCCTTCTTCCAATAGCTGAGGTATAATGGTCTCTCTGTGGCATTTAAGTGACAAAAAGTTCTCAAGCCGTATATAGGGTAGCCTGCAGTTGGGTGGGGGGGTAGGAGGTCGTCTGTGTGCCAGTGCTGGGCGCTCAGAATGTCTTTGAAAGAACACTTAAGGAGCTGGTGACATGAGTGGGCCTCTTCAGAAGGAAGTAGCGGCTTGGCCAGCAGGGGGAGAAAGTGAGTGACACACACAAACTCACTCTCTCTCTCTCTCTCTCTCTCTCTCTCTCTCTCTCTCTCTCTCACACACACACACACACACACACACACACACACACACACACACATCTCACACATACTTTTTTTTTTGTTTTCCTCTTTTGGAAAATTCCTCTGAACCTCAAAGCGAAGCTTCCCATCTCTGGCAGGCTCTAGCACATATGGCCGTCCACAGCACCGGGTGTGGACTGTCTTCTTTGTAGCTAGTCCACAACAGTCTGCCTGCCTGGTGCTGCACTGGACATTCTTGTTGTTGTCGTGGGGTTGTCCTGTGCCTTGCAAGATGCTTAGCAGCATCCCTGACCTCTACTCACTAGGTGCCATTAACACCCCTGTCCCGATTGTGACATCCATAAATATTTTCAGAAAATGCTAAATTAAATTCCCCATGTCCCTGGCATGGGGGCAGAAATGGCCCTGAATAGGAAGCACCCTCAGGCCTCCTAAATGCAGGTGAGAGCCCAGCTGTGTCTGTGCACATGCTCACCCCACAGTGCTGCGCCCATGTCCAGAAGGGCAGAGCATGACTCCCAGGGCACAGGAGGAAAATGAAAGCGCTTCCCAGTTTGGTCAGTCCCCCCAGGGTGAAGCTCTCAGCAGGGGGCACACATACCTACCTGCTCTTTTGAAGAAAAACAAGACCAGCTATGCATGATATTTTGCAGTCAGGTTTTTTCTTGAAGTTAGCAGATGGTGGACATCTTCCATATCAGTGCACATTGGCCTGTCTTTTTAAGCAGCTCTCAGTTATGTGACTGACACCTGAATGTGTTATAAAAAGTCTCAGCGATTCTGAGCATGTAGCGCAGGAGGCGAACTTCATTCTCCTTAACTCTCTGCATCACTCAAGAAATTGTATCAGATTTTCCCCCCCAGCTTTGAAATATAATTGAACAGTAAAAGTTGTATACATTCAAGTTGCACAGCTTGGTGGTTTGGTACATACACATTTTATAATGATTACCTCGTTCAAATTAATCAGCACATCCGTCACCACAGTTGTGTGTATGCAGTGTGTGCGTATCTTTTTTTGTGGTGAAGACTTTTAAGATGTGCTTTCACCAGGCGTTGTGGTGCACATCTGTAATCCTAGCTGCTTGGGGGGCTGAGGCAGAAGGATCACAAATTGGAGGCCAGCCTAGGCAAGACCCTGTCTCAAAATAAGTTTTTTTATAAAGGCGCTGGGGTGTATTGCAGTGGCAGGGCGCTTCCTGCCATGCATGAGGCCCTGGGTTCAGCCCACAGCACTGCAAAGGGAAAGAAGACGTCCTTTCTTAGCAAATGTCAAGTAAAAAACAGGCTGTACGTCAGATCCCCAGGATTTGTGCATAACTGATAGTTGGTCCCTTCGACCCTTTTCCCCCACATACCAGCTCCCAGCAGCTACCACCATGCTACCGTCTGCTTCTGTGAATTCAGGCTTTAGATTCCACATACTAGTGAGATGGCACAGTATTGATCAGTGTCTGACTTATTGAGCTTAGTTCACTGTCCCCCATATTCATCCACGTTATTGCAGGTGGCAGGACTTCAGTCTTTGTGGGCAGATTCGGGTGTTCTGTCCCCCCTTGTCCCTTCAGCCTTTAGTGGACACCCGGGTTGTTTGCACATCTTGGTCTTGGGACGATGCTCGGGGAGCAAGAAGGAGCCTTGCAGATCCTGCTCTTACTCCTGGGCTGTTGTTTCCACCGAGGGCGGTCAGTGTAGGGAGCTGCTCAGCTCGTGTGGCCTGGAAGGGCACAGTGGGAAAGCGGGACCGCCCGCTGGGCAGAGGAGGGCGTAGGGCAGGAGGACCCTGGCCCTTGAGGGCTGCCCACAGGAGCTGGGGGCGGCGCTGACAGGAGCAGCCCTCCTCCACTTCACGTCAGGCCCCTGCGTACGGCTGGGGGTTTACTCTTGGGCTGCAGGGCATTTGGAGGGCACCAGGACTGAAGTATAGGCCTGTGGCCCCAGAAGGATGCCACCTAGGGGGGACGAGGGAGTGTGTGCAGGGGACACTGGTGCCTGCCCGCCTCCCTCCCTGCTCTGGAGCCTGCCTGGCGCTGCGGACTCTCCTCCTCCTCCTCCTCCTCCTCCTCCTCTGACTTCCCGATAAGGTTCTGCCAGGCAGCGACACGGGAGAGCCTGAAAGACAGGAAGAGGTCGAGGGGACTTGCTGTATCCTGTCTCCCCTTCCTCTGTGCCCTCAGTGACAGCCCCTCCTGCTGGTGTCAGCAGTGGTCCAGCCCACGGCATCCCCTGCCTTCCTGCCCCAGGCAGCAACCAGGCACAGCTCCTGGGGAGGCCGAGTCCGGCTGTCGGGACCTCTCCCCAGGCCCCAGTTCTATTTTCGATACCTATTGTGCTGTCTTGTACCTAACCACCATATTGTCCCCACCACTTGTCCCCAGTGTAACTGACCAGCAATGTTGCAAGTCTCTGCTGCCCCTTTCTGTGCACTTACCTACTGTCTACATCCTGAGCCACTCAGATCCTATCTGTCTACTTATTTATTTAGACACTGGGGATGGAACCCACGGGTGCCCTACCATGAAGGGTTTGTTTTTGTTTTTGTTTTTTTGAGACAGGGTCTCACTAAGTTGCCGAGGCTGTCCTTGAACTTTCTATCCTCCTGCCTCAGCCTCCCGTGTAGCTGGGATTATAGATTGTGTGCACCACTGTGCCCAGCAAGTCTTCTCAGGCTCTGCAGAATGTCCCTCTGAGGATCCACCCTCCATTCTAACACAGCATGTGTCATTAAATGTGATCTGTAGGGCTGGGGTGTAGCTCCGTGGTGGAGTGTGTGCGTAGCATGCATAAGACCCTGGCTTGGCTCCCCAACAGGCATACAAACGTAATTTGAATGTAACTATATAGATTTAGAATCAAGGCAGCAGGTGGCTGGCTGACCTAATGTTGACCTTTTTGTATGTTTGGGTTTTATTTTTGCTGTACCCTCTTATGTTTCCTATGTCGCACACTTTGTTGTTTCTCTCCTTTGTTGCAGCTCTAGGGATTGAACCCAGGCCTATCTGCATGCTAGGCCCACAGCGGCTGCTGCGAAGGTACACTCCCAGTCTTTTTTACATTTGATTTTGAGACAGAGTCTCAGTAAGTGGCCCAGCCGGCTAGAACTTGCAATTCTTCTCCCTCCGTCTCCTAAGTAGCTAGAATGACCCGCAGGTGCCAGGCGCCTGCTTACATTTTAAAATAAGTTTTGTTTCACATGCTTTTAGGTTCCAGAAGAGTAGTAAAGGTGGTGCAGAAAGTTCTCGAGACACTTCCCCCGTCCCCCGTGTTAGCCTGTAGTGCTGGCCAGCATGGCGCAGCCCCTCACAGCCGGTGAGCCAGCGTCGACAGTGGTCATCCAGCGAAGCTGCACTTTCCGTTCCTGGTCTCCACCTCTGTCCCTCGTCCTCCATGGTACTGGGTCATGACAGCCCGAGCTCCTAGGGCTCCGGCAGTTTCCCGGGTGTTCTGATGTCCCTGACTGGAGGAACACTGGTCACGTACTTTTGGGATCTGCCTGGTGTTTTCGGAGGTCCGACTGGGCTGACTCACGTAGGTGTGTCTTAGGCCCAGGAAAAGCTTATGATTCCTAGGCTCTGGGTGGTGTGATGGGTAGAGTGGACTGTGTAGGGGGAAGGAGGAGGGGACAACTAGGAAGTGAGGTTGCCAAATTATGTTGTTACCTAATGCACCAATTTAAAAAAAAGAAAGAAACAGACTGCACAAATCGACCCCAGTTTGGAGGAAGGTGCGGTCACTGTTGTAGGTGGTGCACGATGTGCTGCGTCCTGGCCTCTGTCTGCATGTGTGTGGACATGTCACAGAATGCAGTTGGTCCTTTGCAGGTGGACTCCAGTTGCCTGGCGTTCTAATGTGCAGTGGGCGGCCACCCGCAGGACACGGCAAGGAGGGGCTCGCAGCTCTGCACCCCCCTCCCTTCTTTGTGGGCTTTGCAGTTTGACATTTGATCTATGTCATCAAAATGGACACCGTTTCATGATCAAATAATCTTTTAGGTACATTTTTTTAAAAACATTTATTTTTTTAAATTTTAAGTGGACACAATATCTTCATTTTAGTTTTCTGTGGTGCTGAGGATCGAACCCAGGGCCTCACGCATGCTAGGCGAGCACTCTGCCTCTGAGCGCAGCCCCAGCCCTTTTAGGTACATTTAATTGGCATAATCGTCCAGGTCACGTGTTCCATAAAGCAAATGCGGAGTCGAGAGCGAGGTTCCTTCCAGCGAGGTTCGGGGGCTCTCCCCAGGCGCCCGCTCTCCCCTGGACCGAACCCTCCAGCAGGCCTGGGGAGCCCTGGGGACAGAACACGAGGAGGAGGCGGAGCCCCGATCTCTGGGGAGGAGGTCTTGCGAGGGCTTCTGACTGGCCTTCAGGTGTCCGCGCCCCCTGGGCCTGAGGCAGGTCACTGTGTTCCAGTGAAAGGGCCACTTGAGCCTCAGTGGCCAGAAGTCCATTAGCTCTTTCACTGTTAATCAGGTGAGTGTGGGCATTTTAGAATTCTGCTTCGTGGTCTGGAGACCAGTGTCCCGCCCCGCAGCTGCGCCTTCCCCATTTTAGCCTGTGGATTAGTGAGCCCGGAAGTGAGCCGCAGGACGGACGTGCCGGCAGGTGACCAGGTTGGTGTTGCCAGCACTGTTAGGGGCCGGGCTGCAGCTCTAGGGTGGGCCCTTGCCTGCTGTGTGCAGGGCCCTGAGTCCCATCCCCACCAGAACTGAAAGGGAGGCCGTGTCCGTCGGGCCCTCTTCTGCGCCTGCCTTAGTCACGTTTTCTGAGAGAACTTTTTTCCTTTGAGGAAACACATGAAGACTGCAGAGCGCGGCGTCCCCTCCCACGGGCCAGGCGTGGTGCTGCCTCCAGTGGGCCCCAGTAGAGGCAGCCTGGCGTGGGTGGCGGGCTTAAGCCAGCGGAGCCTGTCCCCTGTGGGAGCAGATGCAGGGGGCAGGAAGAGCAGAGGCCGGGGTGGGTCCAGTGAGGGGCTGGTGGTGGAGGAGGTTTCTTGGAGAGGGAAGTGGTGGCCTTCGGATGATGGGGCTAGGGAAAAGGGACTTGGCTGACCCTTAGGGTTTTTGTGGGGTTTTTTGTTTAGTTTTGTTTGGTGCTGAGGATTGAACCCAGGGCTGCTTTACCGCTGAGCCACATCCCCAGTCCTTCTTATTTTTTGAGACACGGTCTTGCTAAGTTCCCGAGGCTGGCCTCAAACTTGCAATCCTCCTACCTCAGCCTCCTAAGTCACTGGGATAACAGGTGTGACCACTGCGCCCCATAGCTGTTAGTTCCTTGCCTGCACTAACCGAGTGGGGTGGATGGTGGCAGCACTTCCTAGGAGGGGAGAGGATCAGGCAGGCAGTGGGTAGATTAGAGCTTTGGTTTTGTTGGTTTGGGATCCCCAGGGACACAGCTGGCTTTAATGGGTGTAACATGAATGACTTCTGGATCTTAAGATACGTTCCGGGTTTTGTCGGGAGCAGTCTACACCACGTGTTCAGAGGTGTGGGAAACATGCCGCAGGTGGGCGCTAGGGCGTGACTCGGTGGTGAGAGCTTGCCTGGCTCGCGGGCTGCCCTGGGTTCAATCCAGGGAGAAAGAGCCTCTGTGGTTCTTTTCCCCCGAGGACCACTAGGTGTCGCTGTCCACAAGAGCAGCGTTTGCACAGCGAGACTGCTGAGAGGGGACACTTGGCTGCCCTCACAGTGGGAGGCACACCTTCAGTATGGTCTTCAGACAAGGACACCAGTGCGGCTTAGAGTAGGACAGAGAGTTAGGGACTGGGTGACTCCTGAGCTGGGTCTTGGGGGTGGTGGGCGAGGCCAGCAGGAGGAGCACTGCAAGAAAGACGGGCAGCTGGCTCCAGCAGCAGTCTTGATGCCCTTGGTGGCCAGTAGGCACTGGGGAAGGTCCCTGGTGTGGACATTGGACTTCCCTGTGCTGCTCAGCAAAGACATAGTTGGCATTTCTAAAAGGACCTGTGACCTCCTCTGCCTCCCCCGCTGCATGTCTGTGGTCCCTCGGTCACTGTGCCTGCCAAGGGAAAAAATACGGAGGGAGGACGACGCAGGCCAGTGGAGACCCTGCGTAGGCAGAGCCCAGCCCCACGGTGACGGAAGGGGAGCGCCTCGGCCTGAGCCCAGCCTGTGCTTCACCTGAAGTTCCCTTGAGCCGTGGCCAGTGTCACGCTTTGCACATGGTGGTGTACACTGGCTGATGGGCCTGGGGTGAGGGGACAGTTAGCGCAGCTTCTGGAAGGAAGAGTGCCCCTCACAAGCCATTCCCCAAGAGCAGGGCAGGTGTGCCAGGGACAGGCGCAGCACAGGCCCCCGGGTAGGGCTTGGCCACAATGACTGGAAACGTCCTTGATCCCCCCTAAATGTTCTTTACTCTCCCACTCAGGGAGGAGTTGCTGCCGACTTTCCACGGCACTTGAGTTCCTCATCAGGAGTAAATGATAAATGGTCTTCAGTGAGTTCTGTCTGTCTGAGTTCCTTGTCTGTAACTGCCTGACATCTCTGTGCCCTTTCTTTCCAGACAATTTATGAAAACCGAATATACAGCCTTAAAATAGAATGTGGACCTAAATACCCAGAAGCACCCCCCTTTGTAAGATTTGTAACAAAAATTAATATGAATGGAGTTAATAGTTCTAATGGAGTGGTAAGTTATGCTTTCTGTCCCCACTTGTCCCTCTGGGCTGAGAATTGCTTTGTACTTAACACCAGGGGCCTTTGGAGGTTGTGTCCGAGTGCCTGTGTCCCAGCCGTGTCCACCTGCCCCTCGTGTCACACTCACCCTGGCCAGCACTGCTGCGCACTCAAGATGAGAGTTCACTCAGTTCCCGCGCACATGAGGAGACGAGGCGGGAGACCAGAGGCCTTGCCCACAGCACCACCTCCCAGGCCTTAAGCCTGGGATGTGATATTTTTATCTTTTAATAACCTTGCTTTTTTAACTGATTTTTAGATTTGCACCCATAAATCTGAAATCCAAAATGCTCCAAGACCTTTTTTGTGCTGGGGATGGAACCCAGGGCCTGGCGCATGGTCCCCTTCCGCCGCCGCCCATCAGCCTTTCCTATATGTGCTGCTGGCAAAGGCGTGTCCCGGTTCTTGCCCACGTTAAGATCTGCCAAATCTGGGTCCTTGGTGGACTCAGAGGACTTGAAAGAGTCAGAGGCGCCTCATGCTTTGGGTGCAGCATTCATGTGTCTGGGCCACCTGGCGTCTGGGGAGCGCTGTGCCGGGTGGAGAGACCTGGCTCTGGGGGGGCCCTGGCCACTGCAGCGCGGGTGCAGGCCACCATGCCTTTGCTGTTCCTGCTGCCTGGCATCATCTTTGTCATCTCCTGCCCAGGCATAGCATCCAGGGCCCAGGCATGGCCACAGCTGGCCCACAGCAGGTCATTCTTGTCCAGCCAAATTGGGCAGGGTGGAGTCCTGCCAAGGGCCAGTGTTACCCTTGCCTTCTCCCAAATTGGGACACAAAGGAAAAACAGTGGCTGGAGGAGGGGACCCTGCACGGGGGTGTCCTGCATGTCAGGTATGGTTTTGTGATCAGCACGTTCAGCTTAAGAATTGCATTCTCCCCAGCTCGTGCTGTGGCTTAGCCCGGGCATGCGGCTGTTTGAGACCCTGAGAGTAATTTGGTTTTGTTTGCCTTTTGTAGGTGGACCCAAGAGCCATATCAGTGCTAGCAAAGTGGCAGAATTCATATAGCATCAAAGTTGTTCTGCAAGAGCTGCGGCGCTTAATGATGTCTAAAGAAAATATGAAACTCCCCCAGCCTCCGGAAGGACAGTGTTACAGCAATTAATCAAAAGCAACACCACCAGCCCTCCCCCATTCGATTTAAGCAGTCTTCATTCTCCACCGTAGTAAATTTTCTAGATGCGTCTTGTAGACCTCAAAGTACTGAAAAGGAAGCTCCCATTTGAAGGCAATTTATCTTAAGATACTGTAAATGATACTAATTTTTTGTCCATTTGAAATATATAAGTTGTGCTATAACAAATCATCCTGTCAAGTGTAACCACTGTCCGTGTAGTTGAACTTCTGAGATCAAGAGAGTCTATTTAAATTGATTCCCATCCTGACCGGTGGGGCACATCTAACTCAACTGTGAAAAGACACGTCACACAATCTCCTTGCTGCTGATGATTCGGCCTGGGGGCTCTGCCTTCTTCCCCCCTGCCCTGCCAGCCCTGGGACAGCCCTCCAGCAGAGGCTTGCTAGAGTAGAGCAAAGATTTCAGGTCACACCCTGGGGACTGCTGCTGGGTGTGGGGTGCTTTGCTTGCACCCTGGTTACTTTCTTAAGTCTTAAGTGACGCCCCTTCCAAGCCATCGTCCTGCCCCACTCTCCTCCACTCCTGTCCTTGGCCGAAGCATAGATTGTAACCCTCCGCCCCCTTTGAAATTGGCCTTCACGAAGAATTCAGGGCTTTCCCCCTCCCCCACCTTGATCGAGGGGTGCTGCTTTTTCCCTCCTCCTCAACTCCCTTGTCCACCTTCACCACCCGGCACTCTCCACCTCCCCCCTGGCTTGGCCAGAAGCCATCAGGTCAGGTTGGAAATCTCTGACCTCCTCCTCCACATTTGGAACCACGTTTGACCACTTTCCACCAGCCCGGGAAATGAGCTTTGGGTCCTGGGTCCTGCCACTCTGCTGTCACCCTCAGCCGATGCATCTTTGGCCCAGGTCTTTGTAAGGTGGACAGGGCAGTCCCCAGGGTGACGTAACCTGCCAGCCCTCAGGGTCCCTCTGTTTAGACCTGCAGGAGGCCTCCTGGAGACACCTGTGAGCACACAGGGCCCCTGTGGACTGTTCCCTTTCCTGTCATGACGTGGCTCTCAGACGTGAAGAAGGGTGAACAGGGCTCCCTGTGGGGCGCGCCTGCCATCCCCGCAGGCCCAGAGTGGAATCTGACAACTGGAACTAGAGGAACCTGGACCCAGCGCAGATACTGGTTTTGGTGCCGCTGCCTCCCAGGTGCTCAGCAGGGACTGAGGAGGAGCTGGTGTGCACAGCAGCTCCCAGCGCTGGTGGGGCCTGGCCTCCCGGCACGTGCTGCACCTCCCACTTTTCCTGGTCAGGATCACTGTGCTGAGACCTGATGCAAACAAATAAAGGCGATTCGTGGTGTTCTGAAGGGCTGATTTTTTTTTTCTTACTATTTTGTGTAAAATCACCTTTTGAAGCAGCAACTATCAAGTCTGAGAAGCAATGGATGTTCCCATTAATCTATTTCTGGGGGAAATCTTAGTTCTAAGGAGTTTAACCTAACAGTATTCCATAAGCAGCCTTTTTCTTGTCAGACCATTGCCTGATTTTAATATAATAAAAAAGTGTGCATTGATATTTCACAGGCTGTGCTGTTCTTCCTCCTGGCATATTAATTTGGCAGGTATTAATGCTTCAGATGCTTTGGGACTCGTTGGTCCTTTGTAGAAAAATACTTAGGATTTTTGGGCCAACAGGCAAAAGTCAGGATTCTTACGTAAGTGCGTAATTATATATGAGAAAGCAAATTTCCACAGAGTACAATATTTTTGTAATGTTACTATCCTACTAACACCATAGTTTCTTCTAGGGATCTAGACATTTTGCATGATTGAGTTCAAAGTTCATGTTCTCAATAATCAAGTCAATTGCAAATCCTTGTCTATAAAAATTGTTTTTCATTCAAGAACTCAAACAGGCAGTGGGCTGGATTCGGCCCCTGGCTCCTACTTTGCCAGCCCCTGGCCCAGAAGATAGTAGTTAAAAAGCACGTTCTTCACAGGTACAGGGTGCGGTGCTCGTGCCTCTAATACCAGCAACCCGGGAGGCTGAGGCAGGAGGATCCCCAGCTCAAGGTCAGCCTGGGCAACTCATCAAGACCCTGCCTCAAAAATAAAATGGGGACGGAGCCCAGTGGTAGAGCACTTGCCTGGCATACTCAAGACTTGGGTTCCATCCCCAGCACCCCCCAAAAAAGAGGAGGAGGAACATAAGCAACCTCTGGTTGGCCAATAGCAAGTCATCAGTAGGTCCCTGAAGCCGAGATGGGGCGGGCCCTTGAGCTGTCCTGTGTCTGCTGTCCTGTCTACCCTGCCTCAGGTCTCACCTTTCCCCTCAGGAGGCCCCAGGGGAGCCTTCCCATGACCTGTCCCTGCTCTGCTGCCTCATCTCGTCCAGGAAGGACCTCAAGGCCTTGGCACTGGGGTTTCGTGTCCTAACAGCACAGGAAGTCCCTGGGAGAGGGGCCTTTCTGGCAGCTTCCTTCTCCCCCAGACACCAGCCGCCTGGGAAGGCCCACCATGCGCTCTGGGCTGCCCAGCTCCAGAGGAGCTCTGCTTCCTCCTGAAGACCTCCTGTGGCCCCCGCTGTGCATGCAGCCTGGGGAGGCCCTGGGGGACAAGGCCCTGTGCACAGGGTGTGCAGTGTTGCTCAGGCCAGGGACAGTCACAGAAACTGGAGACAAGACAAATTTTATGTGAAATATCCAACACTTAGTTGTCATTCAGCTTTGTACCCTGTGTAGGACTGTGACCACACTGAGGCCCTCCAGCTGCCCCTTGTCCTCCCTAGATGGTCCATGTGGTGCCCTTTGACCTCCTGGAAGCGCTGCACAGGCTCGGGTTGTGGGTTCCGAGGCCAGGCAGGAGCGCCTGTGGCCCGGCTCTGGAGGGGAGCGCAGCTCACCCACTGGAAGGACACAAGATCTCCATCAGCCCGTGTCCCTAGAGAGGCAGCCCTGCCCACTGTTGGTGGGAAACCATTCGTTGTAATCCCTAAGTGTCAAGAAGCCAAGAATCTGTTCTGAGGTCTCAGAAAGCAGGGGATGTCTGCCAGTTGTCATAGGAAGTGAGGTGGCAGCCACACAGCCGGGAAGAACAGGATCACACAAAACCAGGTGAGCCAGGCCAGTGGCACAGGCCTGAGATCCCAGGAACCCTGGAGGCTGAGATGGGAGAATGGCAAGTTCGAGGCCTCAGCAGCTTAGTGAGACCCTGTCTCAATAACTAAAAAGGGGGCTGGGGCTGGGGCTCAGCAGTAGCACACTTGCCTGGCATGTGTGAGGCCCTGGGTTCGATTCTCAGCACCACATATAAATAATTTTTTTTAAAAATAAAGGTCTATTGTGGCTGGGGATGTGGCTCAAGCAGTAACACGCTCGCCTGCCATGCGCGGAGCACCACATAAAAATAAAATAAAGATGTTGTGTCCACCTAAAACTGAAAAATAAATATTAAAAAAATAAAGGTCTATCAATAACTAAAAAAATGTTTTAAAAGGCCAGGTGCAGTTGCAATCCCAGCAGCTCGGGAGGCTGAGGCAGGAGGATCACAAGTTCAAAGCCAGCCTCAGCAATTTAGCAAGGCCCTAAGCAGCTCAGTGAGATCCTGTCTCTAATAAAATACAAAACAGGGCTGGGGATGGGGCTCAGTGAATGAGTGCCCGAGTTCTATACCTGGTACCCCAAAAATAAAATAAAAAGGGCTGGGGATGTGGCTCCAGGGTAAAGTGCCCTTGGGTTCCATCCCCAGTACCGGAAACAAAACCCCAGTTAATAAGGCACTCGCCCCTCCCCTTAGCTGGAGGCCACATTGGTATTGTCCTGGAGGCTCCAGGGAGCTGGGCAGAGCTGCCCAGGGCAGGGAGGGCAGAGCCGAGGTCGCCCTGTGCCCCCAGCCTGCGCCCGGCCGCTCCCCTTCTCCCCCACAATTTCTTTTTTACTCACTGGGCTGTGGCTTCACTTTGCTTCTGCCCTGGAAGTGTCTCCCTGGGTCCCACAGAGTAGCTCGGGGACTCTGCCCCGTGGTTTTCCAGGGCCACAGTGCATACAGGGCCAGGCCTTTCGTGGAGCACGGAGGGCGGCATCTGCCTGGCTGCTGGCGGGGCCCCTGTGTGTGCCTGGGCTCTCGGGTGATGCCCTGGGAGCAGCTTCTCCCTGGGACGTGGCATTTTTTTTAAGAGAGAGAGAGAATTTTTTTTTAATATTTATTTTTTAGTTCTCGGCGGACACAACATCTCTGTCTGTATGTGGTGCTGAGGATCGAACCCGGGCCGCACGCATGCCAGGCGAGCGCGCTACCGCTTGAGCCACATCCCCAGCCCCTGGGACGTGGCATTTTGAACTCTGACATATTCAAGTGGCCTGCAAAGTTGTGGGCTCCCTCCCACCAGGTGCAGGCTGCATCCCTGTCCCTAGTGCCCGCCTCTCCTGGGGCTGGACAGGGTGCTCCCTGGGTCCTCTGCCACTCCTCAGGGGTCTGCCAGCATCCTCTGGCTCTGTTTGGAGTCTGAAGTAGCTCCTTGGCTTGACAGGACTGGCGGTCGGTGGCCACCCTCGGGCCACGCTGGGCTTGCGGGCCTGCGCATCAGTACGAGTGCGCCCGGGGAGCTCTGGCCTGGGTCCCTCCCTTGGAAGCCTGGAAAGTGGCCTCTGCCCCTGAGTCCCAGGGATGAGGAGGCTGTGAGCACCTGGCTGGCAGGTGGCGGCCCCACACCCACAAGCCTTCCAGGGCTGGGGCGGGCCTGTGCCACTCGCCTGGAGCCCACAGTGGATCTCTAGGCTGACACCAGAAGCAGCGCCTCCAGTGCCCCGGCCCTGCCGCCCTAGCCTGGGCCACTGTCACCTCCCTGGGTGCAGCTCAGCCTGATTGCTTGGTCCTGCCTTACTCCCTGCTGGGCACAGGTCAGGGTGTGTGACCAAAGGAACAGCCCAGCCCTGCCCTCCTCTCCTGTCAGGCCACTGCCAGTGACAAGGGAAGGAGCCCCCGGTCCTCCTGTGAAGCATCCTGCGGGGCCGCTGGGGGAGCTGGGTGGAGGGACAAACAGAAGGACTGGCTGAAAAGTGTCGCTGCAGGAATTCTGGGAATCAGTTCAGAATCTGTTCTGGCCAGCAGCCCTCAGGCCTGTTGCAGGCCAGACGTGGCAGGACCCCGACCTGTCCCGAGGGCCGAAGGTGGAAGCCCTGCTCAGGAGGGCCCCCCTCAGACTCCTTGGCACCAGCAGGATCTGGGAAGGTGCGGGCCAAGAGGCAGAGGAGCGGGCCACCTGCCTTCATCCTGGAGGACACCTCTCCTCCACTGGGGCTTCCAGGGCGGTTCAAAGAGCCACAGCAGGGCTCCCGGGAACAGAGGCATGCGCCAAGGACAGCCACCAACGCTACAGTGACGCCACCAACCCCACCTCAGGCAGGTCACCAGTAGGCGACTATCAGTCCTGGGTGGTGGCAAGGGAGGTCCCTTCCCCAGCGCACTTAGAGTCAATTGTCCAGAATCAAAAGCCAGTGAGTGCTCAGATGTGAGGTGGGAGTGGCCGAGCGGGGGACAGGCAGCCTTATCGCTGTCCCTATCACCGCGATAGTGAAGTTTGCAGACTACCTGCCCGCCCCACCCCGCTGGGACGTGGGCTGCGAGGGCAGGGACGACCTATTGTGTCTGTCCCCGCGTCCCTGCTGGCTCTGGCGTCGCCGACAGTGGCGCGGGTGGTCTGGACGTGGCGGCAGCTGAGGTCCTGCCAGCTCTGCCCTCCGACGCGGGCAGTCCCCGGGCTCAGACCCTCTGCCTCCCAGCTGTGCCACCCCGGGCGGGTTCCTGAGCCTCTCTGGGCCGGTGGGCGCCCCGGGGGCCCCCAGGCTTGGGCGGTATTTGAGGCGGAGCGGGCTTCTCACCGTCCTCGGCTCACAAATGGCCGCTGTCCCACTGCGCGGAGGGGACACCGGGCTGCGGCGCCCGCGGAGGCCAGCGGAGGGCGCCGGCGCGCTGCGGACCGAGGCCGGCCACGCGCCCCGCCTGCCCCGGGGCTGGAGGAGGGGACGACCGGCTGCGCCAGGCTGAGCCCGGGGCGCGCGGTTTCCCCGCGGACCCGGGGCAGGCGGGGCCACCCGGCCATGCACGGGGCGGGTCGCGCTTCAAGGCTGGGGGCCGTGGGCCCGAGCACGGGAAGCGACCGCCCTGGCCTCACTGTACCCGACCAGCCGGACACGGGTGGGCGTGCCGTGTCCGCTGCTTGGTGGCGGTGCCTGGAGGGCCTCTGGAGGAAGGTGTCACCTCTGCCCATCCTCCGCTGCCCAGCTCCCGCAGGCTCCTGCCCCTCCTGCTCCTCCCAGCCCCTCCCCGAACTCCCCCCGTGGAGCTTTTCGCTCATTCCTGCATTTATTGAGTGCTTGCTGTATGCCAAGCCCAGCGCTGGGGAAACACCCAGAACAAGTGAGATAAAAATCCGCCTCTAGTGCACACCTGTGATCCTGGGGCTGCGGAGGCTGAGGCAGGAGGATGGAGGGTTCAGAGAGCCTCAGCTGCTAAAAAAAAAAAAAATAAAAAGGAAAGGCCAAGGCTCCTCCACAACAGGGAGAAGAAGGCCAGAGGAGCTGTGGCCTCTGCAGCCCCCTCTGCTGGCGCAGTGGCCCAGGCCAGGGCCCAGTGGGGAGTGGACACTGGCTGAGGGCAGAAGCTCAGCCTCAGCGGCCTCAGGGCTCTCTGAGCTGCGCCCAGCCAGGAGCAGGGGCCTCCCCTCCGCTGCGCCCGGCTGCTGTGCTCCCCGTTCATATGGGGGGTGAGTCCCTGGACTGGTGCCGGGCTCCATCCTCAGCTCTCCTGGATCCCCGAACTGCTTTGACGGCGCTGACCTTGGGCAGGCCACCATCGGCCCAGGCCAGCCCTGCCCCTGCAGTCCCTCCCCTCCCTTATGGGCCCTGGCCCTCTGAGGCCTTGGGTCCCTTGGAATGTGATTCTTTTTCTTCCCAGATAATTCCGGCCAGGAGACTGGGATGGCCACTTCCGGCCACACTGCCCTCACTGCCTCCCTGACCCGCTCTTCACAAACCTGACGCTGCTCAGTCAGAGGCCAAAGCCAGACCCGCCTCCCCTCCGTCCCCGACCCCCTGACCGTGCCCAGCTCCAAGAATCTGAGTATGAACACCCAGGACCCTCAGCTGCCTGCAAACCCCAACTCAGGACACGCACCCAAAGGACACTGCCCTGGACAGCCATCCTAACGTGCAGCCTGCTGCCCTACCCGGGACGCGCACTTCCAGGTTCATCTGTCCACCAACAACATCATCATTACTATGTCGTCTTCGTCAGGATCATTATTGCTTTTGGTGGCTCTGGAGAGGGAACCCAGGGCCTCGCACACGCTAGGCAGACTCTGCACTGAGCCCCGCCCAGCCTCCAGGGACATTTAGTGAGCAGCTACTGTGTTCCAGGCACAGAGTGTCCAGCAGGGAACAACAGGCAGAAGCCCCTCTCCTGGGCATGCAGTGGCCTGCGGAGGGCCTAGGGAGATGGCGGGCGACAATACTCTGGAGGAGGATGAATCCAGGAGGGAGTCGGAGCGATGGGAGTGGGGTCGGGAGGTGGCATTTGAGCAGACACCAGGAGGAGGTCAGGAGTGAGTCCTGTGACAGCTGGGGAAGAGGAAGCAGCCCGAGCAAAGGCCCCGGGGCAGGAGCTCACTGGACCCGGAGCAGCAGCCGCAGGCCAGTGTGGCGGGAGCTGAGTGGTGGCTGGGGGCGGGGGCGGAGGATGCAAGTGACAAGTGATGGCAGGAGGCGAAGGGACAGAGGGTGGGGCTGGCCGGGCGTTCCCAGGGGAGGTGGTGAGCAGTGGGGTGCCACAGAGCCCGGGGGCTCACAGGGGCTGCCGAGGACGGAGGGACCTGGCCCAGGAGGACTGAGCGGCCCTTCCTGCCCCAGGCAGGGCTCGGGAAAGCCGGCCTGCGGGAGGCCTTGGGCGCTGCCTTTGAGCCGCCCAGCAGGAGGAATGGAGGAGCTGGCCAGTCCAGAGTGACCTGGGGACGGACCCAGAGTGGCCCTCGTGGAGAGGTGGACAGGGAGGTCCAAATCAGCTCCCCAGAGGAGGGTGTGGCTGGAAAGAGAAAGGGCAGCCTGAACAGCCCCGGGGACCTGGGAGCCAGCACCTCCCGCCCTCCTGCTGGGCTCAGCCCAGGCCTGTGCCACGCAGCCCTGGGTCCGCTGGCACCAACAGGACGAGTCCAGGCACACAGAGCCGGGTGACTCGCCCAGGACCACAGCTCTGAGCCACACAGTGGAGTCCAGCCCTTCCCTGTGGGACCTCAGCGGTGTCCCCAACACCACAGCCCATCAGCCACTTCCAGACCTGTCCCCGAGGCCGGCCAGCTCACTCTGTGCTGAGCCTGAAGTGCCCACACCCCCTGCCCGGCTCTGCTCCAGTCTGCAGTGCTGAGCCCACCGCACAGGGTCACCGAGGCTCAGAGAGGTGGTGTCACCAGGTCAGGGCTGAGATCAACCCAGGACAGCAGCATCTGGGGCCCAGTGCCTCTGTGTCCAGAGGGCTTCCTTGGGCCCAAGGGGGGTGCTGTGAGGGGACGCAGCGGCTAGGGACCCTGCCCGGGCTCCTGAGCACCACATTCTGCAACGACTCCCTGAGACCGCAGCCCTGGGGGTGGGGACTCTAGCAGACCCACCTGACGGGGGGCGGGGGGCACAGGCCACAGGACCTGCCCACCCTGGCCTCCCGCCTCCGACCCCACCCCTCTGGAGGCCCCAGGGAGTGGAAGAGGCCAGGGTAGCCTTCAGCAGGTGGCTCTCCTCTGTCCCCTCAAGCTGACCTCAGGCAGTTACCCAGAGAGCCTGAGTGTCCACAGCACAGGGGGACACACCAGCCCCCCCACCAGCCAGGCCCGACCTCTCCCCCAGGACCAGGACTTCCTAGGGAGCCACACCTGGGCCCCTGAAGCCCAGTGGAGCAGGGACCCCAGGAGACTGTGCCCACGGCCAGCCAGGGCGACGTGGACGCACCCACCACCGCTCCGCTCAGCCCCAAAGCCAGGCCCCACTGACCTGGTCTTCCTGCCGAGTCCATGAGTCCCCAGCAAACCTTGGGTCTGCTGCTGCGGAAGGCCAGGGCCCAGAGGCCCAGAGAGGGGTGTCCTTCCCCCAGAGACACACAGCGGGGGCCGGACAGGGCTCTGGGAGGCGGCTTATCTGCTCTCAGGGGCTGTGGCCAGACACCGTGGCTGTGGCCACAGCCCTCGGAGGGCCCTGGGGGACTGTCCCCAAGCATACATGGCGCACGCCTGTGTGTGCAGCCTGGACCTGCCCACTGTAAGTCCTGCCACCTACGGGCAGGGGCCTCCTCAGTGAAGCTGAGTGACCCTGGGCTGCTCGGGGCAGGCTGGGCGGGAGCCGTGGTCCTGGGCCCGGCCGGGCACCCTGGGCCCTCACAGGACCCTTGCCAGGACAGCTGCACGGGCGGCCCCCAGCTAGGGCTGGCCTGGGGTGGAATGAGGCTGGGCCTCACCTGGGGTGGGCGGAGGAGGGCAGAGGGCGCCCAGCCCCAAGAGAGGCCCCAGCTGGAGGCCACAGCACCCACAGACCCTCCCACGTGCCCCCAGACCAGAGGCCATGCCTCCTTGCCGCCCCTCGGGAGCCTGTCGTTCGGGGAGGCCTGGACCTTGGGGGGCTCACACGGCCAGGCCCGGCCACCTCGGTCCCCAGGGCTCCCGGGCCAGAGCCGCCAGGAAGGCAGCTGCTCAGTGCCTGTGACCGCAGGCTGCGGTGGCCTTGCTGTGTGGGGCGGGGGCAGGTCTCTGCCACTGAGCCCCACCCTCAGCCCTTTTAACTTTTTTAAAAGAAACCTGCGATCCTCCTGCCTCAGCCTCTCAGGTCGCAGGGATTTTCCGTGTGGCCACCGCGCCTGGCTCTGGTTATTTTTATGGGACGGTGCACATCATGAAATGCCACCTGTGTCCCAAGGTCTGTGTCTCTTCCTCTAGCCCAGTTCTGAGCCAGGGCTGCTCCGCCTGGGACGAGTTGGGCCGTCACCACCGTCACCAGTCACCACCGTGGGGCTCCTTCTGCAGAACCTGGGACGACGCTCCGGTCAGTCCCCTCAGCCAGGCGGTACTGGGACCTGTCGCCCCCACGTGGCTCTCCTCTGTCCTCACAGGACGCGTGGCAGAGCAGGGGGCACCTTTGGATTCAGGGCAGAGTCCTGGCTGGTCCCTCTGCCCCCACAGCAGGTAGAAGGGGGTCCGTCCCGTGGACAACAACTGGAGCTGATTGACCAATTTTTAAAAAGGGGGTTCATCAAGTTCTCACCATTGTCTTCCTGAAAGTTGGGGTCCCCCGCACTCTCATTGGCGTGCAGATGGCTGCTACAGTGGCGGACGCCTCTGACCCACCGGCCTCCTGCTGGGGCGCCTTCGGAGGTGGGCTCCCCAGAGGGACCCGGGCAGCCTCGGCCTCGTGCCCTCTGGACTCAAGCCTGGGCCTCCCTGGGGGTGGGCAGGGGCAGGGCTCTGATAGGCTGTGGGCCAGCAGCGGCCAGTCCCCAGGCCCTCCCTGGGGTGTCCTGGGAGGCCCCGAACTTCTCTTACTGACGCCCACGCCCACTGTGGCAGGTGTCCTGCCCACCCGTGAGGGCCTCACTCTCCACGGCAGCTCCTGCAGAGCCCAGTGGCCATCCCCCAATCACAGATGGGGACATGGAGGAGCAGCAGGGGACGGTCACTCAGCAGAGCCAGGAGTGGGGCTCTTTCCCTGCATCCTGCTTCCTCCTGATTTCCAGAGCCACAGCAAGAAGGACTAAGGGCAGATGGGTGGGGAACTTCCCTTCCAACTTCCCGGCTCTAGGCTGTCCCTGAGGGTGCTGGGAGTGGACACTCAAGAGCATCTCTCTGGTGGCTTCAGAAGAGAGGCCTGAAATCACTGGGTGAGGACACAGGCTTGGGTGGCTGAGGGTGGGACAGGGGTCTGCAGAACCTCATGTTCCAGTCCCATCAGCCAGACCAGCCCTCGGAGCCCCTCACACCCCCTTGCCATTGCCTGAGCCCCCCCCCCGGGTCCCCCAAATGCAAGCCCAGCCGCGTCCCAGCAAGTCAGGCTTAGGAGAGCAGCTCTTCTAGGCCCAGACACTGACCTTGGCCCAGCCTCGGCGCTGCCAGGTGGGTGTGCGCCAGGGCCTTGTGCTGCCAGGCAGGCACTGACCGCCGAGCTCTGTGCCCAGCTCATGGCTGCACTCTCTAACTTTGTAATTCTCTAAACTTCCTTCAACGAGAATCTTTCTCTTTTTCGACCAGAAAGACACAGAATCAAGCAAGGTGTCACTGGCTTTGGGGGCGACTTGGGCAGCTGTCCCCCCCAGCTTCTGTCCCTCGTCTCAGCCTCCTTGGCAGCCCCAGAGCCAGGGCAGACCCCGGGCTTGGAGAGGGCAGATACAATGGCTCCCAGAAAGGAGGCTGCCGGGCACCTGTGCCTCTCAGTGGTCACCAACCCGGGGCTGGGGTGGCCGTGGGGAGCCTGCCCAGCCTGCGCCAGGCCCTGGGCTCCATTCCAGCACTGAGAAAAGTAAGTCCAGAAAACAATTGCCTGAGCCCCCAAAGACAGGATCACAGGCCCATCAGGTGGCCCACAGCCGCCACCAAGAGACCCATCAGCAACCGTCTGGAAAAGAAGCGGGTGCATCCCCGCAGGGGAATACAATGCATGTAAAGAAGAGTGAGGCTGCAGAGGCCGGGTTGGGCATGTTGTGAAAAGGCAGGTTCCGAGCAGTGTGAGCGTGCATTTATTCTATTTTAATTATTATTATTTCTAAATTATTTATTCATTCATTTTGCAGTACTAGGGTTTTGAACCCAGGGTTGCTCTACCATGAGCCACATCCCCAGCCTTTTTAATTTTTATTTTGATATGGAGTCTCCCTAAATTGCTGATGGCTGGCCTTGAACTTCTGATCCTCCTGCCTTGGCCTCCGGAGTAGCTGGGATTACAGAGGGTGACACCCCACCTGGTTCCTATCTCAATTCCATCTGTAAAAAGAAAAGTACCAACATGTCAACAGGAGCCGGCTGCGGTTGGGACGGGAGAGTTTCCTTTTCTCTGATAATTATTTATCATTACGAAACCCTTCAGGCCGACAGAGAGAATATAAAGAGTACCCCCCCCAAAAAAAAAAACTGAAGAGGGAAAGAAAATTCCGGAGAGACGCCTGGGCCAACCAGGTCAGTGGGCGGTGGCCTCCCTGTGCCCAGAGGAACCACCGTGCGCCCTGCCCGCTGCACAGCCCTGGCCTGGGTTTGGGGGCACACTCCTCGTGTGGCCGCTGGCCCCCAGGGCAGGGGGTAGAGAGCAAGTGGGAGAGGGGTCTCCCTGCGATGCGCCCTCTCCTGGCCCTGGGCCTGGCCTCCCAGCTCCTGGCCTGGCCTCCCGACTGGTCCCCGGGCCTGGCGGAGCAAGCACAGGGCTGTGGCCAGGGCTGGGAGCCAGCAGTCGGGCCTGGGGCCTCCTCACAGCCGCTTTTGATAAAGCCCCTCTGTGCTGGGGGTGGGGGCGGCCGGCTGGAGCCAGCGCACATCTGGAGGCCAGCACGGCCAGGCAGCCGGCGGCTGACAGCGGCGCCACCCGGAGCCACACGCCCGGCCCTGGGTAAACACGCCTGCGCCCACCCAGCGGCTCACCTTTTGCCCACAAGGCTGCCTTTCTTCTCGGACCCCGGCCGAGGCCACCACCGACATTCCTCCCGGGCACAGGCAGAACGGCTGGCCGCTGACCTCGAGGCTGGCCGAAATCCGAATCCAGACTCTGACTGCGGCCGAGGGGACCTCGGAAAAGCACCTACTACACCCCAGCAGTTTCAGACGCCCTGGAGATGGGCGGTTAAGGATGTGTGCTCTGTGACTAGAAGGCCCGCTGTGTGACCTGAGGAAAAATCACTCAGCCTCTCTGAGCCTTATCTGTAAGATGCAGATAATAATGTTCTCTGGCTCAAATGGTCACGGATATTAGAGAAGCTGTCATTACAAATTTCTGGGAAGAGTCTCCCCTAGGGCTCCCACTGTGGCCACGTCCCGTGCAGAGGGACTCCCTGTAAGGCCTTAGTGCAGCTGCTCTGTGCCCAGAACAAGGGCAGGGATGACAACGGGACTCGGCCTTGAGGAGCAGCGTCCTCAGTGGAGCAGGAAGGGACCATCAGGGACCAGAGATCAGTCTCTCCACCTGGTCCCGCAGCCGCTCCCTTGGAATGAGGCTGCTGCTCAGGGCCCTGGTGATGTCCAGGGGCCTTGGACTCGGCCCAGTTTGGAGACAGGCCAGTGTGGGTGCAGGGGGTCAGGCCCCAGTGCCAGCCTCGGGGGACGGCAGGCTCAGGTCCTTGTCTTCTTCCTGAGGCAAGAGGTGGGCTCCAGGGTTGTGGGTGGCCGCCGGAGCAGCCGGTCTCCTGGCTCAAGGCCAGGCCGGTGCCAGGGCCGCTCCTGAGGCTGGGCTGCATCTTTCAACACGTCTCGCTGCCTCCCTGGCCCTCGGTGTCCTCATCTGGGGGATGAGTCCAGTTACCTCCCTAACCCTCCATTTCCTCATCTGCAGGGGGGCACAGTACCATCAAGCACCAGTTTGTCCTGCTTCAGGGAACTGGGGGTGGCCGCTGGAGGGACACCATGCCAGGCACAGAGGAGAGGTCTGCTAGAAGTCAGGGTGGCCTCCTGGAAGGGGCCACTGTGCTGCCAGGTGGGAAGAGGAAGAGACAGAGGGCCACTGAGTACCCGTGGGAGCTCTGGGGAACTGTCCTGGCCCCCAGCAGTACCGCAGTCTGCCCTGCCCCTGCGCCCACCTTAAGGAGGCGAAGACTGAGGCCCGTGAGCAGCTCCCCACTCAGGCAGAAGAGCCCAGCTGGGGCCGGAACATGACCCAGTACCAGTCCCCTGGGGCTTGACTTAGCCTGTCCCGGCTGTCCCGGGTCGGCTGGCGCCCCTCAGCAGAGCCAGTCCAGTGCCACCGGGGCTCCCCGCCTCCCTGCCTCCCTCCCGGGCCTCAGCCTCGCGCTCTGAGCCCAGGGTGAGCCCTCTGCCTGCTGGTCCTCCCTGGGAGGCGCTGGGGGCAGCTGCGGCCGGTCCCTCCACCTGCTGCCCCAGCCCCCAGCCCCCAGCCCCCAGCCGGGACCTGCTCGCCAGGCCGGAGCCAGCCGCCATCTGGAGGAGGCTGTTTATGGAGCCAGGCGGCGGCCCCGGCCCTGACCCGCGGTCTGCAAGCGATTAGCCGCGGGGCGGGAGCCTGTGGCCTCCTCGTCGCGGACACCGAGCCGGGGTCCCTGAGGCGCCCCCCTCGCAGGCCCGCGGCCACACGCAGGTCAGGACGGCGCAGCCGGGGGGCGCAGGACGCCCCAGGACCGAGCCCGACGCCCCTGGGCCGCGACGTGGGCATAACGGGCGCAGAGGGGATGCGGGGACGCGGGACGCCCCTTCCAGTGTCGCCGTGCCTCGGGTGCCCCGCGCAGGCCGCGCTCAGTCGATTGTTCTTGCTGCCTCCCCCCCACCCGCCTGTCCCCCAGGGTCACCTCCGGCCCGGGTCCCGGGAGCCGGGTGCCAGCGTCGCCACCGCAAGGCTGGGGCGGGTGGCTGCAGCCCCTGGGCCCCCTGCGCCCCCCGGGCCCCCCACCCCGTGCAGCGAGCCAGTCCCCGGGAGCTCCTGCCCGACCCACCGCACAGCTGACCGCGCCGCCCCGTGCGCGGCTCTCCTCCGGGGCTCGCGGGACCCGTGCTGGGGACACCGGTGCCGCGTCATCCATGTCATCTATGTCACCTGCGGTGCTGGGAGCTCCATTCCCAGAAGGGCCTCGGCAGCCCTGGGCGGAGCCGGGCCTCTGTCCTCTGCGGGAGGTGCCCTGCCTGGCTGCACTTCCTCGCCGTCCCCAGGAAGCCCCATTGGCAGGTCAGCGGGGGGCTAAGCCTCCTCAGCTGGGGGACTGGGCGCTGTCCCCTCTGGCCTCCCCACGTCCAGCCTGGCCTCTCCTGTCGTGTTCCCACAGGAGCAGAGCAAACCTGGTAAAAGCTGAATGGAGCCGGCGCAGTCATCCCAGGGCTCCGGAGGCCGGGGCGGGAGGATCGTGAGTTCAAGTCAGCCTCAGCAGTGAGGCCCTAAGGAGCTCAGTGAGACTCTGTCGCTAAAGAAAATGCAAAACAGGGCTGGGATGTGGCTCAGGGGTCGAGTGCCCCTGGGTTCAATCCCTGATACCCCCCCAAAAAAGCTAAATGGAATCTGGCCTGCCCTGGCTCACCCCAGCCACCTGTACTTCAGAGACAAGGGGACCTGCCCCTCCCCTCCCCTGCAATCACCCTGGGCTGTACCTGTCCAGGCTGTCTTCACCCCTCCCCAGAATGCCAGCCCGCCGAGGATGGAGGTCTTGCCTGTCACTCACTCCTGTGTCCCTGGATCTTAGAGCAGAGCCTGGCGCACACTGGTGCCCAGAGCCAGTGGTTGAATGTGCAGGAGCGCGTCCCGGAGGACCCCAGCCTGAGCAGAAGGGAGGACCCTGGGAAGAGGAACAGAGAAGGTCTTATAAAGCGCCTACTGTGTGCCGCAGACCCTTCTCACTCCTATCACCTGCAGGACTCACACAGGTGAGGAAACGGAGCGCCCGCCTCGGACTCCACAGAGCCTCCTCTCTCCAGGGCTGGGCGGGAGTGACAGTGACAAGGAGCTGGGCGTCTACCGGGTGTCAGGCTGACAGGGAGGCCGTGCCTCCAGAGGGGCGGGCAGTGCTCAGCTTGGCCACACGGCCCCCCGGTCAGCCTGGGTCCTGGGGGGTCCCTTCCCGGGTGTCAACAGGACATGACAGGGACACTCAGGAGCAGCTCTGTGCGTGCCAGGCTCCCAGGGCCTTCTGCAGACACGCCTCCGACCCTGGCTTGTGCCTCCAAGGGAAGCTGAGGCTCACCGGGTGTTGGTGTGGCCAGGGACACGCAGGCAGCCCGGGAAGGAGCGCTCTGACACCAGATTCGGGATGAGGTCACCTTTCGAGGAGGGAGGGGCTGCCCGTGGGGGAGCGCACGTCCGCCACATCCTCCAGCTGCTTCCTGAACCTTTCTGCAAGTTGAAAGTAATAGTCCCCAACAGCAAGTGGCCGCAGAGCCACATCACACAGAGTGACTAACAGTGGACACGGGGCCAGCCTTCAGCCACCCCTAATGCTGAAGCCAGCTGGGCGTGGGGCCCCTCCCTGCACCCCTCAGCCTCCGGCCCATCTCAGTGACGCAGCTGTGGTGGCGTTTGGCAAGTGGGGCTGCCCACAGTGACAACAGCCAGGCTCCCTCCGTCCCCGCCAGCCCCTCCTCGGCCCTACCTTGCATCCTGGTGCCGTCACCATGGTGTTGTAAGTGTGTTCAGTGACCACAAAGTCAGGTCCTGTCTGTGTTGGTCACGGCCCTCCCAGGACTCGTACACAGTCGGTGCTCAATAAGTGTCTGCAGGATGAGCCAACCAGAGCTGAGCAGAGCAACTGCGAACTGCGCTGCTTCTTCCACCCCGTCCCCGCCCTCCCTCCCAGGTAGTGACTGAGCACCTAGCCACAGTCCCTGACCCCCTGGAGCCGAGTGGTGCCACGACCCCAGGGAGCAGGTGCAGATGGGCAGCTGCAGAGGGGGCGGGGGAGGGTCCCATGCCACCTCCCAGGAGCAGGGTGGGGGCAGCTCACCCACACCTTGATGCAGCAGGTGACGCACCGGTCACCAGGCACAGACTCTCAGGGTGTCTGGAGGGATGGGGACCTTCGGGGACCTTCAGGGACCTTCAGGGAGCAGGAAACACGCTGTGAAGGAGGAAACCCTTGGTGCTGAGCAAGTGCAGGCTGGCCTGGCCCTTCAGCCGGGAAGGTCCTGAGGAAGTGAGCCGTGCCCTTGCCGGGCCCGACCGGCGGATCCGGAGCCTGGGAGGAACAGCGTCCCCTTCCTGGCAGGGCACAGCTGGGCAAAGGCCGGACGCGTCACCCCGCCCTGGAAGCTGGCGGCTGGGTGGAAACGCCCCGCCTTGGCCGTGTCCCCTGGGGAAGGTGCTCCAGGCAGGCTGCCCGCGTCCTGTGGCCACCCCTTCCCCTGGACCGCGGCTCCCCAGGCCCCCAATGCAGCAGGCGCTCAGGGAAGCGTCCCAGGAGCCCCGACTCAGCGAGCCTCAGTGTCCTCATCTGCAAGTGGCACAGTGATGGCCGGCCTGCCCAGCGGGCAAGAGGACATCTCTAGGGCCCCCCTTACCGCGGGTCCTCAGGATCCTGGAAACCACCCTCTCTGGGACTGGGGTGGGAAGGAGATGACCAGGGGCTGCCCAGACTGAGGGCCTTGGCGGGAAGTGACCCGCAGCCTCACGTACAATGGAGGAGACTGAGGTACTCGCAGGCTCAGGCTGTCAGCCGCTGCGCTACGCCTCGGCCCAGGCTTCCCGGTGTCCTCCAACAGCCCCAGGGGAGCAGGCCAGGCCGACTCGGAGACGCAGCTGGAGGCCACAGCACCAGTTAATCAGGAGCAGGCGGCGGCTGACCAGACTCCAGAGCAGGAGGCTTAGGCCTGTCCCCTGCAAGAGGAGGAGGATGGACGAGGGGCTGGGTCAGCTCCACGTTCAGCACCCTGGGTGGCCCAGGGCAGCTGGCAGAAGCCCAGCCCAGCCACCTGCAGGTACCAGGTCCAGCCAGGGAGGACACCAGGCCAGCCACCAGGCAACAATACACATGAGTGGGTTAAACGGGTCTGTTAAAAGCAGAGACTCTCACATTAGACCAAAAACCAAATAAATATGTGCTGAACCATCTGTTCCAGGTCCTGTTTTAGATTCTCATGACAGGACTGGGGAGGAAGTGCACCGTAGAACACGTGCCCAGCGTGCAGGGGGCCCTGGGTTTGATCCAGCACCCCCCACACCCCCCACCCAGATCTCACCTGTTCAGGAAGGGGATCCAGGAGAGTCCTGCCGTGGGAGGCCTGGATGGAGCCTGAGGAGTGGAAACGCGGGGCCTGGGGTAGCTGGATAACAGATGCCCCAGAGCGTGAAGTGGACAGGCCGGCAGCCAGGCCAGGCAGGTCAACATGGAGATGAGCTGGGTCTGGTTTGTCCAGAGCTGAGGGCAGCCACTGATCCTGGCTCTCCCAGCGACCCCCAATGGACTATGGGCCTTCCCAGCCAGGGGCCTTCCTCCTGTCCCAGAGCCTCAAGATGGCCGACCCCAACGTCCCCACTGGGAAGAAGACCCACCAGGACTGGTGCCAGGCGCTGACGCTTCATTAAGTTCTGTGGTCAGGTTGGTTTCTCTTCTCTTTTCACGTCTGTGTGTGCTTGTGCACGTGTGTGTGTGTGTGTGTGTGTGTGTGTGTGTGATCACGGGGGATTGGAACTTCATCCCCAGCCTCCCCTTTGGTCTTTCACCAGGGATTGAACCCGGGGAGCTAACCTCTGAGCCACTCCCCAGCCCTTTTTATATTTTATTTAGAGGCAGGGCCTCCCTGAGTTGCTGAGGCTGGCCTCGAACTTGCAGTCCTCCTGTCTTGGCCTGCCACGTCACTAGGATCACAGGCCTGTGCCACCACACCCAGACTCAAGTTCGTTTTTTTCCCATTTTACAGATAATAAAACTGAGGCTCAGAGAGACGGAGGGATCTGCCCAGGGTCAGAAATCCAGTGCAGGGCTGAGTTTGAACTAAGTGTACTGGACACTGTCTTTGTGGCTGACCACACCTTGGAAGTGGCAGAGACCACAGAGACCTGGAAGATAGCTGGTGAGGTCAGCATCGGGCCCTGGTGACCCCGCCCTTGGGGCAGTGGTTTCAGTGCTGAGCAGGCAGCTTCTTAACGGGTCTGTGGTGAGCCACTGACAGAGGAGGAGACTGAGGCTCAGAGGGGGGAAGTGACCATCTTGGTCGTGGCCTGAGCCCTCCCGTGGGCCTGGTACTGGGTGTGTTCAGTGAATGGTGACCCCCTAGGAAGGGCCAGCTGAGGAGGTGGAGGCCTGGGTTGGGGTGGGAACGGGAGCAGGGACACCAGTGGGCCTGGGACCCAGTACTTGGGGCTCCTGGCCCTGCCCCTCACGGCACCCCAGACATTCCTGAGGGGCCTGGGCCGTGGGAAGACCCCACGTCTCTTCAGGCCTCACCAAGGTCCTGCCCCAAACAACAGGAAGTGCCAGGCGGACCCCACCCCCACCAGGCCGTGGGAAGCACTGGGACTGCAGAGCTTCCAGCACGCGCAGCCTCAGTGGGGCTGTGTGACCTTAGGCAAGGCCTTTGCCCTCTCTGGGCTTTGCTCTCCCCATTTCTAGTCACAGGCTCCAGGGCAGAGATGCTGTGCCGCCTCTGGATGTGTGACCTTGGGTGGTGGCCAGGCCCCTCTGAAGCCTAGCTCCCTCTTTTGCACCTGGGGGACAGTGCCCACACCTGGGGGACAGTGCCCACGGTGCACGCTCTCTCCCCGGAGCCAGGGTCATCCCACTCAGAGCGTCCGAAGTGACCTCGGGGCCCTCTGGCAGGGCGCCAGCTTCCTGGGCTCAGGACCTCGCGGCTCTCTCCCCGCCTCAGTCCCCTCCGTGAAGGAGGCAGAGCTGGGATCTGGGCCACCTCTGTGTGATCCTCTGGCAGGAGTAGGGATGGCAGGGGTGGGGCAGGGGAGGTGGCGGGAGGTGGCGGGACCCTGCACAGGACCTACAGCTGCGGCTCCTGGTCACTGTCTCCTTCCTGTGAGGGAGGACGAGCTGGACGGGCAGAGGGAGACGGTGGTCAGGACTGGACCCCACCTCCTGGGGGCATGCAGAGCACTAAGTGGGGACAGGGTGGCGGGAGGTGGGCCTGGAGTGTGGGTGCCTGTGGCTCCGTCCCCTCTTTAGGGTCCTCCAGGCGATGAAGCTGGGCTCTAGGTGACGGCCTTCTGGGCCTGGTCCTCACACCTTCCCAGCCGGAGCCGTCTCAGCAAGCCACAACCCCACGGAGGTGGATGAGCCTGGAAGATCAGAGAAGCTCAGCGACTTGCCTGAGGTCACACAGCAGTGTGGCAGATGCCTCCCAGGCCTTCCCTGGGAACCTCTGAAGTCCCAAGTGTGAGTGGGGAGGAAACCACCTGCCACTGGCTGGAGGCATGAGCCCCAGACCTGAAGAAACTTGGGAAAAGTTAGACACCAGGGAGAGTCCTCCGAGGTCCCTTTGGGGTGCCAAGCTGCAGCTGGCTTCCATTTGGGGGCGTGGGTGCAGGAGGCTCCCTGGGCAGAAAAGGGAGGCAGGCTCTGGGTGCACCCCAGGGGGCGGGAGGCCCCACAGGTAAAGCAGCACCCAGAGCACGGCCTGGTGAAGTGGGGTGCTACTGCCGCCGTGGCGCACCCTGTCATCCCAGCGGCTCGGGAGGCTGAGGCGGGAAGATCACAGTTGAATGTCAGCCTCAGCAACTTAGGGACACCCCATCTCTAAATAAAATATGAAAAAGGGCAGGGGTGTGGCTCAGTGTTGGGCGCCCCGGGCTCAATCCCTGGTACAAAAACACAAAACTCAGTCTCCTCATCCGTAAAATGGGGCGAGTCCCTTCCCAGAGGCCCACTGAGGACTCCAGAGTCGCCTCCGTCAAGCACCTGCTGGCACCTGGCACCTGCCTTCGCCGCCGTCGCAGCACCAGAGCAGAGGCCTTGGGCCGTCGGAGCCTCAGCGGCTGCCTGCTCCCCTGTTGGGACTGGGACTGCACAAGTGCTGCGGGCCACAGCGCCTGCCTCCCAAGACCTGGTCCCCTCAGGCCGTCCACACAGACCCTCGAGCCCTAGTGTCTCAGGACCTGGGGGTGCGGGGTCTGCAGGGTCTGCATGTGGGTCAGCCGCGCAGGGCACGGGGGCAGGGGACTGGATGTTATGGGTAGGGCAGAAGCTGGGGAAGGCTCTGGGCAGAGGAGGGTCTGACCCAGTTTCTCTGTGGGGACAGGGCCCAGGACGAGGCCGCTGGAGGGGCAGGCCGACAGGGCTGGTGGGAGGGAGGACCAAGCCTGGGCCTCCCGTCCCCCTCAAGCTGAGGCCTGTCCCGTGTGGCAGCCGAGGAACAAGGCTCAGAGAGAGCTGGTGAGGCCCAGGAGGCCCCAGGCCTGGGCTGAGGTCACCTCTGGGCTTCTTGCCTAGACCTGCCCTCCTGACGCTGTAGTTGGGCAGGTGTGGGGACGAACTCCTCCACCCAGACCCCTGTTGAGCTTCATGTCCCTCAAGAGCATGGACAAGCCACCAGCCTTCGCCAGGAGGGTGCCGCGGCGCACGCCTGTGAGCCCATCTCCTGGGGAGGCTGAGGCAGGAGGATGGCAAGTTCAAAGCCAGCCTCTTGAGCCACTTAGTGAGGCCTGGGCCACTCAGTGAGACCCGTCCCTAAAGAAAATATAAAAGGGCTGGGGACGCCCCGGGTCCAGTCCCTGGTACCACCGTCATAAATCACTACAATGAAGTGCCATGGCCTGTGGCCCAGGTGCCACCATCAACCCGTCCTGGAGCTGGGGACAGAGGCTTGGACTTGGAGGACAGCTGAGTCGTCACCAGGGCCTCACGGTGGCCAGATTGGGCTCGGAGCCGCCAGGCCTCCGTCCCAGGTGGAGCGCCGGCCTCTTGGCCTCCCTGCGGGCGGGTGGGCGGTCCTGGGGTCCAGTCAGCGCCCCCAAGACACGTGGGGACGCCGGCCTGGAGCCTCAGGACCCTGCCCGGCCACACAGAGCCCTGCGCTGGCCTGGGGAGGCTCCGCGTCCCCAAGAGCTGGCCTGGGGCCCTGCAGACCCTCCGCTTTGATCAGCTTTGCGGGCCCCGCCCCCCTGCCACCCAGCTGGGTCTTGTCACCGGCACTTGGAATATTAGCTGTCCCCGAGAGCCACTGCAGGCCCCGGCCCCACTTCCTGCAGCCCACGCCCTGACCCTTGGCCTCTGCCCTGGGAACAGACCCCGCCGGCCTCTGGTGACCACCAGCCTCCAAATGCAAATAAAAGCCCAGGCCCCGGGGTCCTGACACCCCCATCCACCCCGGCCTCCCCAGGGTCCTGCGGGCTCTGGTCACCCCCTCAGAGACGCCTCCCTGGCCCGTCCAGCAGCCCCACCCCCACCCCCTGTGACAACCCAGCCCCGCCGCCCCTCCCTCCTGGAGTCCCGCACCCCGTCACCTGCTCACCCCTCCCCAGCACCCACTGGCCTCTGGCACACAGAAGGCGCTCAATAAATAACATGAAAGGCCAGCTCTGGTGGGGACCAGCCCAGGGCCACCCGCCTGACTCCAGCCCCAGGAGCCTCCAGCCTGGAGAGGGGTCAGCCCTTCTCATGGACGAGTGACTGACCCGCCCGGGGTCCAGCCCCCAGGAGCAGGACCGGGTCCCCTGCCCAGGCCCCTTGGTTGGTCCCCAAGGCCCCCACTGCCCTCCAGCCCCCACCCTGCCGGTCACCCCTGCATGGACGGCCCTGACCGGGAGCTGCCTGCACAGGTGTCCGACCGGACGGGCCGGTTCGGGGCGTGTGGGGGCTTTTACCCAAGGGCCTGCTCGGGGTGCCAGGGCCACCTGCCTGCACCTGCTGCACCTGCCACTCAGGCTGCAAGCCCCGCCCCACAGGCCCGTGTCCTCCTCCCTGCTGGGTGCTCTGTGACCTGGGACAGGTGCACTGCTGGGCCCAGCAAGGACAGCAGCAGCAGGCGGGGCTGGCCGGCCTCCCTCCAGCAGCCTCCTCCCCGTGGCCGTGGCCAGCTGGGGAGCTGCGAGCTAGACACCTGGTGGGGGTGTGCAGACCGGCACCTGCTGGGGATGGGCCGCTCCCTGCTAACCACCAATCCTGGAGGCAGCTGCTGTGGTGATCCCTGTTCTAGCTGAGGCTGTGGAGGTTCAGAAACAGAGAGGGCAGGACACTTGACCAGAATCACACAGCAAGCAGGATTCAACCCCATTTGTGTTTTTCCTGTTTCTCCAACAGGTCTCTCCCTAGGGAGTGGATGCTGCTTCAGTCTTTGCTGAAAACCTACTAAGTGCCAGGCACTTAGCCAGGCTCATGCTCAGCAGACAGGGACCGGCAGAGCCCTGCACCAGGTCGGGGGAGGGCATGGATTAGAAGGACATGGCCTCTGGAGCTGACCTCCCAGTGGGGGACAGAGAACCCACCAGCAAAGGCAAACAGCAGTGAGCCAGGACGGGATGCGGCTGGCCCTCGGAGCTCCCCAGGAGCAGCACTGGGGGAGGCCTGAAGGAGGAGGGGTCACCATGAGAGGAGACGGAGGGTCGCGGGCAGCTGGACGGGAGCAGCAGGGCAGGGGGAGGGCAGGGGCAGGGAGGGTGCCCACGGCCAGGAGGACGCCGGCCGGCCTCCGGCTTCCCTTCTGCAACCTGGGCCTGGGAGGAGCCGGGTCCTCGGCCCCTCCTGCTCTGGAGGCCTCGCTGGGCCTCTCCCCGAGCCCAGGGGCCAGGTGGGGAGGGAAATGGGAGCCGCAGCCGGAGCAGGAGCTGGAGCTAGAGCGGGAGCCGGAGCCGGAGCTGGAGCCGGAGCAGGGGCACTGCATCCTGGCCCAGTCCCGGCCTCAGGGAACCTCAGTGTCCCCTGTGACCTGGCCATGGCGCTCTTCCCACTGCTCAGGCAGGTGGCACAGCCTCGGAGCCCCGGCTGGCGCTCAGCAGAGCTGGGTGGCAGCACTGGTCTGGGGCGGGCACGGGGTAGCCTAGTGGGAGCTCAGACCTGCAGGGTGCTGCCGGCCCAGAGCCCCAGAGCCTTCAGTGCCCCTGAGATTCAGAGCAGGAGGCACCAGGGCTAGTCACTGCCCCCCAGATGGGAGCCTGGAGGAACCTGGGGGAATTCAGATTCCCAGCATCCAACTACCCTACCTCACAGAGAGTTTCAGAGAGGGTGAGACACTGGTCTGAGACCACACAGCTGGAAAGGACAGTCGGCCTCTGAGACTTGCACCCAGCTCTGGCAGACTTGAGCTTCTTCCTCTCAGCCACAGCAGCCTCCCCACAGCCCATTCTTTCATTTTGTGTCCAAACAGTCCAGTGAGGTCAGTACTTGCCCTGGGCCTACTGCACTGAAGAGGATACAGGCTCAGAGAGAAGTAACTTGTCAGGGCTTTTTTTTTTAAATATTTATTTGTTTTAGTTCTCGGCAGACACAACATCTTTGTTGGTATGTGGTGCTGAGGATCGAACCCAGGCCGCACGCATGCGAGGCGAGCGCGCTACCGCTTGAGCCACATCCCCAGCCCTTGTCAGGGCTTTTGCAAATTTATTCAGATTCTTATTGAGCACCTACTAAATGCCAGGCCAAAGTAGATGGACAGAGAGCAGAAAAAAATAAGCCTGATTTTTGTGACTTCCCACTACCCCATGGAAAGGGCACGTTAAATCATCCAAGAAGTGATGCTCTACGTCAGGCTGGGGTTTCAACACCAGTCGTCACTTGCTGGCTGTGCAGCCTTGGGCAAATTACTTAACCTCTCTGTCTCTCAGTTTCCTCATATATAAAAAGGGAGATGATCGTAACACCTACCTTACAGGGTCGTGCACAGCTCTCGGCCGGCAGGTGGGCTCTCTCAGCTCCTGTCGGCTGCTCTCTCATGATCTCAGTGCTGAGTGAGCCACGCCCTCAGCTAGATCAGGTGTATCTGTGTCTTTCCGTGACTTCAGAAGTTATGAATGACGATGAAACTCACCCGCTGTGCCACCTTCATCAGCGATAGCTCACCGAGTACTCCTGGCTCACCTGGCAGCCATGATCAGGGCCGTCACAGGCTCCTTTACTCCTTCAGTCTTAACCACCAAGACCCATACCGCCAAGTCCCACGTCATGCTTCACAGTGAGACAGACAGACAGACAGATGTTACAGAAAGTCTAAGAAAGGGCTCACCGTGGCCAAGGAGGCAGTTCTCACCTGGGGAGACAGACACCTGTTGTCTCTGCAACTTGGAGGCCCAGGCAGGAGGATCCCAGGTTCAAAGCCAGCCTCAGCAACCTAGCAAGAACCTACCTAAGACAAGGGCTGGGGTGTGGCTCAGTGGGAGGGCATCGCCCAGCAGGTGCGAGCCCTGGGATCCCCCAGCACGTGCCACAGCGGGGGGCACTGTGGAGAGCAGGGAGGGCCGCACACACAGGGTCGCCGCAGGTGGTCAGCTGGGTGACAAGCCACCAAGCTGGACAACAGGCGATTTCGAAACGGGCCACGTCAGTCAGGGAGATAGAGCTGGGCTGGAGCCCCGGGGACAGAGTCAGGAGTTGGTGGCCTGTCGCTCTGTGACGCGCTTGCTGGATGGTCTGATAAGAGGCCGGGTCAGCGTGCCACTGACCGCAGTCCCAGGTGCCTCCCTTTACATGTTCCGGGGGACGGTGGGTCGCCCGTGGGCTGCCGTGTCCGCAGCATGCAGCACGCCCGCCACCCATGTGCCTGTGATTTCCTCTGATGAGTTCTGGTGGCCACTGTCCCGACGTGATTGGTCCATTTGTCCACGGAGCCTGACATTGTGCTGGGCAGGGGGTTCTTCTCTCCAAGAAGTCCTGGGTGTCGACCTGGTGGCCATCTGTGCCTGGACACGTCCCCCTCCTTCCTCCTGAGCACTTGGGCTCAACGGGTCAGCTGAGCAGGGCGCGCACTGTGATCCCAGCAGCTTGGGAGGCTGAGGCCAGAGGATGACGAGTTCGAAGCCACACTCAGCAATTGAGCGAGACCCTAACCGACTTAGTGACAGCCCTAAAATAAAAAGTAAAAAGGAACCAAACGTGGCTCAGTGGGAGATCCTCTGGGTTCAATCCCCAGTACAAAAAAAAAAAAAAAAAAAAAGAGTAGGCCAAACAGCTACTTTATATACTGTTGAAATGGGAGACCCAGCAGGGCAGAGCCTGCTCTCCATATTCCTGTGTATCTGGAAACTGGGGACACAGAAATGACAGAGATGACACGGTCGTGCCCCCGTGGGGGTCTGGGGGTCTGACTCCCAAGACGTCAGCTATGGCCCTCCTCCAGGAAGCCCTCCTCCAGGAAGCCCTCCGTGTGGCCCTGGCTGCCAGAACCGGCCTCACTCCGAGACCCTCTCGCTGACCCTCACACCCAGCTGCTCCAGCCACGGGAGCCCGGGCCGCTCGGCTGGGGCTGGCAGGGGCCCAGACACCGTCGGGGTGTCTCGTCCAGAGAGATCCTGGAGACCCACGAGACGGGAGGGCAGACAGGACGGTCCCTGCCTGGGCAGGCCCAGCTCTTCACCACGTGCGCCACCCCCAGGCCTGGCCCAGGGGGACGTGAACACAGGCGGGGGGCCTTGGGACTTCTCTAGGGACATGACAAGACCAACCTTTGACCCCACTGACCAGCAGAAACCCTGGACTGGAGCCCAGGACCCAGCCAGCTCTGAGGGTCAGAGAAGCTGGCTCCACCCCTCGGGGTCGGACAGTGTCCTCGGCCACAGGACTCCACTCTCCTCTCCCCCGTCGCCCCCGTGCCGACTGCCTCCGCTGGGTCCCTGGACCACCTGCCCCGCACCTGCAGGCGCTGTGTCACCTGACCCTCCTGGGCTGGGGCCTAGGGCAGCTGTGGGGCTCCAGGAAGGACGGCCCCCAGAGCAGCCCTGGGGCAGTGCACTTCGCACCCTCTGGCTGGACGAACGTCCCCTCTGACCATGGCAGGGTCTGCTGACTGGCCCCGGGCCTCTGTGCCCCCAGGCCTCTGCCCGGGGGTCTGCACCTTGCATATTTTGCAGATGAGTGTGAGTCTGTGGGCTCTGGGCTTTGGGGCCGGGCGTCTGGACTCGGCCTTCCCTGGCTGTGTGGTCCTGGGCGGGGCCACCTCCGCTGTCCAGTTTCATCCATGAGACCAGACGTGGGCCCGCAGCAGAGCGCAGCAAGAGGAGCCTCCCCGAGTGACGTGAGGTCACATCCCGGCCGCATGTGGACCTTTAGTCCCCACACAAGGATGAGGAGCCAAGGCACAGACGTTGAAGTGCGTGGCCAGGGCCACCCGGCCAGGAAGGGCAGGCCAAGACTTTTTGGGTTTGTTTAGGATTGAACTCCCCACTGAGCCACATCCCAATTCCTTTCTTTTCTTTTTTTCTTTTTTTAATTTTGAGACAGGTTCTCACTAAATTGCGGAGACTGGGCCAAACTTGCAATCCTCCTGACTCAGCCTCCTGAGTGGCTGGGATTCCAGGCTTGCACCTCCCAGCTCAGCGAGGGGTCTCCTTTAACCTAGATTAAATCCCGAGTGGTACAAAACCTCTGCCTGAAGAACTGGGCTGTGGCTCAGTGGTGGAGTACTCGCCCGCAGCCCTGAGGCTCGGCTCTGGGTTCAGGCTCCCAGCTGCAAACAGACAACAGAAACCCTGCCCGAGTGGGGTGCAGGGCGCAGGCCCGGAATCCCTGCAACTCAGGAGGCCAGAGCAGGAGGATGGCAGGTTCAAACACAGCCTCAGCAACTTGTTGAGGCCCTTTATCAAAATCAAATATAAAAAAGGACTGGGGAGGGGCAGAGCGCTTGCCTGGCGCGTGTGAGACCCTGGGTTTAATTCTCAGCACCACATAAAAATGAATGAATACAAATAAGGTCCATCAACATCTTAAAAAATAAAAGATGTGGCTCAGAGGTAGAGCACCCTGGGTCCAATCCCTGGTACCAAAAAAAGAAGAGAAAGAGAGAGAGAGGCCAGCTGCAGCTGAAGTGCGGGAGAGAGGGAGGCAGAGAAGGGGTAAGGACTGCAGAGGCCGCTGCCCGTGACCAGGGGAACAGGGACCCCTTGGGCACCGCAGGGCCCCCTCACCTCTGACCTGGGGATCCTGTCCGAAGGCTGCCCTGGGACCTGGGCCCCCACCCTGCCCAGCCCTCCCCCGGCCTCCCTCCCACCAGGTTGACAGCGGGAAGCTGTGACTCAGGAGCCCGGCCTCCTCCTGCCAGGACTCAGCAGCTGGGCTGCAGCCAGCGCGGCCTGACGTCCAACCTCCAGCGAGTCCTGCCTCGGCCGGCACCTCCCTCCCCAGAACAGGACCCTGGGAGGGCGCTGGCGGGGCGAGGTGGGGGGCGGGCTGGAGTTGGCTGGAGCCGACAGACAGACCCCCTCGATGCTGACACCCCTCCAGCCCCAGAGCTGGGGTCCCCCTTCCTCACCAACGCCCAGCCCCACACACGGCCAGGAAGACCCGGGACGCAGGACACAGGTCACCTCGGGGGACGAGTGCCCCTCACTCCCTCCGGGAACCTCCTCAGATCATCCGGGGACTGGACCTGGTTTCTCCCTCGGCTTCCCAGGGGAAGGACAGAGGTCCAGAGTGGGCTCCGTCCGGATCCTGACTGCACTCTTCGGCTGTTCACCCTTGGGCAAGTGTCCCCACCTCTCTGGGCCTCTGCACTCGGTACGACCCTCCAGGCTGGGTTCTGAGGCTGGGCCCTCAGCCGATGCCCAAAGATGTCCCCACTGTCCTCCGCAGCCTGGTCTGTGCTAAGTCTCAACCAAGAGGCCTGGGGACGCACCCGCCATGCCCACATGGGAATCTCGCCCCGGGACTTCTGCCACCCTGTCTCAGTGACGAGCGAGATCCTGGTCTCCGTCGCCCACTGAGCCGCGCAGCGCAGTCCTGGGGAACCAGCCCCGCCCCGCGCCGGCCCTCCTCGGGGTCCAAGCAGTTTCGGAAAACTAGGGGCTTTTTTCGGATCCTGGTCATCCAGTGCAGCGTGGGCTGGCGGTCTGCAAGGTGGACGCCACCAGCTTCCAGCCCTGTGGCCCTCCAAGCCCTTCTGTCCCCAGCCCCACAAGCCAAGCCCACGGGCTCTCAGCACTGGAGGGCCGTCCCCTGCGACAGGGGGCAGATCACAGCACCGCTCAGCTTTCACCCCTGGGACCACCCCTTGATGGGGACAGAGAGGCCCAGAGAGGTGGACACACTGCCCAATGTCACACAGCCAGGAAGGGGCAGAAAAGGGCTGGGGTCCAAAAGAAGGTGACGCGGAAACTGGCTGTCCCCCCCCTCAGCTCCCCTGCTGGGGACGAGTGGAGAGGCTGAGCCTGGAGGGGGACCCGGCCTTTCCTGTCCCCTCGTCCTGCTACGAGCTCGGCTCATGCACACAGCCCTCTGGGCCCAGGGTCCCATCTGCAGAAGGGCAAAGCCGCGCTTCCCTCCTAGGTCCTGCGGAGAGTCTGCCCCAGGACCCCGGAGGCTTTAAAAGGCGCTCCCAGGAGTCGCCCCAGCCCCGGGCTCCGTCCTCCCGCGGACCCAGAAGAAAGAGGAGATGCTCTTCCAGAAACGTGGCCAGGGCCACGCCCCAGTGGCGATCCGTGGCACGTGCCCTGTCCCTGTCCGTAAGGTGGCACCTCTCAGCCACTCCAGCCGCTGGCTAGAGGGGGACACACCAGGGCTCAGGGCTTCCTGGGGAACTAGGTGGCAGTCAAGGTCGCGCATGCTGCGAAGGGGACCAGGGCACCTGACCGTGGGTCTCACCACAAGAGGGGAAAGCGCTCGGCAGGGTCCGGACACACCGAGGAGCCGTGGCAGCCAGCAGGACGGTGGCGCGCTGTTCAGGGGACGCCTGTCACGCTCGGGCGTGGCATCCAAGGCGAACATCACGGCCATCTCCACTGCCATCCCCCACGGGGCCTGCAGGGTCCCCGTGGCCCCCACACATTCTGCACCCCGTGGGGGGTGAGGGAGACTCTTGACACTGTCATTGTGGGGAAAGAGAGATGACATCGTCCCATGAGACGAGATGCCACAGAGCAGGGGGCACTCAGGGTGAAGCAGGGGTGAGTTTAGCTACGGTCACCCAGGAAGCTCTCCAAGGAGGTGACACACGCAGAGTTCGAAGAGGGAAAGGGAGGACCCAGGTGGCTCCTAAGTGGGACCTCCCCAGCCCTGTGTGGCGTGCCCCGCCTCGGCCCTCTAGGCTGTCCCTTTACTGAGGTCCAGCAACATCCTCCCCAGCGGGCGCCCGGCCAGCTCTGCCTCGGGGAGGGCCTTTGCACCTGATGTTTGCCTGACTGGGAACAGGTCCCCACAGGGCCCCGAAGGCGTCCTTCTCGCCTTTTGGGTCTCTGTTCAAGGAGACAGAACCCTACAGTCCTGCCCCGGCACCTCCCCTTTCATCTATTTCCCTCTTAGTACTTTTCCCACCCAAAATTATCTTCCTTAGGAGTCCATTATCTGCCTCCCCATTAGACCTCAGCTCATGAGGGCCAGGCTTAAAGTCTGGCTTGTTCTCTGGGTCACCCCCTTGGCCATTCCTAGAACAGTACCTGATGGCATACAGTAGGCGCTCAAGTCAAGCACACGTTAACAAACGTGCAGCAGCCGAGGCGAGGAGGCGAGTGGAGAGGAGGCTCAGGCCCCAACAGGAGCTCAGACTCCCCAGGGCTCCAGGGCCTCACTCCAGGCACCCACTGGGTGTCAGAGGGGCCCTGCTTGGTGAGGCCGTGGGGTAGGAAGGAGGCCAGGAGGCCAAGAAGCCCGTCCGGTCCCACCTGTCCCCCCTTGACTGTGCATGTACGTGGTTTGGTTCGGGGCCTGGGGGCTGAACCCGGGCTTTACCACTGAGCCACACCCCAGCCCTTTCCACTTTTGGAGACAGGACCCACTAAGCTGCCCAGAGCCTTGCTAAGCTGCCCAGGCTGGCCTCGAGCGTGATCCCCCTCCTCAGCCTCCTGAGTCACCGGGGTTACAGGCGCGTGCCACCCCATCTGGCTGTCCCCTTCTCCATAATGTCCCCTCCATCCATACGGCGAGGCTCTGCCCACCCAGTCCCCAGCCACACTCTGACGTGCCACCTCTGGCCCCAGTGACTCACAGGGACTTTCCCAACAGGTGAGGGCTCCGGAAAGAGTGGCAGGAAGCAGGGTCCCTGAACCTACCATCCTGAGGTGAGAGAGTGACAGCCCATGGCACAGGAGGCTCTGCTGGAGCCCCCTGCACTCCCGGGCACCCCAGCCCTCAGCCAGGAGGCATGCCCCAGGGCCCCGGGCAGGTGGACCACTGTCCTGAGCCTCTGTGCTCTCCTGGGCAGCGACTCTTGGCCCACGGGGCTAGTGGGAGAGAAGTGGGGCTGAGGGCCGGCCGCCCCCAGGGGCTGGCCGCACGTTGCACAGGACATACTCACATTGTCCACACCCGGGACACACTCACACTCATAGGACGCGGCTTATACTTATTCTGAGGAAGTCGCTGTTGTTCATCTGAAATTCATATTGCCCTGGGCATCCTGGGGGCCTTTTGTTGGTACCGGGATTGAAGCCAGGAGCGCCACGCCCCTAGCCACCCCCCTCCGTGTGTGTGTGTGTGTGTGTGTGTGTGTGTGTGTTGCTGGGGATTGAACCCGGGGCCTCATGCACGCAGGGAAGTGCTCTACCAACTGAGCTGTGTCCCCAACGTCACCCTTGTCCCCCTTTTTTGAGACAGGGTCTCACTGAGTTGCTGAGGCTGGCCTTGAACCTGGGATCCTCCTGCCTCAGCCTCCCTAGCTGCTGGGATTAGAGGGGTGCACGCCCACCCGGCTCCGGGGCTCTTTTTGTTGTTGGTGATCTGGCCCTTGCTGACTCTGGTGGCCCTCATCGGGGGCGACACAGATGTCCCGCAACCTTCCGCAGAAGAAAGAATGAAGAACGGGAGAGTGCGCAGTGCGCAGGCGCGGGTGCTGGCCACCGTCGCCGCGTCCTGGTCTTGTCACTGCGGCTCCGAGGCCCGGCTTCCGAGAACCCCGAGCCCGGCCTCGGCTCGGCCTGCGGCCCGCTGCCCTGGAAGTGACTCACCGGCGGCGTCAGCTTCCAGGCAGCTCCGCCTCCACGTGCTCCGGAGCCGGGGGGACGCTGGCGCGGCTGCCCGCCAAGAAGCCGAGCCCGCGGAGGCGACAGGCCCGTCTGAGCGGGTGGCGGCACCGCCTGGATGTGGCCCCGCCAAGGGCCAGGAGCTGGGCGCGCTCCAGGCTCAGCGGACACCTGCCCGCCCGGCTCCGCTGCGCCAGGGGCGTCCCCCGCCTGAGCCACGCCGGTCCCGGCTCCACTCCTGGCCGCCAGCCCCAGGGCTGGCACCTCCCGGCCCGGCCAGCAGAGGTGGAAACCCGCAGACGGGGGCTTTCTTTCAGTCATTCAGCAAACCGCTGTGGAGCCCCAGCCTTTGTCCCTGGTTGTGGGGAGAAGTGACCCCAGCCCACAGCAAGCACCCACCTGTCCTTCCCTGTGCACCCACCGTGGGCTTGTTGCCACCGCGGCTCTGCCTGGCCTGTGAGGGGGACAGGGTCACAGTGGGAAGCCAGATAGGAAAAGCCAGGGAGTCACCAAACCAGCCGAGCCTGGTCCAGCACACGGGACAAATAAATAAATAAATGTCTAAATGCCGAGAAGACCCTCCCTCGGTCCCGCCTGGATTCCATCAGAGGCTCCAGGTCCCCAGTCCCCCCTCAGAATTCAGGGTCTTTGTTGTTTTTTTGGTGCCGGGCGGTGGAACTCAGGGGCACTTGACCAGTCCCCAGGCCTTTTTGTATTTTAGAGACAGGGTCTCACTGAGTTGCTTAGGGCCTTGCTAAATTGCTGAGGCTGGCTTTGAACTCTCAGTCCTCCTGCCTCAGCCTCCCAAGTGGCTGGGATGACAGACCTGCGCCACCACCCGGCTCCAAGCACAGCTCTTTTTTTTTTAATATTTATTTTTTAGTTGTAGTTGGACACGATACCTTCGTTTTATTCATTTATTACTTTTATGTGGTGCTGAGGATTGAACCCAGGGCCTCGCCCACGCTAGGCGAGCTATCTGCCACGGAGCCACAACCCCAGCTCCCCAAGCACTGGTTTTAGCCTTGAACTTGACTATGGTTCAATGTCCCCACCAAAACCCGTGCTGAGATTTAATCCCCACTGTTGGGTATAAGGAAGAAGGACCAGGTGGGACACTGAGAGGTGATGAAGGCCAAACTGTGGTGGCGCACACCGTTCACCCCAGCAACCCGGGAGGCTGAGGCAGGAGGATCACAACCTTAGTAAAAGGGGGGAAGGGGTGCCCACCAGGGCTGGCGTGCCTGTCACCCAGCAGAGCCCAGAGCAGAGCCCAAGGCACGAGGTGGGACGGAGGGAAGAGGGAAGGAGGGGAAGGGAGGGGACTAGAGGGACGGAGGGGAGGGACGGAGGCAGAGGCAGGAAGAGGGGAGGACAGGAGGAGGGAGTCCTCACCCTCCCCAGTCGGCCAGCGCGTCTGGAGCCAGACCACAGGACTCTCATTTTCTCCCCTGATTTTTCTGCCAGAGGCAGGAAACATTCTCCCCTGGGAAGCTCAGAAATAGCTGAGCTCCAGAGCCAGGCTAGGAGAGGATTCCAGGCTGGAGGAGGGATTTACACCAAAGGGCCCGGCGGCGAGCAGAGGCTGAGGGCACTGCTGGCGCCAGACAGCTGGGGTTCAAACCCCACTTCTTCCCCTTCCTGCCTCTTCAACTTTGGATGTGGCCTCAGTTGCTCACCCACAGAGCAGGAATCAGTAATGGCACCAGACATGGCTGCATTGAGGTATTCAATTTCATCGTCAGGGCTGGGTGCAGTGATCCAAACCTTTAATCTCAGCAACTTGGGAGGCTGAGGTAGGAGGATCACAAGTTCGAGGCCAGCCTCAGAAACTTAGTAAAATCCTCAGCAACTTAGCAAGACCTTGTCTCAAAAAAAAAAATAAAATAAATAAGAAATTAAAAGGGCTGTGGACATAGCTCAGTGGTAAAACTCCTCTGGGTTCAATCCCCAGTATAAATAAATAACTAAATAAGTTTCATTAAAAAGTTCATAATCCAGGCTGGGGATGTAGCTCAAGCGGTAGTGCGCTCGCCTGGCATGCGTACGGCCCGGGTTCGATCCTCAGCACCACATACCAACAAAGATGTTGTGTCTGCCGAAAACTAAAAAATAAATATTAAAAAAAAATTTCTCTCTCTTTCTCTCTCTCTTTAAAAAAAAAAAAAGTTCATAATCCCAGCATCTCTGAAGTCTGAGGTAGATAGGAGGATGAGAAGTTCAAAGCCAGCCTCAGCAAAAATGAGGCACCAAGCAACTCAGGGAGACCCTGCCTCTAAATAAAATATGAAACAGGGCTGGGGATGCGGCTCAGGGGTCCAGTGCCCCTGAGTTCAATCCGTGGTACCAAAAAATAAAAACAGTTCATGGTCGAGGCCCACTTTCTCCGTCTCTGCTGGCTGGGCACCTGCAGGCTCCCGCTCAACGAGTCCGGTGACCCCCAGAACCAGGCCTGGCTCTCACTGGCTGAGAGAGGGAAGTGCTGTGCCGGTCAGTCCTGGTCACATGCCCCACCCCTGAGGCTGGGGCTGGGCCTGCTGGGAACCCTGGGCCGAGGGAGTGCGAGTGGCCAGCAGGGGCCCAGGGAGGACAGGACTAGGGGAGAAGGCCACAGCGCATGTGCCCACACTGAAGTGACTGGGGCCTGCGTGACGAGTTCCCACTGAGAAACAGGAGGAAGGCTCGGAGGAGGTCACTGACTAGCTGGCCTGAGCCCTCTGCTCGCACCTGCACCAGGTGGAAAGCCCTGGCCTCCGGGTCCTGTTTGCTGACCAGACCAACACCCTTGGGCGACCCCTGAGGGTGCCCACCTGAGGCTCTGGGGGTCCAGGCATTGCCCAGAGTCACAGAGCGGGGGAGGGGGGGCAGAGCCAGGGTCTGCCTCCTGCCGCCATCAGCACCAGGACAGGGATGGGGGAGAGGGGACCTGGCGAGGCCACCTTCCAGGAACCCCAGGACCTCAGCTGGCCCCCTAGGAAGCCCCAGTTCTGCCGCCCTCTGGATACAAGGGACCTGCCCAGCAGCAGCCCCAGGGGGGAGGGGGGAGGCCTGGACGGCCCCAGCTCTGCCCCTGAAGTGGGCGAGGACCGGGCTGCTGTCTCCTCTGCCAGGGAGGCTGGGGGGCTGTCCGGACGCTGCTCTGCACAACAAGCAGCTCACACAGCAGCAGGTGCGCAGCTCCGCAGGCCGGGGACCGGGCGCAGCCGGGAGTCGCGGGGTGTGCTGCCCATAAGCCCCTGCACCACCTGCAGGGAGGGCGGCCTCGCGCCACCTCCACTCTGGGAGAAACTGAGGCAGGAAGAAGCTGAGTGGCCTCCTTTCCAACCCAGGCCTGTGTGTCCCAAAGCCGCCTCTGTCCGTTTCTTTCTTATTCTTCCAACCACGCTTGGCCGGGCCTCACCCGGAGCCACCCCTGCTCTTTTTGTGTTTGATTTAGAGACCGGGCCTCGATAAATTGCTGAAGCTGGCCTTGAACTTGCGATCCTCCTGTCTCAACCTCCGGAGCCTGTGATTACAGACTGCCCCGGGATCTTTTTTTCTTGCTGGGCCAGGGTCTGCCATGGAGCCCACCCTCAGCCACCGTCCAGGACCTGCGGGGAACCCAGGCTGGCTTCCAGCACTGCCGCATGTGCGGTGCCCACTGCGCTGCTCTTTGAATGTCCTTCCCTGAATCTGGGAACAGGGTGGCCCAGACTCCCGGGGTTCCACCCTGAACAGCCACCCTGCTGCACCCCTGCCAGGGAAACGGAGGCCCAGAGTGGGTCTGTGCAGGGCCCAAGGGTGCACAGCCTGGGCCGGCTCTGCTTCTGAGGGCAAGAGTCCCCCAGCCCTGTGTCTCCTGGACACAGCCCCTGTCCCTCTCGGCTCTCTCTCACTCACACACCCTCCCCCTCCAGGCAGAGGCTGCCTGCCCCTGGCTCCACGCTGGCTGCGGGACATTTGTTACAGCAAAGTCAGTTCCAGCTCCCACCCTGATGGGGCCAGCAGGCAGGGGGCTTCCTGGCCCCCGCCCGGCCCCATATGGCCTCCTCCTGGCCCATCTGCTTCCCATTGCCCGGCAGGACCGCTGCGGGGCTGCCAGAGCCCGCCCGCAGGGGTGTGAAGTTTATGTGGCCGGGCCTGGAGCCGGTGGTGACAGGGCCACACACGCGCACACAGACACAGGGGATGCCCCCTGCCACCACCGATGAGCGCATGCGCACACACTTCAGTCCCCACCCACGTGTCCCCACGCACTCAGATTCACATCCTTGCACCAGCTAACAGGAGAGGCCCCTCGAACCCCAGGGACCCCCGCTGAGACACAACCAACCGCCCCCACCCCCGCAACCTGCGCACCAAACCCTGAGGTGCACCAAACCCTGAGGTGCACCAAACCCTGAGGTGCACCAAACCCTGAGGTGCACCAAACCCTGAGGTGCACCAAACCCTGAGGTGCACCAAACCCTGAGGTGCACCAAACCCTGAGGTGCACCAAACCCTGAGGTGCACCAAACCCTGAGGTGCACCAAACCCTGAGGTGCACCAAACCCTGAGGTGCACCAAACCCTGAGGTGCGCATGCGCACTCACAGGCAGCCCACGCCCAGAACACCCCCCCTCCCTGCACACCCGCGCCCAGACCCCCCACAGACCCCGCCCGGCACACAGCACCCCCATGTCCCCCACGCACACCTGCACACCGGCTCTGTCCCAGCACACACACAAGCTGTCCCAGGTGGCACAAAGAGTGACTTAGAGGCCACCTGGTGGGGAAGGGGCCTTGGCCTCCAAGGCACAGGACAGCTGCCCCCCCCCCAACTTTGCTCACCTCCTAGACTTTCCCGGCAGCCCAGGGGCCCCTTCCTCAGAAGGGGCCTGGAGAGGGTGGTCACCGGCTGGGGGCCCGGGGACACATTCAAACCCAGGCCCCCGGACTCTGCCTGCAGTGCTCTCCCTAAATGCCCTGCGGTTCCCTGAGGACTCCCACCCCAGACAGACCTGGTCACCTCCTCCAGGCCTAGGCTGGAATTCAGGAACCCGTGAACTTGGACTGGGGAAAAGGACACGTCTTGAATCTCACCAGCCTCCAGCTAGAATCTGGAATTTCCTCCTGGCAGGCGGAGTCAGGAAGCAAACCACCACAGGGCTCCGCTGGAGGCTGGGAACCGCATCTCCAGGTCCCCTTACCCGTCTGAAGAGCAGACAGCCTCTTCCAGCCCCACGGTCAGGACACCTGGGAGCCAGGCTCCATGGAGGCCCTGGGTTCTGTCCCCAACCCACCAAAACACAAAATCCAACTGGCCGTGTTTATTAGCCTGCTGCCACGTCGTGACACTAAGTGCAGTAAGGAATGACGTGCCTTGGGCCCGAGGTGCAGCTTAGTGGCACAGGGACGGCCTAGCATGCTCTAGGCTCCGGGTTCCAGCCCCGCACCAAAAATAACTTATCACCATACCAAATATTTTAATAACTCTGATTCACTGAACTGGATTTCGTTGGATCCTGTACACTTTCTGTACATCTAAGCCAGGCCAGAGACTAGGGAGGCTGAAGCAGGAGGATTGAAAGTTTGAGGCCAGCCTGAGCAACTTAGCCAGACTTTTAAAATTTTAAGAAAGGGCTGGGGACATGGCTCCATGGTCAAGTACTTGCCTAACATGTCTGAGGCCCAGGGTTTGATGCCCAGCAGTGCAGAATCATCATCATCATCTAACTATGTAACCAGAAAAGGAGTCCATGATGCAGAAGAGGGTACAGGTCCTAGCAAGGCCAGCTACTATATTCTTACACGCTTTTACTGTTGTTATGTTTTTACCATGTTGAGGACTTCAGCAAGGTGGGGTGGCTTGTCCAAGGTCACGCAGCTCTAAATAACCCAGCTGCCGGAATTTGAACCCAAGTGCCTGGCTCAACCTTGAGCTCTTGCTATGCTGTCTGGGTCGAGCCCAGTGTCTGTGTCTGGTCTCAGGAAGAGGATCACGGGGTCTAGGAGGCCCGGGCACACACTCCACCCAGCCTGGAGAGCTGGGACTTCCCAGCGCCCAGGGCAGGTCCAGCCAGCTGCCCCAGCCAGAAGGGAGCCTGTTTACAACGTGTGAGAATTCTCACCCCGGGAGGTGGCAGGTGGAGGGGGCTCCCAGCTCCCAAGACCCTGCCCCATCGGGGTTCTGCAGCAAGTTGAGAATGAGCTTCCCTCTGCAGGGCCCCAGGGGGTGGGAACAGCTGGTGAGCCCTGGAGCCCTCCGCTCAGGTCCCTCTACTCACCTGACCCTCTGCCTGTCTGTGGCTCAAAGAACAGGTTCCCTGCTGTCCCCAAACCAGCCCCCCCCAAAAGGAGGCTTCTTCCTGCTGCACTGTCTGGCTCTGTCTCTTCATTTCTTTCTCCCCCACCATTTCCTGAGCACCTACTGTGTGCCAGTCTGGGAGCAGAGGCTGCAGCTGAGAACAAACCCCCCCCCCCCCCCGCAGCATCCGCAGGAGGTGGGGGAGGCAGATAAGAAACTTGGCACCAAAAGGTGTGTGAGGTGGAAAGGAATCGGGCTGGTGGCTGAGAGAGAGGCGGGAGACAGGAGAGGTCTGAGAAGGCAGCCTTCAAGTGGAGGCCTGGAGGAGGTGAGGGGGCTGCGGAGGTGTCAGGAGCAGCCTCCTGGGGAGAAGGCACAGCAGTTGGAGACGCCATCGGCCCAGGCGCTTGGCTTCCTGCCTTTGCTGAGTCTGGGTTTGAACCTGGGCTGGGGAGGCTGGGGAGGCCCTATCCTGAGGTTTCCTACCTCATCCTCTCGTCCCCCCCCCCTCCAGCTCTGTGACGACTCACTGGGCTCCCACCTCTCCTCCTGCAAGGGGAGCTGCAGGCTCTTTGCACCTGGCCATGTGGCTCAGTGGGGCACTTCCCCACCACCTCATGATACCACCCCCCATCCCCAAAACAGCTCTTCCAGGGCTCCCAGGAGCCAGCTCTGGGCTGGGTGAGCATGACTCCAGTCTCATCCCCAAGGCCACCCCGGGGCCAGGGCCAGGCCACTGCCACCTGTCACCCCTCCCCCTCTGCCTTCTCACTGTGCCCAGCTTCTGTCCCTTTTCTCCCTGATCCCAAACTCTGCTCCCCAGCAGCCAGGAGACCCTTTGTAAAGCTGCTTCCACTTCCCCGCCCCCACCCCTGGCTGAGACAAAACTCCCTCCCCTCAGTCTCCCCCCCAGCCACCCAGTCCTGCTCCCTCCAGCCTCAGAGCACCCCCAGGTCTTCCCAGTGGTCCCAGCTCTGGAGACAGCCTCCTCCCTGCCCTTCTGTCCCCGGCCATGGGACGCTGCAGACCAAGGTCTGAAGCTAAGTCAGTCTGTTCTGAACCCATCGCCTGGCCTGGGGATTCTGTTATAGCAGCACAAACAGAGCGGAGTCGGGGAATGGCCCGGTTTCCTGTCCCCTGTGGAGTGGAGGCCAGGGTGGGAGGCCGACTGTCTGGCCCGCCCTCAGCACCTCCTAACAGAAGAGGAGACGGAGGCCACCCTGGGCTGCGCACTTGCCTCGCCTCCACCCTCAGGACCGTCCTGAGTTCAGCGTGGCTCGGGTCCCCAGGCCTGCCCTCGGTGTCCCCAATGGCCACGCCTCCACCTGCAGCCGGGACTCCACCTGCCGACCCGGCTCACGTTTCCGCCGGCCGCGCCTCGCCCTCCACCGCGGACTCTCCACGCGAGATCAGGGCTGGAGACCGCGGTCTGTGGCCGTTGGGGCGGGGGCGGCGGAGGAGGGGACGCGCTGCCCGAGAAGCAGGAGTTGCTCCGAGTTGCCCAAGGCCACCCGCGGGCGAGTGGGACAGCTACACCGCCCGACCCCAGCCCCGCTTCTCGGAGCACCGACTCTGTGCCCGCGAGCCCTGGGGTTGGCCTGTTGCCTTGCCCTGTTGGGGCTGGCATCTCCGTGGGGGACCACACGTTGGCAAATAAACTCCTAAAAGTGTCAGATGAGAGGCTGGGGGTTGAGGGGGAGCCAGTGAGAAGGGAGGATGGCCAGGGGACACCTGTGGAAGGTCGGAAGCTGTGAACACCTGAAGGAGGGTGCTCCAGGGAGCAGAAACAGCATGTGCAAAGACCCTGAGGCAGGAGCACCCTCAGCCATCATTTCCAGATCAGTTGCTATAGGTACTTCCAGGCCTGGTTTCTTTTCACCCCTTTCAGCCACTCTGCTCCTCCAGGAATCTGTATGACCCCTTCATCCAGCTAAGCAACAGGCTCACAAGGGTCAAGACTATCCAAAATTCCCTTAGCAGGTCAGTAGCTAGGCCAGGATTGGAACCAGGGTCTTTGGCACATTAACATGACAGGTGCAAGGCCGGGTCTTCCTGACCTCTATCCCCATCTTTAGCACAGGAACTGCCCCGGGCAGCGGGAGGGGCAGGAAGGAGGGAGGAAGACTTGAGACTCAGCCCACCTCTGTGCCCACTGGCTGGACTCCTCCTGCTGGTTCGGCTGTAATGGAGACTCAGACAATAAAAATGCCCTTTCGAGAGCCTTCTCTCCGCACCCAGGGCTCCCAGGCTTCTGCACTCACCCTCAGGTGGACCGCGTTACAGGGAGACGAGCTGGGACAGCAGAGAGTCCCTTCCCAAGGTCCTGTGGCCAGCGAGTGGCAGAGCTGGGTGTGGCCCTAACACCCGCACTGCACGCCACCTTCAGACGTCAGGGCCCACTGCCAGCCGCGTCGCCAACCCTGACGTGAAGACCAGAGCCCAGGGCGCGTCTTCACTAGAAACCGGGGACTCTGAGGCTGTGAGCTGCGCTGGGGAGGGAGGCAGAATCTGCTCCTCGGCTGGACGGTGTTTCTCCTTCCACACCCCCACTCGGCCCCCTGACCAGGCATCGAGGACGGGAGGAAACGCCAAGCCCTCCCGAACAGCACCCAGACCTCGAGTCGTCCCATAGAAAACCAGGCCAGGATGTGACGAGAAAAGAGGTCCCCACAGGTACCAACAAAACATCCTTGACAAAGAATTGCATCCAGAAATATAAGGAACCCTCAAAATCCAATGCAAGAAATCAATTAAAAGTGAACAAGCGCTGCCGGGCGCATGTCCACACCTGAGGCAGGAGGGTCACGAGTTCTAAGCCAGCCTCAGCAATGGAGAGGCCCTAAGCAACTCAGTGAGACCCTGTCTCTAAATAAAATACAAAAAAGGGCTGGGGGAGTGGCTCAGTGGCCGAGTGTCCCTGAGTTCAATTCCCAGTACCAAAAGAAAAAGAAAAAGTGAACAAGCCCAGCACAGTGGTATACACGTGTAATCGCAGTGATTTAGGAGGCTGAGGTAGGAGGATCCCAAATTTGAGGCCAGCCTCAGCGATTTGGTGAAACCCTGTCTCAAAATAAAATTTAAAAGGGCTGGGGATGGAGCTCACAGGCAGAATGTTTCTGGGTTCAATCCCAGTATCAAAAAAGCCAAAATTTTACAATTTTTGGAGGGGTACTAGAGATGAAGTCCAAGGGTGCTTAACCACTGAGCCACATCCCCAGCCTGTTTTTATATTTTTTGAGATGGAGTCTCACCAAGTTGCTGAGGCTGGCCTTGAACTTGTGAACCTCCTGCTTCAGACTCCCGAGCTGATGGGATCGCAGGCGATGGCGGCCGGCTCACAGGGTGAGAGATCTGGACGTCATAGGTCCTCACTGATGAAGACAGATGAATGGAGGGTGTGTGACTTCACCAGACACTGGGGGATGCCAATTGAGACCGCCACCAAATAATACCTCCTGCCCAGGAGGGAGGCGGGACTTCCTGGCCGCCCTGCCTGCACCTGGGGGTGCGAGACCGCGGCCACTCTGGGAGGGAGTTTGCAGGTTCCTAAAGAGCCCAGCACAGGCCCGTACAGTCGGCCATTGTGCTCCCGGACTTACCCAAGGAAGTGAGGACAGGGGCCCCACAGGGACTCGCCACCACCACCGAGTTTACAGGCAGTTTATCTGTTATGGTCCCCACTGGCTGGGACCCCAACGTCCACCCACCCGTGGTGAGTGTTCTGACCACCCAGGGCATCACTGGGCAGTACATTTTTAAAGAAGGATGAACTATTGTGACCCACTGTGACGGGGACAGATCTCAAAATACTCAGGCCAGGGAGGGAACCAGACCAAGGCGGAGCGAGCGCGGGGAACTGGGCCTGGGCTCTGCAGAAGGGCGGCTGGTGGCGGGAGGGAGAGGAGGCGGGAGGCAGGAGGGACTGTGGAGGGGCTGAGGACCCTGGGGGGTGGTGTTCCCGGGGCTGACTGGGGGCGGTTTCAGGCCTGTGCCTTCTGGGTGGCCGTCAGTTCCACCCTGAGAAAGGCGTCTCTCTGTCCCCCCGCCACGCGGAAATCAAACACCAAAACAGATCACAGCTCGGGGCTGGAGAGGACGTGGGCCAGCCAGGGTCACCGCAGCGCGGGGAATCGAACTCGGTGCCCGTCACTGAGAGCCCCAGCCCTTTTTATTTTTTGAGATAGGGTTTTGCCCAATGGCTGAGGCTGGCCTCTGGCATAGCTGGGGTTACAGGAGTGTCCTCGGTGCCCGGCCAGGTTCTGTTCTTGATGGTGGTTCTGGTCACCAGGTGAGCTCGCTTTGTAAAAAGGCTCGGAGCTGCCAGGCGGGGTGGGGCACGCCTATAATCCCAGAGGCTCAGGAGGCTGAGGCAGGAGTAAAGCAAGTTCGAGGCCAGCCTCAGCAACTCAACAAGACCCTGTCTCTAAAGAAGATATTTATAAGGACTGGGGCTGTGACTCAGTGGCAGAGCACTTGTCTAGCATGTGGGAGGCCCAGGGTTCGATCCTCAGCACCACATAAAGATAAATAAACAAACAACAAACAAACAAATAAATAAATAAATGTATTGTGTCCATCTACAACTAAAAAAATAAAATATAAAATAAATCCCTGCTCGGCCACAGTCGCCTGGGGGTGGGGCCCTGGGCAAGTCCCTCCCCTGGGGACTCTAGACTGCTAGTTCCAGCCACGGTGTCATGGGCTCTCCCAGAGACTGTGGTGGGGCCCTCCAGTGCCGGGCTCCAGAACCAGTTGTTCAGCCTGAACCAGGGTCCCCAGCAGACTGTCTCCACAGGCCAGGGTGGAGAGGGAGCAGGAGCCAGAGGACGCAGCCCACCCCTCCTCCAGACCCTCCATGGCTCCCTACTGCCCTAGTTTCCACCAAGGTGGTCCACGACCTTCTCCAACTAATCCCACACATATTGAGTCCTTGCCCACCATGTGCTGGGCTGCACCCATGCTATTCCTGGCCTCTCTGAGCCCAGGGTCTGAGCGGTAGGGGGACACAGAGGTCTGGCTGCGAGCCGTGGGCCTGGGAGAGAAGGAGGGTCCACCAGGCAGCCCCTGGGTAGAGATAGAAAGACTGCATCTGTTTCGCAGCCTCCTCCATGTCCTCTCCCCAGGGTCCAATGCTGTCCATTGGCACCAGCCTCCACCCAGCAAGAACTGGAGCCCTTCCTCCGCCGGTCCCCCCGCGATCACGCTGCAGCCCACGCCCAGCCACAAAGACACCTCGGCCCCTCTTCCTCTGCTGACTGGCCAGGAAGCCTCAGCCTGCAGGTGCCGCCTCTCCTGTCCACTTCCTGTCCTCCCCTAGCTCGACTCCCACACAAGGCCAGAGGGAAGTCAGGTTGTGTCATGCCTCTGCATAAATCCCCTGGTGGCTTCCCGTGGCTCAGAATAAAATCCAAACACCTGGTGCTTGGCCGTGGCCCACAAAGCCCCACAGGGCCAGCCCCTTCCCGCCTCTCCTTCCCCAGCTCCCCCTTCTTTCCTCACCAGCCACACTGCCCACAGCCACCCCAGGGCCTTTGCGCTTGCTGTTCTGGCTGCCTGCATCTCCACCTCTGCCAAAGTTCTCCCAGAAGCTCCCCTAACGCCCCAGACTGAGCTAGCTCCCCTGCGGCTCTCCCACAGTCCATCTGCAACATGGTTCCCCTCCCTGAGACAGGTTCAAATCCTGGTTTAGCCATTATCCCCAGGGGGAGAACTTGGGCAAGCGTCTCCTCCCTGGGACCTGGTGTCTTCATCTGTCACATGGGAGTGTGATAGCAACAGAGCTGTGCTCCTCCCCAGGGCTGTGGTGATTACCTCCATCCCTGGCCTCCAGAACCAGTTGCTCCACCTTGGCCTCGACCCGGCCCCCCAGCTCCTGGCTCACTGCTGCGGGCCAGTGCCTGGAGCAGCCTGGAGCCCCACACCTTTCTCAGGCCCATCCTCAGCCAGAGCAGAGACCCGGATGCAAGTCTGAGCGGTTCACTCCCTGACCCCACCCTGCCGGGCAGTGGGTGGGCACCACCAGCAGAAATCACCCTGGCCCTGGGGCGGGGCAGCCAGGGTTCAAACCCTGTCCAAGGCGGCCGTGGCGCAGGCCTGCAATCCCAGCAGCTGGGGGGCTGAGGCAGGAGGATCATGAGTTCAAGGCCAGCCTCAGCAACGGAAAGGCATTAAGCAACCCAGGGAGACCCTGACTCTAAATAAAATTCAAAATAGGGCTGGGATGTGGCTCAGTGGCCAAGCGCCCCTGAGTTCAATACCTGGTACCTCCCCACTCCACCCACCCCACCCCCCAAAAAAATCCTGCCTGAGCAGAGCCCTCAGGGTGCAGAGAAGCGCCACTCCGGTGTTTCCCAAGGGGAATGCAATCGTGTCATCGTGCCTTGTGCATCTGAGGGTGCTGCGTGTGATCGCATCTGGAGAAACTGTTACCTGAACCCGCTGACGACCCAGGACAGGTGTCCTGCAGGGGGGTGGGGCGGCGGCTGGGCCAGCCTGGCGCGCGGGGGCCCCGGGGTGTCCCCAGACTGCAAACGAGATGAGTACCAGCGGGTGACAGCCGGTGCCTCCGAGGATCCCAACGGCGGGTCCTCCCCTCCGCGGCTCGCAGTCCCCCCAAACCCGCTGGAGCTGGGACATTCTCCACCAGAGCCCGCGAGCCTACAACCAACACGTCCCCAAAAGGGCGAGGTCCCGGGCCAGGGGTGTAGCTGGGGCTGGAGCGCGTCCCACGGATCCCCAGCCCCGAAACGAGGGCCGAAGAGGGAAGGAGGAGCCGGGGATCGCTGGCCACCGCCACGGAGGGAAGCCAGGCTGGGGACACAGGGGACCGTGCGATCCTTCAGAGGATGCCACGGCCACGCGGGCTGCGGAAGGATCTGGGGCGGGGGGGGGGGGGCTCCACCAGGCCTGGGTGTCCCCTGAGGCCCACCGAATGCCCCAAGGGGGAGAGCCACACGGGAGGACGGGGTCTCCAGAAAGCCGCCTGCGAAGTCCCGCGCCGTCCCCTGCAGCTCATGGCTGGACGCTCCTTCGCTCCTTCTGAGCTGAGGCCCTGCCTCTCTCCGGCGCTGTCACCCCACACACCTCCAGGTTCCCTGGAAGGTCACTCGCCCCGCAAGCTGCTCTGCAAGGTGAACAGTCGCGTTTCTGGGAATAACGGGCCACCATGGGATGGTGGGTGGGCTGCCCAGACTCAGGGCTGAGGTGGCACCAAATGCCACCCAAGCATCAAACCTGCAAGTGACAACACCTTCAGGGGACACGAGGTGCCCCCTCTGCTCAGCCCTCTACACCCCACACTGTGGGCCTGAGGGAGGGCTGCTCTGTTTAGGAAGAAAAATAGCCCCGCGGTGGCAGCGCCATCCCAGCTGCTCAGGAGGCTGAGGCAGGAGGATCACAAGTTCAAGGCCAGCCTCAGCAACTCAGGGAGGCCCTAAGCACTTATCTGAGACCCTGTCTCAAAATTTAAAAAGGGGCCAGGGGTGGGGAAGTGGCTCAGTGAGCTGCGGCAAAGCCCTTGGGTTCAGTCCCCAGTGCCACAGAGACCGAGAGAAACAGCTGAATGTCTTGGAGAGCTGTCCTGGATCTGCCACGAGGCTCTCAGGACACACAAGGACCCAGTGGACACTCCAGTCAGCTGGCCGGGCGCTCAGGTTGTCCACTGCTCCGCTGCTTTACATCTTGCTCTGGGTCAGGGGCTGAGTAGGTTTCACTGACCTGCTTGCAGGGGCTCCTCCAGGGGCTCCGAGTGAGACATTGGTGGCACTTGGACCACAAAGGAAAGCCCCCAGCTTAGCCCAGGCCATGTCCTGGGGCAAAGCTGGGCATCCCCGCCCCAGGCACGGCCCTGAGTGACAAGGGCTCAGCTCTCCCTGCTGCTGCCGTCTTGGCCCCACGGAAGCCTTGGGCCTGGGCGCGCGTTGGGCGAGCGGGTGGGGCACCAGGCGCCCTGGCCGGGCCCCTCCAGTGATGGAGTGCTGTTTCATTTTCTTTGTTACTCGCTTTTGCAGTCAGTGCTGGGGACTGAACCTGGGCCCTGCTCCAGCTGGGCAAGCCCCACGGCTGAGCCACCTGCGCTGCCCTGAGGCTGCACTCCCCAAGGCCCAGCAGTTGGTGAGTGCTCACGACTGGTTCTGCACCACCCCCACCCCCCAGGAGCAGCTGGCCATGGAATAAGGGACATGGACACCCAGAGAGGTCGAGCACCTCGCGACTGCTCACACAGCAGGAGGGCCACGAGCAGGGTCAGGACCCAGGCAGCCGGGCTCCAGCGCTGCCCTGAGGATCGGCGTGGCCAGGGTCTGCTGGCTTGGCCTGGCTGCTGCTGCCGGCCTCCTTGCTCCCGCTCCTTCTCTGCCTCCCCTGCTGCCCAGTGGCCTCCTCCTCAGCTGCCCTCCCGGCTGCCAGGCTTGCTCTCCACTCAGCCGCCCCAGGGACCTTGCCAAAGGACAGGCCGCGCAGTCCCCTCCCATGGCTCCCTCATGCCCTGGGGATAAATCCAGACACCCCACCCCCCACCCCGTCAACCTTCCTGGCCTTGGCCCTAGTCCCCACTGGTCCCTCTCATCCATGCCCTGGTGCCTACTCATCCTGCGACCCAGAGCTCACGGGCGACGGAGCTCTCCCCTGAGGCCCTCCACCTTCCACGAGCTGCTGGGCAGGTTCCGACTCACTCTGAGCCTCCTCCTCAGGTCCCTCCTCAGGCCGCAGAGTTTGGTGAGTGAATAAGAAAAGCTCCTGGATCTGTCCCCGGCCCTAAGAAGGGGATGTGAAACCCTTGGACACAGCCCCCTGCAGTGGGCTAATTGTGTCCCACAGAGAGATCTGTCTCTGTGGTGTGCGGTGGCGCCCGCCTATGATCCCATCAGCCCAGGAGGCTGAGGCAGGAGGATCACGAGTTCAAAGCCAGCCTCTGCCACTTAGCAAGGTCCTAAGCAGCTCAGTGAGGTCCTGGCTGGGGATGTGGCTCAGTGGTTAGGAGCTCCTGGATCCGATCCCTGGGGGTGGGCATGGGGTCTGGAGGTGTAGTTCAGTGGCAGAGCACCCTGGGTTCTATTCCCGGTAAGAGAACACTGAATGGATCTGTTCAAGTCCCGATTTAGGGATTTACGAAGGTGACCTTATTTGGAAGTAGGATCTTCGTAATGCGATCAAGTTCTGATGAGATCCTCGTGGATGAGGGTGGCCCCAAATCCAATGACTGGTGTCACAGGACCCGAGAGGACACACATAAAGAGGAGGCTTCAAGGAGCCCCCCCCCAGCCTCACAGGGAGCACAGCCCGGGGACGTCTTGACCTGGGGCTCGGATCTCCAAGACTGTGGGCCGAACCCTCCGTGGCGCTGAGCCGCCAGTTCGTGGTATTTTTAGAGCCACCTGAGAGGCCAATATATCACCCAACTGGGGACCTCAGAGGGCGCGAGGCCCGAGCAAGCGGGGCAGAGGGAGTCTGGCTGAACCCCATCCTGCTTGGTGGGCGCCCTGCCCACGGGAATGCCTGGTCTAGCCTCTCCCAGTGTACAGGGGCCACAAGAATACCCTGCCCACCAGGGACCGGGCCTGAGCCCTTTTTCCTGTGTCCTAGGCACCCACGCTTGCCTCGCTGGTAAAGGCTGTGCCTCATAGCAGGGTTTCTAGAAGACAGACAAAATGGACCCCTCTGCTCAGCAGATGCTAACAGGCCAGGGCTGTGGGTAAAGACCAGACTTCGCTCTGCCTCATTGGAAAAGCTGTAGGGGCTGGATGTGGAGGCCTGCGACTCTGGAGGCTGAGTCAGGAGGGTCCCCAGGAGGCCTCAGTAACTTAGCAAGGCCCTAAGCAACTGAGTGAGACTCCGTCTCAAAACAAAAAAATTAAAAGGGCTGGGGCTGGGTCTCAGTGGTTAAGCACCCCTGGCTCCCATCCCCAGGCACATCCCCAAGATGTGTGTGCCATCACATCTTGCTGGAGAGCATGAGTTGCTCACGGTACTTGAGTTCCATATCCCAGCTTTACATTTTTTTTAAAGAGAGAGAGAGAATTTTTTAATATTTATATTTTTTTAGTTTTCGGCAGACACAACATCTTTGTATGTGGTGCTGAGGATCAAACCCGCATGCCAGGCGAGCGGCTACCGCTTGAGCCACATCCCCAGCCCTACATTTTTTTAAATGAGAAAATAAATTCCCGTAACATTATGAAATGAAAAATTGAAATCAGAGAGGAGTCGGGGCACCCCAGATCCAGCCTGATAGAATCCCCCATCCCAGCTCAGGGAACACCATGAGTCACCTCTAGGTCACTCATGGGGCCCAGCTGTGCCCAGAGGTGGCCCTGGCCCCAGACCTGCCTGCCTGGACACTCGCACAGAGGTGGCTTTACAGCCGTTTGTTTCCTGGACTTGGTTTTAAAGATAATCCCAGGGGAGGGTCTAATGGCCCCACCAGACCCCGCAGCTCCCTGCCGGCCTCTCCCCCAGCCACAGCCCCAGGCCGCTGCCCAGACACCAGGCGACTTCCACCAGAGAGCCAGCCAGAGGAGTGGGCGGCGGAGTGAGCCGCTCGCCCGAGCTAGGCCACCGTCCCTGAAGCATCCACCAGGCCTCTGAGGGCCTCCAGCAAGGTGTGGGTGAGGAGAGGGACAAGGAGCCTCCATGGGGAGAATCTGCCAGGGCACCTGACCAAGTGGTCCAGGTGACATCAGCAGAGGGACCACCAGCCCCCTGGGGACCCCTGCCCTGGGAGAGACACCCTTGCCTCTGCGGTCTGCCAGACCTGCGCTGTCAAATTGAATTGCAGGAAAGCCCAGACCAAGGGACCATCTTGCGACAGCTGGCCTGGACCCTTCACAAGTGTCAAAACATGAAGGACAAGACAGGCCAGGCTGGGGGCTGCCCAAGACACAGGACAGGGGATGCTCCTGGGACCTGGGTCCAAGCCCTCTCCATCCCCAGCTCCCAGGTGCTGCGCAGGACACCCCAGGACAGTGGGGAAATCTGTCCTCAACAGGACACCCTGGTGTGGAGAGGGGACCCGGATCATAAAAAAGAATCTTCCACTTCTTCTTTTTTAAATTTTAAACATTCTTGTCCCTAGGAAATATATGCAAAAATATTCAGCAGTAAGGGCCGGGGTGCAGCCTTGAGGCCCCCCAGGCCGCATCCTCAGTGTGAGTGTGTGTGTGAGTGTGTGTGAGTGTGAATGTGTGTGAGTGTGAACGGAGAAGACGGGGACACTAAACTCCAACACACTGGGCAGTGTGAACGTAGAAGCCGGCTCCGCGTGTTTTCCATGCAACTTTGGGCGGTTGAAATTATTTTAAAATAAAACATTTAAACAATCTAAAAATAAGTCTCCCTGGACTCCAGTCCTTGTCCCTTTTCATCTCAGTTCCACCTCTCAGAAGCCCTGGAAACCACCTTTATTAGTATGTCGCCTTAAATTTCCAGAGTTTAATGCAAATACAAACAAGGGTGCCGACTCACTGGGCTCCCACCTCTCCTCCTGCAAGGGGAGCTGCAGGCTCTTTGCACCTGGCCATGTGGCTCAGTGGGGCACTTCCCCACCACCTCATGATACCACCCCCCATCCCCAAAACAGCTCTTCCAGGGCTCCCAGGAGCCAGCTCTGGGCTGGGTGAGCACGACTCCAATCTCATCCCCAAGGCCACCCCGGGGCCAGGGCCAGGCCACTGCCACCTGTCACCCCTCCCCCTCTGCCTTCTCACTGTGCCCAGCTTCTGTCCCTTTTCTCCCTGATCCCAAACTCTGCTCCCCAGCAGCCAGGAGACCCTTTGTAAAGCTGCTTCCACTTCCCCGCCCCCACCCCTGGCTGAGACAAAACTCCCCCCCCACCCCCCCACCCCCGCTCAGTCTCCCCCCCCAGCCACCCAGCCCTGCTCCCTCCAGCCTCAGAGCACCCCCAGGTCTTCCCAGCGGTCCCAGCTCTGGTGACAGCCTCATCCCCCAGCCCCACCCACCACCAATCCTCCAGCCTCAGCCTCTCCTGGCCCCTAGCACCGTGTGGCAGAGCAGCTTGTTTTGAATCACGTTTGTTTTCCGTCTCCCCAACTGGAACTCAGGTTCCGTGAGCATGGGGACTGTGTGTCTGTTCACAGCTGTCACCCCAGGACAGAGGGGGGACCCCTCATGGGGCCTGAGTGGCCACCTCTTTATGGTCTCCAGGGGGCAGGTTGCTATCACCCTGATGTGTGGAGGCAAAACTGTGGCCCCAGGAAGGGGGGAGCCTGGCCTCTCCTGACTCCCAGACCGATGCGGTTCCAGGCCTGGGGGGCTCTGGCCTCCTTTCCCAGAGGCCCGTCCCTTGGACACTGTGAAGTTGTTCACTTGCTGGTCTCAGCACCTACTGTGGGTGGCCACAGTGACTCACAGGGACCCACAGGGACCAGGACACAGTAGGCCTTCAGCCAACTGATGCCCAGCCCCCACCCCATCCCAGCTTCCCCTCAGGGGGGCCGGCACAATTTGGCGATTGTTAGAGGACTTTTTTTTCCTTTGGGGAGGAAGGCTGCAAGTCATTAAGGCCCTGGGCCCGCGGGTCACTGTTTCCTGTTTAGAAGAAAGAACCATCTCTCCTTCTCACCAGCCCCCAGCCTGACTCCAGGCCGCGAAGCTCTGGGACGCCTGCTCAGCCGCCGGCAGGAAGCTGGCACCTTCGGCACCTTTTGTGCTCAAAAGGGACACTCATTTTCTCCTGGCCCCAGGAGGCCCCCAGAGGTGAAGTCACCACTGCCAGCCAGCCAGGAGTGAATTGCCCCCGCCAGGCCCCAGCCCAGGTCCTCCCATCCTCTGGGCAGGAAGCTGAATGACCCCTACCCTTTGGCCTGGCTTCTCACCCTCCTGGCTCCCGCCAGCCAATTTCCTTGCATCAAAGGCCATTTGGTACCCAGCAGCCAGACGGAGGTGTGGGCGGCCTGACAGGGAGGCCAGCAGGGCCCAGAGCCCTTGGGAACAGGAAGGACATCCTCTCTCCAGCGGGGAGGGGCGCCAATCCTGCCCCAAAGACCTTCCCTGGCCTGAGCCAGTGAGGACCCAGGAAGCCCCCCCCACCCTCTGGGCCTGCTCAGCTTCAAAATGCCAAAGCAAGAGGAGGGACCAGAGGCGCCAGGAGTGCAGGGGCTTGCTGGCAGCCAAGGGTCTCCGAGCCCCAGGAGTCACACGAGTCTCATCTGCACAAGTTCCCTGACAGGGCAGCTCTCCAGCACATGCCATTTCCAAGGACAAGATTTAAGGCTGTGTCAGAAGTACCAAAGCTCCAGGAATCCCGCCCTCTTCCTTTCCTGAAGACCTTTGAAAATGCCCACACCCGCAAGACCAAGAGGAGCCTCTGTAATATATAAATTAATGCCTTTATTGAACATCAATAAACTGTATATATAACTATACAAAATGTTTCCTTAATACAAGATGTCACTTGCAATATACACACCAGTGTACCTTTAAAAATGTAAACATCGTCCTTGTAGGCCCGCCTGTCAGGGCCCCGGAACACTCTGGGAGACAAACTGGTCAGGCCGAAGCACCCCACTCAGCCCAACAGGCAAGGCCATTACTCACAGTCCCTTTGGAGACATTGTTAAATTGCCCGTGAAACAGGTGTCACCCACCAGGACAAACAGGAGGCTAAAGAGCTGCCCAGGGCCAGGGGCATCCTCCGGTCCATCCTTGTGTTCGAAGCTGCCCTCCAGTGCCCCACAGATGCGCATGGGGGCGGGATTGTTGCATAGTTAGTCACACCTCTGGAAGGTGGCGGAGGGTTCCTTGTGGGAGCAGTCTCCTAAGTGGGGTGGGGGAGCTTCCATTCATCTGTCCGCTCTGTCCTGTTCTCAGCAGCTGTATCCACACAGCCCTGGAGACACGAGCCCAGAGGCCAACTCGGGAAGGCCCAGGAAGCAGCTCCAAGGCCACCTTCGGTCCACTGTCCACAGGAAGGCCGGAGAGGCTCCTTCAAAGCCCATGAGGCCCCCGGGGCGCAACACCAGTCAGCAGCCTGCAAAGTCCACGGGGCCATGCAGCCAGGCATCAGCGGCTTCTGTGGCGGGGCGGCGGACGGGGCGCCTTCCTCCTGGATGGGGGAGGCAGCTGGGGTGGTGGCAGGCTCAGCGGGGGCCACCCGAGCAGCCCGACTCCTGGTGCTTGTGCAGCAGGGACATGCGGGAGAAGGTGCGGGCGCACCTCGGGCACTGGTACTTCTTCACGTCCGAGTGGGTCTGCAGGTGGGCGCGCAGGTTGGATCGGTCAGCGAAGGCCCGGCTGCAGTGGGGGCAGGAGAAGGGCTTCTCACCTGGGGGAGGACAGAGGGAGTCACGCTGGGCGGCGGGGCCTTTCCTGAAGGGCCCTGGCCGCCAGCAGATTGGGCCCAGAGGTCTGCAGTTCACAGGGAGACAGTGGCGTTCCTGAGGGACCCGGAGCAGTATTCTGGCTGCTCTGAGCCTCCTCTCATCTGTAAAATGGGGCTCACTCCCACTCACGGGGTTGGTAACCCAGAGAAGCAGGACGGCCACATGCTCTTCCCGTCACCAGGGACCTGGGAAACTCTCAACAGATCAAGACTCAACACTTTGATCCTTCTGTGGTCCTCATATTAAAGCTGGTGCAACTAAGGCCCAAAAGTTAAGGAGCATTTTTGGGGTTACCCTGCAGGGCTCCTAAGCCCTTGATTTTGACCAATGCACATACTGCTCTTGGTCAGGAGAAGCTTTTTACTAATCCTGGAGTCAAACCTTAATTTACACTGGGGACAAAGCTTAAGAGCTGGCCTAAGACTACTCGGGAGCCTGAGGCAGGAGAGTCACAAGTTTGAAGGCAGCCTGGACGACTTAAGGAGACCCCGTCTCAACGTGAACTAAAAAAGCTCAGGGGCAGAGCACCCCCGGGTTCAGTTCCCAATCCCACGTGTGCATACACACTCGTCCACATGTGCACGCACACTCACACATGTGCACACAGAAAGAAGAGAGTGAAGAGGCAGCTTAGGAGGCTTACCTCAGCGCTGCTCGGCCACCCTCTGGTCTGGTTTTGCGCTGAGGTCTAACCCTTCTGTGCTTTGCCAATGAGCTACATCCTCAGCCCTTTGTTTGTTTACTTTGAGACCCTTTTAGCTAAATTGCTGAGGCTGGCCTTGAACTTGCGATGCTCCTCTCTCTTGCTGGGATCACAGGCATGAGCCACTGAGCCCGCTTCCCTCATCACAAGGCTACTGGACTATCCGCCCCCCATCAGGCTGAGTCCCAGAGGGCAGAGGCCTCCCTTAAGTGCATTCCCAATTGAGGCTACAGAAACCTGCAGCCCAGACACTCCACCTCCCTGGCCAAAGATGTGGTAGGAAGTCTTGCACGGGAGGCAATACCCCTCAGGATTAAGTAGGTGCTCAATAAATGCATGTAGAATAAATAAACCGGCTTTTAATAAAAGGAATCAAAGATAATGCCTTTTCACAATCCCTGCCCCACCAAGAGGATACAGTTTCCAAAACAGTGACAGTGTTGTGACATTTTGTTTTTCCTTAGGCATATAGCTTTTCCAAATAAAAAGTCCTAAGGCTAATTCATTAAACAAAAAAGAACGGGATTCTCTAGCTCCCAGCCCCAGCCTGATATGCCCACAGGCCATGACCTATCAAATTCCAATGATGGCATTCAAGAAAAACTGAGAGTGCATTAATCCCATCACCTACTGAGTGCTCGGCTGGGTCCTTGCTGGGAGGGCGGCCAGGACAGGTTCCAGGGGCCCCACCCACTCAACAGGTTGCCACTGGGCAGCCAAGAGCAGGCTCCGCCCACAGGACCACACAAGGGGAGGGGGAGGAGAGAACTCGAGATGGGGGGCTGCACCGGCCACTGCCACTACTGAACTAGCCCTGGGGCCGCCTGAAGGGTCTGATGGTGGCCTTCTCCCAGGTCCCAGTAAAGCTCTTCCTCATTCACACCCTGAGAACTAGGAGAGGACCAGGGGGACGAGAAGAGGACAGAGCCCATCAGTGAGCTGGGGACCAGGGCCCATCCCCCAGTTAGTGCTCAACCAAGGAGGAAGGGATCTTTTAGGGTGTGAGGGGGTGTGGTGGGGTCCGAGTGCACCACAGGACCCCCTCAGACACCACCCCACCCCACCCCCACCCCCACCCGTCTCCAGACGCCTTTATGGCGCTCCGGCAAGTGTGAAATCGGCACCAGGCTGGCGGGGACAAAGGCTGCTGAGGGGGGCACTGTACATGCGATACCCCCGGGATTAAGGGGGCCTGTCACACCATGGGCCAGCAGCTGCGGCGGGAACAGGTGCTGGGCACCACTGCCCCGTGCACCTGCTCCGCCCTTCCCACCCACCCACTGGGCCCACCATCGAGGCACACAATGGGGTCCTCCAGGACAGCGAGGTGCATTTCAACGGCCTTTTGTGTCTGAGCCAGGCCTTTACATTAAAATGTCCGGTGGGACAGGGGAGGCTGGCGGCTCCCGGAGAGCATCCTGAGGGCCTCAACACCCCCAAAATAGGGCCCCCATTAGCTAGGCAGGCACCAGGAGAAAAGGCAGCAGTTGAACCTTTACATGTTAAAATCAGGACAATCTGTGCACAGAGAGAAACAGTCGCTAAGGAGACCTGCGAAGGGACAGGCTCCCCCAGACCACCCCCCTGACCCTCACTGTTGAAGGTCAGCCACCAGGACAGGAAATGACAGAGCTCAGCCTCCAACCTGGCCAGCTTGATCCCAATGCTCTCATGACCTTTGAACTTCCTCTCAAGTCACCCTCCAAGGATCACCCCCAAACACATCAACCTCCACCATTCAAGATCTGAAAAGGAAGGGTGCCTGCCCTTTCCTCATTTCTGGGAAGTTTTCCGTGTTGAAGTATTGTGTTTTTTGCAGACTGAGGACCAAAATCCCAGGAACTCATGCAGGCTACTGCCACTGAACTATGTACCAGCTGTTTTTTATTTTTAATCGTGGCCTCACCAAGTTGATTAGGCTGGCCTTAAACTTATGATCCTCCTGCCTCAGCCTCCCAAGCAGCTGGGATTAGGGTGTCTGCCACCACACGCAGCAGTCTGTATTCTGTATTGTTTTTTTTTTTTTGAAGGGATTGTGTTTTTTATCAGCAAAGTTGTTCCCCGATCTTCATGGTGGAATTGACTCAGGGTGAGGAAAACAGACCTAATAACCATAATTATAAACCATTATTATAAAGTGATTAGCAGTCTTAATAGCTACCCTACAAGGCATGTGCTATCATAATCCTAAGGCTCAGAGAGGTTAAATTGCTTAACCAAGGTCACACAGCATAGAAGCAAAGCAAATACCAACTACCATTTTTCTGAGAGCTTATCATGAACCAAGAGCTTTGCTCTTTCCACAGGCATTCTTTCATTTAACCTATACAGATACCCCACAAGGTAAAATGGGTATACTCATGCCCATTTTAGAGATGAGAAAACTAAGGATCAGAGAGGTGAAACATCATGGAAAGTTTAAGGAAGTTCTCAGGCAGGATTTAGGGCAGTGGTGGGGGGTACTGACAACATCCTGTCTGACTGAGGCAGGGTGGTTTGTGGGAGGAGGAGCAGGGTGGGTCCCTTCACACCTGGCCATAATAGCAAGGTGTTGGGTGAACTTTTCCCATATCCAGCTCCAAAATATTTAGCTAAGAAACTGCAGAAGAACCTGCCCATCAGCTTAGCTGATGAATGCTTCTGCCAAACATTTCCAAAGGGCCAGGTCCCTGAACTTGAACTAAGTTAGAGCCTTAGTTTCCGTGATGTCAAATTAAAAAAAAAAAAAAAAAAAAAAAGAATTAAAACGAACAGGAGAACAGCAGCCCAGAATCACAAAAGCCGGTCAGAAGGGTAGTAACCTGCAGGGATACTTACCAGTGTGGGTCCGGACATGGCCCTGCAGCAGCCAGGGCCTGGAGAAGGCCTTCCCACAGGTTGCGCAGACACAGGGGAGAGTGTGACTCCGAATGTGCATCTTGAGGGCGCCCAGGCTGAGGTATTCCTTGTTGCAGTACTTGCAGTTGAAAGCCTTGCGAGATTGGGGGTCCTTGGCCACGGAGAGCAGAGCCAGTTGCTTGGGCAGTTGGCCCAAGCCTGGGAAGGCAATGTAGGCCTCAGCCTCCAGGGAAGAAGTGGAGGTGGAAGAGAAGGAGGAAGGAGCTGGAGAGGGTGGGCTGGGGGGCTGCGAGCCCTTCCCGCTGTCCTCATCAGACAGGGAGGTCAGCTCTGCTGCCTGGGGGTTCTCCTGGGGCTGCAGGGAGGCCCAGCCAATGGGCTGCGTGTGGGGCGCTAGGAGACAGTCCCAGATGAGGGTGGGCAGCGAGGCGGTGGGGTTGAGGACCTCAGGAGGTGGGATGGCAGCCAGCAGGTGGGCCTGGTCGTAGGGCTGCTGGAAGGTGAACTCTGAGGAAGACAGAGAGGGACAGGGTCAGACATCAATTAAACTTTCAATCTGTCAACAAACATCAGCCCACTGAGGGCCACTACTAAGGACAGAGGCGGTTCCTGCCCTCCCACGCCCTTGCTCACCCAGGACACCACACCTGTGTCTCCTATAAGACAGACCCCCGACTTCCCAGCCCAGCTCGAGGGGGCCATTCCCAAGCCTCCCACTTCCTGTGTCTCCCAGGTCCCCAGCCCAAAGTAAGACCCCCAAGCCTGGTCTCAGCCCAGCTACCTGCAGATCCCCCTTCTACACCTCTCCTTCCGCCCCTCCCCCAACCCTCTGGACTCCGGACTCTTCATAGCCACTGGCCAGAGGACTCTCCTGGCACAGCCTTCTCCCCTGTCTACACTCGCGGAGCTTCTCTGCCTCTCGCCCCCCACGAAGCCTCCTGTGCCCACAGCACAGCCCTCCACCCAACCGCCAAGATCCGAGGCTCCAGATCCACCTGCCCCACGTCTCCGGAGCCCTGGCCTTTCTCCACAGGACATCCCTCGACTCAGTGTGGTCCCAGGACCTCTCCCTCAGAGGCCCCCCACGCCTGCGTCTCCCGAATCCCTCTCCGGGTCCAGCATCTCTGCTCACCGGGAGAAGAGTCTTGCAGCTCGCTGTAATTGGGCTTCCGGCGAGGGACCGAGGGCTTCCTGACGAGGAAAGAGCGCGGCATGGTGGCTGAAGCAGCCGGGGTCGCCGGGTCGCGCAGGGGCCGCAGGGAACACCACCCGCGAGGCCGTGCAGCGGCGCTGTGAGTGAAGAAGCCCGCTGCCTCCTTTAAATACCCAGCCTCGGGGCGGGGCCATGAGCGCCACGCCCCTTTGTCAACGCAGCACCAATCGGAGGCGCGCGTCCGCCAAAGGCCACGCCCCAAGCAGGTGCTCGGGGGACGGGCTGGGTTCGCGCCGCGTGGCGCTGGGCGCCCGGCTCCGGGCTGGTTCCACTCCTCCGAGGCAGGCTGTCGGGGCGGGACGCCGGGCGCTGGGAGCCCTCGCGAGGCCGGACTCCCGCCGGACACCCCGTGCTCGCCAACTCAGCGCCCCGCGTTTGAGCGCCTCTGGTGCCTGGGACCCCAATACCCGACCTTCCGAAACCTGCCCGCGCCCCGGGCTCTGGAAGCGGGCGGAGAGGTCCTCCTCCGGCCGGCACCTCGCAAACAGCGTGGCGTAGACGAGACAGTGCACACTGCTGGGGCGGATGCGAGGAAACCGGCCCGCGCCGTGGCTGCTGGCCACGTGAAGGGCCACCGGCTTTTTGCAAAGCAGTCTGGCGTCGTGTGGCCAAAATGCGCTCGTCCCTTCACTTGGCCCTCTAGGAGCCAGGCACTGTCCCTGGAGCTGCGGCGGCACCAGGGTCTCTCCCCCGGGGAGCTCCTCGGTCGGCGGGGGAGACAGACGAAGTAAACAGGATTATAACGCAAAGGGAGCTGGGCTAGATGGAGGGGGGCTGGGGGAGAGACAGGACGCTGTGACCGTCTAGAGGCTGGTCACCTGACGGGGTGGGGGCGCGCGACTTTCCAGAGGAAGTGAGGAAATATGGAGGGGGAAGGCCCGAGGTAAGAATCAGTAACTACTGCAGAGCCACCGAGCTGCTCCCGGGGGTGGGAGGAATCAGGTTTGCCCGCCTCCAGGGCTTCTGAGTAGTTTGGACTTTGCCTCAAGGGCACTGGGGAGCCAAGGAAGGATTTGCAGCGAAGGAGGGACCTGTTTAGAGTTTCGTTGGGAAAGATGGCTGTGGGCAAGCCTAGGGCAGAGGCAAGCCCTTCACCTGAGAATCAGAGGCCTGGTGTCTCAAGGATCCAAGAAGCTCCACAGAGGACACCGTCTGATTGGCATGTGGGATGGGCCCCGTGAGGGAGAGCTGCACTCGGGTTCCAGCTCCCCTGTGAGGTGTGCCGGGCCCTGGGGTGGCCACAGAAACAAATCCCAAGGCCCATGGTACTGGTTTTCACTTGGAAGGCAGAATCATGACAACCTCTAAGTCCTCCCCACACCAACAAGGAGACAGGCAAGTGTCTGGGATAGCAACTGAGAACAAATCACCCTCCCTCCTCTGACTGGTGAGGGATGCAGAACACATCGCCCTCCACAGCCCTTCGGTTCCACAGGAGGCTCCACTTGGAGCCAGAGGGAGCAGCAGATTGCCCCCCCACCACCACCGCAACCCTCACTCAGAGGAAAAGCCCATATCCTTGCCATGACAGCTTGGTCCTGCTGATCCAATCCCTGCTCACCTTCTCTTCAGCTCTCTTCCTCCCCCATGCAACAATGATTTCACCCAACCTCCTCTGTTCCTCCCACATCCCAGCCCTTTCCCACCACAGGACCTTGGCACCTGCTGTTCAACCTCCCTTCTCACCAAATCTCTCTCCCATAGATCTTCACCTGTCTACCTTTATTTTCATTCTTTGTTCCAGCAGCAATTTCACTAAGCAGCCACCCTCATTAGTAATGAGAGAAATGCAAATGGAATCCACAGTGAGATGTCATTTCACGCTCACCAGAAGGACAAAAGCAAAAATTTGATCAATATCAAGTGTTGATGAGGATGTCAGGGCTAGCCAGAGTGTCAACGGGCACAACTACTTGGGAAAAGTTTGACCTCAGTTAACAGGTGACTCCTCTCCCAGCAACCGGCGGCCTCCCAGGGGTTCTCAGCCCTGGCTAGCGCACAGTAGATTTCCCTACAGAGTGTTTAAAAATACTTAAACCTGGGCCCCACCCCACCCCCACATCCTGATTTGATTATCTGGGGGTGGGGCTTCTGGCATGAGCATTTTGAAACATCTCCCTGATTCTTCTAAAGAGCAGCCAAAGTTAAGAACTGCTGCCCAGCCCCAAACCAGACCAAACAAGAGAAGGGTCATTGTACCCTTGGTCCTATTTTAAAAGAAAAGAAATGGATACCACCCAAATGTTTATCAACAGAAGAGTGGATTAAGAAAACTGGAAGGGGCTGGGTTTGTGGCTCAGTGGTGGAGCGCTTGCCTAGCCTGTGTGAGGCACTGGATTTGAGTCTCAGCACCACCTATAATAAATAATAAAGGTCCATCAACATCTAAAAATATGTGTATAAAAAATTGTAATGCAATCCTACAAAAGAGTTCTACCCATAAAGATGAATCACACATGAACTACAACTCCATGCGACAACAGAGATGAATCTCAAACACAATGTTGAGCAAAAGAAGTTAGAAACCAATGCACCACAGATGGCTGGATTCACATGTGGGCCAAATGCGGGCACACTCACCCCAGTATTATTTAGGGATCCACACATACAAGGCAGTAAAACTATAAAGAAAAGTAGAGATCTGGAGGCTGAGGCAGGAAGAACGCTAGTTCAAAGCTAGCCTCAGAAATTTAACAAGGCCCTAAGCAACTCTGTCTCAAACTAAAAAAGCAAACTAGGAAATGTTTAATACAAAATTCTAAATGGGGTTAGGCTGGGAAAGGAGGAGCTAAAAAGAGGTTGCACAGGAGGTTTAGAATTCTGGTGATGTTCTGTTTTCCAATCAGGGAAGCATCTTTATTATTAGTGTCTCTCTCTTTCTTTTTGGAAGTTCTGGAGACTGAACCCAGGGGACTGGACATAGGAGGCAGGTGCTTTATCACTGAGCCACATCCCTAGCCTGTTATTAATCTTTAAACTGTACACAGATAATCCAACCCCGTTGGGTGTGAATGATATAAAGACACATGAGCACACACACACAATATGTGCGAGGCCCTGGGTTTGAGTTCCAAAACCTCGAAAGAAGAAAAGAAAGAAGGGAGGGAGGGAGAGAAGAGCGGGAGGAGAGTTAGTTACTAAGTCACCTCCTCCAGAGAGTATAAAGCCAGACCCCACCCCACCTCAGCACCCAGTTTCTACCCAATTATCCTATTCTGTTATCTTCAAAGCAGGTAGCAGGTAGCGGAGCCTCAATCAGGTGTTTGTTGAATGATTTCCAACCCCACCTTTTCCTAGCTGGGTCACAAAGTGGCTCCCATCACGTGAGGATTTGGGGAAGGGTAAACCAGCCACGGGCCCCCACAAGCTCCAGGCACCCACTGCCTCGTTTTCCATTTTCCCCCAAGGGTTCCAGCACCTGCGCTGGGGAGGGAGGGCGTGGGGACCGGGCGGGTCAGGAGGTGGAGCACCACCCTCCTGGGCTCAGCGCAGGTCCGAGGGACTCAACCCCGTGAGCCCCGCCCTCCCGGGGTCTGCGTGAGGGCGAGGGCGTGGCCCTTCTTGCAGGGGAAGCCGAAGTGACTTTTTTTGTTTTTATTTTTCTTTCTTTATTTGTTTATTTACCAGGAATTGAGGCCCTGAGCCACATGCCCAGCCCTTTATTTTGGGAGAGGGTCTCGCCGAGTTGCTCCTGCCCCAGGTCTGCCCCACTGTCCTGGTCGCGGACCTCCGGCGTCCTCTGCTGGCCGAAGCGCCTCCCGGGGACCTTTCATGGGGGTGAAAAATCAATCCGTTGTTTTGGAGAGGGGTCCCGGACTATTTTATGTGACAAGGCTCTGGAAGGAAGATAAATCTGAACAGACATCTGCATTTTCTTTCCCTCTCCCTCCTTTTCTTTCCTTCTTTCCTACCAGGGATTAAACCCAGGGGCACTTAACCATCAAGCCACACCCCAGGCCTTTTTATTTTTTGAGATAGGGTCTCGCCAAATTGCTTATGGCCTCGCTAAGTTTGAGGCTGGCTTTGTTGTTGTTGTTGTTTTAAATTTTTCGTTGTAGAGGGACACAATACCTTTATTTATTTATACGTGGCGCTGAGGCTCGGACCCAGTGCCTCGCACATGCTAGGCAAGCACTCCGCCACTGAGCGATAACCCCAGCCCATTGAGGCTGGCTTTGAACTTGCTATCCTCCTACCTCAGCCTCCGGAGCTGCTGGGCTTGGGCCACCACACCTGCGACATCTGCATTTTCTACAGATGCCAATCCACCATGAAAAGCAAAACTGAAAATGTGACTTACAATCAACAACCAAAGAAAAGTGTTCAGTACTATTTTTCCCAGTGTCTTTTTTTTTTTTTTTTTTTGAGGTGGGGTACCAAGGATTGAACCCAGGAGGCTTTACCATTGAGTTACATCCATAGCCCTTTTAATTTTATTTTGGTACTGTAGATTGAACCCAGGGACACTTAACCACTGAGCTACATCTGTAGACATTTTTTTTTAAAATATTTATTTATTTAGTTATCGGCGGACACAACATCTTTGTACGTGGCGCTGAGGATCGAACCCCGGCCGCACGCACGCCAGGCGAGCGCGCTACCGCTTGAGCCACATCCCCAGCCCCGACATTTTTATTTTTTATTTTGAGTCAGGGTCTCACTAAATTGCTTTGGGCTTCACTAAGTTGCAGAGGCTGGCTTTGAACTTGCTGATCCTCCTGCCTCAGACTCCTGAATGGCTGGTATCACAAGCATGGGAGCTGCGCCCTTTTTAGAGCATGGATTATGCCAGAACCACACAACTATCCAACAAAAGGGCTCGTGATGGACATTTAGGTTAGATTACAATTTTCTTTTGCTACTACAAATAATATGGAATTTTCAATAAATGACTTATACACATATTTTTGCACTCCAGGTGTAAATGTCCTCCAAAAAGGTTAGACTAAATTATATTTCAAGCAGGAATTGAGGGCTCCTTTTCAAAATAGCTGACAGAGACTATTGTCTTTTTTTTTTTTTTTTTTTTTTTTTTTTTGTACTAGGGATTGAACCCAGGGATGCTTTACCTCTGAACTAGAGTCCTTTTTATTTTGAGACAGGATCTCACTAAACTGCTTAGGGCCCACTAATTTGCTGAGGCTGGACTGAGACGTCATCCGGGCCCTCGTCCTCCCAATTTGCTGGGATTACAGGCCTGTGCCACCATGCCTAGCTGTCTAATTTTTTTTTTTTTTTATCTTTGCCCCTCTGAGAAGGGAACCTGGGTCTTCTAGCGGAGATTTGCATTTCATGTGAGCAGTGTTTTGCGGGGAGGCACCAGGGACTGAACTCAGGGGCACTCAACCACTGAGCCACGTCCCCAGCCCTATTTTGTATTTTATTGAGAGACAGGGTCTCCCTGAGTTGCTTGGCGCCTGGCTCTTGCTGGGGCTGGCTTTGAACTTCCAGTTTCAGCCTCGAGAGCTGCCTGGCAGGCGCCATCTTTTTTACATACTCTGAATCCGTTTCAGTTTCTCTGTGTTTTGAACCACTTTTCAAGTCCTTTTGATCACCAAGTTGATGAACTTCTCATTTCTAAAAGCTCTTTGTCTATCAGGTGAGCTGGTCTCTGTTGATTAGATCATTAATCAGTGAAGGGATCAATCCAGACTTGGCGAGTTAATCGGGACTGGAAGGAAGATATCGCCCAGGGAAAGTTCCTGTGTGTCAGGGCTCCACTGGCCCTTCATCCCTGATTTAAACCACAAAGCCTCACCCAGGGTCTCTCATTTGTCTGAAAACACAGTCAGCCTTGGGCCTTGCCCAGTAAATCAAACTCCCAGGGAAGTTTCTGGGTCAGGATTCAAGTCTTGGGCGTGGCCCAGAGCTGGCTCTCAGGAAGACAGGGGAGCCATTCTCCTTCCATTTGCAGAGGACTTGAAATGTGTGAGGTTCATTTGCACAGGTGTCCCCACAGCATCCCAGAGTGGACCGCATAAGGACCAGTTAATGTAGCACCAGGTGGCCATATTGCCCATTTGTCAAAAAGGAGGAGAAAGGGGGCTGGGCTGGGGCTCAGTGGTGGAGCGCTCCCCTGGCAAGTGTGAGGCACTGGGTTCGATCCTCAGCATCACATAAAAATAAGTAAAAAGGTATTATATCCATCTAGGAAAAAAAAAAAAAACCCTGGGTCTAATCCCTTTGACTGAACAAAAATTAGGAATTTTCAAATATATTTGTTCAAAAAAAAAAAAAAGGAGAAAGCTTGGGGGTCACCTTGGAAAGCGGAAGTTCCCCAGGGCCTGGAGGGTGGATGTGTGTGGGTGGGCGGAGCACAAAGCCAAAAGCCGGGCTCTCTGCACCTGCAAGATACACCTGCCACCCTGCTCACACCTGGGAGGGGCCGGCTGAGCTCAGGCTGAGCAACCCTTGGAATCTCACTCAGGTAGAGCACACCTTCCCAGGTGGTCCCCAGGTGGTCCCCTGGCAGCTGCATGGTGGCGGGTTGCTGTGTGTGCCTCGGCCTCTCAGACCACTTGCTTCCAGCTTCAGCCAGGGTTGGTAGAGCTGTTCCTCTGCCTGCCTGGCAGGAGGCTAAAAGTACCCGTTGGGCCTCCTCCCCTCTGTCATGGATGGCCGCCTTGCTCACTTCTAGAGAGCTCTGAACCACAGAGGATGAGCATAATGCCAAGGAGGGGATGCTGGAGATGGAGGCACATGCTTAGGACGCACAAGGCCCCCGGTTTAAGCCTCAGTGAACACAAAAAAAGCCAACAAAAGCCAGGGATGGTGGCGCACACCTCTAATCCCAGCCACTAGGGAGGCTGAAGCAGGATTGCAAATTGGAGGCCAGTTTTAGCAAGACATTGTCTCAACTGGGGAGATAGCTCAGTGGTCCAGCACTCCTGGGTCCAATTCCTTTCAACTGAAAAAAATTAGAAATATTCAAATGGAAAATTGTGGTCTCTTTTTCACTTTTTTTTTCCATGTGGGGCTGGGGATCAAACCCAGAACCTCACACACGCTAGGCAAGTGCTCTACCACTGAGCGCCAGCCCATGTTTTTCACATTTTTTAAAAAATATATTAGCACTTACCACATGTGTACAAATGATGGCAGAGCACGGATCCCAGGTACAGCCTAGTCCAACCACTACAGTCCTGAGCCCAGAGAAGCCCCTTTGCCTCAGAGGTATACACCTACCAGGTGAGGGTCACCTCAGCAGCCCTCCCGGCAGGCAGGCAGACAGGCACGTGCACACCTCCCAAGAGCAGCCCCTCTCCTGACTTCAACTGGCTTTTCTCACTTATCTTGAGATAGTGTTGCAGATAAAATAAGATGCCCAGTAAAATCTAATTTCAGATAAACAACAAAGGTTTTTAGCATAAGACTGCACAGAACATACACAGCTCTCTGAAATTTAAATTTAACTGGGCCTCCAGGTTTCTTTGCTAAATCTGGTGGCCTTGCTTGGAAATTGATTCCTATCAGCATTTAGAGCACAATCTAAAACCAGTCCCCAGTTGATGGGCAGTTAGCTTGTTTCTCATCTTTTGCTTTTCAGAACAATACTCCCAGAAAACCCTTGAGCTCTGACCTCATCTACAATTTATCTGTAGGGTGTGTTCCTAAAACTTGCTTGGTCCTGCCTGCATTCCTGAGGGATGCAGTTGGCAACCCCAGGCCCCTTCGTCTCCGGGAGAGCAGCACCCTCCCTTCCCCACCTTCCCACCTTGCTGTTTCCTCTGTCTCCATCTCTCTCTCTTTCTCACTGTCCTTCCTTAGGTGTGTCCCTCTGTCTTTCTATCTCCCCAGACTCTCCCAGTCTCTGTCTCTCACCCTTCCTCTTTTTGACCCAGCAGCTCTACTTACAAAATAGCCAGTCAAGCTGGCAAAGATGTGCGGTGTCTGCAGAGGTGTTCACACGTGGTCTATCACGCGTCAAACTGGAAATGACCTAAATGCCCACTGAAAAATTAAGTGTGCTCCATCCTTACAAGGAAGCATCAGGCTAAAATAATGCTGGCAGGTGACAGAGTGAAAGTCGGGGGCTACAGATGGGAGCTAAAGTATCAACCACTTTAAGTTCAACCAAAAAATATGGTGACCCGGAGTAATATCGACTATAATGGTTTTTGTTGTTTGCTTTTTGGTACTGGCATGGAACTCAGGGCCTCGCACACGCTAGGCAAGCACTTCGTCCCCCTTGGTAGATTGCCTAGGCTGGCGGTGAACTTGCCTTCTTCCTGCCTCAGCCTCCTGCATAGCTGGGATCACAGGTGTGCGCCACCACAGCCTCCGCTGAGGGGGTCTTGAAGGCTGTCTGTTAGGTGGAGAGGAGCGGATCACTTTTGCTTGTGTTTTTCTTTCCCTGTTATTATTTTTTAAGTTGCATCGCAGACTGGGCATAGTGGCACACACCCGTAACCACAGCTACTCTGGAGGCCGGGATAGGAGAACTGCAAGTTGGTGGCCAGCCTAGGTAACTTAGAGAGGCCCTGTCTCAAAATAAAAAATAAAAAGGGCTGGGGATGTAGCGCCCCTGGGGTCCACCCCCAGTGTTGAAAAAAAAGTTGCATTATAATTTTTGCATTGTAATTCTTTTAAAAAAATATTTTTTAGTTGTAGTTGGACACAACACCTTTATTTCACTTGTTCATTTTTGTATGTGGTGCTGTGGATCAAACCCAGGGTCTTGCACGTGCAAGGTGAGTGCTCTACCGCTGAGCCACAACCCCAGGCCACGCATTGTAATTCTTAACACTGTGCTTATTTGCTCTGTCATGCCCTAACTCCCCGTGTAAGTATATTTATTTACATATGCTATTTTTGGAAACATCTGGGTTGACTAGAGATGTCAGGACCCTTTACCCATGTAGGTATACTTATACCCTACAAATCTGCCAAGAACAAGGTCATTCTCTACATAACTGGTAAAATTATCAAAGTCAGGAAACCCAGTATTGATACATATAATACCATCGTCCACAATCAATTGTCCCAATAACATCCTATTTTTAATACTTTTTAATTATAGATGGACACAATGTCTTTTATTTAATTTTATGTGGTGCTGAGGATGGAACCCAGGGCTTCCCACGTGCCAGGCAAGCCATCGGCCACTGGACCTTAGCCCCAGCCCCCATAACATCCTTTCCAACCCAGAATCCAGGGCCCTTCTGTCACACCTCTCTAGTCCTCACAGAGCCTGATATCTTGGAGGAGTTCCGGCTGTTTTGCAGACTGACACTCTCGATTTGTACTTGCCTGACGTCTCCTTGAGACACCAGGTATGTTTCCCTGCCAGGAACCACAGAAGTGCTGGAGAACATGCCATCAGCTCACACATGCTAGGCCAGTGCTCTGCCACTAAGCTACAGCCCCGGCCCTTTATTTTTTATCTTTGAGATAGGGTTTTGCTAAGTTGTTTAGGGCCTCACTGAATTGCTGAAGCTGGCCTTGAACTTGCAATCCTCCTGCCTCAGCCTCCAGTTAATGGGATTATAGGTGTGTGCCACCTTGCCCAGCCACAACTTGCCTTCTTGGGTGGGACCAAGCATTGAGAGGTCTCAGGAAGGGATGAGACAAACAATGGTGACATTGGTTGCTCATCTCTATTTATTTAGTGGTACTAGAAATGGAATCCAGGCCCAGGAATGCTAGGCAAGCACTCCACCATACACTCCCACCCAGTAGCTCACATTTGTCACACCCTGATTCTGTGTCAGGCTCTGTTCTAGTGCTTTCCATGGATTATTCTACTGGGTCCCTATAATACTACGAGAAAGACATTTTTGTAAAGTCTCATTTTACAGATGAGAACCCAAGAACAAAGAGATTAGAATAATTTGTCAGGTCACACCTACTGAATGCAGATACTGGGACAGGAGACCCCATGCAGTCTGTGCTGGAGGCTGCAGGTCTAAGCTCAGGACTGTACTAGAAGTCATTCACTTTCTGGCTCCAGGACTCCTTCCCTCTCTGGTCTCTGCCCCCTTGGCCAAGCAACAGGAATGCAGTCAGCATCCCTCCTGCAGGGCTGGCTGAGATTGAGACCAGCTTTTCTGATATAACTTGAATGCCGAGTTTGGATCACCTTTCAGGAGCCAGAGAAGGATTAAACAAAATTGTCAGGAACCAGGGATGAAGAGGATGAGCATCACCCTCACTCCTCTATTCCTGGCACCCAGCTGAGCCTCATGGGGTAGGCAGCAGGCACAGTGGAAGGCCAGGAGATAACAGGAGAGGAATAAAGGCAGGAGGGGAGGGCTGTGGCTCAGCAGTAGAGCGCTAGACGTGCAAGACCCTGGGTTCGATCCCTAGCACCACATAAAAATAAAGGTACTGTGTCCATCTATAACTTAAAAAAATATATATATTAAAAAAAAAAAAAGGCAGGAGGGGAGTGGGGCACAGTGAGGCACACCTGTAATGCCAGTGACTCGGGAGGCTCAGGCAGGAGGATCATAAACTCAAGGACAGCCTGGGCATCTCAGACTATCTCCAAAAAGAAGATAAAAAAGGCTGGGGATGTAGCTCAGTGGTAGAGTACCCAAGTTCAAGCCCCAGTACGGGGGTGGGGGGCAGGGACTTTATGGAGAACCTGGGTGGGCAGCCACCTTAGCCTGTCCAGGAGTCTGGCTTCCTCTGTCTTCCAAGTTCTGGTTTTATTTGAGGACTTACTTCCTCAGAGAGATGCTGCCCCCTTCAGGCTCTCCTTACCACTGTCTGGCTCTCATTCTGGACGGAGCAATTACCATGGAAAGAAAATGGAAAATGTCCCCATGTAGTTCCATTTCGATTCTAGGAATATTTATTCAGTCTACTCAGAGTTAAGTATGGAAGGCCAAGGTGCAGTCAGGCACAGTCTTGTGCAGAGGAGCAAGACTGGGAGACAAAGCAGGAAGAGACGAAGCATGAGGACGGTCAGACGCGCTGTGAGCGGTGGGACGCTGGGCTGCAGGCAGGGGCGGGCGTGACTTCCTCACTCTTACTGTGCATCTGGGAAAAGCAGCAGCAGGACACTGAGGTGATGGGGAGAGGGAAAGGCACCATGGAGAAAGGAGGAAAGGTCCAGATACTCCTCTGGATCATGGTTTCTAGTTTCTTCATGAAATAGGAAGCGACTTATTGTTTACTAAATAGCTCCCATTTACTGATCCTCTACCATGAAGACTTACCAGTCTGCAATTAAATCTGAATGACGTGTGACCCCACAGTGTCCAGCTCAGGGCTGGTTCGTAAGTACATGCTATGTGTTCCTGAATACAAGAAACTGGTCAGTTTTCCACTACGAAAAAATCTTTTATTTTTGGCCAAATTGAATGTAAGCACTTTTTTTTTTGGTACCGGGAATTGAACTCAGGGGCACTCGACCACTGAGTCACGTCCCCAGCCCTACTTTGTATTTTATTTAGAGACAGGCTCTCAGTGACTTGCTTAGCACTTCGCCCTTGCTGAGGCTGGCTTTGATCTCGCAATCCTCTTGCCTCAGCCTCCCGAGTAGCTGGGATTACAGGTGTGTGCCACCGTGCCCCGCTAACTGTAAGCACTTTTATCATTGCAGATGACAATATTCAAATATGTACTTATTTTTGGATATATATATTTATATATAAATAATATTCAAGTATGTTTAATGTATTTATTTAAAATAAATGTACAAATTTACTAAGACATTTCAAGGAAGTTCAATCCACAGGCATTTTAAAAAGATATCTTTTAGTTACAGATGGACACATCTATTTATTTTTATGTGGTGTAGACTGAACAAATGCCTCACACGTGCCAGTCAAGTGCTCTACCACAACCCCAGCCCCCATGCATTGTGGACATCAGATTAACCGACATCATCAGGTACTCACTGTTACTTAACAGCATTTGAGGTACATCCTACTCCATTTCCTGAAGGTACCTGAGGACTGGCACTTTCTGTACCTATGCATAACACTAGAACTTGGAATCTCAGGCCTAGACAAAGCCCAGCTCATAAACTTGTCTCCCCAGCTCTCCTCCTGCAGTCTTCTTCCAGCTCAATAGAGATACCTCCACTGACCCATGCTCCCCTCTTGCTTTCACACTGCCTTCAATACCTAACCCAGATTTCACCACCACCACCACATGGATCCAGCCACCATCATCTGCTGATTCTTGCAGCAGCTACTCCTGGTCCCTGCTCCAAATGCAGCCAGGGGCCTAGGTCACTTAGGATCCCCCAATACTCCTATCTCACTGGGAGAAAAGCCAAGTCTGGGCAGTGGACTCTGCCATCTGTCTCCCACACCCCAACTTACTCTTCTCCCCACTCTGCCATGGCTCCTGGGCCTCCTCTGCTGCAGTGCCTCATTTCATTCTGGTCTCAGTGCAAATGTCACTTTCTTGACCTATGCTGGTAATGGTAAGTGCTTTTATTGCTAGCATATAAAAGACCTCAAGGAAATGAAAGCCCAGATCCCAACTTCCTGACCTGTAACCACAGTCCCAGACTGGACTGATGCTTAGGTAAAGGTGGCCTGCATGGGTGCAGGGCATGAAAGGACTCCAGGTGTCTTGGATAGCTTACTGCTGCAGTCCACTGCAAGATGGAATGAAACACAAGAGGGAGAAGTCAGGGTGGAGTGGGGACGCTGGGCAGTTTGGGCCATATTATCATCATTATTTGCAGTGTTGGGGATTGGACCCAGGGACTCACATGCCAGGCAAGTGCTCTTGCTCTATCACTGAGTACACACACCCTTTGGCTGGCCTCAAACTTGTGAATCTCCTACCTTAGCCTCCAGGGTAGCATGGGCATGTTAAAGTCCTGGGGCTAGGGATGTGGCATGAGACTCTGGGTTCAATTCCCAGCACCACAAAATACATACACGAATGAATAAATAAATAAATTTAAGAGTCTCTGGGACCAGGATGGGGAAACAGGAGGCAGCACAGCAGCAGAGTACCACAGAGCAGCACTATGGCCAGGGTTCCACACACTCTGCTCTCTGAATTCTAATATCCTTTAGAAGCAAATATCATTAGCCCCCTGTTCTGGAAGCAGCACTGGCTAGACGTCTGTTGGTGGCAGAGTGCAGCACTTAGAAGCACCCAGGACCTGAAATGTCAGCTTGCAGAAGGCTGCCCTTGAACACCTGCACTACTGCTCCACCACACATAGTGAAAGCTGTGTCTAAAGCCTCCTCTATGCGAAAATGTCATCTCTTGCCTCGCTGGAGCCTCTTAACTCTGAGAAGTGGGTGCTGTATCCATTTTAAAAAAGAGGACTGGCAGACCCCTGTGAAGCCCAGCTGGGAAGTGTCAGACCTATAACTGGAAACCAGGATGGACTCAGGGACAGAAAATTCCCCCAGAATAGAAACCATTTGGAGGTCCCCAGGTCCAGACTTCAGCCAATGGTATTCAATGAAAACAGGCACTACAGCTCACCAGCTGGATAAATTATGAAATTTATTTATATTTCACCTTTTAAAAGCCAGAACATAACAAATTTCACTTTCTGGAAAGTCATCTTATTAGAAATACATGAAGTGCACTTAATACAAGGAAATTAGTTTCTTGGTTCCACCAGTGAGATGTCCGTGCTCTTCTCAATCCCCTCCAATGAAGGGTTTATCAAACTTCCCTCCAAGTTTCTACCGAGACAATCTCAATTCAGGGAGGTCTGAGTGAACTTTTCCCAGAAGTTACAGTAAAGAAGCTGACCTTAACATGTATGTCCTCCCAAGTAATAACAAATCAGAAAAAAACTACATGGCCCCAAATGGCCCGTCTTTGCTGGTTATTAGGCAACTGCAGTTAGCTCTTATAGTGGGTGGGAAGAGCTCACAGCAGTAGGGTACAGGCCCAAAGCCATTTGCAACCTTGGCCACTGACCAGGAAAAAACTGCCATATTCAAACTGGAGGTGTGTGACACAAAAGAATGAACCAAATCCATAAGCCTTTTGGTCCATCAGAGATTCTGCTCCTATATATTAGCTGGCAGCTCTTAGTTTGGAACTAATATTCATGAAACATGCTCAGCTTCAAGCTTCTTGAACAGCTACTGAACCACGTTCCCAGTACACAGCTTTTATTAACTGCTCGTCAGAGGGCATGCTGTGCCTTGCAGTCAGTGTGTCTTGTAAGAGACAACAGGGTGCACCACAGCCCCTCTCGGAGTTGAAAGCCAGGGTTTTAAAACAGCAATTTGGATGGTGAAACAAGTGTCATAAAGAAACCATTTGTGACAGTAAAATAATGCTCAGTTTAATCTAAGTTACCAAGTAAAAGATAAAAGAACTAGTAGCCACCAGATCCCCCACACCTTTTTCCTTTTAATCATTTTATCTCCTTTTCATGCTTCAGGACAAGAATGTACACAAGCCCTCAAAGAGAAAGGTAAATGTGACCCAGTCATCTGAAAATACTTTGTTAGCTTGAAAACCAAAAAGCTATGGCCCTCCTGCTCTCTTAGCTGACTCCCTTCCCCACTTATGGAAAAATGCTGTTTAACTTTCCTAACCTAGAAACACCTCCACTAAAAATATATGGTTATACCTTATCCTAAAAAGGCACCATGCAGGCATTTAAGACTGAACCAGTTAATTCTAAGGGTTTGCAGGAGTGTAGCAAAATATCACTAATAAAATTTCCAGCATCAAATCATGCAAAACCCAGAATGTTCACCCCAAGAGGTTTCCTGAAATGTTTCCCAGGGTACAAACTTCAGCTTCTAGCAGCCACTGCCCACCCCATGGACAGGCAGCTCCACCACTGAGGAGTGTCAGCCCTGGTCGGCTGCACTGTGGCTACAGCTCATAAACCTCAGGGCAAGGAAAGGAGACGCTTGTTTCATTGTGCTATTTGTGACCCAGAAAAGGTCCTGGCTGGCTCAAAGGATCTGAGAGATGAATACTGGATGGAAGGAACAGTGTGAAACAAGAACACATGGAGGTGAAGAAGCTGGATTTTCTTCCAGAAGAGGCAGCAGAAGCTCTAGGAATTAACTGAGGACCAATGCGACTAGACCAGGTGACAAAACAAGGTTAACAGTGGGGAAGATAGCTTTGGCGAGAGCCCAAAGGAAAAGAGGGCTCTGACCTGGGGACCCGTTCCCCCCCATCAGAAGTGACCCTGTCCCAATGCCATGGCTCATTTCCAGGTCTGTTGTACAGTAAAGGTGTAGGAGTCAAAGGTTTCACACTTAACATGTAATGGAAGCTCTAGAACATGAGACGGAAAGCAAGGACTCTGCTCACTGGTCGATGATGGAGCGCTGCAACACCTGATTCATCATGTCCTCTTCATCAACATCGTAATCCTGAGGGCAAGAAACACACACTCACCAACTGTCCACAGCTGCACAGACCTTCAGCAGGAGAACACCCCAGCAATAGGGTCTAGTGAGAGCTGCCAGGGACCTCAGCCCATCATCTGCATTAAATGGACAAATTACTTCATCTCTCAGTCTGTGCTGCCTCCTCCACTGGAGACTGGGAGGCCTGGGCAGCACACAGAGCCTGCCACTGACAATAGTCAGCACGCTCAGTTTAGCTCATGGATCCAGAAGGCAGACACACGCAGACATATGCAGACTGAAGAGTCATTAGTAAGCACGGACCTCAGTGCCAAGGAAGGACAGGGGTTTCTGAGGGCCATAAGGTACAGCAGAAATACAGTAAAATGACTCTTCTTTAATGAGGCAAAATTATCTACTCGGGCACTTTTAGGAACTGTATCCATCATTACAGCACTAATGAAAAGGAAACTTATCCTGAAGTCTGGAGTTTTATTTATTTATTTTTTTAATCTTTTTTTTTTTTTTTTTTTTAATATTTTAGTTTTCAGCGGACACAATGTCTTTGTATGTGGTGCTGAGGATCGAACCCGGGCCGCACGCATGCCAGGAGAGCACGCTACCACTTGAGCCACATCCCCAGCCCAAGTCTGGAGTTTTAGACATTGTCAGACACAATACTTTTTTTTTGATACCAGGAATTGAACCCTAACACTTTTTATTTTTAATTTTGATACAGGGTCTGGCTAAGCTGCTGAGGCTGGCCTTGAACTTGTCATCTTCCTGCCTCCGACTCCCCAGCATCTGGGATTACAGATAGGTACCACCATGCCCTGTGTGTCCCCCCACATTGATCCCTGGGTGCTCTACCACTGAGCTGGCTTCTTTAAAAATTTGAGACAGGGTCTCACTAAATTGCCAAGGCTGCCCTTTAACTTTCGATCCTCTGCCTCAGTCTCTGAGTTGCTGAGATTACAGTTGTGTACCTCCTTGCCTGGCAAGAATAAATCTATGTTTTTTGCAGTGCTGGGGACCAGATACAGGGCCTCACACATGCTAGTTAAACAGTCTACCACTGAGCCACATCCCCAGCCCCGAGAATCAATATTCTTTTTGACAACCTAGGAAAGAGGAGGCTGAGTCAATAGGATCAGAAATTATAGGATAGCCTTGGGAATTTAATGAGGCCTTTTCTTAAAATAAAAAAAGCTGGGGATGTAGCTCAGTGGTAGAGCACCCCTGGGTTCAATCCCCAAAAACACACAAAGAGTAAACACTACTCTAAAATCCTAACTTGACACTGCAACATTGCTTCAAATCCCAGGCCCAGTGCATGCTGGGCAAGTGATCTATCACTGAGCCATACCGAGTCCTGGGCCTGCACTCCCACAACAACAATCAGCTGCGCTAGATGGCAGCATACCATGAGTCATGCCCTATCAGCTTACAAATTCTTTTGAGGACCATTTCTATTCTTTGCCTGGTCCTCAGGGGCATCTGAGCCTCAGGTTCCCAAACTAAGTTGTGTAACAGGCAGAAATTATACCTACAAAAAGAAAGCTGGAGGGCCAAGCATGATGGTGAACACCTGTAATCCCAGTGGCTAGGGAGGCTGAGGCAGGAGGATCTTCAAAGATCAAAGCCAGCCTCAGCAATTTAGCAAAGCCCTAAGCAACAGAGAGAGACCCTGTCTCAAAAAAATAAAAAGGACCAGGAATGTGGCTCAGTGGTAGAGAACCACCCCCCCACACTGGGTACAATATCCAGTCCCCCCAACCCTAGAAAAAAGTGGGGCAAAATGGGGGCAGGGCAGGAGCAAGCTTCACTGTATCGTTCTAGTAACTGTCAAGATCATCTCAACAGCACTCCGATCACTTGGCTGCCAGGAGAAGACACTGCACAGCTGCCATGCAAGGACCTGGGAGCTGTTGCATAGAGACAAGGCTAGATAACAGGCCCCCCTTCCTCTTCTCAGAGACAGTGAGAAGTTCTGCTGTCCCCTAGGGGAGAAATACGACTCACCACAAAAGTGTCATAGGAAAACTGGTGCCGGCGTTGGATGTGTTCTATGAAGTTGGCGCTTCGGTAGTTGGGGTCTCCCCAGGGCATTGAGGCACATATTGGACAGACCTTTCAACAAAGAAGCAAGATCTCAGGCACCTGACTTCTGAATGGACTCCAGCCCTCTGCAACCTGCTGGCTATCTCTCCTCCAGGATGGTTTTCCTGACACCTAGTGTGGAACACCTAGTCCTCCTTCCTGTGCACACCAGAATCCCAGAACACTTCAAATCTGTCTCCTGCTTCAATCAAATGACACGTGGGTGTGGGTGGTCACTTAAGTCATAGTATCATCCCTTCTGAAAGGCTACTGTAGTCAAAAAGGGGCCAGTCCTGTGGGGGTTGGAATATGGCCTTACAACCCAGCACACAAGCTGATCGAAAAAACCCAAGGACAACCAAGTAAATAATCAGATGAATTATGGCCCAGGAACAAAGTAAATGCTCAGATGACTGGGATCACACTAGAAAGCGATCCAACAGGCTGATTTGAGCTTTGAAGACTAGAGGTCCATGGAGAGGCAGACAGAGAAGCTAGCGGGTGGCAGCATCACATGATGGAGAATTCAGGATGGAGGATGGTATCATGCTTCAGCTTAGCGATGTAACCCTAGCCAACTGCAAGGCACACAGGGATAGAGGGGACTGGCAAGAGATGAATTTTGGATAACAGAGCAACAAGTGGAATAGGCAGCAAGCAGCTGTGGAGCTAGAACACAGCCTAGAGACTGAAGAGAAGATGGCTTCCAAAGTGAAGGGCTGAGAGCTTGAGAGCTAAGCAGCTGTAGAGGGAGAGGAACTAAGACAGAGGCCAGAAGCTGAAGGATAAAAGGTCTCAACAGAAACAAAACCACCAGAGGAACTTCAGGGTGCCAAAGGGGAAGGAAGGAGGAGAGAGGGGAAGCAAATCAGGCTGTCATACCAGAAAACAGGGGCTATCAAAATTATGAGTGCAGTTATCCATTGCCCAACTTAATTCACCTCCAAGACTGTATCTTATAAACATGCACCAACAGGGCTAGGGATAGAGGTCTATAGTAGAGCGCGTGCCTAGCATGCTCAATGGCCTGGGTTCCATCCCCAGCACTCAAAAACCAACCAACCAACAGATATACAGTTAAGCAAAAAATAAACACACAAAGATGTTAGAATTTATGACAATAATTTACTTTTTTTTGGTACTCGAAATTGAACCCAGGAACACTCTACCACTGAGCTTTTTATCTGGCTAAGTCTTAACCCAGTCTGGCCTTGAACTTTCAATCCTGCTGTCTCAGCCTCCTAAACCATTGGAATTACAGACATGTGCTACTGGACCAGCTTAGAACACTTCTCTCCTCTCATCTAGTGCAGCCAAAGAAGACATACTAGACTATCATTTTGGAATCATAAGAAAAGCAAAATAACAGACGTTATGACCCATCCAGACTGACATATGCTCATTGAAATTTTAGTAATCGTCTATGTAAAAAATATAAATATTGGAAAAATGACTATTTTGGGGTGAGAATAATAAATTATTTGTGATTGTCTTATGTCCTGAAAAGTTGATTTGTCACCATGGTATAGCATAGTTACCAAATCTGAATGCAGAAAAAACTACAAAACCATAAAGAAAGTGGTGCACACCTGTAATCCCTAATGGCTAGGAAGGCTGAGGCAGGATTGAGAATTCAAAGCCAGCCTCAGGAACTCAGGCTCTGAGCAACACAGTGAGATCCTGTCTCTAAATAAAATACAAAAAAAGGACTGGGGGGGCTGGGGCTGTAGCTCAGTGGTAGAGCACTTACCTTGCACGCATGAGGCACTGGGTTCCATCCTCAAAAAATTAATAAAAAATAAATAAAGATATTGTGTCCATCTACAACTAAGGGGAAAAAAAAAAAAAAAAATATATATATATATAAAAGGACTGGGGGTGTGGCTCTGGGTTGAATTCCTGGTACCAAAACAAAAAACAAACCAAAAAACCCATAAAGACTGAGAAGCCAGGTGTCGTGGTGCACACTTGTAATCCCAGCTACTCAGGAGGTTGAGGCAGGAGGATTGCAAGTTTGAGGTCAGCTTGGGCAACTGAGCAAGAACCTGTCTCAAAATAATATAAAAAGGTCTGGAGAGTAGCTCAGTGATAGAGGGCTCTGGGTTCAATCCCCAGTTTCACACACATACATAAAATAAATAAAAGACAGACTGATGCCAACTGATGCTATGGGGAAACATACTTAGGGGAAGGGTTGGAAAGAAGCTCCCATTTTTTTGAGGTGGTGGGGTTTTGGATTTAACCCAGGGCCTCACACATGCTAGCAAGTGCCCTACTATTGAGCTACATTCCCAGCCCTGGAGAGAGTTTTTTTTTTTTTTTTTTTTTTTTAAAGAGAGAGAGAGAGGAGGGAGAGAGAGGGAGGGAGGGGGGAGAGAGAGAGAGAGAGAGAGAGAGAATTTTTAATATTTATTTTTTAGTTCTCGGCGGACACAACATCTTTGTTGGTATATGGTGCTGAGGATCGAACCCGGGCCGCACGCATGCCAGGCGAGCGCGCTACCGCTTGAGCCACATCCCCAGCCCTGGAGAGAGTTTTTTTATAGTCCACTTTTCATATAATAAGCTATCAGCCAAGTAATCCCAGCAGCTCAGAAGGATCGAGAATTCAAAGCCAGCCTCAGCAATGGGGAGGCACTAAGCAACTCAGTGAAACTCTGTCTCTAAAATACAAAATAGGGCAGAGGATGTGGCTCAATGATTGAGTGCCTGAGTTCAACCCCCAGTACCAAAAAAAAAAAAAGCTATCTACAAAGAAACAAATTCTTAAAATTTCAGTGATGATGGAAAACAAGGACTTTTAATAAGACTAGCTGGGACACAGAGAACATGATGTCAGCAGGATGGTAGAAGTAGAAGCTGGACTCTGCAGAGGACAGAGCAGCACTGAAAAGCTACAATTTGGAGGGCAAAGAAACTTAATGCTATTAGAGAAAGCAAACAGGATCGGATATTCTTCCCATCAATTAGACAAGAAAGGCAATGTGCCAAGTCCTAGTCTGGGTCCTTTACCTAGACCAGAGAATACAGTTAAGAAGAGTGAGATGGACAGGTGCCCACCTGTTATCCCAGCAACTTAGGAGGCTGAGGCAGGAGTAACGGAAGTTCAAAGACAGCCTCAGCAAGGTATGAGACCCTGTCTCAAAATAAAAAATCAAAAGGGCTAGAGACATGGCTCAGTGATTAAGCACCCCAAGTTCAATCCCTGGTATGGGGAAAAAGGAGAGAGAAGAGCAAGATGTAGAAAGGAGCCTTTCCTCAACACAGGAGGGAAGGAGAGAGCCAAGGTACAAATTTGCAAACACAAGTGCTCTTGGGGACAGACTAGTAAGGCAAATGAGTGAAGCAGGTGCTGCATTAGCCCATCCCATTTAGAGGGGACAGCAACTACACAAAACTACTCAAATCTGGGCCTGAGTTGGAGCTTGGGCGTAGAGCACTTGCCTAGCACATGAGAGGCACTGGGTTCGACCCACAGCACCGCATTTATTTATTTTTTTGTTATACATGGACATAATATCTTTGTTTTTTCATTTTTATGTGGTGCTAAGGATCAAACCCAGTGCCTCCCACGTGCAAGGCAAGTGCTGTGCCACTGAGCCACAACCCCAACCCAACTGCATTTAAATAAATAAAATAAAGGTCCATCAATAAAAAGGACCCAAAGACAGCACCCAAAATACACAGCACTTCCATACCATTCCCGCATCCTCTTAGGGGGAAAGGGGGAAATCATGATGAAGATCACAACTATTAAAATTTAAACATGGATTCCACAGATATTCGATTGTATCCATGTTAAGTTTCCTAAATACAATTACAAAAAGTGTAATTTTGTAAAAAAAAAAAAAATGTTCTTATTCTTTGGATATATGCTGAAGTATTTAAGGGTCTAAGAGTCATAGTATCTATAACTTATGCCCAAATGTTATGGTAAAATATTAATTTGGAAATCTAAGTGAAGGGTACATAGAAGTTCACAAATCCTATAATTTTCTTGTAAGTTTGACTTATTCCCTCATTCAAATAAAAAAGTCTTACCACAGATTTGGTATCCGTGCTGTGGGATAATTTGCAGTGCTCCACAAGTCCTTCCTGATCAAAGTTCTTCTCGGGACAGTAAGGACAAGGAAAGGTGTAACGATTTGGGACATTCCTGAAAGATGAAAGGCAGAAGAAAAAAATCTCTCTGTAAACACCTTTCCACACAACTTCAATCAAAAAGGAACAGAGTTCACTAACTGTGTGAGAAGGATTCTGATTATCACTTCCAAATCAGGTCAAGTGTTTAGAAAATAATGGCACAGCTAACATTTGAAGTGAACGTCAGAGTACCCCCGAACAACAAACCTGAATCAATTTCAAACCCTAGAGCATAAAGTACCCAACAACTTGGTAGCAGAAAATGAACTCCAGCTAAGGGGGTGACTGAGTTACTAACCTTGGCTGAAGGGATGCGTCCTTAGTAGTGGCCTTCACACCTTCCATGATGTAGTTCTGGTATTTGGAACAGGTAGCCACGTGGGCTCGGATCTTAGATAGGAAGAACTTGAATAGGAAGAATCAGAATCCACAAGTTAGCACCTTATATCAGGCAAATATGGTCCCAAAGCAAGGGCAAGATGAAAACTGGACTTACATCACCCTGGCAAACAACCTCACTACACTCCTGACTATACTGATGGGGTAGAACAGTGACTGTAGAACCATTAATAAAAAGGCTGATGTTTTCCACTTGACAAAACCATGACATCTGCTTCTATTCTAAAAGAATTCTTCTAGAGGTTTGCTTTACTCATGATATACAAAGACCTTATAGACATGCTCCAAATCAAGTGATGTTTTTTAAAAAAGTTTTCTATACTCAATGTAGGTTATAAGATGGAAAGAGGAAAAAAAAGTCCAAAAAGTGCTTCATCACAGATTGCAGGGCAGTGGGGAAATATAACAGGAACTGAACCCAGAGGTACTCTGCCACTGAGCTATAGAATTACATCCTTGCATTTACTTTTTTATTATGTGGTGATGGGGATTAAACCCAGACCCTCATGCACGGAAGGCAAGTGCTTTACCACTGAGCTATCTTCCCCAGCCCCCCAGAATAACATTCTTTTTTTAAAATATTTATTATTTAGTTGTAGTTGGACACAATACCTTTATTTTATTTACTTATATGTAGTGCTGGGGATAGAACCCAGGGCCCCACACGTGCTAGGCAAACACTCTACCACTGAGCCACAAACCCAGCCCTGGAATTACATTCTTAATTAAGAATTAAGAGTTCTTAATTTTTTGAGACAGGGTCTCATTAAGTTGCCCAGGTTGACCTTGAACCTACAATCCTCCTATCTCAATCTCCCAAGTAGCTGGGATTATAGGTGTGCACCACAGTACCTGGCTTCCCCAGCGCTGTTTTTGGCTCTTTCTTTTTTGGAAGTACTAGAAATCTAACCCAGGGCCTGTGCATGCCAGGATAGTGCTCTACCACTGAGCGACATCCCCTACCCTATGTACTACATTTATTTGTTTATGTTATGTATGTATGTACGTACGTACTAGGGATTGAACCCAGAGGTGCTTTACCACCGAGCCATATCTCCAGCCCCTTTTTTGAGACGGGGTCTCACTAAGTTGCTGAGGCTGGCCTTGAACTTTCGATCCTCAGGCTTCAGACTCCTGAGCTGCTAGGATTATAGGTGTGAACCACTGTACCCAGATTGTGTTTTGCTTTTTCTTTTTTTGGTACCAGGGATTTAACTCAACCACTGAGCCATATCCCTAGTCCTATTGTGTATTTTATTTAGAGACAGGATCTAACTGAGTTGCTCAGACACTAAATTACTGAGGCTGGCTTTAAACTGCCTCAGCGTCCAGAGTCACTGGGATTACACATGTGCATCATCATGCCCAGCACCATTTGCTTTTTGAAACAGGGTTTTGCTATGTTGCCCAGGCAGGCTTTGAACTCCTGCACATCAGCAATCAATCCTGCCACTGCCTCCCAAGTAGGCAGGACTATAAGGCACATGCCATCACACCTGGCCAGGTGTTCTCAAAGAAAGAAAAAGTGTATGGAATAAAGAAAAAGGGTGGGTAAGGGAACAAAAATATTTTTTGAGGTACGTATGGTATAATAATTAATCTCTCTTTTTTTTTAATATTTATTTTTTAGTTGGCGGACACAACATCTTTGTTGGTATGTGGTGCTGAGGATCGAACCCAGGCCGCACACATGCCAGGAGAGCGCGCTACCGCTTGAGCCACATCCCCAGCCCCAATAATTAATCTCTTGGTTTCTTTTTTGGTTCCAGATATTGAATCCAGGGTCGCTGAAGCACTGAACCACATCTCCAGCCCTTTCTCCATTTTTTTTTTTTTTTTTTGGTTTTTTAAATTTTGAGATAGGGTCTCACTAACTCCTTAGGGCTTCACTAAATTGCTGAGGCTGGCCTTGAACTTGTGATCCTCTGGCTCAGCTTCCCGAGTTGCTGGGATTACAAGTAAGCACCACTGTGCTCAAGTTTGTTTTTTTTTTTAATGTCATCCAGGCGGTCTCAAACTCCGGTCATCTCTACTTAGCCTCAAAAGGAGCTGGGACTATAGGTGTGCAATCACTAATCTTTAAAATGGAGAAAAACAAAAGCATTCAGCAGGGGAAAAAAGAAATACCACGACGAATCTGTCTTACCTCCAGCTCAAGAATTTGTTAACTTTAAGCTTACCAACCAAGGAGCTCCTAATTAAAAGGGATGGGAACTAGTCTTAAGATAGCACTGTAGGGGCTGGGGATGTGGCTCAAGCGGTAGCACGCTCGCCTGGCATGCGTGCGGCCCGGGTTCCATCCTCAGCACCACATACAAAACAAAGATGTTGTGTCCGCCGATAACTAAAAAAAAAAAATCAATATTAAAATTCTCTCTCTCTCTCACTCTCTTAAAAAAAAAAAAAAAAAAGATAGCACTGTAATAGCCCTGCTATATACACCTAATACCAACTCACTCTGAAAGGAAGGAGATAAAATATGTCCATACTATGGCCACCTATATACTCGTTTTAAAAATAATAAAACTGACAAGCAGGACTGCCAGATTAAGTGAAACAAAACTTCCAAAAGTCAAAAACGTTACAAAATATGTAGTATGATCCCATTTTCTAAAAAAAAAAAATCCTATACCTGTTATTTATAAAAATTTTGTCTGCATTTGCCAAAGGGTAGAAATGTCAGGCAGACTTCTAAATCAAACTGCTTTTGCAATGATAATCTCTGAAGAAGCAGCCTATGGTATATTTTTGTACTGTTTAGAGCATGGATGCATTTCCAACGTTAGATAATGCTATTAAAATTAGGATTTCATAATTCCATCATGATTCTTCCCCAGCAAGTGCTAAAAAGTTTAACCATTAAATTCATATCTCTAATGATACAGATTATAAAGTTTCCCTTCAAACTTTGAGTCACCAACTTCATTTTACAGTTTATTTTAAACCCAGGGTGCTTCACCACTGAGCAATAGCCCAGCATTTTTTTTTTTTTTTTTTTTTTGAGACAGGGTCTTGCTAAGCTACTCAGGGTCTTACTAAATTGCTGAAGCTGGTCTTGAACTTGCCAGCCTCCTAAGTCACCTGTGCACCGTGCCCAGCTTCATTTTATATTTTAATCATAAAATGTCATTATATTCTAATTCAAATTGTGTTTAATACTTTGGAAAATAGATCTCATAGGAACAAATGGATTAGTTATTCCTCTGACTCTCAAAGCTAAAATATATACTGTATCCAACCAACTCATGAAAAAAGAAACAAAAAACCAGTAGGTAGGGTTACAAAAATGAAAACAGCACAGCCATCACCACAGATAACTGGCATGCACACGTGCTGTTAGTCACCTAGTCATGCTCTAACTTCAGAAACGCCGTGGCAACAGCTCTACGCTTTACCCATCTCATCACAGGATAATGACTCTTCCATGTTACTTCCACATACATTCTTACGGCAGCCATGGCAAGAAGTCTCTGTGCTCTCAATCTGCCGCTCGAGCTCCACAGCTCGGACGCCAGGTGCCAGAGCGCTGCGACACACCCCACAGACAGGTTTCTTCGGCTTCAGACATTCCTGCAGGCATGCAGAGCAAAAGCTAGAACAAGACACACAGAGAACCTCCGTCATGCATCGTGGAGACAAGACAACAAATGTGGATAAACTTTTAAAAGGACATCAATGAATAATGGATTAAAAACAATTTGTCCCCTACACCCAATTAAAATACTAAGATCTTCTAGGACAGAAAAATTGTTGTTGAGGGTAGCAGCAAACTATGAAGAACACAGGTCCAGTAACAAACACGAAATACCATGACACAGGTAAAACGCAATAATGTTGAGGCTTCAAACCCTAGCCCCTGCCACTGAGGGACTTGGTGGGCGTTTCCAGAAACGGAATTTTCTCCTCTATGAAATGAAGATGGCAGTATCTACCTCTAGGATTGTTTGGGAGGATGGAATATGTATAGCAGACCCTTAGTATATTGTCTACCACAAAAGAAATGCACAGTAAATGGGAACTGCTGTCATCAGAGGTAAAAGCAAAGCACTGTGGGAACACAAAGCCAAGAACAATAGTTGTAACCTAAGGAGAATAAGGTTGGTAAGACTTCAGAAGTAGCCTCCGTGATCAGCCTTAAAGAGTTCTGCTGGCAGAGGAAGGGAAGACTATTCCAGGCCCTTAGGTTTAAAATTTATGATGCACTTGAGAAGATAAGACTAATAAACTTCCTCAGAAGCAGCAGAAAGCCAGAGGTTCAAAGCAAAAAGACCAAATCTGACTTACAGAAAAACAACTCCGGTGTATCATGGACAACAGAACTTTATTTTGTTTATTTATTTTTTTAGATGGGAAGAAATAAAGTACAAACCTAATAAATGACTATAGGCAAGGGACTGTGAAGTCCTGACAAAAAAGAATGAATTCAGGACACAATTTAGAGGCAGTATGACTTGAGGACTTACTGAATTTGAAGAAGTAAAAAAAAAAAAAAAAGACAGTTTCTTCCCTAAAACTTAGGCAGGTGATGTTGAGATTCGGTATACAGAAAGAATGAATAAAGGGCTGGGGTTGTGGCTCAGTGGGAGAGCGCTTGCCTAGCATGTGTGAAGCCCTGGCTTCAATTCTCAGCACTGCATATAAACAAATAAAGGTAAATTGACACCTAAAACAATATTAAAAAAAAAAAAAAAAGAAGAAGATGATGAAGAAGAAATAAGGCATAAAAATACGCTGGGCTACTTACCCAATGTAATAGATTCTCAACTTTTTCTTTAAGATAGGGGTTTATGTTGCCCATGTTGGTCTCAAATATATAAGCTCAAGTGATCCTCCTGCCTCAGCCTCCTAAGACCATAGGCTAAGTACCACCATGCTAGGCTCCAATTTATTTCAAGGTAGGATTAACAGATTCTGTCAGAACTCAGGATGTATAATCAAAGGCACCCTCTGCACACCTGATGATGTTTTAGTGTCTCTAAGAATTTTTTCATCCATGCTGGGCATGGTGGTGCACACCTGTAATCCCAGCTGCTCAGGAGGCTGAGGCAAGAGGATCGGGAGTTCAAGGCCAGCCTCAGCAACTTAGTGAGGTTCAAAGCAATTTAAAAAGACCCTGTCTCAAAATAACATACAAAAAATGGGCTGGGGATGTGGCTCAGTGGTTAAGCACACCTGGGTTCAATCCCTGGTAGCCCCCCCCACCCAGGACATAAAAATGCTGCTATGCTAGTATAAGGTTGTCTAGTACAGGTAAGGGGGCCTACTCATTTGCTTGAGGGCAGAATGAAAATGAGACAAAGTCTCTGTCCTCATGATGCTATATTCTAAAGTGGAGGAAAACACATGTCAATTTCACATAGTGATTAAGTATATGAAATAAATAAAACAAGGCAAAGAGATCAGTTGGGGCAACCACAGGAAACTTGAGAAGGTGACATTTGAACTAAAACCTGATTATGAAGATAGACACACAGATCTGAAATGATACCAAATGCAAAGGCATGTCTCAACGGCAAAAAGGAAGATCTTTGAGGCTGTGACATAGCAGACTAAAGAGAGAACACAAGTAACAAGGTAGGAGAGGAAGCATGACCTCATGGCCATCTTGGCACTGCCTCTTCAAGGGGGCACAGAGAGTCACAGAACCCAGCAAGCAAATTGATAAAACCAACTGTTTATCCTCAGCAAACAGCTCATGTTACAGCATGTTCAGAAGCCCCTTTTATACCTGAGTTATACCTAAACAAGCCTTTTTTTTTTTTTTGGGGGGGGGGGTGATATCGGGGACTGAACCCAGGGATGCTTAATTAACCACTGGGCCACATTCCCAGCCCTTTTTGGGACAGGGTCTTGCTAAGTTGCTAAGGCTGGTCTGGAACTTGCAATCAGCTTCCCCAGTCAGTGGTATCACAGCTGTGCATCATCATGCTCAGTCAAGCTGCTTAAACTATACTGGGTTACTTTCAGTTTCTATTTCCTGTTAATAGGGTTTCAGCACTCCAAATGCTCTTTTGAGACAGGGTCTCACTAAGTTGCTGATCTTGAATCTGCAATCCTCCTGCCTCAGTTGCTGGGATTACTTGGTGCGCACCACTGCAACTGGCAATCTTTCTGGTCTTTAAAAATAAAGTTTTTTTTTGTTTTGTTTTGTTTTTTTAAATCCAACGTCCCAGCCACAGCTATCATGATGTCCAAGTTAAAAATCAACTAAGTAGAGCAGAGAGCAGAGCTGGAGCTATGAGACACCTTTGAGGCCCTCACCAAGGTGCATCTGTCTGTCTTTCATTCAGCACTGAACTGCTCAACACAGGAAGCTGGTACAGTGAACAGAGGAGATGAGACAAGGCTTGGATCCCAGTACTGTTCCTTGCCCTCTTACCCAGGAAAGGTTCAGGTGACCCAAGGAAAACTCAAATTTCGCTGCTTTTCAGATGGTTACTGTGCTGGGTCATCTTTTTTACAAATGTTAATACCTACCCACACAGGCTTGAATCCTGTAAACCACTTGCAGTCCAGTGAATTGATTATTTATAATCAATTCACTGGACTGTAAACTGAGGGCAGGGACCATGTTCTTGCGGATTCTGGCACACACAGGGCATACAAACATCTCAGTTGACTGCATGATTAGAATCTGGATGATCAGAACTCTGCTTAGGCACCAGGAAACTATTTTGGGCAACAGCGAGCTCCAGGAGAGAACTGAAGGAGGTGATTTAAGCTTGAGAAGGATCTGGGGGGCAGTGGTGGGAAGGTGTGAATGGGGCAAGGGTTCCAGGTTAACTGAACTGCAGAAAGGAATAGCCCCAGGCTGGAAAGAGCTTAGCGCGCCTGAAGCAACAAGAAGCCTGTGTGGCCACGAAGCTCTGGGTTCTCGAGGCTAGCAAAACTGGACACCTGCGATGCGAGTGAGTCTCAGTCTCTTGAGCTTATGCACCTGTAAAATGGTTCCCGGCGTCCCCCTCCGCAGCCCCTGCAGCAGGGCTGCTGTAGGAATAATGCCCGTGTCCCCACAAGTGCCTATTGTGTCTGCTGAGGGTAATGGGGTCCCCAAGACCAATGCCAAGGTGATGCCCGTGATAAGCACGGAGGGCGGCAACGAAGAAAATGCCAACTCTTGAGCAGCTGGAAGCAGGTGGCCAGGTTTTCTTCGATTTTTCGGCTCAGGTGTGCGTGACGGGGCAAGGCTCGGGTTCAGGCCCGCCCGCCCCGGCGCCTGCGGCAGCGCGGGACACCCTCACACCGAGCTCCTGATGGGCAGCCCCGTCTGCACCCCGACGCTGCTCAGGCCGCGGGTCCTGCACGGAGGAAGCGAGACGCCGACAGCTCCCGGCCTCCGCCGACGGGCTCCCTCCCGTCTCTGGCGGCTCAGCGCTGCGCCAAGTTCGCGCACCGGTCCTGACCCCAGCGCCGCGCCCCTGTCCCGCCCAGGTGGCGGCGCCGCGGGCGGAGGACGCTCCGAGGGCCGCTCTGGGCCGCCGCTCGGCCGCGCGGGCCCCGGTCGGGCCTCGCTCCCGGCTCGGCTCCCTCCCGCCAGGCGCTCCCCTGCCAGCCCAGCTCCCACTTACACGTGTCCGCAGGGCACCTGCACCGGCTTCTCGTACACCTCCAGGCACACGGGACACGTGAAGCGGCCCAGGGGGTCGGCCTCCGCCGCGGGCCCCGCCAGCTGCGTAACGCCCTCACGGGGCTGCTGTTGCGCCGCCATCTTGCTGCCGCCGAGCGAGCGCCGCGCCGCGCCGGCCGCGAGGGAGGAGGCGAGGGGCGGAGCCGAGCGGCGGCGGCGCGTGCGCGGGGCGGGGCCTCTGAGCGTGGGGCGGGGCCTCCAGGTCGCAGCCGAGCGCGAACGGGTTCCGTCTGCAGCCTCTGCGAGCCAGGGAGTTCCTCTCTATCTGAGCGTCCAGGTGAGAATGATGCCCAGCCAACGTGTGGGTTAGACCCTGGTGAGTCGCAGAAGAGGAGCCAGCTACACCGTGCCCACGAGCCGTGCCCACGACCCTCGCCCACGGGCACTGGGAGACAATAAATATGTATTGCTTAAACTGTTAAGTTTGGGGGTGTTTCGTTATGCAGCGACAGATAACTAATACAACGTTAGTTATTCTATTTTTTTTTTTTTTTTGAGGGCGGCTACCGGGGATTGAACTCCGGCCCACTGAGCCACATCCCCAGGCCTATTTTGTATTTTATTTAGAGACAGGGTCTCACTGAGTTGCTTAGCGCCTCGCTTTCGCTGAGGCTGGTTTTGAACTCGCTGTCCTCCTGCCTCAGCCTCCTGAGCTGCTGGGATTACAGGTATGTGCCACCGCATACAACCTTAATCTTGAGCAGTTTGCCCAAGAAGATTCCTGAGAATCTTCTACCGGTAGTTCCATCCTTTCTCCTTTTGGGTTGTCTAACTCTTCTATCAGTTTGGTGCATTTTATTTTTTTAACCATGGATTGCCCCAAGGGGGCTTAACCACCGAGCTACATCCCCAGCCCTTTTTATATTTTATTTTGAGACAGAGTCTGGCTGTTACCTAGGGTCTCGCTAAATTGCTTAGGCTAACCTTGAACTTGAGACCCTAAATCATGTAACTCTTAGCACTTAGCTCAGCCTCAGGCAGCATGTAAAGTTTATCACTGTACATATATCTAAATTAGATAGAATTTCTCTCCTTATGTATTACTACATTTCTAAACCTGTGAATAGATAACATCTTGATTTCAGCATGTTTCAATACTGCCAAACTGGTATGGGAGAACCAGGAGAAATTCCTATTTTCACCACTAAGGGGCAACGGAGTGACTCACACCCACCTGGCCTTCCTTATTAACAATTTTTCAAATGTTTACTGCTCCAGCCATTTATGACTTAGAGTACTTAGCCTGAGTGCAAATGGAAAGGGACAGAGTCTTGGTTTGCAAAGAGCTTTAAACAGGGAGACCCTGGCGTGTAAGTGTACATAAACAATAGCTTTAGGTGCCAGCATGCTGCTAGGTGTTGAAGAGAAGGCAGCAAATGATCTGATACAAACTGGAGAGACCCGGAGTGAGACGCAAGGATCCCATAAAAATGGGGCCTCATAAGATACCAGCTCATTCACATAATTTTAGTGTCTATTATGCCAAAGGTCATCCACATAATAGGTAAAAACAATGTTGTTGTGATATACCTAGCCTAGTTCTGTCATTCGATCAGAAGCCAGCTTGTCACAAGTTATGAAGGATTCATTTCTGTTTTCTGTAAAAATATCAGGATGTCTGCATGGCCTGGCCATGAGTTGATGTTGTAAAGCTGATTGGAATGCCTGCCCGTGCCCTGAACTCACCCAGGTCCGGTTTTCCCTGACCATATAACAACCCTTTCCTAAACCTTAGTGACGCCTCATAAATTCTGGCCTTCCCTGGCCGGATAACGACCCTCTCTGAGTCTCTAAGATCGCCATAAATTCTGATGCCGGGGCCAGCAAAAATGTAAACTTGTGTTATGCTCCTCAGAGTGTTGTTATCTGTAACCCCCCTTTGTGTAACTTTTTGGGCTATAAAACTGGGCCACAAAGAAGCCTCGGGGCTGTCCTTGGCTCCCACGATTTTGAGGGGCAAGGCAGCCCGGCCGGTCGAAATAATAAGCTCGCTTTAATTTGATTTTAATTGGAATCAGTGGTCTTTTCTTGCGTCGTGGTCTAACAGTTGATCTAGTAAGATCCGACAAGATCTTTAGAGACAGGGTCTCACTGGCTGAAGAACTAAGATTAGCAAAATCCAAAACAAAACAAAAACAACCCTGATTGAGATAAAAACTTTTTAAAGCTTTTTAAAAATTTTTTCTTAATAGTTGTAGATAAACAGCATGCCTTTATTTTATTTGTTTATTTTTATGTGGTGCTGAGGATTGAACCCAGTGCCTCACATGCGCTAGGCAACCCCTCTGAAATAGAAATTTAAATCCACCATCAAGAATAAATGGCATCCCTACCCCCCAAAAAAGAATAAACGGCACCCCAAATGAATATGGTGGCTTGAGACATTGGATAATGATAGAATGAAGTCATAAGAATTAGCAAGACATTTAAAAACTAAGCATCCAAGGGTTGTGGTGGTGCAAGGGCTGGGGATGTGGCTCAATAGTTAAGCTTTCCTGGGTTCAAACTCGGTACAAAAAACAAACAGTGGGCCAGTGGCACTCCCCTGTAATCCCAGCAGCTCAGGAGGCTGAGGCAGGAGGATTGTGAGTTCAAAGCCAGCCTCAGCACCTTAGTGAGGCACTAAGCAACTCAGTGAGACTCTGTCTCTAAATAAAATACAAAATAGGGCTGGGGACGTGGCTCAGTGGTCGAGTGCCTCTGAGTTCAATCCCTGGTACTCAAAAAACAAAAAAAATTAAACTAAAAATCCGTATAGAAATGGGTTTCTAGGTTATTTGGTGTGTGTTTAATCTTTTTAAAATCTATTATTTTTTTAGTTGTAGATAGACGCAATACCTTTTTTTATTAATTTTTAATTCTTGATAGACCTTTATTTATACATGCTACTGAAAATTGGACCCAGTGCCTCACACATGCCAGGCAAGTGCGCTACCGCTCAGCCCCAGCCCCGATTTTATTTATTTTTATGTGGTTCTGAAAATCGAACCCAGTGCCTTGCACGTGCTAAGCAAGCGCCTTACCACTGAGCTACGACCCCAGCCCACGTGTGTTTAATCTTATAAGAAACTGCCAATTCAAAATGTTTACATATATTTCCCGCTGCCACTAATAAGGTGTCCTGTACTCTGCATCACCACCTTTGGCAGTGGCCATTTTTATTTCAGCCATTCTAGTGAGTGTAGGGCGGCATCCACAGGTTTCACCCTTCATAGTGATTAATGGTGATGAGCTGTCTTTCATTTGCTTATCTACTCATTTGCATGTTTTCCTTTGGGACGTATCCATTTAATTCTTTGGGTCATTTTTATTGGATCACCTTAAATTTTTTTTTTTAGTTGTAGATGAACACAATACCTTTATTTTATTTATTTTTATGTGGGGCTAAGGATCTAACCCAGTGCCTCACACATACTAGGCAAATGCTCTACTGCAGAGCCACAAACCCAGCCCCCCATCACCTTTTGTTCTTGAGTTTTGAGGCATTCTTTCTCAGGGAATTCCAAGTCTTAATTCACTGAGTTTGAGCTTCAAATGCTTCCCCCACCCAACTGGGAATCGAACCTAGAGCCTTGTGCACACTAAGCAAGTGCTCTACCACTGAGCTACTTTCTCAACCCTTTTTAATTTTAAGACAGGGTCTTGTTTTGAGAGCCACAGCCTAGTCTGAATGGGGCCTGGCATTTTACCAGATTGAGTAGTTGAGTGGTGATGCCAGGGAGCCATTAAGATGATGATAGTTAAGTTAAACTGTGTATAATTGCTGTGACTGGATGATGCTGGATTGAAAGGGGCTGTGTATTCAGTTGTATATGGACCCCTGCTGTCCAGCAATAGGGCAGCTCCTCCTGCCTCGGGCACCTGTTGAGTTTCCCTTGAGTTCTCAGGGAGCCCGGTTGAGGGCGGGGAGAGTTTGGGCAATAAAGTAGTTCCTGTTTGAATCTACAAGTGCCTCTTGGTGGCTTGGTTATTTGTGTCCAGCCAGACTGTGGCAGTCTTGCTAAATTATCATGGTGACTTGAGGTCTTCCTGCTTCAGCCTCCTGAATCACTGAGATTACAGGCATGCGCCACCATGCCTGGCTTACCCAGCTTTAATAATTATCAACTCTGGTGCTTGGGATGTAGCTCAGTGGTAGAGTGCTTGCCTAGTATGAGAACCATCCATCACCACACTGTGCAAAGGAAAAAAAGTCCTTGTAGGGGCTGAGGCTGTGGCTCAGAGGTAGAGCGCTCGCCTAGCACATGCGAGGGCCTGCATTCGATCCTCAGCACCACATAAAAATAAAGATAAAAAGAAAAAAAGTCATTGTGACTAGTTTGTGTTAAATACTGCCTCTGCACTTGGCACCACCTAGTAGCTCATTTAATCTCTCAATCATCCTTGAAGTTACCACTAATCCCTTTGTTTGCTTGGTACTGGGGATTGAACCCAAAGCCTCTGACACGCTAAACAAGTGCTCCACCACTGACCTACACCACTAGCCCCTTGTAATTTTTGAGACAGGATCTCACCAAATTGCCCAAGCTAGCCTAGAATTTGTGATCTTCCTGCCTCAGTCTCCCAAATACCTGGTATTGCAGGTGTCCACTGCTCTGTTACTAATCCCATTTTATTGATAGGGAAATTGAAGCCCAGAGAGGTTAGATAGTTTGTACAAGGTCATACAAATAAAAGTGACAGAGATGGGATCTGAACTGGGCCCTTTGACTCTACCGTGCCTTCCTGCCTGCCCAGAGATAATGTTGTTGTGTAACAGAGACAACCTGGGTGTGGCTTTCCCTTGCTCCCTTCTAAGGAGTGGGGAGGACAAAGGTGTTGGATTCCTGCAAACAATCCTTTCAAACTCAATACTTGGGAGAGACTATACAGGATACACCTCTGGGTTACTGCTTTCAGTGCAATCAAGATTCAGCTAGGCAAACTGGACATGGTGGTGCACGCCTGTAATCCCAGCCACTCAAAGCTGAGGCAGGAGGATGGAAAGTTCAAGGCCAGCTTTGGCAATTTAGCAAGCACTCTTAGATTTAATTCTGAATACAAATATATATATATATATAAATGTATTTATATATTTTAATATATTTATATATATATATATATATATATATATATATATATATATATATATATATATAAAATCAGGTGAGCTGTTGACACTTGGCTGTGTCTGCTTGGAGGTAGGCAGAGCTGGCTGGGTCCCACTAATAACAGCCCTCAAGGGGCTGGGGTTCTGGCTCAGCGGTAGAGCGCTTGCCTGGTGCATGCAAGGCCCTGGGTTCGATTCTCAGCACCATATAAAATAAATAAAAATAAAGGCACTGTCTACAACTAAAAGAAATAAGTATTAAAAAAAATAACAGCCCTCACATCTGCAGTGGTACTGAAAGGGTAAAGTTTCTAAGCTGCAAAGTGCTGAGGGCCATTACGAAGTAGGAAATTTCCTTGCCAGCGTACCCCATGTTAAATTCGCTGTTGACCTTGCATGTGTGTTTGAGAAAGGTGACCCTGCTCAACGACCAGGGAGGATCCAGGATTAGGGTGTATCCTGCAGTTTGAGGAAGTATCCCGCTCCTTGGGTTAAGGGCGTTCCCAGTTTAAGACCTTGGATTTTAGGGAAGTTCGATGTTGAGGATTATTGCTGCTGGAATTAGGGCGTTCCTGCTGCCTGAGCTCCCGTTGAGTTCTTGTGAGATTCAAATGGGAGATTGGAAAAAAGCCTCGTGGAGTAGGTGAATTGGGCGGAGGAGAACTGGGATTGCCCCAGAACGTGTGTGGAGGCCGGTGTGAGTTCGGGAATAAAGAATTGCTGTTTGAATCTACAAAGTTGTGTGGTGGCTCGTGATTCTGTGCCCAGCCAAGACATTGGCAGCAAAGCCCGAGTTAAAATGTAAAGGACTAGGTATTATAAAATTTCTGAACTGCACACAGAACCTGAAATTCCTGGGGCAGTTAAGACAATGCCCCACTGACCACTTAGTTGTTTAATAACCCAGGACCCTGTGTAGCCTGGCACATAGGCATTCAAGGCCCAAACCAATCAGTTTGAATGTGTACCCGGCTTAGGAGTGACCAATCACCCCCGCCCGACCTGTTCCCGCCAATGAATGTGCCAATCATGTATGAGAGTTGTTCAGTTTTCCCGTGCCTCATGATGATTTGTTCCGATGTATGCAAAGCCCCCCGCCCTCCCCAAAAAGTGTACTTAAGCACTGCTTCACCTCTGCTCTGGGCTCTGGGCTGCTCTATCTTCCTGAGTGAGCACGGAGCCCCAGCTCGCTGGATCGGATCCTCAATAAACCCCTTCTGCAATTGCATGAGTCAGTCTCTTGGTGGTCTCTTCCTCCAATGTTTCGCTGGACCCTTACAGTACCTTTGGACTTGTAAGGTGTATGAAGACTTTGAACTGATTGGCAGTTGGTTTACATTTAGGGGGAAAGAAAGCCCTTTTTTTGCCTGATGGCACTGGCTCTCAGTTCACACATGCCTTCTTTGAGGCTACAGTCTTCCACCAGGCCTGGCCCCTACCTGTGGGAGGCCACAGTGAACACCTAGCTCTAGGAGCCAGGGGGCCTCAGCCTGGCAATTCATGCTACATGACAGGCCAATCCTGGGCAGCATTTATGCAGCTTACTCCTTTCTAGGCACCGGGTAAAGTTCTTCCCATGTGTTGTTCCATTCAATATGCAAAGTAACCTACTGAGGAGCCCTATTTACAGGTGGATGCCACAGATAGTGTGACTTGAGTGCATGCTCTATAACCATGAAGATGAACTAACAATGCAACTAAAATTAAGCTCCTAAAATACAGTGAGGATCCCAGGAAGAAGTCAGTATCAGGAAGCAATCGAAAGAAAAGAATAAGCAAGGACTGTGTGAAAGGCCTCTCTGGGCTCTTTGCAGGGCAGAAGGAGAAAAGACTGATAATGACAGCTAATGCCAACTGAGTGTTTAGACAAGTGCTTGTGTGGACAGTTCATGTGACTTTTTTTTTTTTGATTACTGGGGATTGAACTCGGGGGCACTTGACCACTGAGTCACATACACAGCCCTATTTTGTATTTTATTTAGAGTCAGGATCTCACTGAGTTGCTTGGCGATCCTCCTGCCTCAGCCTCCTGAGCCACTGGGATTACAGGCATGCTCAGCGTAACTTCTATTTTGATAGATACTGTTGTTGTGTTGCCCATCTCATGGATGGACAAACTGGGGCACGGAGGGGCTTCAGTGTTTCCTCACTGAAGAATTCATGAATGCTTACTGTGAGCCAGGGACTACGTGAGACCTCATCCCACTAATTTCCAGGATTAGAATTTACTACACACCCACCTTATGTGCTTGTAGGTGGCTGAGTTTTCAGTTTTTAGGGGTTTTGTGGTTGTTTGTTTTGGTCTGGGACTTAAGCCCAGGACCACTTAAGCACTGACCTCCATTTCTGACCCCATGTCTCCCATCTTTTTTTTTTTTTTTAATTTTGAGATAGGGTCTTGCTAAATTGCTGAGGCTGGCTTCCACTTGCCATCCTCCTGCCTCAGCCTCCTGAGTTATGGGGAAGACACGGGTGCTCCCCCACACCCAACGGTTTCCAACTTCTGGTGCTTGCCTTTGGTTGCTTCCTTCCTCCCTCTGGAAGGAAAAGACCTGCTCCCATGTTCAAGCTGCTCAGGGCCCAGCTCACATGCTGCCTCTCCTTGACGCTGTCCTCACTTTGCCCTGTGAGAGTCGCTTCCCCTGCACCCTCATCCTGCTGACCACCTTCTAGTCTGAATTTCAGGTTTTTAATCCCCCCCCCAAGTCCTATTTTACTAAAATCTATTTCTGATGAGATTGCACACTCTGTGAGGACAGGGGCTGGTCTGTCCTGCTCACATCTGTACCCTTTTTCTGGTGGTGGTGGGGGGGTACCAGGGATTGAACCCAGAGGTGCTTAACCATTGAGCCACGTCCTCAGCCCTTTTTGTATTTTAGAGACAGGGTCTCACTGAGCTTCTCAGGGGCTAAGTTCCAGAGACTGAGTTTGATCTCCAGATCCTCCTGCCTCAGACTCCTGAGCCGCTGGGATTACAGGTGCGTGCCACGGTACCTGGCACAGTTGTACCGTTTTAATCCTGGCATGCTGTAGGTGTTTAGGGAAATTTTGGTCAGAAAAATACAGTTGACTTCTGCTGGCTACTGAGTAGTAGAGCTGTCAGGTAGTAGTGGCAAAACTGTACGCAAAATCGATGTAGTACTGTCCACATGCAGTCTACTGCAGGGGAAGAAGATATTAGTAAAAATCAAATAAAATTCATTTGTGCAGTGATTGAAAAAACATTTGTGCCTGTACTGCCTTCCCTGGTTGACTGGTACCCTTGGGAAATGCCTAGTGTTGCCTGGTGTTTGAACCCACGTCGTGAGGGCTGTCTGCACCTTGCTTTGCAGGGGTGTGTGTGTGTTGGGCAGTGTGTGCACTGACTGCTCTGGTACCTTGAAGTAGGTGGCCTGTTGTTCTTTTCCTCATGATTGGCAGTGATGCCACAGGTCTGTGCACTTGTGTTTTTCTCTGGCAGATGCCAAGAAATCTGCCAGGTCATGGGATAGCTCTTCTGCTTCACTCTTTGTTCCGTACACTTCTGTACTGTTGGGAGTCATGTGCTACTTTTGAGATTAAAAAGAAAACTGAAAAATAGAAAGCGGTAGGTAGGTTGTTCGTGTTGTTGGCTCTTAGGAAGTAGAGGTGCCTGATCACGGTCACATGACCATTATATAATCTGCTAATCATTATGTAATAAAATATGAAAAAGATGCTCCCATGATTTCCACACCTCAAGGCAGAGAAATCACAAGCCTTCCGTACTCTTATCTGTTTTATAGTCCTGGGGCTGAACCCAGGGCTTCTCTCTCATATGCTAGGCCAGTGCTTGGCCACTGAGATGCATCTCCAGCTCTTTTTTATTTTGAGGCGGTGCTCCATAAGTTGCCCTGGCTGGTCTTGAACTTGCCACTCTCCTGCCTCCATCTCCTGTGTAGCTGGGAATACAAGCCCAAGTCACTGAACAGAGCAGACTCTGGGACTTTTCTAATAGGAAATGTTACTGAGTCTCCAAAACTAGGGTTTCCTACTGCTAACACCCTTCTTAAAAATCTGCTTCTATCTTGGCTGTCACAGAACCACAGAGCTGGAGGAGACTTTTTTTTTAGCAGTTTCAGGTGAAAATGCAATTTTCTAACACTTGCCAAAAGGAGAGTTTTGAGCTGTCGAGGTAGACACAGCTGGGGGGGGGGGGGTTTCTCAGCTGTGTGATCACTTTGCAGCTGATTAAGAAAGGCACTTAACCCAATCTCATAAAGTATACAAAGACCTTAAGGGGTGTCCAAGCAGCAATAGGTACATAGAGTAATTGCCACTGTTTGAAGAACTGATTTCTGGTTCTCTAAATGTTTCCCCAGAATCATGTCATGGATTCCTGAAGCCCCACTGGCTTTAGCTGGGGTCACTAAGGTTCAGAGGAAGAATCCCACAATCAAGGAACATCTGTTGGCACCTGCTGATCAGACATGCGTGGAGCTCAGGGGAACTAGAGATGAATAAGGAACTTGGGGTCTGGTGGGGTGTTGTGTTAACTATATGTATATTCCATTGTGCTGAGAACTGAGAGAAGATTATGAAAGACAGTGTGGTGGGGACGGAAGAAAAAGGATCTTGAGAGAAATCAGAAAAAACTTCAGAAAGGAAGTGAGGATTGAGCCAGGGCTGGAAGCCAAGAAGGTCGGGAAGAGAAGAGGTGAGGAAAGGCAGCCACACCAAGGCAACAGCATATGGAGGCACAGAAGCCAGGAGAGAGTGTAGTAGGTGAGGGGAGGCAAAAGCGTGCTGGAGGAAGAGAACCTGGCTTGGAATGGGCTGTGAGCTTCTAATAAATGTCCGGGGTAAGTCAGATAGAATGAATAGTTCAATGGCAAATAATTTCCAGCAAGTCTTGAGTATGCTCTAGGCACTTGCACGCACTAGGGATTTAGTGGTGAACGACAAAAGTTCAGCCCCAGGGAGCTCTCGGTCCGCGTGATGCGAAGGACTACACAAAATCCAAAAACAGGCTGTCAGGATTGATGCAGTGTAGACCGAGCAAGTACTACAGGTGCCTGGTGAAAAGTCACAACGCAGGGAGGCTGGTCCTTCCCCAAGCCTCGCTTCCAAGTTCAGGGAAATCGAGGGCAGAGAGAGCTCATTTCCTTTGATTTTACCAGATTAAAAATGCAAAAGAGAGGGCTGGGGATGTGGCTCAAGCGGTAGCGCGCTCGCCTGGCATGCGTGCGGCCCGGGTTCGATCCTCAGCACCACATACCAACAAAGATGTTGTGTCCGCCGATAACTGAAAAATAAATATTAAAAAAAAAAAAAAGCAAAATAGAGGCTGGGGATACGGCTCAGTTGGTAGAGTGCTTGCCTAGCATGCACAAGTCCCTGGGTTCAATCCCCAGCACCACACACACACACACAGCAAAATATATTTAGATCTTTGCTGTATGCCAGCTGCTGCACTACTGTGTGTGAACTCTAATTACGGCAATCTCATGAGGCAGGCACCATCTTTCCGTTTCACAGGTGAGAACGACGAGGCCCAAGGTCACACGCTAGTAAGCAGCAGCGCCCAAACCGGGACCCGCGCTCGGAACCCCCACCCCAGCGGGAAACGTCGCGGCCTTCAGACTGGGTTCCAGTCTCGCGCGATTTTGGCATCTCACTCGCTCTCTTGGAGCCTCGGTATTTCCGTCTGTGAAATGTGGCCAAGGGACCCAACCCTCAGCCCCTGCTCGCTCAGGCGCAGTCTGGAAAGCAGCTCGCGGATCGTTTTGACTAGGGGCGAGTCCAGAGGCGGGGGCCGACCCGTCTCCATGACAACCCAGACAGCCACCGTCTCGCGGCCCAGGGGCGGGCGTCACTTCCGGGTCGTCTACTTCCGGGTCCCGGCACAGGCCGCGGCCACGGTCCCTCGGGTTCCCAGGCGGGGTTCCACGGGTTCTACGCTCGCTCTCGGGTCTGCTCTTGCCGCCGCTGCCGTCTGTAGTCTCTGCCGGCCGCAGGCAGTGACCTGTCCCCGGCCCAGCGCGCAGCCGCGGTCCAGCCTCGCCGCGGTCCCGCCTCCGAGGGGCGTCCCTTCCTGGCCGAGTGTTTCCGGGTCGCCGCTGGCCCCCGGGTCCTGGTCTCGGTTCCCGCAGCCGGCCGGAGCGGCTAGAGCCCAGCCGGCCTGGCCCCGGCGGCGGCCGCGCCCCGCTGCTTCCCTCGGCGGCGCTCAGGGGTGAGTGGGGGCGGCCGCGAGCGGAAACTGCCTCCGGGCTTCCCCGCGCCGAGGGACCGGCGGCCCGGGAGCTGGGTCCCCGCGCGGCCCGCCCAGCGGCCGGCGCGCCCGCCCTTGGCGCCTGCGGAGCCCCCGGCCCGTCCTCGCGGTCGCGGTTCCCGGGGCTGCCGCGCAGGCTCCCGGGACTGGCCGAGGGCGCTTGGGACAGCCCAGGAGGAACACCCCCTCCTCGGCGACCCGGCAGGCGGGAGGACTCCGGATCCCGCCGTGGGCAGGGGCCTCGCGGGGGTCCCCCACTCAGGATCTGGCGCAGACGTGGGTTTGCACGCCCTGCGTGACCTTGCATGAGGCACTTCTCTGGAGCCTCAGTTGTCCCGTGTGTTAAGTGGAACGAACCTGCTCTCCATGGATGAATGAGAGAATGCAGGTGGAGCCCGGCCTCGGGCATACAGCAGGCGTTCCCTAGCGATGGTCCTGTTCCTCCGTTAACGAGCCCGCGCGGGCCTGGGGGTGTGCCCCGGGGGAAGGGCGCTCGCTTGGCATTCGCAGAGCCCTGGATCTGTCCCCAGCACCACAAACAGCAGACCGTGGGGGAGGGCCTGGTTGTGAGGCAGGGTGTTCTGCAAAACTGATGCGGCCTCAGGCGGTAGGAATCAACCCAGTATAGCTGTCGCCAGGTTCCGTTCCCTTCAGGGAGGGGACATGGTTTACTTCAGAGCCCCTTTGAGAGAGGTAGCTGTCAGGAGGGAAGCCCCCTTTTAGCTCTACTGGGTTTATATTCAGAGGCCTGGGAATATCCATCCTCTGTTGGAACATCTCTGGAGGGCAGGCAGTAGGGGTGTGGGAACCTCCTGGCGTTTCGCAGCCAGGGATGTGTCTCCGGAGCCTCCTGTTTGGAATAGTGCGTGGAGGTGGGGGAGGGAGGGGTGAAACTGCTTTCCCCTGCTCCTGTGTGCAGGCCCAACCCAGGCCAGGGATGGGTAAACCTGTGGATTAGGCCGGTGCTGGGACCAAAATAGCTCTGCCTGTGCAGGGAGGGGGCCCTTCAGATGCTGCTCTGGGAGTGTTTCTGCTTGAATGGCCAGCTGAGGTAAAGCCAAGCTAATGCTTTGCTACCTAGAACCATTTCAGTTCCACGCAGTGGAACTTTAAAAAGACAGCGCTTTCCCTTTATGTTTCAAAGATCCTCATTAGAAAACCCACCTCCCTGGCTGTGCAATATCTGTCTCTTCATTGCCTTGCTTCACAGAGGGTACCCTCGATTGGGGGTGCAGGAGGTGTCACTCAGGGCTGTTGGCTCTTTGTTGGGATATTCACAGAGCCCTTTCCCCCACTCCCTGCTAGCCTGGCACAGCTTGGTGTTCCAGTTCTTGGGTTGCTTAGAGAAATTACCAGCTCCTGTCACTGGGCTGTCTTGGTCTCTGTAACCAGGCTGTTTTTGCAGGGAGCATATTTTTTGTTGTTCTTGCAGAGTGCTTGGAATAAATTGCTGGCTCTGTGCTCAGAAAAGACACCAGCTATGACCAGCCACAAGGCAGCCTGTATTCTCAGAAAATGTATTCAGCAAGGATGACGTAACTGCTTCACTGGCCGGTCTCCGGCCAGCCTCTTTCCCTAGCCCTGGAGCTTACCTCAGAGAGAGATTTGCAGCTCTCCCAACCCCATTCTGTGTGGGAAGATGGAATTTTGCTACTATAGGAATTTTTAGAACTCCACTCTGCTCAGCCTGCCATGGGGAGTTTTGCCTGAGCCAAGCCTTGCAGGAAGAGCTGTCCAGCAGTTGCAGCAGGGCCACTTGGCTGAGACACAGGCTTGTTTGACTTAGGATCAGCTCCTGGATCCATTTCTTCCTAACCTTAGCACTTAGGAAAATGAGTTGGTCCTCTGAGCCTGTTTCTCTTTAATGTTGGGGTTGTCATGTGAATTTCATATATTAGTCATGTACTTATTTATTTTTGCAGTGCTGGGGATTGAACCCAGGGCCTTACACAAGCTAGGCAGGTGCTCTACCACTGAGCCACATTCCCAGGAACAGTTAATAGGGGGTCCTCGCATCAATCCCTTGGAAGTGAGATGAGCAGAAGAGAACCAGGCTCTGTAGGGCCTCCTCCCCACCTGAGTTCAGATTCTGGCATTGACCCTTCCGTGCTCTGTTGGCTGGGGGGGCCTGATGGCTCAGCCTTGGTTTTCTGGGGTCATTGTAAGGGAGATGCACTTAAAGTAGAAAGCCTAGTTAGTGCTTGGCACATAGTAGAACCTCACTAATTATTTTTTTTCTCTCTCTCTCTTTCCTAATTATTATTATTATTATTTTTTGTATCAGGGATTGTATCAGGGGCACTTAACCACAGAGCCACATCCACATCCCTTTTTTATATTTTATTTAGAGACAGGGTCTTAATGAGTTGCTTATGGCCTTGCTGCTGAGGCTGGCTTTGGATTTGTGATCCTCTTGCCTCATCCTCCCAAGCTGCTGGGATGCTGGGATCACAGGCATGTGCCACCTTACCCAGCTCCTTAATTATCTTTTAGCATTTGTTTTCTTTCACCTTTTACCTCCCCTAGCTAGGCTGGTTCAAGAGCCTTCTTCTTTTTTTTTTTTTTTTTTTAATATTTATTTATTTTTTTAGTTCTCGGCGGACACAACATCTTTGTTGGTATGTGGTGCTGAGGATCGAACCCGGGCCGCCCGCATGCCAGGCGAGCGTGCTACCGCTTGAGCCACATCCCCAGCCCTCAAGAGCCTTCTTAGATGGGTTTCCCATCTGTGTTTTTAGAATTTAGAGCACGAGTTAGACCATGTGCATCCCTTTTCCTTGTTTACACTAGCAGCAAACAAGGGTGTGGCTGTGTGATCACCAAGCAGCAGATGCTGAACTGGAGAGCTGAGCTCAAGATGGCGGACTTGTTCAAAGCTCAGCTTCTGTGGGCTCAGGGCTGACTTCAAACAGTGCTAGGGATGGAACCCAGGACCTTATTATGCATGATAGAGAGGTGCTATACCCCTGATCCATATCTCTAGCCCCTTGATATCCTTTTTTTAAAATTTCTATTTGGTATTTGGTAAGGACCTAGTTGCTGATGCTGGCCTTGAATTTGCAATCCTCCTGTCTCAGTCTCCCAAGTCACTGGGATTATAGGAGCGTGTTATCATGCCCAGTAGTTATAGATGGACTGCATGCTTTTATTTTGCTTACTTATTTATTTTTAAATACTTTCCCAGTTGTAGGTGGACATAATACCTTTATTTTCTTTATTTACTTGTTTGTCTTTATGTGGTGCTGGGGATCGAACCCAGTGCCTCACACATGCTAGGCAGGTGCTCTACCACTGAGCCACCACCCAGCCCTGATATCCTTTTTAAATGGTTCTCAACTGTACCAAAAAAAAAAAAAAAAAACAGTTCCTGGGACCAGAGGCAGATTGGAATCTTTTCTTAGACAAATTAAAAACAGTAAATGCAAATATCATTTCTTAGGTGTCTTCTCTTGGGATAGAATAATTTTTATTTTTCAAGAGCGCATAGGTACTTTTGATTCTGGACACTGAGTTCTTCTAGCTAGAACTCAGGGCAAGATGTGTCTTTGATTTCTGGCCTCTTCCCTCCCTCTCCCCCCTGCCCCTGTGTCCAGCCATGGGCCTGGCAGAAGGTGGGCACTGTGCAGAGAACTGTCAGATGTGGGATTATGGAGTGGCCAAGGAGCATGGCGTCGGGCCAGAAGGCCAGGCCTGGAGTCATGGGTTCACCTCTGCTGGCCTTGAGCTGCTTGTGTCATGTCCTGCCATCTTTTGGAGCCCATTCTTCTCTCTTCTGTTGCCCTGTCAGAATTCTTGGGGGTACTAACAAGAAAATAAAGGGGCAGAGTCACAGTAGTGCACATCCTTTCTTCATTCATTTCTCCTGTTTTACCAAGGCCCGTCACGTGCCAGGGTCTGCGAGCACTGTGGTGGGTAACAGCCGCGGTCCTTGCCTCTGTGGAGCTTGCCAGGTAGTGGGGGAGGTGAAGAGATGAGGTAGTAAATGAACAAACAGAGTTGATCATTTCAGACTGTCGCATGACAGGGACTCCATGAGAGGAGGGGCAGGGAAGGCCTTGAGGGGTGACATTTGAGCTGAGACCTGAATGGTGAGGTAGCCAGCTGTGGGAAGAGTCAGAGAGCACACAGAAGGAGCAGATGTGGGGGGTCCTGAGACAGACGTGAGCTGGGTCTTTTTGAGAGCAGATGGAGATCCGTGTGGATGGAGCTTGGGGAGAGGGAGGCTGTGTGGCAGAGGTGAGCCAGAGCGTGATCACATGGCACCTTCGACCCCCGTCAGGAGCCAGAAGTTCATCTGCCTCCTGTGCTCCCAGGCTTGTCTCTGCCTGTGGCACTGGAGTCTTTGGGCAAGGCAGTGGGCAGGAGAAGATGGCCTCTCTGTGTCCCTAGTTTTACCACACACTGCACCTCTCACCCTGCTGTTAATACCCCAGGAGTCTCCCCAAAACTGAAGTTCAACGGTGGCACATTGGGATGATCTTGATAGTTGCCTGGCTCCATGGCCTTCAGGACCCACTGAGGGACTCCACGGCTCTGTCCAGTTGGGTTACTTGCAGCTTTCTCCCCAGTCTCTCGCCACCTCAGGGCCAGTCCGTGGTATCCAGAAGCACATGTTCTGCCTGGGCTGTGTGGAGGTGACCTTACGAGCAAGATGGTCATGGTCCTGCACTCGTGGAACTTCTGGTCAGAAAGGAGAGTGTGGAAATGCAGTCACCGCCCTGCTGAAGAGGTTCGCCCTCTATCTTGCCTTCTGGAGGAAGTTGGCCTCTTGGGGGCAAAGCCCCTTCCCAGAGCAGAAGCAGCAGTTGAGGGCCTCCTTGGTGCTGGCGCTCTGTGAAGAGCTTGCTGTGCTGCTCATGTAGGTTGCTCGCACTGATCTTGGACCCAGAGGTTGAGTGATTCACGGAATGACCTGGGGCAGCCCCAGGTTTCCCTCCCAGGCAGCCTGGCTCTGACTCCATGTTTGGGATAAGTCCAGTTTGCCCCCAGAACCGTGGCAACAAGAGCATTGCTGGGTATGTACTCCTCTGTTGACCAGTGGTGGAGCAGTTAGCACGACCCTGTGCATGCTGTGTCCTGGCTCAGCACAGCCGTTGGCTCCCAACAGGGTGCTGTAATCGCCTGATTTTTGTTGGTGGGGGTACCAGGCACTAAACCCCAGGGGCTGAGCCACAACCCCCAACCCTTTTTATTTTTTATGTTGAGACAGGGTCTCAGGGTCTCACTAAGGTGCTTAGGGCTTTGCTAAGTTGCTGAGGCTGCCCTGGAACTCGCAGTCCTCCTGCCTCAGCCTCCTGAGCTGCTGGCCCAGAGTGCACCACAGCTGGCTAAATAGGAGCCTATGTGCTCTTTGAGGCCTGGGGTCCGGCCTGGGTGTGCCTGCAGCTCCACCCCGCCACTGCCCCCTGCTGCCTGGCCAGTCTCCTTTGTGTCGCCGTGCCCAGCGCCTTCCTGCCTCGGAGAGCAGGGTGTGCTGGAGCAGGGCCTGGACTCTAGCGCATTGTTGGTTCTGATCCAAGTCCTGCTTCCAGGAGTCCGCAGCCCTGGGCGAGTGTCCTGCCATCTGACCTCTGCTCGCCCCATGCTTCCGTCGCCTACCTCAGCCGCTGCCTCCTTGTCCTTCAGGGGGCTGTCGCTGCTTCAGGGGCTCTCCTGAACTCCCCCCCTGCAGGTCCAGGGAGGGCCGCCTCCACTTGCCTGAGCCTCTGCGCCAGCATGCTCCTCGGAGGTGTCCTGCAAGCTCAGCAGAGGCAAGGGCTGTGTCTGTCCTCTTCACTGTCACTTTGTATCTAGTACCTGCAAATGTGCTGACTGAGCTAGCAGACAGGGACCAGATCTCGTGGTGCCCAGGGAAGCCCAGGCCACTCCTGGTGGTTTTTGGTTTTGTTTTCTTTGGTACCAGGGATTGAACCCAAGGGTGCTTAACCAATGAGCCACGTCTCCAGCCCTTTTTATGTTTTATTTTGAGACAGGGTCTTGCTAAGTTGCTGAAGCTGGCTTGGAACTTGTGGTCCTTCCGCCACAGCTTCCCGAGCCACTGGGATGACAGGTGTGCATCACCTGTCCAGCCAATTTGTGGTGTTTGGCCTCAGTGGTTGGAAGGTGGCACATGGACTGTTTCATGGAGTGACCTGCTGCTTGCTCCTCCCCTTCCAGAGTACTCCCTGGTCCCGGCCGGCAGCATGGCAGTGTTTTTAGTGACGCCCCTGCGTCCAGCCCAGAAGCCATGGAGGAGATAAGGTAGCCTCTGAGCAGATGGGGAGGCCCAGCTCAATGGATACAAAATACAAAGATGACTTGTTTCGCAAGTACGTGCAGTTCCACGAGAGCAAAGTGGACGCCACCCCCAGCAAGCCGCGGCCCGGCAGTGATGAGCACCTGCGGGTGGCGGCCTCGACCCTGCTCAGCCTGCACAAGGTGGATCCCTTTTATCGATTCCGGCTGATCCAGTTCTACGAGGTGGTGGAGAGCTCCCTGCGTGCGCTCAGCTCCTCCAGCCTGCGGGCCCTACACTGCGCCTTCAGCCTGCTGGAGACCGTGGCCATCAACCTCTTCCTCTACCCGTGGAAGAAGGAGTTCCGCAGCATCAAGGTGAGGCCAGGGCCGGGGGCTACACTGCCTTCTTTCTCCTTGCCCCTTCCAGAGGGCCAGTGTCCCTGGGGCCCCTGCCCCCACCCCTGCTCTCAGAGCCCCCGGTTTCAAGCAGGCTGAGAGCTGGTTTGGACTCAGTGGTCCCAGTGGTGGTGGGGCAGAGAGTGTGGCAGGGAGGGCACTGGAGGACACCAGGTCAGGCGGTGAAGACTGCTGTGCTCTTCAGAGCTTCGTAGAAAAGCCAGGAGGGAATGCTCTGGGTGCTGATGGGGCTTTCTGCCTAGAGCTAAATCCCCTCTCTCCACCGGTGTTTGCCTTGGCTTCTTGTCATGTGGACCAGAGTCTTTGTACCCTGCAGAGAAAGCGAGCGGCCTGGTGGCAGCCTCTGCCTCCGCAGGGGAGCAGGAGGCCCGCTTCCCACTGCCCCTCACCCGCCTCAGGCCTGAGCCTTCGCTGCTCTGCAGTCTCTGGTCTCTGGGTGCCTCTGAGCAACACCCGCCTCTTTTCTCTTCCTCCTCCCTAGACCTACACAGGCCCTTTTGTCTACTACGTCAAGTCGACGCTGCTGGAAGAGGACGTCCAGGCCATCCTGAGTTACCTGGGCTACGTGCCCGAGCTGGGGGCTGCGTACAGGCTCAAGGAGCTCGTGGAGACCCTGCAGGTGAAGATGGTCTCCTTCGAGCTCTTTCTGGCCAAGGTTGAGTGCGAGCAGATGCTGGAGATCCACTCGCAGGTGAAGGACAAGGGCTACTCGGAGCTGGACGTGGTGCGCGAGCGCAAGAGCAGCACGGAGGACGTGCGCGGCTGCTCGGATGTGCTGCGGCGGCGGGCTGAGGGCAGGGAGCACCTGACCACGTCCATGGCCCGTGTGGCCCTCCAGAAGTCCGCCAGCGAGCGGGCAGCCAAGGACTACTGCAAGCCCCGTGTGACCAAGCCGTCCAGGTCAGTGGACGCCTATGACAGTTACCGCGAGAGCAGAAAGCCACCCCCAAAGGCCTCGCTGAGCTTGAGGAGGGAGTCCGTGGTCACAGACCTGGGGGACGGTCTGGAGGACGAGATCATCCGCCCATCTCCCTCACTCCTGACCATGTCCAGCTCCCCCCATGGCAGCCCAGACGACCTTCCTCCCACCTCCCCCAACAATGGCCTCGGTCTGCTGCGCAGCACGTACTTCTCCGCTCAGGATGACGTGGATCTGTACACGGACTCAGAACCCAGGGCCACCTACCGCAGGCAGGACGCTCTGCGGCAGGATGTGTGGCTGGTCAGAAATGATGCCCACCCCCTCTACCACAAGCGCTCACCCCCCGCCAAAGAGTCCGCCCTCTCCAAGTGCCAAAACTGCGGCCTGTCCTGCAGCTCCTCCCTCTGCCAGCGCTGCGACAGCCTGCTCGTCTGTCCTCCGGCCTCCAAGCCCAGCGCCTTCCCCAGCAAGGCCTCTGCCCACGATATGTCTCTGCGGGAGAAGTATGCAAGCCAGACTCAGGGCCTCGACCGGTTGCCACCCCTCCACTCGAAGCCCAAGCCCTCCGCCACCGCCACCTCCCGCTGCAGCTTCTGCAACCGCCCAGGTGCCACCAATACCTGCACCCAGTGTTCAAAAGTCTCCTGCGACACCTGCCTCAGCGCCTACCATTATGACCCCTGCTGCAAAAAGCATGAGCTGCACAAGTTCATGCCCAACAACCAGCTGAACTACAAGTCCACGCAGTTCTCCCATCTCGTGTACAGATAGACCCCCTGCACGTCCCCCTACAAGGGCTATGCCACTGACCTTCCAGTTCCTGGTGAAGAAGTGTGAAGCTGCTCAGAGCAGAGCTGCTGCACTTGACTCCCTGGGTGGTGAGCGCTCACTTAGGACTCACTGCAGCTGACGGCTGCTTTGTCGTCTGCAAGGGAGAGGGTGACGCTTCCGTTCAGATTCCTTTTGGCTGATCACTCCCTGTGCAGCTGGGTTCTGGTTTTGTTTTTCCTTTCAAGAGGGTTTCTGTCCTGGGACTGCCCCGCCCACTGCGAAGCCAGCTTGGACTGGGAAAGACCCTTCGGGTCACGTCCAAGTGTCCACTTGAAGCAGCGAGCTAGAGGCCTGTTGGCTTGTGAAATGAGCCCTCCTGCCACACTGGGCCTCTCCTGATGGCTCACGCCGTTGGCCATCCTGCTCCCAAGTACAAGGATCCCCAGCCAGAGCCCTGCTCCCTGGCTCCCTGCCTCCGCAGGTGTCCAAGGAAAGCCAAGTCCAGTATTAGCTGAACTTCCTCTTGTTGCCACCGCAGTTCAGTCCCGTGGTGTCACCCCACACGTTGGAATGCGGGCTTCCCACGGCAGGGCAGGCTCCTCCCCTTTCTGTTGTTTGCACACATCCCTCGGACTGTACTGTAAATAGATATTTTTGAGATTTATTTTTAAATAAATATTCAACTTGCTATGTGTTTCAAAGCGGTTAAAAATTGATTATGTAGCTATTTATAAAAATGCCCTGGGTTCTTTAGTCTTCCAAGGAGGCCTCGGGCCCTTTTCTCTGTGTCCTCCACTCACTGGGGTGGAATGGCGAGTTGGGGCAGGGGAGGGACAGAGACATGTCCCTTTTTCTGGAGTTGGTGGAGGGCCACTGTCTTCCCTACAGTACACGCTATACACCTACCTCCAGTTGCACTTAGGGGGTGAGCACCGGCGCTGAGGTCCATGCCTGCAGACTGCAGGGCAGTCAGGATGATTCAGGGACCTCAGCCTTTGCTGTCCCTCGTCCTTGGCCCTGCCGAGTGACCTCACACTCCAAAGTTCTCAAGTCGCATTTAGAAGGAAAGTCACTTGGGTTTCCTGTCACCCATCCATCTCGGTCCTCTTCACAAGTGTCCAGGACTCACCTGCAACATTTGCGATCTTTTTGCACTATAAGTGGGCAGGAGTCGGCGGTTGCCCACCAGACGGCTGCCAGCCTCAGCCGCACCTGCGCACAGCCACGCCCGAAGGCCCCTCGACTCCACGTGGGAATCACCGACCTCGGGATTTTCCTTTTGGGGGTGCAAAGCAGGAGTGGGGCAAGAATTTGAAAATAGATCACTTTTGTGAACTAATAATATATTTTAGCCATAAGTGTTTGTGATGTGCCCACTTAAGGGATTTATGTGCAGTGGGTTTTTCTGGGAGAAAGAGGTATTCAGCTCTTGAGCAGGGTTTAAATCTGGCTGAATCCTGAGGCCACTGTGAATTTGCGGATGTTCTTCCAACTCTGTGGAGTGATTTTAAGGTTTTCCAATCTTCTCTGGCTGTTTTTACACACCTGGTAGATCACATGTAGATACACGATGTGTACATAAAGCTGAGTTTCCACCCCCTGATCCCGAGACCAGCCGAGCTGGGGGTTCATCTTGATGTTCTTCCTTTTTACATTTCAGAACTGCAATGCCTGGCCCATTCCTGAGAGCTCTAGTTTTCTAGTTTTCCGTTTCCAGATTGTTCCAGCATTACAGTAACTTAGCCAACCGTGATGCCACGTAATTTACGGTGGACAGAAGCAGGTGTGACCAGGTGTCCTAGGAAGACAAAGTCCAGTGTCCCTACCATCACGGAACTACTGTGCTCAGAGACTGGAATAGGAAATACTGTAACCGTGCTCCTTCTTGGTGTGTACCTTACTGTCTGAGGTTGCTGTGATTGAGATAGTTAAATATATGCTAATTCAAAAATGCAGATGTTTTACATTTGATTTCTACCAAGAGTTGAAATGTTGAGAGATGATTTTAAAAAATAATAATAAAGTGTCTTCCATTGTTAAATGAAGTGTGGGTTTCTCTTTCTTTCTTTCTTTCTTTCTTTCTTTGACCTGTGTGCTCCCCACTTGGAAGTGTGGGTTGTTCTGGTTCAGTTCTTTAATGACAGGACTAAAATTTTTCCGCTCCATGAAGCTGACAAGTAAAGCCAGCAGTGGAATGAGGCGCCTGTCTGCTGAGACTGTCCACGCGGGATGTTGCCACAGCCCATGGGGCTGAGGGCGGAATTCGGGGTAGAACGCTCACTTAGAACATGAGGCCCTGGGTTCCATCTCCAGACCTGGGGGGAAAACCCGAAAGAAAGAGAAGGAATCCCAGTTATTCTGTGAGATAAGTTCTGTTGGGGCTGGGGATATGGCTCCGTTGCTAGAGTGCTTGCCTAGCATGCCCAAGGCCCTGGGTTCAATCCCCAGCCCCACCAGAAACAGACAGATGGGAAGACAGGGCACTATTGAGCCATGCCTTCCCAGGACACAACTCTTGTACTCCAAGACTAAGGCGTTCAGGTGGTGGCTGGGGCATTACGTAACATGGAAGGACATTGTTTAAAAGTTCCATTTTTACTTTTCATCCATTTAATTTCCGCAAGGAGGAAGTCAGTGTGATGCTGCCTTTGTTTTGTTGGCTTTTGCAGTAGTGGCACCCCGCCACTGGGCTTCGTCCTCAGCCCCACTGCCTGTCTTTAACAGAAGACAGGTGGCGGGCACAGGCGGGGGTGGCACATGTGCATGGAGGCTGAGGCACGAGAATGGAAGTTCAAAGCCAGCCTCGGCATCTTAGGGAGTCCCTAAGCAACTCTGCAAAACCCTGTTTCAAAATACAAAAAGGGCTGAGGATGTGGCTCAGTGTTTAAGTGCTCCTGGTTCAACCCCAGCAACCCCCCCCCCCCCCGCCCCGACCAAAAAAGAAGTGTCAGGCAGAGCCTCTGGCAGGATCGTAGTTGGGTTTTCAGTCACCCTCTTAGGGCACACCATGCCACTTTTCCATTTAAAAAGTCAGGCAGCAGTGTTGAGGGTGAGCAGAGAGCAGCCGCAGCTGGCAATTCTGGCCCAAAGCCCAGCAGGACCTCAGTGCCCACTCCCCACCGGGCCGGCCCTGTAGGGCAGCTCAGCTGCCGGGAAGGGAGGCCGCTCTGCTTCATGCACTGGCCGACCAAGTGTTCAGGGCGCGGACCAGACGTCCAGGTGCTGGGATTGCAGTGAGCTGCCACCCAGGAAATGGCCCTCCTGGGAGCAGCGGCCTCCTGGAGGCGCACACAACCCAGAGATAAAGGAAGCCGACAGCCTCAGCATGGGGTGAGGGGCAACTGATTAATTTGTCCATGGAAATGGAAAGCATACTTCAACACCACCAGCTGGGTAGCACCCACTCTGCTGCCAGCTCCCTGCACCAGGCTGCAGGACCTCACACGCCTGGTGACCGTCTTGGGAGGAGAGCTGTGGTAGACACTGCAGATGGTACCCTGACTTCTAGGCCATCCAGAATAAGGACTGTTTCCCAGCTTCTCCTGCAGCCAGAGGGTCGCATGATCATGTCTGGCGCCTGGATGGAAAGTTGCCTTGTAAGTAAGTCTTCTAGGACATGCTCTTCAAAACGGCAGCTTGAGCCAGGCACCACAGTGTCGCACGCCTGTAATCCCGGCGATCTGGGAGGCTGAAGCAGGTGGATTGCAAGTTCAAGGCTAGCCTCAGCAACTAAGCAAGACCTTCTTTCAAATAAAAAATAAAAAGTGCTGGGCGGGGTGGTGGTGTGGCTCAGTGGTAAAGTGCCCCTGGATTCAATCACCAGCACCAAAAAAAAAAAAAAAAAAAAAAAAAGGAGCTTGATCAGTGGCAGGCACCTGTAGTCCCAGCTACTCAACAAGCTGAGACTGGAACATTGCCTGAACCCAGAATTTCAGAGCAGCCGTAGGCAGCTGGACGGCACATTAAAAAAAAAAAAAAAAAAGAGCAGGGAGCTTGCTCTTCTTGCTGAGATCCTTCTCCCAACTGGCCTGCCGTGAAGGCTGGGCCTAGAGCAGCGCTGAGACTCTGAGGGAGAAGCCAGGTGAAGGAGGCTGGGCAACTCCCGAGGGCCGGGTCCTGTGCCCAGGGACCTGTTTCGATGCCCTGCCTGCGCTGCCTGCCTCCAGGTTGCCAGATGAAAAATTCTTGTTTTGCTTAAGTCACATTTTTTTTCCATTTGCTTTTTTTTTCTTTTTGAGGCAGGGGGCACTTACCCACTGAGCCACATCTCCAGCCCTTTATATTTTTTTAGAGACAGGGAGTCTCACTAATTGCTGAGGCTGGCTTTGAACTCTCCATCCTCCTGCTTCAGCCTCCAGCCGCTGGGATTACTCACACTTCAAATTAAAATCCGGGGCCGCAGACTCTTTCTAAGCCTATCTTTTTCCCATGCTGAGAATCCTGGTTATCAAGGGCACCAGGGAAGCCACTACTAATTTTTGCTTTTGTCACCATGACTAAACCTAATCATGACTGCTGGGAGGGGCTGTGGGCCTGCTGCTGTGGCCCTGGGAGAGGGTCTGGTCACTCCAACGGAGGGCAGCGAGGGCACGAGGAGCCCTGTGGGTTCCCAGGGCGGGAGGCGGGGTGGACTCTCAGGACCCGCTCCTGCTGCCTGCCACTCTTGGGGAAGGGAAACTGCAGGGGACAGCTCAGGACAGTTAAGCCACAACAGCCACCACCTCCTATCACCGGGCACCTCTGTCCCAGGTGCTGGCCGCTCCAGCCTCTCCTCACACCCTCACCTCTAGGGCCAGGACCCGGGGATACCATTTGGCTTCTTTTTTTCCTGAGTGTCTCTTTGGGAATGAGGGGACAGTTTGAACTCCCCCAAGATAGCCCTCTTTCTCTTGCCCTCGGGTCAGGCCCACCCCTCGCACTCCTCAGGCAAGAGGCGGGAACGGCCAGGAATGGCCAGATCCAGGGTGCTTGCTCCATTTCCCCGGAAGGACATGGCCTCCCTCGGTGAACACTACGGGTTTCTCTTAGCAAAGGTGATGCCGCAGCAGGGGGAGGAGGCCGGGACCCGGGCTGGCACACAGGGGTCAAGGGAGTGTGTTGGTACTGTGGGAATTCTTCTGTTTTTAAACATTTAATTTGTGCTTTTTAGGTACACACGACAGTAGAGTGTATATAAAGGATATGTCACACCAGAGTGTGGCTTCCCATTCTTGTGGTTGTGCATGATGTGGAGTGACGCTGCCGTGTATCCAGATATGCACACAGGAAGGTTCTGACCCTTCCACTGTCCCCCTTCCCCCATCCTCCTTTGTAGTCCAGCTCCCCCCGCCCCCGGTGTTGGCAGCCGCCCAGCTGAGGACGTTAGCCTATGAAGCTATTCCACCACCTCCACATCCGACGTACATCGAGTTTACAAAATGGGTTATATCTTACTTCTACTTTTAACATTTATCAGGCGCTTTAGAACAGCTAGAAAGTCTACATTTTTTTTTAAGTCCTTAGCATCGTCCGTCGACTATACATACGGTCACCAGGAGGAAAGCGCACCCACAAGACACTTCTAAACGCCCAGACAGGTGTTTCAGGTGAGGACGCCGTTTGTCCACTACGTAATGACAGTCGTCTTGAGTAAACGGCACACGTGTAACAGTAGTTCTAATGTGAAAACGTCTTCAGAATGAGAGCCCTCCGGCCCTCCACCGCCAGGACTGCGGGCTCCACTGTTGGAGGACTGCCCTCCAAGACTTCCTTTTTTTTTGGGTACCCTCGCCCACTGAGCCGCACCCCAGCCCTATTTTGTATTTCATTTACAGACAGGTCTCCTGAGTTGCTTTTTTTCTCCCCTGAGGCTGGCTTTAAACTCAGATCCTCCTGTCTCAGCCTCTCAGCCACTGGGATTACAGGTCACTGCACCCGAAGCTTAGGAATCTTAGCACAAAATGTACAGGCTGTTTACTAATCCCACTTTTGTCATATACTTGCAATCTTGTTAGCATCTAGAAAACTAGATGTAGAGTAGGACTCGTGTCCTTTATAACACTATGTACACAGCAAAGTGAAACCAGACCCGGGCACGGGACAGTGCTCTGCCCCACCTCGCGTAAGCCACCGAGCTCCCAGCCCAGCACCCAGTGAGCGCCACTCCACAGGGGGTGGTTACTGCCCCTCCAAATCATTTATATTTTACTTGTGTTATATTTTACTTCTGTTTTTAACATTTATCAAGCACTTTAGATTTTTCAAAAAAAAAGTACTTAGCATTGTCAACTCCACATACGGTCATGAGGAGTAAATGCCACACAAAACACGGTTATAATATGAAAAATGTCTTTCACATACAACTTGTCTTCGCAGGACCCCTCCTGTCAGGGTCAAAGTCTTCTCCATGTCCTCTAACCCAGTATGTGTATTTCTCAAAGCATGTTCGCAAAACTCTACTCCTGAAATTTACATTTAGCTCCCGTGGGAAGAGTGGGGACCACAGGGTCCTCAGCTTTGTGCCAGACCTTCCTTGGCCCCCAGGTCTAAGGAAATGGCTTTTTCTCTTGACTGCTCCCAGGGGTGTGGCTGGGGCATTATGTAACATGGAATGCTGCCTGGGCTAATCCTGCTTTCCATTCCCAGTCCTGTCACTTCAGTCTCCCCACAATGAGGCTGTGACAGCCACCACCTGTCACCACACTTGTAGTTATTCTCCGGACCCAGGTCTCTCCAGCATCAGTGGGCAGAGGGGAGGGGGTTGAGGCCTTGTGGGCCTTCTGCAGCCCCCAGTCCCTGACTGGGTCCCCTGCTGCTGCCACCTGCATGGCTGTTAGTTCAGAAATGGGACAAGGGGCGATGGGGGATGAAGAAAAGACAAACAGATACACCTAGAGAGAAAGCTGGGGTCCGGTGGCTCTCCATCCCCTGGAGCCAGGCCCGCATGTTTATCATGGAGGTTTCAACATCAAAAGGGGCCTTTGGGAAAGTTCCTTCAACACAGGGACAACGGTCGCGGCTGCAGGCGGCCCAACGTGACCAGACTCTGCTCACAATTCTTCACCCCTGCAGCCAGTGTCTGAACTGGAGTCACAAGTGACAGTCCCATGACAGGCGTGGGACCTCTTCTGAACAGGGCATCACCACAGCTAACTGGGCAGTCTCACCTGGGCCTCTGCACAAGTTCCCAGCTCAGATGTGCTCCTGTCGCCGGCTTGAGGACCGTAATTTGCATCGCTGCTCCCAACACCCGGTCTGTGGCTGCTGGCACCTGGGCAGCCCGGGCCAGGTCGTGTTCTGGGGCGACTTCTCCCCCTTCATGGCTGTGGCAGGACAGGATGTGGTGCAGGCCTGGGAGAGATGAGGCCCGCCCCGCCCCCGATGGGCCAGAACAGGGAGCGGGCTCGCCCCACGTTCTAGATTCGTTTTCGTTTCTTTTTTGCGCCTCTTCTCACAGAAGCTTCAGATGCCCCTGGACAGACGTGCAAGCTCAATTCATGCCCAGCCACTGCCACTGCCTCCTCTCCCAGGAGGGGGACAGGCAGCTTCTGCGGCTGTGTGGGCTCAGTGGAGACGATCTGCTTAATTGTCAGGCAACAGCCACCACAGGTGCCATCCTAGGTGGCCCTGCCACCAGCTTGGGAGATGGGCTCCTGCACCCGTGAGAAGCCCAGGCGGCCACCTCGGCCTCATATTTCTCCTGGGGGCAGAGGCAGGAACCAGATCCCGGCCCTCGTCACGCCAAGTCCCTGCTGCCAGGCACTGCCCTTCACGGGACTGTTCGCTGCTGGCCCAAGAAGCTGTGTGACCAGAGTGAGCCCAGGAGTGCAGGACCCGTATGTGCAAAGCCACGTGAACACGGACACAGAAGCCCGTTCAGATTCGGCAGCATTTTTTTTTTTTTTAAAGAGAGAGAGAGAGAGAGAATTTTATTTATTTATTACTTTTTTCAGTGGACACAACATCTTTGTTGGTATGTGGTGCTGAGGATCCAACCCGGGCCGCACGCATGCCAGGCCAGCGCGCTACCACTTGAGCCACATCTCCAGCCCAAGCATTTTTATTTCTAAATAAATATCCAGTGACATGACTTTTCCAATCCTGAATCCTCAGTCCAGGGAGACAAGCAGGGGCCCAGCAGCACAGCCGCCCCGCCCAATGCAGCCACCATCCCCTGCAGCCAGGGCCCCCAGTGTTCCTTCCCTGTTTAATTGTTTTTTCCTCCCTGGGGTCCTTAAAGAAAAAATAAACAATAAAAAACCCAAACTTAATTACACAAACCTTAATTTTTAGAGAAAATATGAAAAAAACCACAAGACTCCTATTGGCCGTGAGAATAGATCTGGCCTTGTGGGAACTGCAGCGGAGGGCACTGGAGCCTCTGGTGGAAGCTGGGGCCTCCCAACCATCCCTCCCTTGTCATGTGCAAGTGGCTTCTTTCCTCTGGCCACCAAGCACATTTTTCCTTCCAGCCCCACAGCCCTGAGGGGCTCCCAGCAGCCTCCTGCCTGCAGAGCTGAGAGTCCACACCGTGGGTAAGGGCCCTGGGATGGTGGGGAAATGGGATGGGGCAGGCCATGTAAGAAAGTCTTTCCTTTGTGGCCCATGAATATGCATTTGAGAAATGGTGGGAACCGGCAAGGAGCTAGCTCCTTATTCTCTGGGAGCCTGTACTTAGGCCTGGGCCCTGGAGGTGGGGTCCTGGGAGGACACCCTAATGACTCTGGCTGCAGTGTTGGGAACATCCCAGATTCAGCTTCTGACGCTCCAACCAGCAGGGGAAACACATGGCTGCATTTTGGAGGGAATGGGGAGGTGACCCTATTTTGTATTTTAAAATCCTACCCTACAGCAGAGAGCTGTGAGATTCTCCAGCTGGAATCGGGGGGCAACTCTCTACCTGGGCTTTGCCAGTCCCTGGACTGCCCAGCTAGTGGGGTCCTGGCACAGCTACCCTGCTGAGAGCTCTGCCGGGTGTGGGTCCATGGAAACAGGGACCAAGACTCAGGAGGCCAGGTCTTGCTGAGGGATAGGGATATCTGGCCAGGGTCAAGGAGGCCCCCACTCGCCCGTCTTGGCATCCACCGCACACAAAGGAAGGCATATACGGCAAAAGAGGACGTCTGCGCTGACTGGGGCTGCCACGTTCTGGGCCAGGCAGGGCCCTGCTACAGCCCCATTGTGAGAGGGCCGGTGGCTTGGGCTGAGGACTGGAGGGCTTCGGCTCTGCTCCTGGGCTGAGAGGCTGGGCACCAATGGGCTGAGCCGTCCCCAGCCTGGTCCAGCCCACAGCTGACTTGACCCCTGGGGACTTAGGAAAAGCTCCTGAAGACTCCAATCTCAAGTTGCAGGGTGTGGTTGTTCCAAGAGGTCCTACAACCACAGGTGGCACTGAGTGTACGATTTATCCCAGGAAGTGGGATGTCGGGGGCACAGGCCTGCTGTGGCACTTCTTGGTTTACTGGCTACAGGGCCAGCATTCCCAGGGGCACTCATGCCTCTTACCTCACTCTAAAGCAATACCTTCTGAGCCACAGCTGTCCTGTCTCTTGGCTAGATCTGAAGAAGGCGGGAAGGTATAGCAAAACTGGATCCTTTTATATCTTCTACATTTATTTACTGCCTGAAGTGATACTCCACCTGAAAAACACCTCCAGGGCCTTCTGCTTACTACAAATCAAAACTGGTCACCCTCACCTCTGGGGTTGCTCTTTCAGGCTGCTAAACCCTCACTTACCAGCAGGGGGCAGAGGAGACTCACAAGAGACCCAGGCTAGTGTTGGTAGCGCCCAGGAAAGGTCCCACCCTCCCCACCAGCAAAGCCTGGTGGCCTTTCCACCAAACCTCACAGATGCTCCCCACCATGACATTCTCAGGTCTCAGCAAAAAGTGGGAGGACAAGGCATGATGTGGCTGGGCCACTGGACCTGATGACAATAGTCTGAACTGAGAAGACTCCATCTGTCTCATTGCTTCATCTATAAATCTAAGATTAAAAAAAGAAAATCTTGCCAAGTTACTGAGCTTGCAAAACAACCTTCATCTCTGATATCAGACCCTGGATTTCAGGGGAGAAGAGAAATTAGCTCTGAGCTGGGCTAAGCGATCAACCTGGTCTCAGCTCCCTGTCTATTCTCAGGCAAGGGCGAAGGTCCCCTTCTTCTCTGACCTCTTCTTCCACAGCAAAGAAATGTGGAAAACAAAATTATGCAAGGCAATGGGATGGCTTGAACTATGGGGTCAAGGTGTGGGGCTCTAGGAAGGAAAAGACCACGTGTTAGCTCTATCAAGCACAAACTCACTTCTCATGCATAAAAGCAAACGCGGCTTCCTGCCTGACAACGACAACTTCTAGGCAAGGTGAGCAGTGAGGGCTGGGCCTGGCAAAAATCCTAGGGGGTCTGCGGTCGGTCCTTCCTGACTTCCAGAGTCACCCTGCCTGGGGCACAAGACAGGGAAATACACCTTCTACCAGTCCAAGGCATGCTGGCCCATACAGACCTGGGCCCACAGTGTCCCACTGAGAGCCAAGGACATGCACGTGATGAACTGAATCACCTGAGGGTTCTGCTCGCGACTCCAGCTGGGACCCAGAGCCACAGGGGAACGCTGTCCACGCCTGTGGATGGGCGCAGTGGAGCAGTTACACGAAAGGTGGGTGGGAACGGGGTGTGGGTCACACGGAAACGACTGGCAGCTTCTCACCCTGAGGTGGCAGGGGAGGCAGGGCCCGAGACGGTACCTCTGGGTGGGGAGCTGGCACCCCAGCATGGGAGACGGACAGAAACCAAGATGGTAGGGAAATGAAGAGAACAGAACCCTAAACAGCAGTGAAGGTGGCAGCAGGTAATGGCAGGTGGACATACAGCTGGCAAAGGACCTCAGACTGGATGAACGAGAACACTGGAGCACCAGGACCCAGCGGGGGAGACAGGATGCCGGCCGAGGCAGGAGGCTACCAGACTCCTGGACTTGGTAAAGTGCATGAACTGAAACGGAATCAAGGCAGCCATGGCTGGCCGCAGACACCATTTTCCAGCTTCTCTCTAGGGGGCGCTCTGACCCCACAAAAGAGCCCAATGCCCCAGCCTGAGACCCAGGGCTGCAGCTTCCAACCAGGCTCTAAGAAGGGCCCAGCCCTCAAGGTGGGCACTAGTGTAAACATTCACGATAAGCCCCGAGCAGGGCAGCAGCTGCCTGCCCGGGAAGACAGGCGGTGAGGTGCCAATCAGAGGTAAAGAAAAAGGGTCGCTCAGTTTTTCCTTCTCAGGGGGTTGAGGTTTCTGGCTTTCTGAGCCTGCACGAGGGTCAGAACCACTGCTCCTCACCAGCCCCTGGAGCAGACTCAGCTGGGGAGTGGCACCGACTCAGACCCTACCCCCAGGCTCCAGGCTCAGCGCTCCCTGCAGGCCCTGGCTCGGGCTTCCCTGTCCAGGCCGAACCGCTCTCTTAGGGGCTGCACAGGGGCTGCAGAAGCAGGAGGGGGCACTACCTGTGACGGCGGCCACTCCACTCTGTGGAGGCCCTGCTCAGTGAGGAGTGGGGAGATGAGTGTTTCCAAAGGCCTGGAAAACTGTAGGCTAAGAAGATTCCGCAGCCTCACGTCACTCTCCTTCTGACACCCTGAAGAGGCTGCCAAGTGCAAGTACTTCCAGGGCCACGCTCCGTGTCTGTGGGTGGCAAGGCCCGCCTGGGCCCTGTCTGCCAGAAGGCGCGGCACCCAGCTCGGTCAGAACAGCTCCTGCTCGTCGTCCTCAGAGCCCGACGGGCCCTGGCGCACCTCCTCATACCACTTGTTGGTGAGGCTCTTCATCTGGATGCGCCCATGATGGAGGTCCTGGGGTGGGAGATGAGATGAGCCTGGTCAGTGTGGAGGAGGGGCTTCCCCTGGGCTTCGGGGGGGGGGGGGCAGGACAAGGCACCAGGCAAAGGTAGAGTGTTAAGCAGCCAGCTTTGGGGGCACCAGGAGGGGCCCCTGAGAAACAGGAGGTGAGGAGGCAGATGGTGTGAGGATAAAAATGTGGCACCTCTGCCCCTTTCAGCAACTTAGGGAGACCTTGGCTCAAAATGAAAACTAAAGCTGGGCGTGGTGGCTCATGCCTATAATCCCAGCAGCTCAGGAGGCTGAGGCAGGAGGATAGGGGGTTCAAACCTCTGGCTTTTAGAAGATTAAAAGGGAGGCACTAAGCAACTCAGTGAGACCCTGTCTCTAAATACAACACAAAGTAGGGTGAGGATGTGGTTCTGTGACCAAGTGCCCCTGAGTTCAATCCCCAGTGACCCCACCAACTCCCCAAAAGAATAATGGCCAAAGATGGAGCTCAGCAGTAGAGCACCCCTGGGTTTAATTCCCAGCACCCCCCAAAAAACAAACAAAAAACCCCCCAAACCCCTGCAGCCTCTAGAGTTATCCTCATGCTGGCTGCGTGGCCTCTTGGGCTGGAGCGGGGGCTACTCCCTGGGCCTCAGTTTCCTCGATGTCAGGGAGACCACGGCTGCCTCCTGCAGGTGGCTGGGGTGGAAGGTGGTGCTGCAGCGTGGCCCCTACTTCGTGCTCACGTGCTGACAGCTGGCACCACGGCATGAGCAGCAGAAGGTGCTGGGTGGCTGGAAGAGCCCCAGCCCCAGCGCAGGGGCGTCCACACCGCCTGGCAGTGTACCATGGCTCCCTGAGGCCCTGGCCTGCCTGAAACTTAGCCCAGCTTCAACAGCTGATCAAGGCCCGGAGCCATCAACCAGGAGAACCAAACACGTGAACAGGCTGTTACCAAGTGAAGAGCAAATCCGCAGCCCAGGGAAACAGCAGCTGCCGCTGCACCCACACCCAGCCCGGGAGGCGCTCTCGCGACACTCCCTCCCCCAGCCCTCGGCCAGCCCTCCTGAGGGGAGGCAAGGTCCCACCTCTTGTGTCAGCCTCCGTGTGAAGAAGGGGTTCAGGTACTTGGCGTCCAGCCACATAAAGCCCTTGAGGTCCTGCCGCCGGATGTAGTGGGCCTCATACTCCTCCTCGGTGAGCTCCGACAGGTGCTCGGACTCGATGGTGTTGCCCTGGGGGACGAGGCAGCCGGATGCGTCAGCAGGCACTAACTGGAAGCCCCGCACCACTACCTAGAGGCTTCTGCCCCAGGTCACCAGTGTCCCCAACCCGAAGTGCCTCACACCCAGGCAGGGTGAATGTGGGTACAAACAGCCTCCTGGGAGCCCACGGGAGGTACGACAGTCTCTAAGGACATCATGGATGCCAGGGACGCCTCCTGGCGAGTCAAGTCGGAGGCTCTGGGGCCACTTGAGGGCAGCTTCTGCCGATTGAGTCAGAGCAGGGGAGGGGGGAACAGCTCCAGAGAGGGGTGAAGAAAGGAGCGGCTCCGGAAGGGAGGACCTAGTCTCAGGCACTGTGCGTCTTCCTGCGCTCCCCAAAGCCTCACCAACAGCCCCACCCTTGGCCAGGAGGCCCAAAGGCCAGCAGCACTGGGATGCAGGAGTTTCTGCTCTGCCGGAGGAAGCCGGACGAAGCCACGGAAGGTGCCTGCCAGTCCACCACCTCACCTCCAGCAGGCGTGCTGGCGTGTGCTCGGGAGCGGGGCGAAGGAAGTGCCTTCGGACGCTGTGGAGCAGCGGTTCCCACGCTCTGGCTCACGTCAGCATCACCTGGAGGGCTTGTTAAACCCCCAAACCCTGGGCAGGAGCGGCAGTTTCTGTCTCAGTAAGTCAAGGGTGAGGCCCGAGGATGTGCAGGTCTAAGTGCCCAGTGATGCTGCTGGTGGGACCCCACTGTGAGGACCACCAATGTAGAAAGTGGTGATTTCAAGGGCGGGGCTGGGCTCAGCGGTACAGCGCTCGCTTAGCACGTGCAGGGCACTGGGTTCGATCCTCAGCACCACATAAATATAAATAAATAAAAAATAAAGGCATTGTGTCCAGCTACCACTCAAAATAAACATTAAAAAAAAGAGGAAGTGGTGACTTCGAGCTTAGATTGTGGGAGCTGTGGGACCTCAGCTGGGTGAGTGGGACCCTCCTGTGCCTCGGCATTCCCAGTGGCAAAATGGGGACCAGGAGAGCATCTGCTTCCTGCAGGTACTCAGGATGGCCCGAGACAGGCACATGCCTGCACCTGAGAGGCCCCACAGCAGTCCCCCTGAGGACCTCTCCTGGCCCTCAGCCAGCTGGCTCTCCAGGAATGGTGGCAGCAGCAGCAACTTGTAAGAAATGACCATTTTGGGGGCTCCTCTAGACCTCTAAGACCCTTCGTGGTGAGGCCCAGTAACCTTGTGACGAGCCTGCCGTCCATTCTGATACTCAAGCAAATGTCTGACCCCCATGAGAGATTTTGTTAAAAACAAATAAGGAAGCTGGTGGGTGGGGAGAAAGGCCTGGGAGCATGCGAAAGGCCCTGAAGAGCCCTGTCCCGGCCATGGAAGTTTCCTTCCAGTGGCACAGCCCTGGCTGAGGCCCAGTGTGGAGGTCCCAGGACCAGCCAGGCCTGACCTCCATGTTAGACCAACAGGGAAAAATTTCTGTGACCAGTTACCAGTGGCCTCAAATAAGGGAACCAGAAAAAGATGCATTTCCTGAAACGTGGTGGGGGCAGGATGCAGGAGCCTGCAGGGAGGTCAGCAGGCCCACCTCTGCACAGGGCCTGAGGGTGAAGACACCGCAGGGAGGCACCAGGGCTGTTGGCCCAGAGGTCTGCCTGGTGGCAGGAGGGTGGCTTGCAGGAAGCAGAGGTGGGCAGGGAAATAAGAGTCTCAGCTGGACTGCAGCGGGCCCTGGACCCCTCCAGCCCTAGTCATGCCCTCCCTGTCCTCCAGCCCCCAACAGGAGGTTTTCTGCAGATGACATGATTTTGAAACCTTCCAGCCCTGGGTCCTGAGAGGTGGCTCTGCTACTAGCAGGGGAGGAATGTCCCCAGGGTCCCAGAGGGAAGTACCAGAGCTTGCCCGTGGCCTCATCAAACCCTGAGTCTGGACAGCCTGTCCACCCCAAAGTGCCTTGCTCCAGAACTCCAGTTCCTCCTCAGCACGGTGACTGCACTGTGCTCCGCGATGCGTGCGCGTGCATGTGTATTTCGAGCGCGCACGTGCGCATCATGGAGATGCAGGGCACCCAGAAGCCAGGCTGTTGCCCTGCCTTCTGGCAGCAGGCAGTGACCAGCGGGTCCCCAGCACGCCTGCCCCCGCCCGCCCGGCGGCCACCACTGACCATCTTCTCCGTCTTGCTGAGGTTGACGTCCTTCTTGCTCCTGCGGCGCGCCTTGGTGTCCTCGATGTCCATGAGGCGGATGAGGGGCATGGTGCTGCCGCCCAGCAGCAGGATCGTGAAGAGCACGATGACGATGGTGGTGGTGCCGATCAGCTGCCGCTTCTCCATGGGCTCCAGGTCCAGGTGCAGGCTCAGGGCGTAAGGGATGGCCCCCCGCAGGCCTGGGGGCGGCAGGGTGGTCAGGGGAGCGCCAGGAGGCAGCAGCAGCGGCTGCCCACCAGGTTGTCTGCACCACAGCCCATGCAGGCCGCAGAGGAGTGGGGACGGGGTGGTGCCCCTCCACCCGCTCCACGGCTAGAGACATGTGGTGAGGTGACCCACCCGCTAGGCTGCAAGGCACAGGTGCCTGTGCAGGGAGGCCACCAGGCCTGTGACTCATGCTGGCTGCTGTGGGCCAAGCGCTCGCGGGCGCCCCAGGCCTAGGGCTTTGTGCACAGCAGTCTCCAGTGCGCTCCACCACACACTGAGGAGCCAGCCAGAGCATAGTCGTCCCAGCCGGGGCCATCATGAACAGCAGCAGCACAGGCTGCAGTCGGGAGGTGCCCCCTGAATCTGAGGAGGCTGCCTGTGATGAGCCCCCGGCAGTGCTGGCAGGGCTCTGGCTGCCTGGTGGTGGTGACAGGCTCCTGGGGAGTGACAAGGGTGTGGACTGAGCAGGAGACAGCCCTTCACTCAGTCAGAAACTTCTGGCCACTCTGGTACCCCACAGCCAGACACAGGTGGCCCTGGCCCTGCCCTTGGGAGCTTCCAGAGTGGCTGGGAGGAGTGACCATCAACAAGGACACAGGAGATGCTGAGTGCGGAGAGGGAGGGCGGGGCAGAGACAGCGCAGGGCCCACCCAGGTCCAGGATGGGGCAGTGGGTGGTGAGGGACACAGGCAGGGTTCAGAGCCAGAGGACGAAGCCAAGGGATGTGCTTCCCCTGCTGCCCAGCCAGCACTGCGAGCCTAGCGGCCCTAGACCTGTCTCAGTGAGGCCATGCTGGCCCACGACATCCAGGGAGGCACTCGGCAAGGTCTGCTCAGGGGAACCCGGTGAACCCCGAGCTCCCCAGGGAGCGATGACCTCGAGCACAGCAGGGCGGGGCTATGTCCTGAGGTGGTGCCGGCAGGAGCCTGAGGAGACCCCACAGGTGAGAGGGCAAGGGGCCCGCGGGCCTCAGGCAGTGTGGGCAACAGAGGGAGCCTAAAGCCAGGAGGTGGCTAGGGCGGGGCTGACTGGGCCCAGCAGGTTGGCTGCAGGTGGCACCGGTGACCAGGTAAGGCCAGTTCCGGGGTGCTGGACAGGAGATGAAGAAGTGGAGACAGTGAGTGAGGGTGGCCTGCCCCGGGGGCCATGGTGGAGGAGGGGACAGGGATGGGACTGAGACTGAAGCCTGGGAAAGAGAAGAGGCTGAAATGGGCATGGGCGGTGCCAGAGAGGCAGAGTCCTCAAAGAGGATCCAGAAAGACTTGGAAATCATGGAGGAAGGGCTATCAGAGGCCAGCTGGCCTCACCCCAACACTCGGCTCTGCAGCATCTGTCCTCCTGCCCTCACTCCCAAATGTGGAGCCCCCGTGGCTTTGTGAACTACCTGACACAGTTCTTGGATTTTCTTGGGAGATTTTCACGACCTGGGATCGACTACTCCAAAGAGTTTTTCTTTTTTCTTTTTTGCATTGCAATTCTTATTACACATATAAAGCGCAATTTTTCATATCTTTGTATATACAAAGTATGTTCACGAAAAAAGTTTTTCTTCCTTGGAAAAAAGGATTAAGAAAAAAATGGGGCTGGGGCCAGGGCTCAGTGGCAGAGCACTCGCCTGGCAGGGGTGGCCAATGGGTTCGATCCTCAGCACTACATCAAAATAAATAAGATAAAGGTATTGTGTTCAACTAAAAAAAATAAAAATTAAAAAAAAAAAGAAAAAATTGAGCTTCATTGTATATGAGTCCATGCGTGTACACACACACACACGTTTTTTGAAAAAAGAGAAATCTGAGACAAATTTCCATTTGTGCCGCCAGAGAGAACATTATAAAGCATGATGCTGTATCCGACCCATATGGGAATGTTTCAATTATAATATTTAAACATGAAAGCACAGAGAACTCTATGAGTTGTTCAAAAATAAATTTAAAGATGGCTGAGGATCCGGTTCTCTAGGAGCCAAAGATTTATGGAGTCATTTCCATCCTTGAGGAAGTAGAGAAACATGATGGAATGGCAGCTGAGACTGTGAATGAGAGCGTCAGAACTCTGTGACTGAAGGAAGAAATACCCAGCATTAACACGCAGGGCTGGCATGGCTGGTGGCAGAGCCTTGCCCGCATGTGCTGGGCCTGGGCCTCACCCCAGCCCTGGAAGACAGAGAATTACCACGTGGTCCGTGAGAATTTTAACTTCTACCTCTTTTATTTTGAGCCATTATGACTTCAGCCTAGAAAACCAGAATTGGCCTGCTCACCCCTGGGCTCACTGGCCTGTCCAGGAGAGGGGTGGACAAAGGAAGGACACACCCTGGCTCTGTCTCCTGTGGTCACAGGATCCCAAGCATGCCCTCTGTCCCCCAGATCTCAGGCTACTGTGGCCAGGTTGCATCTGGTAGGGGCCTGGCTTACAGTAGGGGCCGTTAAATGGGAGTTTTTTGGGGGCGGGTACCAGGGAATGAGCTCAGGGGCACTTGACCACTAAGCCACATCCCCAGTCCTATTTTCTATTTCTCATCTAGAGACAGGGTCTCACTGAGTTGTTTAGCGCCTCCCCTTTGCTGAGGCTGGCTTTGAACTTGTGATCCTCCTGTCTCAGCCTCCCCAGCTGCTGGGATTACATGTGAGCACCACGGCACCTGGCCAAGTGGGAGCTTTTATTAATCTTGGCTTATGAGGCACGTTTGTTTTCAGGGTTTCCAGCAGGTGGCTTCAGGTTCTCCCCAGCTGGTGTGCACCTTTATTATAAATATTTTTCATCCATTTACTCAAGATTTGACTTACCGCTAAACCACATGATGAACATCATCTTCGGGGTGATCTTGTGATCGCGGAAGAAGTTCAGGAGGTAGGAAAGCGGGAAAATGTTGACGGCTCTGCCGAACAGGACGAGCACCTGGTAACAGCGGACAGCCAAGACCCAGAGGGACCCGTCAGCTTCTTCAGGTCCCAGTTTGCCCAAGTCAACGCAGACCCGGAACACACCTGTCACCACGCACCAGCCCCTCAGCCATGAAAGGTGTGACTGGTACAACACCAGGCAGAGCCAGCAGTGGGTGGCTAGAGACGGAGGCCTGGCTTATGGCTCCGTTCTCTCTGGGATCACAGGCACACAGCATCACGCCCGCCTGGTTCCAAAGTCCGAAGAAAGGACCAATAAGTGTCAATGAGGGTTCTGGTAATGACAGCAGAACAGAAGCCAAAGGCCTTGCAGAAACATCCAGAGTGCAACTTCAGGGCAACCTGCCTCCAAAGGTGGCCACCATGGGACAGGTCTGCACTAATCCCCCCCCACGGGGAAAACTCTGGAGGGATAAACCAGGTGTTTCTACCTCACCCGCAGGGACCACGCTCCTCAGGACAAGGAGGACTGAGAAGGCCTACCTGGGCATTTTTCTCTGAGCAGAAAGAAAACATTCTATAAGGAGGCCATAGCCCATTGCTATGGCTTTTAGTTCCCACCATCTCCAAAGGCATTTAGTCTCAACGAAAAGTAGTTTTTTGGGGCTGGGATTGTGGCTCAGCGGTACAGCGCTCGCCTAGCACGGGCGGGACCCAGGTTCGATCCTCAGCACCACATAAAAATAAAGGCATTGTGTTGTGTCCATCTACACCTAAAAATATGTATATATTAAAAAAAAATAGCTGTATGGGGTGGGCTGGGGACGGAGCTCAGTGGCAGAGTGTTACTTAGCAAGGCCCCGATCCCCAGTACTGCAAAAAGAAGAAGGTAAAAACCAAACAAAATATAGCTCTATGTAAAGCTTGAATCTTGCCAACCCCAGCCCCCACATGAACATATTTTAATCCTATTTAGTTTATTTCTCTTAACAAACATAACCTGAGTGTGCTTTGAGTGGTAGGCCTCAGAGAGTCAAGTTAACGACTGCTCCCAATTATCCAGCAGTCCAGAGCCAGGGACTGTGCTAAACATTTCACATGCATCCTATCTGGCTGCATTTGAATCTTGCAGCAGTGTTATGGAGTGGGTGCTACCATCTCCATTTTACAGACAAGCAAACCGAGGCAAGCCGAGGAACTGGGTGAAGCTGACTGGGCAGGAAGAAGTAGATCCAAGGTGTGAACCTGGTCGGACCCCAAAGCCCACAGTCTAGACCACTGAGCTGGGTGTAAGGGTGGAACTATCACCACCTCAACAAAACAGGGGCTCTGCTAGCCGCAGGGCCAGCCTGTGCCCAGTGCTTGGGGTCACTGAGCCACTGCCTGGGGTGTCCTCCCATGTTCCTCCCAGCCCATGGCTAGGACAGTCACCTCCCAGGTTCACCGTAACATCCAATCTCAGCTCCTACACTTTGTTTCAGGTTTAACCAAAGGTGGTCCCTTGACCAAGGACGACAGTAACAGCCACTGTACTTTCTGTAAAAGGCTTTTGTTGCTGTTCTTTTGTCCTGAAACCTGAGTTTGGAGGACAGACAACTGACAAACACCAACAAGCTCCGGCCAAGTGAAAGGCAGAGAGAAGAACCCAGATGGCAGGGAGGACATCTTTCCCTAGGGTTCCTTGTGTCCTCCACGGCTCTCCTGGGCGCCAAGCAGGCGGCCCTTACCAGTTTGCACTTGGTAGGTAAAAGTGCTTTAATAAAGTCTGCTTCCTAATAGCTGGGTTTTAAGTGGAACTGGCAATAAACGTTAACAAAAAACAATTATGCCACACTCCTACAGGAAGGAGTGTCTTGTAAATGCTTGAAATTAATGAGGGACCCAAAAAGATTAAATTAGGAATTAAATTAGGAGTGTAGATCAGCTATTGGGCCTTGGGCTGAGGGATGAGCCCGAACTGGAGAAACAGAGACCAAAGGAGAAACGCAGGCAAGGACCTGGAGGTGTTTGGCCAGATGCCCAAATGCTAGCGGTCTCTGCTGTCACTTGAATCAGATGCTTGAGGGAGCTGGACCTTTCTTTCAAATGCTAAACATTTATTCTCCCTCCCAGTCCCAAAAAGGATTCCATTCTGCTGTAGATGATTACATTTCGCTTTTCCTTATTTATTTGAACCCAGGGTGCTTTACCACTGAGCCATGTGCCCAGCCCTGTTTTATTTTTTTTCTTTTTTCTTTTTTTTTAATTTTAATATTTTATTTTTTAGTTATTGGCTGACACAACATCTTTGTATGTGATGCTGAGGATTGAACCCGGGCCGCACGCATGCTAGGCGAATGCACTACCACTTGAGCCACATCCCAGCCCTTTACTTTTTATTTTGAGACGGGGTCTTGCCATGTTGCTGAGGCTGGCCTTGAACTTGCATTCCTCCTGCTTGAGCTTCATGAGTCACTAGGATTACAGGAATGTGCAGCACTGGGCCCAGCCCCTCTCTTCTTTCTTAAAGGTATATTTTAATTGTTTTACTGCCACCCTCAGCCCAATTATAACCCTGTTTCCATGTCATAAGCATCACCTGGGTAACTCCCCTGGGTGATTCTGAGGAAGTCACCCAGGGTCTGGTAATCTTTACTTTAACCACTATCTAAGGTCATGCTTATAAATAGGCACATTTGTTTAAAAAAAAAAAAAAAAAAACTGCAGTAAGAAGGCGGTATACATCCATTATAAATTTTCCGGAAAAAGGTCAAAGAAAAAAAATCATCCCCATTTTAACAACTGCTGTGAACATTTGTCAGTATTTTCTTTAAAAAAAAAAATGTACTATGAGAGTTTTTTTTTTTTTTAATTTTTTAAAACATGTTAATGGGGGCTGGGGATGTGGCTCAAGTGGTAGCGCGCTCGCCTGGCATACGTGCGGCCCGGGTTCGATCCTCAGCACCACATACAAACAAAGATGTTGTGTCCGCCGAGAACTAAAAAATAAAAATATTAAAAATTCTCTCTCTCTCTCTCTCTCTCTCTCTCCTCTCCCACTCTCTCTTAAAAAAAAAAGATGTTAATGGATTTTTATTTTATTCATTTACTTATATGTGGTGCTGAGAATCAAACCCAGTGCCTCCCACATGCTAGGCAAGCACTCCACCACTGAGCCCCAGCCCCAGCCCCAGCCCCATCAGTATTTTCTTACATACATGGTTATAACTGGTTGCATAATCAATTTTGAAGTCTGCTTTTATCACCTAACATAAAATTGTATAAATTTGGGCTGGGGATATAGCTCAGTTGGTAGAGTGCTTGCCTTGCATGTATAAGGCCCTGGGTTCAATCCCCAGCACCACAAAAAAAAAAAAAAAAATTTATATGAGTTTGTTCTTCTTAGAAGAGACCGTAACATTCAAGTGCACTGAAAATTAAAAACTATGTACAAGTCCTTTTCCAGGATTACTCAGCCACTTAATTTCCATCCCCCCCACCCTCACCCCATCCCCCTTGCATATGATTTTTAACAAAAGAGACTTTAAAACAGAAGTGTGTCTTATGTAGCTGTTGACTCTGAACAGTTAACAGTTACATAAATGAATCCGGAACATGTTATTGATCTACAAATAAGTATTTAAATTAAAAAAAAAAAAACAAGGAAAATACTTACTATGCACCAGATGACAAAGGAAATTTCAAACTTGTGAGGGAAACTAAAAATGGACAGGCCAAGAAATGCAAACACACATGTTTCTGAAACAAACCAAAGAATGGATTATTCAGCCCCAACTATTTTCTTCCAATACAGCGCAAAACTATTAAGCAAACATGCAGAAGCCATGAGCCAATAAGGCACTTTTTTTCATTTTCTGGAAAATACTGCAACCAATATTTTGGTCAAACTGTGCTTGGATTCTTTCTTTTCTGTCACACTAGCTACATGGGCTGTTCTCCAGGATTTCCCAAAGTAATGAGTCAACTGTCAAATACGAACTTAAATAAACACCATCCCACCCGGGGAAGATGATAAACCGAATCTGCCCATGTGCTCAGCACTGTTCTTAGCAAGGGTCCTGATAGCGGCCAAGTGGCAAGAGTTCAGAGCAAATGGCTGAAGGCGCCAGATGACAAGCATGAAAGGGCTTTTGGTTAACTTCTCCGCCAGTGCCACAGTCAAGTGACAGAATGAACATATTGACTGCTGCTGTAGGGTTAGAGAGCAGCCCGAGCCCAGCAGGACTTCAGGAAGAGATCCCCTTCCAGCTCTGGGCTTTGCTCTACAGAGCAAAGGAGCCCTGACTTCCTGTGGGCCAGCAGTCACTTGTGTATCTTAAGAAAAAGCACTTTATAAATTTCTGGGCACCCTGCTTAAACTCTGATGACCTCCAAAACTGCCGATTAACTAGGGAGACACGGACTATATTTTAAAATAGCTGAACATCATAAAGCATTAAAACTGTTTAAAAACATTGCAGTAATGTTTTTTCTTCAAACATGAATATTTTCTTTTTTGGTGCATGCCGAGGATTAAATCCAGGACCTCACACATGACAGGCAAGTTGTCTACCACTGAGCTACACCCCAGCCAAATGTATCTCTCTTTCTCTCTCTCTCTCTCTCTCTTTTTAAATATACTTTTTAGATATATAGACCTTTATTTTATTCATTTATTTATATGTGGTGCTGAGAATCGAACCCAGTGCCTCACACATGCTAGGCAAGCACTCTACCATTGAGCCACAGCCTCAGCCCCACATATCTTTTAATTAATTAATTAATTTATTTAATTTGAGAAAGGGTTTCACTAAGTTGCTGGGGCTGGTTTCAAACTTGCAATCCTCCTGCCTCAGCCTCCTGAAATGTGTATCTTTTTAAAGTGAGTCCACAGCTGAACGATATACTCACCCTTATCCTACTTGAAGGTTTTTTCTTATCTATTAAACATTTTTGTGATCTTTCCAAATCGGCACATTTAGAACATTCATATCTACCTTTTCCCTGGCAGTCTAAATTCTAGTCCTGGGTGTATCACGGTTAACCCACCCTCTGCAGATGAATACTTAGACAAGTTCCATTTGATATTACAAGCTACAACACCACACCCCTGCACACAGGTTAGATTCCTGAAGACTGAATTGCCTGGCCCAGAGAGTACGTGCCTTTTACATTCAGACAGATAACTGCAAAAGATTCTCCAAGAGAAGCCCCTCCCACAGCTTGATTTCCACTCACCCTGCCAGAACTGAATATCACCAACTTGCCAATTTGCTTAAAAGTTGCCAATCTGATTGATAAGTGCCAAATAGAATTTGATGGATGTTTTGTTCTAGGTTCCTGTAATTGTGAGGATGAGGTCAGAATCTTTAGCCTTGGCTTTTGGAGAGGAATACTGTGGAATAAACACCCACCGGCCATGGGACACAGAGGCCTGGCTGCCGGCGCCAATTCCTGGCAGAAGGCCACCAGGCCTCACCTGGGCCTCCTTGCCTCCGCATAGCCAGCCCTCCCTCCTGGAACACCACAGGGAACTACTGCTTTAGAATGAGACAAGGCCCCTGAAGTGCCAGAGGACACTGGTGATGACAGCTGGGGCACAGTAATTCAGGGCTGGTGTAAAGGGACAGTGTGACTGGCTCCTTCACTCCAGGGATGAGCCAGGGAGGAGGCAAGTGAGAGCTCAAACTGAAAAGCTCTTCACGGTCCAGCCCAGCTCAGCCCAGCACGTGACACCCCCAAATGCATCCTTCAGGACGGCCCGTGGATAAAGGGCCCCCTGGACGAACCTGGGAATGCTGGGACAATGTCCCTCTCTTAGAAACCCAAAATGCCCATCTGCTGAAAAGCCCCGGCTCACAGCCTGCTCAGCTCACCCAGGATCTCCCAAACTCTTCCCCTATACAGCTCTGGGCATCTGACCCTCTTCAAAACCATTTCCAAGGAGAAGTTTTTGGACACGTCCCTTCAATACATTGCATATCCCACTTGTCAGGAGCGAGGCTGGCCCTGGCGGTGAACAGCAGGGCGACAGCACAGGCAAGGAGCCCAGCGTCTGGTGGAGGTTCTGCTTCTGCTGCAGGGAAATCTCCACCAACTCCCACCACAGGGCAGGAAGCCCATCAGGGCTGGAGGGCCCAGGTGCCAGCCACCAGGGAGGACTCACCGCACAAGAAGGCCACGGTCCGGAGGGTTTGCTGCATGAGGATCTGGGTGACAGGGGAGAGGTTATGGTGCGTGTAGTGTGACATCACGATGCCCGAGAACAGGATGGCCATGATGCCTGGAGAGGGACAGAGGGGCACAGACATGAGCAGCAAAATAGCACCTGCCACGGGGTGCCCAAGTCAGGCGACACACCTGGAAGCCCCAGAGCCCGGGACACGAGGGCTTTAGGAAAAAGGAAAAGAAAATAATCCCGAGGCCTTGGCTCTTCGGCACTGGCACTGGCTGAGCTCTTCCCTTCCCACAGCCTGTCTGCTCGCGGGCACCGGGACGACAGTACCTACCCGTGAACTGCTAGGGGGCAAGGGAACACGGGCCACGCAAAGTGCCCCACAGTCCCGGCCTCACCACGTGCGCACCGTCACGACCATCCAGGGGTGTGGGGCAGGTGCAGCTCGGGCGGCAGAGAGCCTGAGGACAAGGAGAAGGGGCAGCTTCGGGGGGCTTTTTAACTGCTTCCCCTTAATTTTGAATTCCCCATAACCATCATGTAAGAAGGAAAATGTGTATTTCAGCAGGTGACACATCTCTTCTTCAAAGCTCTCCACGGCCCACGGCCTGTGCTGCTCAGGCTCTGAGTGCCCAGTCTGTCCCCTGCCCTGCACCCCTCCTAGGCACTTGGTTCTGACTCTTCTCAGCTCACCCCTGCCCAGGCAGCAGGAAAGGGGTCTCCATGTCAAGCAAGGATGCTGACATTAAAAAACTCATCAAACAAGATGCCAAAACACACGAACTGCAAGTCATATTTTATAACAAAAGTTTTAACTCAACTTGTGCCCTTCTGGAGAAGCAGAAGTCAGTTAAACTACCTTTCCATTTGTACAGGGTGAAGACGACAAGATTGTGTCGCAGACGTTCCAGCTGCTGAGCTGAGTGTACACACAACGCCCTAAAGAAACCTGGCAAGCCTTGCTCTCTGAACTGCCCAGGTGCTTGCCGGCTGCGTGAGAGGGGCTGGGACGCTTTGTCCCCTCATTCTCTAAAGAAACAGCAAATTCCTTTGTCTCTCACTTCCCTCCAGGAAGAGCCCAGAAACACTTTCCACGAGGCCTGAGAGCCGGGGAGGAAGCCCAGGGGCAGATCTCCTCACCTGCCCTATCGGGGCAGGAGCTCGCTGGAGCTCAGCGTCCCTCTGAATCATGGCTCTACTGGACGAAGTGTGAGCACAACAGAAACTTCAGTTCTTCTCAAGTTCACTTTTCCTCTTCCTAAGTCCTGTTCCATACTGGGAGGGAGAGCTGAGCCCTCTGATCCTGCAGAAAATGCAGGCACTGAGGCCATCAAAGGATGGGCTGGGGGTGTGGCTCAGTGGTGGAGCTCAGGCTCCACAGGTGCAAGGCCCTGGGTCCAACCCCGGCACAAGAGCAAATCAACCAGACAAAGGCAACACCATTCGGAAAGGGCAGGGAGGGAGCACTGGGTGGCCTGGACCCCACCTCACCTGGAAGACTGGGTGCCGGGTGCCGCGCTGGCAGCCCCTCAGCCACTCAGTCCCATGCTCACAGACCCTGGCTCCCAGCTTTGAAAGGGCTCTTTCCACCAGCTGACTTCAAGAGGGACCATCAATCCTCTGGCAAGGTCAGGCCTTTGTGCTTCTTACTTTGATGTAAAAATCAACCCAAGAGGAGCCCGAGCCACGCTGAAGTCACCACACAAGTCACCTCACACCCGATCGTCATCCCACCCACAGAGAGAAGCTGTCACGGCCACAGGAGTGGACGTCAAAACCTATTCTAGAAAGCCAAGGCTGCGGGCAGCCGGATCTGACACAGAGTGTGGACGTTCTCTCGGGACTGACCACTAGGAGAGCCCATATGGGAGCCTGTGAGACTCTGACCCCCAGGACCATGCTGCCCCAGAGTTCTTCAGGGGGACAGGCTCAGCAAAGAAGGGTGTGGCTGGCCTGTTTACTCAACACTCCTCGGGGGCCACACTGAAAACACAAAGAATAAGCTGGGCGGGTGGCAAATGCCTCTAATCCAACCAACTCAGAAGGCTGAGGTAAGAGGTTCGCAAGTTTGAGGCCAGCTTCAGCAATTTACCGGGGCCTACGAAATTTAGTGAGACTATCTCAAAATAAAAAGTAAAAAGAACTGAGGATGTGGCTCAGTGGTAAGCACCCCTGGGTTCAATCCCCAGTAACAACACGAAGAATCAGAATCAAGAGTCAGCAACGGGGCTGGGGCTGGGGCTCAGTGGCAGAGCGCTCTCCTAGCATGCATGAGGCACTGGGGTCGATGCTCAGCACCTCATAAAAATGAAGATACTGTGTCCCCCTAAAACAAAAAAAAATCAGCAGGATGGAGGTGGACAGTGGGAGGGTGGTCACAGAAGACACTCATTTTTGATTGAACCCAGGGTCACTTAAAAACCGAACCACCACATCCCCAGCCCCCCTCCTTTAATGTTTTGAGACAGGATCTCACTGATTATGTAGGGCCTTGCTAAGTTGCTGAGGTTGGTTTCAAACTTGCAATCCTTCTGCCTCAGCCTCCTGAGTTTCTGAGATTACAGGCCTGCGCCATCACGCCCAGCAAACACGGCCTCTTTACCAAGGGCTTGCAGCCGGAGGGTTGGCGGCATGGAGTGGGCCAATCTTCCTGCTTGTGTTTTTAGATGCCGGGAATCTGCTGCTCATGGGTATTTCCCAACTTTTAAAGACAGCAACTGATTCAAATCTTTAAAAAAAATTCCCTGTATGAATAAACAAACCCAGTCTGGGAAGTGAGTCCGGACGATGCTGTGCCTGTGTGCTTGACCTACTGATGTTGGAAACGGGCCACCCACGGGGAAGAGTGCCTCACCCAGGGCAGTGCCAGGTGGGGCATATGTCAAGTTCTGGGCTACACGAAAGAGCTTGGGCCAGCAGTGGGCTCCAGAGCCCAAGGGACAGCTCAGGTGTCTCCCCATGATCCCTCCCTATGCAAAGGGGTCCCACCACCACCCAGACCACCCCATCCACTGCAGCTGCCACCTGTACAGGCTGGAAAAACACCACAGGGGAACAGGATGACCTAAGCTCACTCTTGTGAGATAAATGCCATGGCTATCAAAAAAAAAAAAAAAATACTATAAGGAAGAAATCCTGACACATTTACCTCTTTATTTAAACCTTTATTTAATTTATTTATTTTTATGTGGTGCCGAGGCTCGAACCCAGCGCCTTACACGTGCCAGGCGAGTGCTCTACCACTGAGCCCCAGCCCCACATTTACCTCTTTAAGAAGGCAAAATCAGCTAGGTGCTGTGGCTCACGAGGCTGAGGCAGGAGAATCACAGTTTCAAGGCCAGCCTCAGCAACTTAGCGAGGTCCTAAGCAACTTAGTGAGACCCTGTCTCAAAATGAAAAATAAAAAGGGCTGGAGACGTGGCTCAGTGGTGTCCTTGAGTCCAATTCCCAGTACAAAAAAAAAAAAAAAAAACGAAGAAGAAGAAGAAGAAGGGCAAAATCATTTAAGAAAGTAGGTAGCCAGCAGGCCGAGTATAGTAGCACACACCTGCAATCCCAGCGACTGGGGAGGATGAAGCAGGAGGATGGCAAGTTCAAAGGCAGCCTCAGCTAGCGCCCAAGTTAAATCTCTAGTACCAAAACCAAACTCAGCAGAGACACAATGCATCTAGGAGTTCCTTCCATGGTAGTGCAAACGGACCAACACTTAGTAAGTGGCTGCACAGTACTCCACAGTGAGAATCTTCACTCTCACAGAGTGATCTGGAGGCTCCATCCAACCTCTCTCTGAAGACCCAGATGACCACAGCCCAAAGGCACAGTGCAGGAGAGCAGTGCCCTTCCCGGGGCTGACAGTATGTTCCTGGCCTGCGCGCTGTCCAGCGGCACCTGTAGCAACTCCCAAGGAACCACTTCCCTCTGATCAGAAAATAGTGCCTCTTGGACAGAAGATAAGAAAAACACTCCTTAAATGGATGCATAAACTGTACCTTCCCAACAGGGACTCAGTGCTAATGGCAGGGGGATAATCTAGAGAACAAGAGGTAAAAACAGGTAGGCGGGGCCGTGACTCACAGGTAATGTTCAGTAAGCACCAAAGTTCAGAAAAGACAAGCTGGCAGATGCCTCGAGCAGTTATCCAGGTGAACTGACTCAGGACTGAGGTCACAAAAGGCCTCCAGGGAAAGCAGCCCTTCCCCCTGCTTCCTCCTCCAGGTAATGGCCTGCAGAGGGAAAAGGCGGGTCACCCACACCGTTAAAACCTCACCGTGCCGGGTTCTCCCTCTGCCAGGTACTTAACAGCCAGGATGGAGCCAGGTGTGGTGGCTGAACTTAAGAAGAGCTCCCAGCTAAGACTCCAGAAGGGCAACGCCACGGAGAGCCTGGAAGGTTCTGGGACGTTGGAGCTGGGGTAGCTGCACGGAAAAAGCTCTGCGATTCTCCATAAGATCCCCTGAAGCCTTTGCCAGGATGAGATTCCGAGAGGCTGAGGATAGGACCACTGAGAGGTCGGCCCAGCAATCCCTGAGGCCTGAGAGCCGTCTGCCTCCCCCTCAGCTGGAGCAGTGATGTCGCAGCACATAGGACAAGAGGCCAAGGACTGAGCAAGGCATTGCTTTAGTTAGCACTGCTTCTCTGGAACTGTCCTAACAAAGTTTAAGTTGACCTCAGGCCAGGGGTGATGGCGCATGTGATTCCAGAGACTCAGGAGGCTGAAGCAGAAGGATTCCAAGTTCAAAGCCAGCCCCGGCAACCCTGCCTCAAAATCAAAAGAACTGGGGGTGTAGCCCAGGGTGGGTTCAATCCCTAGCACCACACACACACACAAAAGTCCAGAACCATATAAAGAAAGACAGTAAAATCTTAAACTTGAGTTCATAATGACCAGCCTCCAATAGAAAATTAATAGCAAGCAAAGAACAGGAAACATGCCCTAAAACACAAACAAATTGATAGGACAGACCGAGAACTGACAAAGATCGAAGGAATCGGTAAAGAAGCACTTTAAAATACCTATTATAAATATGCTCAAGAGGGCTGGGGATGTGGCTCAAGCGGTAGCGCGCTCGCCTGGCATGCGTGCGGCCGGGGTTCGATCCTCAGCACCACATACCAACAAAGATGTTGTGTCCGCCAATAACTAAAAAATAAATATTAAAAAAATTCTCTCTCTCTTTAAAAAAATAAATAAATAAATAAATATGCTCAAGAATACAGAGAAAAAATGAGCATGATAAAGAGAAAAATGAAAGATATAAAAATGGGGTGGGGTCGTGGCTCAGTGGCAGAGCGCTTGCCTGGCATATGTGAGGCACTGGGTTAAATTCTTAGAAGAAAGGAAACAAAGGAAAGAAAGAAAGAAGAAAGAAAGGTATTGTGTCCATCTACCAAAACAAACAAACAAAAAAACAAAAATCAGAGAACTTCTGTAGATGAAACAATACAATAACTAAAATGAGAAATACACTAATAGGATTAACAGATACCCAAATGGCAGAAGAAAAGATCAGTGAACTTGAAGACACACCGGTAGAAACTAACTAAAATAAATCACATATGTATATGTGTGTGTGTATAAATAGTATCTCTATATTTAAATATATGTATGACTAAAAAAAAAAAAAAAAAAAAAAAAAAAGAGCACACTGTGGGCCAGTAGCACACATGCAGTCATAACTGGAGTCCCAACAGGGGGGCAGAAAGAAGAAAAGAAAAACTGAAGAAATAGGTAAAGAAATCACCAATTCAATGAAGGCTATACACACCTAAACTATCAACCCAAAAATCTCCAGGGGGGCTTCCCAGCAGAATCCCCAGAGAACCATACCCAGGCACATCCAAACCCCATGCTTCTTTGGGAGGGATAAGCTTTTTAAAAATTAAAATAAGAGTCATCAAGGAACTGGACTCTGTCACATCCTGGTGGGAATGTGACATGATACAGCACTTTGAAAAACACTTGGCAGGTTTCTAACAAAGCAAAATATATATTTACCATATAACCCACAACCTTCCTCCTGGTATTTAACTCAAGTTAAATATAAATAAAAACATGCATACACGTTCATAGTCCCAAAGGTAGAAAGACCCAAATGTCCTTCAAATGGTGAATGGCCAGCAGCCTGTGGTGCCAAGAAGCGTTTAAGTTACTGATGTGCGAGAACACACACACGCTTCTCGGGAACAGCACAAGTGAAGGAAATGAGTCCTGAGACCAAAGACACACGAGCTCCTTCACCACCATGTGGAGAAGGCGAAGCTCCAGTGACCAGGAGGTCAGGGAGTGCCAGGCTTGGAAGCCAGAGGGCACCAGGGAACCCTGTGGGGAGATGGAACGTTCCACATGTTGACTGTGGTGGCAATGTGACTGCATATGGTTGTCAACATACACAGAATGCATACTTAGAATAGGTACGTTTATTACAGGTAAGTCAAACCTGGACTAAGATTTAAAATAAAACAAGAAAGAACAGAAAAGAAAAGCCTCCCTGTGGCAGAGAGCTAGCCAGCCCCACAGCGGGAGCTCCTTCCAGAACAAGGCCTCTGAAGGGCCTGAAGGGTGGGGTCAAGGCAGACCCTCCCTCTCCGCTGTTCAGCTGCCCCTCACACAGGGGAAGGGGAGCCAGGTTCTAGGTGCCAGCACAGCCTCCATCTCTAGGCCAGCGCCCTAAAAACTTCAGTGGACACAGGCTCACCTCCCGCTGGGAGGAAGGCCTGCTCTGCATGCCTGACTCGGAGGGGGAGGGCTCCAGCAGCACTACCTGAGGGGCCACCCCTCCTGCAGCTGGGAGCAGGGCTTCTAGAATCCCATCCCAGAGCCATCTCCGCTGCTGGGAACCACACACCCTCCTCCCCTGGGTGCAGGGAAAGGGCATTTGAAGCTCAGGGCCACCGCTTACTGCCTGTGCATCTCTTAGCTGATGACTTAACTTCCTACAGCCTACTCCACGGGGCTTGTGGAAAACTTAAAATGTGAACCCAAGCCGAGGCGTGGTGGAGCACACCTGTAGTCCCAGCTACCTGGGAAGCTGAGGCAGGATGCTGCCTTCAAAGCCAGTCTGGGAAACACAGTGAGACCTCATCTCAAAAGACAAAACAAAATGGAACCCTGAATACAGGTTCACTGTGTCCAATACACCCCACCAAGATAGCATCACATCACACTTTCTTGTGCCTCTGAACAGCCCTTGGTATGTGGTTTCACGATGACCTGTTTTGGAGGGACCAGGTTAGAGAAGCATCGGTTCTTGAATCAAGTCAACTACTACGCATCACTACTCTGCCAATTTCAGCTCTGACCTCAGGCAACATATTTCATTTCTCTCAACTTTGGGTTTCTCATCAGTATAACAGGGACCCTCACGGTACCTCCCCCCACAACCACCTACCTACAAGGGAGCCTCCTAAGACTGGTGGTTCAATGAAAGAAGGTGGGTAAAGACCCCAAATGGCTGCGCCCTGGAGATGGTCAGGCCTGAATCTCTAGGCACCCATGAACCCTCTTTAAGCCTTAATCTCTTCTGAGTTGACTCTGCCTCTCATGATGGAGAGCGACCCAAGTGAAAAACTTCGACAGAAGGACAATAAGCCATTGCCATAGTATTTCTAGGGTCTGTCACTTACCTGAGAGTGAGATTCCTTCTGCAAGCCCATAAGGCAGATAGGCAAAAATGATCATCATGCCAAACTCCAAGGAAGGCGTTTTCCTCAAGTCAATATGCTTTAGCACGTAAACGGCAATCATCAAGGAAAACGAACCAGGGACTCCTGATAGAGAAGTCACAGAACTGCAGCTTTCCAAATGTATGAAGTAGATAAAGGAAATGAAAGACGAGCATCCCAAGGTTCCAACAGCAAACTAATCATCATGGATGCTTCCTAATCCACTGGGCTTGTGGAAAATTTATTTGCAGAGACTATTGTTATAAAAAAGGGAAACTAATAAAACACTAACAAGTACAAATTCCTATGATAAATAGGGGAAAATTCAAATCAACTCAAATCAACTACTTAAAAAATGCTGACTTAGAGGACTGGAGATGTGGTGACAGGACAGTCTGGGCTGCAGACACACAGAGGACAGGCCACAATACTAGGCCACCTTCCCACCTCCTAGGAGGACTCAGATGGGACCGTCAATGGGTGCCTGTTTCCAGGGACTCAAGGCCCAGTTGAAGGACTGTGTCCCCGTCCCTGCACACTTCTGTACCACAGCCTTGTGTAAGGAGGGAGTCGGTGTCCGCTCACATGCTGTTCATGGGCCTAAACAGAGCTCAGGGACCCATCACTCTGCCTCACTACACACATGCTCTCCAGAGAAGAAGCTCAGCGTGCAGGAAACGCTGAACAGGAAGGCTTGCTCTCCTGCCCATTCTGTTTATTGGTACAATATGAAAAGCTGTCAGCCGCCTCGAGAGAGCTTTAGGCTTCTGGACAGAGGAGCCGACGGGAAAATTCAACAGAGTGGCAGGAAAACACTCCAGGCAAGAGTCTTCCGGCCATCTGTGAAACAAACTGCTTGTGGAAGAGGGCCAGGTGGCCACGTCCGGGCTGGCGGCTCGGCGCGTGCAGAATGGTCTGGTGCCGGCTCATATTTTAAACATGATGGATTTTCAACGGCAGTTGAGGAGCCTTTGCCTTGACAGGCCTCTTTTCTGCTCTGGCTGGAAAAGCTCACGGTTGTTAAGCAACAAAATCAGTGCAAATAACTTAGACGGAACTCACTTCCAAAGGCCCTTTCCAATCACGTTCAGCTGGGAAGATTCTGTCAATTCCACATTTTTGAAGAAATCCCATTTCCAATATTCTGTATGTGCAAACTGAGACAGCCGACAAGGAAAGTCATCGGAATGCAGTCATTATCCTGACAGCTGAGAAAGTCCCCGGTCACACCTGATGACTCCACAGTGCACAGTGTTGTTAAGCTTGGAAAGTGATATCCTAAATTTCATATGTTAAATTTTAATTCCTTGAGTCTAGAGTATTTCTCACACCAAAACTAAACATGTCTTCCTTTAAACAAAACCTTGATTAAACTGGCCCCGAAGGAGCAGGAAGAGCCAGCTTCTGATGGGTGCCACTAGAGGACCCCACCCTGGATCACACCAAAAGGATATTAATGCAGAAATCAAGCCAGTGAGGGTGCCGAGTGCCGCAGAGCCAAAGAACATTTTGAGGAAGTAGCCAAGGGCTTGTAAAAATGTTTGCCACCCACTGACATCTGACGTATTCTTTCTTGTTAAACCTTCAGCTGTGCTAGGAAATAAAGGATAATATAAGGAAGTCAAAATGTTACATCAGGCGCAGTGGCACATGCCTGCAATCCCTACGATTCAGGAGGCTGAGGCAAGAGGATGATAAATTTGAGGCTAGCCCTGACAACTTAGCAAGACCCTGTCTCAAAAATAAAATAAAAAGGGCTAAAGGCTGAGGATGTAGCCCAGAGACGTAGCGCCCTGGGTTTAATCCTCAGTACCTCAAAGAATAAAAATCAATAAAAAGTTAAAATATTATAGACAATGTTCTTAGAAATTTAGAACTTAAAACTTATTTCTTGCTTATTTCCTTATTCCTTCATTATTACACTGTTCAGCCAGTCAGATGTGATCTCTGTTCCCCCACTGTGCCTGGGGTGCTGCATTAGTTTCTGGGGACTGGGTGATAAGAGCAGCATCCAGCCCCCCAGGAGCTCTCCCTAGTCTGAAGGAGAAACCCGAGATGGAAATGAATGGGGGGGGGGCAGGGAGGACTGCAGAAACAAGGCATGGGCGTGGAACTCCCACTGAGGGGGGAGTCAAGGAAGCTTCTAGGGGCTGGGGATGTGGCTCAAGCGGTAGCGCGCTCGCCTGGCGTGCGTGCGGCCCGGGTTCGATCCTCAGCACCACATACAAACAAAGATGTTGTGTCCGCCAAGAACTAAAAAATAATAAATATTAAAACTCTCTCTCTCTCTCCCTCTCTCAAAAAAAAAAAAAAAAGGAAGCTTCTAGAACAAACGTGGGCTGGATTTAGATACAGGATAAAGAAGAGATCAGAAAGGACCCTTCGGGGGTAGGGAGGCAGGGAGCCCAAGCGGTGGACTCACTCAGGTGCTTGGATCAGTGCGGCTACAACACAGGAGCAGGATGTGGGGACAGGTGGGGGGCAGTGGCAGGAGACAGGAGAGCAGCAGGCAGTAGTGTTTCACTCTGACGATGGGACAGGTTTTCATACCAGACACCTGCAGTGACCCTGAAACTGAGACCACGGCAAAAAGCCAGGCTGGAATGGAGCCGCCCAGAGAAGAAATGTCAGAGGTGCAGGGCGAGGGGAGGACTGAGGAGGCATTAAGGAAGAAGAATTGACAGAACCCTCCTTTCCCTCTAACAAAGACTAAATAAAATGTCAGAAGCCATAAAATTCAATTGTGGGTTTTGTCTTCAAAGGGAGGACTCCATTCCCACAAGCCATTCTATTCATTACACATCCTCCTCCACCCAGTCCCAGGACTCTCAGGACTCCTCCCTCCTGGAGTCACTCCTCCCCAGCTTCTATGGATATCCTCCTCTTCCTGCAGACCAGCTGGGACTGAGTTCCGCAGCCTGAGCAATGCACTCAAGCAGGCCAGCAGCCAGCTCCAAACTCCTCGGCAGTGTCCTGACACTTCCAGGAAGAAGCCCCGTCTTCCAGGTATGACCTAGCTCCCTCACCTACCTGACCTCATCTCCCAATCAGGTGGGCCACACTGTCACTGGTACCTCCCTGGAGGTCACCTTTCATCTTCCCTGGCCCCAGTTAAATCCTCCAATGGACCCTAAGCACCCAGTGTCAGTGCCACTCCCCCAGGACACCTACACTGACCCATAACATAAGCCAGCCCAGATACTGGCCTTCGTGGTGCCTGACTGCTTCACACCATGTGAAAACTGCAGGGAATCATTTCCTCTGTCCACCTGGACCACTGCCACCTGTCCCAGGTCTAAAGCACCATCCAGCACATGAGAGACACTCAGTACATTTTTGTTGAATCAGTAAATAAAATCAAGAATCTCTAGCAGCACCACACAGCTTCATCGATCAGCATTTCATTTGAAAGCAGAAAAATCTCTGTCAACAGGGCAGCCTGGTCAAGTCACCCAGGAAACCTTTGTGGAGACTCAGCACAGAATAAGATAACAAGGATTCTCAGACACTAACTTTCTTCACACCAGTCTTCCACTTTCCTGAATGTTTGATCTCCCCCATCTCCTGTCTTTTCCAAAAGGTAACTAGCTCACGAATGTGAGGCCAACAAGGGCTCTCCCTAGAAAAGTGCTCTGGAAGGTCAAGGTCATTTGCAGTTCCCCACAGGGACCTGGGGATCACATACTTGACCCCAGGCCTGCAGCCCCACCCTTCTCCACTGCCTGCCAGAACACAGGTGTCTCTGGCTATTTTCTTTTTATACAGAGGAGGTGAAGACCCAAAGACCAACTAGGATTTAGAGCAGATCCAGGGCTGGCCAGCAGGCTCTGAATGCCAGAAAAATGAAAGCAGGATCTGGGTTCCTCCTGGCTTAGCAGTTTTTTCTTCTTTCTTTCTTTTTCCAGTACTGGGGGTTGAATCCAGGACCTCGAGCATGGCTAGGAGAGTGCTCTGCCACTTAGCCACATCCCTACCCTTTGCAGAAACTTTATTTTGAAACAGGGTCTTGCTAAGTTGCTGAGGCTAGCTTCCAACTTCAATCCTCCCGCCTTGGCCTTCCAAGGCAATGGGACTATGGGGTGTGCCAGTGCCCCGCTGGGTTTTAATTTTTGTATATAAGGTGGAGGCTACTACGTCTGACCCTCTTGTTCACTTCTCTAGGGGTAGCTTTCACCCAGCATGCATCAAGGTCATCAAGTCCAACTTATTTCTGAGCAGCATCTGGCACCAGAGGCAGAGGACTGACAATCAGCTGATGTCTGAGGGGCAGGGTTGCCCCAGTGTTACGGATGGCAGAGGGAAGGAAAGCTGGGAACTGGATGCATGCAGTCCAGAGATCCCACTGTGGAAACAGTCACCACAGGCGATCTTGGCCTCAAAGGCACTTCCACTAAGAAAGAACCTTTGTCTATATACAATGACGTCATCAGCTCTTGTTTTTCAAAATATCTCTTAATCTCTGGCCTTTTTGCAGCAGAGACCTGGAAAAGCTCAGAAAAGGTCGTGACAGATCTTTTCTCTTTAAATAAATGAGAGATGAGGCAATTCAGTTTAGCTCCTAATGTATAAAAATAACTCATGATGTTAACTCCAAATCAGGCAAAATTCCTTATCACAAATTTGCAATATGTTACCAGGATATGAGATAAAAGTAAAAACCAGAGAGCTAAGCGGCTTTCAGAATAGACCTTAGATAAGAAGAACACACTGTGCCAGGCACGGTGGCATATGCCTGTGATCCCAGAAGTTGAAAGGATTGAGGCAGGAGGACCATAAGTTCAAGGCCAGCCTCAGCAACTTAGCAAGGCCCTAAGCAACTTAAGACCTTGTCTCAAAATAATAATAACTTTAAAAAGGGCTGGGGATGTGGCTCAGTGGTTTAGTAACTGTGGGTTTAATCCTTGGTAACCCTCCACCAAAAAAAAAAAAAAAAAAAAAAAAAACCTCATTGCCACCAGATTTGTTTTTGTTTTTGATTCTGGGGATGGAACCCAGAACCACACATATGCCAGGCAAGTGCTCTACCACTGAGTTACACCCCCTCCCTTTTTTAAAATTTTGAGACAGGGTCTCACTAAGTTGCCCAGGTTGGCCTGGAACTTGTGATCCTCCTGCCCTGACTTCTCAAGTAGCCAGAATTATAGGCAACTTCCAGTACAGGCACCCAGTGCCATAGATTTTTTGAAAGGTCTTACGGCATGCTATATGATAATTTCCTAATAAAACTATATGTTTTTGCCAAAATAAATGGAAAAAAAAAAAGGTATATGAGCTGGTCCAGAGTCTTACAGCTGAGGGCATCGACAGGACTTGAACCCAGGTCAGCTTGACTTCAAAACCTGGGTTGGGGCTGGATGTACGGCTCAGTGGTAGAGCACTTGCTTAGCAAGTGTGAAACCCCCCAATTCTGTCCCCAGCAACAAAGGGAAGAAAATGGGCTCTCTCTACTACAGAATACCATATTATTCCAACGTATGAATTCTGACATCTTATGATTCATCTTTTAATTTCTCAGATCCTATCAACCAGGGCAGTAATACCAGTGAATGTTTGAAAACGATCTGTAGTTTTCAAAGTAGCTTTACACCACAGCACCTGCAGGTGGGTCGCCTGTGGCTATGAAAACGAGGGCCTTGTGCAACAGCTGGGAAGCAGGAGAGGAGGGCCTTTTGATCACCTTTTTTTTTTTGCTCCCAGGATGGAACCCAAGGCCAGCACTCTGCCATTGAGCCTGCACCCCGGTCCTGTCTGTTGCTTCTGTCTCCAACAATGCTTCCCAAGTGCTGATCCCTCAACCGACCGCCGCGCCACGGCCTAGAGAACACATAAAAAGCCAAGAGGGGCCAGCACAGCAACACACCTATCACCCCAGCTACTCAGGTCGAGACAGGAGGACTGCAAGTTCAAGGCCAGCCTGGGCAACTTGGCAAGACAGTGTCTCAAAATAAAGTTTTTAAAAAGACCTGGGGCAATGGTTGACTGAGAGAGTGCTTGCCTAGTAACGTGAGACCCTGGGTTCATTCCCCCGAACCCCCCCTGCCCCCCCTACAAAAAAAATAATAGTTTTGAAACTCACTGCAAACCAACTGAATCAGAGACTGAGGTGGGACCTGAAAATGTCACATTGAATAAGCACCCTCAGTGATGCTAACAAGTTGAGCCTAGAAACCACCACTAACAGTTGAGAAGACTAGATTCTCCTAGTCACTCCTGGTCCTGATATACTCCTATGGCACAGAATGGCTTGTCAGTGCACAAAGATAGAGAACCACAGCAGGTGAGCCAACTACCCAGAGAACAAGCCACTGTACAGGTAGCTGTGTGGAAATGTCTGAAACTTTTTTTTCTTTCTTTTTTTTGGTACTGGAGATTTAACCCAGAGGCACCTAAACATGGAGCCACATGCCCAGTCTGGTTTTTTTTTTTTTTTTTTTTTTTTTATTCTGAGACAGGGTCTCGTTAAGTTGCTTAGGGTCTCACTAAATTGCTGAGGCTGGCCTTGAACTTGCAAGCCCCCCGTCTCAGCTTGCCAAGCTGCTGGGAAAACAGGCATATGCCACTGCACCTGGCTGAAACTTTTTTTTTGATGCTGGGGATGAACCCAGGCCCTGGAGCATGCTAGGTCAAGTGAGTGCTCTACCACTGAGCCATGCCCCAGTCCACTTCCGACAATTTGTTCCTGGGACTATTGGTTCTATGACACCCACACTTACTTGGTCAAGACAATGGAGACGGCATCGTTGAGAATACTTTCTCCAAACACCAGCATGTTGAGCACGGGGTCCACATGCAGTGCATTGAAAATGGCAATAGTGGCCACGGGGTCAACAGCAGATATTAGGGAGCCAAATGCGAAACTGGAAGAAGAGAGAAGGAAATCTTGAACACAATGTGCTTGGTCCACAGAGCAAAGCGTCGCAGTCAGTGCCTGTTTCACACAATGTGAAGTGCACCAGCCGGAGTACTGACAGGAGCTGGTGTTGGCCCACTGTATCTGCTGACTGGCCTTTCAGGTGGAGCAAGTCAGGCCCATTCCAGAAGGAGCCGCTAGGAATGGTCCGGTGTCCCCAGCAGCACTGTGACTTTATTTTGCCCAATGCTGGATGAAGACTTTTGCCTACATACATCACACACCAACCAGCCCTCCCAGTCAGAGCAGCTGGAGCCCAGTGGTTCACAACCTGCTGGGTCTGACCTCTGCCCCAAGCAACTAGGTGGTCTTAGTGCCACCTGTGACCAACGCCAGTCTCCAGATTGCAATATCTAAGAAAGTGCCAAGCTGGGCATGGTGGCACATGCCTGTAATTCTTTAGGCTCGGGAAGCGAAGGCAGGAGGACTGAGAGTTCAAGGCCAGCCTCAGCAACCTAGCAAGGCCCTAAGCAACTCAGTGAGACGTCTCTAAATAAAATATAAAAAGAGCTGGGATGTGGCTCAGTGCACCTGGGTTCAATCCATAGTACAAAAACAAAGAAAAAGCCAGGGCAATTCCAGGGGGTGGCTTGGGTGGCAGACACCAACGCGGTGCTGGCTCCCAACCAGGCCCCTGGGACTCACAGACAGTGCCCAGGATGATGGAATTGCCTCTACCACGTCACCACTTGAATTGTTCCAGCCACTGAAGATTATCACAACAGCAAGCTACCTGTGGCATACACTGGGTCCCAGCCCTGTCCCAGGCACTCTGCACACAGTTCCTCAGCAATCCACGCAATGGGTGTGGAGACAGCCCGGCTGCTGCCTGGTTACAGAGGCCCGACAGCAGACGGAGTGAGGGGCTCACCCAGTCAGTCAGCTAACGAGGGGCAGATCAGACTCGAACACAGACTAACTAGCTCCCTCCTGCTCCACCCACCTAGGTGGCTATGGCACTAGCCAGAGACTCAGCCAAATTTAGAAAATGGCAAAGTGTGACACAGGAAGTGAATGGGATGATGTGAGAACCAGTAGCTTGGCAGAGAGAGGTGTGTGAGAGCTCATCTGATTGAGGGGTCAGGAAAGGCCTGACCCCGTGTGCGCAAGCACCTACATGACAAGAAGCAGCGGGCAGGCCAAGGTGATGGGGGCAGAGGTGACATCAAGTATCCCCAAGGTGGAAAGCAGAGGAAGGTGCACATGGCAGGGTGGGTGGCCAGGGCAAGAGACCTAGAAACTTGTGAGGGAGGCGGCCCAGGTCCCCTGGGGTCCTGTGGGCCCTAGGGAGTTGGGATGATTTACTGATGGCCCTCCTTGGCTCCTCCTGGGCGTGTGCACTGGCCTACAGTGCTTCAGTCCCCTCCCTGCTTCGACAGTTTCTCTCGACAAAACAGAAAGCCTGGGGGGTCTGGCCCTGCAGCAGAGCCGCAAGCCAGACTGTCACCAAGCTTGCAATGTGGGAGACAAAGGAGCAACACTCAGCTTAGGGCAGAGAGTGCACTTCATGGACTGCCATCACCAAGCAGCCCCGAGAAGACTGCCCACAGGGGTCCCATCTGGCTGCCCTGCTCATCACTCTCCCCTCAGTCACTCTCTCTGGCCCTGGGGTTTCCAAGGCAGCGCCCTGTGGAGTGTGAATCCAGGCAGGAGAGCCTGCAGTGCATCCTGAGGACAGACCACAGAGAGCAGTCCCTGCTCAGGCTCAGCTCTGACTCCACCCGACCTGCGTGTAGGCTGCCTGTCACCTCTGCTGAAAGGCACAGCCCTGACACCTGTGGAAAGAAGGCAGGCAGGGCACGGAGGGGCGTGAAGAAAGGTGACTTCCAACCACCTGTGAGTGGGAGGCCCAGGCTGCAGTCCTGCACAGCAGCCCAGCCTGGTCTTCGCTCTCACCCGGCCCCAGCAACATGGCAGGGAGCGTGGGTGCCAGCTGGGGGCTGGGCGGAGCTGCGTGCTGCACCCACGTGCTGGCTTGGCTGGCCCTCTTTCCACTCCTGAGCAGAGCATATGGGTGCACAACTCAGCACCCACACCTGTCTTGGTGACAGCCACACCTCCTACTCCCCACTCCTGTCGCCACGCGGCTCTAGACGTGTCAAGCTTGGACAATGAGAATATCACTGGAGGTCTGCGGTGCAGCCCTTTTGGCAGGGATGCTGACAAGAGGTGACGTGAGCCTGGAGCCATTGGTACTGCCACCCAGGGCAAGCTCACCAAGGAGCAGGCCAGCAGGGTCTGGGCTAAGGTGCAGTGACAGACAGGCAAGACTCCCACATGGTGGTCCCCATAGGGTGTCATGCTAGATGCCATCACCTTGGGGACACTTCGGTCCTGTAAACTTCTTCCAACAAACTTCTTCATCTTTTTTTTCTTTTACCTAAACCAGTTTGCGCTAGCTTGAGCTGCACAGTCGCTCTGGCATCCTGAGCAGACAGCGAGGATCCACAGGGGCACTGATGAGGGGCAGCAACAGGCCCCAGTCTTCAAAGGCCAGGAGCTACAAGTTCAACTTAAAAAAATGGGTCTTCTTTATTTTAATCACCTCAAAAGTTAGCAACATCAACAAAATGCAAAGAAAACTGTGGGAGGCCATCCTCGCACGTGATCCAAGTTACCTCCCTGGCTGGGCGAGAGGCGCTTAGACACATCCTGGTGTCCAGAGCTTTCCCCACCCTTCTCGGGTCGGAGGGCTTGTCTGTGTGGAGGCATGCCTGGCCACAGCCCCTGAAGACCCAATCGTCTCACCGGACCTTGGACACTTAATCTTCATTGGACGGGATTTTCCCCAGAAATTTTTGTTCCTCAATAAAAGTCCACTCCCTGGCGTGTTCTCTCTCTCTCTCGCTGGCCTCTTCATAAACCTCGCTATCGTAATAGGCAGCTGGAGGCTGGGGGTACGGGTGGGAAGCCGTCCTGAGCTGGTTTAAAGCTGGGCTAAAGAAAACAGCCTGGGGTGGTGGAAAACCCGGGGTTTTATTTAGGGTGGGATCTGTCCAGCAGAAACATCATTAAACCACCACCTGTGCCACGGGGTCATCTTGTGTTTTCTGCCCTGCCAGGCTGCTTCAGGTGACCTGTGGGTCTCACTGTGGCCTACGTGTGCTTTTGGGAAAATGGCATTGCTGTCAACAACATCAACAACAAAAGCCTGGACCACTCTAGTCAGGTGCGGTGGCGCACACCTGCCCTCCCAGCACCTTGGGAAGGTCAAGGAGGTAAAGCCAGCCTCAGCAACTCAGTGAGGCCCTGAACAACTTAGGGAGACCCTGTCCCAAAATCAAAAATAAAAAGGGCTGAGGATGTGGCCCAGGGTAAAAAGTCCTCAGGTTCAACTCCCAGTACCCAAATAAAGACAAAAACTGGACCATTCTCTGTAAACATCTAGAAACTACAAATCTAGCCAGTTTTTAAAATAATTTTAACCTGTGCTGTGCATTGGAGAGCGTTTGCTTTGTGTACATGAGGCCCTGGGTTCAATCCCAGCACCAAAACAAAAACTTCAAACATCTAGTCATTGTGGGCCACATGTCCACTGGCCCACATTATGTGGAGGAGCTGAGAAGCACTGCAGCCCTCAGACATGTGTCTCCAGTGGCCACCGTCCCACCTCCACCACACCTGACACCTGCCCTCTGCCCGGGGCTGGGTGGGTCTGCTCCTACCGTTTGGCTGTAGGCGACTCTCTCCCCTCCCCGACCCCAACACCCCAACCATGGCTTCAATTCAATTTCACAAAAGTGAATCCGGCAGCATCGTCTCTAGCCAGTTGCCCCCAAATCTTGTCAAAGGTCTGAATGAGGACACCTGCCCTCGTGTCAGTGGGGTTCGGGGCATTTCTTTTCGCTTGTGCGACCAGGGACCAGATGGGCTTTACTCTGCCTCCTAAGGAACAGGAGTGTGACTCCGGCTACTTCTTCACATATCAAGACTTTCCCACAACAAGAGCTCCAATACTCATGTCTCAGGAGGGCGCAGGAGGCAGGGGGGACAGTGGAGGTGGAAAGGGGATGGGACCCGTCATCAGAGGCACATTTCTCATGAAAAGGGTTCTGAATTTTAGTCCCAAGGTACGAGGTTGCTGCTACAGTCTGGAAGCTCTAGCCGCGCGTATTAAGGACCTGGGACTAAGTCCTTGAGCCATCCCCAGCAAGCCACAAGGCCAGACCAGGACCCAAGGTGCGGGGGACACACCCCCAGCTGCACTGAGCGTGGAGCTTTGCTAGTCTGACCTCCTGGACCCAGCTGCCAGGGCTCGCTCTTCTTTTTCTTTGAGATGGGGTCTGTGCCCTCACGCTCGCATGCCCAGCTCAGCCTCCTGAGTGACGTACTACAGGCATGTGCCACCATACCCGGGCTGCTGCTTGCTAAGTGACTGAGATGATTTCTGGATAGGCTCCTAGGTAGCAGCTCACTGTGTAGTGTTCCCGGGGGGCAGAGTGACAGGGACCCATGACAGGCCTACCTCAACCACCCCTCCTTCCTAATCTATCAAGAAGGCAGCCTTTCATCATGGCTACCGAAAAGACAGCGATTCGTTGAAAACAATTCTTAATAACGATAAAAGGACAGTAGCGCAGCATGTGGGCGGGGGTGGGGTGGGGTGGGGTGGGGGGATGGGCGGACAGTGAACCGACCGGAGCTGGGCACCCAGAGCAGAGGCTGGATGAATGTTTCCACCAGCAGTGCTCTGACTAGACACCTTCAAAAGGGCTCTTCACTATAATTTTGATTCACCTCAGAGACACAGATTAATTCAGAACAGATTCTGAAGCAGAGACCATCAGCAAGTGGGGAGGGAGAGAGGAAAGAGAGAAGTACCACACCCAGGAAGCAATGTGCAGAAAATTCCCCGGCCTGAGCAGCAGTCACATGGAGCTACAGTGTGAAGGATTTACCTGTCTGTCATGTTGAGTTTAGAGATGACGTCAGCCTGTAAAATAAAACACACAAACACACAGACACAAAAAACCCCTGGAGAACAGCCAAGAAGATTAAAATGTCCATTAGTGCTTTATTACCAACTAATAAGGACATTCATCTTCAGTCCCCAAACCAATTGAAAAATAAAGAAAACTAAGTTTCAGATACAGTGTGCATCAATCGGACCACAGAAGTCTGGACACAGGGCACATTTTCCAAGCCCAATTAACTGCATGCAGTTTTCTTCTCTATAGTTTATTCCTCTTTGATACTAGAAGCTGAGCAACGAAGAAAGTGGCAAGGCAGACAGATCTATTCTGGTGCCCTTGAGGCAGCACTAAAGGTGAGGATCAGGTAGAAGGGGCTTTGGCTACCAAGAAACCAAGCACAACCTGCCAGCAACCCAGTGCCTGAGCCTCAACTTAAGTCCTCAGCACCAGTGCAGGCAAACCTGCCATAAAGAAACAGACCTGGGGGCGTGCATGGATGCACACGGCGTCAACCTACAGGCACCTGGTCTCAATTAATGCAAATTAACCAAAGTACAGAACACCCAACCGATGCCACTGTGAAGTAGCTCAGAATGGTGGAGAATCCAGAGCACAAAATTCTACAGGTGGACTGTTTAGAATTGAGCAAACAGATTCAGAATCATATTTGACTTAAAATGTAGATTTTGATTAAAAAACAACATTCAACACCTATCCTACCTATCAGACAACATAACTGATAACTGTTAGCAAATGAAAATCTTGATGGTATATACTCTGCTTTATTTTTAGATGTTTCAGTTTAAGACAACATTAGTTTGCAAATCAGATCAATACTTGAGAGATAATAGGAGAGATTCACTCAAGTCCAGCCTCTTGGGGGACCCTTGGAAACGTCCCCACGCTACTGCCACATCTCCTGTGAGTTGGGATCTCCTCTAAAAATTGCAATCTCTGCCCAGGAGATGCCACCCTGCCTCCCACACAAGCTCCTGAATCTTCAAAGGCTTTCAGAGATGTTTTTCTTACCTGACCCAGAAAATAGATTCCTCCACCTACTACAAAAGCAGAGATCGCTGTACCAAAAACAGCAAACAGAGTGATGGAACCAATATTCTGAAAGAAGTTACCCTGTGTGAAAGAGCAGAGAGCAGAGAAACGGTCAGAGGGCTGGCTGCCGGGGAGGGTGGCCCTCTCTGGAGCTCCACTCTCAGGGCACCATCGCCTGCCCTGTATGGCAGGCTGGGAACCAGGGTCCTCCATACCCACGTCGGCATCCCCATGCGGTTCATGTCTCCCTGTGCCCCCCTCCTTGAATCACCTCTCACCCAGACCCCAGCTTCTTACAGCCCTCCCCAGCACTCTCTGAGCACTTCCAGAACGATCTCTGCCAAAGACAAATCTGATGGTGCTGCCCGCACCCGACTCCCTCTGCTCCAGATGCAAATCCCAACCCTATCGGCCCAACCCCTGGTAAAGCCTCCGACCCCATCTGGCACCATGCTGTCCTTTGTTCTCTGGGTTCTGGTCACATGGATGTCCTGCTACCTCTCATCATCCTAAGACCTCAGCGCACCTCCACTCCTCCTGAGCGAAGCCTTCCCTGCGCCTCAGCCAGCTCCCAGCTGGGCTCCTAGTCTATGTTCTGGATGCACAATGGCCCTCTCCTGGTGGTACTGACCTGGCTGCAGTTTTATAGTTATTTATGTAACTATTTGATGTCTGACTTCCTCATAAGGCTGTGTGCTCAATGGGGAAAACGACATTCGCTTTGCACACACAGTGACTGACATATTGCCTGTCAGATGTCACTTGGTATTGATGGAACCAACTGTGTTCCATGTCTGATCAAGCAAGTCCAAAATGCATATAATTATAATTTTAATTTAAGAAAAGGTGCACTACTAGGCTGGGGATATAGCTCAGTTGGTAGAGGCTTACTTGCATGCACAAGGCCCTGGGTTCGATCCCCAGCCAGCCACACACACACACACACACACACACACACACACACACACAGTATACTCTTATAAAGAATGCCAAGATAACAGGTTTTTTTTTACTGTTCAGTTCTCTACAATAATTTTGTCTCACTATTGGTATCATCTCAAATATGACAGATAAAATATATTTACATCTATCCTTCCCAACATTCAAGAGAAAATATTTCATCCCAAGTAGCAAAGTGACATCTTTCAAATCTCCACAGGATGAAGGGATGAGGCTGTGGAATGGAATCCTATGGACCCAACCCAGGGACCACTGCCCGGGGGCCTGATGACTCTTGACTCCTGGTGTGGAGAAGATGTCCTCTCTCTTTTTTTTTTTTTAGAGAGAGAGAGAATTGTTTTAATATTTATTTTTTAGTTTTCGGTGGACACAACATCTTCATTTTATTTTTATGTGGTGCTGAGGATCGAACCTAGTGCCCTGCACTTGCCAGGTGAGTGCACTACCGCTTGAGCCACATCCCCAGCCCCAAAGATGCCCTCTTTTGCTCAGAAACTGTCACACTATGGACACCAGGAGCTGCTATGTCAAAGTCACTCTAAGAGTATCCTCAGCTTGATGCTGATAGACCACCGAGCCCCTCTCTTTGAGGAAGCTACTTGGCAATTCCGTTCTGGCTGCCCACACTGCTCACTGGGTCTGTGTTTGGCAAATCGATCTCGGGTACACAAAGAGTTTTAAAACAGCTCAGTGAGAACACAATGCTGAGTTCTGTTTCTAAACAAAGGACTTTTATCTGTAAGTCTTTGTAAATGGCTGGGGATGTAGCTCAGTTGGTAGAGTGCTCGCCTCATATGCACAGGCCCTGGGTTCAACCTAAACACACACACACACACACACACACACACACACACACACACAAGAGTATTAATCACTCCTGCTCTGTTCACAGGGATCTAATTCTGATATGATTTTATAATTGGTTAATATTAATCTAGATATTAAAATTATCCTAATTCAAGCTACTCTGCCAGAAGAACTTCCCTATGCTACACAGCAAATTTATCTATTTCTCTGACATAATTAACATTATGTGACATTTACAATTTAAAGAACCAGTAGGGGTTGGTGTGTAACTCAGTGGTGGGGTGCCTGCCTAGAACACATGAGGCATTGAGTTCAGTTCTCAGCACCGCATAAAAATAAACAAATAAAACAAAACAAAGGTATTGTGCCCATCTACCAAAAAAAGAAAAAAAGAAAAAAAAACCAGTAGCTGCACACACTGCTGCTGACAGTCTTCCTGAAATGTGTATTCTAAGTCAAATTTAAATTAGCAAATGCAGCAATATTAAAATAAAACATTCAAAGTCAACTTCCTATCTTCTCAGGGGGAAAGTGGAAGTGAATAAGTCTCTGAATTGATATTTCCTGCTCACATCAGACTGTCCCATCCACCTATCCATCCCTCCCTTCCTTCCTTCTTTTTTTTTCCTCTTGGTATCAGGGATTAAACCCAGGAATACTTAACCACGGAGTCACATCCCAGCATTTTTTATTCTTTATTTTGAGAAAGGTCTCACTAAGTTGCCTATGGCCTTGCGAAATGGCGGAGGCTGGCCTTGATTTGATCCTCCAAACCATCTCCCTCAAGTCAATGTGAGCACTGGGACCAGCCACAGAAAACAGACATACTATAAAATCAAGTAAATAAAAAACAGGAATGTTTTTCTAAAAAACTATTATTTTCCTCAAATTTTAAACAAGCCTGTCTCCTCTCCCTCAAAAAAACTAGAAAATAAAAATCGTACATACTCTAATATTCAAAATGTCATGTTTTAAATTCAAAATGAGACCAATTTCTTCAGCATTTAATATATATACATCTCAAACACACATGGAAGAGGGTTTTGGGTTTGGGGATGGGGGCTGTTTTAATTTCTACCTCCTAACAAGAAACCTGTAGGGGGCAGCACAAGAGCAGAGCTGCATCTCTGGCTCCCTCCTCTCCCCCAGGTTGGTCTAGCTAGCCCTGGTCCATCCAGCCTTCAGTTTGTTATCACATTCACAAAATACCTACAGCATTACAAATATCTCAAGCTGAATCAACTTATTTTAAAACTTAAATACCTCTATATTTAAGGAAAACTCAAAGGAAGAAAAATCCAGCCATACACAGATTTTTAAAAAGACAAGAAAGTGTTGCACCAGGCATCAGAGGGCGGCAGCAGCAAGGCCAGGACAAGCAGAGCCCGGGCAGGGGTGGTGCTGCTGGTCTCCAAACACAGAATGGGCAACGCATCTGCAGGATGCACAGCTGGAAGCCAAGGGGAAGGACAGGCCTCCAGCCAGTCAGGAGAGGGACCAGGGAGAAGGAGGGAGTGGGGTAAAGGACTTGTCAACTGGGGGTGGAGGCCCACAGAGGGGCACTAAGAGGAGAGACAGGAAAGATGGGCCTAAGAAAGGAAAAAGGTCCCACAAGGTGAGAAGCCACAGGCCTGGGCACATGTTCCTCATCCCAGGACACAGTCTGTCCTCATAACATGTGTTAGTCTGTGTCCAACAAGAGGAATCCAAAGTAACTGTCCGGGCTGGGGTTGTGGCTCAGTGGCAGAGTGCTTGCCTTGCACATGGGAGGCACTGGGTTTGATCCTCAGCACCACATAAAATAAACAAAATAAAGATGTATACTTTTATATAAATACATGTATGTAAAATAACAGTCCATGTGCCTCTTAAAATCACTTTGGAACACGCCTATAATCCCAGCGGCTTGGGAGGCTGAGGCAAGAGGATCACAAGTTCAAAGCCAGACTCACGAACTTATTAGCAAGGCCCTGTCTGACCATCTTCCTGGGCAAAGTACCCCGTGGAAACACTAGCTCAATAGGCCACTCTACCTGAAACTCCAGAGCTTCCCTGGGGCAACTACAGGGTCAGAGAGCCACCACTGCTAAAATTAACCCCCAAGCTTTTTTGAAGACGCACCTGAGGATACTGTTATGTCAGCTGAACATGCACAACAGAGCCAGATTTTATTCTTTTGCTACTCACAATAAAACAATCTCTTCCAATATCAGTATCAGAGAAGGTTGAGTCTCCACAATTGTCACTGAGCGTTGGGATTCAATATTTATCCAACTAGCAGTTGTTTTTGAAGAATGTTTAGAAGAACAAGGGGTAATTTTATAGCTATAATTTTCCTTGAATTTTGTTACAATTGTTAGAAAAAAGCAAGAGTTATCTTTCCACTTGAGAGAAGAGGAGTCTGAAAGAGAGGCCATGTAAGTCGCCTATGATCTCTCAGTTATTGAGTGACAGAGCTGGGATTCAAACCCAGGCAAAAGAAATCACAATGCACTACAGATCTAGGGAGCCTGGATGGGTGCTAATATAGAGGTAAAATAGCCATTGGTATATTATAAGCACCTGATAAAGGTTAGGTATATGACAACACTGTGATATATGTATTACACATATAGCTCATTTAAATCTCACCATACCTACATAGTAGGAATTACTATTTTCTTTTTTTTTTTTAAGATATTTTTTAGTTGTTGATGGATCTTTATTTTTTTTTAAATATTTTTTTAAATATTTGGATATGGTGCTGAGAATCGAACCCAGTGCCCCAAAGGCAAACACTTTACCACTGAGCCACAACCCCAGCCCCACTATTTTCTCTTGATAGCTGAAAATACCAAGAGTCAGTAAGTTGAATGGCTTTGTTAAGGTAACAGTCAGCAAGTGGCAGAGCTGTCCTGTGAAATCACATTTTTTACTCTTCTGTTGACCCCAAGATTTTCAGGAACTGGCCCCAGAGAGAAAAGTTTCGTCCAGATACCAGCAGCTAACGCAGGTCAGGTCTCACCTTGTGCAAGGAGTATCCAGACTCAAAGATGATAGGCGGCAGCAGGAGGAGGAAAAACATATTAGGTCGAAACATTTCTTCTTCCTAAAAATATAAAAAGAGATTTGTATAACCAAGAAATCCCTTCCTCTCCCAGGGTCTGGCAGAGGGGAGATGTCTGAGGTTCGAGTGTACTCCCTGATACTAAAACCAAGCTGAAGGAGAGACCGAAAGTAAATTAGTCATCTGCATTCTCAAATGTAGGACAAGCAATTGTAAAGGGTGACCAGCAAAAGAAACAGCACAATGAACTGCTACCAAACACTGGTGTGCTAAGCTTACTCCTTGGAAGGAAGGAAAATTAATTTTAATATACACAATTTAAATTCAGATAGAAAGCTTTCAAAATCGAGTGCACAAACTGGGACCTTGGGAACAGGGCGGCGGTGGGCCTGAGAAGCCTGCTCGGGAGGGCCAGCCTGCAACGTGGCGGCAGCTTGGCCTCCTCCCACCACAAGCACCTGCTCTTTTCCTGCGTCACACTGGGTGCCTGGGAGGTGGCTGTGACACAAGCCCCTTGCCAGGCTTCCAGACTTGAATATGAAGTGCTATGGCTCCAGGATCCGTGTCTGCTGGGAGATGAGGTCGTAAGAATTCCATCTCTGCATTAATCTGCCTAATTTTATTGGGATTTGGGGAAAAACAATAAACCCCAAATGGCTGCATGCAGTCCCCAGGCTACTCAATACTGCAAAACCAGCCTCCCTCCCTCTGAATGTTTCCATGTCACAATCCTGACAGTCTGATTTCTTGTCAAAATACTAACTCAAAAGAATGACTAACTGTATTCTTACAAATGTAGCTGCTATCATAAAGACTAAAATAACATTCAAAAAAGGCTCAAAATAGAAGCAAATGAGGACTCTGAAATGCCCTACTGAGTCTGAAAATAACCCCTCTGCAGCGTGGCGACTCCTCTGGGCACACACAAAAGAAACGGGCTGAGCGCTGCCTTCGTGGTGGCCGCTAGGATCTGCGCAGTCAGGCCCTGGCAGCTCCTTCTGGAGGTTCAAAACCTACACCCCGGGACAAAGGAGCGTGCCTTCAGGGAGCCTGCACAGCTCCCCTGCCCCCCCCCCCCCCCCCCCGCGGCCTCCAGGCTGCTCTCAGTGGGAAACAGGCCGGTGTAAGGACAGGCCAGAGGGAAGGGGAGAACTGAGAAGGGTTCCCGCCCTGAGGGAGGGCCCAAGTGCAGCCAAACTGCAGGAGCCAGGAAAGGCCACAGAAGGCCACAGGAAGACAGAGGCAGAGTCAGAGCTCACAGCTACAAGCCACCGGGTGGGGCCCCAGAAGGATTCCCCCCTAGAGCCTTTCCAGCAGCTTCAGGCCCCAGACTGTGAGGGACAAACCTGTAGCTCAAGCCACCCCTGTGGTGGGGAATGGGGACACGAACACCCCTCCTCAGACGGCCAGGCTCCTTCCACAATTTCTCCCTGGAAATGGTCTGAGGTGGTTTCGGGTGCCATCAAGCAATGGTGTCAAATCCACTCCCCCACGGACAGAAGTCAGCCCCTTGCCATTCTTTTCCAAACTCAAAAGTTTGGCCCCAACGTTTGGCATCGCCATGGCGACAGTCTCACTCCACTGGGCTGCCCCCTGGACAGAGGGAGCAGGCCTGAGCCCAGGAGTCAGCAGGCACCTGTCCTACTTCACTTTTACCCCATTAATTTACAAAACAGCACTAGGGGCTGGGGTGCAGTTCAGCCACAGAGGACAGGCTTCGCTTGAGTGAGGCCCTGGGTTCCATCCCTAGCACCAAACCAAAACAAAAACCCACCTAATGTTAGTTTGTTTCCTTCCAAATAAATGCGAAAGGAGCTGGGGGTGATAAGGAGCTCCGGGTGGCTCTCTCCTAGCAGGCAGGAGGCCCTGGGTTCCATCCCTGGCACTGCCATAAAATAAGTTGGATACAGTGTATCACCACCAGAGCAGCAGAATTAAAGTAGCCAAAAGGTGGAAAGAACCGGACTCCACCCCCAGAGGAAGGGGTAACAGAAGTGAGGGTTATTCAGCCATAGAAAGGAATGAATTTCTGAGAGATGCAAGCACATGAATGCACCCTGGACGCACCATGTTAACGAAAATAAGCCAGATATGGAAGGGCAGATGTTGCATGACCACATGAATACAGGGCACACAGGCTACGGGGAGGGGGACAGAGCTGTGGCTTTGAGAAGACAGTTTTTGTTTGGAATGGTGAAAAAGTTCTCAAAATACATAGGGGGATGGGCATACAACAATGTGAATGTATTTAATGTCACAGAATTATCTGCTAAAAAATGGCTAAAATATAAATTTTATGCATGTTGTACCATGAAACATTTTTTTAAACTGCCAAAAATATACATAAATTAAAAAGTAAGCTGATATAAACAAAAATATCGGCCAAGGGTGTAGCTCAGTGATGGAGAATTTGCCTAGCATACATGAGGCTCTGGATTTAAAAAAAAGGAAAATACTAAGCATGTGATAATATAGGCAGAAAGCAGCAGATTCAGCAGGACAGTTTACAAACAGGACTCTGTGGAAGGAAACCATCAGGCTCCTTCACTGTTCTTCTCGCACACTGCTCCCTGTGCATCCGGTTTCCAGAAGGCTGTCCGGCTTCCAACTTAGCTCTCCACAGATCCTGGCTCCTCCAGGACGCTGCCCCACCTGTCCAGCCTAGAACCTTCCCACACACTTTCTACTCAATAAGGATGCTCAAGTTTAAGTTGAAATTCAAGTTTCAGCTGGTCCTTGTACTTCAAATGATGCTTATACCCTAATAACCACCTGTAAACACGAGGGGATGTACATCAGCGAACTGAGGAACCAGGAATAGTGGAGAGAATACTGAATATACAGGGCTCAGGGTCTGAACCAAGACTCAGTTCAGCCACTTCCTCTCTAGCCCTGCCAAAGCTGGCCATGACCCAACCTCCTTCATGTGTAAAGAGGTGGCAATGATAATGACTGGTCAACCTGGCTTGTCAAGCGGCTGTTACAAGGACCACAGGAGCTAAAGTGTATCAAGTGCTCTAAGCTCCACAGTGCTGGACAAGTACCCTTCATCATCTCATCACCCTCAGCTGGCAGAGTGCGAGCAGAACGCTCCCTGTTCAGGCTTAATGCTGAGTAGTCTTCCCCATGAAGTCAGTTAGTGTAGGATTATCAAAAGGCAAGTAACAACAAACTGACAGCCAGACGGTGTGAGATTTATGCATTTTCTAAAAATTCAGGTGTAAAGGAATCAACCTGAATCTTACAAAAAAATGAATAGGGAGCTGGGACTGAAGCTCACTGGTAGAGCATTATCCAGCACAAGACCCTGGATTTGGTCCCCATGCCAAAAAAAAAAAAAAAAAAAAGTTCATGGAACAATATAAATAACTTCAGTGACAATCCAGTTAATAAGAAAACTAGAATAAGCATTAATGATACTAAAAACAACCAGAAACTGTGATCATATTACAAAAAGAACAGTTAGGCAAACTTACCTTCCAATTTGCCAGTTTTTTAAACTCTATAATTTTTATAACTGCTCCCATGAGGATACCTAGAAGAGAGAAAGTGAAGTTTAACATAAATTTAAATTTAGACAGGAGAAAGACTACTCAGGCTTATAATTCTAGAGAAACTGAATATTATTCATTGTGTCTCTAAATGGTTTTCATGGAGCTCAGCAAGTTTTATATCTGAAAAAATAAGAATAAAAAATTGGCTGGCCATGGTGGCGCACACCTGTGATCCCAGTGACTCAGGAGGCTGAGATAGGAGGATCACAAGTTCAAGGCCAGTCCAGGCAACTTGGTGATATTGTGCCTCAAAATAAAAAATAAAAAGGGCTGGGGATATATAACTCAGTGGTAAAGCACCCCTGGGTTTAACCCCCACAAGCGCCCCGCAACATACATGCACACAAAAGAGAGGAAATTAGTCTATCATTATATGAGTCACTCGAGTTTCTCACTTGCATCGCAGATAAACTAAGAAGTCAACAGGAATCTGGGGGAAGAAATTTTTGCACAAGGTACTCTGCATGGCATGGAAGATGCAATACCTGTCATTCTTCTACATACACCCACTCTATTTTTCCTTTTTTGTTGTTGTTTTTGTTTTTAGAAGCATAGATATTTACTCAGGGAAGCTGAGACACATTCAAGAGAGAATGTAGGCCATCTCAAGAGTGAGAATGTGGGCTTGGGTTGTGGCTCAGTGGTAGAGCGCTCACCTAGCATGCATGAGGCACTGGGTTCGATCTTCAGCACCACATAAATATAAAATAAAGATATTGTGTCCATCTAAAACTAAAAAAAATAAATATTAAAAAAAAGAGTGAGAAGCTGCCCATATGCCCATTTTCAAGGTAAAAATGGCAAAACCTTGTAAGACAAGTTTGTCCTAGCATTAAAAAAACAAAAACAAAAACAAAAAAAACCCAAGATCACTTTCTCACAGACTCAGATGGCAGCTCTATGTTGACTATTTAGAGATGAACTCAAATGCTGAAAATAACCCAAAGTAAAAAGTTCTGTGAAATTCCTGGAAGAGAAGAGATCATCTAAGTACAGCGTATTTCTATAAAACTGACAGGCTCGTTAATCTCTCCTAAAGCACCTTCCAAAAATAATTCTCAAAGATGCACCTTGGGTTCATTTTTTTATTGCTGGATTACTCACTAGATAAACAATTCTTAACCCCACTGCTCCATCTGAATCATCACAGGAGCCTTGTGTAAAACAAAAGAAGTCCAAGCTCATGGCAGAGTGCTTGCCTAGCATGCGAGAAGCCTGGGTTCCATCCCCAGTCCCAGGGGGAAAAAGATATTTAGGCAGAACTCCAGGCCTAACCCCCACACTCTGGTGAGGGTGACACTAGGAAGGTCTGCAGACCATGGCCCTGGTGGCACTCTGAGGAAGACACAGAGGAAGGAGCTTCCCCAGCACTAACAGAAGGCTAAGCAGGGACACCTCACTGGGTGGGGGAACAATACCAGAACACAGACGTTCATCAAGAAAAGGATCCTTATTGGCTGAAGTGGCACACGCCTATAATGCCAGCTTCTCAGGAGGCTGAGGCAGGAGGATGGCAAGTTTGAGGCTAGACAGGGTCAGACCCTGTCTCAAAATAAAAACAAAAAAGCTGGGAATGTAAACTCAGTGGCAGAGCACCGCTGGGTTAGCTTTCCACTACCCAAAAAAAGAAAGGAAAAAAAAAAAAAAAAGAACCTAAAGTTGGGCACAGTGCTCACACTTTTATTTGGGAGATTGAGGCAGGTGAATCCTAAGTTTGAGGCCAGTCTCAGCAACTTACTGAGACCTGTTTCAAAATAATACATAGAAAAGATCGTGGGGCTGGGCGCGGAGGCCCACCGCTGTGATCCCAGAGGCTTAGGAGGCTGAGACAATAGAATAGAATTGTCTCAGCAACTGTGAGGCACTAAGCAACTCAGTGAGACCCTGTGTCTAAACAAAATACAAAACAGGGCTGGGGATCTGGCTCAGGGGTTGAGTGCCCCTGAGTTCAATCTCCAGCACCAAAACCAGAAAAGGCTGTGGGGGGAGCTCAGTGTTAAAGCACCCTGGGAACAAGCCCCAGTACCAAAGCCCAAACCAAACCAAACAAAAGGAACAAGACAAAGAAAAGGACCCTCCCTGGCATAACAGCGTGTGTGTCCTCATGTGCACGTGTGGGGGGTGAAGACAGGGGGTACGTTCATTTTGATTTCAGAAACTTCTACACTATTTGAGTTGCTGTGCAGTAGAAGACTAATGATGGGGGTGAGGACGCTGACCAGTGGCAGAGCGCTTACAGAGCACGTGTGAGGCCCGGGGACACCCTCAGCACAGAACACAGCTCTAAAGGGAGTCAGTGACACAGCAGCCAGCACACTCCCCGCCAGAGTGGCCAGCCAGCAGCCCAGAGGCTCTTTCTTCTTATGTTTTCATTTATTTCTGGGTGTTTTAAAACACGTCATTGGGCTGGGGATGTGGCTCAAGCGGTAGCGCGCTCGCCTGGCATGCGTGCGGCCCGGGTTCGATCCTCAGCACCACATACGAACAGAGATGTTGTGTCCGCCGAGAACTAAAATAAATAAATAAATTCTCTCTCTCTCTCTCTCTCTCTCTCTCTCTCTCTCTCTCTCTCTCTCTCTCTCTCTCCCCGCCCCCCTCACACTCTCTGTAAAAAAAAAACAAAACACGTCGTTATGACTACCACATAAAACGTTATAAGCAGTCCCCTCTGATCATATGCCACCCCAGCTTAGTTCATCTTCTAATGCAAGATAAAGCCATCTCGGTAAGTCTTAGGGACTGTACCACCACCCCCTGTGCTCTCTCAGACATAAGCCTATATACATCTATGCATATGTGTGTGTGTGTGTGTGTGTGTGTATTTAAAGGACTAAGGATGTAGTTCAGTGGTAGAGCCCTTGCTTACCATGCAAGTCTTGAATTCAATCCCCAGTACCACACCCTCTGCCAAAAAAAGAGACAGACAGAAGTGCTATAGAGCTCCAGGAGACCAGAAATTGCAGAGAATGATGGTAGAAGAACTTACATTGTCTATATTTAAGCACACAGAACCCATACATTCTTGTGTATATATTCATGTACAGAAACAGCACACCTGAGTACACTGATATAAAATGTATGGTACTGTATCATGTTGCTACTGGGATCATCACATATAGAGCAACCTCATTCCTTTTTTTTTTTTTTTTAAAGAGAGAGTGAGAGAGGAGAGAGGAGAGAGAGAGAGAGAGAGAGAGAGAGAGAGAGAGAATTTTTAATATTTATTTTTTAGTTCTCGGCGGACACAACATCTTTGTTGGTATGTGGTGCTGAGGATCGAACCCGGGCCGCACGCACGCCAGGCGAGCGCGCTACCGCTTGAGCCACATCCCCAGCCCCTACCTCATTCCTTTTAACTGCTCTATGGAGTAGCATAAAAATGCCACAGTATAAATAGATATTCTATATTTGGCCACACATAAATGGCCAAAAAACACGTGTCAAGATGCTCAACATCATAAGTCACACCCACGAGGATGGCTACACGGAAAGAGTAAAAAATAACAACATTGGCGAGATTAGAGGCACTGAAACCCTCACATATGACTGATGGAAACAGAAAACTGCTTGGGAAGAGAGTTTGGCAATTCCTCAAAAAATTAAGTAGAGCTACCAAATGACCCAGCCATTCCCCCTAAGAGAACTGAAAACATATGTTCATATAAAAGCTCGTACATGGAGGACTGGGGTTGGGGCTCTGCAGTAGAGTGCTCGCCTTGCACGTGCGAGAACCTGGGTTTGATCCTCAGCACCACATAAAAATAAGTGAAATAAAGGTATTGTGTTAAAAAGTAAATATTAAAAAAAAAAAAAGCTCGTACATGGATGTTCACGACCGAATTATCTTAATATTCAGAAGGTGGGAAACCCCCACATCCATCCACTAATAAAAGGACAGACAGAAAGTGGTATGTCCACACAAGGGAAGGTCACTCAGCGGCAGAAGGGAAGGGCGTACTGACAGGCGCTTCGGTAGGGAGGGATCTTGAAGATGTAAGTGAAAAAAGTCAGAAACCTGGGGCTGGGGATGTGGCTCAAGTGGTAGCGCGCTCGCCTGGCATGCGTGCGGCCCGGGTTCGATCCTCAGCACCACATACAGACAAAGATGTTGTGTCTGCCAAATACTAAAAAAAAATAAACATTAAAATTCTCTCTCTCTCTCCCTCTCTCTTTAAAAAAAAAAAAAAAAAGTCAGAAACCAAAGGCCCCACGTTTACTGTTCCATTTACAAGAAATATCCAGAACAGGCAAATCTGTAGGACAGAAATCCTTGCCTGGATCTGGGGAGGAGGATTTTGGGGATGATAGCTAACGGGTACATGGAGCTCTTTCTTAGGGTGATAAAAATGTTCTAAAACTGACTGTGGGGATGGTTGCACAATTCAATGAATGTACTAAAAACTACGGAACTGTACATTTAAACCAGGCAAATCGTGTTATATGAACTGCATCTCAATAAAGCTGCTGCAGGTGTGGGGGCTGTGTCTCAGAGGTAGAGTGCTTACCTAGCATGAGCAAGGCCCTGAGCTTGACAGTTTATTGACAAGTATTGAAGAAAAAAAAAAATTAAAGCTGTTGCAAAAAAAAAAATCACAGATTATATAATTGCACTGATATGAAATGTCCAAGCAGGGCATGGTGGCACATGCCCATAACCTCAGCAACACAGGAAGCTCAGGCAAGATCCCATGTTAAAGGCCAGCCCCAGTAACTTAGTGAGACCTTCAGCAACTTAGATGTGGCTCAGTGATAAAGTGCCCTGGATTCAATCCCCAGTAACAAAGGTGGTAAAAAAATAAAACAAGGGAAAAGTCCAGTACAGGTCAGTTCATGGAGCCAGAGGGCAGATTAGTGGTTTCTAGGGACTGTAAGAAGGGAATGGTGGCATGGGGTTTCTTTTTGGGGTGATGAAAATGTTCTAGAATAGAGGGGATAGCTGCAAAACATTGTGAATATACTGAAAAGCACTGGATTGTACACTTTGAAGTGACAAATTTTGACATGTGAACAGTACTTCATTTGTCTCCAACTGCTGCTGTCAACGAGGGTGCTGCATTGAACGTTCCTACCTGCCACTTTGTCTGAAAGAGTGTCCCTAAGGCTGATGCCGAGACTAAGAAGGGCTAGATTATAAAACACAAGCACTTTTATCTCTGAAACTGCTGCCAAATTATCCTCCAAAGTGGCTGTGCCAACTTACACCTCTGCACGAGAGACTCCACGTCTTCACCGGGGTGGATATAAATAACCAGCAGACACTGACACTTCTGCCAACATTATGGGCAAGAATTACACTTCAATGTTTTAATTTGTATTGCATTCAGCAATGATTCCTGATGACCACGGAAGCTGAACATGGTTCCAGATTTCATTTTTAAAGCTAGTATTTTTCTGCTCTACTGAAATTTCAACTTTCTTTTCCCCTTTTAGGTGCGTGCCAAATTTTAATAACAATTAATGCTTTCCTAGGTGCACACAAAGCAGTTCCACCTGAGAAGTCACTCTACTGCCTGTGCCTGTGTCTATATTATTGCCTATGAGGGGTGGGAAACTTTACAAAATATAATGTGAATATATTTTGTGAGTATATTTTATGAATAATAATAGCTGATCACCAGAGAAATCCTTTTGAGATTGATCCCAGGACTAAATTACAGTGCAGTATTAAGTCGGCAAACTTCTACTTTATGTCTTGAGGCTGAGGTTCAAAGTCAACTCAACCTAGTCTACAGAGAGAATATACCCTGACACAGTTTTATATATTCCTATCAGTATTTAAGCGTGCATGGCTACAGATTTTTGTTACTTTATGCAAGTGCTACTGTACTAATCGTTTCCAATGTCTGTTGCTGTTGTTTTTGAGAGGGGTCTCGCTGTGTTGCCCACGTTGGCTTCAAACTCCTGGACTCTAGGGAGCTTCCTGAGCACTGCAACTACAGGTGCAAGCCATCTTGCCTGGCTTCTATTTGTTTCTGTAGTGCTGGGGACTGATCCCAGGGGCATTCTGCCTCCAAGTTACATTCCCAGTACTTTCTTTTCCCCTTACATCTTATTTTGAGGCACAGTCTCACTAAGTTGCTGAGGCTGGCCTGGAACTTGGGATCCTCCTGCCTCAGCCTCCCAAGTTGCAAGGATTACAGGTTGGGTGTTATGCGATGGGGTCTTGTTATGTTGTCCAGGTCCGTCTCCAACTCTGGGCTCAGTGACACTCCTACCTCAACCTCCTGAGTTGCTGGGACTACAGCAACATAGCCACCGAGCCCGATTCTCTAATATATTTTAAAATATATGCACACAAAACCCGAAATTATAAAAGAGTGAGATTAGAAATGAACAGAAACTCAAGTTCTCACATTTTCTTTCTGGCTCTTCATGCCCACATCTCATCAGGACAGCATAGACGCATTCAAAGCATGGAAGCAGCTAAAGGTTATTTGTTGAGCTCCTTCTCCCAGGATCTGTCACTTTAAATTAGTTTTAATCCTCAAGAGATGCTGTAGAGAGCAAAGCTCAGAGTTTAAGTAGCTCATCTGAAGGCTCAGGGCCAGCAAGCCTCGCAAGTCTGCTGGCTCCGAGTATATTCTGCCTCCACAAGATGCGAAGACAGGCAGACTGGCTGCCGCCCATCCACATGGCCACTAAGAACTGCAACAGCCACTCTCTCCCCCAGAGTGCACTGCTGGGCTACGATTACCACTGTAAAACATGAGTTTCCCTGGTCATGAAGGCCCCCAAAAATACTGAAAATACATTAATAATCAGGTTGCTAAACAGTATGCACAGTATGGTCCTAGTTCTTAAAATATATACACATCTATTTATTTGCTCTGTGCTAAAAATACACAAGCACACCCACATCCACACTGTGCAGGTGCCATGCTTATATGTAAAGCCCATTTTTTAGCTCATTCTCACAACTAGCCTACAAGGTAATAAAACCATATAACAAAAAATCATAATAATTTGTTATAGCTTGGATGTGAGGTGTCTCCCAAAAACTCACGTGAGACAGTGCAAGAGGGTTCAGAGGAGAAATGATTGGGTCGTGAGAGCCTTAACCCAATCAAAGGATTAATCTCCTGATGGGATTAACTGGGTGGTGGCTGGAGGCAGGTGCGGTGTGGCTGGAGGAGGCGAGGCATGTGGGGAGCGGGTGGCTTTGGGGTCTATATTTGTATTTGGCAAGTGGAGTCTCTCTCTGCTTTCTGATCACAGCAAGCTGCTTCCCTCTGCCACACTCTCCCACCGTAATGTTCAGCCTCACCTTGAGCCCTGGGGAATAGAGCCAGCTGCCCATGGACTGAGACCTCCGAAACTATGAGCCCCCAAACAAGCTTTTCCTTCCCTACAATTGTTCTGGTCATATCTTTTAGTCACAGCAATAAAAAAGCTGACTAAAACAATAATATTAATATTAATTATTTTTATTTTATTTGGTACAAAACAAAAAAGGTACAAAGGAGTATATAAAGGTACACAGTGACGACATGAGTCTCCCTCCCTCCTCCATTCCCTTTTCTTCTTTCCAGTGTTAAGGTTTCTTGATAATTTTACATTTTTTCTTAGTGTCTGCACATTTATAGTCTCATCTGTATACATGCACGAACATGTCACGTCTTTAAGACAAATGATAGTTAATATTCACATTATTACCTACTTCTTTATTTGGCTGTATTAGGCACTGAGCTCCATCCCAGTCCCACCCCCCTTTCTTTGAGACAGGCTCTCGCTGAGTTGCCCAGACTGTCCTCAACCTTGCGATCCTCCTGTCTCAGCCTCGAAGGTAGATGAGATTACAAGCGTGCGCCACCGGCCTGGCTCCCTCTGACTTTTAACCTTAACGCGTACCTTGGCAAGCACTCCACAGCAGCACATACGGGCCCTTCCCCAGGGCCCTGCACCATCCCAGCTGTGGGGAGTGGTGGCTGCTAAGTGCTCCCACCTGTACCTTGGAGAACACCGACCCTACTGTGCGCAGGCCCCACGTGCAAGTTGCACGTGCCCCACCTAGTTAGTAGCCAGTGACCACCTGGTGGGGTACAGAAGCCTGGACCTTTTGCTTTAAAGAGGGACAGCCGTGGCTGTGCTCCTGCCCCTGCCCACCCCCACTCAGGCCAGTCACCTGAAGCCACGTCTGTTTGACTCTCCCTCTTCACAGAACTATTCCTGAGGGAGGCCCTCTCACAAAGTACATGTCCCCAGCCACGTCTCAGACTTTGCTTCTAAGAGAGCCGGTACCACGGATAGAATGGTCGCAGGAAGCCCACTTGAAGGATGTGGATCCTGGAGTTGGGTGTCACTCGGCAACTTAGTGCAACAAGGACCCTGTCACTGGTGGTAGGTGGGCTGACACCCCTCACGTGGGTGGCAATGCAGGTGCTAAGACTCACACCTGTGTTGGCTGGGCCAGGGACTGTGGAGGGAGATACCCGGGTCCTGCAGTCTCCTGGCGTGGGCGAGATTCCAGGGGATTTTGTGGTTGGTGCTGAATTTCTTATGCTTTAAAAACAGGAACTGACCGGGCCAGGAAGCAAGGGTTTCCTGGTAGCACTGGAGATGCTCGTCTCCCACCTGCAGGGCTTAGAGAGCCGGACGGGCGGAGGACTTGAGCAGGAGAGCAGCAGCTTCCAAGGGGGCTGACTCAACCAGGCAGGTCTGCGTTCCTCCCCTGGGGGAGATGTGGGCTCTGGGCCTTGGGGCGGGGGTGCTTGTGGAGAGACACCAAGCACCTGGAACCAGGACCCATGGTTCCCATGGGCCCTCTCAGCCTGCCCACACAGCCCCGTCTCCTTGTGGGAATAAAGGCACCCGAGGCTGTCTCAAGACTACACAGACGCCCCAAATGAGGCAAGTTCCTTACAGGACAAGGAAAAGCCAGGCACAGTGGCGCACGCCTGTAATCCCAGCAGCTTGGGAGGTTGAGGCAGGAGGATCAAGAGTTCAAAGCCAGCCTCAGCAAAAGCAAGGTGGTAAGCAACTCAGCAAGACCCTGTCTCTAAATAAAATATGAAAAAAGGCTGGGGATGTGGCTCAGTGGCTGAGTGCCCCCGAGTTCATTCCCCAGTACCAAAAAAAAAAAACAAAAAAACAACAACAAAAAAAAAAAACAACAAGGAAAAGCCCTCACTCGACCCTCAGCCTAGCCAGTCAAACTTCAGCAGTACGGGGCCTGCCACGGTGGGGGGGATTAGATACCAAAGGACCTAGGTAGGAGACCCCATTAACATGCACCAGCCCAGGAAGATCAAAGATGGGGGGAGCAATGTAAAGCAGGGTACAGGAGAGCCTGTTAATCTGGCGCCCCGATATGATGCAGCACTACAGCAAGAGCTCCAGAAGGCGGCCCTGGTGCAGGAGGCCCCAGAATGTGGAAAGTGATGGTTCAGATGAAAGAAGGCATAGGTGCCAGAAAGAAGTCTGAAAGGTTCCGAGAGACTGACATGCAAGAAGAGACTCTCTGCAGATGGTAAACCCACGCGGTGACTGTGCTCCTCAGGACAAGCAGCCAGGATTGCACTGGTAAAAGGGGCACCTATGTCACTGAAAACCCCAGGGGCCCAGTTAACAAAATGAGGTGTGGGCTGGGTGCACTAGTGCAAACCTGAAATCCCAGTGACTCTAGAGGCTCAGGCTGGAGGATCACAAGTTTAAGGTCAGCCTCAGCAACCTGGTGAGACTCTTGACTCAAATTAAAAAACAAAATTGGGGCCAGAATATAGCCAACTATATATCTCAGTTGGTAGAGTGCTTGCCTTGCATGCACAAGACCCTGGGTTCAATCCCCAGCAACACACACACGGCTGGGGATGTGGCTCAGTGCTAAGGCATCCCTCGATTCAATCCCCACCTGTCTCACCTGCCCACCACAAAACAGGTGCTGTTATGGCACTGGGACAATGGAATTCTGGAATTGCAGAGGCAAAAATGACAATACTTAGCAAGCCAACGCAAGACTCCCAGCAAGGGCAACCCGCAGGGACCTGTGGAAACCCTGGCTTAACGTGTCCCATCAGAAGGGATCAAGAAAGGAAAGTTAGAGTTCATGTCAAAATGGAAAATCACAATCCATTTCCCAATCCCAGACCCGAGCCAGTTCCGAGACCTAGAACCCAGACTGAAGGAAAAAGCAGAACGTGAGGAAGGACCCAAGACACCACAGCAAGTGCAAAGGGTGACGATGGTCCACCCGCACAGAGGAGCCCAGCAGCTGTGCAGACACAAAGCTAGAAACCCGGAGGGGCAACGTTCAGGGCTCCCACGGCTGCTAGAAATGGGAGCCAGGCCGACACTGATACCAGGTGGCACCGTGGCTCCCCCAGGGGCAGGAGCAGATGATGAGGTAGGAAGCGCAGGCTGGTGCAGCCCACCCAGTGCCGGCCTCCCTGCCAACTCAGCTATTTGGCAGCTGTCTCCCAGTTCCAGGGGTGTCCAAACAGCTGGCAGGCTATCACATTAGTGATCATTTGGTACTGGGGACTGAACCCAGGGTGCTCTGCCACTGAGCTACATTCTCAGCCCTTTTTACTTTGAGATAGGGTCTTATTAAGTTGCTGAGACTGACCTTAAACTTGAATCCTTTTGCCTCAGCCTCTCCAATGGCTGAAATTATAGGCATGCACTACCATGCCCCGCTCACAGTAGTTTTGTTTTTTTTTGGTTTTTTAAAAATATTTTTTAGTTGTCAATGGACATTTATTTTATTTATTTATATGCAGTGCTGAGAATCAACCCCAGGGCCTCACACATGCCAGGCAAGCGCTAGCATGAGCCACAGCCACAGCCCCTCACATTAGTTCTTGACCAACCAAGTAAAAGCTACTGTAGCAGAAAAGGTCAAGAAGTGCCTAGCCCGGGTCCCTAACAACTCTGCCCAAACAATACAGCACCCCAAGGAGAAGGGCAGAGATCACTGCCACCCTGAAATACTTAACACAAAAGTAGTGGTTCCTTTAGTCAACCAGTGTGGCCTCTGCAAAAACTGGCAGATGTAGCAGATCAATGCAAACTGCAGCAGCTGTGCTGTGGGGCCCTGAGAACCCGGAGGGTAAACCTCAAGCCTGTGGTGTTGGCTCTTGACCTGCAAAATGTGTCCTCCTTCACTCCCAACAGGAAGAAGCATCAGAGATGGCCTCAATTCCCAAAGGACAGAGGAGAGGATGCACTCATGGTCTTGCTCCAGGATTAGGCTAGTGCCTGCTTTCTGTCATTAAGGTAGTTTGAAAGGCGCTGGACTACACGGACGTTCCACAGAGTGATGTGCTGGCCTGCTATACCAACGACATCCTGCTAATCTATGGGATGAGAAAGAAGTAGATGCCTTCGTGAGACACACATGCTTCAGAGGACAGAAAGGGCCAGGCCTGCCCATTAGAGGGTTTAGGGCTCAGGGGTCTGGGGCATGCCGTGACATTCCTTCTAAGTAAAGGACAAGAGGTTGTACCTTCTTTTTCCTAGCACTAAGAAAGGCACACGGGGCCTGGGGCCTCTTCTGGATTTAAGGTAACTCCCCAAACCTGAGGAAGCCACATTCCACTTCCTGGGTGTGCGGAAGGCTGATGGTGCCTAGTGAGCCCAGAAGAAAGGGCCTGGCAGCAGGTCCCGATGCTGTTCAGGCAGTCCTGCCACTCTGGCCACGTGATCTGGCAGACCCTGTGGTCCTGAAGGTATGAGTGGGAGGAAGGGACGCCATGTGGCATCCTGGGCAAGCTCCAGGGGAAGGTGGCTGAGCACAGATCTCTAGGGTTCTGGAGCAAGGTCATGCTATTTGCAGTAGGGAATTATTTGCAATTCAAAAAGTTGTACCTGGCATGAGGCCTGGCAGAGACAGAGCACCTGAGCAGGGACACAAGTGACCATATGGTCAGAAATGTCCTTCATAAGCTGAGTTGTCAGACCTACCAAGTTACAAGCTAGCTGGGCACAGCAGTAATCCAATCGGAAGATGAGGTGTTACATTAGAGATCAGCCCTCTGCAGGTCTAGAGGACAGTGTGCTATGTGGATAGGTGGCCCATTCCACCATGTCACTTTCCACTGTTACATTGACACCCTCCTTTGCCTCCTATATACAGTGTCACTGGCAAATTCTTACAACCTCAAGCTTGGTGAAGGATGATCCAGTCAGCCCAACCAGCTTAGTATGTACAGAGAACATGTGACAGTAGCCATGATGGCTGAGCTGGAAGGTGGACATGGGTCCAGGACAGGAGCTCCCTCCCATCAAGGCTGAACCCACTACAGCCACACTGCATGGAGCCTGGGCAGCCGCAGAGACTGACGCTAATCACCTGATACAGCAGCCTCCCGTGAGAGGACCAGCTGGCGGCATGTGGCGACCTGATACATCAGACCCCTCTCACCCTGGGAAGGGCAGCAACCCGTCCTGACTGGCGCTGACGCACAGTAGCCAGTATGTCTTTCAACTAGCCCACAAATGTCTGACCCACCAGTGTGGGGACCTACACAACAACGAGTCAAGCTAAGAGACTGACTTTATGGCAATCACCCAGAAGCTGCCAGTCGCCAAAGTGGCAAAATGACCTCCTACAGACAGAACTGAGACAAGACTGGATGTCCCATTCCATGAGGATTGGAGCCAGGATGCAATATATTCCTTAAAGGCTATCATGGGTGGTATGTCCCCAACGGTAAGCACTGATACAGTAAGCAATGGGTAGAAGTAGCCACACGCAACATCACTCCCAGTGACCCCCTTGGGAGTGGATTCCTACTGAGGCCATTTCTCACCCTGGAAGGCTAGGCTTAGTGGATCAAGAGATCCTGGCTTCCAGAGGGGGACATTCCTAGGGTTCACCCACTGAAGAGTCACAATGCTGCCTTCCTCGTCACTCTGGACTCCCTGTGCCAAGAGACCAGAAGGCCTATTAGTGGAGGACATGCTGGCAAGGATCATGAGGGGCAGATCTGCTGCTACACAGGATTACCTATGTGACACTTTAAAATCCACTGCAAAGGATTTTCCAAAAACAGTTTACATACTTGGGGCCCTTATAAAATGCTTTTAAAGTTGGGTGTGGTTGGCTACTGACTCAGAGGGCTCATCCAGGAGGATTCAAAGTTGGAGGCCAGCCTGGGCAACTTTTCAAGACCCTGTCCCAAAGGGCTGGGATGCAGCTCAGTGGTAGAGTGCCGCTGGGTTGAATCCCCAGTACTGGAAAAAGAAGATGCCTGAAGCATGTTTTGTAGCTATAATTATAGAATCAAGTTACAATGGACTAATTTTGAAAACCCATCTGTGATTCTACTACCTACTTGCAAGTAGACATCCATCTGAGATACCCTTAAAGGAAGTCCTTGCAGGGAGGTGGGAATCAACACCTCAGGTTAGTCTGTTTGGGGGGGGGAAAGGCTGTTTGTATGGTTTTTAAAGTAGATCACTTTTTTTTAGAGAACTGTAATCCTTTCCAATCTTCAGATGAGAATATTAATGTGGTAAAAGAAAAAACAGGCTGGGCACAGTGGCACGGGCCTATAATTCCAGCAACTCAGGAGGCTGAGGAAGGAGGATCATGAGTTTAAAGCCTCAGCAACTTAAGGAGGCCCTAAGCAATGCAGCAAGACCCTGTCTCTAAATAAAATATAAAAAGGACTGGGGGGTGTGGCTCAGCGGGTTATGTGCCCCTGGGTTCTATCTCTGGTACTGAAAACAAAAAAGATCCCTTATATGGCAAGTGTCAAAAGACAATCCTTTAACGACCTGCTTCCTCCCTTTTTTAAAGTGTAGATGACCTCACTATCTTGGCATATACTTTTATTTGAAGCCCTAAGTATAAAACACAACGCATAGATAATAAAAGGCCAAGCAAGAAAGATGACCATAAAACTAGACGAGTTTTAAAATAAGACTCTAGGCAAAAACATGAAGTTGGCACCTGTAGAGCACGCCCTAAGCTAAGGCGCGACACGGCAATGGGGCATCACAGGGATAAACTGTCACTTCTAATTCATGATGTCAGAAACACTGAGGCTCCAAGACCATGCTGACAACCCCCTCTTCTGGCATATGAAAGCCTGGAAAAACCTTCCAGTCTAACATGGTTGTCTTGTCAATCTGACAACTGTTTAGGCCTTGGCCACTGAGATAGCTACCTGAATACCAACAGATGAATCCCTGTGTCTCCAGTAAAAATCAGCAGGCAGTTACCCAGTTACCCATAAGCTTCATCAACATTACTTAGAATAATAGTTTTAAAAAGTAACAAAAGCTGTTACGGTCACAATTAGGATTCTCCTCTGATAAGTTCTTTTTTCTTTTTTATTTTTTTTTTTTGTGTGTGTGGTGCTGGGGATTGAACCCAGGGCCTTGTGTATTCGAGGCAAGCATTCTACCAACTGAGCTATATCTCCAGCCCTCTAAAAAGTTCTAAAAAGTTTGTTAAAAGAACTTAAGGTGGTGCATGCCTATCCTCCCAGAGGCTCGGAAAGCTGAGACAGCAATGGCAAGGTGCTAAGCAACTCAGTAAGACCCCATCTCTAAAAAATAAAAATACAAAAAGGGCTGGGGATGTGGCTCTATAGTTGACTGCCCCTGAGTTCAATTCCCAGTACAAAAAAAAAAAATTTTTATACACACACACACACACACACACACATACACACACAGGTATATAAAATTACTGTATCTGCTTTCCAGAATTACCTTTAGTAAACAATTCAAACTGAGCAATTTATTTTTTCCTCGCATTTTCTACTTAAAACCTCATTGGCAAAAAGAACATTATTCTTAAAGCTGGGCTGGGACTATAGCTCGGTGGTATAATGCTTGCTTGGTATTCATGAAGCCCAGGGTTGAATCCCCAATACCACAAAAACAAATATATATTAAGCTGGGCATGATGGTGCATGCCTATAATCCCAGTTACTTAGGAGGCTGAGGCAGAAGCATCACTCAGCAACTTAACAAGACCTTTTCTCATTAAAATAAAAAGTCCAACTGCCGCGGTGGTGCATGTCTGAAATACTAGCAACTCAGGAGTCTGAGGTAGGATCACAAGTTCAAAGCCAGCCTCAGCAACTTGGCAAAACCCTGTCTTAAAACATAAAAAGGGCTGGAGACGTGGCTCAATGGTTAACCTCATTGAAGTTCAATTCCTGGTACCAGATAAAAAACCCACTTAGAGCTGTAGCTCAGTAGCAGAGTGCCTTCCTAGACGCATGAGGCCCAGTGTTAAAAATTCATGTGTCACAATTTACATATGTGTGTGTATATGTAAAACACACCACAGGGCGGGGGTTGTGGCGGGGGTAGCGCCTTGCCTAGCATGTGTGAGGCACTGGGTTCAATTCTCAGTACCACATATAAATAAAGTCCATTGACAACTAAAAAAATATTTAAAAAATAAGTAAAACACACCCCAAACGTGGTTAAGAAGGAATGTGGGCGAGGCTGGGGAGATAGCTTGGTTGATAGAGTGCTTGCCTTTCGCCTTGCATGCACAAGGCCCTGGGTTTGAGCCCCAGCACCACACACACAAAAGGATTGGTGGGGGGGCTGGGGCTTGGCGGCGGAGCGCTCACCCTCATGTGCAAGGTGCTTTGTTTGATCCTCAGCACCATAAGCATAAAGATATTATGTCCAACTACAACTAAAAAAATATTTTTTAAAAAAGGAATGAGAGAGGCACTTTTATGTCCTATTTACTCAACAATCAAATCAAATGCAATTCATAAAACTGGTTCATCAAAATGTTTTTTTGAACTATCACTAGTGTTCAGACTAAACCTTGGCATTTGAAAAAGTCAAATTTCCAGCACTCTAACCCCATTCTGGTCTTTTTTCACTCTAAAATAAAGAAAAATTGTGTTATACGCAACGGAGCATAATACAATTATTTCACTTCTAATCCTTGGCCCAAAATACATAGTACATTGGCACTAAAAGGCCAACAAAAGTAAGCACATGAACTAAACTAATATGTAGAAATATAAAAAAGAAAAAAAATACAAAATGACTCTGAACTCAGAAAATTATCTAACACATGTATAAGTCCACCATGGCTTGGAAAAGAAGGAACCATGATAAAAATACTCAGAGCTTTCAAACAGGATTGTTTTTTAAAGTACAGTTGTTTATGAAAAGGAAAAAATTTAAAAGCCAAGACTACAGAACTTCACAAAGGACAAAAAGTATCCTAAAAACTTTGAACAAAGGTCAAGGAAATCTCTTTAGAACTTTATACTGATACTGTTTTTATAAAGAATTTTTAAAAAATGCCTAAACTCATTTGAAAAGATAAAAAAGTAGCTGGGCACAGTGGCCCACACCTGTAATTCCACATACTCAGGAGGCTGAGGCAGCAGGATCTGAAGTTCAAGGTCAGCCTGGGAAACTTAGCAAGATTGTCTCAAAATGAAAAAAGTTTTTAAAAAAGGACTGGGGAGGGCTAAGGTCATAGCTCAGTGGCAGAGCGCCTGCCTAGCATGTGTGAGGCACTGCGTTCAATCCTTAGCACCACATATAAATAAATAAAATAAAGGCATTCTGTCCCTCTACAACCAAAAAAAAAGGTCTGGGGATATAGCTGAGTTATAGAGAGCCCCGTGTTCAATCCCCAGTGCTTCAAACAACAGCAACAACACAACAGGTGAAAAAGCTTCAGAGTGTATCTGGTCCTTCTCTATGATATTTCTTAGAACTCAGAATCCTTAGCCATAACACAAAAGGCTCTAGGTGACTGCAGATTATTTGTAACTGCTAGTTTGAAGAAGCAGGCTAGCAAAACTTATCCCCGAAAGAATGAAGGCGGCTCTCCAGCACCTCTGGATGCTTCTCTAATACAAAGGGCCTTCCTGAAAGCGGTCTCAATGGTTCATTATGATTTGCTCCATGAAGAAACGTTTTCCTTTAACATCCTTGGCTTTATGAAATAAGAACTATTTTCATAGCTTCGTCAGCATTTCCAAATTCTAACAAAATGTCCTCCAAAGTAATAAAGTTACTTTTCTTTTTTTCTTTTCCCTCGTGCATGGTGGGCAAGTGCTCTACCATCGAGCAACATCCCCAGCCCACTGTCCTTTCAAATACTACTCTTTCTCGACCCTGGCACTCTTTTCCCGGACACTCTCTTAGCTTTCCAATCACCTGAGTTGGCAAAGAAGTATTGAAAGCAACCCTTACTTTCCATCACCAATCTCAAGCTCCACACCAGCTCAACAGGCTGCAATTATTTCTGCAGCATCAAAGTAGAGTTGAACGTTGCAGATGACCGCAGCACCACTGCACCCCAATTCTGAGGTGGCCACGTGGCATTCATCCATCTGCTGCCAGAGGGAAGAGGAGGCCATCTTTTCTACTTCAATTGCTGCTGTAAGGCTTACCACACAGCCTGCCTGAGGGCAGCCAAACAAAACAGAAGGCAGGAGGAATGGAGGACCAGTCCAGAGAGCTGGATCCAGGTCAGTGGGAAGGGAAAGCCAGTGCCACCATGTAGCTTTCTAGTTACATAAGCCAACAGGTGCACCGCTCCACGCCCACCAATCTATCTTCTCTAAATCAAATTAAGTTTGTTCATCAAATGGAAGAGTTCTATATTAAGATGCTTTTAGCCAGGTGCAGTGGCTCATGCCTGTAATCCCAGCGACTTAGGAAGTTGAAGCAAGAGGATTGCAAATTTGAGGCCAGCCTGGTCCTCAGGGACCAGGTCTCTCCTTAGGGAGACCAGGTCTCAAAAAATAAAAAGGGCTTGGTAAGTAGCTCAGTGGTAGAGCACCTCTGGTTCAATGCCCAGTACCAAAAAATAAATAAATAAAATAAAGATGCTTTCAGCTGCAAGTAAAAATAAATAGATAAATAAATAAACAAACAAACAAACGAGGCTTAAACAACAGGTATTTATTCTCTCATGTAACAGACATCACTGAGATAAGCAGCTTCAGGGCTATTGGTTAAAAATGTGATCAATCTTCTCTGGGTATGGTGGGACACACCTAAAATCCCAGAGACTCCAGAGACTCAGGCAGGAGGACCACAGGTGCCAGTCCAGCCTCAGCAACTTAATAAGGTCCTGTCTCAAAATAAAATAATTAAAAGGGCTGGATGGGCTGGGGTTGTGGCTCAGGGGTAGAGCACTTGCCTAGTACATGTGAGGCCCTGGATTCGATCCTCAGCACCATATAAAAATAAATAAATAAAGATACTGAGTCCAACTAAAAAACTAAAAAATAAATATTAAAAAAAAAAGGGGGGGATGTAGCTCAGTAGTAGAGTTACACTGAACCCTGGGTTTAATCTCCAATACAAAAAAAAAAAAAATCTGGGCTTCCCATCTCTCTCCCCTCTGGCTTTTGTCTTTGAGGCACAGTTATCACAATGGTTTCAAATGGCTACCAGTGCTCCAGGCATCACATCCTCAATCCACAGTATCAGAGGGAAGAGTGGGAAATTTCACTTGTTTCTATTGGGGAAGGGCACTTTCCAAGACCAACCACCCCAGTGTACTTCCTGTTACTGTCACTGGCCAGAAGGGAGCTTCACACTACCCCACTGGCTCCACCATAGGCAAGGAAGGGTGGCGTCACCATGATGGCAAAGACAAAGCATGACTTGGACGGCCCCCTCCTCCTGGAGCATACACTGTGGAGGACACCTGATCAAATGTAGGGTTCTATTTCCAAGGAAGAAGAGGGAAACGACTCCTAGGTAGGCAAGCGAAAATGTCTGCTCTAGGTCCTAACATAAGCACTGATGTTTGGTGAGACAGTGAAGAACACAACTTTCCAAACCAAATTATGAGAATTATCATTTTAATTTTCATGTACATCCAACCTAAATAAACACCATCCATAATTTTTATTCTTAAGAAACTATGAATTAACCACAAAGCCATAAATTCCTTGATGTGGTTTTTTAAGCCTTTGCTGAATGCGGCAGAATAATGGGTATTACCTATGGAGGTTATTTTCAATGTGCCTAATAGCAGGAAAGGAATGTTAATGAGTTAGCCTCCCATGCTCAGCCAAGGCTGTTAGAACCTGCCAGGATATACAACCAAAGAACCTGCGGGTTAAGCTCAGGTTATAGTTCAGTGGCAGAGCTTTTGCCTAGTGTGGGCAAGGCCCTGGGTTCCACCCTCAGCACCAAGGGGTAGGGACCAGAAGGCTGGGGGTGTAGCTCACTGGTAGAGAATTTGCAGAGCAAGCACAAGGCCCAGAGTTTGACCCCAGCATCACAAAACAAAATAAAATCCCCTGTTAAATAAAGAGCAGGAACCCTGAGTAAAACTAGTTTCCAACTCTGTATAATCCCAGCAGGAGAAGCATGAGTTCAAAACCAGCCTCAGCAACTTAGCAAAGCCCTAAGCAACTTAGTGAGACCCCGTCTCAAAGAATAAAAAAGGGATGGGGATGGGGCTCAGTCGTTAAGCACTCCTGGGTTCAATCCCTGGTACAAAACAAAAACAAAAACATTACTATCCAGTTCTGCCTGCTCCTTAAGATATGGTGGTACTGGAAGTTACAAGACTTAAATGAAATGGCACATGAAAGCTCAGGGGCTAGAGCACGGCACTCAGTAGTACTGTGAGGTCCAGGGAAACAGAGGAGGGTCGGCACCAGTGTATCAGGACACAGGTACTGATGGAGCCGGTGAACAATCTGTTCATTTCCGAAGCTAACACAGACCATAACTATGTTGCAAAAGAATTACTAGTCCCGGGGCTAAGGCTATGGCTCAGCGGTAGAGCGCTCGCCTAGCACGTGCGAGGCCCTGGGTTCGATCCTAAGCACCACATAAAAATAAAATAAAGATATTGTGTCCAACTACAACTACATAAACAAGGTATTTTTAAAAAAAAGAAAGAAAAGAAAAAGAATTACTAGTCCAGTAATCGAGATTCAAAGGCAAAGAAAATTAACTTATAAATCATCAGTGGTGATAAGGAAAAATTAACAGTAGGTAAGTGGAAACTAGTAAAAATAGCTAAAAGAAACAGATAAAAGTCTCAGGTGATCTTAGGAAACTACTTAACTGTGCCTTGAGCAACTACAAACATCTTAGACTAGAATTTAATATCATTTGAAGTCCCTGCTTCTTTCTTCACAAACCACTTCAATGAACCTGCACGTGTTCACACCTATTATTACATAGATTCATTCTCCCCAATTAAAAGCTAATTATCTTAATAATTATTTGCCACAGGAAACAGAGAAAGTTAAGTGGGGTAGACTGGAAACCAAGGCATGATGGTGCACCACCCACACTCCCAACAATCTGGAAGGCTAAGACGGGAGGTTAGCAAGTTGGCCAGCCTGGGTGATTTTTTTTTTTTTTTTTTTGGATACCAAGGATTGAACTCAGGGGTGCTCGACCACTGAGCCACATCCTCAGCCCTATTTTATATTTTATTTAGAGACAGGGTCTCACTGAGTTGCTAAGTGCCTCACTAAGGTGCTGAGGCTGGCTTTGAATCACAATCCTCCTGCCTCAGCCTCCCAAGCTGCTGGGATTACAGGCCTGCGCCACTGTGCCTGGCAGCCTGGGCAATTTAATGAGACTCTCAGCAACTGACCTAAATCCTGTCTCAAAATTAAAAGGCATGATGGTGAACCAGGCACAGTGGCACACACTTATAATCCCAGCAACTAGGAAGGCTGAGGCCAGGAGGATCACAAGTTTGCAGCCAGCCTGGGCAACTAAGCCAGACCCTGCTTCAAAAAAAGAGCTGGGGATGTAGCTCAATGGTAGAGCACTTGCCTGGCATATGTAAGGCCCTCAATTAAATTCAGTTTCAAGGGGCAAAAAAATAGTGATCCTGTAAATTAACTATCAACTACCTGCCATAACTTAGGAGGACATCAGCCTAATTGAGCAGCAGAGGCTAATGTGCACCAAGGGCAGTGAGAAGCAGGAGACCACAGAAAGGCCTTTGCTATATAGACGGACTGCTGCATGACCTGCAGAGGGTAACCACCACTGTCTGAGCCCAGGTTCTCATCTTTTTTTTTTTTTTTTTTTAAAGAGAGAGTGAAAGGAGAGAGAGAGAGGGAGAGAGAGAGAGAATTTTTAATATTTATTTTTTAGTTCTCGGCGGACACAACATCTTTGTTGGTATGTGGTGCTGAGGAGCGAACCCGGGCCCCACGCATGCAAGGCGAGCGCACATCCCCAGCCCCCAGGTTCTCATCTTTAATGTGCGCTCATAACACCCTACCCAGGCAACAGTGAGGAAGAAATGGAATCAAATACCCAATGCAACTCTTGTAGTTTCCAGCACTAAGGAGGCACTTTAAAAAATGGTGGTTACTGTTATCACTTTTATTATGAGATCACCAATAAGCACTTACCTAGAGAAACAACAGCAACGCTCTCTGGTAAGAAATGCAATCTGTATCGGATCAGTAAATGCACCAATATGATGCAGATAGCTGTGGGAAAAAATAAGACACTATTTAAAAAAAAAGCCCAAATTTGAATAAACATCAAGTTCAAAGCAGTGTTTATTGGGGGCGGGGGAGCTATCAGCATAATAGACACTTGGTAATGACACAGTGAGCTTCGATTATATTTTCATTGTCTTTTTAAAAATTTTTTCTTTTCTTATTCTAATTAGTTATACATGACAGTCAATGCATTTTGACACATCATACATAAATGGAGTATAACCTCTCATTCTTCTATATATTATCTTAGCTTTTAACCTGGAAGTAAACTTACAGTTTTTATAATATTTCTCTATACTTCTTTGTATGCCTGAACTACTTTGTTTTCTGGTAGCTGATATTTTAATAAGCTGCAAAAACTTATACAAGCGTTTAAATTACATAGATTTTCCTGATTATGAGAAATGGTCCTATTTTTTTTAAACTAATTTTCAACTGGAAAACTCTAAACAGTGAAGAGGAAATCAATGAAATCACTTTTACGCAAATATAACTGCAACAGGTTATGTAGACATGAAATACTTTGTCACCACCTGACCAGCTCTCTATTATGAAGAAAGTGAGGATGTTTAAAGGTCAATACTTTGGTTTAGTGAAGAAAACAAAGAGATTCGAAGATCGGATACTCCTGCTCCCCAGCTGGCTACAGCTGGGCCGAGCAGTTCCCCAAGAGTCCAGAACTACACTGAGCACGCCTCAAGGTTGGCTCACTGGATCCCAGCTCCGCCCTGGGCTAGCTGTCCTCACCATTACATCCTTTGGACAGAGAAAAGCAAGGCTTGAGGACGCCACACACAGGTGGTGCTGCGGCCCTGTGCTCTGTGCCACAGTGCTCTCTGCCACCTCCCACCTGGCTGGCAGCCTCCATTCCTCAACCTCCAAAACAGGACTCAAGCCTCCCTTGTCTCACAGGAGTTCTGCCAAGAAACAAGAGAAGAGGATGTAAAACTATTTAAAAAAAGAAAGTACTGGGGCTGGGGATGTGGCTCAAGCGGTAGCGCACTCGCCTGGCATGCGTGCGGCCCGGGTTCGATCCTCAGCACCACATACCAACAAAGATGTTGTGTCCGCCGAGAACTAAAAAATAAATATTAAAAACTCTTTCTCTCTCTCTCTCTCTCCTCTCTCACTCTCTAAAAAAAAAAAAAAAAAAAAAAGAAAGAAAGAAAGAAAGTACTGCAGCAGGGCATGGTGGTGCACGCCTGTGATCCTAGTGGCCGGGGAACAGAGTCAGGAGGATCACGAGTTCAAAGCCAACCTCAGCAAAGGCAAGGCGCTAAGCAACTCAGTGAGACCCTGCCTCTAAATAAAATACAAAATAGGGCTGGGGATGAGGCTCAGTAGTGAGTGCTGGACTTCAAGCCCCAGTACCAAAAAAAGAAAAAAAAAGTAAGCATTGCATAATACTTCATGGACCAGACCTTAGTACGTAGATTCTGTCTTTCATTAGGCTCCTCTGCGGCATACCATCTGCTAATCACAGTATTATCTTACTAGAACTGAATTTTTTAAAGGAAACGTTTAAGCAATCTGCATAACTGTTAACACCCTCAGAGCCCACACTAACAAATGAGATTTCTTCAATCCCACTAAAAAGCACCAGGTGGCCAAAGAAAGCAAAAAGTTATACAGAGTTACCCCTCATTCATTCTGTGCTTCACACTATTAATCTGTGATGTTATTTTAATATAAATATTTAACCTAGTTAGAAAATCTACATTAAATAATAAAAGCATGAAAAAAGTCCCCAGATGCAAGCTGATGAGCACGCGCTGACCAGAGGAAAGAGCACGTGAGCATGAGGAGACAGAAAACGGCATCAGTTTCTGCTCTTTCTTTGCACCAAGCTGGATTTCTAAAAATTAACTTGAAAAGTTTACTCATATAAAAAGCAAATGATTATATGCAGTTTTAAGGAGAAATTGTCTATTAGTACAAAGTGCTAACTATGAAGTCCATCAATGCCAGGTAATGATCTCAGCCACTAACAAAAAACTCTGAAAAGACAACCCACAGAATGGGGGAAAATATTTGCACTACTATATATGACGATGGACTAGTATAGAGAATATACAGAGAACTCCTACAGCCAACAACAAACAGCCAACACAGTTTAAAAATGGGCGAAGAACTTAACAGACATTTTTCCAAGTAAATGGCAAGTAAGCGCAGGAAAAGGGCTCACCATCAACAGTCCTAGAGAAACAAAACCAAACCACATCCTCTGGGATCCATCCATCTTATTATCTATTGACTTATTCATGCTGGGCTTGAACCCAGGGGCACTCTATCACTGATCCTCAGCCCATTTTATTTTTTGAGACAAGGTCTCCCTGAGTTTTATAGGCTAGCCTTCAACTTGTCATCCTCCCGCCTCAGCCTCCTAAGTGGCTGGGATTACAGGGGAGTGCTACATCCCCAGCTGGGATGGCTATAATAAAAACAACAGCCAGGCGTGGTCATGCATGTTTGTAATCCCAGCAGCTCAGGAAGCTGAGGCAGGAGGATTACAGATTTGAAGCCAGCCTCAGCAACTTATTGAGGCTGTAGCAAGCTAGCGAGATGCTGTCTCAAAATAAAAAATAAATAAAAAGTGCTGGGGATGTAGCTCAGTGGTTAAGCATTCTTGGGTCCAATCCCTGGAACAACAACAACAAAAAAAGCAGAATATAACAAGCATTGATAAAAACATGGAGAAACCAAACTCTTATAAAACGGTGCAGACTGTGAAAAAGAGTTTGGCAGTTCCTGAGAGTTAAACAAAATAACCATCCGATCAAACAAGTTCACTCATAGGTAAATATCCAAGAGAAAGAAAAACACTGCCAAGTGCATTAGCACATGTCTGTCCATAATCCTAGCCATTCAGGAGGCTGAGGCAAGAGTACTGCCAATTCAAGACCAGCCTGAGGGGCTGGGGATGTGGCTCAAGCGGTAGCGCACTCGCCTGGCGTGCGTGCGGCCCGGGTTCGATCCTCAGCACCACATACAAACAAAGACGTTGTGTCTGCCGATAAAATAAATAAATATTAAAATTCTCTCTCTCTCCTCTCTCCCTCTCTTTAAAAAAAAAAAAAAAGACCAGCCTGAGCAACTTAGCCAGACCCTGTCTCAAAACAAAAAACATATACTCCATATATGTATAATATGTCCAAATATATCCTGTCATGTATATCTAAAAAGAACAAATAAAAAATTTTAAAAATAAGGGTGGGAGATATAGTTCAGTGATAGAGCACCCCAGGTTCAATCCCCAGTACCCGCTCCACACACACACACACACACACAAAAAAAAAAACACCTGTACACAAATGTTCACAGAAGCACTATTCAGAATAGTCAAAAGGTGGAAACAATCTAAGTGTCCATCACCTGATGAATGAATAAACAAATGAATAAACATAGCCATACAATGGACTATTATTCAGCATAAACAGGAGTGCATTCTAAAACATGCTCTGACATGGAAGAATCCTTAGGACATTATGCTAAGTGAAGAAGCCAATCACAAAGGTCTCACACTGTATGATTCTGTATATATGAAAATATTCTTTTTTTTTGGGGGGGAACCAGGGATTCAACTCAGGGACACTCAAGTCACTGAGCCACATCCCCAGCCCTATTTTGTATTTTATTTAGAGACAGTTGCTGAAGCTGGCTCTGAACTCACAATTCTCCTGTCTCAGCCTCCCAAGCCGCTGGGATTATAGGCCTGTGTCACCACACCCAGGCTATATGAAATATTCTTTTTTTTTTTTTTTTTTAAAGAGAGAGTGAGAGAGGGGGGAGAGAGAAAGAGAGAGAGAGAATTTTTAATATTTATTTTTTAGTTCTCGGCGGACACAACATCTTTGTTGGTATGTGGTGCTGAGGATCGAACCCGGGCCGCACGCATGCCAGGCGAGCACGCTACCACTTGAGCCACATCTCCAGCCCCTGATTAACTGCTTTTAATGCTTTTTTAAAAAAATTTTTTTTAATAGTTGTAGGTGGACAGCATGTCTTTATTTTATTTATTTTCATGTGGTGCTGAAGATCAAACCCAGTGCCTCACTCGTGCTAGGCAAGCACTCTGCCACTGAGCTACAGCCCAGCCCTAATGCTTTGTTTTAATGCTTTCCTTCTAAAGTGATAAAAATATTCCGAGCCAGGCACAGTGGCACATGGGATAGCTATAATTAAAACAACAGCCCAGAGACACTCAGCCAGAAAGTCACAAGTTCAAACCAAGCCTGGGCAATTTAGCAAAGTCCTGGCTCAATATATTAAAAAAAGCCTGGGATGTAGCTTAGTGGTACAACGCCTCAGGGTTCAATCCCCAGAACCATAGAAAAAGAAAATATTCTGGATCTAGATGGCTGCACAACACTGTGAACGGAATAAATGTAGCTGAATTACACACTTTAAAATGGTTTAAATGAGGGCTGGGGATGTGGCTCAAGCAATAGCGCGCTCGCCTGGCATGCGTGCGGCCTGGGTTCGATCCTCAGCACCACATACAGACAAAGATGTTGTGTCCGCCAAGAACTAAAAAATAAATATTAAAAATTCTCTCTCTCTCTCTCCTCTCTCACTCTCTTTAAAAAAATAAAATAAAATGGTTTAAATGATATTTTGTTTATTTTACCACAATTAAAAATGAAGTGGATATAAAATCTACTAACATGAAAAAAGAAAGCACAGACATTCTGTGAGAAAAAGCAAATCACAGAATTCCGTTTATGTTAAAATAAACTCCAAACTACATGTGCCTGCACACCCCTATGTGCTTATAAATGGACATATGTGCATATACATACATGCAAACATGCCTTCAAGTACAGTAAGGGGAAAAAACTTGTGTGGGTACGGAAGGAGTGCATCCCATAAACTAATGTGCTTCTCTTTTTTTGTGCCTGACCTGGCAATTATGGAAAATACATTAAAACAAACATGTCAATTTTAATAACTCCATTAAGTTTAATGGCCCATAAGATGCAGTAAATGATGTTAATTGTTAACTCTAGTTTCAGTCAATAATAATGACTCATCATTGTTTCCAGTGAAGTCAAAGATCAGCCAGGTTAAATGCAAGTCAAGTGAATTCAAGTTTCTAAAAGTCAAAAGTAACTATAGTTTGGTCATCCCTTCATAACAAAGAGGAAACACCATAATCCTGTGATATGCTTATAGGACACAAAGTTACAATTTCATTTGATTTAACTAAAATAGTAAACAAAAGTGGTAAGTGGCTGGGGCACCCTGTTCCACTTGTGCAATCTAAACTACTTGGGAGGCTGAGGCCAGGTAGTGAGACCCTGTCTCAAAATATATAACTATAAAAAGGGCTGGAGATATGGCCCAATGACAGAGCTCTCTTGGGTATGATCCCCAACTCTGCAAAAATAAAACAAAAACAAAAGCAAGCATTATTCCCTTCTGTCAATGCCTGCTGATAAGTAAGTAGAGACACTAACTCATCCAAGAATCTGATTAGGTGAAAACAAAACTCACGGAACAACAGTGTGACTCTAGAGTCTAGGTTTATGATCAGTTTGAAGAGAAAACAATCAAGAAAAATACCCAGCACTATTAAGTACAGTTCGGCCTTCCCAGCCCCCAAGATGAGCTAATACTGGGCAGGATTTTGCTGAGATTAGAAGGCACATTATCGAAACCTGTTTTGTGATCTCCAGCACAAGTTAATCTTAAGTGCCCCACATCCTGAAAGTTTTTCTTTAACATTTCATCCTCCCTTAAAAAAAGTGATCACAGGGGCTGGGGATGTGGCTCAAGCGGTAGCACGCTCGCCTGGCGTGCGTGCGGCCCGGGTTCGATCCTCAGCACCACATACCAACAAAGATGTTGTGTCCGCCGATAAAATAAATAAATATTTTTTAAAAAATTTAAAAAAAAGAAAGATTAAAAAAAAAAAAAAAGTGATCACAGAAGTTTTTCCCAGGCTGTCTTTTCTATTCTCTAACAGAGCAGGCTGCCAGCAATGTCAACAGACTAACAACGCTCCATCCCGAAAGATGACATCAGGTCCTGAAGTGTTCTTAATAATAAAGAAAAGAACTGCTTTTCGTCTTTGTATTCAATTACTATAACCAAAGGAAAAGAAAACAAAACCAAAGAGTCCTTGATTATTGGAAGCAATCCACTAGAGACCATTCAATTACATTTACTGGGTAAAAAAATGGTCCAGGTGTACTACGTCCCACACATTGTACACTTCGCATTGTGTACTTTCTCATTATTCAATTTAAAAGTTTTTAAAATTCTATAATGGAAAAGGATGAATCCCAGGATTTCCAATAAACTACTGTTAAAATTTTTTGACCATTTACCAGAGTCTGAAAATAAATGTGAACAAAATTACACTTTTTCTCCAAAACCAGTCCTATTAAACATCAAAACAATACTCATAAAAACCCAGTTCCTTTCACTCCTCTGAAAAGGTCTAATCTAATTAAATGACATCAGTATCATTAAGGAAAGGCAGCAAGTGTAAACATGCAAACTTTTGAAATGAGAGTCTGGACTTGGGTCCCGTCACCCTCCAGGTTCTTTGTCCATACTCAGCTAATCTAAAGTGATTGTACAATTTCTCCAAAACAGTTGTCCTCTGTCCATCTCCTGTCTCTGGGAGGCACTGAAGTTCTGACCTCTTTATCTAGAACTCCTGAATGGCACCTGGCAACCTGGATATCAGCCACTAGTCTCCACCAGCCAGGTGTGCGATTGCTCAACCTCTCTAGGCCTATACTTCCTCACCCGCTGGTGGAGGAAGGTGAACAGGTAAGATTTTAACTTGGACAAAATTAGCCCATTTAAACAAAATATTATAAAGAAAGGAAAGAGCACAGATAGTGTGCAGAGATGGCAAAGGTCACAACCACAGCCAATGGGAATGACAGTTGAATGGTGTCTGACACAAAGGTTTGGTCTTTCACTCAAACCTTAAACTAAATTAGAAATATACCCAGAAACCTAATAAATACAACAGACAAAATGCTGCTTTGGTTGAAGTAAGTTAGGGACAGGAAGTCAGATGTGTTCTCACTTGGCTCCCCCTACCTCCTACCCACCACCTTCACACGTGTGCATGTACACACACACACACACACACACACACACACACACACACACAGAGATTCCTATGAGCCGAATACGAAATCCACTAACAGTTGTTCAAGATCCTTTTTGGGTCAAAAATTCTTTAATTCCTGGGCTGGCGATGTGGCTCAAGCGGTAGCGCGCTCGCCTGGCATGCGTGCGGCCCGGGTTCGATCCTCAGCACCACATACCAACAAAGATGTTGTGTCTGCCGAGAACTAAGAATAAATAAATGTTAAAATTCTCTCTCTCTCTGTCCCCCCCCCTCACTCTCTCTTTAAAAAAAAAAAAAAAAATTCTTTAATTCTTTCTTTCAAAGGTCAGGATACTACACTAAGAGCTCTTCAGAACTGCTTAGCCCCATGATTCCATAGACCCTTACGGTGTTATGACCACTGGCCCTCAGTGCTGAAAGTGGAACCACATGGCAGGAAGGCCTGACGGAGACAGTGATGACAGGGTCAACCACAGACACTCCTGAGGGCAATGGTGGGCTCCATATTCACCTAAGACAAGGAGGCTGAAGAAAATGGTCATGCCACTTGACTGCTCCTCCTGCTGGGCCTGCTCACCCGTCTGCACAGGGAGGATGGGCTTGGCAGGGGTCGGGAGCACCAGTTTGGTCGTGACACCCAGGGTGGTGTGGAGGGTGACATTGAAACCCTCATGAGTTGTATTGGAGAACCTGTTGGAGAATATAAAAAGCAGAATTAGATGACAGAAAGGGGTGTCAAATATCAATACACACATCTCAAAATGGAAGAGAACCTGGCAAAGAATTTCATGGGATTCACAAGTCTCCCAAAGAGAAGGCAGGCCTCAGAGAAATGGAGATGAAGGAAACCCCTGCCTGCAGGAGGGTAATAAAGGCCTCAGGTGCCTTTGATTATAGCCTCTCTGAGGCCAGGAACAAGGGCAAATGTGGGCTGGCATAGAAACGAAATATGTCCTGCTTTTTCGTACTTGATGGGGGCAACTAGTCTCAACACATCCCAAGGTCCATTACTTCATGCTTTTATTTATCCAGTTCATGTTCTTTGTATTATTTCTGCATGTGGAAGAAACCACCTGAATTTGCCCAATTGTCACTCTGGTCAGAATGACCTACCCTACCTTACAAAATCCTACTCAGATTTCAAAACGCTCAGGTTACCTGCTTTATAATACTCCACCCCACCCAGTGTACCCACCCCATGGCTTCTGTGCCAAGGCTCTCTTTTCATATTGTGTTGGGACTGTGAACTAGGGTAATACTGACATGATAATAATGGTTAATTGTGATTGGATTGTAACAGTTGGTATTTACTGCGTCCTGCTTCATTCCAGGAACAAGGTAACACACTACCTCTCCAGGTTCCATACCTTGACCAACATCCTTATTAGTCAATGGCAGAATCAAGCTTCAACCCAAGCCTGACAGCACGGGGCTAGTCCAGTCTCTTTGCTTTGTGCTGTTGAGTACTAGTTCAGTGTCTGGAGCAGATGCCCAATAAGTCATGAATGACTTGGCCCCCACTTGGCCAAGGGCTATTGAAAGGTTATCAGGTGAAGAAGTCCAGTATCAATGGGTACCTTGTTAACCTTCACATACTCATTCCACAAACACTGACAGGGTGTCTAGAATGTGCAACAGATTGGTGGCCCGCAACGATGGCGATGGACCTTGGCCACAAAGGCCTGGAAGACACAGACGCCCTCCCTACCTCATCACATGACGCTCATTTGCCTGTTTTCTACACTCCACCCTTTCTGCTGCCTTTCTTTCATTCACTCCAAAGCACTAAACCCTCTCTTGAGAAAGGTCTTTTGAACTTGTCACCCCTCCTGTTCCTCCTGTTTGTTAAAGCTTCTGCTCAAGCGACACTTCTTCCTGGGAACTCCGCACCCGCACGCTACTCCACTCCTCGCGTTTATCGGGCCGGGGCCCACCGCGCGGGTCCCTGTCTGACTTCAGGCAGCTCCTGGTCCGCCTCCCTCACTACCATGTGCCTCGGGCCTGCAACTGCGCCAACCGGATGATGAAACTCGGTGAAGGGGACGGACGCGAACCCTTCGTTAGAGGAGGCTGCGGCTGGCGAGGCAGCGAGCGGGCGCGGGGGGCCCGGAGCCTTCCTGCGGCGGGGCGAGGAGCGCGCAGCGGCCTCCGCAGGGCGGAAACCCAGACGGTGGAGGTGGGCCGCGGCCTCCGTAGGGCTGCTCTCGGGGCGCCCCCAGCCCGGGGTCCGACCTCCGGGGGCTGCAGGGCCCCACCGGGCCCACGTCCCCATCCCGCCCTCCGCGTGGGCGCGGGCAGGGGCAGTCCTGACAACTGGCACAGGAACCCCGCCTTCCGGGCCAGAGGCTCGCCGTCACCCGCCGGGGCCCAGCCCTGCCGCCTCCGCCGCCCCGGAAAAGCCCACTCACTCCTCTTCCGCCATCTTCTCCCCCATCCTGCGGAGCCTCCAAGACCACCGAGTTTGGCGCCGCGGGGCTAGCGGGGCCCACGGTCGCTTCCGGCTTCCGCTGGAGGCGCGGGCGGGCCAGCGAGCGGGGGGCGGGGCCTCGACCTCGCGAGGGTGACCCTCTGTCCTGACGTCTCAGTGGCCTGAGGGTGGGAGGAGGCGCGTGGGAGCGCCCTCCCTGGACTGTCCGGGCTTACATCCGGTTTGGGCCACGTGGCAGTACTGCCCCGGAGAGTCGGCCTTTTCCCGATTACCGGGCGGGGATGATTTGGGGGAAACTCCTGTGAGGTCACTGTGACTCACCCTGAAGTCAAGCACTCTCTACCCAGCGCCCTGACATTGATTCGGCTAAAATCCGGGACAAAAATTCCCCCTGCCTCAGCCTCATGCTTGCTAGGCAAGCGCTCTTCCACTGAGCTACAAGCCCCCAGCCCCTGATTCAACAAATTAGTAGTAGGCGCCTACTATGTGCCCAGCAGTGCGGTGGCGGGTAGGGGGACCCCATCAGAAAGGCTACTGTAAGGCTTTGGGGTTTGACTGTCTCTGCTGCCCTGGTCCGAGCCATAGAATCTCATCTGGTTAATCACACACTCCCTGAATGTCTGTGCACGTTCCTGAAGGTCTTCCATAGAAGTCGGAGTGATCTTTAAAACTACAGTCACGCTTCTGCTCAGAACCTGTAATGACTTACAGTCTTAAAGCCCTGGACCATCTCCAGGAATCAGCTCTGCCCCGTTTGCCCCAGTAAGCTGGGTCTCGGTCCACTCCCTCCCCACTTTGTGCTGTTACCACAGCAGCTTCCTCCCTATGCTAGGAGCCCTGAGAGCACCATTTGCCCTGGTACTTGCCCAGCCCTTGGTCTAGAATGCTCTGCTCCTAGGCAACTGCTTGGGCTCCACCTTTCCCACCTTCAGCCTTTTGCATTAAGTCTTCCCTGACCATTTAAAATCCTGACTATTTAAAATCCAAGGACCCCCACCGTCCCTGAACTATTAGATCTCCTAAAATACCATGTATTTTGCTGGGCATGGTGGTGCTCGCCTATGATCCCAGTGAGTTGGGAGGCTGGGGCAGGAGGATTTCAAGTTAAAGCCAGAAAAATAAAAAGGGCTGGGATGTGACTGTGGTAAATTACTCCTGGCTTCATATGTTCATATATAGAGAGATTTGCTTAGATAGTTATTGTCCATCTTGCACAATGAGAGTGGAACTGAGATAGGGAAACACCCTCAAGCAATTGAAATGCAGAATCAACCCATTGAGATGCAGAAAACACAAATGGGCAAGTCTTGGCCCATACCCTAGGCCTGTGTCCCTATAAAATAAGGGAAATAAATACACAAGCACCGGAAAAATGGCACAGAATTGTGCAGCTAAAATCTAGTCCCTGATACAGCCCTTCTATAAATATTGGATCTCCCCCCCACCTCCAAGTCAGGGCTGCTTCTCCCTCTGCAGACAGCCCAAGTCTCTCTTGAATGTCTACCTTCCTCAATAAACCTATCTAAACCTTTGGCTCTTGCAGAAATTCTTTTCCTTTCTGTCACATGTGGCAAGAACCCTGTTGGTCCTCAGTTGAGTTCCCTCTGTTTTCTGGGAACTCCTGTGGCCCTTCTCTGGAGACATCTCTTCTCCTGTGACAGAACCTTCATGAATACAGAGATTCTTGTCTGTTTTATTCTCCATTTTATCTCCAGTGCCTAAAACAGTACCAGGCTCGTGGTAGACACTCAATAATAATCACCATCAGATAAATAAGTTCATTCTAAGTGCTTCAGGGAGTCATAGAAAGGATTCCTTCCAACAAATGACACAACCTTGGCTGCTTGTGGAGTGTTGACCGGGTGTGGTGGATCTAGGGGAGAAGCCCCAAGACCAGCCAGGAGGCCTTGACAGTCATCTGGGTGAGAGCTGATGGCATTTGGATGAAGGTAGTACATGGAGTGGCAGGTGCGGTTGGACTGGGTGCACATTGAAGGCAGGTTTGCTGATGGACTGGGGCAGTTGAAAGAGGATGAAGTCAGAGTTTTGGCCCTGAGGAGCTGAACTGAGAAATCCGGCTGAAACCCAGAGTTCTCCACCCTCGGAGACCTTTTAGGACTCTTGTCAAAACTGAGAGAATGAGGTTAGATTCTGCTGGTTTTTTGAGCCCTTCCTGTGGGTGTGGTGTGAGGCTATTGTTTCCTTAATTCCTTCCATAGCTTTCTAGACGAAACTGTCATTATTCAGGAACTGAATCACCACAGAGAAGTCAAGCCACTTGCCTGCAGTCACACAAAAGCAAACCATGAAGCTGGAACTGAGGCACAGTCTGTCTCTGCTTCTCTTTCGTGTGTGTGTGTGTGTGTGTGTGTGTGTGTGTGTGTGTTGTGCTGGAGAAGGTCTTGTGCATGCTAGAAAAGCTCTCTATACCACTGAGCGAAACCCCCAGCCCTTTTAAAATTTTATTTGGAGGCTGGATATAAAAGTGCACACCTGTAATCCCAGCAATTGGGGAGACTGAGGCAGGAGGATCCCAAATCGCAGGCCAATCTGGGCAAGTTAGGGAGCCCCTGTTTCAAAATAAAAAATAAAAAAAGGCTGAGGGTGCAACTAGGGTCTGTTCCTGGTTCAGTCCCCGGCACTACTGTAACAGGGATCCCTTTTATGCTTTGAATATAGCCCTTGCTGCTCTGCCACTGTGACTGATTTTTTAAAAGGACACGTTTCTCTTTCTCCCTTCTCCTCCCTAACCTCTCCCCCTCCTAATCTCAGGGGAAACAGGATTACCTTTCTTCCCCATCCGAGTTATCTGTCCTTGAGCACACACCCACTGTGGGAATGAAGTAATTCAGATTTTGGGGATGGCACCAGAAGATCTCAGAAATGACTGTCTCCCAAATTAACAAGTGAACCTTTGAACCATCTCTTTAAAAGCTTCCTGTTCCCCTTGATGAGTAGAATCACAGCCTTTTGGGACAGGAGTCCCCTGAGTTTCTCCTTTGCAAGCAAAATAATAAACCTTCTTTTTCCTTTTTCTCAAAACTGTGACCTTGTTACTGGATTGGCATCAGGGACAAGTGATACCGCTGTTGACCGGTGACGAGTCCTTGCTTCCCCGATGTTGAAGAATAACACCAAAGAAGCACGCCGAGGCAAGGTCAGAGTAGAAATTAGAAGTTTATTAAAGGACAGCAGAAAAGACTTCTCCCGGAGGAAGAAGGGGACCCAAGAGGTGGAATCCGAGGAAGGGCTGTTGTCTCCCCTTTTTATAGTTTTGGTGATGGAATGTAGGTTGAAAGGCCCGAGGGGTGGGACACTTCTTTGTGATGGGCTATCTTTAAGTTTGCTGGGGGCTGTTCATTAACACTTCTTTGAGGTGGACTTTGGCCTAGGGCCTTTTTAGGACTTTATTAACATTCCATTGTCCTGTATTTTCCTTGAGTCATTCCCAGCATGGCCTCCATTTTAGATTTCACTCTGTATTAGACCCGATTTACCTAACTACACTGACTACCTAACTTTAAATCTGGCTTCACAAGGACTGAGCTTTGGGTAACACTACTAAAAAAAAAAAAAAAAAAAAAAAAGGCAGGGGGCAGGGAGCTAGGAATGTAGCTCAGTAGTAAATAGTAGAGCACTTCTGGATTCGATCCTCAACACTGCAAAAAATAAATAAATAAATAAATAAATAACTTTGACACAGCGACTTCCTGGGCCCTAAATCACTCAGGCTGGCCTTGAATTCTCCTCAGCCTCTCAAGTGGTTGGGACTACTAGTGTAGGCCACCATGACCAGCTCAGCTCATTTTTTTTAAACCAATAGCCCTGTTTCTCTGTACTGCCTTAGTTTCTCTGGCTCTAAAATAAAAGTAGACCCAGAGCCTTTTGGGAGACAAAGTGGGTGGCAGAGGTTGAATGCTGGGTGCTCTCAGGCCAGACTTGTTGAAGGAAATGGAGATTTACAAAACCCTCAGGGGAAAAGGGTGCTCAGGAATCTGACCTGTTGCAATCCTAACTGACCAACTCCTCCCACAACCTGGCCCTGCTAAGCCCTGTGAAACTCAGACCCTTGTTGTAGCCCGTGGCCATGTTGCCTCTTGAAAGTGTGCCCCTCTGCTGCTTAATCAAGCATCGCTGATTCCTTGAGGTCTGGTTCAGTTTCTTTTTCTTTTTATATTCTCTTTCATTTGCTTTCACTTGTTACCCAAGAGCTTAAGGCTGTTCCTCTTTCTCTAGCCCCAGAAAACCCCACCTGGCTGCAATTCACCAAGGCTGCTCCTCTCTACTACTCACGGCCCTCACCAGTCAAGGCCAGGTCAGCACTTGGCAACAGCCCTTGGACTGCAGCCCTGGCCTCCTCGGGCCTGCTGCCAGCCCTGAGGCTGCAGGTCACCTGCTCTCAGGCCTGTGGTCAAGTCCCAGGTTCTTCTCACCTATTCCTGGGAATTAAACTAAACTCTCTAGGTCATGGCCCCAGGAAGACAAATAAAGCCACTGGACATGCAGTTCCTGGGCTCAGGGCTGTGCCAGGCCCAGAAGTACCAGCATGCAAGTTGCAGTTCTGCCCCAAGCCTGGGAGGCCTCAGGGACCCCCCACAATTTTTGTCAGCACCCCTCTTAGAAGACTGTTGCCGGTTAGAGAGAAAGCGCCTGCCTGGGTTCTCTCTGCCTGGTCTGCTCTACCCACTACCTCCAAACTCCTGCCTTCATCTCCGATGTCACCTCCTGGGTGAGGGGGCCCTCTCTGACCTGCAAACTTTTCCTCTAAAGACAGTAAATCCAGGCTTTGCAGTGAGAGAACAGTCCTGGAAGACATAAGAAGGTGGGGCCAGGTTCCAATAAAGCTTCATGAATGTTGACATTTGAATGTCATGGTATTTACACATGTCATTATTGTCACTCTTCTCTTTTGGATTTTTTTTTTTTTTTTTTTTTAGAGAGAGAGAGAGAGAGAGAGAGAGAGAATTTTAATATTTATTTTTCAGTTGTCAACGGACACAACATCTTTGTATGTGGTGCTGAGGATTGAACCCCGGCCTCATGCATGCCAGGCGAGCACGCTACCGCTTGAGCCACATCCCCAGCCCCTTGGATTGTTTTTGACCATTTAAAAAATGTAAAACCAAGCCGAGCACAGTGGCACACACCTGTGATTCCAGTGGCTTGGAGGCTGAGGCAGAAGGATCAAGAGTTCCAAGCCAGCCTCAGCAAAAGCAAGGCCCTAAGCAGCTCAGTGAGACCCTGTTTCTAAATAAAATAAAAAAAGGGGGGGGGGCTGTGATGGGGCTTAGTGGGTCAAGTGTCCCTGAGTTCAATTCCTGGTACAAAAAAAAAAAAAAATGTAAAGCCATCCTTAGCCGTTGGGGCATATGAAAATAGGTGGCAGGCCAGATGTGGCCCACAGGCTCTGACCTCTGGCCCAAAGTTTAAAACACAAGTGTCCCTGCGGCATCTTGCAGTACCAGAATTGTTCTTCTTCCCGGCTCCTCTGCTACTTCTCTCCTGCCTTCCTGAGTTTATCACCTTTCCCTCCCTAGGACACAGCTTGGGAAATCAAGGATCCGAGTCTCCTGCGTCCTTCCTCCCATGTCTCTTATAACATTTCTTGAATGTCTCCTCTCTCCAGGCCTTTTTCCAAGTGTACTGCGCTCAGTCATTTATTTAATCTTTATAATAATGGTGGAGAGCAGGCTGTGCCCTGCTGGCATTACTCCACAAGGTGCTTTCAGGCTGTGCCTGACCTGGAGTTACGCCATTTTACAAAGCGGTGATTTGCTGTGAGTTACTCCCTTTTGAGTCTAAGGGCTGAGGTGGAATGACCCCACGCCTTGTTTGTACAAGTAAACAACCTCCTGCCTCACACCCCCACAAGAAACAAACTAAATTAACAATGCTATAAAAACGACCCCGGCAAACTCAACAGGTTAATCAGAAGCACACAGGTGCATGGTCGTATCCAATCTGTATGGCAAAAACCAGGCCTGTAAGTTCATGAAGCCCACCAGACCCCCCAACGAAGCAATCCCCTCAACAGAGGCCCATAAACGGAGGCCACCCTGAGACTGGATATGGTGGCACCCTGACCCCATCACCTGGTCACTAGTCACAAGCCTTGCCCAGGAAAATCTCTACAGTGACAAATGTCCAAATCTCTGTCCTTGGGCTTCAGTAGAACGTGGTTTCTCCTGCCGGTGAAGACCAGGCCTGACCCACTATGACATCTCAAGCAGACACTCCTTCCCTCCAGACCCTGGCTTAGAACAAATCCTTGCACTTTGGCAGCTCTGTACCCTGAACAAGTGCTTCTGCTGGTTGCTAATCTCACCTGACCACCTACAGAGACTCTGCCTCCCAGTAGCTCACTATCTACCTTTGCCCTTGATTCAGTCTCCTGAACCCCTGTGGCCACCTTAACCCTTTCTTGGCCTGTCTGTAACTTGTGCATATATAATTATGTACAGAGTGATGTGTGACTTGAGTGTTATGGATATTGGTAGTTAACACTGGAATAAAAGAACTTGTCATTACGTAGCTTATGACCACCAGGTGACCTGTGAGTATCTGGTGAACTGCTAAGGCTGAAAGTGGTGTGGCCTGGGAGTTCATGGCTGGTTGCCATCCCTTGCCTGACCTTACACTGACATCGTGACCTAACCCGTTTGGCTGTGGTCTATGTGGATGGTATGGCTTACTCTGACAATAACCCTGTAAGAGAAATATTCTTTTGAGCCCAGGTTTACAGAGGTGGAACCCTGAAGTCTTGCTCATCATTCTTTTCCCAGAGCTTAAGAAATGCTGGAGCTGCCAGGTGTGTGGTGGCGCATGCGGGAGGCTGAGTCAGGAGGATCACAAGTTTGTGGTCAAACAGGGCAACTTAATAAAAAAAAGCGGGCGAGGATCTCAGGATGTCGCTCAGGAGTACACCACTCCTGACTTGGGTTCCTACTACTGGGAAAGAGAAAGAAAAGAAGAAGAAGAAGAAAAAAATCAAGACAGAAAATGCTGAAGCTGTCAACAAAATCAGGGGCCACCAAAGACTCCTTAAGAAGTTTGCTACTTCATATTATTTTAAAAGAGCCTAGGGCTTGGGGTTGTGGCTCAGCAATGCACGAGGCCCTGAGTTCAATCCCCAGCACTGCAAGAAATGCATGATTGGGCTGGGGATGTGGCTCAAGCGGTAGCGCGTTTGCCTGGCATTCGTGCGGCCCGGGTTCGATCCTCAGCACCACATACAAACAAAGATGTTGTGTCCGCCAAAAACTAAAAAATAAATATTAAAAATTCTCTCTGTCTCTCTCTCACCTCTCTCTTTAAAAAAAAAAAAAAAAGAAAGAAATGCATGATTAAATATAAACAAAAAAATAAAAAGGGAATCAAAGTGGTTACACGTGGATCAGTCAGGGTTCAGAGACGCAGGACCAGTAAGAGAGATATATTAAAATAAAGATTTATATAAAAATATTTATGGTTGGGATTTGTGGTGTCAGTAGTAGAGCATTTACCTCGCATGCACAGAGGCCTCGGGTTTAACCCCTAGTACTTCAGGGGGGGAATAAAAGACTTATAGCCAGGAATTGTTACAGAACAGCACAACCTGATTATGGCCTACTTCTATTGGTTAGAAGCCACAAGGGGCTAAAATCCTGGGGTGGGCAAAGCTGCCTTCGAGCCGGAGGCCGGAGGAGAGTCCGCCTCCCTGGGCTTTCTGCTTCTAGAGGCTGTCCCAATCCCACAGGGCAGGCTGGGAAGTCCAACACTGAGTGGTGGCATCTGACTCGTGGCCCATCCTGCCTCTTCAAAGCCAGCAACTGCATCCCCCATCCTCGGCTTCCTTCACATTGTGGGGACAGTGGACCCTGACGGTCCTGCCTTCCTCTCTCCCTTACACGCACTCATCCAGAAAATCAGACAATTTCCCCATTTCAAGTGACCTGACCATCCGCAACCTTCGACCTTCCGCCATGTAACCCAGCATGTCCACGGGTCGGGGGCTAGCACGGGCCCACCTTTAGAACAGCCATTTTTCTGCCCACCACCCCGCGGGAAACATAAGATCAAGGTTGGATTCGCCTTCATTCATTTATATCATTTAGTATTAATTTGTTATTGTTGAGAGAAAATGGAAGAGAATTGAACATGATTTCTCTCCCTCCCTCCCTCTCTTCAGTCCTGGAGATTGAGCCCAGGGCCTTGCACATGGTAGGCAAGCACTCTACCACTGAGCTACATCCCGTCCCGAGTTCCATAGTTTGAATGTGTCTTCCTTTTAAAAGCCGGTGTTAGAGTCTTCATTCCAAATGCAATACTATTAAGAGAGATGATTAGGCCTGAGGACTCTGCCCTCCTCAAAGGATTAATGTCATTATAGTAAGAGTAGCTTTGTTGAACAGGAGTGGGTTCTCTATAAAAGGACACATCTGGGCCTCTTTTGCCCCTCTCTCTGGCCTTCTCTTTGCCCTTCTGCCACGGAATGACACAGCGAGAAGGCCCTTGCCAGATGCCACCCCTCAGTGTTAGTCTCCCCAGCCTCCAGAATTGTAAGAAATAGATTTCCTTTCTCTCTAAATGTCCCAGTCTCGGGTATTCTGACATAGCGACAGAGATTGACTGAGACAGGACTCCCTCCTAGCCCAGAACAAGCCAGCCCGCCCTCCAGGGAGTTCATGCTTCTTAACAAATAGCTAGTGGCCACTGGAGAATCCATGCCCCACTCCCTCACCCTTTGGGTGGGGCCAGTCTTAACTATTTCCTGAGACTCCCCCATGGGATCAAGCTCAGCGTGCCCACAGTGGTGGCTGGCTTGGCACCGGTACTGACTTCTTGCTCTTTCGTGTCTTAATTCTCCCCCGTTCCTGCATCTGAGCAAAGCAAACTGAGACACTCCTCTCAGGGACTTCTTAGGGTAATCACACGTGGTAATCACTACTGGGGGGATCCTGTGAAATATCCCCCATGTTTACCATGTGATCAGCCTCAGTGGTAGCATGAGGAAGGGAGAAGGGAGTCGGGCGAGGCCCTGGGGAAGATATGTGATTTCAGCAATGGAGAAAGTGCCGTGTTCAGATTCGCCAGCAAGACTGGGGGCAGGAAAAGATGACAGAACAAACGTAGGTTTTTACTTTTGCAATACCACTGAGCACCACTGGATTGACAAGGCAGGGGTTATTATGATTTACGATTATGAAAATAAGCCTCCATGCACCTGAGAACAGGAGAGGAGATTATAGATCATTTTGTATAACAGCAAGTGGATAGATTAGTAGGTGAACCACTCAAAAGAACTGGGAATACAGAATTCTGAATTGGTACGGGGAAAGCCAAGGCCAACCTGGTTTACTCCCCAAAACTCCAAAAGGCTCAGGAATTTTTGCACCAGGTACTATTGAAAATGAAATTGAAATGAGTAGGCATCTCCAGAGAGGAAGGTATTAAATAAGGAAATCAGCTAAAAGTCCAGTTGAGAACCAAACTTTCAGATCTTGCCAAGAAACATTATTACAAAACTTGAAAATATGGGCTGGAGATGTGGCTCAAGTGGTAGCGCACTCGCCTGGCATGTGTGCGGCCCGGGTTCGATCCTCAGCACCACATACAAACAAAGATGTTGTGTCCACTGAAAAAACTAAAAAATAAATAAAATTCTCTCTCTCTCTCTAAAAAAAAAAAAAATTTAAAAAAAAACTTGAAGCAAGAAGGTGAGAGTAGTGTCTTCCAAATTCCTAAGGAAAATGATTCTCATCCTAGAACTCTATACCCACTAAGCCATCGTCAAAGGAAAAAACAGAATAAAAACATTTTTAGCTACAGAAAGTCTCAAGATTTCTACTTCCCATATACCCTTCCTCAAGGTGCTTACATCAAAAAGATGAGGGTCAGCTGGGCACAATGGTGTACATCTGTAATCCTAGAGGCTTGGGAGGCTGAGGCAGGAGGATCATGAGTTTAAAGCCAGCCTCAGCAACTTAGCAAGACCCTAAGCGACTCAGTGAGACCCTGTCTCTAAATAAAATACAAAATAGGGCTGGGGATGTGGCTCAGTGGTCGAGGGCCCCTGAGTTCAATCCTCGGTGCCAGAAAAAAAGCGGGGGGCAGGTGAAGTAAAAAAGAATAAGACCCTTGATGCAGGAAACAGAAACTCAGATTGGGACTGAAGCAAGCACAATCCCTAAATGGAGACAGCAAGAAACCTCAGGATGGTGGCCTTAAACCAAAGAGTACGCGGTCCAGCAGTTCGCTTATCTGAGACTCCAGGGTGTTTCATCCAGGAAGTAAATGGATAGAATTATGATAAATTAGAGAGGGTTGAGAGGACACATGGACCTCCATCAAAGAGTTTGCAGTTGAACTGACAAGTACTGAGAAAATTAGGCCAGGGTGGGGGCAGGAGAGGAGGACAATTAATAACCAAGGAAACATGAAAAGCTGAGCAGGAAAAGCCAAGGCCACCCCAGTGCATCACGGAGCTCAGCTGCAAATGGTGCTTACATGATCCCCACGAGGTGAATGGCAAGTATCGACCTCACCCAAGTCACCATCTAGCTATATTGAGAGGACGGGGGAGGGCAAGGGTGTGTGTGTGCGCTGGAGCACCCAGGTGTGGGAGGGCAAAGCCCCCAGAAGCCTCGTCATCTGCAGTGGAGAGCAGGTCTGACTGGAAAAGAAAAATTAACAAGTTGCAATACAAGCGTGTTACCTAGAGGCAGGAGTTAAAGGCAAAAAAAATAAAAAATAAAAATAAAAAAGTTCAAGGTGAGAGGGGTAATAGGAAGAGGGAGTAAAGTGGAGATTTCTTTCTTTGGAAAATGAATTGAAATTTGACTCTTCAACTTATGTGTATGTATGACCTCAATAAAAATAAAACCTAGAGCCAGGATGGATTTGCTGTGGTTTGTTTGTTGCTATATTGGGGATTGAACCAAGGGGTGCTCTACCGCTGAGCTACAACCCCAGCCCTTCTCATTTTCTATTTTGTGACAAGGTCTCTCTAAGTTGTTTCGGGCCTCACTGAATTACTGAGGCCAGCCTCAGACTTGCAATCCTCTTGCCCCAGCCTCCTGAGTTGCTGGCATTACAGGCATACACCACCACACCCAGTAAAATATTACGTTTTTAAGAGAGAGAGAAAGCAAAAAGATCAGCCCAGGGCAGCCTAGAAGATAGTGTTTCCATCTGTCACCAGGGCTTAGGGTGGGGATGGTGGCAAAGATACAAAGGTGACTGTGGGGAGGAGAGGAAGAACTGATAGGAAAGGTGACTCACACAATAGGGCTTGAGTCAGTGGAAATACCAAGATGCCCCTGGTCTTGACTTCCTGTGTTCAACTGAACCTGACAAGCTGGCATCTTTCTGGTTTATGGAAGTGATGGGGGTTACTGGGTGCTGCCAGCCCCAGAGCCGTGCCAGCTGCTTTACCTGTATTTTCTGCTTTGATCCCTACCCGCTGCCTCCTGCATCAGATCATGTTACTCCTGCTCAAATACTCCTGGGGCTCCCCATTTGATGGTGAGCCAAACTCCAGCGTCTATTAGTGGTCTTCAAGGCCCCTCTGGTCCACTGCCTCCTCAGGGCTGTCTGACCTCTCCCCGTGTGTGTCCCCTGCGCCCCAGCTCACTCAGCTCCAGCTGTACTGACTTCTTGAACATGCAGGGCTATCCCTGCCTCAGGACCCTTGCACTTGCTGTGTGTGTGTCTATATAGCTGCCCTCGAAGCCTATCAGGTCCCATCACAAAAGTCTGTGCCTCAGAGGAAACCACCCTGCCTGAGGTAGTCCCTCCACCTGCCCAAACCATTGCCGTCTTTCAACATTTTACTTTCTTGACTTCGTGGCTCATAGCACTGTGTGAAATTCTCCTGTTTTGTTCTTTCAAAAAATGTTTTAAGGGGCTGGGGATAGAGCTCAGTTGGCAGAGTGCTTGCCTCGCCTGCACAAGGCCCTGGGTTCAATCCCCAGCACCACACACACAAACAAAATGTTTAAAAATTGTCATTGAAATATTCCTATAACATACTAACCTTCATCATTTTGAAATGCGGCCGTCAGTGTATTCCCGGTGCTGTGCCACTGTCTCCACTCTCAGATTCCCGAACATTCCCATCACCCTCACAAGACTGATTCCGTGCACTTCACCCCGCGCCTGTCAATCATGAGCTATTTTCTAGCTTTATTTTTTTTTTAAAGAGGGGCCTTTGTTTTTATTTTTTTTAATATTTATTTTTTAGTTCTCGGCGGACACAACATCTTTGTTGGTATGTGGTGCTGAGGATCGAACCCGGGCCGCACGCATGCCAGGCGAGCGCGCTACCGCTTGAGCCACATCCCCAGCCCTATCATGAGCTATTTTCTATCTCTGTGAATCTGCCTGTTTTGAGCACTTCCTATGAATGGAATAAAAATGTGGCATTTTCTATCTGGCTTCTTTCACTCAGTGTAATATTCTATTTCTTTGAAAAATTCACTTCCTTATTATCTGTCACCCTCATTAGACTGAAAGGGGCTCTAGTGCGCCGAGTAGGGCCCGGTAGAAGTCATTAACCATGGATGAAGCACCTACTGTGTGCACAGAGTAGCACCAAGAGCTCCCTTTGGGGTGACTGTCTCTCTCACCTCATTTCCTCCTTAGGAATCTTCTGGGGTCTCCTCCGGCTTCACCTCAGGGGCGGTGCTGGTGGCGGGATGGCAGGCGGGTGTGGGGAAGGCTCCCCGGGGCACCCAGCGGACTCCAGGAAGGACACCTCACAGCAGCCCAGGGCCTCAGCCCGAATGGAAGCAGGATGGCCCCACGAGCCACCTTCCTGGGGGGTGTCCCTGTCCCTCTGGTTCTTTCACAAGTCTGTGGGACATTCAAAGTATTTGCCTTCACTTCATTATTTACACCCAGGGGCGCTGAACCACTGAGCCACATCCCCAGCCCTTTTCATTCTTTATTTTGAAACTGGGTCTTCTAGATTGCTTAGGGCCTAAGTGGCTGAGGCTCCCTGGAACTTGCATCCTCCTGCCTCCCGAGCTGCTGGGATCACAGACGTGTGCCTTAAATGCAAAGATGGAAAGGGCCGCAGGACCCGCAGTGCAGAGGGAGCCTCGGGGACGCGAGGTTCTGCAGCTGCAGGGAAGCTCACCTGCCAACCCCAGAGAGAGCTCAAGGCTGGCTTCCGGAGGAGGACTGGACGGTGACCTCTCAAGGCCGCCTGTGACACTGAGCCTAGCACCCAGCAGAGCCCGTGAGAACGCGGGGACCGCAGAACCCGGGGCCAGCAAATGAATGGGTATTGTCCCAACCGGACAAGATGCACACTGGCCTTGCTGCCTTCAGCCTGACCTGCAGGTGGTTTGCTTTGAGGACCCAGGGCCGGCCAGCTCCCTGGAAACCGAGGGTGACCAGAGGCCGGTTGAACTGGAGCGTGAGACACAAAGTCTGGGGCCTCAGTCTTCGTTTTGCCCGCAGGTCCCACTCGCCCTGTGCCAGGGTGGCCGGTCTTGCCACCCGCCTGCGGCGGCACCTGGGTGCTTCCACCTGAAGGAGGAACCGGACCCCAGGGCCCAGCCCTGCCGCTTACACTTGGGCAAGTTAACCTTGGATCAGCGTCCCCGGCTGGCATTCCAGAGTGTCCTCAATAAACCCGCGTGGCACACGTGGACCCCTTGGGTGTCTCCCGCGGACGTGTATGCCACTGCAGGGTGACTGCCCCTGCTGGGCTGAGCCTGTTCTGCCACTCCTAGGACAGAAATACAGCTTGTGGTGACATCGAAGCAGTTTTCTTACCTCATTTATGGCCCCAAAGGGACCTTTTTTCTGTCTCTTTCCTAATGAGGGAAAATTAGGGAAACCTCAATTGTCCATTGACAGGAGAATAAAGGCGGATCCTGGGAACATGCCTCTCTGTATGAGCTTGGGAAGGGGCCTCCACGGGGGGCTTGACCACAGAGTGCGCTGTTAAGGTCTGAATCCTGGCTGGGCCACCTACATACACCTTGACCTTGGGCAAATCACTCACCTCTCTGTGCCTCAGTTTCTATCTGTAAAATGGGTGCCAGGCACCATGGCACATGCCTGTAATCAATCCCACTCCTCTGCAGGCTGAGGAAGGAGGATAGAACACAGAGGTCAACCTGGACAACTTAGTGAGAACCTGTCTCAAAAATAAAACTTAGGGGGCTGGGGATGTGGCTCAAGCGGTAGCGCGCTCGCCTGGCATGCGTGCGGCCCGGGTTCGATCCTCAGCACCACATACCAACAAAGATGTTTGGTCCACCGAGAACTAAAAAATAAATATTAAAAATTCTCTCTCTCTCTCTCTCTCTCTCTCCTCTCTCTCACTCTCTCTTAAATAAATAAATAAATAAATAAATAAATAAATAAATAAATAAATAAATAAAACTTAGAACTGGGCATGTGGCTCAGGGGTAGAATCACCTGGCTTCAATCTCTAGTACTGGGGAAAAAAAGAAAACAGTGCTCATTACCCAGGACTATTGTGAATATAAAGTAGATTGACACACAGAGAGCAATGGTATATGCACTCTAAGTCACCCAATAAATCTTAGGTATTCCTGCTTAATAAAAAGCACAAATTTACTTTGGAGTTTGAATGTACTATATGCACTGGGAAGAAAGCTGAGGTAATTTACAAAATGCTCTAAATTTGTGACTATTTTTCACTCTCTTCATACTTTTCCAAGGTGTTTAAAAAAAAAACTTTATAGTTATGAGTCAACATTACTTTCATAATCAAAGTGAGCCCACGTGGGGGGGCTGCGTACTGAACAACTTCACCTCTGGGCTGCGGTAATCGCTGGGCTATTTGCCTGTCCAGATCTTTGAGGTTCTTGAACACAGTGTCACCCTTGTTTACTCAAGTCCTCTCCCAGTGAATCACAAGGAGACTGTGAAGGCAGGATGGGTCGGGCGGGTCTCCCACCCTTCTCAGTGTTCTGGGAGGGAGGGCTGACTCTTCCTGCCTCCGGTTTCGTTTGACCAGTGATTTTTTTTTTTTTTAGAGAGAGAATTTAATATTTATTTTTTAGTTCTCGGCGGACACAACATCTTTGTTGGTATGTGGTGCTGAGGATCAAATCCAGGCCGCACACATTCCAGGCGAGCGCGCTACCGCTTGAGCCACATCCCCAGCCCTTGACCAGTGATCTTACCCACAGCCATTCAGGGGGGTTCAGGAAACAGTGGCCCAGTCAGTCAATAGATCTCCATGCATTCATCTCAAAGGCCACCAGACCACGTCTACTGCCCTGAAGAGGGGTCGGCAGTGGCACTGTTCAGTTGAACCCACCACGACAGGATGGTGTTTTTTTTTTTTTTTTTTTTTTTAATATTTATTTTTTAGTTCTCGGCGGACACAACATCTTTGTTGGTATGTGGTGCTGAGGATCGAACCCGGGCTGCACACACGCCAGGCGAGCGCCCTACCGCTTGAGCCACATCCCCAGCCCAGGATGGTGTTCATTCAACAAACCTGTGCCAGGCACCGTGGCACACTCCTGTAATTCCAGCTGCATGGGAGGCTGAGGCAGGAGGATCATGAGTTCAAAGCCAGCCTTAGCAACTTATCGAGACCCTGTCTCTAAATAAAACACAAAAAGGGCTGGGGATGTGGCTCAGCCGTTAAGTGCCCCCTGGGTTCAATCCCCAGTATTAATGAATGAATGAATGAATGGTATTGTGTCCATCTACAACTCAAAACACTTTTTACAATTAAATTTGAATTTTTTTAAAAAATCACATAGTGAAACCTGAGTGTTGAGGTGAGACTAGATTCCCTGCTTCCCCCATTTCCTTTCGGGTTCTTATCTCATAAGTTGAAAGAATAAGTTCCAGGACAGTCAAGGGAGGGAAGAGTAAATGGAGCAGGGTGTACTTGAGGCAGGGGAGAGAGAACTCATTTGGAGGGGGCCTGACAGCAGGAAAGTCCCTTTGGTGTGCGAGCTCGGGTAGAGCAGGGGGCACATCTCGGGTAGATGGCATTGAAAACTGCACCCGGGTTATGGCCTTGAGTTCTGATCCTTCTCACCTCTGGGACAAAGAAGCTGTGCCCACAGGGAGCATCATGGCCTTTGACATTAGGCACAGGTCTTGGGGGTGCTCGTTGGTATTTCTGGGGAGGGGGTAGCTTCAGGTCTGGCTTTTGCATCTGGGCCCAGCATTTCTGATCACTGACCACTGACACTCTTATTCAGTGTGGTGGTGGCGCAGGACTGTCATCCCAGCAGCTCAGGAGGCTGAGGCAGCAGGACCACAAGTTCACAAGTTCAAGGCCAGCCTCAGCGACTTAGCAAGGCCCTAAGAAATTTAGGGAGACCCTGTCTCAAAACAAAAAAAAAAACAAAAATGAAAAAGGGCTGGGGATGTGGCTCAGTTAGTTAAGTGCTCCTGGGTTCAATCCCAGGCACCAAAAAATAAAAAATAAAAAATCCACATAGGGAATACATTATCATTTTGGAAAAACTTGAAATAGTGGCATATAATAAGATGATCCCAGGACCCGGGGTTGTGGCTCAGTGGTACAGCGCTTGTCTAACATGCATGAGGCACTGCGTTGGATCCCCGGAACCACATAAAAATAAAATAAAGGTGTTATGTCCATCTACAACTAAAGAATATACATATAAAAAAAGATAACCCCAAATCTCACCAATACTTCAGTTATACAAGTTTTGGCCCTTCTGCTCAGTCTCTTGGTGCCTGGGTTTCGTCTGAACAGCATGGTCAGGAAGCCTCTCTAAGGAGGTGGCATTTGGGCTGAGGCCTGAAGGAAGAGATGGAGCCACCACGGGAAGAGTAGAGGACATCACACGTACAAGGGACAGAGGACAGCTGGTAGGACTCATGAGAAACAGAGGAGGTGTCCAGGGAGAGGACATGGGGGAGGTGGAGTTGAGTCAGGTCACAAAGGGCCTGAATTGGGGGCCATCTAGCCGCCTGGTCACAGGTGTGGGCTGGTGACTTTGGTATTTTCTGGTTTGGAACTGCTGCCCATCCGCTGCTAAGAGATGCCTCTCAGTTCTTTAACTTGCACTGCCTGCTGGGGAGGAACCTGGAAGGTCTTTCCCTCCATTTGTTGGCAGTCAGGTGTCTGCTTTGGGAAAAGGCCCTTCAGGCCTTGGCTGCGCATTTCTGGTCTTCAAAGTGAATGCCCCTGGGGGCAGGATCTGTGCCCGGCACCCTGTGGGTGGGCACTTGGTTGAAACAGACCAGATGGGGCTGAGGAAGTGGCCTGGTACGTGCTGGTGATGCTCTGGTTGGTGAGGAAGTGGGGACGCCAGATCACACATACTCTGCTGTGAGGTGGCCGAAGTCCACAGCCCGGTGACCAACATCGCCACATCCTGGAGAAGCTCTAACAGGTGCAAAGATGGGTGTGGCCACTTTACCCAGCAGAGGCCAAAGGTGGAATGGACTGAACAGGCGGGGGCAGGGCCCGGGCGAACTGCAGCACACTTCTCGTAATGGGATACAAACAGACATTGAAGATGAAGGCATCATAAGGCAAAGTGTTGACCGAGCTTGCACAAGTAAACTGTTAGTATGCCGCCATTTATATAAACATTAAATCCACGAGAGATGTCAAGCATAGAGATAGTGGCAGGCTGCAATTCAGACCCTGGCCACACACCAGCCGTCAGAGAGAGGCTGGCTGTGTGGGTGCCGATGGCAGCCCAGGTTCCCTCGGGCCCCAGGATAAAGACATGGCTTCTCCGTGCTGACCGGCCCCTCCACTCGCACCACCCCGTCTCGTGCATTCTTTACCTTGTTCGCCAGGTGACCGCAGGCAAGCTGATTGATCTGTCTGGGCTTCAGCTTTTTCATAGGTTAAAATGGAGTAATAGCAGCATAAGCTAACGTGGGTGGGGTCCCCTGGGGTCCCCTCCCCTTGGGCACTCTTTTTTTGTATTGGGATTGAACCCAGGGGTGCTGAACCACTGAGCCACATCCCCCAGCCCATTTTTTTTCCTATTTTATTTAGAAACAGGGTCTCACTGAATTGCTTAGAGACTTGCAAGTTGCTGAGGCTGGCCTTGAACTTGTGATCCTCCTCGTGCTTCAGCCTCCTGAGCCGCTGGGATTACAGGTGTGCGCCCCAGGCCTGGCTGGGGCACACGTATCACCCGTCATAATAACCCTCTGCAGTGGGCTCTATTATTACTTTCACTGTGCATATGAGGAAACTGAGCCACATAGTGGCTGAGAAGTTTGCTCACGGTCTGTAGAACTTGACTTATAGGATTGTTGCAAATGTGTACTATGTGATCTACGTCAGCAGGTTAGCAAAAGAGTTGGCTCAATAAATATTATCAGCTATTATCATGCTACTGCCCTGCTTGTCAGCCCGAGGGCTCGCCATTGCCCTTAGGAGAAAGTCTGAACTCCTTAGGGTTCCCTTCCCACCCCTCTGCTTCCTCATTTTTCCTTGTTCTCTGTTCTCCAACCATCTTCTCTCAACTGCTCCCATACTTCCCTCACCGTCTTCCCTACCACTGGGCCTTTGCACATGATGCTTGTGCTTGCCTTAAGTACTGTTCCCACCTGCTCTTCTTTGCCCAGTTGTCCTCTAAGCAGCTTCACAAGTTATGCACCATGACACCTCTGTCAGGTGGTCCTGTTGGAAGAGCTGAATCTTCTTGGAATACATGCTTGCTATTTGCTATACTTTCTCTGAAGTAATGCTCCACTCTCCTGGAATTTCTTCTTTGTGTTGTCTTCCCCCTCAGCTCTGGATGCTCGGAAAGTGGGGGACTTTTCTGACTTTATCGTTGCTGCAGACCTACACTGCACACTTAGCCAACTCCCCTTGGGGTGCCTGCTTTATAAAGCCCAGGAGGGAGAAAGCCCCAGTTCCCAGACTCCCCTGCCGCGGGCACACCTTCTGCCCCTGGGTTCGTCCTGCTGAGCCCGGGAAGCAAGAGCAAGCAGAGGCACCAAGCCTGGCAAGTTCAATGGCAGAGGTGTTTGTCCTCCAGCACGGGAGTTCCAGAGGCCAGTCCCTGGATTCTCGGCCCCAGGCAGAGGTGGCAGCGCAGCAGCGGTGACATTTCAGCAGAACAGCTCAGCTGTGGAGGTTGGGGCTTCTGCCGCCCCTGGCCAGGGCTCTGTCCCTCCTGGTGTCAACAACTAGGCTTCCTGCTGGAGAGCTGGGGGCTCAGTGACTGCTGGGGAGGGGGAGGGAGGAGCAGCAGCCCCGGGGCCCTCTCTGTTCCTGCTACTTTCATCCACAGAAAGGAACATCTCAGTCTGAGTCACCGTCACCTGAGTGGACAGAGTTCTTCAAAGGTCAGGGACAGGAAGATGACATGGAACATTCTTATCGCTGGCAGGCCTTGCAGATAAAAGAGTACGGAGGGATGGGGGACGCCAAGAGGTGGGTGCAGTGCGGAAACCACCCCAGAGCGCGGGCACTGGTTTTTAGTGGAAAAATGGGTTGGGCTGAGGCAGAGGCTTTGAAAGAACGCTGACCTGGGCGTCAGGCGGAGCCTGGGAAACGCTGGGGCCGGGATCCCGCTGAAGCAGCTCAGAGACGGGGTCTGTGTGCCAGTGGTTTACTTGGGAGATGCACCATCCCGAGAAGCTTGGCTGGGGATGGGACATGAGGCGGGGAGGGACGCTCCCACTCCCGGGGAGCCGTGGGACTCCGTGTAGAACCCTCCTCAGGACTGACCCCTCAAAGGCAGGAGAGGAGGGTATTGCTGCACCCGCTCCTGTCAACCACTGGTTAAGGGCTGCTCCCAGGGGAGGTGAACCCCGGGCGTTCTCCCCCTGTGTGTCCCTCTGGGAGAGAAGGAGGGTGCTGGAAGCCATCAGGTCATTGTGCCAGAAAATGATGAGTGCCAAAGGAGCCAGGGCAGATGACAACATCACCTGCTCAGTGACTTAGGCCAAAAAAGGAACCCAGTCGATTCCACAGAATAGCATGTTCAAGAGTGTGTCGCTGCCTTCAGGTGCGGCTAGATCAGGGGCTTGGAAGTCTCAGGCGCTCGGCTCCGCCTTTCTCTCACTGCCCCAGCAGTGGTCACTCCCTCTCCCTCGCCCACCAGAGCAGAAGGAAAGAGAACAAAACAAGATTTTCCCAATAATTGCTGCAAAAACCCCAGGGCTGATTCATGTGGGCAAAGGGATGCGGGGTGCTGAGGGCCCAGCATGGAGCACTGGGGCTTTCCTGGCGCCCAGGATGGAGTCAGCCCACGGGCCTCACAGGGACAGAAAGCAAAGACAGGGCTCCCGGGAAATTGGGGTGCTGTTAAGAGGACATGGGGGAAGGCCAAGAAGACAGATGCACTACCACCCCCCACGAGCCGATGGGGGAGCCCACCCTGTAGGACCAGGGGCTTCCTCAGCTCCTCCAGGGAGACAGCCACTGCCCAGCGTCGGCCCAGGGCTTTCCTCCAGGAGCTGGGGTCTCCGTCAGGCAGGTCCGTTTAGGCTGCACAGCCCCACGGTGTCCTTCTGTACCTGGCCTCTCCCAATTCACGCCCTCGGTGGCTCTTACCACTCATCCTGCTGATTTTTTTTTTTAAAAGAGAGAGTGGGGGGGGGGGAGAGAGAGAGAGAGAGAATTTTTTAATATTTATTATTTAGTTATTGGCGGACACAACATCTTTTGTTTGTATGTGGTGCTGAGGATCGAACCCGGATCGCACGCATGCCAGGCGAGCGCGCTACCGCTTGAGCCACATCCCCAGCCCCTATCCTGCTGATTTTGTTAAGGAAATCTTTAAACCCCATTTCCTAGACAGAGAAACTGAGAAGTCAAAGAATATGGTAGAAGCCGGACGCAGCGGCGCACACCTATGATTCCAGCCTCTTGGGAGGCCGAGGCAGGAGGGTCAAAAACCTGAGGCCAGCCTCAGCAATTTAGTGAGGCCTAAGTATCTTGTGAGACCCCGTCTCAAAATTGAAAGTAAGAGAGAAGGGCTGGGGTGCCGTTTAAAGGCCGTGGATTCAATCCCCAGTACCAAGGGGAAGAAAGAAAAGCAGTCATCCGTGTTGAAATCGCGGTGACAGTCATCACTGAGGATGACTGAAGGAGGAAGGAAGAAACCGGGTGTGGGGTGGGGATTCATTCCCCGGTCTGGGGGCGGGTCATCCTAATTCCTTTCATCCTAATGCCTTGAAGGTTCGTGGCGCTATCTGCCGCTCGCCTGTGTACTTTTCTGAATGCATGTTCTACTTCAATAACCAAGTTTCCCCCCAAAGCATCTGTGGCCTGTTGGAAGCCAGCAGTGGGCCAGGGCCGAGGGGCCCAGGTGGGGCCTCCTTCCTGAGCAGCCGCCCCAGTTCCTGTTTCAGATCCAAGCACAGGCGCCAGCTTCCCCTTGGGTTGCTACACTGGGCACCCACACTGCGCCTCTGGCCACAACGCTCCCGCTGCCCCTGGACTGTGGCCTGACCACCACATCCGGGCCCGGTCTGATGCCAGCCACCTGACCGTCCATGCTGTCAGCCCCAGGTCGGTGGGAGAGAGAGCTGTGGGCAGGGACATTTCAGTAAGTGACCTTGAGCAATACCCTCAAGTCAGCCTCAGCTGGAACCACGTGGGTGGGCGCTCTTCTTTCTTTCTTTTACTCAGTAATTCAAACAACACTCTTGGACTTGTAGGCTCCTAGTGTGTCCACAGCCGCTCCTGGCTCCGCTCCCCGTCAGACAACTTTTATTTTTTGAGACAGGGTCTTGCTACGTTGCTGAGGCTCTCACCGACTTGCTGAGGCTGCTCTTGAACTTGGGATACTCCTGCTTGAGCCTCCCAAGTCGCTGGGATCACAGGCGTCGCCACCACACCTGGCTCCTTCTTCATTCAATCGCGCTGGGGCTGCTGAGCAAGTGCGCTGTCACTGACCTGTGCTCCTGCTGCACTAGGCATCTATGGGGACTGAAGAGGCTCGGTGCTGGGGGCTAGGCAGGCGTCTGTGTAGGAAACGCACACGGCCCCTGCTCTCCCCTTTGGTGGGTCTGAACACTACAGGGAAACTAGGCAGAGACAGGGATGCGGAGCACAAGACATATTTAGAGGGGCTGCAGATTTTAATCAAGTGCTCAGGCAAAGTCTCCTGATGAGATGATGTTGGAATAAAGACTCGTAGAAGATGAGTGGACCGCGGGAGTGGGTGAGGAAAGACTGAGAAGGAGCAACTGTCATTCAAAAGACATGAGCCAACAGGGCGTGGGGGCGCACACCTGCAATCCCAGACACTCAGGAGGCTGAGGCAGGAGGATGGCAAGTTTGAGGCCAGCCCTAGTAAAACCCTGTCTCAAAATTAGAAATAAAAAAGAGCTGGGGGGCTGGGGATGTGGCTCAAGCGGTAGCGCGCTCGCCTGGTGTGCGTGCAACCCGGGTTCGATCCTCAGCACCACATACCCACAAAGATGTTGTGTCCGCCGAGAACTAAAAAGAAATAAATATTTAAAAAAAAAAAAAAGAGCTGGGGACATAGTTCAATGGTAGAGCACTTGTCTAGCATATGCAGGACCCTAGATCAGAAATGATGATAATAATAATAATAATAATAATAATATCATTATTCATTCATAATAACATCATTCACATAGTAGCTACTTTTAAAAGAAGATCATGCCAGGGCTGGGGTGCAGTGAGGCCCTAAGTTTGATCCCCAGCACTGCTAAAAAGAAAAGATCATGCCAAGGTGGAATGTTCTCCAAGATAAACTGTTACCAACAAACCAAGGAGCACAAGGTGCAGAAATATTCATATTTACCTGGGTTAAAACACATGTGACATTTTATAACCATTGTTGTCAAGATTGTTTCAGGGGCTGGGGATGTGGCTCAAGCGGTAGCGCGCTCGCCTGGCATGCGTGCGGCCCGGGTTCGATCCTCAGCACCACATACCAACAAAGATGTTGTGTCCGCCAAGAACTAAAAAATAAATATTAAAAAAAATTCTCTCTCTCTCTCTCTCTCTCTCTCTCTCTCTCCTCTCTCTCCTCTCACTCTCTAAAAAAAAAAAAAAAAAAAAAAAAAAAAGATTGTTTCAGGCAAAAACCGCCCCTGGGTGCTAAAACCAAGGGGGGAAATTCGATGAGAACAAAATATCTAGGGCTGGGGATGTGGCTCAAGCGGTAGCGCGCTCGCCTGGTGTGCGTGCGGCCCGGGTTCGATCCTCAGCACCACATACCAACAAAGATGTTGTGTCTGCTGAAAACTAGAAATAAATATTAAAAAATTCTCTCTCTCTCTCTCACTCACTCTCTCTTAAAAAAAAAAGAAGTTGATATGCTTCTTAAAAAAAAAAAAGAGAACAAAATATCTAGATGGCCCTCACGGCCGGCCACCCACACCCCAGGGGTTACTTTTCAGTCTCGGGGAGACCACATCCTCGGGGTACTTCAGAACCACATGACCAGTGAGAGGCATCTGGCCCTGACTGGAGCCCAGGTGGCACTGGGCAGCCGGTGCCACACAACTGCGCTTGTCAGGGAAGGGTGGCACAGGCAAAGGGTGGTCCCAGAAGGGGTGGTGTTCACACGATGGTGGGACTCTCGGAGTGTGTCCCCGTCAGGGCACAGGCGTGACTGAGTTGCATGAAGGTGGGTTTCCTGAATTTGGCAACAGTGCTGTGGCTGCAGACCACAGCCTCCCGAGCTCCGAGGACACGTGTTGAAATATTCAGGAGGAGCCGGGGCAGGGCCCCTCTGGTCTCTCCTAAACGGTTTGAGAACAAATGACATTGGTGGTCAGTGTGTTAACGACATGAAGGAAGGGAAACAGACACCAAATACTGAAGACCGGGGGTTCGGGGAAGAGGGTACTCTGGAATTCTCTGAATTATTTTTGTAACATTTCTGTAAATTGGAAAGGATTTTGAAACCTGTACTTATGGTTGCATCTGCGAGAGGAAGTAGTGGATCAAGGAACCAGGGGAAAAGGGTGTCTCTCCCGCCCACCCCTCTTTTTTTAAAAAATATTTTTTTAGTTGTAGATGGACACGATATCTTTGTTTATTTATTTTTCTGCGGTGCTGAGGATCGGACCCAGTGTCTCATGCATGCGAGGCATGTGCTCTGCCACTGAGCCCCAGCCCCAGCCCCCTCCCTTTTTTCTTACTGTACTGGGGATGGAACCCAGGGTTTGGCACATGGTAGGCAAGTGCTCTACCACCAAGCTACCCTCCTATCCCTTTTGGTTTAATTTTATTTTGAGACAGGGTCTTGTTAAGTGTCTAGTTTGGCCTCAAACTTGCGATCCTCCTATGTCAGTCTCCCAAGTAGCTGAGATTACAGGTATGAGCCACCATGCCTGGCAAGTGTGTATATTTTTCTGTTATTAATGTTTTATTATTATTATTGTACTGGGGATTGAAACCAGGAGTATTCCCATGCGTTTCGGACCCAGCCCTTCTTATTTTTAATTTTGAGACAGGGTCTCACTAAGTTGCTGAGACTGTTCTCCAACTTGGAATCCTCCTGCCTCAGCCTCCTGAGTCTCTGGGGTTATAGGCATTTGTCCCCACACCCAGAAGGAGACTCATTTTCTACCCTTTTGGGCTGTTTGAAAGCAGGACCTCATCAAATAGAGAAGTAGAAAATGGAAAAGAAATGTATTAGACACAAATCCTAGGCACTTTGCTAAGCTAGTGATTAGCCTGACATGATCTTACTTAGTCCTCTCAATTTGGCCCATTGCACAGAGAGGGAAACCGAGGCTCAGAGGTGACTCACCTAGCGCAGAACTTGGAGCAGGGAGCTAACCAGGTCAGTTTCACTTCAGAGTCCTCAAGACTCAATTGGGCAGGAGAGAAATTTGTAAAACTCTTCATTGCTTAAAGAAAACAAAAATAACGAAACAAAACAAAACAAAAAACCCGAGTATCTGCCTTTTCAGCTTTGTGGGTGTGGGTGTCTGAGGTAGGAAATAACCAGGGTGTAGCTTATAGCCAGGCATGTAACAAACACTTCTTAGAAATCTTCACTTTTGGGTATGTGATGACATCTGGGATCCCAGTGACTCTGAGGATCACAAGTTCAAGGTCATCCTGGTCAACCTAGCAAGACCCTTTCTCAAAATAAAAAGGGCTGGGGTGTAGCTCTGTGGTAGAACGCCCTGGGTTCCATCCTCCGTAACACACACACACACACACACACACACACACACACGTGCACATAGAATCTTTATTGGTCCAGGGGCAGCTCTGCCGTGACTTCTCAGCGCTGGGTGGTGCGCGGAGCTCCTGAGTGTCCTGGAGGGAGGCAGGGGCAGCCCCTGTGCGGGCACGTCTGGTAAACTGCCTAAAGAGGACTCAGAGGACAGGATCCTGACTCTTCCAGCGTCCAGTTACTTGAGATGAGTGATTTGCAGATGTTTCCCTCGCTTTCACACTGATGGTCCTGAGTTCTGTCTCTAGAGTTGCCTGCACTTCTGAACCCGCAAGCCCTGGTCCCCTCTGCTGGGCCAGGACTTCTCTCAGGTGCCCTGAGTTAAAGAGGGCGCTTGAGGGGGCCCAGCAGGTCCAGCACAGTGCCCCAGTGGGGAAGCAGAGGTCATGTGGGCTCGGACCCCGTCACCCGGGAAGTCCCAGAGCCACCTTCTTCCCTTTCCTCATAGGCGTCTCCTGAACTCCATTTGGCCAACAATGGATATGTCCATTCCCTGCTGACCCCAAAGCCTCGTGGTGCCTTCCCTGGCGCTGAGGAGCGGGAGCGAGAACGGCAGCCAATGCCACCCGCGCTGGGTACCATCCTAGGCCTCTTCCTGAAGTCAGACCCCTGAAGCTCAGAGGGTGACCCTACAGGGAGGTCCCACCTTTGTCCAGATGAAGCCACTGAGGTAAGACAGGATAAGCACTCCGCCCAGGTCACAGCGCCACACGTGGAAGAAGCCTGGAGCCCGCGGTCCCCCCACCTGCTGGGCAGCGGCGGCTCCCACCTGCCCGGAGTCCCAGCTCTCCTTCGGGGAACCCTGCCATGGCTGACCATGAGCCAACCACCAACCTGGCTCCACTGTTGATGACGTCACCAGCCCTGGCCCACCGAAGCAGCAAATTGTCCTGGCCATGGTGACTGATTCAGAGGTGGTCCCAGCTGTATCTTTGTGGAGCTGCCCTGAGACCTTTATTGGAATCAATAAGGAGAAAGGTAGTTTCCCAGAGTGGCCAGGAGAGCAAGAGTCCCCGAGATGAGAGCTGCCAAGTCTGACCTCGTCACCGGCTTGAAAAGGAACGCAGCGCAGGGCGAATCTGAGAGTGACGTTATTTAAGCTCCTGAATCAAGCCGCGCCTGAAATACCCCTGGACTTTTCAACTACATGAACTAATACATTCTGCTCCCCGCCTCTCAATTTTTGGCTCAGGCTAGTTGAGCACTAATAGGAACAGGGGTTCAAGCACGAGTTGTGGTGAAGGTCATGGCCACAGCCCACCCCCTGATTATGATTTGTTAACTCTTGTTGTGTAACAGCTCTATTGAGATATAATTCCCACACAGTATACCCATTCAACGTATGCAACTTCATTCAAGGAAAAAAGCAAAGTATACAAGTCAAAGGTTTTTCATATAGTCAGAGTCGTATAGCCGTCTCCTCAGTCCACTTTAGAGTCCCAGCATCGGCCCCAGAAGAAACCCCACACCCATTAGCAGCACTTCCCACTTACCCCCAAATGCCTCTATTGGAATCTCTGTAAATGTGCCTATTCTGGACATTTCATATAAACAAATATTATAACTTATGTTGCGTTTTGCTTTCTTTTCAAAGTTAACCTGTCCCATAGCATTTATCAGCACTCCACTCATTTTTTAGTGCTGCATAAGATTTCACTGTATGGACATACCACACTTCATTTGAGCCTTAGTTGGTTGTTGGACACTTGTGTCGTTGCCACGTTGGGCTATAAGGAACAATACTGCTATGGAGGATGTACAGATCTTCTTGTGGCAGGTTTTCCACCCTCGGGGTGTTCCTAGGAGTGGAGCTGCTGGGGAGCGCAGGCCTGGTTTAACCCTTTGTTGTGCTGCTGTACTGTAGCCCAGCGTGGCTGCCCCTTCACACCCCAGCAGTGTGTGAACACCCCTGATTTTTGCTTCAACTCTGTGGGAAGAGAGGTTTTCCCGTATCTGACACGGGCTGTAGGGAATGAGAAGCCGTCATGTTTGTGAGAGTCGAGACAAGTCTCTTGAGTTTGGGGCATCAAGTCCCATCTGAGAAATGGGGACAGCAAAAGCATCTTCCTCTTGAGGAGTCTTCTGAGGGTACAGGAGACGCAGCTGCCAGAGACTGGACATAGCCAAGGGACGGTGGTGGCCAGGGACCTGATTTTTTTTCTTTTGCAAAGCCGGGGAGGGGCCCAGGGCCTTGTGATGCTAGACAAGTGTTTTACTACGGAGCTGAGACCCCTTTACATTTTTATTTTGAGACAGGGTCTTGTTAAGCGGCCCAGGCTAACCTTGAACAGGTGATCAGCCTCCCAAGTTCCTGGGATTGCAGGCAGTGCCTCCACCACAGGCCAGACACAGTTAGGACGAGGGTCCTTTGTTCCAGTTAAATGGAACTTGCCTGGGGCTGGGGCTGGGGCTCGGTGGCAGAGCAGCGCTTGCCTACCACAGGTGAGGCACTGGGCTGGATCCTCAGCACCACATAAAAATGAAATAAAGATATTGATTGTAGATATCACCTACAACTAAAAAACAAATATTTAAAGAAAAAATAAATAAATAAACCAAACTTGCCCAAATACCTGTAGGGTACACACCTGCCGGTATAATACTTACTAAGGTACACCAGCAATCCCAGCGGCTCAGGAGGCTAAGGCAGGAGGATCGCAACTCCAAAGCCAGTCTCAACAACTTAGTCAGGTGCTAAGCAACTCAGTGAGACACTGTCTCAAAATTAAAAAAAAAAAAATAAAAGATGGCTGGGGATGTGGCTCAGTAATTAAGTGCCCCTGGATTCAATCCCTAGTATCAAAATAATAATAATAATAATAATTTTTTTTTAAAAATAAGGGAAAGAAAAAAGAAAGAAAGGAAGGAAGGAAGGAAGGGGATTCATCCTGTGAGACTCTGGGAGATCTGTGGTCCAGTCTGTGGAAATCGGCTGACATTGCACACCATGCTGTGGATCAGCGGGTGACAAGTCCTACTGACGGAGGACACGTTGGCTGAGGCACAGCCACTGTGCCAGTCTTGGAGCAGGACAGAGTGAAGCCCCTTGACTCAGTGTTGGTGCCCAGAGTGGGACGGGTGGGCGGCAGGGGCGGGAGAGGCAGGGTCACGTCGCAGTCCGGTAGCGTGGGCCTTCACCTCTCTGACCTCCTCTCTTCCTCTCCCTCCACCTGCCGTATTGGCCTAAACTGCTTTCCCTTTCCAGAACAAGAACTGTTCCCTTTCTGGTCATTTCCTTCCTGTCACCTGGCAAAGTCCAGTTCACTCTTGGATTTCACTTAAAGGTGGGCTTCTCCAGGAAGCCTGTGCAGTGGAGATCTTCTGTCTTGCCCGGGTGACATTTATTTCTTCTGGATCAGAAAACAGCATCTCAGTTCTTCTTTGGGAACCGTTCCCTCCCCAGCTTTGCCCCGGGGGTGTGGGTCCAGCCCCTGGCTCCAGGTTATTACATTCCTCAGATCATGATAATTGGTGGGGATGGACGATCCCCGCTGGACGGTTGAGCCTCATTCCTGGGCCTTTGGCTGGAATTGCCAGGAAAGAGGAGCTGCCCTTGCGTCAGGTTGTAGGCACACAATGAAGACAGGCCAGGCGTGGGGCCCACCCCGTCATCCCAGTGACTCCGCGGGCTGAGGCCGGAGGATCCTGAGTGCTAGGCCAGCCTCAGCAACTTAGCGAGACTCCATTTCAAAAGAAAAAGAAAAAAGAACTGGGGACCCCTGGGTTCAATCCCAAGTCCTGCCTAAAGGGGGGAAAAAAAGAAAGGCAGGGTTATAAGTTGGTGGTGGAACACGGGCCTAGCTTGTGTGAGGCCCTTGATTCTCTGCCCGGCACCGCAAATAATGACAATAATAAAACATCAGACCCCAGGCTGATTCAGACAAACAAAAGCAGTACAGGCTTACTGGAGCAATGAATGTCAACAATTCAAAAGTGTATACCTGGGTCCCCTTTAATCAAGCAGGGACAGACTCCAAAGCCCCCAGCGGATGCCCGAGACTCGGATATTACCAGGAAATTTCATCACGATACTCAGAAGAGTGTGTACCTCAAAACTTATGAATTGCTTATTTCTGAAATTTTCCATTTAATATTTTTGCAATATGGTTGACCACAGGTAATTGTACTTGAAAAAGGCGAAGCTAAGGAGGGGACACTGTAGTTAAAGGCGAGGATCACCTTGCCCCTTCCAATAAATATTTGTTGAATGAATGAACAAATGTCACTCCTATAAATAGTTGATGAAAGACTGTTTGAATCTAAAGGAAGAGACTTGGCTCAAGGTGACCACTACCCCCTCCCCCCAGGGCAGGCCAGCTGGTTTCCCTGAGCAGCTGGGCCCTGGGCCAAAGTTTTCTTTCTTTCTGGGATGGGCTCCTTATCTGGGAGTCCTTTTCCCTGGGAACCTTGGAGAATGACTCATGGGATTTTTCTCGGACAGGAGTCCCCTAGAGACCAGAGGTCACCTCCAGCTCCTGAAAGAGCTGTGCTCTGGGTAGACTTCCCAGGAGCTGAGGGCAGGGGAGAGGCCTCCTGAGTGGCCCAGGTATCACTGTGGAGAGTCTGCTGGCCTGGGGAGGGGTCTGGGGGTCACCCTACCAGGAACCTGTCATCTCTGAAGTGGGGGAGGCCCCCCTGCAGGACACCTGGCCAGCTCTGTCTTTTTGTCCAGCTGGGGACAGCACTGGACAGCCAGGCGTGTCACCGCAGGCAGGGTCTCACTCAGCCCTGGAGGGTGTGTCTGGGGCACCACCGTGGTGTGGATCACACGTCCCTGTCAATGGGGGCCTAGGCACAGACCTCCGTCTCACTTTCCTTTTTTTCTTGATTTTGGTTGGTTTGGTTTTGCTTGTTTCTTTCCTCCTCTCCTCCTCCTCTTCCTCCTCTCTCTCTCTCTCTCTCTCTCTCTCTCTCTCTCTCTCTCTCTCTCTCTCTCTCTCTCTCATTGTATTTTCCCCAGGTTGCTTAGTGGTGGTTTCAGCATGCCTTTATCGTTTTCAGGGTCACTTGATGCATGACAATGATCTTCTGAACCCTGCTTGCCAACCCAGCTAATTTCTTTTGGCAAGGGACTGAATGATGACCTTCAGATTTCATTTGAAAAGCAAGATAATTTCAAATTGTTGGGTGTGTGTGGAGGGGGAAGTCCTGGGTTTGATCCCAGCACCTTGGAGGGAGAGCGAGGGCAGGTGGTATCCAAAATCCACCCTGGAGCAGATGCTGGGCTCCTGCCCTTTCCTGACACCTTCTAAGCCACAGGTCTGGGCTGGGGCCAGGCCTCTGTGAGCCAGGGTCCCAGGGGATTTTGTCAGCTGGGGAATCTGAGAATCACTGGTTTCAGGCAGACATTCCCATCCTCTTGCACCTGGACAGCCGTCCTTCTTTGCCAGGTCTCAGTTTCCTCGTCTGGAAAATGGTGATAGTATTCCCCACCTCAGAGGTTCAAAGCATGGGTTAAAAATGGGTCTCAGCTGAGGGTGACTGGGCTCCCCAGGGGACATTTGTCAAAGTCTGGTTTTCGCAGCTTGGGGAACGATGTTACTGGCATCCAGTGAGTGGCGGTCAGGGAGGCTGCTGAGCCCCCTAGGTGCACAGGTGCCTCTAGAAGTCAAGGCCGAAGGTCAGCGCGCAGAGGTGGAGAACTCTGGGTTCTCTGTGTTAGGGTGTCCTCAGCGCTCAGTGGAGAGCAGGCCAAGGAGCGTTTTCTACGACCCAGCGCACACCTGAGCTGTCCACTGCGGGGACCTGCCCAGGCGGGGCGGAGAGTCCAGCGCTGAACGGAAAGAAGGTCTGAGAGCGCCACTGTGGTGCCGCAGAGGGCAGCAGAGCAGGACGGCAGAGGCTCTGCAGATGACCTGCTGGGAGTGCCCAACTCCACACTGCACCTGGAAGTGACCTCGAGGTCCTGACAGAGACCGTGGGTGCAGGCGGCCAGTGAGAGAGAGAAAGAAACGGTCAGTGTGGAGGCGCCCCTGGAGGCTGAGGCAGGAGGATTGAGGAAGGAGGATGGTGAGTTCAAACCCAGCCTCAGCAACTCTGTGAGGCCCTAAGCAACTTCCTGTTTCAGATATATATATAAAGGGCTGGGGACGTGGCTCAGTGGTTAAGTGCCCCTGGATTCAATCTCCAGTTAAAAAAAAAATTAGTAAGAAATATCCAAAAACTGGCCCAAATAGTGCAGGCTGCGTGAAAGCCAGGATGTGTCAGAATGTTGCTGTTATTGGGGTCTAAGAATCACCCCCAGTTTTCAAGGGAACAGTTTTCTCTTTTTCTTTTGTGTGTGTGTGTGTGTGTGTGGTGCTGTGCTGGGGATTGAACCAAGTACCTTATGCATTTGAGGCAGGCACCCTACCAACCGAGCTACATCCCCTGGCCAAGGGAGCAGGTTCAACAGGGAAAACTCTCCAGACGTTGTGTAGACAAGTCCAGCCGTTCCTGGGACCGCCTGGGAGCCGCGGGGCACTCTAAGGACACTTCACAGGGTGTCTTGTTTTCATTTTTGCAGCGGCCTCAGCATCCCAGAGAAACACTGTCCCTGAGCTGTGTCCAGCCCCTTAGCCTCGAGTTTCTTGGGGTCCCATTGTCCCCTGTCCTCTGCCCTCTGCTGAACACAGGCATCTGGAAGGAGCCCATGCTCTCAGCTGAAGATCAGGCGCGAAGGATTTGGAGGGGTCTATCCCCAGGGCTCACGCATTGAAGGCTTGGTCCTCAGTGTGCCAGTGTTGAGCCGATAGGACCTGTGAGAGGTGAGTCCTAGCGGAGGTGACTGAGTCACTGGGTACTCAGCCCTTAGAAATAATCAACACAGTTCTCCTGGGACCTTGGTTAGTTTTTGCAAGGGGATTGCTCTAAAAGAACAAGCCTGGCCAATGAGGTGGAAACAAAAGTGATAAGCACAGCTTCCCTGTTATTTCCTTAAAGCACGGAGCATGCCCTATTCCCTCTGCACACTGGAATGTGGACGGGATGGTGGGAGCTAGAGCAGCCATCTTGTATCAAACTGGCAGTCATGTGTTAAGGAGAGCAGAGCCACCAGGGGGAAGGAGCCACCTTAGCCCTGGATTGCTCAACTCAGACCATTATGCAAGACAGAAATAAACTCCTTTTTTTTTTTTTTTTTTTGTGAATGTTTTCGGAGCATCCATTTTATATAAGATTTGAGAGAAACAGAAATTTACTAAGAACCATCTTTGCTATCCCAGGAACATGGGGTAAAGTAGAGAGAAGAGCAGGGCAGGGGAAAGAGTCCCAGGGAAAACACCCTCTGCCGTCTCCTCCAGGTGGGCAGCGGGGCCTCATCTCCAGGGGGCTCTGGATGCCCTGGGGACTAGACCTGAGGCAGAGTCCACAGCGGGCTGCGTAACCGCCCCGCAGCTCTTCCACACAGGTGAGGTCTCTCCTGAGGACACAGACAAGCTGGGGGCAGGCCTCCATCGTCCCAAGGTGCACAGAGTTGTCTGATCATCTTTGTTTTGTCTCCTGTCTGCACAATGGAAACAAAGACACCCAGTTCCCAGCATGTCCTCCACCGTGACCTGGCTACACCTGGCTCTGCCTCCGCTCCGCCCCACCACGGGGCCACATCCCTCTAAGCTCCTTTATGTCCAACCCCTGTCCCTGCTCTTCCCTCTGCCTCGCGGGCAGGTCCCCTGTCCTGCCAGGGCTGGGTGCTCTTCCTCAGTTCTTTGGGACAGCACAGTTGGATCCTGTTTTCCTTCTGTCCCTCCTAGTCTCTTTCTCTTTCTCTCTCCCCTTCTTTCTTTTTTGTAGTTGTAGATGGACAGCAAGCCTTTATTTTATTTATTTGTACGTGGTGCTGAGGAACAGACCCAGGCCTCATGCATGCTGGGCAAGCGCTCTACCACTGAGCCCCAGCCCACCCTCTTTCTTTCTTTCTTTCTTTTATTCTTTCCTCTTCTCTCTCTCTCTCTCTCTCTATCTCTCTCTCTCTCTCTCTCTCTCTCCTGCTGAGGTCCTTCTCTTACACCTTGATTCCATCGTGTTCACTCCTCAAAACACCATACCTGGGTCAGGCCCATACTTGGGCCACCCACCTCCTCGGTGTCTGTTAAGATGTGGCTGCAGCAGACACAGACATTCAGGCGACTGATTAAGTATATTTAAGACCTTAGTCCAATACCCCATCAAGTCCATCAGTAGTCTCCCTGCGCCCCCAAATACCTCTGGCCCATCTTTGGAACAGTCTCCAGAGGATTTTTCTAAGACATCTAGTCGGTAGGAGTTCCACTCATCTTGAACTTGACTTGAGTCTGACTCCTGTGTAAGGTCTTCCTACTTCCTGAGTAAGGCCCGAAGGTCCGCCAGATCCCGGCGGAACGCACAGGGCCCTTCAAGAGCATTCGGGAAGCATGACACGTTGGCCACTCAGCGAACTGGATGGAACTGAAGGGAGCCTGCAGGAGACCAAAGGGCAACATGTCCTGCTTCAAACTCGTTGAGGAGCTGAGTCTCCTGAAACTGGTGGGAGAAGAAAGGAAAGAAGGAAGTGGGTGTTAATTGAATGGTGCTACCTGTCACTTACCGTCTCAGGATTTATCTCGCTCAATCTGTTCTTTAGCCTCCAGGCTGAAGTCCTCGCTCTCGAGTGTCACAAATGAGAAAGATTCGCTCTCTCCTTGGTTTGAATGCCCTTTGTGGTGGGCACAGGAGGTGCTGAGTAAACATATAGTGTGGACACCCAAGCTTGCAGAGTTCAGGGCCAGGTCTACAGTGACAGGAAATAAAAGTAAGAGAATGGATTTGAATTTAGCATCATTTCCCCTCAGTCCTGCACGGATTCCACAGGCTGAGAAGCTCAGCCTGCCTCCTGTCATGGTCTAGATCTTCAATGTCCCCCAGAAGCTCAGGTGTGGGAGACTTGGACCCTCTGCAGCAGGGTTCAGAGGTGGGGCCTTTGTCAGGAGGCTGGATCCTGAGGGCTGTGCTCTCATAAACGGATTACTGTCTGGATGGAGTCATAGCTTAATCAGCCATTGGGAGGTGGTGCAGACATCAGGAGGTGGGGCTCACCGCGAGGAAGGAGGTCTTTGGGGACATGTTTTTGAAGGGTATATTTTGTCCCTGGTACCCCTCCCTCCCTTTCCGCTTCTTGACCACCATAAAGTGAGCTGCTTTCTCTCCCCACACACTCCTCACCCTGATGTTCTGCCCTGCCAGTGACCAAAATCAGTGGAGTCAAGAGACCACTCGCTGAAACCTCTAAAATCATGAGTCAAATCTTTCTTCCTCTTCAGTTGTTTTTCTCAGATATTTTGTCATGGTAACAGAAACCTGACTAAAACAGAAAGCTGGTATCAAGAAATGGGGTCATCACTCTGATTATATCTGAAGGTGTGGTTTAGAAGCCTTTAGAACTGGTTTGTAGAAAGAATTTGGGAGAGTTTGGAGAAGCAGACTAGGACACTGAAAGTGGGCTTGAGAGGTGACTCTGGTGGTACCCCAAAAGACCAGAATGCTGACTGAACTGTGAGAGTACAGACTGTGCTGATGAGGGTTCTGATAGAAATGAGGGTTCTGTTCAGAACTGGGCTAGAGGCCATTCATGTGGCAGTATGGGAAAGAACTTGTCCATAGTTTGTCCATGCCCTGAGACTTTGTGTGAGACGGAGTGTGAAGAATAATCAATCTGTCAGAGGAAAGGCAATGCAGAATTCAGTGTCTGGTGTGGATATTGATGGATTTTTTTCCCACCAGGTTTTCAGTGAGGATAAGGAGCAAAAAGCAGAGCAGAAAGATTTTAAATGCTTGCAAGTTTGATTAGAAAAGTAGAAAATATGAAGTCAGGACTAAGGAGGACATGTCATACCTAGTGTCCAGGGAAGCTGGAAAGGGCAGTCTCTTTACCGTGGCCATGTGCCCAGTTAAACTTGAGGTTTCTATGACTCACAAAATAGAGGAAATGAGTTGGGGGAAAGGGGTGGCTGCAGATCACACCACAGTCAGCTGCTCTTTATCATCCAGCTCCAGCTACCAGCTACTTGACATGTGTCCATTTAACTCCGTCACATTCACGGCAGATGGGAGTCATTTTCTGCATCCTCCAGATGAAGAGACAGAGCCTGGAAAGGCCAGGGACGAGCCTTACATTATAGGTGAGAGTGGCCAAGCCACGTTCGGCCCAGTCTGTGCCCCCACAGCCTCTGTGTGGCTGAAAGACTCAGAAGTCCAGGGGCAGCCAGCGGGCTCCCCAGACCAACGACTGATTGGCCCACCCAGCCTCAGGGCCTTCTTCTGGTGACAGCGGCCAGTTGTCCTTTGGAGATGTAGCGAGTGCTGTCGGTGCCCTGGCTGTCACTTGCCCGCTGGTCCACCTTCAAGGTCTTGTCTGAGGACTTTCTTCCAAGGGACGTCCCTGACAGCAGCTCTCCGACAATGAAGAAAATTCTTCAGCAACCTCAACCCTGGCTGCCAGCACCTCTGGGGCCACCGCTCCCGTCATCTCTAGTGGTGACACACTGATAAGGCATCCTGTGTCACCGCCTTCCCCGCTGTCTCCTTTACTCCTCCCCTAATGGTGCTTTCTGGGACCCCCTCCAAGTGACCCACCGCAGGGAGTCTTTGTCTCAGGGCCTGCTTCTGGGGGTCCCGGACCAAGGGATGGGACCACCTGCTCGGCTCCCTGGTCGACCTCCAGATGGGCCCATGATTCCCACCTGACTAAGCCACCACCAGCCTCCTTCAGCTAGGTGACAGGTCAGGGATGGCTTGTGACCCCAAACCAGGCCAGGGACAGCTCTTCCCGGATTTCTCCCGGAGCAGTTGAGGAGGAGCCACCCTCGCTGCTGGGCTCCTGAACTGTTGGCCTTGGGCACGGGTCTCGGAGAGTGCAGCCATATCAGAGGACAGCTGTCCTGGGAGGAAGGAGAGAAGCCAGGTCCCACCCTCCCGGCTGCAGTGCACCAATAAAGGTCAATGACATTTGGGAGGCTCAGCGGCTCTCCTGCTCTCCGTGGGCAGGACGGCCCATGGTTTTCCCTGGCTGCCTTCCCTGCCTGGCCTCTGTGGCCGTTAGAGTTTGCAATCTCTGAGGTTGGCTGGGAGGCAGTTCTTGCCTGAGTTTCCAGTTACTTTGGTAACCATGAGTCAAGGACAGCTATGGGAAGAGTGGTGGCCAATAGCCTGATTGAGAAATCAACCGCCTTCCATTTTCTCAACTCCAGGTCATTGGGAAAAAATGAGAAGTATTTCCCTACCGTTTGCCAAGAAGGTAGTGGGGCCTGTGATGGAAAGATCGGGCTTCCTTTGCCTCCCAGGCAGAATCAACAGGCCATCCTTTCCCGAGGCCTGGGCCAGAATCTCAGAATCTACTGGGCACGGCACCTGACACAGGGCCTCAGAGGATCTTGTTTCAAAGGTCTGAGTCTTACACCCCAGCCCAGATGACTTAGTCATACTCTTTGGGGACAGGACTCAAGAATTGGCCTTTCAAACAAAGCCTCTCAGCTTCTCTGAAAGTTGAAAAACTTACAATTCTTTTACTCCTGAACAGTAGAAGGCTCATCTGAAATTGGCTCATATGAAAAAAAGCAATTTGTTGGCTCAAGTATCTGAAGAGTCCTGGCTTCAGGCCTGGCTGGCTTTAGGAGGTGCCCGGACAGACACAGCATCTGCCATCTCTTGGTGTCCTGCTTCAGCCCCAGCTACCAGCAAGATGCAACCACAGCTGCAGGCCACATCCTGGCAGGGGAGAGTCTGGTGGGGTACAGGGTCATTTCCTGGGAACTCCGCTGAATCGCCACCATTCCCTGCGATCAGGTTGACCCGGTCACGGCCCATCTCTCTTTCACTCGCGCAAGGAAGGTGGCCCCCTAATTGTCCCGAGCAAGGAGTGGGAGAACCCCACCTGAACGGGAGGGACTGGAAGAATAGCGGGTGCTGAGGCCGACGTGGGGGTGCTGGGCACAGTATCCTGTGTGGAACCCCTGGTCTAAGCCGGGATCTTACCCTCCTATTTGGAGGCTCGGAGATTCAGGGCCTCCTTGTAGGAAGCATGAAAGAAAAGTGACCACAACACTCGGAGCAACCAAAAGATCTTTATTGCAGCAGTGCAACAAAGAGAAAAGACAGAAGGAAAGAAGGAGAGAGAGAGAAAGAGAGAGAGAGAGAGAGAGAGAAGAGAAGAGAAGAGAAGAGAAGAGAAGAGAAGAGAAGAGATGAGATGAAGAGGGAGAGAGCAAGAGAGAGGGGGGCCTGGCAGGAGGGAGTTTTTATAGCCCAAATCTAATGGGGCCTCTGGGTCTGCAAGCTGCCTTGTTGGCCCGGGGGGGGGGGGGGGGGGGGGGGGTTAAGTGTTCAGCCTTGAGCAGGGTTGAATGTTTAGACTTCAGGCAAACAGGTGATAAAGGACCAGATAGAGGGGGGTCTGAGTGCGTGGGCTATCTTGCAGCCAACATCTGTTCAGCCTGCCCTGCAGACAACACAGTTCAGCCTGCTCTGCACCCAACAAAGCACACCCTGGGGATCCCTTCACCCTCTCGCTCCTTGCCAACAGGACCTAATTTTGTTGAGACAAAGAGCAACATGGCAGTCCCAGGAGATGATTCTACTTGGTCTGACCCTTGGCCTGAGACTTGGGGGAAGCACAGGCCCCCATCCTGGCCAGGGAGGATCAGGAAGTCTGCTGGGGCCTGCTGGGAAGGATTTCCCTCCATGTAAACCCAGAAAGGAGCTGTGGTGCCCAGAGGGAGTTGGGAATTCATCTGCAGCCTAGGAATGTGGAGCACTTTGGGGAAAATGTTCCTGTTTTTGCAGTATCAGATTTGGCCATCACTTTGGACCTATGGCCTGTCATCGCTGGCTGCTGCCCGTACTCAACCACCACCAACACTTGAGGCAAAGGGGACCCGTGCCGTCTCCAGCTCTTCTATTATTTAGAGTGGAGGTATCATTTTTAAGGGACAAAAAATTTGCTTTCACATACATTCTTGTACATGTGGGTGCCTCTGGGAGTCCCAGTGGCCAGGGTTCACCTTGGCCAAGTCATCGTTCCTTGCACACCAAGCTGAAGAACCTACAAGGCCCAGGTTCAGGGTTCCAGCCCTCTGGAAGAGCCACATCTCAAAGGAGTGGGGCTTTACCAGGTTCAATGCTGGTGAGTTTGAAGACACTGTGGCTGAAAAGTGGCTCCCCCCAAGGCTACACAGCCAGACACATCTCCAGTCATGGGCTCCTGAACAAGTGGCAGATGCTGCTGTGTGTCCCCTCCTTAATCAGGCTCAAAATAAATTCTACATCCTACCTGCCTCAAAAAAAAATTTTTTTAAGACATTTGGAGAGAGACAGCGGGAGGGAAGGTGTTGATCTCAACTCCTTCTCTCTCTCACACAATCTTGCAGCCCTTGGACATGGGAACTGGAGTGGTCACTGCCTGCAGCCCAAAGCACCCTCCTAGATCCACCTGCAGGCAGGGAGGACAGACCGACAGAAGCTGCCAGGCTCCCGGAGGCCCTCTGGCTCCAGAGCTGGGCAGCCCCTCCCACCCCACCTTCTGAAGGTCGCCAAGAGGGCTGCCCTGGAGGAGCCTTAGTAATGCATTCAGACCCTGCCACTCCGCTGAGCTCTGCAAACTTCCTTTTAAGTCTGCGACCTCACGAGCATTCACAACCTTGAGGGAGGAGTGGGCGGGCCCAGGACACTGTCAGATTTTATTTGTTAAGAATTTAGAAAAAAAAAAAAAAAGAATTTAGAGCCCGACCCCACAGTATGTAGATCGTAGCCAACTTTTTCTTGTATCAGACGCTGTGTCTCTGATTTGATATCAAGCTCCTTGATCCATTTTGAGTTAACTTTTGTGCATGGAGAGAGGAGGGGATTCAGTTTCATTTTGTTGCATATGGATTTCCAGTTTTCCCAGCACCATTTGTTGAAGATGCTATCCTTCCTCCATTGCATGCTTTTAGCCCCTTTATCAAATAAAGATAGTTGTAGTTTTGTGGATTGGTTTCTGTGTCCTCTATTCTGTACCATTGGTCCACCCGCCTGTTTTGGTACCAGTACCATGCTGTTTTTGTCACTATTGCTCTGTAATATAGTTTGAAATCTGGTATCGCTATACCACCTGATTCACACTTCCTGCTTAGAGTTGTTTTTGCGATTCTGGGTCTTTTATTTTTCCATATGAATTTCATGATTGCTTTATCTATTTCTACAAGAAATGCCGTTGGGATTTTGATTGGCATTGCATTAAACCTATAGAGAACTTTTGGTAATATCACCATTTTGATGATGTTAGTTCTGCCTATCCATGAACAGGGTATATTTTTCCATCTTCTAAGATCTTCTTCTATTTCTCTCTTTAGGGTTCTGTAGTTTTCATTGTATAAGTCTTTCACCTCTTTTGTTAGGTTGATTCCCAAGTATTTTATTTATTTTATTTTTTTTGAGGATATTGTGAATGGAGTGGTTGTCCTCATTTCCATTTCAGAGGATTTGTTGCTGATATACAGGAATGCCTTTGATTTATGCGTGTTGATTTTATATCCTGCCACTTTGCTGAATTCATTTATTAGCTCTAATAGTTTCTTTGTAGACCCTTTTGGGTCTGCTAGGTATAGAATCATGTCATCTGCAATAAGATTGGAAGCCATTCTGAAGTCAAACAACAAGTGCTGGCGAGGATGTGGGGAAAAGGGTACACTTGTACATTGCTGGTGGGACTGCAAATTGGTGCAGCCAATTTGGAAAGCAGTATGGAGATTTCTTGGAAAGCTGGGAATGGAACCACCATCTGACCCAGCTATTCCCCTTCTTGGTCTATTCCCTAAAGACCTAAAAAGAGCATGCTACAGGGACACTGCTACATTGATGTTCATAGCAGCACAATTCACAATAGCAAGACTGTGGAACCAACCTAGATGCCCTTCAATAGACGAATGGATAAAAAAAAATGTGGCATTTATACACAATGGAGTATTACTCTGCATTAAAAAATGACAAAATCATAGAATTTGCAGGGAAATAGATGGCATTAGAGCAGATTATGCTAAGTGAAGCTAGCCAATCCCTAAAAAACAAATGCCAAATGTTTTCTTTGATATAAGGAGAGTAACTAAGAATAGAGCTGGGAGGAAGAGTATGAGAAGAAGATTAACATTAAACAGGGGTGAGAGGTGGGAGGGAAAAGGAAAGAGAAGGGAAATTGCATGGAAATGGAAGGAGACCCTCATGGTTATACAAAATTACATACAAGAGGAAGTGAGGGGAAAGGGGAAAAAAAACAAGAGGGAGAAATGAATTACAGTAGATAGGGTAGAGAGAGAAGATGGGAGGGGAGGGGATGGGGGATAGTAGAGAATAGGAAAGGCAGCAGAATACAACAGACACTAGTATAGCAGTATGTAAAACAGTGGATGTGTAACCAATATGATGCTGCAATCTGTATACGGGGTAAAAATGGGAGTTCATAACCCACTTGAATCAAAGTGTGAAATATGATATGTCAAGAACTATGTAATGTTTTGAACAACCAACAATAAAAATTAAAGGAAAAAAATAAATAAAATAAACTTAAAGAAAGGAAAAAAAAAAGAACACTACTTACCCACATTAAAAAAAAAGAATTTAAACTTACAGAAAAGTTGCATGAAGGAAAACAGGACAAAGATTGCTGAACTGGCCTTGACCTGGATTCACCTATTATAAATATCTCACTCCACGTTCTTTACCATGGCACCTCCACTAGTGTGCATATACATAATTTCCAGATTTTCTTTTTGCTGGGCTGGGGATCAAACTGAGGGTCTCATGCATGCCAGGCAAGCACTCTACCACTGAGCCCGGCCCACAGCCCATGAGCTAATCATATTAAACCTTGGTGAGGGGGTTATGTGATTTATTATTCTATCCCCACTTCTTTTAAAACTGGGGATTGAACCCAGGGGTATGTAACCACTAAGCTGTACCCACAGCCCCTTCTTAAATTTTATTTTGAGACAGGGTCTCACTAAGTGACCCAGGCTGACCTAGAACTTGCAGTCCTCCTCCTCAGGCTCCTGAGTAGATGGGATTAAAGGCAAGGACCGAGCCCAGCTATATTTTGACCAATTTGAGGGTAAGTTTTATATCTCGTAGCCACTAATACTTCAATGTCTATTTGCTAAAAATGGGGATATTGGGGAACATCACCCAGTGCAGCTACAACACTGGACCTTTAACATTGATAAAATTCCTCTCTCCACCCTTCCGTTTGTGTTTCAGTTTTGTGAATGGATCTGGTAATGGCCTAGTTTTTTTCCACCTCCAGCACAGGATCCAGATTGGGGTCAGGGTGCATTTAGATGTCACGTCTCATTAGTCTCCTTTAGCCTGAATCATTTCACAACCTTTCACTTCCTTTTATGACACGGCCTTTTTTTTTTTTTTTTTTTTGCAGTGGGGGCTGCACACAGGGGAGCTTGACCACAGAGCCACATCCCCAGCCCTTTTTATCTTATTTATTTTTGAGACAGGGTCTCACTAATGCTGAGAGCCATAGCTAAGTTGCTTAGGATCTTGCCAAGTTGCTGAGGCTGGACTCCAACTTGTGATCCTCCTGCCTCAGCCTTCTGAGTCACTGGGATTGCAGGCATGTGCCACTGCACCCAACGATGCCGTCATTTTTGAAGACTACCTTCTCTCCACTCCATCCTTTTAAAGAATATTCTTCCTTTGGGTTTGTCTGATGTTTCCCCATGATCAGTTTCAGAGTCTGCATTCTCTGCCTGGCTCCTAATCTTGATTGTCAGAAACCCTGACTGCACAATCCTGAGAGTCTCAGCTTCCTTGTCTCTAACAACAGCAACAACCAAAGGGCGGGATTAAATGATGATTAAACCCCTCCCGGGATTTTACTGTTTGTTTTCTGTTTCATTTCTTCTTCTTCTTTTTAAAACGTCCCTTCACATCTGTTGGGGTTTTGATTTTGCTTTTCAGATATGGGGATGGACCCAGGGCCTCGCACATGCAAGTGCTAGGCAAGTGCTCTACCTCTGAACTACTTCCCATCCTCTAAGTTCTTTCCTTTCAAATTTCATTTTGAGACAAGTGACAAAGTTTAGAATAAAAGTCAATAGCTTCTATTGATTTCAGATTCATTCATTTAGCATGTATTTCCCGTTCACCCATATTGACCTGGATTATCATTTTTTTTCTTTTTTTGCAATGCTACCACCAAGATACACATAAGACAGTATCTCCCTAAATTGCCAGGCTGACCTCAAATTTGTGATCCTCCTGCCTCAGCCTCCTATGTAGCTGGATTACAGGCACCAAGTGCAGCTTGCCAGGACTCTTTTTTTTTTTTTTAAAGAGAGAGTGATAGAGGAGAGAGAGAGAGAGAATTTTTAATATTTATTTTTTAGTTCTCGGCAGACACAACACCTTTGTTGGTATGTGGTGCTGAGGATCGAACCCGGGCCGCACACATGCCAGGCAAGCACGCTACCGCTTGAGCCACATCCCCAGCCCCCAGGACTCTTTTTTGATGGGCAGGGACAGAAACTCAACTCCTACTGACTTGAACTGCCAAAAAACCAAAACCAAGCAAAACAAGAAACAAAAGAGGTCTAAGGCTGGGCTATGTCCAGTGGTGTAGCTTTAGCCTTTGTGTCTCCCTTAGTCGGCCTTCCTCTCCGCTGGCTCCATTCTCCAGCAGGCTCTTCCCACATTGTAACAAGATGATTGCCAACAGCTCCAGGCTTCCGAAGCACCCGCTGGACAACAGAAGTCGGCTCCTTCTTCCCACTTGTTCCTGCAAAACTCCTGGGGCAGGCTCTCATTGGCCCAGGCCAGGTCATGTCCCCATGCCTAAACCAATCAGTGGGTAGGAGGGCAGAGTTCTTTGGCTGGAGTCCTGGATGGTGTCTCCACGCACAAAGCCAGGATTTGGTGTCTGCCTTTGAACGGTGAGTGTTTAGCAGGAAGGACTTGTTATAGGGACCAGACTGCCTCAAATTGTGGGAGCAGGAGGAAAGTGAAGGTTCAGAAGACGACTTAGAGGATCAGAGAAGCATCATCAGTCAAACTGAGAAACCAAGCACACCCAACAGCCGAAGTAAAACTGCAAAGGGGATTTGTTTTAGTCAACTTTTTTTGGGGGGTGAGGGGGAGTACCGAGGATTAAACTCAGGGGCACTTGACCACTGAGCCACATCCTCAGAGACAGGGTCTCGCTGAGTTGCTTGGTGCCTCACTGTTGCTGAGGCTGGCTTGGAACTTGCCATCCTCCCGTCTCGGCCTCCTGAGCTGCTGGGATGACAGGTGTGCAGCACTGCTCCGGGCTATTTTAGTCAACTTTTTTGTTGCTGTGACCAAAAGTCCTGATGAGAACAATGTAGAGGAGGAAACGTTGATTTTGGCTCCTGGTTTCGGAGGCCTCAGTCCATAGATGGCTGACTCCATTGCTCTGGGCCCACGGGAAGCAGAACACCACGGTGGACGGGTGGGGCAGAGGAAAACAGCTCAGGACCAGGCAGAAGAGAGCGGACAGCGAGGAAGCAGACAGAGCTCTGCTCACCAGGGACAAAATGTGAACCCAAAGGGGTGACCCCACCTCCTCCAGCAGCACCCTGCCTGCCCACAAGGGACCACCCAGTTGCTTCTCGTCAGTGGTTTAATGCTCTGATCTGGTTGAGCCTTTCATGGCCCAATCCTTTCACCTCCACATTTTCTGGATTGTCTCATGCAGGAGCACTTGGGGGACACCACATCTAAACCATCACAGCAGTTCCTGGAGAGGTCTATGGGAAGCAGTTGCCTCTGTGGGTCTAGAGCCAAGAATCTCTTTGGCCATGGGCCTAGCCAGCTTTTGGTCAGCAGGGCCAGCAGCTAGGAAAAAAGAGCCGGAAGCAGCAGAAAGGACAGCACACAATTGAAACCCACCAGTCATGGAAACAGAGAGGTGTTTTAACACAGGAAAGCGTGAGGCAGACAGGAGGCCGCAGGGGTCAGACCTTTCCAGGAATCCAGGAAGGCCTCCTGGAGGTGACAACACTTGAGTTGAGGCCTGAAGGGTGAGGAGAGAGCTCTGTGAAATGGGGGAAGAGGGATTAGTATTTCCAAAGGCCCAGAGGTGAGCCCCAAATCCAAGCCGATGTGGAGATGGGCTAAAAACAGCTGTAGAAGAATGAAGGTCAGTTCCAGTCAGTGTAGGTCCTCTGGGAAGCCAGTGCTCAGATGGCCAGCAGGGCACAAGGTTCCTGGGAGGTGGGAGGAGAGAGGTGGGTCTGCGAAACCTAACGGGGGAGGGAGCAGAACTGGGCAGCGGTGTCCCACTGCAACGCATGACTGCCACCGCTCCCCAACACGCGGGGGGACTTCACGTTAGAGAGCCCATGGACCGAGCTGGCTAGGTCCTTGCACCCCGCCCCCAGCTCCATCATTGCTGGGGGATTCTCAAGCACAGCTGGCCTAGCTGGGCGTGGTGACACAGGCCTGTAATCCCAGAGGTCAGCAACGAGAGGCAGGAGGATCACGAGTTCCAAGCCAGCCTCAGCAAAGGCGAGGCCCTGAGCAAGTCAGTGAGGCCCTGACTCTAAATAAAATAGAAAAAAGGGGTGGGGTGTGGCGCAGTGGTTAAGCACCCCTGGGTTCAATCCTTGGTACCAAAAAAGGAGAAGAAGAAGAAGAGGAGCTGGCCTAGACTTGACAGTGGTGACGGGTCCCACAGGAGTATGGCACTTTCCAGGACAACGGCAGGTTCTTTCTTGAAGGGCGGCCACAAAGTGACAAATGTGTGGTCTGGTTGTCCCCTGGGAAGTCCACTTGGAGGTGACAAATCCATTTCTACCCAGATCAACATCAAGCCCAACAGAAAGAGTCAGCAGAATAATTGAGCAATTAGGCTCCATTCAGAACTGGAATCTTATAACGCTCCCCCCCCCCCAGTACCATGAGGAATCGCCCAGGCACAACCAAGACAGAAGCCAGCCGGGAGTCCCTCACCACGAGGATGACATGAACGAGGGGAATGACAGCCAGGGTTTGTGGCGCTGTCCTTGTGGGCCGGGTGCTGTCACCGGCAGTTCACATCATGATCTCACTTAACCCCAGCTCTGCTGCCCGGGTGCGTCCCTTGGCCCTGCTCGCGAGGCCTGGGTTCACCTGCCTCGTGGGGCTGCACTAGGATCCTCTACGTGGATTTGTTCTGTGGATTCAGCAAGTTCACCCGCAAGGCGCCCAGCTCCAAGGAACCACGCAGTGAAGATCGGCTGTCATTTTTATTACAATCCCTCAATTCTGAAGCCCAAAAAAGACTATGAAAACCAACAGCTTCCACCAAGTCTGATGCTACGACTCATTCGAGGACAAATCCCGGGCTGCTCTGAGGCTACCTGGACTCTCGTGGAGCCCTAGTTTGAATAATCTCGAGTCACAGAAATGGTGATGGAACGCGGTAGGATACGTGGCTCATAAACCTCACCCCCCTCTGAAATCTAAACATGTCTAAATTTGGAAACAATGACTTCTGCCCAAAGATTATGGACTTGTGATCCCAATCCTCGTGACAACCCTGAGGCCAGCCCTACGAGATCTTTATTTTGTAGACAAGGAAACAGGCTCCTGACAAGGAAACAGTCCTGACATGAATCTTGTTTTTCTTTTGTCATGATGTAATTTGCCCAAAGCCACCAAACTAGGAGATGGATGACTGAGAACTTGAACTTGGGTGGGCTGACTCCATGGGTGTCTAGGTCCTTTCTCTTAGGGGATCGCCTGGTGCCCACATTCTGAGGACCAGGGAGGCCCCTGGAGCAGGAAAAGGCTTGGTGACTCCTATCCTGCCACCAATGAACTCTGTGTGACCTTGACACAGCCCTTCCTCCTCCCAGGACCTGTGCCTCCTGACTTGTAAAACAACTGACAACACTGTCTTTGAGGTCCCTTAGCTGCCGGTCACATTTTCTCTACAGCCTTTGAAGAGGAGTCCGCCTGTCGCATTGAAAGTAGGCATTCAGGCCCTTGGGGAGGCGCCGTGGCGCCAGGTCCCATCCTGGAAATCCTTTGAAATGTCAGGCTGGGCTGGGGGAGTCGATGGGATGGGGGGGTAGGAGCAGGCAGAAAGAATTCTGAATGTCCCTTGATTCTGAGATGCAAGTGCCATGTCATTGTCTCCACCCCTTGGTGAGTGAACCTGCCAAGGACACTACCTTCTCACTTTCCCGGGTTTCTGCGGCTATTTCAGCAAGAGCCAGTCTTGCCAGATTGAATGAATTTCTTTCACACACTTAAAAGAAATGTAAAACCCAATCGTTCCACTGTCTTTTGAAGTTTTATTACCTAGTTTTGAAATGGCGAAAACTGGCCCAAGATAAACAAAATTCAAGGACAATAAAAATATGTAGGAAAAATAAGTTGGTCCCTCTCGGGGACTGATGTCCCCCTCCTCAGAGGCATGCCCAGCTGTACATCTCCTTCCCCGAACACTTTTGGGGTCTGTGAGTGCTGTTGGGATGCTCTGGGCAGCAGGCACAGAGCCACACGTGACCTCTACGCGCATGATTTCCTCATAAGTACTTGGGCTGTCAAGGAGTCCCCATGGATGCACTCAGGGGCATGTAAATCCAGAGAACCAGATTCTGTCCTTCCTTTGCTCTGGCCATCGTAGCAGTGAGACTTGTGAATCCTGACACTGGGTGAGTGAGCACCATGTGCAGCAGGAGTGTCCTGCAAGTCACCTCTACACAGGACAATGAGCAATACCGTCACCAGGCGGAGAAGAGATCGTGAGGGACATGATCCCCTCCCACGGAACTTAACGAGATGGATTCCCCACTTCAGCTTCCCCTTAGGTGATGCTGCCCATGCCCCCCCCCCCCCCGTGCCACCTGACACCTGTCCTGGGAGTGCGGGGCAGTCGGGGACAGTGGTCTGCTTGCAGCTGCAGGACCTTACCTCTGCAGGGGGCTGGGGGAGCCTGTGACCCTGAGGACACTTAGCTAGGGCTTTGGCAACTCTCACCAGTTGAAGTCCTGGCGTAAGCTTGTTAGCTTCGTTTCTTTAGGGTTGATCTACTTCCACATTTGCAGGAAAGCTGGGCCAGCTGAGTGATCGGATGTGAAAAGTGAGCGAAAGAGAGAAATCCAAAGTGATTTGAATGTGGTTTTTCTTTCTTTTTTTTTTTTTTTTTTTTTTGGCTTAAGCAACCAGTTGTTTAGAAAATGAAAAAAAATCAGTTTGGGGGAGTCAGAAAGCAAAAGTTCAAATAAAAAAATTGAGGTTCCTATTAGACAGACAGCTTCTGGACAGGCAAGCCGGACACCTATCATCTCCTCTCTTGCTGGGAAGTCCATCACACATTTGTAGGTTGTTTTTGTACTTGTAGCCAAAAGCTTCCCAACAAATGCAGTATATGCATATGTGTGTGGGTGTGTGTGTGTGCGCGCGCGCATGTTACACACACATATACATGTAGATGCCTCTCCTTTTTTTTTTTTTTTAACAGTACTGGGGATTGAACCCAGGGGTGCTTTACCATGGAGTTACATCCCCAACCCTTTTTGAAAATTTTATTCTAATTTGTTACATATGAAAGCAAGATGCATTACAATTCATATTACACACATATAACACAATTTTTCATATTTCTGGTTGTACACAATGTAGAGTCACACCATTCGTGTCTTCATGCATGTACTTAGAGTATTGATGTCCACCTCGTTCCACTGTCTTTCCACCCCCATAAGCCCTTCTTTTCCCTCCCTCCCCTTTGCCCTATCTAGAGTTCGTCTAATCTACCCATGCTACCCATTCCAACCCCACTATGAATCAGCCTCCTTATTTTTTTTTAAAGAGAGAGTGAGAGAGGAGAGAGAGAGAGAGAGAGAGAGAGAGAGAGAGAGAGAGAGAGGGAATTTTTTTAAATATTTATTTTATAGTTCTCGGCGGACACAACATCTTTGTTGGTATGTGGTGCTGAGGATCGAACCCGGGCTGCACGCATGCCAGGCGAGCGTGCTACCGCTTGAGCCACATCCCCAGCCCTCAGCCTCCTTATATCAGAGAAAACATTCAGCATCTGTTTTTTTTTTTTTTTTTGGGGGGGGGATTGGCTTACTTAATGTAGCATTATATTCAACTCCATGCATTTACTTGAAAATGCCATGATTTTAATCTCTTTTAATGCAGAGTAATATTCCATTGTGAATATATACCACATTTTCTTTATCCATTCACCTCAAAAGAGCACCTAGGTTGGTTCCACAGTGTAGCTATTGTGAATTGTGCTGCTATAAACATGGATGTGGCTGTGTCCCTGTAGCATGCTGTTTTTAAGTCCTTTGGGTATAGACCTAGGAGTGGGATAGCTGAGTCACATGATGGTTCCATTCCCAGTTTTCCAAGGATTCTCCACACTGCTTTCCATATTGGCTGCACCAATTTGCAGTCCCACCAGCAATGTGTGAGTGTGCCTTTTCCCCCACATCCTCACCAACACTTATTGTTGTTTGTGTTTTTAATAGCTGCCATTCTGACTGGAATGAGATAAAATCTTAAAGTAGTTTTGATTTGCATTTCTCTAATTGCTAGAGATGTTGAACACTTTTTCATGTATTTGTTGACTGATTGTATATTACCTTCTGAGAAGTATCTGTTCAATTCCTTGGCCCATTGATTGGGTTATTTGTTTTTTTGGTGGTAAGATTTTTGAGTTCTTTATATATCCTAGAGGTTAGTGCTCTATCTGATGTGCGTGTGGTGAAAATTTGCTCTCATTCTGTAGGTTCTCTATTCACCTCATTGATTGTTTCTTTTGCAGAGAAGAAGCATTTTAGTTTGAATTCATCCCATTTATTGAGTCTTGATTTTAATTTTTGTGCTATATGAGTCTTATGTTGATGATTGGGCCTACTTTGAAGTCTCTGGTTTAATTCCTAGGTCCTTGATCCACTTTGAGTTTTGTGCATGGTGAGAGATAGGGGTTTAATCTCATTTTGTTGCATATGGATTTCCAGTTTTCCCAGCACCATTTATTGAAGAGGCTATCTTTTCTCCAATGCATGTTTTTGGCGCCTTTATCTAATATAAATGAAATTATGTGGGTTTGTCTCTGTGTCCTCCCCAACCCTTTCTAAAATTTTTATTTTGAAATGGGTTCTCCCTATGTTGCTCAGGCTGGCCTCGAAGTTGCCTCGGCCTCCTGAGTAGCTGGGTTTACAAGGCGTGTGCCATCGTGTCCAGCTCTACACGTCTGTCTATCTGTCTGTCTATCTAAATACGCCTGAGACTAGTCAACAGCCTGGCCTCTGGGGCAGAGAGGTGGCAGGAGGATGGGGGAGGGAGGGACAGTTGGGAGACTTACTTTTTCTGGGAATTTTTATTCTGCTTGAATAAAGAAGCAGCAGAGCCATCTGACCGGAAGCTGGCCTGGCTGGAAGGAGGCCCCCAGGGTCAGTCCTGTCCTCTGCCTCTGCTGGGTGACTGCTCTGTGTCTCACCGCGGCAGCACGCGCTCTCTCTCTCTCTCTCTCTCTCTCTCTCTCTCAATATTTTTTAGTTGTTGCTAGACCTTTATTGTATTTATTTGTATGTGGTGCTGAGGATCGAACCCAGGGCCTCACACATGCCAGGCAAGCGCTCTACCACTGAGCCACGACCCCATCCCCTGTGGCATCACTTTTGACTGAGCATCACTAAGTGCCTGAAAAGATTCCCGTGGCCAAGAAAACTGTGCACTCTTCATTCCCTCCACTATGGAAACCCCTATGTGGTTAAAGCTGCAAGTCCTGAATGGGGGCCGTGCGTAGTGGCGCACACCTGTAATCCCAGCCGCTTGGGAGCCTGAGGCAGGAGGATCACAAGTTCAAAGCCAACCTCAGCAACAGTGAGGTGCTAAGCAACTCAGTGAGACCCTGTCTCTAAATAAAATACAAAATAGGGCTGGGGAATGTGGCTCAGTAACTAAATGTCCAGAAGTTCAATCCCCAGTACAAAAAAAAAAAAAAAAGAAAATAGTAATAGTCCTGGGTGGTCCCCAGAGGACACATCTGCCCCACATCTGCTTTCTTTTGTAATACCAGATTCGTGGGACCCCAATAGACCTCCAGGAGCCGAATCCGATGCAATCACACAAGAGTCATTATTGCAAGCTCGAGCCTGGACTCACAACCGTTCCGACACAGCAGTCCTAGGGAGTGAGTCCTGGGCCTTTGTTCAGTGAGATTTTATAGGTTTTGGGGGGTACTCTATGCATCACAACAACATACAGCAAATCATTCCATACCGCAGGAAAATCAAACAACAACTCTTAACATTGATTAGCACATTCACTGGCGGGAACAAGTTGGGTGGGGTGATTGGTTAGTACAAGAAGGGGATTCCTTTGAACTGATGGGTTTAGGCCACGAGGGGAGTACGTGCTAAACTACATGGTTTCCCAACACGTTATCAACCACCATAAACTACTGGGGGGTCATCTGGCATCCCAGGTATTTCCCTGTCTCATGCTGATTGGTGGTTGCTAAGAGGTTGCTATGGGTCCTCACCTAGCCTAACTGAGTCAGGGACACCTGGCACTGGAGATCTCTCCTGTTATTTGCAGACAAACAACTCAGCAGGGTGGCTATCTGTCTAGAAAGGCTCTATGGATTTTTCCAAGGACAAGGATCACGCCCCCTTCCTTAGGACAGGCCTTGGGGTACAAGCTGCTGTTATTTATTTTCAAAAAAGGAGTCACATTAGTTTCTCACTTTCACTTAAGGACGAGAGCTGCTTAGGACTCCAGAGAGGTCTGGGTTCTAGCCCAGCTCCGTCGTCACGTCACTGATGGTAGTGCTGTGTGTCTTTGGGGAGGTTATTTACCCCTCTGTGTTTGGGTTTGCTCCTCTGCAGCAGCTGTCTTGCAGGACGGCTGGAAGTGTCAGCGCTGTCCTTCAGACTGGAACGTCTCCCCAAGGCCCAGGTGTTAAAGTCCTGGTCCCTGGCATGGTGAAGGTGTGGGTGACGGAAACTTTGTGAGCTCGACCCTCGAGGGAGGCCTCTGGTCCCTGGGGATGCCCTTGAAGGGGACTGCGGGCCCAGCTCTGCCCTCTTCTCCTGTTTTTCACTTCCCAGCCCTGAGGTGAGGGTTCTGCTCCAGCATCGGTCTCCATCATGATGCGCCGCCTCAACAGCTGAGCCCACCTATCATGGACTGAACCTCCAAAACTGTGACCAAAACAAACCTTTTCCCTTTATAAGCTGGTCATCCCAGTTATTTGTTGCAGTGACAGAAAGCTGACCAACACAGTCGGAGACTTGGCAGGTCTGAACTGTTGGGCTCTCTGCCTCCTGGCAATCCATCAATCAGTCTGCTCCCGTTGCTCCCACTCCCATGCCCCCTCCTCTCACTGGGCCTTCGCATACGCTGTTCCCTCTACCGGGAATGCTTTTCCCTCCCTCTCTTTGCCTAATTAATGACCACTTATCCATCAGGATCTCTAACACTTGACTGCAACCTTCATGAGGGCAGGCCTATTTTTGTTTCAACATATAATGCACCTGGCGCTCAGCACCACTGGCATTCAGTCATGTGGGAGGGAACGACTGCATCAGTAAATGAAGGAAGAGATCCGTTATTGCTAATCTGCTCAATCAATGTCCTGCAAAGGAAGATAGTAGATACCTATCTCCTATCACCATGGGGACTGAGGGCATGCATTTAAAGTGTGTGGGGTGGTGCACACCTGTGATCCCAGCTACGTGGGAGGCTGAGGCAAGAGGCAAGTTTTTGGCCAGCCTCAGCAACTTAGTGGGACGTTATTACTTATTATTATTTCCGACAGGTATCCAGGTGGCTTCCTGGTGGCTCCAGCTCCCAGCCCTGCTCAGATGGGAGGCCCCTGCAGGCCCTCCACACCTTCACCCTGGCAGCTGGTCCACTCACCCATCCCAGCAGCCTCAGTCACACTCCAGAGGAGAGGACTGTGCCCGTCCTGAGGAATCGAATTCTTAACACCTGCGGGTCTTCTGGGTGGACGTGGCTTGGGTCTCTGTGAACCAGCTCACCGGGCTACACAGCGTCCTGCACATACTGTGGTGTCTGCTCAGTTCCTGGGGATCCCTCTCTTTGAAGCGGGTGTGTGCAACTCCGAAAGCCAGGCTTCCTAGCCCAGGAGACTGCCCTCCCAACACAGGCGACTACACAAAGGGGGTACCTGAGCCAGCGGATCAGAGCGTCTCTCTTGAAAAATGGAATGATGACCTGATGCTTCTTGTGGGTTGTTGTTAAAGGAAATTCAGAGTGTGGGCAGGTGTGAGGTGGCCATGTGTGTGACATGGGCCTGAGGAAGGAGGGAGAGCACAGAGAAGCAGAGACAGGGAACCTGTGGGCAGGGACAAAGAGACTAGGGTACTTGACTTTTTAGGTGTAGATCTAGAAATGCGTGAGGCACTTCTGGCCTTCACGTTTGATGTGGTGCCAGCAGCAATCCCAAAATCCAGCTGGGTGGTATGGTGGACACCTACCGACTCTGCCTTTCTGGTCTCCCAGAAACTGCACCCGAGGCTCCCTGGAGAGTCCCCCCTCTCCGAGCTCCTCCAGGACGCTCTAGCGGAGCCACTACCCAGTCGGCCTGGCTCCAGGCGGCCGATCGCAGCCTTTGAATGCCCGAGGCTGCGGGGATTGGTTCCGAGATGGATACCCGCTCAGTCCGAGCCAATGAGACTGGTCCGGCCTCGTTGAAGCCCGAGTGTCTGGTCCTGCAGAGGCTCCGGGTGGTCTTGTCCCCAGGAGGGGGACTCACTGCGGAGCTGGGGAGTGGCTGGAGGTGGAGGGAAGGTCCCTGAGCTGGCACCGCGCCTGGTGTTTCCCACTACGCGGGCCCATCCTCCCGTTTTGCCTAAAGGGATTTCAGTGGGTTTCCTGCGCCGCGGGAGCTCCCGACCCTCGGGGCGGGCACCCTGCTTCCAGGAGGGCGCGTCGGGCGGGTTCTGACCCCAAGAGCCCGGACCAGGACCTGGAGCCCGCCCACGTGCCCTCCCGGTGATCCCGTAGGTTCCCGGTTGGGGGCTTTGGATCATTCTTCGGACTCTCTTTTGAGACTCTGGGAAAAAGGAAGTGCGAACCCCCGCGCGTCTGGTCCAGGGTTGCGGTTGTCATGGTCCCAACCGAGTGGGGAGGCTGTGGGTCCACTCGGTCCAGGGATGCAGCGCCAGGGCTGCACGGACCAGGAGGCCGACGCCCACGGTGTCCCTGGTCCGGATACCCAGTGGCGAATGCCGATGTGGAGGACTTGAGAGCCTGGCCTTTACCACCACCTGCGCTGCCGGCAACGCGGCGCCCCGGCCCCGCCTGCCAGCGTCGGACCAGAAGTCCCCAAGTCTGCGCTCTTTGCTCTTTGGCCTGCACATTCCGCGTCCAGGTGTTCATCTTGAGAAACAATCAAGCTGGGCGCGGGGGCTTGTGCTGTAACACTAATCACTCAGCAAGCTGAAAGGTCACAATAAAAATTTCTATCAAAATACAGTTTTAAAAAGGGGCTGGGGTATTCCGAAGTAGAGGCCTTGCCTGGTATGTGGGAGACTTGGGTTCACTCTCTGGTATCCCCCCCAAAAAAAAAACAAAAAAAAAAGAGGGCTGGAGTTGTGGAGCTGTGGCCCAGGGTAGAGCCCTTGCCTTGCACGTGTGAGGCTCTGAGTTCCATCCTAGCACCACATAAAAACAATAAAGGCATTGAATCAACCTACAACTAAAATAAATAAATAAATAAGAAGGAAGGAAGGAAGAGAGAAAGAAGGAATGAGACAAAGGATAGTTGTCGTTGAGGACATGGGCTTCATAGCACAGGAGTGACCTGGAACCATTCTAAATGTCCTTGAATGGAAATTTAAATAAAACATGATAAGACAGATCACGCTGGGGAAACCTGTAAATAGGTTTATGATTAAGGTCATAGGCTCTGGAACCAGATTATCTGGGCTCAAACCCTTGCTCTCTGCCCTCCTCTAGCTGGAAGATGGATGATGTTGGTCAACTTATTTGACACCTATGAGCTATACTTTCCTTTTTTGTAGAATGACGGTTCCCAGGAAGATTAAGGGTTAAAACATTCTTTATCACCTGAGTGGTTGGTAAGGGTGGGCTCCTGAACTATGTTCTCTGGGTGGGAGTCCCAGCCCTGCTGTCCAGTTAACTTTTCTGTGCCTCATCTTCCTCATCTGTAAAACGGCATAATAGTGTAATGCTTGTATATATGTATTTTTTTTGTACTAGAGATTGAACTCAGGGGCACTTTACCACTGAGCTAATCCCCAGCACTTTTTAGCTTTTATTTTGAGAAAAAAATCTCATAAATCCTGAGGCTGGTCCTAAATTTGTGATCCTCCTGCCTCAGCCTCCTGAGTGGCTGGAATTACAGGTGTGCACCAGCATGCCCAGCAATAATAGGACTATTTTGCTACACAAAACAAATAAAATGCTTAGTACAGGGCCTGTCACATAGCAAGATCTAACAAATGTTAACAGTTATTTTTTGACCTGCAGAAGTCTTGTAGGGTCACCTATAATACTTTTTTTGGGGGGTAGGGGAGTACTGGGGATTGAACTCAGGGGCACTCGACCACTGAGCCACATCCCCAGACCTATTTTGTATTTTATTTAGAGTCAGAGTCTCACTGAATTGCTTAGCACCTCACTGTTGCTGAGGCTGGCTTTGAACTCATGATCCTCCTGCCTCAGCCTTCGGAGCCATTGGGATTACAGGCTTGCGCCACCACAGCACCTATAATAGTTTTTACAAATTCTGTGTGTCCCTTCAGTGGGTAGCTGCTAATGTTTTGGAGCACTTCAGCATACCCAGTACTGTGCTAAATTCTGTGTTACTGTGTGCTTTTATGTGGCCTTTGAGCTTGGAGTGCTTTTCACATTTTTAAATTTTTTTTTAAGAATCAAAAGAATAACACTTTGTGATGCATAAAAATTCAATGAAATCCAAGTTTCAGTGTCTTAAAGTAAAGTTTTATTGGCACCTGTACGGCTCTACCCATCTGTTTTCTTTGCCCTACATCAGCAAAGCTGAGTATTTGTGGCAGAGACTGATGATTTTCAAAGCCTAAAATATTTACTATATGGCTCTCTACCTAAAGGATTTGCCAAACCCTGTCTTATTTGAGTCTTATAACATTTTTATCTGCTTCTGCTAATCCCGTTTTGTCTACTATCTCATTTTTAATCCCTTTCTGCCAATGAGAAGTCTGAATCTCACGATGTTATGCCAGGTTCAGGGAACACGGCAGAAAAACCTAGGAAAGGGGCTCAGGAATCCTGGCTCCTGTGTTCAGGGCTGGAACCTCCACTTTGCGTCTCTGCCTGAGACCTGACTGGGAGTCCCCCACCTACAACCTGTCGCCCTGTTGTAGTGGAGGCCGGTGCACAGCCAGGGACGGCACAGTGTCTCCTCAAGTGGCCTCCAGGGTGCCCTGCCAGCCCTTTTTACCCCTGGAACCTGGCCTGGCTCACACAGGCTGCTCTGTGAGGCTGTGGGCAGGAGGCCTCTCTGGCCGTCGTGTTGGGTTACCCCGGTGACATTCAATTGTTCCTAAAAGAGATGGCCCATTTTTGGCAGCTCCTGGTCCTGGATTCCAGGAAGCTCTGCCGGACTCCGTTTCTGTTTGCTGCGGATCAGATCAGCGAGCTGGCCTGCATCACTTCGCCCTTAGTGACTCCGCCTGTTCCTCTGACTCCCCTGTCACAGGGCCCAGGGTCTCACCCCTGAGAAGAGACCCCGGAGCGTCTGCTCTGTGGGTGAAGGACCCAGGCCCGCGTGGCACTGGCGCTGCCCCTCTGCAGGCTAGTTTGGTGGGAGCTGGGAAACAGGAAATGGACACGCAAACTGGACCCCAGTGTCTGGGTTCAAATCCCGGGCTCTGTCATTTACTGACTGTAATTCAGGGCGACTTTCCGAAACTGGAGTCTCTGCACTATGGAGACAATAATAAAATCGCTTGTAGTCGATGGAATAACAAGGCTTCTCCCCCGCATGCTCCCTAGAAATTTTTTCAAAATAAATTAAAAAATAAAAAGGCCTAGAGATGTAGCCAGAGGTAGAGCGCTTGCTTAGCCTGAGTAGATCCCCAGTACCTCAAAAAAAAAAAAAAAAAAGAGGTAGATCTACATGGCCTGATATCCTGATATGATAAGACTTCCAAAACACAGCATTCAGTGAAAAAAGGGAAGTATCAGAAGAATACAGAGGGTGAAAGGTTACATAAAACACAAAAGTGCAAAATGGCCCATGAGTGTACATGTATTTGTAGATGCTCAGAAGAAGGTGTCAGGTTTGGGGCGGTTGTCTCTAGCCACTGGTGGCTGGCTATTTACATTTAGATACAAATTAAATAGGATTAAATTTAGAGTTCCTCAAAGCCATCAGCCGTACTTGAAGTGCAGCAGTGGCTAATGATGACATTTCTGTTGTTGCAGAACTTCCTATTGGATGGTGCTGATCTGGAAGGAAAGAAAGGCCAACTGATAATGGCAGTTACCTTGGCATGGCGGGGACAGGGATTGAATGCATATTTATTGCCTTCACTGTGGCCGCTGTCCTCAGCACTGGGGCTACCCGGATGCATAAACAGACCCATGGCTGCCCGCGGAGTTGCCATGCCGGAGGGTGGTTTGTCAAGTGGAAAAGCAGGGGCCAGGGCCTGGGTACAGAGTGCGGGCCGGTGACACAGGGTGGCCATGACACATTGTTTTCACTTACCTGCATGTTTTTCAGATGAGGAGACTCCTTACTTGTGTAATTTACACTTTGTAAAGGAAACAAGGGGCTGGGGTTGTGGCTCAGGGGTAGAGCGCTTGCCTAGTGTATGTGAGACAGTGGGTTTGATTCTCAGCACTGCATATAAATAAGTAAATAAGATAAAAAGGTCCATTGACAACTAAAAAATATTTTTAAAAAAAGAAAGAAAGAAAGAAAAAAGAAATGAAAGCCCCCAGTTGCTGAGAGAGGAAACCTGGATTCCCATCCGATTCTCACCCTAATGTGCACCTAGTGGCCTAACCCTTCTGGGACTTTTCTTTACCTCCCTTGTGCATTGGGCAGGAGCTCTGGGCCACCCGCCTGCCCTCCTGGGGTTGGCTGCATCTGTGATCCTCTCTACCTGCCCAGGAGACCCGTGGAGCCCTTGGGAGGTGTTAACATGGCAAGCTTCTATGGGAACCTATTGCGAGAATTGCAAACACACACACACACACACACACACACACACACACACACACACCAGAGGAGAAGGCAGCACAGGAGGCCTCCGCAGCCCCAGAGGCTTGAAAATCCTGCAAAGTGCCTCAGGGCACCTGGGTTAAAGTGATCCAAGCTCCTGAGACTTGCAGCTCCAGCAGCCAAGATGGCCCTGCAGGCCCTTCCTAATGACATTTAGCAGTGCCTACCTTCCCCTGGGCACCTTTACACAGACTAATTTATTTAATCTTGAGGACAACTCTGCCAGGTCAGCACAATATATCACTTCCAATTTACAGATGAGGAAACTGAGATCTCAACTAGCTACCTAACACCTGATTATTATTTTGGGGGGGTACCAGGGATTGAACCCAGGGGCACTTAACTACTGAACTATAGTCTCAGCCACTTTTTGTATTTTATTTAGAGACAGGGTCTCCCTGAGTTATTCAGGCTGCCTCTGGACTCCCCATTCTCCTGTCTCAGCCTCCTGAGCTGCTGGGATTACAGGCGTGTGCCACTGCGCCAGCCTAACACTGGATTATTAAGTGGGGAGGCTGGACTTCAACTCCGAGGGCAGCCTCCAAAGCCCTGGGTCTTAACCACTGTGCCTCAGCACCTGCTGCATACAGCCAACTAGGACAGAAAACAGAAGAAATCGAGGCTTTGCTTGTTTTTTTTTTTTTTTTTTTTTTTTTTTTTTTAATTTTCTCTCTTTTCTTTAGAGAGAGAGAGAGAGAGAGAGAGAGAGAGAGAGAGAGAGAATTTTAACATTTTATTTAGTTTTCAGCGGAAACAACATCCTTGTTTGTATGTGGTGCTGAGGATCGAACTGGGGCCGCACGCATGCCAGGTGAACATGCTACTGCTTGAGCCACATCCCCAGCCCGAGGCTTTGCTTGTTGAAAGCAAGTGTCTGCTTGTGTTTGGGGGGCACAGACCAAGTGGGGAGGAGCTCTGAGGGAGGTTGCTGGAGTCTCTCTGCTTCTCCTTTGCCAAGATATTCTCTGGATACCCAAGGGACCCAAAGCCAGTGCCAGCTACAGGAGCAAGGGCTTGTGGGCCACGGGAGGCCTTCAGCTTTTATTCTGAATAAAGATGGGAAGGACTTGGAGAGCAGGATTGGCAGGGCAGTCCTGGTCTCTTCCCAAGGGAGGCTTGGTGGGGAGACTGGGGTCCCCCTCCTGGGCCCCACCTGACTCCCCAGTGCAGAGTCCTGGGAGAATGTCTTCAAGCCCATCCTCAGCCTGCTCTCTGGACTCCCCTGTGCATTTCACTGGAGTCTCCACCTGACTCAGCCACGCCCACCCGAGCTGCAACTGGGCCTTCCTCTTGTAGCTACGGCTGCTGGGTTGCAGTACCCATTTTGCCATTTACCAGCTACGGGAATTGGGTAAATCTGTGCCTCAATCTATTCCTCTCCCTCCTCCTCCTCCTCCTCTTGTCTTCTTGTACTGGGGATTGAAACCAAGGACACTTTATAGCTGAGCTACATCCCCAGTTCTTATTTTTTGAAACAGGGCCTCACTAAGTTGCTGATGCTGGCCTCAAACCTGCAATCCTTCTGTCTCAGCCTCCAGAATTGCCAGGATTATTGGTGTGCACCACCATACCTGGCTTCAGTCCCTATTTCTGCAAATGGGGATGGAAAGGTTACTAATTAATAGGGTTGTTGAGTGGATTAGCTAAATTAATATACGTGACATACTTGGTGTTGTGTCTGGCACAGAATAAGAACTTAATAAATACCAGCTGTTTTGATAATTGCTGCTGCTGTTTTCTTTCTTTCTTCCAGCTGGTCCTGGAGACAGGGTCTCGCTAATTTGCTTAGGGCCTCACTGAGTTGCTGAGTCTGCCTGGAACTTGTGATCCTCCTGCCTCAGCCTACTGAGATGCTGGGATTGCAGGCGTGAGCCACCATGCCTAGCTCTTTGATCCTTCTCTCTTTCTTTTTCTTCTGATTTTGCAGTGCTGGGAATCAAAACCAGGGCCTTGTGCATACTAAGCTCATGCTCTACCACTGAGCTGTACTCCAGCCTTGTTTCTTAAATAAGTCCAGGGAGCCCAATCTTCACTAGCAAAAAAACTTTTCCACCCTTTCAAGCATACCGGAGATGTTAAAATACAAGCTTGGGAGTTCCACAGAGATCCTGGTCCCTGGCACAAACCTAGATAAGTTTCTGTTGCTTATAAGCCACCTGAGCCACCCCAAAAGACAAAACCTGAAAATTGGCACCCACAAGTGGGGGAGGAGCTGCTGTTGCAAATATTCATAGTGTGGAAGAAACTTTGGAACTAGAGGAGTTTTGAGGTGCACGCCAAGAGAAACCTACGTTGCCATGAACAGACTATTAATATTAAGGGTGAAAAAATATATATTAAGGGTGATTCTTGTAAAAGCCCAGAAAGGAAAGAGGAAGCTGCAGAGAGAGCTTGCCCTTCTGACCATCAAAGAGAACACTTTTGAGGCCAGGAACAGAATACTGAGGGGTTATGAAGAGTAAGCCATTCTGATAAGGAATGTTATTGGGAACTGGGGGAGAGGCAACCCTTGTTATAAAGTGGCACCAAATTTGACTCAGTTGTGTTGACGTCATGGTGAAGCCAGATTTAAAGTTAGGTAGTCAGTGTAGTTAGGTAAATCGGGTCTAATACTGAGTGAAATCTAAAATGGAGGCCATGCTGGGAATGACTCAGGGAAAACACAGGACAACTCATGGAATGTTAATGAAGTCCCGAAAAGGCCCTAGGCCAAAGTCCACCTCAAAGAAACAGCCCCCAACAGATTTGGAGATAGCCCATCCCAGAGAAGTGATAAGCCCGTCCCAAAAGTCCTTCCTGCCCCTTTGGCCCACCTGTGTCCTAACCCTTCCCACCTACATTCCATCACCAAAATTACAAAAAGGGGAAACAACCGCACTTCCACGGATTCCACCTCTTGGGTCCCCTTCTTCCTCCGGGAGAAGTCTTTTCTGCTGTCCTTTAATAAACCTCTACTTTCCACTCTGCCCTGGCCTCGGCGTGTTTCTTTGGTGTTATTCTTCAACATCGGGGAAGCAAGGACTCGTCACCGGTCAACAGCGGTAACAATGGTGCTTCATGAAGATGGACCATTGTGAGCAGTAAAATTGAATATTGCAGGGCATGGTGGTGCACACCTGTAACCCCAGTGATTTGGGAGGCTGAGGCAGTAGGATTGCAAGTCGGAGGCTAGTCTCAGCAACTTATTGAGAACCTGTCTTGAAATAAAAAGTAGAAAGGGCTGGGGATATAGCTCAGTGGTAGAGCACCCCTGGGTCCAATCCCTGGTATCTCTCTCTCTCTCTCTCACACACACACACACACACAAAAAAAAAAACGAAAGAAAGAAGTATGTTTTTAAGCAGTGTTGTAGGTGTAGATAGTTCTTTCCTAAGTGCTTACAGTAAATGGGAGAAGACAGAAGTGTTAATCAAAAGGTCTGAGCCCTGGAATACTGGGGAAAAATGAAATGCTGTTCAGGAGAGAACAAAGGTGTCACCAAAGGACATTCTGATAAGGTTAGTGTGGGTCTGTTGTCCTAGAGAACTGGAGAATGACTGAAGGCATTGCAGGGGGTCACTGGCCTGCCCCTCCCATCACAAGCCCGGATTGCCAGACCCCAGCAATTTCAAAGGAGGTGTGGGTGCTGTGGGGCCTTGGCTGCCAGTGTCGCCCCAAGGCTCCCCACCTCCATTCTGTCTCCTCAGCCACCCAGTTACAGCCCCAGGGAGTCCCGGTCTGGCACACGCTGTGCCCCCAAATCTGGGGAGGGGGGTACGGCTGCGTCCACGTGTTACCGCTGTTGACTGGTGACGAGTCCTTGCTTCCCCAATGTTGAAGAATAATGTGGAAATTAGAAGTTTATTAAAGGACAGCAGAAAAGACTTCTCAAGAAGGGGACCCAAGAGGTGGAATCCGTTGTCTCCCCTTTCCATAGTTCTTTCGGAGATGGAATGTAGGTGGGAAGGCCCGAGGGGTGGGGCACAGGTGGGCCAAACAAGAAATCTTCATTAACATTTCTTTGGGATGGGCTCTGGGCCTTGGGGACATTAACATTCCAGTTGTTCCGCTGTTCCGGGAATTCGTTCTCAACGTGGCCTCCGTTTTGGATCTTACTGGATATTAGACCCGGTTTACCTAACCACACTGACTGCCTAACTTTATTTTATTTTTTTTAATTTCTTTTTTTTTTTTTTTAAGAGAAAGATTGACATTTATTTTTTAGTTTGCAAGGGACACAACATCTTTGTTTGTATGTGGTGCTGAGGATCGAACCCGGGCCGCACGCATGCCAGGCGAGCGCGCTACCGCTTGAGCCACATCCCCAGCCCCTGACTGCCTAACTTTAAATCTGGCTTCACACCTAGGTTTCCAAGGATGGCCACAAGCTCTGGGGCTCAGGCAGAGAGTGGCTGCAGGGACAGCAGAGAATCCCCCGAGGGAAACGTCCAGCAGGGCTCTGGGACAGGGCTGCCTTGGAGCCCCCAAAGCACAAGTCCAGCCCCGGAGAGCCCCAGGCTCCGACTCTAACCACGGAGTGTGTAGAAGCTGCAGCCAGCAAAGCCTTGGAGTCGGGCTGTCCTGGGAGTCTGTCCTGGGAGTCAGGCTGTGGGGGCAGGACCTCCACCCTAGGGGGTCTGGAAGGCCACATCCAACCCAGGGAGCCTGGGGGCAGAGCTGCTCCCGGACCTGTTACCCCTTCTTCCTCCCAGTTCCTCAGGAATGTCTCCGCGAGCAATCTGCCTCCTGTGAGTCATCCAGTCCTGCCCAAATCTAATTTAGATAATCTTTAGATGAGACTTTGGACTTAGACTTTAAAGTTCAAGGAGTGAGTTCAGACTTTGAGGCTGTTGGGACAGAACAAATGTGTTTTGCATGAGAGACAAATAGGAATTAGAGGGCTGGGAGCGGCCTCTGGGAGGGGGTGATCTTGCCTGAAAGCCTGATTCTCCAGAGTCCATTTGGAGACACTGGAGGCTGGAGGGAGATTTCCCTTCCACCCTCTGAAATTTTACTGGAGTGAATTGACATTAGGCAGATTAAATAGGAGAAAAGATACACACATTTATTAACATGAATGTGGAAAAAATCAGAGACAGGACTCACACACAAAACATGAGACTCTCCAGCAGCCAGATGGTGGAGGCTTAAGTAACTTTCTGAGCTACCTTAATGAATAGTTTTGAATAGGGAGGTTTTTGGGGGATCTGGAGGTGCTGGTGACCAGGGATGGCAGAGGAGAGGGGAGAGATACCTGGTAACAAAGTTTGTTTCATTATAGGTAAAGTCTCTCAGAAGAATAGATGAGATGTCTGTCCAGACAGGCAGGTGTCCTGGTGTGGAGATCTTTAGTCTTTTCTCTCTGGTTAATCTTGCCTGATTAATGAAATTTCATAATTGTTACAGTCCTTCTGGGAAAGGGACCTCAGAGGAAGCCCCTCCCAGCACTTTGGGAAACAGAGAAAACCCAGAGACAAGACGGTGGTGGGTCAGGGCATGTGAGGGGCTTCCCAGGGTGACCTGCTCTCCTTGGGTTCCAAGTCAGGGCACTTTGGATCCGGTGTACCGTGATCTCGGTACGGCGTCTACACACAGAACTTTTAAAAGTGTTTCCTCAGGTTTCTTATTACTATAGTGATTTAAGTTACAGCCAACAACTTAGTCCAACTTTTCATGGCTGAGAAGGAGTGGGAATGACATCACTCCCCGGAATCAGACGCGGATACAGCAGCCCTTCAGGCAATCGTATAGGACTGAATTCTTCATAGGCAGGGCAATCGTATCAGGTATTAGGAGACCGGACCTTGCAAAGTGGTAGGTCATGAGGATGGAGCCCACCTGGATGGAATTTGTGATCAGTGTCCTTATAAGGGGCCCCAGGGAGCTGCCTCCCCGCTCTTCCACCCTTGAGAGCACTGTGAGAAGACCCCAGCTAACCAGAAGGCAAGGCCTGGCTACACACTGAATCCACCAGTGTCTTGATCTTGAACTTCTCAGTCTCCAGAACTGTGAAAAATATACCTCTGTGGTTTCTAAGCCATCCAGTTTATGGTAATTGGTTATAGCACCGCCTGGACGAAGACAGCAGGCGGGAGGGTGGAGGTCTAGGGAACAGGAAAGAGGAGCTGAGCAGGTCAAGAAACCCAAGTCCAGGGACTGAGAAGCACCATCCGCTCACTACAAAAGGCTGAGTTCTCCTAGTAGAGAGCATCTTCTTTTCAGAAATAGAAAGAAAAGTGTGCATCCAGTGGGGAAGCGACAGAGAGAATGACCAGAAAAATACACATGGCTCCTGAACATGTCGAAAGAATGCTCACAGAAAACGAAACGCAAACTAAACTACAGAGACGCTGCCTCCCTCAGCGAGGCTGGTGAAATCAGGCACCGGGCATCTGCTGCTGGGGACGTGCATGGTAGGGCCAGTGTGGCACCATCTGGCAGTGTCAGTCACCACTACAGAGATGCACCTGTTGATTCGGAAAGTCCATTTCTGGTCATTTATCCTGCAGGATTAGCTGTTCTATGCTTTGTAACATTGTTAAGGTAAAAAGAGGTGGGGTAGAGGCTGGGGGTGGGGTAGAGGTTGGGGGTGGAGTAGAGGCTGGGGGTATAGCTCTGTTGTAGAGCACTAGGCCACCAGTTCTATCCCCAGCACCAGAACAGAGTTAGGAACAACCCAAATGTCTATCCCAAGACTAGTTAAACGAATTACGGTTTATCCATAAAATTGAATGCTTCGTGGCTATAAGAGGAATCAGGAAAGTGTAAATGCACTGGCACATTATAGGAAGGGCAAAGCAAGATGATGCTTCTTGTGTACCAGGGTGAGGGAGGAGAATCTATATTTATATTTACTTTTTAAAAAAATATTCATTTTTTAGTTGTAGTTGGACACAATACCTTTATTTTATTTATTTATTTTTATGTGGTGCTGAGGATGGAGCCCAGGGCCTCACACGTGCCAGGTGAGCGCTCTACTGCTGAGCCCCAGCCCCAGCCCTTATATTTACTTTTATATGCATGAAAACTCTGGAAAAATCAACAAGAAATGAACAATAGTGGGGTGGGGCTGTGGCTCAGTGGTAGAGTGCTCGCTTAGCACATGTGAGGCATTGGGTTCGAAACTTAGCACCACATAAAAAAATGAAATAAAGATATTGTGTCCACCAACAACTAAAAAAAAATTTTAAAAAAAGAGAAATGAACAATAGTGGTTAGCTGTGTGTGTGTGTGTGTGTGTGTGTGTGTGTATCATGAGAGACTTGTAGAGATGGGAACCAGTTCAATAAAAAATAAGTGTGGGATGGGGCAGGAGTTGGAGCTCAGCAATACAGCACTTGCCTTATACGTGTGAGGCACTGGGTTCGGTTCCTAGCATCACACATAAATAAGCAAATAAAATAAAGATCCATCAACAACTAAAAAATAAGTGTGGAAGTTGATTTATTTAAACTGGGTTTAACACACACAATCTCTCTCTCTCTTTCTCTATCTATCTATACACACACACACACACACACACACACACACACACATATATAAATGTTATTGAGAAACATTACCCATAGCATACAATGAATCCATTTAAAACATACAATTAAAAAATAAATAAACATAGGATTCAATGCTTTTTAGTGTATTCACAGAGTTGTGCAACCACCATCATGTTTAGAACAATCAAGTTTAGAACATTTGCATCACCCCCCAAGAAACCCCACACCCATTAGCAGCCCCCCCCACCTCCCTGCATCCCCCATCCCTAGACGACTACTATCTATAGATTTGCAGATTCTGTACATTGCCTTAAATGGACTCATACAATCTGTGTCTTCTTTTACCCAGCATAAAGCTTCCAAGATCATTCCCATAGTAGCATGTGCCAGTTCGTTCGTTCTTTCTTTTCTTTTCTTTCTTTCTTTCTTTCTTTCTTTCTTTCTTTCTTTCTTTCTTTCTTTCTTTCTTTCTTTTTCTTCTTCTTCTTTTTTTCTTTCTTTTTCTTTTTGGCTGAATATTATTCCTTTATACTGACATAACACATTTATCTGTTCATCAGTCAATGGATATTTGGTTTTATGTTTTTGGTTTTGTTTTGTTTTGTTTTTTGGTACTAGGGATTGAACTCAGGGGCCCCCCCGACCACTGAGCCACACCCCCAGCCCTATTTTATATTTTATTTAGAGACAGGGTCTCACTGAGTTGCTTAGCACCTTGCTTTTTGCTGAGGCTGGCTTTGAACTTTCAATCCTCCTGCCTCAGCCTCCTGAGTCGCTGGGATCACAGGCCTGGGCCACGGTGCCCAGCAGTCAATAGATATTTGACTTGCTTCCACTTTTTGGCTGTGATATCCAATGCTACTCTCAACTCTCGTGTATGGTTTTTCTGTGGACGTGAGTTTCCATTTCTCTTGGGTCTACACCTAGGAGCAGAATGGCAGTCAGGGTAGCTGATTTTAACTATTCCAGGAAGCACTAGTTTATTTTCCAAAGTAGCTCCACGATGTTGTTACATTTCCCTCCAGCAGGGCAGGAAGGTTCTAATTTTTTGATACCTTTTACTTTAGTTTCTGGTGTCCTGCTGGGGTGGCGGCAGCCCTGGCATGGTAAGCATGAGCTCTACCCCTGAACTGCCTCCCAACCCAGGCCTTGCTTTCCTTTGTGCACAGCATCGCTGTGTGAACAAGGTGTGGAAGAGGTGCAGGCAGGCGAGCCAGGCAAGGTTAGGGCTGGGCCTTCTTTCATTTTTTCCTCTAATATTGACGGTTCCGTTGTTGGTGTGTGCCAGGCCAGCCAATGTCACCCCGCTGCGCATCTCATGTCTCATTTTGAGCCCCCTCTTTTCTCATAACATTATAAATATCAATTACCGACACACAGGAAATTCTAGTTCATTCATTGTAACTGCTGCGTGGTGTGCCACCAAGTGACCAACCCATATTTCATTCACCATTCCCCAGGGATGGGATTTCAGCTGCCTGCAGTTTTTACTGCCGAGCTCAACCCTGTGTGGGGGGGGCTCTATGGCTCTTCTCTGCTCACTTGGCCAGAGTTTCTTTGGAGCACATTTCTAGAATCAGAGTTTCTATCAATCTCTAGATGTGAGCTGGTATCTCATTATGTTTTTAAGCACATTTCTCTGAATACTTCTGAGTGGTAGCAACTTTTTATACGATGATGAGCCCTTTGGGTTTCCTAGTCTCAACAAAATGCCTTTTGAAATCCTTTATTATTTGTGATTGGACTGATGCTTTCTCTTCATCTCTCTCTCTCTCTCTCTCTTTTTTTTTTTTTTTTTGAAGGGGTAGGTACTGGAGATTGAATCTAGGAGTGCTTTACCACTGAACTACATCCCAGCTCTTTTTATTATTTTTTATTTTGGGACAGAGTCTCCCTAAGTTACCCAGGCTGGCCTTGAACTTTCGATCCTCCTGCCTCAGCCTCCTGAGTAGCTGTTACAGACACGTGCCACCGCACCTGGCTGGAATATTGAACTCTGATGTAGGCAAGTGTACTATTCTTCCCCTCATAGTTTATGTACTTTGTGCCTGGTTTAAGAAATTCCTTTCTTGGAGTGGGGTACAGCTCAGGGGTATAGCACTTGCTTAGCTCCAGCACCACGAACAAACAAAAACAAACAAATTTCTTTCTGTCTCAGTTAATTTAAAGATATTCTGTATTTGCCTTCCTTAAATCATCTCAGAGCTTTTGAAGACAAAATTTTTAAAAGTATAATGTGGTGGGCTTGGTGGTGTGTGTGCCTATAATCCCAGCTACTTGGGAGGCCCAGGCAGGAGGTAAGTTCAAGATCCTCCTGGGCAATTTAGCATAACCCTGGATAGACAATAAAATTACAATAATGATGCCAGAGGAATCTGTAAGATGCTCTTATATTCCATAAAAGGGCGAATGGTTTAAAAACTTGAGAAGCAACAGCTATCGCCTCTTCCCATCCTCCGGCCTGGAGGGTACCAGAATACGCCACTTGAAATGTGTTTCTTTGGCATATGGATATTCTGAGTTAAAGGTCACTGAGAACCAGCAGAAAAGCTTAAAAATAGGAACCACATTTTCCTTTTGTAGAGGAAATTTACATCGATAGAGGAAATTTAGTCACTTTCCTGTAAATTGCCTCCCCCACCCCCCTCCAGTAGCCCCCAAGCCCTTTGTTCTATGTTTAGCACATGTTGTCACTGAAGCCCAAGTTCTACTCACCCCTGAGGTCAACAGCACTGGGAGCTCCTGCGTACCCGTGATGGATGCCCACGTTAATGAACTTGTGTTCCTGCTTCTTGTTAGTTCATCTTGACTGGTCTAGTTTAAAGCGTCCAGTGAGGAGCCTCAGATGGGTAGAGGAAAAGCTTTCTTCTCTACAGACCTCCAGCTAAGGCCAGAATTGTATTCGCTGTCATGTGGGTTTGATTGATCGTGGCTGGGCTCTGGGATGTTAAGACCCTGGACTCGGATTCTCTTTCCCTGCCTTTGATCAACAGCCTTCATTCCCGCTTGTGACCCTGGGGCTTAGTTGGGCCATAACTCCCCGCTCTGGCCCCATTTCAATGCTCTGGCTGGCTCAGAGCCCTCCCCTGGGACTCGTGGGACACTTGTGGGGAGAGGGAAAGAGAAGCTGAAACAGCTGTTACTCCTTCCTGAGACCGTGACAATATCCGATTCCTTCAGACACCTGCCACACAGCATACTGTCCTTGGCCAATCGGCTTCCACTGTGGCGACAGGGATGGCCTTTCCTCGAAGCTGGGTGCTATCTGGAGCCCGGTCCATCTCCCGAGAGTCACTCGGTGGTGAATGAACTGGGCCTGGCTTTGGGTTGTCAGCTCTCAGGGACTGGGTTGGAGAAGGGGCCAAGGGTGGCTTCAAAATGGGAACTTCCCATGGAAACTTGCCTGTGGCTTCCTCCTCTAGGGCCATTTCAGGATCTTCCTGGGCCCCTTGCATTACTTTTAAGTCCCTACCACATCCTATTAAGCCTAAGAAAATTGCCTCTTCATGTTGTCAATAGGTGCAATTAGATGCAATCATCTGAATCCAGCGGCAGTTGATTGATACTACATTTTGTAGACATTTTAATTAAACATTGGTTAGTTTCAATTTTACAGTTTTTTTTTTTTTTTTTTTTTGAGTCAGTATTGGTCTCCAGGTCTCCCATGTCTTTATGTGTCCTTGAAATGTTCACACAGTCAGGCTCTGACTTATGGTGTCTGATGGTGAAACTGTCCAGCCACCAACTTTCATCAGACCAGACTGACCAAGATCCTGATAGCCACAGAATCGCCAAGGATTCCCCAAGCACCTTCCTGGGTTTAAAATCACGGGCTGCTTCCAAACCTCCTTTTCCCCTTTATATAGAGTAAGTGGATATTGCAGGGATTCTTTCTCCCCTTGGCAGAATCAAGGAATCTTGCTGGACCCCTTCATCTGTGTAAGATCTTGGAATGTGGTCTGAACCCCCTTCTACGTACGGATAAAACCACAGGATATTTGCAGACTTTCAGATTGTGAGTACAGCCGTGGCCTGTTGGCTAGCCTCCTCCTCTGGTGAGGGGCATATTTAGAGAATGGCCTCCTATCTCTCGCATCCTGAACACACATAGAGTCCCCCAGGTTCATACCATGGGACCCCAGATCTAAAAGAATCGGGCAAATGAACACCTTCCTCTCGGCAGAGTTGTTCATTGTGAGGAGTTCTCTCCTGTCTTAGAATCGCCAGTGTGGAATCTGCTTTGACAAAAGGTCTCCACAGCCGGTCTCTGTCTGTAGAACTATGAAATACAACAAAGCCTCCTCATTATGAAATCATGAAACGTTCCTGAGTACTTCCTGAGGATAGAATTTGGGGGTTGTAGAACAACTTCTTCTTCTTGTATATAGAATTATGAAGAACAGTTAATCATGGGATGTTTGCAGAGCCCCTTCTTATGCCTTGAGTTTTGTTCTGTTTGCAGATCGCCTGCCTGAGTAGGAAATCATGGAACGTCCACAGAACCGCTTTCCTTATCATGATGGAACATCTGCAGAGCTTCCTCATCTGTGTGGACTTGGAATGTTAGCAGAAACCCCTTCTGTGTGGAATTATGGGAGGCTGACTGAGCTCTCTCCCACATATGTGCTCCGGGAACCCTGACCGAGCCCCCAACCCTGTAGGAACTCCTGAAATGCTGACTGAGCCCCCAACCATGGAGAGACTCCTGAAATGCTGACTGGTCTCCTGGTGGTGTCGAATCACAGGCTGTTTCTTAAGGACATTCTTCAGTATAAAATCTTGAAGTCCTCAGGAGGGCTGGAGGGCAGGAAGAGAGCAGACATGGGCCATGGCTGTGCTCTATTACATGTTGGAGAGAAGTAGGGGGATACAAAGTGCATGGCCAGATTATGGAGGGTCTTAAAGACCAAATGAAGGTTAGGAATAGTTCTACAGACTATAAAGAGCCACCAATGTTTTGAGGTAGAAGAATGATGTGATGCAAATTATATTTGAAGAAGCTTGGGGCTGGCTAGCTCCGTTGGTAGAGTGCTTGCCTTGCATGCACAAGGCCTTGGGTGCGATCCCCAGCACCAAAAACAAAACAAACAAACAAATTATATTTGAAGAAGCTTAATCTGGTAAGAGAAATAGATCAAATAAACTGAAGGGTGGTAGTTTATAAAAATAATTTTAAAGACAAAACAAAAAATCGATATTTACTAAGTACAATAACCTATTGTAAATACTTTCATGAAATAAAGGCTCATCCTCTAAAGTGAGGCTCAGGAAACAATCACCTCTGGGCAAATCTGGCCCACCACTTGTCTTTGTAAATAAAATTTTATCAGAACAGCCATGCACATTTGTTCATTTACTGTCTATGGTGGCTTTTATGCTACACTAGCAGATTTAAGTAGTTGTGCCAGGGATTGTACAGCTTGTTAAAACCAACAACATTTACTATCTGCCTTTTACAAAAGAACTTGGCTACAGAGCTATAGAAAACTAAGAACAGGGCTGGGGATGTGGCTCAAGCGGTAGTGCGCTTGCCTGGTATGCGTGCGGCCCGGGTTCAATCCTCAGCACCATATACAAACAAAGATGTTGTGTCTGCCGAAAACTAAAAAATAAATATTAAAAAAATTCTCTCTCTCTTAAAAAAAAAAAACTAAGCAAAAAATTGTAAATGACTTAAATAGACCTCATCAGAAAAATGATTTTTAAAAAAGTGTGACCTAGTTATATGATAAAATATTATATAGCAGTAGAAATAAATAAACTCAATTTTCATGTATCATTATGGATACATGTTACAGAAATGATGTCAAGAGAAAGCAAGTTGCAGAAGAGTATATTTACATTCAGTTAGGATAGGCCAGGTTATGCTGCAGTAACAAACAGCCCTGATATCTAAAGCTTAAAACAATGTTTTCTTTCTTGTTCATGCTATGAGTTCATCACTAGTCCAAGGCAGTTGGAGGATTCCTTTTCATTCTAGAACTCAGCTGCTCTGTAGAACATGATGGTTATTTGGTAGAGAGAAAAGAATGGCATAGGACCCACTGACTTTTATAGCTGCTGACAGGAAGTGATAAGTGTCCCTTCTGCTCTGAGTCTCATTTCTCCTGAGAGTGACTGATTAGCCATAGCTCAGCTTTAGGCTACCAGGGTGAATCTCAGGGTCAACCACTGCTCAGCCTTCAGGAGTTCTTGGCACTGGGAGCCCTTGATGGCTGCAGTTATATGCATGCTTGTGCTCTTTATCTGTTGCTGCTCCTGGAGTTTGAACTGATAGTCTCTGCTCTGTGATGTTATCTTACTCCTGCATGTTTATGGATTATGCAATGGCTTCCTCAGGGCATGGGCCTGGGACCTGCTGTAGGAGAGTCTGAAGGGGTGAGCAGGGCAAGGTGATACTTATGATTTTTACCTTTAGGCTGGATCCTTCTTTTTGTGTTTGGCTTGGGCTAACCTGCAGCTGGGCAGTTAGAAGCACGAGAGGCTCAACGATGCTCTCCTGAGATCTACTCGGGGGCCTCCCTTTCTTTAGGCCATTCCCCTGCTCCAGAACCTCCAAGGGCTCTGTACAGCTTACAGGAAACAGTGTAAGAACAGCAAGGCTCCCGTGGATTGAGCACTGTTACATGCCAGGAACTGGAGGGACTCTTTCCGGAATCCTCATGGCAACTCTAAGGCAAGGAACTATAGGATCTCCATTTTACAGTTGTGCAAATGAAGGTCCAGGAGATGAAGCAACTGGTGTGAATGAAAGAGGAAGGCCAGGAGGAGGTAGGACCGGTTGATCACCAGATCTGGCTGGCTCCAGGGGCCTGCTGAGCTCCAGGGTCAAGGTCTTCCAGTCTCAGTCCTCACCTTTTCCTGTTTCTTGCAGGAACCAGCTGCTGCAGCCAGCCAGGTGCCTCCCTCACTGCCCCTTGAGCAAATCTGTCTCATGTCCCTTTAAAGTCAATCTAGAATTTCTCAGGTTGCCTTCCCTAAGGCCAGCTACAATGAGTCCTGCCTTCACCTCCTTGTCCCAGCTTGCTCACCTCCCTGTCATCCCACAGCAGGACTACAGGAACCTCCACTTAGTCATCTCTGCGCTCAAAGCGCATCTGGTGTCTTTCCAGAATTTCTTCAACAATTATTGAGCACCTACTGGCCCTGGACACTGTGTAACATGCAATAATATGGCAGAAAATGAAACAAAATCCCTGTCCTTGGGGAATTTAGTTTCTGATCTGGGAGGCAGAAAAACGAACAAGTGAACACATGCATGGACCATACGATGCCAGGGGATGAAAAGTGCCACAGACGGGCCAGGGATGGACAGAGAGGCTGGGTACAGGGAAGCTCCCTTGGAGGAAAGTCTTGGGAGAGGTAACACTCGAGCAGGAAGCAGAATTCAAGTCTGTTTGACGGAGGGATTGAGCAGTCCAGGGAAGGAATGAATGAAAAACGAATACCCAGGTGAGCTGGAAACTTAACTTGGAGATGAAAAAGGAGCATGATGGGGGGAATTGAGACAGGGACCCCCAATATCTTTTTTCTCCCTTCTTCTTCCATTAAAAAAAAATGTAACCTGTAATCCTAGCTACTCAGGAGACTGAGGCAGGAGGATTGCAAGTTTGAGGCCAGTCAGACCCTAGCTCAAAATAAAATAAAATAAGATAAAAAGAGCTAGGGATACAGTTCAGCTTCTGGATCAGTCCCCAGTACTGCCAAACAGGAAGAAAAAGAGGGAGAGATGTAACAGAGGTTGGTCATCAGTATTTAGTCTGGATGTAGCAAGGCCTCCTGGTCAAGGCCTCCAGAATAGACCAGAAGTTATAAGGATATGATACGATTACTAATTTACTTGTTCTTGCTGCCCCCCTACCCCCACTGGAAATTGAACCCAGGGGCAGGCACTCTACCACCAAGCTTTATCCTTTTTATTTATTTATTTTTAAATTTTGAGACAGGGTCTTGCTAAATTGCCTGGGTTGGCCTCAAAATTGTGATCCTCCTGTCTCAGCCTCCAGACTTGCTGGGATTATAGGCATGTGCAATCGCAGCCAGCAAGGATAACAATTGTTGAATTCAGGTGGAGAGTGTACAAATGTGTTGTATTGTTCTTAAAAGTTAAAACTTTTCTGTGCATTTAAAAATATTTCTTAGGGCTGGGGATGTGGCTCAAGCGGTAGCGCGCTCGCCTGGTATGCGTGCGGCCCGGGTTCGATCCTCAGCACCACATACCAACAAAGATGTTGTGTCCGCCGAGAACTAAAAAATAAATATTAAAAATTCTCTCTCTCTCTCTCTCTCTCTCCCCCCTCTCTCACTCTCTCTTTAAAAAAAAAAAAAGAACATGTTCTTAAAAAAAATATTTCTTAGACATGGGTGTTAAAAAGGGTTATTATATTGGCTAAAGAAAAAGTATTCAAAATCAGATTAGTTTAGAGAGTTTGGTTCAGGGCCTTTCCACACTACCTCACCTAATCCACATCACATCCCTGTGGGGTAGGTGGCACAGGGCGCATTTCACAAATGAACAGAAGCTCAGAGAGATAAGAGGTTTGCTCAAGGTCACACAGTAAAGCTTAGGCCAAGCTGAGAGTTGAACCCACATCTATCCAAATCAAAATTCTCTGCTTCTCTTTTTAAAGCCTCTTCTCTCCCATCCCATTTCCCAGGGCTGTTGGATAAGGCAAGACCCATGTGCATTTACCATGTGTCAGGCATTGCATGTATTAGTCAAATCCTCACAACAACCTCATATGGTCATTACTAATGACATTCCCATTGTATTAAGGTACAGAGAGTTTAAGTAACTTGCTTAAGGTCACAAGCTAAGAATGGAAGAGCTGGGAGTTAAAGAACCCGGGCAGTCTGACTCTATAGCCTCCACTTAAAAGGGTCAAGTTAACAGTGGAAAAAGTTCAAATTGCTTTAGGAATATAGAGTAGGATTAATTTTGGTTCTCACAGAATCCCTGAAAAGTTCCCCACTCCTGGCTTCTGACATATTCCAAGACAGGGCTCTGGTTTCAGATGTGCCCACATGGGGGACACTTGCCTCTTGGATTCATCTGGGAGCTTCTTGAAGATGGTGGGGTGCTACTGTCACTCCCCATGGGTCTCTAGCTATTGCTCACTGCCTTCTGCGGTGCTCTGGATCAAGGCTGATCTTGAGGTACTGTTTTAGATATGGTCCCGTGCTAAAGTGATGGGGTAGGGCACCGATTTGCCTACAGAATGAGCTGCAGGGTCCAGAGAGACCACTGAGGCAGTTTACGGCTCAGTAGTCAAGGGCCTGCCTTCAGAGTCAGGCCAGTTTTGCATGGAAGGGCGTGACTAGCTTCTCTTTACAGCAATGTCAGTTTCCTCTTTGGTTCCCTGTTCCGTGGGATGTGCACCTGTCTACAGGTCTCCTACTTCACTTGCTGGCCTTGGGTTCAAGCTGGGGCCAGAGTGGGCTTTCTCTACCTCAGGGCCTTTGCCCTGCTGTTCCCCCTGGTGGCACTGCTCTGTCCTCACTTGTGGCTGGCTCTTTCTCACCCTTGGTCTCAGCTGATGTCAGCTGCTTAGGGAGACCTTCCTTGTCTACTGTAGCCTGCTGCCAACACATCCTCCTGTTTTATTTTGCTCATATCTGTTATTAGTACCAGATAATTATTGATTGATTTGCGTTTATTCTCCTCCACATGAATGTAAGTTCAAAGAAGACAAGAGATTTAATCTGTTTTGTTCTCAGCACCAACAACTGCATCTGGCATTCAATAAATAAATAATGAATTGATTGAATGAATAAATAAACGAATGAAAGAAAGCGTATACCAGGCCGAGCCCCCCAAGCGGTACAATCCCAGTTCTTCTGCCGCAGTGGGCTACCAGACGGTCAGACTTTGCAGATGGCCCCTTGGCCCCCTTCTCGAGGAGCCCGAGCGCGAAGCCGGCTGGCTCTTGAGAGACGCTCCCCGCAAGCCTGGGCGGTGGCCCCGCGGGGAGATGGGCTGTCGTCATTTGGTGACGCTCCCTAAAGCCGCCGCGCTGCCGCAGGGGCGACGGGGGTCGGGCGGCGAGCGCGCGCGCGGGTCTTTTGCGACGGTGCCCGGCGGCGCTGGCCCCGCCCCTCCGCCCCCGTGCGACCGCCCGCCCCGCCCCCGTCGCTGCGCTCGCTCCGGGCCGAGCGGCCCCCGCCCGCTTCATGTGGCCCGGCCCGCGGCGGCCGGCGGCTGGGATCGGCGAGGCGGCGGCGGCAGCGGCCCGCGAGGCTCGGGAGGCGGCGGCCGAGGCCCAGGCGGCGGCGCACGGGAGCGGCGGGAGCAGGCCCGGCCCTCGAGCGGCCGCCCGGCTGCAGCATGCGCGCCCGCCGGGGGCTGCTGCGGCTGCCGCGCCGCTCGCTGCTCGCCGCGCTCTTCTTCTTCTCGCTCTCGTCCTCGCTGCTCTACTTCGTCTATGTGGCGCCCGGCATAGGTAGGAGGGGGCCTCCCGGGACCCGACCCCGACCCGGGCCCGGCGCGCCTGAGGCCGCCGCACCTTCCCGCCCGGCGCGCCCGGCCCCGGGGCCCCGCCCGCCGCCCCGAGGACCCCTTCCCGCCGCCCCGGCGCGGCTCCCGGCATTCCGCGCACCGACCGGGCGCCGGCGGCAGCGCCCCGTCGCCCGCGCATCCTCCCCCGGCGCCGGAGCCCCCTGCCCGCCCGAGCCGCGCTCCGGCGCCGGGTCCCCGGGTCCCCGGTCCCCCGGTCCCGCCCGACCCCTGGCCCGCCCGCGCTGCCCACTCCCCCGCCGCGTCCTGCGCGCCCCCGGCCCCCGAGTCCGAGCCCGGGGAAGGGGGGTATCCGCGCCCTCCTTTCTTCCACTCGCCCGCTCCCAGCCTTGCGGGCGGGGAGGAGGCGGCTCCTCGTGTCAGCCGGTGCCTGCTTGGGGGACCGAGGGGAAGTTTGAATTGGCCCCAGAGGAGGGACTGTGACTAGGGCCTCCGGGAGCCGCTGCCAGGTGGAAGTGGGGGGAGCGTGGCGAAGACAGGGAAGGGGACTGGTTCTTCTCAGAGGCTCGTCCTCCAAGGAAGACGGCCCCGAGGAGCGCACCCCGCCCGCACGCACTGTGAGAACCGAGCCGGCGGAGGACAGAGGACATCCAGGTCAAACCTGGATCGCAGCCCCTGCCCGGGATGACCTTGGGCAGGTGACCGAGCCTCAGCTTTTCTCCTCTGTAAAATGGGGGTACGAACCCCAACCCATAAAGATTTAAGGGTGGAAGTAGATAAATGCTTTTTAAAGCTATTATCACTATACCTGGTGCATGAGAGTTTTCAAAATAAGTAAAAACATTGATTATGTGTAAGTTTCAGAAAAGAAGGGAGTAGGTGGAAGATTTAAAGAATATCTTTACCTGCCTTGGCATCACCATGGAACTCAGATAAAACCTCAGTGTTGGGCGAAAAATGAGCAGAAGATGCTGTTGGGGGGTGAGGCAAGGACAGTAAATTCTGCTAAAAAAATTCTGATTATTTGGGTGTCAGAGATGATGGTTTAGCTATAGGGAAAATGCCTTTTAGTATTGTAGTAGTAACGAGTGCCATTGTCTGTTGACTGCCAATACTGAACTGGCAGAACAGAGAAATTTCCAGATAGAGCAGGAGATTCTCTCCTGATTATTTAAAGAAGCATATTTTCCCTTGATGGTTAATATTGATGTTTGGTACTGTGAACTGGATCTGGGAAGCTGGAACAGGCAGCATCAGATTACCCTAACCATTTATTTACCCAGTGTCTTAGGGAAATGCATCCCTCTAGGGAGGTAGAATATGTGGCTTGTTGGCACTGAATGATTAGATGGTAAAAAGATAGGGATTCTGGCAGAACAAGAATAGATGACTAATTAGTGGAATTAATTGAGAAAATAATTCATTAGCATACTGGATATTAGATTTCTTAAAAGTGGATCCAAAGTGATGGGTTTGGACCCAGAGGCAGTGGTAGAGCCATTCTCCCCCTCCTTTTGTGAAAGTGACAGGTATTTCTGGTCTGGTTCCATAAGTCAGCTATATCTAAAGGGGAGACTGTGTCCCATGGAGGAGATAATCACCCTTTTGATTGGAAAGGTTCGGAGCCAAATTCTTCTACAGAGTTGAAAATTAGGATTAATCAAGATTCCCCAATGGTAGACTTTTGGTCCATGGAACTATGCTTAAAGTGCCATATATTGTATGACTGAAAGATGTAAAGCACTTCAATTTTCATTAGTGTCTCCTTGGATCTAAGTGTTTGCAAAGGCTGATCTACTTAGTTTTCGGTTCTGTTAGTGGGAAAGAGGAACAGTAAAAAGGATGTGGAGGAGTCCTGGTCTTTACACAACCACTGTTAGGTTTAGCAGTTTGTCTTGCCTTGTTAATAATGAACTTAATTTTCTAAATGTCTAGCTTTGGACTGTGGGGAGGCAGATGCTCCCAAAAGGTTAAGGCAGCCTGAAGGAATACATCGTCTCATGTGCCTTGGGATATGAAGACCTTATTTGAGACAGTTATTAAAATGAGCTTAGAAAATATATTAGTTTGAACCACATGAAATTCTGTTTCGTAGGTCAAAACAGTGTATTAACTGTTTCATATAGTTTGGTCTGAAACATTTGCAGATAATGACACATCTGTTTTCTGGCACAATGGAAAGTGGCAGACTCCTGTTTTCTCCTAAGTTTGATTTTTTTTTCCCGTCCTTGCTCTTGATTTATTTTGTATAACTTGTGGCCATGTGCTCAAGGGCAAAGAGAAATTATCACTCCACCAGTACAACTATATTCAGAAATAGGTAGACTTGAATTTGGAATGAAAAAAAATCATGTTAGTTATAAATGTTTTAAAGTTATTTGTGTTTAATACCACCTAGACAAAATTTCAGCCTAACCATTAACTTAGTATTTTTTAGATGATTGTAGTTCTTAACATTGTTGATCCATAATCAAAAGCAAATGGAAATTTTCTTGGACTTGAGAGTTTTCTGTGAAATGGGGGTAATGATACCAACTGACCTAGAAAATTAGGTACATGGGAAATTCCTGAATGTGACCCTAGTGTGTTTGCAACAAATCCAAAGTACTCTAATATCCCTATCCAATCCAGTGAGTATTTTAAAAATATGGTTGCGCTGGATGTTATGTTTTTTTAAATTCAGAGGTACTGTTTTAGGGCTATGGTTGTAGCTCAGTGGCAGAGTGCTAGCCTAGCATGCGAGAGGCACTGGGTTCGATCCTCAGCACCACATAAAAATATATAAATTTTTTTTTTTTAAAGAAGTAGTGTTTTATATCAGCACTGTAGGAGAAATTAAAAGGATGGGCAGAAAGTATGAGAAAAGTGGTGGATTTGAAAAGGGAAGAGGAAGGTGATAAGATCATGAACATGTATGGCCTCTGCCCTCATCACTAACATCTGTTTCACCTGTAGGTTTGAGGTATCCCTTTTCCTTTCAGGACTCTGAAGAAAACTTTGAACATATTAATGGCCCTTTAACTTAAAAAGAAATCTAAGGGCTCAGAGTACTTCTAATGTTCTAGCTTGATCAGGTCTTTTAAAAGATAACAGGAGTGAGCTATTTACAAATATACATAAAAGTGCTGATTTTAAAACATGATAGGGACTTTATGGTGCTATCATGGCAAGGTACAGGTTCTTGACCTCTGCACATTGTTAACACAGCAACCAGTACTGTGTGGTTAAGGGTAGTAGTTTATACATTAATGGAATTTTGTTAATTCTGTTCTGCCATTAATTAAGTTCTGTTCTGCCATTTAAACTACTTTTCTCTTGTTCTTTGATTGCTGAAAAAAGGAAATGAATGATTTTCTTTTTTTTTTCTTTTTTTTGGCCTGTTTAGTTTCAAGAAAAGTTTGATTTATGGCTAGCTTTTAGAAGGCAGGAACCAGGACTCTAATTTCACCTGACTTGATCAAATGACCTTGAGCAAGTCACTTGACTTCTGTGATCTGATACTTCAAAAAACAAAATGAAACTATTTGAAAAAGTAGATAGAATGGCATCTTAATACAGTTTTTAGTCAGCTTTGAAAAAAATCATACCTCAATAGAGCTAGGGAAATGTTTTAGTATGTAGAAGGTTGATGATTCTTGTACGTGCTATACAAATATTGGACCTAAGGTTTTAGAGAAGATACGTGTTTTATATAATCAATATCATTTTTTTTCTAATAATCACTAAAATTTTTTCAGATCTCCTCCAGTCAAGTATATCATGAAATAGACTTTTTTTGTTTGTTTTACACCAACATACCCTTTGACAAACACCAGGTACTTAATGCCTGGGCTTTTCTTGAATGAAATGTGTATGGGGAAATGTGGGTTATTTCATTTTAGAAAATTAAAAAACCTCATCCTGCTAAAGACACCTTCTGAATTTCCCTCAACCCACACACACTCTGGCTCACATATTTGAGTATAGTGTTGTGCATTCTTTCTTAGAAGGAATCCATATTTGGAGAACAGGTTGGAGTTATAAAACTGAGCAGCACCACCGTTGACCAGGGTTTCTCGGGGGTGGTTTCTGTTCTCTATGCGGAGGTTTATTATTTATTTATTTTTTAGGTGTAGATGGACACAACACAATGCCTTTATTTTTATGTGGTGCTGAGGATGGAACCCGGGTCCCGCTTGTGCTAGGTGAGCGCTCTCACAATCCCAGCCCCTATGCAGAGGTTTTGCTATATTGGAAGCAAGGTCTTGGGTTTGGAGTTGAAAGTTTCCTTTTTTTTTTTTTTTAAAGAGAGAGTGAGAGGGCTGGGGATGTGGCTCAAGCGGTAGCGCGCTCGCCTGGCATGCGTGCGGCCCGGGTTCGATCCTCAGCACCACATACCAACAAAGATGTTGTGTCCGCCGAGAACTAAAAAAATAAATAAATATTTAAAAAAATTCTCTCTCTCCTCTCTCACTCTCTCTCTCTCTTTTTTTTTTAATATTTTATTTTTTAGTTCTCAGCGGACACAACATCTTTGTTGGTATGTGGTGCTGAGGATCGAACCCGGGCCGCACTCATGCCAGGCGAGCGCGCTACCCCTTGAGCCACATCCCCAGCCCTCCTTTTTTTTTTTTTTTTAATACTTATTTTTTAGTTGTAGATGGACACAGTATCCTTATTTCATTTTTATGTGGTGCTGAGGATCGAACCCAGTGCCTGTGCCTCATGGGTGCTGGGTGAGCGCTCTCTACCTCTGAGCCACAACCTCAACCCCGAAATTTTCTTTAATAGCAAAAACAGGCTAGTCCTGGACAGTCTGTGGGAGCAACTGTTCACACATTCCTGGTCACTCTTCTGGGACATGGGTACTCTAGTCAGTGAGCAGCTTCTGCCACAGGCCTGTTTTCCCCTCCTGAGCTGGACAGGCTAGTGGGAGCAGTGTGTGATGAGCCCCAGGAAGGAGGTCTCTGTGGCCTTGCCTCTCAGAGCTCTTTGGGAAGGTAAAATGCAAAGAGGTGGCAGGACACAATGCTGCTGGCTGTCCTGCTGCCTTGTATTTTGTGCCTTTTCGACCCTGGAAGATGTGCTGCGCGCATCCAGGGATGTGAAACAGACACAAACTTGTAGCAGGCCAGAAGCGGGGAGTGTAAAACGGGACCTGTAAAAGGAGCGAGAAAAGTGGAGGTTAACAGTGGTCAGGATCAGAATAATCGAAGCCAGCAGATTGGGCGTGGGTTAGGGGAAGAGAGAAGGCGGGCCTGTGGGTGCTATCAGTGAAAGCACAGTTATCCTTCAGGTTTCACGCTCCCCAGATGAAGGCTTGCCTGCCTTGCACACTGTGTGTGTTTTGTAGAATATTGTGAGAAAGTTAAAGAAATTTAAGGTCACTGGGTCGTTAATCTGGCATTTGAGTGTCTTTCATGTTCCTAAATATGGGGGATCTTTGAATTCAGTTTTTTTTTTTTTAACAAGAAATTTGATTACTCTATTAACAAAAGTCTTCAAGTTGGCAGTTCCAGGGTGAATTCTAAGGTTTGAACTGCTGTTTTTATTTCATAGATGATCATATAAACCCAGGCTAGGTTAGTATCTTGCCCAAATTGGGGAATTAGTAAGATATTCCTGAGTATGATTGAAAAAATGTCACAAGAGACAGAGTAATAGAAGGCAGTGTGTAATTAGGTGCTCAATTGTGCGAGACTGGCCCTTAAAAAGATGGGGTTCAGATCTGGGAGAGAGGCGTGTAGAAGGTGTTCATTTGTTTTTGGTACCAGGAATTGAACTCAGGGGCATTCAGCCACTGAGCCACATCCCCAGCTATTTTGTATTTTATTTAGAGATAGGGTCTCACTGAGTTGTTTAGCACCTCGCTTTTGCTGAGGCTGGCTTTGAACTCGTGATCTTCCTGTCTCAGCCTCCTGAGCTGCTGGGATTACAGGTGTGCCCCACTGTGCCTGGCTCAACGTGTTTTTTTTTTTTTTTTAATTTAGTTTTATGGTTTTTTTTTTTTTTTAATGTGGTTCTAGGTATCAAACTCAGTGCCTCATGCATTCTAGGCAGGTGCTCTACCACTGAGCCACAACCGCAGCCCTCAACATAGTTTTTTAGTACCTCCTCTTGTCAGATGTGCGTTGGGGAATTGAGTGATCTAGAAGGGGTGAGGTCGAGCTATCTTTTATCATAGTACTGTGATTCTTGCGGGAGGGTTTTGTACCTGTGCTTTTACTATGATGGGGAGACAGCTAAGTACAGGTTACTTTGTATCGTGCTGGGAGTGACTTGGGAGAGCTTTTTGAAGAAGTGATGTTTGACCTGGGGTAGAGCCAATCACTCACCAGTCTCGGATGAAATGTTAGGGGCTGCCTAGCACACAGAAGGGCTCTGAGACAGGAGTGAGCTTGGGTGGAGTTGGCTGCAGTTTTGTGCGTGAGGGGCCTTCCTGTTCAGGAAGGTAGGCTGGGTGCGAGTGCAGGCCATGGGAAGATCACAGAAGAGGAGTGAACCTGAGCTGAGAGATCACCCGCCCAGTCAGCCCTGACTGAGTGGGCAGATTGTTTTCCATTTTCTTACTCATCAAATAGAGGATACTCTTTTCCCAGGGTGGCTGTCAGAATTGAGCACTGAGACTGGTACAAAGCCCTTCATGCTTGTCATTATTTCTTACCGTAGGTGATGTCCTCCTGCTCTGTACGATTCCAGGGTCCCTTTGACGTCTGAAGTTAATGATTTGGAGCAGGTGTGTGATTGGGACCTTGAAGTAGAAAGCAGGGTAGTGATTCCTTTTATCCAGTAAAGATCCTCCCCGCCTTTTCGTGTGTGTGAGATGCAGGGGATGAAACTCAGGGCTTTGTAAGTGCTGGGCAAGTGCTCCACTGCTGAGATACATCCCCAGCTCTCGGACCCCCCCACCTTTTTTTTACCCTAGGGGAGCTTTACCACTGAGCTACATCCCTAATCCCCCTATCCCCCGCTTTTTTTTTTAGAGAGAGGAGAGAGAGAAAGATAATTTTTTAATATTTATTTTTCAGTTTTCGGTGGACACATCTTTATTTTATTCTATGTGGTGTTGAGGATCTAACCCAGCGCCCCGCGCATGCCAGGCAAGCGCACCACCGCTTGAGCCACATCCCCAGCCCCACCATCCCTTTTAAAAATTTAAGTTGCAGATGGACACAATACCTTTATTTTATTTATTTATATGTGGTGCTGAGGATTGACACCAGTACTTTACCACTGGGTCACAACTCCAGCCCCCCTAGTCCTTTTTTTTTTTTTTTTGGTGTGTGTGTGTGTGTGGTACTGAGAATCGAACCCAGGGTCTTGTGCCTGCAAGGCAAGCACTCTACCAACTGAACTATATTCCCCCCACCCCAAGTCCTTTTAAAATTTTTATTTTGAGACATGGTCTTGCTAAATTTTTGGGGCCGGCCTTGAACTTGCAATCCTGCCTCAGCCTCCTGGGTTGCTGGGATTATAGGTGTGCACCACCACCCCTGGCTAAGGAACTCCAATCTTAAAGGTCCTGCCGAGGGGCTATGTCTGCTTCAGGCAGCATAGCCTCCGTCCTTGGGGTGAGGGAATAGCCCCCTGTGAGCAGCCTCTTTCTTTAGGACATTTGCCTGGGAACAGAGGTCTTAGAATTTCTACACTGAGTCTGTCTTCCAAAATCATTTTGACAAAGAAAGGGGAAAAAAGAAGGTGTGTTGTTTTGGTCAAAGGGAAAAACTGAAAGAATTTTACAGGGAATATTTTTGGGAATTTTATGGGAATATCTTTGGGGTGTTAAGAGCATTTTCCCCCCTTTTCCTTTTCAGTCCTCTTTTGTCCCCAGGGCAGTCCTTTTAAGTTTCAATCTGCAGAGTCAGTTTTCCCCCTTCAGCTGCTAAGCATGGAGCAGAGCCCTGGACTCCCCCTCAGTGCTCCAGGAGGCTGGATGTTAAGTGGAAGTGAGGGCTGCATTTTGACCCACTCATTCTTTTTGCAGGGTGGCTTTATGCTGAGGAGCATTCAGACTCCTGCCAGTCCTGTGGATTCATTCTGTTTTCCCAAGCATGGGAATCACATTCAATAATTTACGGTGCTACTTTTCTTTTCAAAGTCCTCTCTCTGTTTGTTAGTTGGAGTGAACAATTATTTGCCCCTGGGCATTGTCCTCCTTCTTTTGAGGTTAGAGTTGCCCAAAGACTTTGCTGCCATCAGAAGGGAGTGGGCCACTGTTTCTGAGGTGCCTTAGTTACAGCATCAATTATGGACAGCTCTCCCGGGAGTTGGCCTGAGGGTGCTGGTGGAACTGTGGTGCTGAGGGTCAGGTGCCAGAAAGCAAAGACCCAAGCAGGCCCAGGGTTGTGTCTGAAACTTAAATTAACTTGGGGTACTAGAGAGCATAACTAAATAAATATTAGTACCCAGGGAGCTTTTTCCGCCCTCCAGGGGTCCTAAAAGTACAACTAATAGATATTGAAACCTTTTGCTTAATTCTCCTGTGTTGAACAGCCAAAAACTTGGAAAGATGGGTGAAAAGAAAACAGAACAGTTTTTTTCTCCTTAAAAGCTGCTGGTTATTTCATCCTTAGTCCTGCTGTTAGGCACTAAGCCTAAAGTGTATTCGTGATCGGATGTGTGTATTTTTCTGTTTGTTAGCCCATCAACCTGTGATCGTGATTGTGTGTGTGTGTGTGTGTGTGTGTGTGTGTGTGTGTAGTACTGGGCAATGAACCAAGGGGCGCTCTACCACTGAGCTACTTCCCCACTCCTTTTTATTTTTAGTTTTGAGGTAGGCTCTCGCTAAACTGTGGAGGCCTTGAACATTTGATCCTCCTGTTTCAGCCTGGAGTTGCTGGGGTTACAGGTGTGCACCCACACCTGGTGCTGTGGTCATTTTGTGTAATTTAAAAAAGAAAAATCCTTTTTTTTTTTTTAAATATCTTTAGTTGTAGGTGGACACAATACCTTTATTTTGTTTATTCTTTTTTTTTTTTTTTTAATGTGGTGCTGGGGGATCAAACCCAGCAACTCATGCATGCTAAGCAGGCGATCTACCCTTGAGCCACAATCCCAGTCCCCCCCCGCCTTTATTTCTTTTCATAAAAATAGTCATCAGCTTAAGGAAGTCAAAACAGATGAACCAAAAATGATAGTAGACTGACTTGGGGATTTATGATGTATTATTTATTCCTCAAATTTTCCTATTAGGTTCCTATTATCTTCCCAGCACTTGTAATTTTCTTTCTTTTTTAAATTAATTATGTGGCTCAGTGGTCAAGTGCTTCCCTAGCATGCCCTGGATTCCATCCCCAGCACTGGAAGAAAAAATACCCTAGGCGTCCTAGTAGATGTGAAATGGTACCTCACTGCAGTTTCAGTTTGCATTTCTCTGTTGACCTACAGTGCTGAGCATCTTTTCCTGTATTACTGGCCATTTGCATATCTTGTTTAGAGAAATGTCTACTCAGGTTGTTTGCCCATTTTTGCTTTTTAATTTTTTGGTACTGGGGATTGAACCCAGGGACACATATCAGATTTGTGATTTGCAAATATTTGGTCCCATTCTATGGCTGTCTTTTCATTCCCCAGATAGTGTCCTTTGATGCACAAAGTGTTTAAAATTAAGTTTTTTTGTGTGTGTGTGTGTGTGTGTGTGTGGGGTCGGGGGGAGCGGTGCTGGAAGTAAATCCAGGGTCTTGTATGTGTTGGGCAAAGCTTTTAATTTTAATGAGGTCCAATTTATTTATTTATTTATTTTTTCCTTTGTACTTTAAAGATACCCTATCCTGCAAGTAGTATCACTTAACTTTTGGTCTCTACAGTGTTCCCATTTCTTTTTCTGCCCATGAAGCTACTGAGTTGATTGTATTTTATGTTTTTGGTACTGAGGATTGACAGTAGAGGTGTTCATCACTGAGCAACACTCCCAGACTTCTTACATTTTGAGACAGGGTCTCATTGAGTTGCTGAGGCTGGCTTTGAACTCGTGATCCTCCTGCCTCAGCCTTCTTAGCTGCTGGGATTATAAGCATGCCTTGCAGAGCCTGGCCTGATCTGATTTTTGAGAAAGCTAGAGTCAAAAGTTTTGTTTTATTTATTTATTTTTTCTCTTGTGCTAAGTGTAAGCTTAGTGTTAGTTTCTTGATTTCAGGTTCTTTGTCTTTAATATTGCTCCTCTGTTTGCCAAAGCTGAGATGCTCTCTATTGTTAGATGTTTCAAGTGTTTGAAGGAAAAGTCTTCTGGCACCTCTTCTGGGGGCAGTGGGTAGCCATATCTTTTGTATTTCTTGTTTGTTGGTTATTTTGTTCAGCAGGACCTAAGTAGAACTCAATTATTTTTTTTAACATTTTCTGCTTCTAACTGCAGTTCTGTAAATGCATGTAAGACAGGGCTAAATGTTGGGACACATTTAGCCCTGTCTTAATTTTTGGTGTGGGGGACTGTACCATTCACAGGTTATGCATAAATACAGAAGAGAACTTTGTAAAATACGGGTTGGTAAACAGTTAATGAGACGGGGCTCATTTTTTTCATATGGAAATAAAAGGGAAAAGTAAATTGTCCTTGGCATCTGCTGGGTTCTCACCTGTTCACGTGGTGCTACTTAATAATAAGTGGTGATTATAGTAAAGACGCTGAGGTGGGACGTCAAGCCTGCTATTGTGGGAGTTTGTGTGTGTGCCTTCAGATTCTAAATTCTTTATTCCCTAGAACATTCCATCTGTCTCCTCAGGCTTCCCTAGTCCATGACACAGACACAGGCTCCCAAGATGGTCCTTGATGACCATAGACAGGTGTTGTGTGACCACAGAATTTTTTTCCCCTTTTCCTTTATAATATCAGAAAGTGAATAATCAAATAATGAAGAAAAAGGACAATCTAACTTAGAGAAACCTGCTGGACCCCTGCAACTCTGATTTGGTAAAACCTGGCAATTTTAGTGTGTGTGTATATGTATGTATATATATATATATATTTTTTTTTTTTTTTTAAAGAGAGGAGAGAGAGAGAGAGAGGATTTTATTTATTTATTTATTTATTTTTAGTTTTTCGCGGACACAACATCTTTGTTGGTATGTGGTGCTGAGAATCGAACCCGGGCCGCACGCACACCAGGCAAGCGCACTACTGCTTGAGCCACATCCCCAGCCCAGTATATTTTTCTTGATATCAGCTGAATTGTATGTGGTGTTATCCAAGTGAGAAGGATAATAATAGTGATTATAGGCAGGTGGTACTAGGAAATGTTTAATATTTGGGGGCTTGGGTTAAAAGGTTAAATTACAAATTTGGCTTTGCATGTATTTGTCTGATTTGCCGCCTATTTGTATATCTTGTTTAGTAAATAGTCGGTAAGCAAATGAAGGCAGGTGAAGGTTGGCAGATCTGAAGTTCTAAGGTGTAAACTAACCTACTGTTCCCTGCTCATTTGTGTATGTTGAAACTTGCTGCACAATTGAGCCTTTAAGGTGAGGAACTAAGAGGATCAAATAAAAACATGGATTTGTAAAAATGTTAATTACAGTTGGAAGTATGATTCACAGCACAATTTCAGATTCAGGTTCATGATGCCCCCTGCAGTCAGATGCTTGGAGGCTGTTCGGGGGCCAGGTTTGTGCACAGTTGAGAAGTGTTTTCTGGCCCACTTAAGACTCAAGATGAATTTTAACATTAATTTCAAGTCGCAGTACTTTTTATTTTATATAGCATGTATAGTGATACTGTAAATCACAAATCTGTGTATTAATGGTTTGTCTTATGCCTAAACCTGAAATCTATATAAAAAAATTGACAAACATAAGGAAATAATTAGTACTGACAAGGATTGAATTTAGGCCTTTTCAAAAGCACTCTAACTGAGCTACAGTTCAGCCCTTCTAAAATTTTTATTTTGAGCTGGGCACAGTGGTGTACATTTGTAATCCCAGTGATTCAGGAGACTAAGGCAGAAGGATCTCAAGTTCAAGTCCAGCCTCAGCAATTTATCGAGGAGGCCCTAAGCAATTTAGTGAGACCCTGTCTCAAAATAAAAAACAGCAACAGCTGGGTGGAAGGCGCACGCCCTGGATCCCAACAGCTCAGGAGGCAGAGGCAGGCGGATCAAGTTCAAAGACAGCTCAGCAACCGCAGTAAGGCCCTCAGCAACGCAGGGGCCTTACTCTAAATAAAATACAGAAAAGGGGCTAGGGATGTGGCTTTGTGGTTAAGTGCCCCTGGGTTCAATCCCTGGTACCACCAAAACAACAACAAAAAGGGCCTGGGGATAGTAAATGCTCCTGAATTAAATTCACAGTACCTTTTTTTTTTTTTAAAAATTTTGAGACAAGGTCTTACAAAATTGCCCAGGCTGACCTTGAACCTGTGATCCTGTCTGCCATGTCCTAAGTAGCTGGGATTATAGGGGTGCATCACTGCACCCATTGTTATAGTAATTCTTACATATTGCTGAGAACATTGCTTCCAATTTTAATTAGAAAACACTTAAGTTTTCAAGTTTATGGTAAGATATATATTTATGGCTTAAATATGCTTGCCAATCTTTGCTTTGGATATGAAAGATTGTTTTATTCTTTATTTCTTTGAAAGAGGGACAAAGAAGAAACACTTTCCGAAAATGAAGTCCGAGCAGGTGATGTGGAAAGTCAGCCATCATTCACAAACAGCTGTTTTTTTGTGTTCCATATTATTGAGTAGAAAGTGGAAATAATTTTCCTTCTGTTGCTGCGATTATCTAAGCTAGGCCAGGCCCGAACCTGGTGGTTGCTTTGTCTGAAAGTGGCCACTGGAATCCTTCGCTGTGTGTGCTGGGCCAGTGTTGTGTGTGGGAGGAAGTTCAATGTTTGGGTTTTGGTGTTGGATTGATTTTCTGTCTCATTGTTGACTTGGCACGCCTAGCTTTTTTATTCTGGTTTAAAGTATTAGGAATCTTAAGATTTGTAGGAATTAGAAGATTTGAATTTCATTTGGCACTAAGGGGAAATTAACTCCAGGTTAAGGGCTGCTTTTTGGGTTGGCTTTGTGATCAAGGTAATTTTTTTTCCTTAATAATTATAGAAAATTTCAAACATATAAGTGTAAAGTGCATAGTAGAATGGGCAAAAGTAATTTTTTGGTGTGACCAGGGATTTATCACGCAACACATAAAGGTGAAAGGGCCCCCGCCCCCAAGTAGAACATAATCACAGACTCATCCTTAATCTTTTTTTTTTTTAACATTAAAAAAATTTTTTAAGCTGTAGATGGTCACACAATATCTTTATTTTTATGTGGTGCTGAGGATCGAACCCAGTTTGATATGTGAGGCAAACACTTCACCACTGAGCTCAGCTCCAGCCCATTAGTCTGGGTTTTTTTAAGCTTCTTGGTAACAGTGCATTTTTTTTTTTATTGTTGGTCGTTCAAAACATTACATAGTTCTTAATATATCATATTTCACAGTTTGATTCAAGTGGGTTATGAACTCCCATTTTTACCCCGTATACCGATTGCTGTATCACATCAGTTACACTTCCATTGATTTACATATTGCCATTCTAGTGTCTGATGTATTCTGCTGTCTATCCTATTCTCTACTATCCCCCTTCCCCTCCCCTCCCCTCCCCTCCCCTCCCCTCCCCTCCCCTCCCCTCCCCTCCCCTCCCCTCCCCTCCCCTCCCCTCCCCTCCCCTCCCCTCCCCTCCCCTCCCCTCCCCTTTTCTCTCTCTACCCCCTCTACTGTAAATCATTTAACAGTGCATTTTGGTTCAGGTGTCTTGCTGACCCAGGTACCTCTGAAAAGGAATGACAAACAATGTGTAAGCTCATAGGAACACTGTGAGGATTCAAGGGAGGCTGTCAGGGCTTGCTGCATCAGGTAAGTGTCCTGACCACAATGGTGGATGAGGAGAGAGCTGGCCAGCTACAGAAGGAGCCTCCTTGTACCAGCAGCGCCAGCCATCTCTGCGTGCAGAGGAGACTGGCGTTTCCGGAGGAGTTCTTTTCTTTTCTTTTTGATTACTTAGTGTTTTAATTTGAACTCAAAATTTAGAGCCTCGAGTGCCTCCCATGTGGTGGCCTTACCCTGAAGGTGCTGCTGAGCCCCAGGAGCAGGTGCCAGGGCCACTGTAGCTGCTGAAGTCTCTGAGGTGCTTAGGGAACACTCTAGTGTACGTGGCACCTGTGTCCTTTTGACTCCCTTGGCCTTTTTTTCCTGAGAATCTCTTGTTAATTTCTGTAGCTATTTATAGCACTTTGACCAAAGCCACATGGGGCTTACAAAGGAAAGGGTGGCAGTAATGCCCGAGTAGGACTTGTTAGGGCACAGATACTGTGGTGTGTGTTTAGTGACATTCCCCAGCAGCCACAAGTCAGACATCACCACTGGTCTTACTTTAGTATTTAGTTCTATTAATTTATTAGCTTTATAATTAAAACAGTCTGCATAGATGGAAGCCGTAGTCTCCGGTGGTGGGGTGTGGGGTGTGGGTGAGAATCAGGCAGTCCTCATTGTGAAGTGTGAGACTTACTGGTAGATTATTTATGTAAGTAGGCTGTGTCATCAGAGACGTTTCAGAATGAGTCATGTTTAATTAGGAACTAACAAATGTTACCACCCTTGTTCTGTTGAACTATGTTTTTAAGCTATTAAGTCAACCTTAAGAGTGATAAAAGGAATTTCACTAATTTATTCATAATCATCTCTTCATCACAAGTGTTTGTTTGCCTCTTTTCTTTACACACATGCGGATATTTGTAAGTTTTGCGACTTAGGAATTGCTAGGCCAAGAGAAAAAGCATGGTAACAATTCAGTAAGTGCTGGGTCTGTGATGCACTCTTTTTGCTGTGAGACCCTTTTCCAGGATTGTTCTGCTTCTGGTACTTTACCACACGTAGTAATGTCTGCGTGTGAGATTATTTCTGGCCAGGGGTTCTTGATTAGAAAGCTGTAAAGAAAACATACTTGCTGGTTTTACCCATGGGGGAACATTGATGGGAATTTCTCGCCTCTTTGGTGTCAAGTCTGTTTAATCTCATTCCGAAATACTGTTGACAGAATTAAATAGAAGATTTTCAAATATCATTGAATGTTACCCTACTTCTTCCTTTGCTCGGATCCCACTAAGTGGAGATAATAGCCTTTTTTAGGGAGCTGTTGGACTCAGTGATTGCTTTTCTCTGCCTGTTAGGAATGAGTAAACTTGGGTCAGGCACCCAAGTTTACTTTGAGTTTACTTTTTTAATTTATTTACTTCTGTAATCCTAGCTGCTGGGGAGGTGAGGCTAGAGGATTTCAAGTTCCAGGTCAGCCGGGCAACTTAGTGAGATTCTGTATCAAATTAAAATTTTAAAAATGGGCCGTGGGTGTACTTTCCCAGCACAATTGAGGCCTCAGGATTGATACCCAATAGTACAAAAGGGAAAAAAGAGGGACCCTGGAAGATTCAGACACTGTTGAGAGGTGGTCCCAGGGTCCCCTCGGTTTCTTTGGAGTCCTGAGGCTTGGCTGCGCTGGCCACAGCACCCAGGCCTCTGCTGTCCTTTGCTCCCCAGATGCAGCCGCATGGTGCAGCGGCGCTCTGAATCCATCCTCAGAGTTCACCTGCAGCTTCCCTGGCCCTTCGAGAGGTCTGCTTGGAAGTGCTAGGTATAATGCACATTCAGAATATTTCCTTGCTTCTGAGCTGTTGGAAATGATTAGGTTGAAATTAAATGTGGTATGTTCTTTTTCCACTTCCCTTTTTAATATCTGTACATGCTGTATGAGAATATTATTGATGTCATATAATTTTTTTTTCTGCAGTGGTAATTATATATAGTTTTGCTATAGTGTGACTTAAGTATTTCCAAAAAATCACTGTATTATACAGAATTGTTCAGTAAAAGCCAGAGAGCTTGGAGGAAAAATAATGTTATGTATCTACCATTCACACATTCCATTAGTGACACATTAAAAAAAAAAAAAAAAAAAAAAGGACCGGGCAAGGTGGTGCTTGCTTGTAATCCCAGAGACTTGGGAGGCTGAGGCAGAAAGGCAGAAGGATTGCAGGTTTGAGAGCAGCCTTGGTAACTTAAGGAGACATCCTGTCTCAAAATGAAAAAATAAAAAGGGCTGGGCTGGACTGGGGTTGTGGCTCAGCGGAAAGTACAAGGCTCTGGGTTTGATCCTCAGCACCACATAAAAATAAATAAATAAAAATAAAGGTTTGTGTCCATCCACAACTAAAAAACAAACAAACAAATAAATAAATAAAAAGGGCTGGGCTGTAGCTTGGTGGTAGAGCCCTTGCCTGGCATGTGTGAGACCCTGGGTTTGATCCCTAGCACTACCAAAAAAAAAAAAAAAAAGGTCCTAGTGAAAAAACAACATTAGCACAGTTTTGCACATTAAATGTTTACGATATACCACGAGGGGCCGGGATTGTGGCTCAGCGGTAGAGCGCTCGCCTAGCACAGGCAGGGCCTGGGTTCCATCCTCAGCACCACATAAAAATAAAGGCATTGTGTTGTGTCCATCTACACCTAATATATATATTACTATTTCAAAGTTAAAATGTGGCATTTTTACTTTGAAATATTCCTGGGGCTGGGGATGTGGCTCAAGCGGTAGCGCGCTCGCCTGGCATGCGTGCGGCCCGGGTTCGAGCCTCAGCACCACATACCAACAAAGATGTTGTGTCCGCCGAGAACTAAAAAATAAATATTAAAAAAAAAAAAAAAAAGAAATATTCCTGAAGTTTGCTTGTGGAACTGGGTCTCTGCAGCTTGTGGCCCAGTCACTGGGAAGTGATGGCAGGAAGGTAGCCCCGGTGTGGCCCTCTTGTGTGCTGGGTAGCTGCTGGGTGTTGGAGCTGTGCGGTGCACGCTGGCTGTTCAGGTGGGGGTAGTTTTCTGGGTGTTCACCAGGGAGGAAGTCACACATGCAAAAACAGAATTTGAGTCACGCTCATTGTTCCTAGGTATTCAAGCATTATAGCAGAACTGACGGTAGGAGACAAAATGTGACATGTAATTTGAATAAATGTATGGAATTTTTAAAAAGCTTTGAAATGTCGATTTACAGAAAAGTTGCAAGTTTAGTCCCGCAGTTTTTTCTGTTTGGTAACATGATGCTCTGTCTTCCCCAAATCCTACAGTGTGTTTTACCAATGAGCACTGTCCAAAAGAGAAACTCAGCCATTAAAATTAAGAAAATAATATTAATACTTCACTACTATCCAGTTACCCCAATGATGTCCCTTTTATATCAAAAGGATCCAATTTAAAGTCATAGTATTTTGTTGTCCTATTTCTTTGGTCTCCTGGAAAATCTGGAAAGTTCTTAGTCCTTGACTTTCATGACTTTGACACTTTGAAGGGTGACAGGCCATCTATTCTGCAGTGTGTCCCTCACTTGGAATCCATTTCTTTGTGGTCCCATATTCATGTTTTTCCCTGCTAGGAGTTGAACCTTGTGCCTTGGGTGTGCCACTGAACTGCATCCTCAGCCCTTTCTGTTTTTGTCTTGAGACAGGGTCTTCCCGAGTTGCCCAGGCTGGCCTCAAACTTGTGATCCTCCTGCCTCAGCTTCCCTTGTATCTGCCTTACAGTGTGCACCCACAGGCGATGTGGACTGTGACCTGTTGCATTGCTGTTGAAGGCCACATTGTCACTTGTTCCAGGGGGTATCTGCCTGGTTTTTCCAGCCCATTTTTTTTTTAACTTTTAAGTTTTCAGACAGGGTATCACCATGTTGCTAAGGCTGGCCTTGATCTTGCTTTTTTGGGGTGGGGGAGTGGGTCCTGGGGATTGAACTCGGGGCACAGAAACACTGAGCCCAAACACCAATGCAGCAGGGCTGTGTGAGGTGCCTCTGTAGAACCAGGTGCCTGTTGTTCATCATCGGACCTGTCGGTGGAGTCCTCTTTCTGTCAGTGTGGACTTACATATTTGTTTTTACAGTGCTAGGGGTTGATGGTTTTCTTTTCTTTTTTAAATTGGCACCAACCTGCAGTTTTTCTGTTAATTTTCGTGTGTGCTTGTGTTGATTGGCCATGGGGAGCCCTTCGCTCCGCTGTTTGTCTTGCCGTGTCCGTCACTCCTGAGCATTTGCGTTCTGGTAGATCAGGGTATTTGAGGCAGGTGGTGCTTTACCCATCCAGACTCGGGATGGGCTTTCTTCAGAAACCTCTCGATTGTTCTGGGGAGAGTGGGGGTTTGGAAACCAGCATCTGGGTGCTGGCTGCGCTCACTGCTCCTGGGCCCTAGTCCGGGTGTGGCGCAGCCTTCTCAGTGGGAAGGTGTGTGTGCAAGAGACCCCCCACCCCCCCACACGGTGGGATTCCCACAGTGACGCCAGCGGCGGCGCCACACCCCAGGGCTCATTCTAGCTTGCTCCCTTTCCATATTTTTAGCTCCCGTTGTCCTTACGCACTTCTGGGTCAGTCCCCGTGGGACCGCGATGCTCTGCCCTGCCCTGCCCTGCCCCTGTTGGCCATCCTCCCTGCGCACAGGCTCCAGCTCTCTGCCCGGGGCCTGCCTCTGCTCCAGCTTGTGCTCCAGCCCCCTCAAGCTGGCCGGCAGCAGGGGCGTCCTCCTCGCCCTTCCTGGCTTTGACGTTCCCAGGCTCAAGGGATGGCTCCCCAGTGTGCACCTCACCCACCCCAAAGAAAGGGGAAGAAAGCCCCCAAACAGAAATTCCAGGGGTGCTCTACCAATGAGCGACACCCCCTCCCCCGCCCCCCTTTTTAATTTTTTTTTTTTTTGCTCAAGTCCTAAGTTTATTGGAATAGACTTTTTAAAAATATAGTTGAGTGGGAATGAAAATGTGATTTTTTGTTTTTGTTTTTGTTTTTTTTTTAATTTTTTTGTTGGTTATTCAAAACATTACATAGTTCTTGATATATCATATTTCACACTTTGATTCAAGTGGGTTATGAACTCCCATTTTTACCCCGTATACAGATTGCAGAGTCACATCAGTTACACTTCCACTGATTTACATATTGACATACTCATGTCTGTTGTATTCAGCTGCCTTTCCTATCCTCTACTATCCCCCCTCCCCTCCCCTCCCCTCCCCTCTTCTCTCTCTACCCCCTCTACTGTAATTCATTTCTCCCCCTTGTATTATTTTTCCCTTTCCCCTCACTTCCTCTTGTATATAATTTTGTATAATCCTGAGGGTTTCCTTCCATTTCCAAGCAATTTCCCTTCTCTCTCCCTGTCCCTCCCACCTCTCATCCCTGTCTAATGTTAGTCATCTTCTCATGCTCTTCTTCCCTACTCTGTTCTTAGTTACTCTCCTTATATCAAAGAGGACATTTGGCATTTGTTTTTTAGGGATTGGCTAGCTTCACTTAGCATAATCTGCTCTAATGCCATCCATTTCCCTCCAAATTCTATAATTTTGTCATTTTTTAATGCAGAGTAATACTCCATTGTGTATAAATGCCACATTTTTTTTTATCCATTCATCTATTGAAGGGCATCTAGGTTGCTTCCACAGTCTTGCTATTGTGAATTGTACTGCTATGAACATCGATGTAGCAGTGTCCCTGTAGCATGCTGTTTTTAGGTCTTTAGGGAATAGACCCAGAAGGGGAACAGCTGGATCAAATGGTGGTTCCATTCCCAGCTTTCCAAGAAATCTCCATACTGCTTTCCAAATTGGTTGCACCAATTTGCAGTCCCACCAACAATGTACAAGTGTACCCTTTTCCCCACATCCTCGCCAGCACTTGTTGTGGTTTGACTTCTTAATGGCTGCCAATCTTACTGGAGTGATATGATATCTTAGGGTGGTTTTGATTTGCATTTCTCTGACTGCTAGCGATGGTGAGCATTTTTTCATGTACTTGTTGATTGATTGTATGTCCTCCTCTGAGAAGTGTCTGTTTAGGTCCTTGGCCCATTTGTTGATTGGGTTATTTGTTATCTTATTGTCTAATTTTTTGAGTTCTTTGTATACTCTGGATATTAGGGCTCTATCTGAAGTGTGAGGAGTAAAAATTTGTTCCCACCTTTTTAAATTTTTAAGTTTTGAGACAGGGTATCACCAAGTTGCTAAGGCTGGCCTTGATTTCTGGGGGGGGGGGCGGGGAATGAGGATTGAACTCGGGGGTGCTCCACCACTGAGCCACCTCCCCAGCCCTATTTTGTATTTTATTTAGAGACAGGGTCTCACTGAGTTGCTTAGTGCCTCACTACTGCTGAGGCTGACTTTGAACTCATGATCCTCCTGCCTCAGCCTCCCGAGCTGCTGGGATTTACAGGTATGTGTCACCGTGCCTGGCTTATATAAGACTTTTTGATAAATTCATATTTTAGGGAAAAATATTTGCCTTGGCTATGTCATCTAGTTTTACATCCCGAAAATAAAGTCCCATATCTGTTGGAAAAAAATTTTTTGCTTGGTTTTGTTTGGGACACAGGGTATCCCTCTGTTGCCTAGGCTGGCCTGTAACTCTTATCCTCAGTTGATCCTCCTGCCTCAGCCTTCCAAGTAGCTGAGTCCATAGATACCACATGCCATGTTGAAATTCTTTAAGACTGTTTTCTGTGTCTCTCGATGGTCTAGACATTCTTGATGTCTTCATACAGACTGCATGTATTTAGCTAACCATAGGGTGACAATGTTGTGAAACAGTCATCCCTTATAATTATGATAAATTTTTCGCCCTCCCCTCTTCAGCCTTCCCTTGTAGATAGGGACTGGGTGTTTGATGAACTGTTTTCCCAAACACTCGAAATGAGCCTGTGGTTTGTCTTGCTGGCGCTCTTGTTCCTTGGCCATCCATGCCCCCCTCCCGCCCTGACGGGAGCAGCCGGCAGGTGCTGCTCTGTCTTTGCAGAAGCGCTTTGCATGAGTCAACCTGTTAGCACACTAGCTCTTTGAGACGTAGGTGTGGTACATACAAGGAAACTAAGGCTTGGAAAAATTGAAGAATCGGTTCAGAGCCAGGCTGGTGGTGCACACCTGCCATCCCAGCCTCTTGGAAGGCTGAGGCAGGAGGAACTTAGCAAGGCCCTAAGCCTTAGGGAGACCCTGTCTCAAAAATAAAAAAAGGCTGGGATATGGCTCAGTGGTTATGCACCCCCAGGTTCAATCCCTGATTTACAGTCACCCAACTTGTACAGGGTAGATCCATGATTGGAGCCCAGATGTCTCACCGCTACTCCAGCCTGTGCTCTTGAATAACTCTTTTTGTTTTTTGCTGAGGCTGGCCTCAAACTTGCAATCCTCCTGCCTCAGCCTCCTCAGTAGCTGAGATTATAGGCTTGTGCCACCATGCCCATCTCTTGAAAGTTGTAGTTGGAAAATGAAAAGTAGATGCCATTAACGATCTGGAAACTCTGCTGCTTAAGAGGCTATATTGCTTAAATAGGTGCAAAGCAGTGGTGGGCACGAAGCCTAGCCAACCCCTTGACTCTCGTGTTGTCACGGGTGTTCTCTTTACATAGACAGTGCACTTTGAAATATGAAGAAGAGAGCTTTTCTGATTTCCCTCTGGAAACCGGTGTGAACATTAGAGTCTTAAAAAGTGGATACTTAAGCTGACTGGTGCTTTTAAAAGAAGAGCAGCGCAGACCTCTGCAGCGCGCTGCCTCCTCCCTCCAGCCTGCCGGGGAGTGGGGTCATGTGGCTCATGCCGTACCTCCTGTGCTCCTGTCCCAGCCCTGCAGTTTGCTGATTTTGTGTCTTTGGGCCAATTGCTGAATGTCCTGTTTCTACACCAGTGTCCGTAGAGGAGTGATAATGGCTAAGTGCTTATTAGCGAGGCCTGCCGTGGAGAGCATGCCCAGTAATATCAGCTGAGGCCTGGACTGCTATTCTGCCTGCTGGGACAGCATAATCTTGGATGTGGTCTCCGTGGGAATTCACATATAGAGAGGATCTGAAGAATTGCAACATTTTGAAGTAAAGCAGATAGTCAAGATTCCTGGGCCTACCTCTGTATTTTACAGATGTGGGATCTTGGAGCTGTTACTGGGTCTGCGCAGCCAGACTAGATCAGAGGCCCAGCGTAGCCCTGCAGCTACAGCAGGAGCTCTCCTTGCCGTGGTGATGAAGATGGCGTGGTGATGCGGCTGGGGTGGGCAGAGAGGCTGTGTGTAAATGGAAGCAGCTGTTCAGCCGACCATTGTTTTTATAATGCAGATGACAGTGAATAGGTTAAGACAAGTTGGCAGGTGAGAACACCCTGAAGACAGTGAGGAAGCTGTTTCTTGGGGCAGAGTTTAGAACAGGTGAGCGGCCATCTGCTGCTTTACAAACGTGGGGTGAGTGGGACGCCCAGGTGTTTCGTTGCTGGGAGAGCCAGGTTATGTGGGTCTTTGAAGTGGCAGCAGGACAAATCGGGTACAAAGGGCATTGTAACTCCATCATCACCAGAGTGTGATAAGATCTGTACATAGGGGTCATTACAGGTCAGTTACATTTCAGGTCAGGTTTTGTTTTCTCCCCAGTAACTTTTATGAAAAAGTTGGCTTATAAAATAATATATTCAATGTAGAAAATTTGAGAAATACAGCAAAACATAGTAAATCAAGGCAGCCTAAAGTCTCATAACCTGATGATCACAGGCTGTTGACATTTTGGTGCTGACTCCTCTGACTTCTTAGTTTAGTTTTGTATGTGTGTAATTTAAAAACATAATTGAGCTTGTGTTGCATGTACACTGAAAGTGTTAAAAAATATTCTAGAGGCAATGCTAGTGTCAGGTTTTCAGTCTACTAAAAAATGCTGACTCTACAAATCCCACAGAAGACCTGCGTCGGGGTGTGCTTTATTAAGGGGCGGGGTTTGAAGGTGGTGACTGTCCTGTATCTGTGGGGTTTTTATTAATATATATTTTTAATTGGCACACAGTAATAGTACATATTTATGGGGTGTGGTGTGGCTTTCAATGCATGTATTAATGTGTACTGATTCCATCAAGGTATTGACATGTTACCTCAGTCACATGTCATTTCTTTGTGCTGGGAACAGTCAGACTCCTAATTCAGAATAGTCATTTATTTGATTGTTGTCTGCCACAAGTGTCCCACTGTGCTGTAGAACATCAGGCTGTTCTTCTCACCCTGAGCCTGTCAGCCCCTCTCTTCCTCCCGCAGCCTCTCCAGGCTAGGTCATCCTTCCACTCTGTACCCCTTTGAGATCCACCCGCTCCTGTGCATACGTGAGAACATGCGGTGTTTGCCTTTCTGTGTGTATCTCTGTTTTATCAGAATGACTCATATTTTCCATCTATAGGTTGTTTTAAGTTAAAGTCATAACAAATTCCTTAATCCTCAAGGAAGTTTTGCCTGACTCAACAAACCATTTTGATCATTTACAGCTCTTATCTGCTATTTGTTAAATAATACCCAGAGCACAGCCATAGTCCGATAATTTATGTTAAATTAACTGATTGCAGGGTAACTGCAGGTCACAGCGGGAACAGCATTTCATCCTCTCCAAGCTAGGGTTCTATTTGGTCAAATGCAGAAGAGAAAACCAAGTACTCAAGGAATATAAATTATAGATACATTGACATTGAAGGTAGTGATTCTTCCCTAGAATATTTTGTGCCTCTGTGAATTTATAAAACAGCATTTCAGGAAACAAGAATAGTTGTTATACCTACGTTGGGCAATTAACCAGGGTGCTGCTGCCTTTCGAACTAAATACAGAATTATTTCATTAAAGGTACTGGCAGTACATTAATCATTACTTTTCTAAGATCAACACCAGAGACTTGATTGTTCAAAATGCAGTGGTTGAAAACAACGCTTTTTTTCTGGGAGGGGAAAAGGAGGGTAGGACTTGGGGAAGGGGCTTGAGGAAATTTTAGGGGTGATGGTGATGCTCATACTCCTGATAGAGATTTGGGCCACACAGGCGTACGTTTACCCACACCCAGCATGTGTACATTAAGCATGGTGTGAGACTGTACCCTACCAGGAAGGGAGAGAAATAAGCTATATTGATCTCTAATTAATGATATGTATGCTGATGTTTTTTAGCAGGAAGCGTATTGATCTGTGTGTTTACCTGGAAAGCATCACAGAGTAAGATGGGTTGATGGGTGGAAAGATGGAGAGGGTGGTTGTGGTTAGAGTCAGGATGCTGAGCATGTGGGAGTGTTCACTAAAATTCTTTGAACTTTTGCTATTTGAAACTCTTCATAATAAGATGTTGGTTTAAACATGTTATAGATTAGCATCTTTAAAGCTCTCATTACCTGAGGGCAGTAATGGAGACATTCAAATCCTTTAACTAGGAGGGTTGAGGTTCTTCATCTTTATTGTCTTAAGGGTCTCCCATTGTCTTTCTTATTGTCTAAAGATTCCTTTTCTGATTATTGTACTATCCTGGGAGTGATTAGGTAAAATAAACTGTATAATTGTCAAAGAGTGCTCTATTACTGAGCTGTATCTCCAGCCCCTCTACTTTATTGGATAGAGTTATTTTTAAAACCCATAGTGGTATCTGGATCTTTTCCTATTTTGTTCTTTATTTTTGTTCTGTCTCTTGGTAATTCTGATTGAAAACTGGGCACTGTATATAAAAAACTGTAGTAGCCCTGGATGGCTTTTATCTGTGTCAAAGGTGACTCATGCAATTTGCTAGGCAAATAGGCTGGGGACTGATTCCATATATCCTCTTGGCAACCACCAGTGTTTGGGTCTTGACATCTCCCACAGGCCCATGTGTGTCAAGTTTTGGTCCCAGGATGATGCTCTTGAGAGGTGGTAGAATCTTTGGGATGTGGGCCTAGTGGGAGGAGGTCTTTAAGTCACTGAGCACATGACCTTGAAGGAGATTGTGGGACCAAGGTCCCTTCCTCACTTCTTTTTGCTTCCCGATGAGTGGTTTTGCTCATTCCCTCCATGGTGTGCTGCCTTGCCGTGGGCCACCTGATTATGGACTGGAACCTCTAAAATTGTAAGCCAGAATAAACCTTTTTCTAAGTTGGTTATCCCAGGTATTTTGTTACAGGAACAGAAAGCTGACTAACACAGCACCTGAGCTGAGCACAGCTGTAATGTGGTTTGGAGTCAGGCTCCTTCTGCCTGTGGTTTGTCTGTGCCCAGCAGTGGTTCCAGCTGAGGACCTGGGCTTGCACCTTGGCCTTTGCCCCATGCTGTCTTCATTCGGTTTTTATCTCCCCAGCACATGGAATCACTGAAGACTCTGCTGTGCTCCTCAGAGGCTTTCTTTGAGATTCTGCAAATGCCTTCAGGAGGAAATTGACTCAGTCCTTTTCACCAGAATCCTGGCCTTTTGCCTCTAGTTTTGATTCTGCAGACCTGAGCTACCATCACAAGCTCTGCTGAGTTCTCTGCCTGTTGGAGTGACTCCAGTTCTGTGCTCCGGCTGTGTGCCTGCTGCCTCGGCCTTCCTCCTGGCACCCAGAATTGTCCAAGTTCTCAGGGGTGGGTCCACCCTAAGGGCTCAAACTTCTTTCAGATCTTGTCGGGGCTGCCTTGGCAGCTCTCTGAAGACTTCAAACTTTTTTTTCTTTTGTATTCTGGCTTTTCTAGTTCTCCTAGGGATCTCTGTTCTGCCATTACTACTTGGTCATAACCAAAACCTACTACTTTATGCAAATCCAGACTCCATGAGAAAGCCACCAGGAGATCCTTAACAGCAAAGATGAAGAACCTGGCAGTCCTTAGTAGCAGAAGCTACTTTATGCAAACCTTTATACAAATCTTGCAAGTGTTGTTCCTCATGTTGTAGAAGAGATGATGTATTGTACTTACTAAGGAAGGGACAGTTTATAGGGAGTTGAAAAGAAATGTGTTTATTTGTTAATCTGTAAGTGACCCTGCAGCATTGACTTGACCCTCGTCACCAGCACTCTGTATCCAACAGTGTCAGGGTGGATGTGAGGCAGTGTTGGTCTCCGCATTGTTGATATTTTGGGCTGGATAGTTGGCGCTGTGGTATTAGCAGGTCCGTGGCCTGTACCCACTTAGGTACCAATAGCTATGTCATCAAATATTGCCCGATGTACTCTGGGGAGCAAAATCAACCCTAGTCCCTAGTGGTGAACTGCTGGTCTAAAGGCAGGCATTAGCATTCCTAATTTTCTAATATTGCCAAAGGAGTGGAGTTGAATTTTGAATCACTCTGGTCATTTTTTTGACCATTGAACTGTCTGCGGGTCTGGCCTGACAGTCGGTGGTGCTCGGGCTGCCCCATGGTGTTAGGAGTAAATGGATGCTTTTCATCATTAACTTGCCTTCTGGGAGCTCCGGTGGCTCTTTCTCTGACTTGGGGTAGAGAAGATGGTCTCTCTGGGTTTCTAGGTGACAGTGCACAGCCTGGCTGTGGTATTCCCTTCTGCAGAGCTGTTAGCCCCGTCGTGGCCCGTCTTCTTTGCTATCTAATGCATGTCCAGTCGTTTTTTAAGCTAACAGGGCAAATCAGCGCAGGAGTAACCATAAGAAATTCAAGGTGGGAAGTTCATCGGAAAAAATAACTCAGAATTAGGGCGAAAACTGAGAGTTAAAGCAGAACAAAGGTTCGGGATCAGCGTGGGCAAAAAGACCCTCAGTCGAAACAACAGAAGGTGGTGGGGGAGGATAACTTAGAAGACGCCAGTTGGAGTGGACACTTCTGAAAGGCGTGAGGGCCAAAAATGATTGCAGCTGTTAGTTACTGTTGCTCCTACTCTGCGGACAGTTTCTGGTTTTCCAAGTCATTCTGCTTTGATGCCAGAGGTCTGATTAATAATGCATGCCTTCTTAAATAGTCCTTCCCTCCAGCCGTGCCTTCTAGGTGCTGAGTCAGAGGAGACTGTTAGAGCCAGCCGAGGACCGGTGAGGAGGAGGTCCTCTGCAGCCCCTGGACGGGCCATTGTTGGTGCATGTTTGTCTTGTGGCAAGCTTTTCTCCTTAAATGCTTCAAAATTTCTGTTTGGAGTATGCTATTTTATTATTCCTGAAGAATAAGACTTTAAAAGCTGGGGCTGGGGATGTGGCTCAAGTGGTAGCGCGCTCGCCTGGCATGCGTGCGGCCCGGGTTCGATCCTCAGCACCACATACCAACAAAGATGTTGTGTCCGCCGAGAACTAAAAAAAAAATGTTAAAAATTCTCTCTCTCTCTCTCTCTTAAAAAAAAAAAAACTCACACTTTTTGGGAAAAAAAAAAAAAGACTTTAAAAGCTATCCAAGAATGTCTGGTGACCTAAGAGCTCTGAGCCAGGGCTCTGAATGTTCGTGAGCGTTGCGTTGGTTTCCAGGATGGCGCTGGTGTTTTCCTGTCTGGATGTGTTTCTTCTGAGTTCTGATTTCTGTTTTGTACAACTAGAAATAGTTTCACAAAACCACCGTTATGCCTGAGAGTAGAAGAGACAGATATGAAGGAACGGGACAGAATTAATTGTTCCACGAATGCCGGGAACCAGCCCTTTCCCCCCTACCTTTGCTCTCTGGACGGCCTCTGCAGAGTCTGGCCTTTGAGAGCCCAGCCCAGCCCCCGCTCTCGCCGCTGCTTCAAGTGGGGTCCTGTCTGGGCCGCAGTTTTTCATTGTCTCTTGGTTGGAAATCACTGTTTTGAGAGTCCCTGGGATAAAAAGATGTGTTAGAGCTACCCGCTGGAGCTCTGGGATGGTAACGTGGAGAAGGGTTGCTGTCTGGGATGAGCATCGCTCTGACTCTTGCTGCCTTTAAGCTCTGTCCGGCCGAGCAGACCTGTCCAGTCAGCTCCTGATGTGGACGGGGTGTTTAAGTGCTGGAGCCGGGGTTTCCCGGGGACAGGATTCACTGTCGCCATGGATTTTAAAGGTGTCTTAAAAGTTATTGTTTCCACATTCAGAATAGCTTGTGGACACAAAAGCAGTTGTCACAACTTTTCTACAGACCTAAACTTAGAATAAAAGGCTCATAAAAGTGACCACTGTCTGTCTGAGCGAAGCCTGACGAGTTCTGATCACTGCGTTCTGGGTCTCCCCTGTGTTGTTTCTCACTCTGGAAGGACCAGGAAGTTCGGACATGAGCTTAGGACCACACACCGGCAGAGTTGGGGGCTCAGACTTCTGTCCCAGTTGAATGAAAGCCTGACCCCTCCCCATGTCATCTCTGTTCACTGGGGAGTTGGGAGAGAATTATTTCAACCAGTAGGGGCTCAGTGCATCATGGTCCGCTGGAGTACGCCTTGATTTCTTTCTGATGTAGCCCCAGTAATTTTGCATGGCACTTATTTATTTGCACAATTGTGTCCTTGGAATGTGGCCTCTTTAAAATGTTGGAAAAGCTTTTTTTTTTTAGTAATTAAAATGTCAATTCTGAGCTTACAAATTTAGGGCTAACAGTACCAGCCCTGTGCTGCAGAGCCCGCCTGTGTTGCTTCTCTGCCAGCCAGTGAGGTGGCTGTGTGACTTTCTTCTGTGCATGAGGATGCTCTACAGTGCCTTTAGGTGATTTGGCAGGGTTGCACAGTTAATGTAACGCCTGGTTAATCTTTGAGGATGGGCTCTTAGCCACCAAGCTTTATGTCTGTCTCATTGTCTATGAGCTCCTTAGATGTTGATGGATAAATAAATTAATGAATATAAAAGCAAGGTAGGTAACAATGCAGTTCTGGTTTTTATCTTTTTCGCTTCTCTCAGAGGGCATAACTCATGCTGTGTCTGTAAGGGCTGGTCAGGCACTGGTGAGGGCTTGGGTGAGCTGAAGATGATGTTCTGTTGGAGAGGCAGCTCCTAAGCCCCTCACACCCACAGCTAAGCCTCATGGTAGAGATCCTTTGACTGTTGTTCCTAGATCATTCAGTATTTCAAGAGAAGCTGGAAATCTGAGTTTTAGTGTGAGTTATTAGCAACGTTTAAATAAATATAGTATGTACTGTGTTCCAGTCTTTATTCTTTAGTATTTTACAAATATTCAAACTATGTATATTGTTATCCCCATTTTATGGATGAGAAAACTGAAGCACAAAATAATTAAATAATTTGCCCAAAGTCACTTGACTGATGAGGATTTAAACTCACACAGTCCTCCTCCAGGGATGATAGGTAGGAAGAAAACCAGAAAACATCTGGTAGACCAGACAGAACACGTTTATGTGCAGATGTTTTGCAACTTCTGAGCTGACCATTAACTATTCATGAGATCAGAATAACTTATGTTGGGATCTAGCTTGACATGATTACAGTCATCTTGGTGGTACCCACCATTTGCCCAACTAGTGACCCTGGCATACATCCCATATCCTATGGGATAAGCATATAATCATTAAGCTAGCCAACCAAGTGGTTTGTGTTGGCCACCCAGTCTGCTTCTTAGCTGCATTTAACATGTTAATAACTTTGAGAAAGCCCAGGTGTGTTCTGATGTCAGTCAGCTTGTCTAGCTTAGCATATTAACTCCTTTCTCTCGCTTCTGCGTGCAGAGGTCCACCTGTCCTGTTGCCACTCAAGACACATCCGTCCTTAAATCCCTAACAAATTGCTGTCTGTGCAATCCTGGAGTTGCTGGCCTTTCTTTATTATTTTTTGGTTCCAGGGATTGAACTCAGGGTGCTTTACCACTGAGCCACATCCCTGGCCCTTTTCTATATTTTATTTTGAGACAAGGTCTCGCTGAGTTGCTCAGGGCCTCACTAAGGTGCTGAGGCTGGCTTTGAACTTGTGATTTCCTGCCTCAGACTCCCGAGCTGCTGGGATTACAGGTGTGTGCCTTGCCTGCCTCTTTCTTCCATCTCTCTGTACCTTTCCTGTTTGGCAGCTGATTCTCCATACACTGGGTTTTAGTTTTCACTTAGAAAATGAGATAAAGTTTCATAAAATTTAAGCATCATGGAGCCGGGTGCAGCGGCATGCCTGTAATCCCAGCATCCCAGGAGGCTGAGGCAGGAGGATCAGGAGTTCACAGCCAGCCTCAGCAACTTGCCAAGGCCCTAAGCAACTCATCGAGACCCTGTCTCCAAATAAAATATAGAAAAAGATTGGGCATGTGACTCAGTGGTTAAGCACCACTGGGTTCAATGCCCAGTACCAAAAAAAGAAAAAAAGAAAAAGAAAGAAAGAATATAATTTAGAAAGTTAAAAGTTCTTCAGTAATTCCATCAATTCCTCTAAATAACTGTCATTCGAATTCTTTTAAGCTTTTTCCTGAATATAAACCTATATAATTTCCGAGTTTATTTCGGGTATATCAGTCTTTTGGGGGGTGGGGGTGGAATGGAACCCAGTAGCACTTCACCACTGAGCTACATTTTGAATTCTGTTTTTTGAGACAGGGTCTCACTATGTCACTGAGGCTGATCTTGAATCCATGACCTTTCTCCCACAGCCTCCTGGGTTGCTGAGATCACAGGTGAGTGCCATGGCACCCAGCACCTTAGACAGAGAAGCCGCATTTGTCAAGGCCTTTGCCTGACAGCTGGTAAATCCAAAACTAGAGTACTTTCAAAGTGGCCTTTTTTTGGGTTCCTTGATTTTTTGAGTTCCCTTGCTCTTTCCTTCTGTTAAATACTCCTTTAAAAAGTAAAGTCACCAATTTTTTAAGTGCAGGTTTGGTGGTTTTTCACTAACTTATCCCATTTTATTAACCTGCTCCATTAAAAGAGGAGTTTCCCCTCTGGTTCTGGTTATTTCAGCTAAAAGGAGGGATGGAAAGTACACCGTGGGCGACCGAAAGAGGGTAACAGGATATGTGTCATTTAAATGGTGACATCTGTGGTGGTGGTGGTGCTAGGATCGTCCCGGCCTTCCTTGTGCTGGACACGTGCTTTCACACAGGCCTACTTTCCAGTCCTTTTTAATTGAGAAATTTACCTTGAATTTTGGAGCATTGTTCTGTATTTGAAATGTGTTATAAATTGTATTTTCATATTCTAGTTTCAGTTGGGTCATATTCTTGACTATCTCCGTTAACTATTTTATCCACTCTCCCCCCAGTTAGAATAGAAATCACGAACTTTCCCCTAGGCTCACTAAGTATATTACATAGATTCTCTCAACTGCATTTGACAATATTTATTGCTGTGCTACCAAATACTGTGCACTGCTCTGGGCCCGGGATACAGGAACAGAACATACAGAAATCTCTGCACGTGCAGAGTTATATTCTGCTGTGCAGGGGTGAAATCAGACAAATAAAAAGGCAAATCACGTGTCATAGTAGGTGATTAGTGCTAAGCAGAGAAGGGGGAAGGTGTGGTTCTGGGGAGGCGTGGGGAGAGTGTAATATTAAGTAGTGTGTTCAGGCAAGGTCTCACTGCAGGGACGGCTACGTAAGACTCCATTACGCCCCGGAGGGGAGAGAGCAGCATGGGCAGTGGCCCCAAGGTGGGAGCTGACGTGGGGGTCTGCAGAAGAGCCAGGAGGCCACCGTGGCTGGTGTGGAGGGAGGGAGGCCAACAGTTGAGCTCAGAGGGGAATGCAGATCATGGAGCTGGTGTGGACAGACTTACTCCATTAAGGGCAGGTGTGAATGCACAGGCTTGGCTTTGCCTGTGCTGAAGCATCCAGAAGTACTTGCCTGGTTTGTTCAGGGTCGTGGATTCAAGTCCCCGCACACACACAAAAAAGTCACTTCCATTGTGTACAATGTTTCAAAATTCATTCTACTGTCATTTACAATTAAAAAAAATATTTTTTTAAAAAAGTCAGAAAAATAATTCTACACTGAGCATTTTTTTCCTCACTGCAGCCTTTCTTCTTATTGTCATTATTCCAGTAACAATAAAGCATAACAACTATTTATGCAGCATTATGTTGTATTAGGCATTATGATAGCTATTACAGTGCCTGTAGCACGTTTGACTCTTAGTGGATTTTAAGTTCAGAACTTAATGTTCTTGGGTTAGGTTTATTATTTGCTACTTGTCATCTGAAGTTATAATTCTGGTTTTCACATACAGCTTTTTTTTTTTAGAGAGAATTTTTTAAAAAAATATTTATTTATTGTTCTTTAGTTTTCGGCGGGACACAACATCTTTGTATGTGGTGCTGAGGATCGAACCCGGGTCGCACGCATGCCAGGCGAGCGCGCTACCGCTTGAGCCACATCCCCAGCCCTCATATACAGCTTTAAAAATTGTTCAACTGATGCTGGGCATGGTAGCATGCACCTGTAATCCCAGCAACCTGGGAGGCTGACGCAGGAGGATCGCAAGTTCAAGGCCAGCCTCAGCAATTTAGTGAGGCCTAAGCAACTTAGTGAGGCCCTGTCTCTAAAAATAAAAAGGGCTGGAGATGTGGCTTAGTGGTTGACCACCCCTGGGTTCAATCTCTAGTATCCCCGCCCCCTTGTTCAAATAAAGTATAGGGAGGGTATGCATCGGCTATACCAAATGCTAGGTCATTTTTTACAAGGAACTTAAGCATGCTTTTTGCTGATACTTTATTTATAACTGTACTTATAAGAACAGGCAGTAGGCAGGATTCAACCCTAAAGTCCTTGACTTCTGATTTAGAGCCTTGGAAGGCTTTGTTCAGAGTTTGATGCTTTCTCTGAGTAAGATGAGGATTCACTGCAGGGCTTTTTTTTTTTTTTTAATTTATTCATTTTTTATTAATTAAATTTAAAAATTATTTGTCTTGATTTGTTACACATGACAGCAGAATGCATTTCAATTGATAGTATACATATGGAGCACAATTTTTCATTTCTCTGGTTGTACACTAAGTAGAGTCACACCATTTGTGTCTTCATACATGTACCTAGGTAATGATGTCCATCCCATTCCACCGTCTTTCCTATCCCATGTCTTCTTCCTTCCCCTCCCTCCCCTTTGTCCTATCCAAAGTACCTCCGTTCCTCCCATGCTCCCCCTCACCCCCATTATGGATTAATATCCACTCATCAGAAAAAGCATTCAGCCTTTGTATTTTGGGGATTGACTTACTTCACTTAGCATGATATTCTTCAACTCCATCCATTTACCTGCAAATGCCATGATTTTATTCTTTTTTAATGCTGAGTAATATTCCATTGTGTATATATATCCATTCATCTATTGAAGGGCATCTAGGTTGCTTCTACAGTTTAGCATTGTGAATTGTGCTGCTGTAAACATTGATGTGGCTGCATCACTGCAGTATGCTGATTTTAAGTTCTTTGGGTATTAACCGAGGAGTGAGATAGCTGGGCCAAAAAGTGATTCCATTCCAAGTTTTCTAAGGAATCTCCATACTGCTTCACTGCAGGTTTTTGACCAGAGTGGGATAATTTGCTAATTGAAAGGATCAGATTGCCATTAACAAGGCCAGGAAGAGCATTCTCAGACTAACATGATTCGATGAACTTTGTGATATATGTGGCATTTTAAATCAAGGGGTAAGTTTGTCTCATTTGAAATGGAAAACATGAAAAAATTCCAGTTTAAAGGTAATAATCGAGTCAGTAGATTTCTTTTTTTGAAAATGGGATAAATTGTTTTTAGGGAGAGGTATTTGGAGAGTGTAATTTTGTAGCTTGCTCATTTGAGAAATTGCTGACTTCGGGGCAAGTCCTGCAATGCCTCCCTATTGCTTTAAGGCATGTACAGTGCAACAGTGAGTTATTCGCTCTCCTAAATAAGATATTCAGACTTTGCCCAATAGCTGCACTTATGGCAGTGATATGCCTCAACCTGACTCTCCTTTGCGGTTCAGGAGTCAAGTCCACCGAATGCGAATAAGGTGTTGTTTGTTCAGCTAGCAGCCAGCATTGTGGGCAGGGTCCAGTGTTGTCTTGACTGAGGCGGCAGAGAATTACCAAGGATAGAATGAAAATTAATTTTCAGTTTCTCATCAGGACTGGCAGTTGCAGGAAAAATCCTTGAGTCAGAGGAGAAGAAAATTAACAGGCAAGAGGTTATTTTTAAGAGGAGCCTGTTTAGTCTAGAGTCCAAGTAAACCTTCCAGGTCATTTCCCATAAGCCAGAGTCATCTCAGCAGTTCTGAAAACAGCTGTAATGAAAATTGAAAAGGAAAATCAAGTATCCATTGTTCTCTCCTTTGTATTGTGCTTAGTTTGGGGATTGGCCTTATCGTCCCTGTCCCTGTCCCTGTGTAATCATCTGCTAAGCAAAAATTTTTACTAATATATCTAGGAAATTGGAGGGACTTTGCTTTGGGCTCCAGGAGCCCTGAGGTCATGTATTTCTGTCCTTTAGCAGTAACAATGCCAGCAGTGTCATTTGAAGTGACTGTGGAGGCCAAGGATCTCCAAGGCCTTCATATATTTTTTTAAACCTTTATTTAATTTATTTATTTTTATGTGGTGCTGAGAATAGAATCCCGGGCCTTGCACCTGCTAGGTGTCGCTCTATGACTGAGCCACAACCCCAGCCCCTCCAAGACCTTCATATTAATAGCTCGCTTAGCAGTGGACTCTTAAGCCAGATCAGAGCAACGCTGGATTCTCAACTCATTTTTCTATAAATGGGAATAATGCCTGCTTCCTCAAAATTAGATGAAACTTCTGAGCTTTAATTTTCCTTTTGATGAAGGCATGAACAGGAAGGAAGTCTGAGAAGAACATGTGTCATAGTCACCCTTCCGTCTGGGCTCGTCCTCTGAGCCTGTCTGCCCCTGGATGTCTTCCAGGGCTTGGTGGTGGATTTCCTGAGCATTCCTTACTGGGCTTTCCCCTAGATCTCTTGCCCTTCCTGGGGAACACCTGCACCAAGTGGTGGTATCCCCTCCAGGACTTGTGACTCTTGGCTGCAAGAGGTCAGTGTGCACATTCTTGGGACTGTAGGTGAATACACCCAGGCAAGGGCCGCCCTCTTGTCCAGCCCTATGCTCGTTCACCTGTCCTGGACTGTATGTAGGTAATGCTGGGACACGCTTCCCATCCTGTTTGAGTTCCAGGGCTGGTTTCTGTCCTGATTCCTTTGAGCTGTCCCGGGGAAGCTAGATGACCTTGTCTTTCATTTAGCCGGGTGGCCTGTGCTGTACTGCACACCAGGAGGGGGGAGGTCCAGGCCAACAGCAGTGTCATCTGATTCTCTGCCTTTGGTTTTTCCTCTGCTCTCAAAAAATAAAATTTGGGGGCTGGGGATGTGGCTCAAGCGGTAGCGCGCTCGCCTGGCATGCGTGCGGCCCGGGTTCGATCCTCAGCACCACATACAAACAAGGATGTTGTGTCCGCCGAAAACTAGAAAATAAATATTAAAAAATTCTCTCTCTCTCTCTCTCTCTCTCTCTCTCTCTCTCTCTTTCTTTCTTTTTTTTTTTAATATTTATCTTTTACTTCTCGGCGGACACAACATCTTTGTTGGTATGTGGTGCTGAGGATCGAACCCGGGCCGCACGCATGCCAGGCAAGCGTGCTACCGCCTGAGCCACATTCCCAGCCCTCTAACTCTTTCTTAAAAAAAAAATAATAAAATAAAATTTGTTTATTCTCTCGCCTAGGGTGGAATGTCTTTTAGAGCACATGCCAACATATAATTTAAGAGATATCTACCCATTCCATCGACCAAACCAGAGAGGTGATTCTGGAGGTGTGACCTGGGTTTTACACGGCCTTCCGGTTACATACAATGCCTGTTTTATCCATTCAAGTGCATAAGGGAAGAAGGCAGTGTCCACTCTTTCCAGGTGCAGACACTTCCACCTCAGAAATCAGGAATTCATTGAATGAACATTCTCATGTACTCATCTCACTACTTGTTCTCGAGGAGCCTACTCTAACATAATTGCCAATAGACGTCTGTCCCTACCATGTGGGCTCAGAGGTTGGTATGCTCACAGTCTAAGTGGTGTGCGAGGAGAACTAGTCCACTGTGACCGATGCTCAGTGGTCGGGGTTGAGGCGCAGCGCTGTCCTGGGTGGAGGGGAGGGGGGTGGTACATGAAGAAGGAGATTGGTGAGGCTCCATAGTTCCATGCTGGTGCTTCTAAGGCTAGACCTTTGGGAAGGAGGTTACAAGACTTAAAGAGGATGAAACCACTGTAGCTTGCTCTTAGGTCTCCTTTGTACGCAGGTTGTCTTTATTGACATCTCCGACACCCTGCACTCCCCGCTCAGCCCTGCCCAGCAGTGCCATTAAAAAGTTGTAGTGTTCTCTGATACTCCAAAGGTCCTTCTGAAAAACCTGCAGAAATACCCCAGGAAACAAAAAACGTACAAAAATAGAATGACTGCTTAAAGATAAGAACAGGTACCCATCCTAGGGCAGTATCAGAGTGCCCCAGTCACAGGTATGGGACGATCATGTAGGTGGAGGAATACCGAAGACATCGCTGTGTCTCCGGATGATCCCCATATTAATCACCAGAAAAACAGCAGATGGCGGTCGCCTCAAACATAGAACTAATGCTGTCTAAGTTGTTCTTTTAAATAGGGGAGACCTTTCACCTTCAGATCTCATTTCCCCTCCCTCAGAGGGCCAGACAGAGGTGCACACGCTCCTGCCCAGGTACGGACCTTTGATCAGCCGACCTCCAAGCATCTTGTGTGCCCCTGCTCCAGCACTAGGACTGTGGGGTCTTCACAGCTACCCAAGCTCAGCCACTGGAGCTTCCAAGAGGGAAGAGATTGGCAGGCCATCTAGAGCTGGGTCTTGAAGAAGGTGTTCATTTTTTTTTTTTTTTTTTTTTTTTTTTTTTAGTATTAGTGTGATATTTAGTCAATAGCTTAACTTCATCTCTGCTTTTATTACTGCTTCCAGCATCAATTAGTTTTCATAAATGCAGATATAATCTCATAAAATTACTTGGTATTAGTGTCTTGCTGTGAGCATCATTTTGAGTGTTTTGTGCTCTAATTGCAAATGAGCAACACACAAAGAGTCTGTCTGTGGATTCATCTACAGGGGTAGTTTGGATGTAAGGTTGCTGTCAGTGTTACTTGGTCAATATTTTTTCTTGTGAGGGAATTTTTCATTTATTCTTAATATATTTAATAGCTTTCCTGTAACCATTTATAAATTTTTAATTTACCTTTTTACCCGATCATATTTTAATCCCTCTAGGGTGGACAGAGTTGTTGTATAGACGAGGATCCAGAAAACGTGGAGCTGTGTGGGGCTGGGGTTGGGGTGAGACAAGGGTCCTTAGTGAGCAGGGGACCTGAGGAATCTCGACAGGAGGGCACGCTGTCATTTGAGGTCAGCGGTGAGATGTATGTTAGGATAGCCTTAGAGTTCAGCTGCTTCTTGAAGGTGAAATCGCTCACCCCTTAAAGATTTGCTAGATTGAAAAAAAAAAAAGCCTAGAGCTGAAAAAGTGCTCCTTTCTAGCAGCGATCTAACTGAGAAGCACAGGTGGCTTCTGACAGATTCTGAATGTCAGGCATTTGCTGAGTTTAAAAATAACTCTGAGAAGGGAGAACCAAGGGAAGAGGGGCCAGCTTTGTTGGGATTGGGATCTTCGGGCAACAAGAGAAACAAAACCCAGCAATACTAGATTGGCTCTGGCAGTTCTGTTATTGCCGGCTCTGCCTCCCTGGCAGGAGGAACTGGGCGTTGGTGCATTGATTGGCATAGGCTCTGGGGCAGAGGCTGTCCGGGAAATCCACAGGGCCACCGGTGTACCGAGCTGTGGTGGGAAATGGTAATTGGCCTCTCGAGGAGACCCGAGGGTAGGGTTCTCTTCCCTTGGTGAACTTACTCCCTCTGGCAGTCTTGTTAGTATTTAAAAAGAGTGCCAAATCTATTACAGAGCATTGTAATTTAATTTTTGTTGCATTTCAGAGCTGTGTGGCTGCCAGCACAGGATTCATACCCAAAGGTCTTTGCCCCAACTAAATTTTAACTGTTGTTTACCTCTTTAGTTTTTGTTTGTTTGTTTTTAATTTTGATGTGTGCTGGCCTGGGACTTGGTTTTTTTTTTTTTTTTTTGGTGGGGGGGGTCATGGGGAATTGAACTCGGGGGCACTCAACCACTGAGCCACATCCCCAGCCCTATTTTGTATTTTATTTAGAGACAGGGTCTCACTGAGTTGCTTAGCACCTTGTGGTTGCTGAGGCTGGCTTTGAACTCACAATTCTCTTGTCTCAGCCTCCCTAGATGCTGGGATTGCAGGTGTGTGCCACCACGCCTGGCCTGGGGCTTGGTTTTATCTGAGAGTAACCCCAGCAGCCCCAGCCTGGGGATCTCTCTGACTTGCCTGGGTGAGCCTGCCTGTGGGGTTGAAGAGAGCCTCAGGGCGGAGCGCAGGGATGCTGGCTGTGGTCTTCATTGGAGTCTTTCCCTCGCTCCCTTTCCTCTCATCCCTTTCCCTCTTTTCTTCCTGAGCTCAGAATTTAGTTTGGTTGTGTCATGATTCCTTTTGAAATCTGTGTATTGTGTCTTTAAAGTTCAGGCAGCACGGTCAGCGTTGTCCGGGATCTTGTCCTGTTCCCGAGAGCTGCTCTTAGTCCATTATGGCCCGAGTTGGGAGTGGCAAGAACTGAAATGGCAGAGGCAGGGGTCAGGTTTTATGGGCTCTTCTAAGTCATGCTAAGCATGAGGAATTTGGATTTGACCTTGAATGCAGTGGAAAGCCATTCAAAGACTGTGAGAGAGCAGCAGGAAGGTATATTTGTAATTTCTTTTAGCTCTTCTGTGAAATTATAGAAAAAGAATAAATGGATTTTTTTTTTTTTTGGTACCAGGGATTGAACTCAGGGGCACTTAACCACTGAGACACACCCCCAGCCCTTTTTTTGTGTGTGTTTTATTAGAGACAGGGTCTCACTGAGTTGTTTAGCACCTCGCTAAGTTGCTGAGGCTGGCTTTGAACTCGTGATCCTCCTGCCTCAGCCTCCCAAGCTGCTGGGATTATAGGTGTGCGCTACTGTGACGGGCCCATAAATGGAATTCTTGATTCCAGAAAACAAATAATGAATTTTGGGGAGTGGAGTATTGCCACCAAATGCTTTAACTCCATGTGTGAACATTACTAGGATCTTTATTCCCTGAATTACAATTCTTTTTAAAAATGTCTTCATTAGCGTGTTGTAGTAATGTATAGTATTGGGGCTTGCTGGGACCTGTTCAGGCATGCATGTAACATTTGGCTCCATTTAATTCCCCATACTTTACCTTGCCTCCCCAACTCCCTTTCTTTACTCTACTAATCTCCCTTCTGTTCATCTAATTGGTAAGTTGTGATCATATATAAAGTGGGGTGTGTTGTGTCTTATAGGCACATAGCACCATTTGGTTGATTTCATTCCCTCAAATTTCCTTTTCCTTCCTCCTCCCTCCCCTTTGAGTCCCTTTCTCTACTGAATTACAGTTCTTGACCCACTTATGGGATTTTTAGTGTACTTGGGTTTAGGTTTAACTGACAATTTAGATACATCTAAATTAATAAATACAATTTTATCCATCTTTTTAATCGTGAAAAATTGAAAAATTTTTTATTCATCTTTTTATCATGAAAAAATGAAAAACTTTCATTCAGGAAAGTTAACGCAGGGGACATATCACTTTCCGCCCAGAGTTATCAGTCATCATCATCTTGCTTTTTTTGTTGTTGTTCTGGGGATGAATCTGAGAGGTACTCTGTCTCTGCCTACCACTGACCTACACCCCCAGCCTGTTTTGTTTTATATTTGGAGATAAGGTCTCCCTAAATTTCTATGGCTGGCCTCCAATTTACGATCCTTCTGCCTGTGCCTCCTGAGTAGCTGGGATGACAAGGTGTGGGCCACCGTTCTTGTCCTGTTGTAACTCTGTTTCTGTTTTTTCTTCTGAGCCATGGGAAATTAAATTGTTGATAGTTACCAAGACAGTTAACTTCTAAATATTTAAGTTCCAGTCTCTTTTAATAAGCAGTATTCCTCTGTATAACTGTTGCAACTAAGAAAATTAACAGTTCTTTCATAATATCTTCTAATATCCACTCCACATCTGGATTTCCCTGGGCTGTTCAAAGTGTTTTTATATCCGCACCCCCACCCCCATGCCATGTTCCCCCTGTCCCTTTGGTCTATCCACCTGCCTCTCTCCTCTAGGCCAGTGGTTGTGGAGTACCCTACATTCTGGAACTTCCTGATGTCAGTTTGATGTGTTCCTTAATGATCTATAGTTTTGTAAATGATAGTTCCAAAATCTTGATTAGATTTAGGTTAAAAGTGCTTGGCAAGCATATTCTGAAGATAATATTAGCTGGTTCTGGTTTTAGTGGTACCCAGTTTAGTCCCTTCATTAAGTAGTACCTGAGTAGCTGAGTACCTCACTGTTAATACACATTTTCCCTCTTGAAATTAAGTAGTCTGTGGGAAGAATTTGTTTTTCATGTTCCAGAATACAGTCTTGAGTTTTGAGTAATCATTCTGCTGTTCCCGCGTTGCCCATCGAATAGGCTGGCCCTTCTGTTTCCGTGGACTTGGGTCTGAATTGTTTTAGTGGGTGAACATCATACAACCCAAGAAAGAAAAACCAGGGCTGCAGGTGTGGCTCAGTGGTAGAGTGCTTGCCTGGCACGTGCGAAACTCTGTTTGACCCCCAGCACTACTGGGGGGAAAAAAAAGGAAAAATCAATGTCTGATTCTGGGTGAAGTGATGGAGCGCTTTCTCTGGCGTCTCTTGCCTTTCCTTGGAAGGCCTGGCTCTGATCTCAAACTTGCGGTGTTGATATCAGCTAAATGATGCCTTCTTGAACAAATCCCTACTGGGGATGGAATGCAGTGGTGGAGTGTTTGCCTAGGATGTGCCAGTCCCTGGGCTCCACCCCCAGCACCCCCCCCCCCAAAAAAAAAAGTAGATAACCCCATTAGTGTGTTACAATCTTCAGGCTAACAGTAATGTGATTATAATATATTATCCCCACAGGACATGAAGAATAATCTCCTTTTCAAAAGAGGATCAGGACCGAGACCAAAGAATAGGCCGTGGAAGAGTGCATTTGGATTGTAGGCCAGATAGAGGAGCCTGGCTTGGCAGAGTTAAAGCTAGGAGTGCCCAGTCGGAAGGGTGATTAGGAGTCATTAGGGAGGAGGCCAAGGTGGAGCAACCGCTTAGGCAGGGGAGGACTGGAGCCTAGAGCAGTGCAGATGGGGGACCCTTAGTAGGACAGCCTGGTTGTGTTTCCATGTCCCCTTCATACAGGTCTGATCACCTGTGGACAGCCACGCCAGATGCTCTCACCTTCAAGTCCTGATGACCACGGGGATCTGAAAGATCTCTGTAGTCTGGCCTGGTAGTGCCATGACTCCTGGCTCCATCTTTTCCCTCTCTCGGATAATAAGGGGTGACCCTGGGAGTGGGTAATCCTACCCTTTGCCTCATCTGAATGGCTTCTCCCCAGTAAAAGGGTTCAGCATGTGCTCTCTCCCTCTTTCCACGGAACCTAAGGTTGGAGGAGCCATCACAGGACCCAAAGAAAAAGTTATTTTTCTGTCTCTGTGTGATTATTTTGTGCTGCCCAGTTCACCTGGAGTGTCTAGGAACTCGACAATCACCTTTTAAAAAAAAGAAAAACGACCCCGTGCCAAGGCAGCTCCTAAGATCACACTCTTAAGGTGTGACCCTAGACAGTGAGTGACCCTAGACAGTGAGCAGGTGCTGTGTGGTAAGGCCTCCTGGGTGACTCTGGAAACGGAGATTTGGGGTTGGTCAGTTCAGACCTGGTCACTGAGAAAGACATCCTTGAATGCACTTCTTTTTCTGGAGGAGTTCCTCAAGCTCTGCCCTACCTCACTTTCGGAAGTGGCTGATCTGTACATCCAAGAACCAAATTAGGTACTGTTGATGACAGTCAAGTCCTTCAACTGCATGACTGATTCAACACATCAAGTAAGAAACGAGCCCTTCCAATACCATGGGAAACATCTTCCCTCATCTCTCCTTTTTTTTTTCCTATTCTTACCAAATCTTTAAAAGTTCTTTTTTTTTTTTTTTGCCATAAAAATTTGTATTCCATAGCCATTCTCAAACTGAGAGTGGACTTCTTACGTATGTATGTGTTTCTTCAGGGCGGACACCCGAAGGTAGGAGCTCTTGGGTGGCTGTGAGCATCTTTGGACTCTGGCCAAGTAGCCCTCTACGGGCAGTTACCAGTTGATGCCGGTTTATGCTGCCATGAATGAGATAGGAGATACTTATTTCAGCAGAGCCTCACCAGAGTTCTTCATTATTAGGTATTTGGTTTAAAAAAGAGGTGTCCCCAAGGAGCTCATGTATGAGACAGTGCCAGGATGTTGGGAGGCAAAATGAGCAGCTCATGAGAGCTATAATCTAATCCACGGATTATTCCACTTGATGGATTAACTGGGTGGTAGGGAGGGTGTGGCTGGAGGAAGTAGGTCACTGGGGGTGTGCCTTTGGGGTTTATATTTTGTCCCTGGCAAGCGGAGCGCTCTCTCCTTCCTGGTTATCATGCCCTGAGCTGTGACCCTCTGCCACTCCCTTCACCATGATGCTCTGCCCCATTGCAGGTTCGGAGCTGTGGAGTCACTGACCATGGACTGACCCCTGAAACCATGAGTCAAAGTAAACTTTCCCTCTAGTAAGTTCTCGGGTCTTTGGGTCTTTTCAGTAATGCAAAAGCCCAACTAAAACATTAGCTTTTGAGTCATTTAGACAAGCAGCTTCTAGCTTTGTCTTAAAATTTCATCACATGTTTGCAAAGGGCTGGAAAAAATTTAGTTGTAGGCAGGTAACATTTCAGAGTTGAAGAAATTAAGCTCTTTGCTCTAGAATTGCATTCTTTTAAATCATGACTCATTGAGAGGAACTTCCCAGGAGCCAAAGGAGACAAACATTAAAATTCATTTTCTCTCTACCATGGTAAGAGAGGACGCAGAATTAGATGCCTTCTGTGGTTCATGCTGGCCCTAGGTGGGCAGGCCCCGTCCCTCCCTGACCCACTGACTCAGGCTCTGCTCCCGAGCCCCTCCTCTGGGAGGACAGGCAGGCAGCAGGGGGCATGGAGCCTTGTGGAAAGCGGGGAGAGGGAGGGGGAAGATTGTAAACCTGAGGTGTGTGAAAGCCAGTTTCTCCATTTGGGAAGAAGGGAGAAACGATTATTTAATTGTTAGACTGTTTAAAAAAAAATTGTAGTTGTAGATAGATGGGAAGCCTTTCTTTTCTTTTTTTTTTTTTTTAATGTGGTGCTAAGGATTGAAGCCAGGACCTCACACATGCTAGGCAGGCGCTCTACAGCCAATTAGCTCTACAGCTCCAGCCCCTATAATTGTGAGATTAAAAAACAATTTTTTTTCCTCTTCATTTGTAGATGGACACGGTACCTGTAATTAATTTACTTATTTTTATGTGGTGCTAAGGATCAAATCCAGTGCCTCACACGTGGTAGGCAAGCGCTCTACCACTGAGCTACAACCCCAGCCTCTATTATAGAGATTTTCTTTCTTTTTTTTTTAATATTTATTTTTTAGGTGTAGTTGGACACAATGCCTTTATTTTATTTACTTATTTTTGTGTGGTGCTGAGGATCGAACCCAGGGCCTCGCACGGGCTAGGCAAGCGCTCTACCACTGAGCCACAGCCCCAGATTTTCAAAGACACTTTGCAACTAGTGATTTTCAAGTCCAAGAGGAAGAGAGATGAGTCGAAATTTCCAGGGTTTGTGTAATTTTATAGAATTCCATTTAAAGTTCTGTGGTTTGTATTTGGGAAACAGTCAATGTGGATATAAACTGGTGACACCTTTTATTCAGGAAACTGTTCTGTAACCTAACAAAGTAAGTTTGCAGATGACTTCCTGGGCTATCAGGGGTAGGGTCAGGACCTTGCTCCAGTTTACTAATGCCATCGTCAGATTAGGAGCTGAGGTCCAGAGAGCCCGCCAGGGGCAGGGTCGTGACCAGCGTTGGTCTCCTCAGGCCAGGAATGCCCTCTGCCACCTCCATCTTTCTCCCTCAGAAGGAGGATCTTGTGGTGGTTTCTTTCTCTTCCCATCATGGCTGTTATTTAGGTGGTGGGTTATCCACTGCTCCCAAGAGATGGAGCACTAGAGTCTTAGATATGCCTCAATTCTTGGTTTCTGTGGACAGTTCTGGTTCTGAGAAGCTCTTCATGGACAACTTAAGACTGTGGTACCGTATTGGCACCTTTCCTGAACGGAACGTGGATGTGGAAGTGGTTCAGGTATGGCAGCACAACGGCCTGTGCCAAGCTGTAATTCATTAACACGTAGCCAAATGCTGCTATTCATCGACACCCCAGAGGGGACAGTCCGACGGTCTGTACTCCTAGGGAACTTAGAGCCTACTGAGGAGAGACATGGAGAAGTCCTGGGTCAGCTGGAAAAGAGCTCAAAGGGGGGAGTGGACAGGTCTGGTCTTGGGGGATGACAACAGGAGAAGCTAGGAAGAGTTCCATTGGAACTTAACCCAGCTATCAGGAGACAGGAGGACGGCAAGTTCAAGGACAGCTGGGCAACTAGTGAGACCCTGTCTCAAAATAGAGAAGGTCAGGGTGCAGCTCAGTGATGGAAAGCACTTGGCTGGTCGGGGTGAGACCCTTGGTTCAGTCCTCAATCCTCAAAAGAGAAAGAAGAGGAAAAAAAGCTGGGTCTGAGCTTTAGGAGCCTGGAACTGTAGACAGGGTGGGGCGGGGATCGGCTGCAAAAAAAAAAAAAAAAAAAAAAACAAACCAAACCCGGAGAGGGGACCCACCCTGTTCTGGCATCTGTGCCCTGAGCTTCCCAGAGCACGCTGTCCCGCCTCACTGTGACTTCCCCAGCTAGGGCGCCAGGCATCCGTTCAGTGCTGGCAGCACCCAAGGGTGTTGGTGGTTCTCTGTGACCTGGGTTCCACTTGGGTGTGCGGCAGGGGATTAGGGCATCTTCACTTGCTGCCCCCCCCCCCCCCAGGAGCACGTGCCTGTAGACGGGGTCAGTGTGGTGCCGTTCAGAATTTACAATTTTTTTGGGCTGGGGATGTGGCTCAAGCAGTAGCTCGCTCACCTGGCATGCGTGCGGCCCGGGTTCGATCCTCAGCACCACATACCAACAAAGGTGTTGTGTCCGCCGAGAACTAAAAAAAATAAATATTAAAAAAAAAAAATTCTCTCTCCCCTCTCTCTTTAAAAAAAAAAAAAAAAGAATTTACAATTTTTATTTGTAATTAGAATTTATTTTATCTTTTAAAGAAGGAAAGAAATAAGAACTTTTTTAACCTTTAAAAAACATTCTTTTGGATATGAATCTTTTATTATTGCATTTTTCTTATACAGAGTAATGGGTTTCGTTATGGCATATTTATACATAAAATAACATGCTTTGATGGTATGCAGTCAGTCCCCTGCCTGTCCCCTGCCGCCTTCTGTAGTCTCCTTGTTATTTTCATGTCATCTCTTTAATCCAAGGTTCCACACATGAGGGAAAACGTGTAATTGTCTTTCTAGAATGTACATTCTCAGTTAAGTGGTCGCCGTAGGTTACTCAGTCGGTTCATTTTTGTTTAGACAACATTTCCACGTCTTGTCTCATACACAGCTTAACCACACACAGGTAATAGACCCCCAGGTCAGTGGAAATGTTTACACAGTACTTCACAGCTGTTCACTTTACCATTTGGTTTTTGGTTTTAGTGGGAATAACAGCATGGAGAATAACTAAAGATGGACTCTGTGGATTTCTGTCTGAAGTGGGAAGGACTGGGAAAGTAAAAGATCAAATTGAGTTTCTCTCCCCAAATGATTCTTTTGGGGAGGTATTAGGTATTGAATCCAGGGGTGCTTAAGCACTAAGCCACATCTCCATCCCTTTTTATTCTTTATTTTGAGACAGGGTCTCACTGAATTGCTTAGGGTCTCAACAAGTTGCTGAGGCTGGCTTGGAACTTGCGATCCTCCTTCCTCACCCCCCGAATTGCTGGGATTATAGGTGTGCCACCATGCCTGGGCCCCAGAATAAGATTTGAGATCATTTTCTCTGTTAATATGTGTACTACCCCACCCCCAGTTTTCTTTAACCACTTTTTATGTGAAAATAGACACAGTTGCTCCAAAACGTTTGAATAGATGTGACAATGTTGCCAAAAAATTCCTTTCATCTTAAAGTAAGAAAGCTGTATTTGTTTCTTAAATGTGTGCCACCGTGTGCTTACAACCTTGGACCTCAGCATCTCCTGGTGCCTGCTACGAGCGTCCAGTATTTTAAATAGATTTGAAATGCCAACATTCATGATCCCCATTAGAGCTTCAAATTTAGAAGATTTCATAAACCTTATAAAATGTGTGGGATGCATCGTGCCATCATGAGTATTGGCACCACTGCTGAAGTGGAGTATTGGAAACTGGTCACACCTGAGATGTACACAGGAAGGATCCAGATTAGGGGGGTTGTGGGGAACCTAGCTGAGGGCTAGGTGTCGAGCCCCTAGGACACTTCCAGTGAGGTTGCTGAAGACATGGGCTCTGGGCAAAAGACTGCTGAGAAACCTCTGCTCCAGACGTTAGCGACTTCCTCAGACTCACTTCCTCGTCTGCAAAATGGGGTAACCACCTGCCTGTCCATTACCGTGCAGATGAAGTGAGATGACACACAGGGGTCTGGGAACAGCACATAAAGACTCAAATAAGGGGCTGGGGATGTGGCTCAAGGGGTAGCGCGCTCGCCTGGCATGCGTGCGGCCCGGGTTCGATCCTCAGCACCACATACCAACAAAGATGTTGTGTCCGCCGAAAACTAAAAAATAAATATTAAAAAAATTCTCTCTGTCTCTCACTCTCACTCTTTCTTTAAAAAAAAAGACTCAAATAAGTGCATTAATATTTTCGTAGGAATCCATTTCCTCATAAGCAGAATGAGTGGATTCATTTTTTCACAAAACATCTGATGGGTGGAGCAGGTAATCTCAGATTGGGGGTAGAGTTCGATTATTTTTTAGGTTCTGATACTATAGTGACATAGCCACACAGTGTACATAGCAGCTGAATTCACAGTAGCTAAACTGTGGAACCAACCTAGATGCCCATCAATACATGAAGGATAAGAAACTGTGGCATATATACACAATGGAATACTACTCAGCATTAAAGGAGAATAAAATTGTGGCATTTGTAGGTAAATGGATGGAGTTGGAGAAGATTATGCTAAGCGATGTAAGCCAATCCCCCCAAACCAAAGGCTGAATGTTTTCTCTGATTAGTGGATGCTGATCTATGATGGGGGGGGGGTCGTGTCATGGGAAGAATGGAGGAACTTTGGATTGGATAAAGGTGGGATGAAAGGGGGTAATGGGGATAGGAAAGATGGTGGAATGAGGTGGTCATCATTGCCTTAGGTACACGTATGATTGCATGAAAGATGCGTGTCTACACTGTGTACAACCACGTTGCGGTCCGTTTGTGTATGATGAAATGCATCCTGTTGTCATGTACAACTAAGTAGAACAAATAAAAATAATACATAAATAATTAGATAGCACAGGTTTTGCAGATACCCTAACATGCAAATAAATAAATAAAATAAAATAAAATAAAATCTGTGCCTGGGGGGTATACCTGAGTGGCAGAGCACTTGTCTAGCACATGCGAGGCACTAGGTTCCATCCTCAGCACTCCATAAAAATAAGTGAATAAAATAAAGGTGTTGTGTCCATCTACGACTTAAGAAAAAAGGGTGTTCTTTTGACACACTTCTTTTGACACACTTTGTTTTCCCTTTTTTTGCAGTCGGGGGGTTGAACTCACACACACTAGGCAAGCGCCCTGCCCGAGCGCCTCCCCCCCTTCCTAGTTCCTGTTGTGTCCTGGGGACATGCTTCTCACCTGGGAAGGGCACGGTGTGAGAGTGGCCACGAGCCCCCTTCCCGTTTCCTTCTTTGAGTCCCCTTTGCTTCTGTTCTCTGTTTTCTTCCCCGTCCTTAATTTTATTTTGAAAGCATGGGCATGTGAATAAGGTGTAACCACGTATTCAGAGATCGGCTCCAGTGTTTTCCTAAAACTCCCACATTGTTGTCTGGAGGGGTGTTGAGAGCAGAGAAATGTGACGAGTGAGCCCAGGGAAAGGATGCGCCCCCCGCCTGCCAGGGATGGGGATGCTAAGCAGCTCCCTGCTGGCTCTGCAGCCCTCACTGCCCACCCACCCTCTCTGCCTAGCATGAGGGTGTCCATGGCTTCACTCCTCCTGCCCACCTCTTCAGGATTCTGAAGACGTGCTTTCTTCCTGCTGCTTCATGTAGACAGAAAGGACAGACTGGCACGGTTTGGGCGCCCAGCTTAGAGTAACCAACTGTGATTTTACATACAAAGCCTCACTCATTCATCCAGGAGGCTTGGGTCTGGGCAGTTCAGTCCATAATCATCTGGAGCTCCAGATTTTGACTAGGGGTGAATTTACTTGTTTGATTGATTTCTACTAGTCGGTCCCCTTGGATTGAAGTGCAGTCCTGGCCCACTTCTTCCATGCCAGGGCTTTGAGAATGAATTTCACACCCCAAGTGCAGCATATGAAGCCTTTTGTAGTCTGGATGCTCCTGCTCTAGCTGCACCATAGGTGCCCTTCATGGTGATCTTGCCGGGCTGACTTTAGTTGCTCAGGTGTGTTTTCTGCCTGTACCCGAAAGTCTTTATTTCTGCTCTTCCTTTCCTGTGTTGGGGCTCTTCCTTCAAGACCTCACCCCCACCCCCACCTCCACTCCAGGAGGATTTTCCTGGCCCTTGTCCCGGCACAGTTCTCCTGTTCCCAGACAGATGTGACTGGAGGCCAGGCCTCCTTGTTAGCCTTTTCCAAGACGACCCTGGGACTGTTTAGGTCATTTCCCCAGAGTGAAGGGCAGTCCTGGCACGTCACACCTATGTGATGACTCTTGGTGACGGTGTGCTTGAGACAGTTGGAAGGGCTCGTCACCAGTCTCTGACTGGGGTTCTGTGTCTGTTGTGAGGTTGTGGGAAATCATGAGGGCTCTTTGCTAAGCAAGTTCAGGGAACCTTGGCTCTCTGCATTCTCCCCGTAAGCAACCTGAGCTCCAGGTCAGCTCTGAGTCTCGCAGAAAAGTAGTAACCTACTCAACCTGGCAGTTGCAACAAACTTAATTAACAACAAGTGTTTCTTTCAGAAAGAAATGGCAGCCTCACAGGGAGAGAGACGAGTGGTGATTATGCAAACACCCCTCACCTGCATCTGCCACTTGCTAGAATTTTGCCACATTCCATGTGGCTCCACAGACACCTGAACCCCCTGCGTGCATGTGCACATTTTTCTAACCATTTGGAAGTAAAGTTGTAGATATCTGATGCTAGCCCTCTACACACTTAAATATGCTCCTCCTAAGAAGAGGGCACTCTGTATGACCACAGCGCTGTGATCACTGAAGGACCCGAGGTGGGCTCGGTGAGTTCCATGTTCAGGTTTTTTCCCCTTGTCTCAGTGTGCCTTTCGCCTTTCCTGTTTCCTGTTCATGGTTTAATCAGAGTTCCTGGGCTGCATTGGGTATGTCTCTTAATCTAGAACGGTTCCAGTACTTTTATGTGATGCCCCACATTTTGGAATTCTCTTCTGATCTCCTCTGAAATAGGCTAGCAGGACCATTGGGTAGGAGGAGCCGGTTCCTCTTACTTGCCTGTGTTAGGAGGTGCAACCTGAGGATGCTGGGGTGCCTGGGTCGGGACCCTTGGGCATGGGGGAGGGGTGAAGGTGGCTGCTACTCGTCCTGCCTTTTGATCTGGGTTCTGGTTACTAGGCATATCCATGCCTAGGTATGAGCTGGGACCTTGGTGAGGGGTCAGCGAGCGCCCGCCTTTGCAGCGTTACACTTCCTTGTGTGATTAGCATGTGATACATGGGGTGAGGCATGGGGCTGTGTTGTGGTTGCCTCCTTCCAGTCGGCCTTTCCCTTTCCCCTGAGGGTTTAGCAGCCCTGAGCCCTTGAGATCCGTGCCAGGGGGTGACTCAAGTGAGGCTTCAGACACCAGACCTGCCAGAGTCCCGGATCCTTAGGGATGGCTTTTTTTTCTTTTCTTTTTCTTTTTTTTTGAACAGGGGATTGAACCCAGAGGCCTTAACTGCTAAGCTACAGGGCCTTGCTGAGTTGCTGGGGCTGGCTTTGAACTTGTGATCCTCCTGCCTCAGCCTCCTGAGTGGCTGGGATTACAGATGGGGCCACTGCCCAGCCCTTGATGGTTCTTTTTGTCCTTCACGTGTACCCCATTAAGGATGTTGTGTCTGAGTGCTGTGTTCACAAGTTACTTGAATTGTTTTCTGTGGGCCCTATTTTTCTTCCTGGTAATTAGTTCATGGATTTCGTCATTTTTTGGTAACTATTATTGACGTATAATATACATATTAAAACCCGTGTAAGTGAGCAGCTTGATGGATCTTTACAGCGTGGATATGCCTAGGTAACCGGAACCCAGGTCCAAAGGCAGGACGAGTAGCAGCCACCTTCATCCCTCCCCACGCCCAAGGTGGGGCCCTCCGTGGGCACATGGGTTGGGGTGCTGCTCTTAGACGATGCGGACACCCATCCCACCACACATGGCTTTGGTGTCTGGCTTTGCTCCACGTGACGTGTGGGAGCCCTCCCGTGGTCCCAGCTCTTTCCTGTTGGTGTGCAATAATCCCCAGATGGGGGCAGGTCACTGGTGAGCCTCTGGGCCATTTGATGTTCAGGACCCTCCCAACACTCCTGGTCTCCTTTATGCCCTCGCGCACTCCGCCCGCCGCGAGTCCTTATTCAGCCACTTGCCTTTGGATGAACTTTCAGTTTTTTCCTTTTTTCCCAGGGTTTCCTGTTACAATTAATGTCTCACAAGTTCTGGATAAATTTGTGCTTTATAGTAAGGGGCATTTTTAAGGAGCTTTTCTGAGCAGGAGGAGCAGCAGGGAACACTTTGGGGAGAAAGCTCATCTCTGTGCTCTGCGCAATGGTGAGGGCGCCGGGCCTTTCCTGGAGCAGGTGCACGCCGTGCTGGGTTCCCGAGAACGGAGTCTGGCTGTGGGGAATAAAGGCTTCCAGTCCCATCGGGTCCCTCTGGAGCAGGGTGGCGCTGAGGAGAGTCCACTGCCCTGTCCCAGTCCTCGCCCTTTATCAGCACATTCACTTGTGAGTGCATCTCACTGTGTGTCCTCGTGTCCCTGGCGCCTGTTCTGTGTAGCCACGGGGTGCCTGCCTGGTCCCCCTGGAGCTTGTGTCCTAGTGGGAGGCCAGGTAGGCTTGCAGATTTGTGGCCCTCCAGGGGACGCAGGGGCGGGTGTGGAGGGGCTCTGGAGGGCGGCTTTCTCCTCAGCCCACCCTGCTGGCCTCCAGGGGGCTGGCGAGCCAGCGGAGGGTGCCTGCCATGCACGCGTAAGTGTCCTGCTTCATGATGTCAAATCAGGTGGCTCCTGATCGGGAGAGTCAGTTTCATTGTTCTGTGAGGAATTTTTCCAAGTCATGGTCATTTTTAGTGTGTTCAAGGGGACATGTGTCGCCTGATGACAAGATGGAGGCTGGCGGGATTCTGACGGAGGGGGAGAGTAGGTCTTCCTGTTAGAGTCCTGGGCAAGAGGAGGGCAGGCTGCTCTCTTGGCCAAGAGGTAACCTTGGTCCCCTGCCGCGGATGAGGCCCTGGCCCAAGGCTGCTGCACTGGCCTCTGGGTGGAAGTTTCGGATTGCAACCTCAGTGCGGTTGATTTTTCTCAGCTGAACTGTGGTTTTGAGAGCTTCCTCACCTAGACTCAGGAAGAGGTGAAAATTGGTATCTGATGACATGCACAACGCAGGGTCCTCGTCCTGCACTGCACTCACAGTTCTGGCCGAAGCCATCCTTTGCCTGCCCCCTACCTGCCGCCTGCCCCCTGCCTGCTGAGGGAGCTCATCCTGGCGCCCTGGGGCTAGAGCTGTGCACAGTGGGGCAGGTGCCCAGCAGGCACTTGCAGGAACCTCAGAGGATTAACAAGCAGCTAGCCGCTGCCCACTTAATACTGTGCTTTCACTGCTGTTCGGCTGCTGGCTCAGGCGCATGCTTCTGCAGTTTCCAGGGCGGAGGGCATGAGTTAGGTCACGAAGCACCTAACTTTACCTCTTGGGTTTTAACTTGCAGTCATATAGCCTTAGGCGAATTACCTCTGGAGGGCTTGATGTCTTAAATGGAAAGTTGAGATGGTATCTGTCACAGAGGTGTCAACCGTAAAGGGAAAGCTGGTGTGGGAGGGCACAGAGTTCCTCCTTTGGGCCAGAGCCCTGGGCTGAGTAGTAAGGCTTCTGACAGAGACACTGGGAGGCCCTACGTTCCTTCTCTACGACCAAGCGGCACAAAACAGAAGGGAGCTTAGCATCTGCTGCTAAGACGGGGGATTCTGCTTCCACTGATCTCAGTGTGGCTCTGAGGAGCGACTGCTTCCACAACAGGCATCAGGTGTCAGCCGAATACCTACCTGACCCAGGGGAGGACCCTCTAAAGTCCACTCACAGAAGTACCCCAAACAGAATTTCCCAAGGTGAGCTCTGCAGAGAGCCACTCCATGTCACTGGTTATTATGCAGAGAAGGGTGCTGGGTTGGGAAGTGGCAGGTTGGGTAGCTGAACATTCTGGGAATTTCTGGGCCTTGAGTCACTGTACATCACAAATCTCCAGAAGGGGCCGAGTGGACAGTTCTTTCGCAACAGATGGAGCAGGGCTCCTAGTGGCTTTCCTTGTTCCTGGGCTCCTCCGAGTGCACCTGGACCACTCTGTCACTGTGGGTGCTGGTTTGTCGAAGGCAGACAGCTGGGCCAGTGTTCAGAAAGAGCAATGGGGGGGGGGGTGTGGCGCACACAGGAGGATGGAGAGGGAGGCAGGTGAGAGGCAGGAGGTGAAGGGGACTGGGAAACACTGTGGCCTGAACCAGGGTAGACTTTTCTTTGCAGACGGTGTGCGGACTGTCTGTGTGCATGGAATCCGTCATTTCTGGGTAGTGTGGAAGCATGAGAGGATGTTGAGGAGTGTCCTTAAAATCCCAGCTGGTCCCAAGCCTGTGAATTTGTGATTGTTTCCTTTTGTTTGGTAATATTTACTTCCTCAGTCTTTTCTTATTTTTAAGCATTGTACTAGTTCCTGTGGATAATTAGAAACAGTATCAGCAAGTGTGAATTTATTAGCTGAACAGCGAGACTAGCACAGGAGACACAGGCGGCAAACTCAAGACAAAGTAAACAAAAGCCAATCTTTGAGATCTGTTTGAGAAATGGAAGAGAACTGGCCTGGTACCAAGGCTTCCTCCAGAACCACATCAGCTGGGCTTGAGGGGTTAATAGGATGTGCCTGGCAGAGAGGGCAGAGCCCCTGCAGGTCAGCGGCAGCTCAGGGATGAAGGCCGAGCCCGGGCGTGCATCTGCTTGGCCAGGACTGCGAGGAGGAAAGATCCCTGCAGTCGGGAGGGAGCTGAAGACTTGAGAGCCACGTGGGTCTTGAAACCTGGGAGGGAGCTGGTGACAGTGTAGCTGGACCAGTGAAGCAGGGTTAAGAGGGTGGCACACTGGGTCACTTCCGTGGTGCCTGGAGAACCCGAGGCCGAAGGTAACTGGCGTGCGTTAGTCATAGTTGCTGGCCTCTCAGGTTAATTTCAAGGATTGAGAAAAAGAATCACACAATTCAGGACACAATAAATACGGACGATTTTTATTTATTGTGTAACTGAAGTTCCCTGTAGCGGTGGGACAGCAATACGGTATCTGTCACCCGAGAGCTGGTTATAGTGCAAGCTTGTGGGCCCTGCATACCCAAGGACTCGGAGCCTTGCAGGAAACAGGCTCTCGGAAGCTCTGGAGGAGCAGGACAGGCCTGGAGAGGCGTGAGGAGGCCATCGCACAGGAATCCACAGCTGGAAGCAAAGCCGAGGGGGGGAGGCTGAAGCGGCTGAGCCCCTGTGGGAGGAGTGGACTCTGCAGGCCCAGCACAGGCTCTGCCGTGCTGCTCGGTGAACACTGTCACTGGTTTAGCAGTCAGTGGGGATGAGGGGAGATTTCAGGGCCACAGCAACATATTATATAGCCCAGATGACAACATAGAACAAAGTTAGAAACTTGGTGCAAAGTTGGAATCTTAGGGTCACTGGCTATTCACGGATGGCTGGCCCGCTGCGAGCCAGCACTGTGCTGTATTCTGGAGTTAGAAAATGAGATGTCACTCCTGTTGCTTAGGTTTCGCAGAATTACATGTTGCTCGGGTTTGGAAGCTCTCTTTTTCCTTAGCTTTTTCTAGCCATGATATCTGATCTGTTTTCTGACCGAGTCGGAAAGTAGTGGCCGCCTTGGTCAGCGCAGAGCGCTCTGAGCCACGCCCCACTCCTGACGCGCTGCACACTGAGTGTCTGCTCATAGAGGGGACTTGGAATCTTTGGACGAGCTCGTGTCCATTTCATGTTGGCCTCGGGGTTTAACACTGGGGAGTTGTGCCCGTCATTGTCCCCAGCCTCACTCCCATCACCACTACCAGCATAGATACCAAACACAGCTGCTTGGAATAAAGTAAATTGACTTTTGAGCGTCATTCATTCATCTGCTCAGTCACCGTTTACTCCCATTATGTCCCGGACACTCTGGTAATAATGATCAGTGTCAGCAGGATGCTTCTGTTGAAGAGCAGAATTGGTGGCCCAGGCTGCACACGCTGCCTGGAGGGTCACTCTGCTGAGGCCTGTGCTGCCTGCGGCTAGGCTAGAGTCTAGCCAAATGTTGGGGTGGTTCTACCTTCAGACACAGAGCTTGGATTGTAACTGACCACCCATGAAGGACACCCCTTCTCCCTGATGAGGGAGAGTGAGTAAATAGAATGCCTGATTGGGAGTGTCTTAAAGCCACACAGTTTCTTGAAAATAGGCGCCCTCATGTTTGAGATGGCGAACGGGGTTCACGAGTTCCGTTCGACGTGTCTGTGATCTCCTGGTTTTGCATTCTAGAGAGACTTAAGGGACATCAGGTGGTCACCCTGCAGAGATGACAGTGACAGATTAGGCTGGCTAATCTGAATGCTCATCTGTTCAGTGTATGCCCAGGTGACAAGACCATGCTGCCTGCGCTTTCCCTGTTGCCTCGCACCGTTGTGCTGGTTTGGTGGGGACGCAGGGCGGCTGGCATTCTGTTGTTACAAACCCCACAGGAGTGTGGAGCCTTAGTCTGCCATTTCAGGAGGGTTCACAGGGCCAGACCCGATGCCAGTGTGTGCAGAGGCAGAGGAGTCAGCAGTTTCAGTTCTCTGTGGGGGCCATCTGGTGTGGAAAAGGTGACCTTAAAGAGAGCAGAGACCTTAAAAATGATTTAATGGACTCAGGGCTGGGGTTGTAGCTCAGCGGTAGAGCGCTTGCCTTGCATGTGTGAAGCCCTGGGCTCGATCCTCAGCACCATGTAAAAATAAATAAATAAAAATAAAGATATTGTGTCCATCTACAACTAAAAAAAATATTAAAAAAAAGTCTTCCTAGCATCACGGTGCTAGGACAGAGATTGGGGCTGGAGACCAGCTTTTCTACAACTGATGAATATTGACAGAAATTCCCCTGAGCCTTCCAGGAAATGTTAGTGTCCTGAAAACACTGAATCCAGCATGGAAAGTAGAGATGTGGCCTTGTCGGGTTTTAGAGCTGAAAGAGGTTTTACAGGTGCAAAAAGAAAAGAAATCCATGGCTCAGCGGTAGAGCGCTCGCTCGCATGTGAGGCCCGGGTCCGATTCTCAGCACCACATAAAAATAAATAACTAGAAAAGACATTGTGTTCAATACAACTAAACAATAAACGTTAAAAAAAAGAGAGAGAGAAACCCAAAGTGGCACGCTGCTGAGTTCCCGTGCTCTGCGCTCTTGTTCCGCAGTGAACACCTACCTCTTCATGATGCAGGCTCAAGGCATCCTGCTCCGGGACAACGTGCGGACCATAGGTGCCCAGGTGTATGAGCAGGTGGTGCGCAGCGCTTACGCCAAGAGGAACAGCAGCCTGAATGACTCAGGTATGTTCTTAGTAAGAGGGAGTCCTGGGGTGTCTCCTCCCAAGGGGTAGATTGGCTTCAAAATGGGAAAGGGTGCGTTTGAAGGTGAGGCGGGCGGCCTGGCCCCGCTGCGGAGGGGGCGCTCCTACCCGGCGCCTAGCTCACTCCTGCTCACAGGCCGTGAGGGCGAATGGGTGTCTTGTTACCCCTCCTCATGCTTTTCAGGCAGGTAAAGGGCCTTTCAGAATACTCTCAAAGACCCCCTTCCCTGTAGTGGCCACCAGTGTCCTGCAGTAAGCAGGTTGAGTGTGTGTTTAGGACCACAGCAGAGCAGGGGTTCAGAAGCTACTGGAGGAAATGATTTTGACTTATTTTCAGGAAACGTGTTTGTCCAGCTGGGAAGGGGAGCCCGATGAGCCCCTCGGCCTGGCTGCATGGCTTCACACTGGGCTTGTTGATCTGATTTGGAGGTACACGTGGTGGGGAGGGGTCGAGTCTGTGTGGTGCTCTGCGGTGTCATAATCTGGCGCTGGTTGCTGAATCAGGAGAGGTGGTCCAGCTCTTTGTCCTCCTGGACCCTCTTGAATTTTTCCAGCCTGAGACGTCTCCAGCCCCTGTTCACGGGTGCTGTTGTCGAATCTGAACGGATTTCCATTTCATGATGGTCATGTGATTTGGGGACAGTTTTCACAAACCACAGTGGCAGAAAGGCAGCTCCTGGAGCAGGTGCAGGTGCAGAGGGTGTGCTGGCTTTCCCTCTGGTCAGGTGTGGGGCTCACCTGTGGTCTGGTCTCTGCTGCGTGGTTGGGTCTGGTGTGTGAGCTTCCGTTGCTTAACACACACCTGAAATAAGCAGCCTAGGAGACGCTCACTGTGGCTCACCGTCTGAGAGGTCCCAGGCCACGGTCAGCTGGCACCACAGCCAAATAAATAAATAAAATAAGAAATTTCATTGATAACTTAATAAAAATATTTTTAAAAAAGACTGTGCCCATCAAGTTCTTCACCTTTAAGATGAAGCTTTTCCTTTCTTTTTAACTTTCCAGAAACTGAATACAACAGACCTTATAAAAGGAGGTTTTCCTGTCCAGCCAGGGATGGTTTAAAAAAAAAAAAAAAACTAGAAGGGTCTGAGATGTTTGCATAAGCACTCAAAATTTGCCCCCTATTTAACCAAGGATAATATGCTTTTCTGTGGCTTCTTAGATTCCATCTAAGCCCAGTTGTTTGTGTATATTTTTTTTAATTTTTTTATCTGGTGCTGAGGATCGAACCCGGGCCACATGCATGCCAGGCGAGCGCGCTACCGCTTGAGCCACATCCCCAGCCCATTTGTGTATATTTTTAAGTAGGTTCTTTCTTCTGAATCAGTCCTCTCTCCTGTCATAAGTTCTGAGATGGTCTGAAGTTCACTGTAGAAAGTGAAATTGCTTTGCTGTGAGAATCACCCTGTGGTACTTGGGAAATCAAGAGAAAGTATTGCTTCTTTTTTTTTCTGTTTTTTTTTTTCAAATTTTTTTTTATTGGTTGTTCACAACATTACAAAGCTCTTGACATATCATATTTCATACATTAGATTGAATTGGGTTATGAACCCCCAATTTTACCCCAAATGCAGATTGCAGAATCACGTCGGTTACACATCCACAATTTTACATAATGCCCTATTAGTAATTGTTGTATTCTGCTACCTTTCCTATCCCCTACTATCCCCCCTCCCCTGCCCTCCCATCTTCTCTCTCTACCCCATCTACTGTAATTCATTTCTCTCCTTGTTTATTTTCCCATTCCCCTCACAACCTCTTATATGTAATTTTGTATAGCAATGAGGGTCTCCCTTCATTTCCATGCAATTTCCCTTTTCTCTCTCTTTCCCTCCCATCTCATGTCTCTGTTTAAAGTTAATCTTTTCTTCCTGCTCTTCATCCCTACTCTGTTCATAGTTGCTCTCATTATATCAAAGAAGACATTTGGTATTTGTTTTTTAGGGATTGGCTAGCTTCACTAAGCATAATCTGCTCTAGTGCCATCCATTTCCCTGCAAATTCTATGATTTTGTCATTTTTTTATTGCTGCATAGTACTCCATTGTGTATAGATGCCACATTTTTTTTTATCCATTCATCTATTGAAGGGCATCTGGGTTGGTTCCACAGTCTAGCTGTTGTGAATTGTGCTGCTATGAACATCGATGTGGCAGTATCCCTGTAGCATGCTCTTTTAAGGTCTAAGTATTGCTTCTTGAAGGGAAGTTAAATCCTTAAAAGATTGACCATCAGCCTGCCGCTGGCCAGTTTAGCAGCAACGTAGGTCGTGAGTCCGCAGAGTGATAAGCCCCTCGCCCCTTCTCCCTGATGGGCTTTGGATCCAGTGCTGCACCACTGAGCTACACCCCTGGCCCCTTTTGCTTTTTATCTGGAGGCAGGGTCTTGCTAAGCTGCTGAGGGTTTGGGATCCTCCTGCCTCAGCCTCCTGAGTGGCTGCGGTGCCCCCACATCCAGCTGTTTGTTTTGACCCTGTCTGCTTTGTCTTCTGAGTTTTGGAAATGACATCTGACCACATCATTTCTCTGTCTCCTCTCTAGCCACCCCCTCCTGTCTCCCTTTGCTGTTGATCCAAGCCAGGGCCTCAAGCCTGCTAAGATGGGGTACCACTGAGCCACACTCCAGCCCCTCCATTTTTTCACAGGGGGAAAATACTCTTGGGGTTGGGTAGTGGCTTACCGACCCCTGCCTTGGAAATTCAGCAAGCCTGTCTTTGAGCAGTTGCCTCATTCAGTGGCACAGAAGACACTGATGTTGGGTAGAGGCCCCCTGAGCGGGGCGTGCAGTGACCCGCTACTTCTTGGCAGTCCCTGTGCCATCTTCCCAGGGCCAGAGCTGCTCATTTTCTCTGCCTCTTCCACAACCTTTTTGTTGATTATTTGTACCAGAGATTGAACCCAGGGATGATCAGCACTGAGCCACATCCCCAGCCATTTTTATGTTTTTTTTTTTTTTTTTTGAGACAGGGTCTCACTAAGTTGCTGAGTCTGACTTTGAACTCACTATCCTTCTGCCTCAGCTTCTGGAATTGGTGGAATTACAGGCGTGCACCACTGCGCCCAGCTGTCTTCCATTTCTTTAAAAGGTTTCTATGGTTGCTAAGAAAGTAAATTTATTTTTTGCAGAGCTGGGGATGGGACCTAGGGCCTTGTGCATGCTAGATAAGCACGTTGCCACTGAGCCTCTTCCCCAGCCCTTTTTGACATTTTTGCTTAAAGGATTTAAAATAAGAAATGAGGAAATTGGGTTTTGTTTTGTTTTACCTCTAAGGTGTAGTGTATTTGAGAGTTGTTTTTTTTTTTCCCTTAAATGGTCCGTTATTAATGTAGTAGTCAGAAGAAAAGTATTGTTTTGTTTCATGCTACTTGTTACCGTGTTTATTTTTTCAATGTTTGAAGGAAGTAGAAGGCAGTTTATCTTCTGACACACCCCAAATAGCAGAATCCTTCCAGATGGAAATGTCTGGTCTCTTTTTGATTCCCCTCCCCCCTGAAATTTCCTGTTTCCTGTTGAGGTTGTGCCTTTAAGGCTTGAAACTGCCCTTGCCTAGACTATTCCTATTCTGTTTTTGTTGTGGCCTGTGGCCTTCAAGGTGTGTCTAATGGTGGTGCTGCTATTCCCACCAGTTCCTCTCTCCTCACCAGGGCCCCTCGCCAGCTCATAGACCTATCAGGGACGTGTTGGTCAGCAATGAAACATCCTTTTTTTTTTTTTTTTCTTAAGAGAAACACATCTCAGAATCATCCAGGGTCATAGTTAGTACTTGGGTTCTTCACATAGATTTTGAAGTCGTTATTACCTTCAGAAGGAGGGTTGGCTCGGGCTTCCTCGGTTTATAAAGTCTTCACATTCTGGTTTCCACAAGTGCAGGTTCAGTGTCTCAGGACAGCTCTAGCTAGAAGGACAGAGTCTTCCTTTGTTAAGACCCAGTTAAAATCCCCTTCAGGCCGCCTCTCATTGGCTTTTGCCACAGGTGCTTACAGAGTTGGTGCCAAGTCCATGTATTTTGAAAGAATTTAGTGATTCATTCGATTCTTGGAGGCCCTTTCTCAGTGCTTTTTAAAAAATAATCTGAGTTGAAGATTCTGCGGTTCTAGGTTGCAAAGTGAATGTGAACACCAAATCTTCATTTTCATGGAATCATCACGAATCTAAAAGGACTGGGAAAGAGACTTCAGTAAACTCTGCAAGAGCCACGCACCAGCCCCCTCCTGTGGGAGGTGTGCGCTCGGCGCTCCCCTCTATCAGTCTGGAAAGGCAGGCGAGGGCAGAAGGGGGCCCCAGTTATAGTCCCTAGGAAAGGGGCGTCTGCTGCCACCCTCTGCAAAGCCCACTGAAGTGAGGGGACGGTGCATTCATTTTTTAATGTCAGGAATCCTTAAGAATCAGGAGGGGAAGGACCCCCCCAGCCAAAAGCTTTGGAGGTCGGAAAGCAGAGGATAAAAGCAACCCGTGGTAACGGACGTCTGCGTCCCGAGAAAACTGACTGCTCATGCAGCAGCAGGGACAGCCACAGCCAGCCCAGACACCAGAGTCCCCCACAAGCCAGGAATCACCCGTGTCTGCTGTTTTTGGAAATAAGAATTAAGGTGCAGCGAAGATGAAGCTGGGCTAGACGCTGTTGAAAAGCAGCCAAGGCCAGTTCTCCTCCCCAGGCATCCTAGCATGGGAGGACACGGGAGGACGGGACCTCAGACCTCAGAGTCCCACTGTTTCAGTCAGCTGTTCTGTCACCGTGACTAAGTGCCTGACAAGAACAACTTAAAGGAGGAAAAGTTTACTTGGGGCTCACAGTTTCAGAGGTCTCCGTCCACTGGTGGCTGACTCCATTGCTCTGGGACCTGGTGAGGCAGCGCGTCGTGGCAGAAGGGCCACTGCAGAGGAGGACTGCTCGGCTCATGGCAGGGTCTGGAAGCAGAGAGGGAAAGAGGAGGGGAGAAGGGGCCACAGGGAAGGTGCGTCTCCCAGGGCACCCCCGTGACCCTCCTCCAGCCATGCCCACCTGCCTGCAGTCACCCGTCAGTCAAACTAGGATGGGGGGATTTGAGTCAGAGCCCTTGCCACCCGGCTTCTCCCTCTGAATCGTGCTGCCCTATAGGAGCTTCGGGACGCCCCCATCCAAGCCATCTCCTCTCCCCTGCTCGGCACGATGGCACGATGGCACGGGCAGCTTAGCAGGACCTTCTGTCAAAGAGGGCTGGGGCTGGAACTCGGTGGGAGAGCGCTCGCCTAGCACACCTCTGGCTCCTCTTCCTCTTCGCACTGCGTGGACAGAAGACTGACCAGGTGGCCGCACAGTGAGGGACGGTAGAGCCTCAGTAGGCACCCTGATAGGAAATCTCTTGAAATGTGAGAAGTTCTTCATACATCCAGGAAGAAATTACTGGCTACCTGTAAAGATTAAGAACTGAGCGGGGCTGGCATGTGGCTCAAGTGGTAGCGTGCTCGCCTAGCATGCATGAGGCACTGGGTTCGAGTCTCAGCACCACACAAAAATGAAACAAACAAACAAGAACTGGAAGGCTTCAGCCCTAGCAGCCACCTGGGAGGCAGGGACACAGCACCTTCACGTCGCAAAGGGAAATTATTTCCAGTCGAGAATTCTGTAAACTGAACCACACCAAAATGAGAAAGAACAGAAACTCTCAAATGACGAGGTTTCAGGACTGCGCTTCCTCTCGCTCCCCTTAGGAAGCTGGGGGGTGTGAGGCTCAGCCTTCTCCTCCAGGCCTTGACACAGCTGGAAAGCCACCTCTCGCAGGGAGTGGAGTTGACAGCCCTCCGGCCACAGTGAGCTGAGCCAGAGGAAAGGCAGGAGGTGGCTCCAGGAAAGCTAGGGGCAGGCTTCCTGGTGATCAGCCCTGATGTTTACTACACCATCACGTCCACACTGCGAGGGCCCCAACTCCAGCTAGGGTGTGTGACCCTGGGGCAGGAACTGGAGAAGGGAGGGGGTGACCTCCTCACCTCCTGTAGTAGGAAGTAGCAGACCAGCTTCGCGGCCACTTTAGGGCTGATAGGAGGGAGAGAAGAAGCCTGTGGCAGGAAGGGAGCCTGGTTAAAGCCGTCCCCTCCAGTTCCCTTTCTATCAGTGGGTTCCCGTTTTTAAGCGGTGGCTTAAAGCCACCCCTGCCTGCTCCCAGCCGCACCGAGGAAGGCCTCCCCAGAGGCAGGAGGGATGGCGTTGCTCTCATGGACCGCTCTGAGTTGCTTTTCCCCTTGTCCCCCCAGATTACCCTCTTGACTTGAACCACAGTGAGACCTTCCTCCAGACCACGACCTTTCTTCCTGAAGACTTCACCTACTTCGCCAACCACCCCTGCCCCGAGAGGCTCCCTTCCATGAGTGAGTAGAGCGCAGCTCCCCAGCCTCTGCTTTGAAGCAGATTAGTGTTTGTGTCTGTGGGACTCGCAGTGGCTCTGTCTGCTGGTCTCCCTCTCTGAAGCCCATAAACACTCCTGGCCTCTGGAGCGGCCCGCTGCAGGCATTGGTGCTGGCTCCGCGTCACGCCTCCCGGGCTCGCCTGGGCTGGGCTGCTGCTCCTGCCCCTGGTTTATAAGCTGTGGCCTATTAGGTTGTCCTGGAAAAGGCAGAGACGGCCAGCTGTGTCCCCTCGGTACAGAGCACACTGTTGATAGCCAGTTGGGTAGGCACACGTTATTTTCTTCACAAGCTGCTGCGTGTTTTGAAAAAGTCTTGGGCCTGGTGCAGTGGCACACGCCGTCATCCCAGTGACTTGGGACACTAAGTTTGTGGCCAGCCTCACCAGCTTAGCAAGACCCTCTCTCTAAATAAAAAATAAAAGGGGCTGAGGGTAGCTCAGTGCTAAAGCACCCTGCATCAGTACCCAGCATCACTCAGCCAGCCAGCCAATAACATCAGTTTGGGATATTTTTTCTATTTGGAACTCCACGTGTGATCTGACACATTGACAGCTCACACTTTTTCTGTACTTTGGGGCTTCTTAGTTGTGCTTTTTATTTTTTATTTTTTTAAGACAGAAGCTAGTGTTACCAGGTCATCCTTTTGCTAGCATTTATTGATTGTCGAGTGTGTCCTCAGCCTAAGTCAAAGGCTAGTGTTCTGAGACTGTACACAATCCCCTGGGCCCTGGCTCACGGGCGGGTGAGTCCAGAGACAGCAGTGTGACTGGACCTGCGTCAGGAGCGGGCTAACACAGCCTGAGCTCAGCCACTCTGTCCTCCTCTGAGAAATTCAGCTGCCATTCTGCACCCTGGGATGAACTCTGAAGTCCAGACTCCTTGAGCCGCTTCTTTATGGATGGCAGTGCTCCGCTGAAGTGCAGAGGTGGAAAGCCACACAGAGGACCCCACTGTCCCCCGGCACACAGTCAGATGCGAAGGCTCAGAACTTCTCCAGAGAATGAAACCCTGAATAGAGGGGGAAAACAATCATTTTTTGTTCTTTTAATTTTATTTTTCCCTCTCTCTTCAGAGGGCCCAATAGACGTAAACATGAGTGAAATTGGAATGGCTGACATTCATGCACTCTTCTCCAGAGACCCGACCATCAAGCTCGGAGGCCACTGGAAACCTTCGGATTGCCTGCCTCGGTGGAAGGTAGGCCGTGAAGTTGGACCCCAAGTGCTGGAGGGTTCATCTGGGGTTGGCCATCCTTTCTAACCACCCAGGAATTCCTAATTGTGGCCTTTTCTAATTTGCCCTCCTCGAACACCACACCCCCAACATATTTGCATTTAGTACTGCAAAATACTGAATATTTTGAAGACATGAGCTTTCCCAAGGACTCTTGTGTAGCCACAGGAATTTGCATCATCCTGATGATGAAGCAAGACCCTTTTGTCTTCCTCACAGGAGTATTAGCAAAGCAGGGGGTGGTAGGTCTCGGGTGTCACGTTTGCAGGAGTCCTCTCCAGTCCTCTCGTGTTTCAGGCCTGATCGCTCTAAGATCAGTGGGAGAGAAAGCAGAGTCAGGTCAACACTGAACTTTGTCCAGTGGTGTGCTGCGTGACCAGGTCAAGAGAGGAGACTTGACGTGGTGCAGGTCGAGCTCATGACATCCGCTTAAGTCTGTTCTTTCAGCAAGTGTTTCTTAAGGAGCGGGTTCTGTGCTGGTCCCTTCAGGCGCTCGTGGTGCGCAGAGGTCAGGCAGGTCTGGAGCGCAGCAGTGTCCCACCCATCACTGGGATGTAAAATCAGTCTAACAACAAGCTCTTAGAAATATGTTCATAGAGCCAGGTACAGCAGTCACACCTGTAATCCCAGCAACTCAGGAGGCTGAGGCAGAAGGATCACAAGTTTGAGGTCAGCCCTGTTAACTTAGCAAGACCCTGTTTCAAAATCAAAAGGGCGGGGCTGGGGTTATGGCTCAGCGGTAGAGCGTGCCTCACACATGCAAGGCCCCGGGTTCGATTCTCAGCACCACATATAAATAAATAAATAAAGTTAAAAAAAATCAAAAGGGCTGGTGCCGAGCTCATGGTGAAGCACTCTTGGATTCAGTCCTAGCTGCGCTCCCACAAAACGTACAGACACACATGCACTTTTGGCTATGTATGTGGTAATGTACGGGATAGTCTGTAAGTGTGCAGTGTGCATACAGCTGAAAGCTTGTTCTGATCTACCCACATGTTTACCTGTCTGTGGGTGTGTTTGCGTGTAGAATGTGTTCACAGTGTAGAATGCGTGTCTTCAGGGTGTATTCTAGCGTGGATTGGTGGAGCAGGCCCTCCCTGTACACGCTGTGGTGATGTAAGAATGAGATTCGATTAGTTCTGGGGTGGACTCACCAGCTCAGGCCTGTATTAGAGAATGTCAAGGACTCCCCGGGGACGGTCCAGCCATGCTGCAGGGATGTCCACTGTGGAGCAGAAATTCAAGGACTAAGAAGTTCAGGTGACCTGTTTTGCTGTAATCACCTCCAGGTGGCGATCCTCATCCCCTTCCGGAACCGCCACGAGCACCTCCCGGTCCTGCTCAGACACCTGATCCCCATGCTCCAGCGCCAGCGCCTGCAGTTTGCGTTTTATGTGGTCGAGCAGGTACATGGTCCTGCCTCTCCCTCTCCTTTCTCTTTTGAAACCGCAGTGTAGAACGCCGGCCCGTCTTCGGTGTGAAGAGCCAGGGAGCTGAGATCTTCGGGCTGAGCTCCCTGAGGGGGAAGGGCAGAGACACTTCTGCGCTTGGTGTGAGACGTTGCCGGCCCGGCAGATTCAAGTCTGGGATGGAAAGGCTGCCTGCCTGCCAACAAAGGCCTCTTGTTATGGGGTTTTGCTGGCAGCTGCTTTGGGTGACGTGTTTAGGCTCCCAACCCTTAAGATAGGAGCTGCCTGTTGGTCCAGCTCAGAGAATATGGCCTTGGAGTCAGGAGTCTGCACCTGCTGTTAACCAACCGCATGGCCCAGGACTTTCACAGACTTCTAAACCTTGGGGTTGGTTTTGCTTCAGTCTAGAGTATTGGATTAGATTCCTTCTAAGTCTTTTTTTTTCCCCCCAGTCCCATGTGGTATTTTGCCTGGCTCAGTTACAGTCACATTACTGACCAGGCTTCTTAGGCACATTTTAAACATGTGATCCTTTAACTAGAAGCTCTAGGGACAAATGAATGGTTGACAGATTCCCCTCAGTGCTCCGATTCTCAACTGTGCGCACTGTTAGCAAACCTGTCCCCCTCCAGGCAGGCCTCTGAGCCTTGTCTGCCTCCCCAGGGGGTCTCACAGGGAGTGAAGCCCAAGGAATGAGCCCCACTGTTCTAACAGGGGAGGGAGTTCTGTGTGCAAGGGGAAGAGCCCAGGGTGCTCTGGAGAGAAGCTTTCGTGTCTGCATTGCTGTGGCTGGTTGACATTGCTGTCAAACATGTCCACTCATTAAGTACCAGATCAGGTGTTTTGGTTAAACCTCACGCGCCTATCCTGAGTCGGGAGTTTTCTTATTGGCAAGGGTGAGTGAATGCTGGCATTTAGATAAGTTAGGCGCTGCCTGTTGTGCACTAGCGTCTTCATAAGTCACCAGCCTCTTTATTCAGGGGCAGGAGTCTTTGGTGTGTTCAGGGACAATTGTCTTAGTTGAACCTTCAAAATAAAACCAGTCAAACAAAAACCTCTATTATTATATTTGATTATGAAATAGAAATGGCAGATTGGTCAGCGTGCTGGTGGCAGGTGCTAGGGATGTGGTAAGAAGCAGAAGTGGCCGTGTCCCTCACCTGGTCTCCCTGTGCGTGCTGTTACGGGCTGGAACTTCTGCCTTTGGCAGTCTGGGCGGAGAAGCTCGGCTTTCTCACCTCTTACTGCCAAAGAAGTCGAGGCCAGAGGTCCTTTGACCTCTGGGTCACACCAGGTGTCATTGATGAGAGGTGCTGGTCCCACTCACAGGAGCCCAGGGGTCTCTTTCGTTGGTTCTAGTAAGTTCTTTCTGCCTGGCAAAGGTTGTGGGGGGTTTGTTCCCAGGCTGCTTTTCAAAGAGAGTTCTTCCTTTAGGTCGGGACCCAGCCCTTCAACCGAGCCATGCTTTTCAACGTTGGCTTTCGAGAGGCGATGAAGGACCTGGACTGGGACTGTCTGATTTTCCATGATGTGGACCACATTCCAGAGAGTGACCGCAACTACTATGGGTGTGGACAGATGCCCAGGCACTTTGCCACGAAGCTGGACAAGTACATGTATCTGTGAGTGTCATTTCCCTGAAGGAAGAGGTCTCATCTGAAAGGGTGAGAGATGCAGAGACCCTGAAATGCAGTTAGCTGCGGCCCCGTGTCCAGCAGCTGGTGAAGGGACAGCAGGCTGTGGCACGTCCGTGCAGTGGAGTGCTGCCTGACAGACCCAGGAATGAAGTGCTGACTCCCACCACGGCGCAGGGCAGCCGTGAGCCCGGCCAAAGGAAAGAAGCCAGGCACAGAGGTCCTGGGTAGAGTAGCACGTCCTGTGTGTGAGATGTCCACTTAGGGCAAATCTGTAAGATAGAAAGGAGATCATGGGCACCTAGGACTGGGGGCTTGGGGTGGTGACTGCTGATGGGTACAGAGCTTCTGGGAGGGTGATGAAGTACACTGATAATGATTGTGGCACGCTCATACACAGACAGCTGTTGAATCACTCCCTTTGAATTGGGGGTCAGGAACATCTCTGTAAAGCTATGGTTAAAAACCAAATAGGAGAAATTCAGTCCTCTCCTTTGGTGTGTGTCGGCACCAGGAGACAAATTCGGCTGGCTCAGGCCAGCAGCTTGGAGAGGCCGTGGGCCTCCGCTGAGCTGGCCCGCTGCACAAGAGGCCGTCCTTCGACACAGGAGACATGCTCGCTCTCCCTGCAGGCTTCCCTACACGGAGTTCTTCGGTGGAGTAAGCGGCTTAACAGTGGAGCAGTTTCGGAAGATCAACGGCTTTCCCAATGCTTTCTGGGGCTGGGGCGGAGAAGACGATGACCTCTGGAACAGGTACTGCCCTTAGCTCGGGTGCTGAGGCTGCGTGCAGGCTGCCCTCCAGGCAGAGCAACAGCCAGGACGACACAGATGTCCCAGGAGCCACCTTCCTTTCTTTTTTCCCCAAGGATGCGGGATTGAACCCTGGGGTGCTGTACCAGTGAGTCCTTTCCATTGTTTATTTTGAGACAAAGTGTTGCTGAGGCTGTCTTTGAACTTGCCATCCTCCTGCCTCAGCCTCCGGGTCACTGGGATTGCAGCGTGTGCCGACTAGTAGCCATATTTTAAAAGATTCAAGTAAAAGAGGTGAAATTCATTTTGGTAGTGGATTAACAAAATATTTAACACCCTATATTCAAAATAGTATTTCAGTGTGCAGTCAACATAAAATGCCCGTGAATTGGCCCGCTCTCAGTCTTTGAAGGCTGCTGGGCACTCTGTGCTCACAGCCCCCGCCCTTCTGAGCAGCCAGCTGGGCTCCTGGCCACAACGCTGGTCACAGCAGCTTCACACAGTTCTTCCTCTGGCTGGAATTTAGCAGCTAACTAGTTTTCTTTAATGACAAAGACCAGAGTATTTGCAGTCAGAAAAATGATTTTTATGTATTTTAAAAGTGATAGTTATAACATTAAAAACACACCAAAAAAAGCCTCTTACCACCCTACAAAAAAACTACCTCCCACCAAAGCAGCTGTTTTCTTTTTGTTCTCTTTTGACTGTAAAAATAAACCTAAATGATTTTTCTTATAATAAGGAATATACTTGGGCTGGGGATGTGGCTCAAGCAGTAACACGCTCGCCTGGCATGCGCGGGGCGCTGGGTTTGATCCTCAGCACCACATAAAAATAAAAATGTTGTGTCCACCAAAAACTGAAAAATAGATATTAAAAATCATTCTCTCTCTCTCTCAAAAAAAAAAAAAAAAGAATATACTCATCATTAAATACAGGTGATTACAAAAATTCATTACCCACAACCTGAACACCCAGAAATAACATTCATTACCATCTCAGTGAGTTTGTCTTTAAAAAGTGGAAGGTGGTGCAGGTACTATGGCGCACACCTGTAATCCCAGCTGATGCAGGAGAATCTCAAGTTTGAGGCCAGTCTTAGCAATTTAGTGAGACTCTATCTTGGGGGATGGTGGTGGCTAGGGATATAGCTCAGTGGTTGAGAAACCTGGGTTCAATCCCTAGTACTACCAGAAAAAATAAAAGAATTAAAAGTGATAAGTGGAAAGTTAGGGACATGGCTTAGTGGTAGAGCACCAAACTAGCATGTGTGAGGCCTGGGGTTCAATCCTCAGTAACTACCTCTGCCCCCCCCCAAATTTGTATAAAATCTCTGTGCTCCCCCCACACCAAAAACAAAGATATAAAATCTCTGAGCAGGGCTAGGGCTGGGGCTATGGCTTAGCCGTAGAGCACTCGCCTAGCACGTGTGAGGCCCTGGGTTCGATCCTCAGAACCACATAAAAATAAATAAAATAAAGGTATTATGTCCAACTACAACTAAAAAGTAGTATTAAAAAAAATAAAAAATAGTAAAATAAAATCTCTGAGCATCAGTTTTTTAGATCTGTAAAATCACAGTAGCATGAGTCTCAGGGACGTGAGAATCAGGTGAGGACGTGTGTGGTGCCCCTTCCCAGTGTCTGACCAGCAGTGTGACGTCATTAGATGTATTGCGGGTAGGATGCCAACATTAAGTAAGTCACGTTCGGTGAGTGGCTCATGTAATCCTTTCTGCGGTTGTGCCCTGCTTGCTCTAACTGTCCCTGTCGTGTGCTGCCCGCCCTTTCCCTGCTGTAGAGTATGACATAAAAAAGCGCTTGCTTTTTCGCACCTGGGAAGAAGCCCTAGAAATGATGCAGCCAGAATAGGACTGTTTTAAGGCCCTTAAGCTACGTTATGACAAGTTGATACCTTAAGTTTGCACGTGGCTAGCATTCTGTGTGCTAAGTGCCCACATCACCAAAGCCTCCCTAGTAAAGTGGCATTTTGGTCGTGTGCAGTTTGTCCCTGCTGTCCCAGGAGGCTCGCACTGTACACGCTCATGTGAACTCCCGGTGTGAGTGGTGGGTGTTTATACACTGATGAGTAAAGAGTAATAATAAGGAACAGGTGCGAAAGGATTCCCACCGTCTGTTTACTTTCTGGCTTAGCTTTTGAAAATAAAGTAAATATTGGTCATTAATTGAAGTTAATTTTCTGTAAGTATTCAGATGACACGCAGGTATACAAACTCAGAAGGGTCTAAGTGTCTTCCCAGTGCCGTCCTGCCCCTCTCCCTGGTAGTGCCCATGGAACAAGCTCTACTCCTTTCCTGTTGGTGACTGTCAGAAGTTATAACTGTGAACCTCCTTGTTCATATGTGCAGGCATTTATTTAGACTAAATAGTTGTGCAGCTAACAGCCAAGAAATCCATGCATTTCTGCTGGGCATGGCGGCGCACACCTGTGACCCCAGCAACTCATCAGACCCTGTCTCAAAGTAAAATTTAAAAAGACCCAATGGGTATCTCAGTGGTAAAGCACCCTGGGTTCTCCAGTATGGGGTGGGGGTGCAGAATTTAAGCACTTTAAAATTCAGATTTTTTTTGCCAAACTCTCCTTTAAAAAAAAAATCACTTTGCCATTCTTTCTTTCAAAGCAGTCAACTCTTTTCATGGAAAGAACGGTTTGTGTTGTTGTTAATTTGTGTATGATTCAATTAAATTGCAAAACTTTGGTATTAGGCACAGTTAGCATAAAGTCTGGGTGGGAACTGCTGGCCTCTGCTGAGCGGCTGGCTGGCGGGTGGTGCAGGCCCCAGGTGGGAGCGGTTAACTCTAAGTCCAGGTGGCGTGACAGGCGGGTCTTGCTCCTGCAGAGTGCAGAACGCAGGCTACTCTGTGAGCCGGCCGGAAGGTGACACGGGGAAGTACAAGTCCATCCCTCACCACCACCGAGGAGAAGTGCAGTTTCTTGGAAGGTTGGTGCCGTGTCCCCGCTAGACCTCTCGTTCCAGCCCCCTCCCTGCCCCAGGCTGCAGTGTTCTGATGTAACTGTGAGGCCGGTACCAGGGGGACAGACCATTGGAGGAAATGTGGGCAGCCACGTCTCTCAGGGGGTCTCCTCTCAGCCCACAGGGAGGTAGGAGAAGCCCCCTGGGTGCTCCCGAGCTTCACGCGTGGCCTTGGCAGCTGGGTTCCCTCTTGTCTTTTAAAAGTAAGGTGCAAATGGGCACAGTGACATTCTCCATGCTCCTAGAGTGACTTTTCCTGGGCCTTGCAGACTGTGAGCTGGACTTTCTGTAGAAAGCAATTCTGATCGCTTAGCTCTGTCCCTGGGGGAGGGATGGGCACGGACTTACTGTCATTGGATCTATCTATAATGTCTCACCTCCCTTCCCCACTCTGTCACCTCCAGCAAGTCAGTTAACAGGGCTGAGCCGTGGCTCCTCGCTGGCTCGGGGCTGGGCGGTTAGTGAGGTGACCAGTGAGCGCAGCCCGGCGGCAGCTGGGGGTGTCTAGGAAACTACCGCCAGAAGCCGCGTCAGGATGGCCAGCCACCGCCTGTGGCCCACAAGTGCTGGCCTGGCTCCGTCCCCCTGGGCTGCCCTGCTCTGTGCCTCTGAAGCGCTGGAGTCCCCGCTGAGAGCCACTGTGGTGGTTTCCACAGGTATGCGCTGCTGAGGAAGTCCAAAGAGCGGCAGGGGCTGGACGGCCTCAACAACCTCCACTACGTCGCCAACGTCACGTACGACGCCCTGTACAAGAACATCACTGTCAACCTGACGCCTGAGCTGGCGCAGGTGAGCGAGTACTGAGACTCCCGGGAGGACGCGTTTGCTTTCCCACCGCCACACGGACACGGTCCTGCCGGCTGTCCTGGGTCTGCACGGGGAGAGCAGAAGCGGTCCAGCAGAGGACCTCAAGGTTCCAGGAAACGTGACCGAGCACACGCACAACGCTTTCATTTGGGGACCTGCTCGGATGGAGGGTCAGCCCTGGCTTTCTGTGCCCACGAGGTGGACGTCTGTCCTGCTGCTCTCTCCTGTCTCCCACCCCAGCGTCCTGACGTAGCCAGTCTCCAGAACCCTGGCCAGCCGTGAGCGGCCGAGGCCCTGCCGTCGCCTGGCCAGCCTTGGGTCCTAGGCAGCGTGGCTGGCGGCGGCTGGATCTCCACCATCCCCTGCATCTCTGCTGTTCTCTTGGTTTCATTTAAAAAAAAAAAAATTTATCTGCTTTGGGCAGGGATTGAGGGTGGGGGAGGGCTTTGGGTACAACAACTAGACATAAATATATAACAGCCACTTCTTGAAGAAGTATAATTGTAAATAAGCCATGTAAAATGCCTTTTTAAAATTTAATTTTATAGCTGGCTCCAATTCAAAGCGAGGATTTATACATTAGATCACTTTTTTGGTTGGCAAAAGCAGGAACTCAGTTAAATTGCAGTTGAAGAATATCATCTCCCAAATTGTGGTCACTTGGAAGGGAGACAGGGCACATCACCCAAGAGCAAAACAATCTGACCACCTCACCAGTAGCTGGCCTTTCTGTTCCCTCCCTGTCCCTCCTACAGAGTCCTGCTTGGCTCCTGCTGTGCAGACCCTCCCTATGGCCCTGAGGCCTACGGGGGCCCTGTGGGACAGGAGAGGCGCTGCTGTCTGTGCCAAGCAGACCCGGGCTCCCCAGGCACCGGCTCTCTGGACTTCAGTTCTGGGCCTTCGACATCATAAGACAGTGGGCGTTTCCCTCTGTTTTTCTTCTCCCTCCTGTGGACATTGGCCAGTTTCTAGGAGCTGTGCCCTACACGACCAGCTGGCTTCAGGGATTCCTCTGCTTCCTGTCTCCTCCTTTTCTGGGAAGATTCTTTATCCTCATGGTTCTGTTCTGGGCCACACAGAATGACGAGCAGTTCCACTGGGGGAGTGAAGCCAGAGAGCAGGTGACACCTGTGTCCTGGGTCAGCTGGGGTCCAGGGGAGACTCCAGCCCAGCTTGAGGTTAGCAGAGCACCCGTGCTTTCTGAGGTCAGATTCTGTCTTGCGTTTGAATTTGTGCCTCTTTCTTTCCCCTGAGCCAAAGCCCTCAGTTCATAGCTCTGTCCACTTGTGCAGGATCCTGGAGAATCCCGGCTCCTCTCCTTTTCCACGCAGCATATTTACACATGTGATTGGGAGTGCTTTCTGAAGAGTACTTCATATTTTTTTTAATTGCCTTGTTTGCCTTCAACCTCCTGAATTTTCATGGTTTACATGGGTGTGTGTAGGGCGTGTGTGAGTGGGTGTGTGTGTGTGTGTGTGTGTTGGGTTCCATGGACGTATGATCCCCACGAGCTGTGGGAGTGATTGGCCAGGCCTTATTTTTTTGTTTTTTGGTTATTTTGGTTCGAGTTTTTGTTCTTTTGAAGAACAGAGTGGTATTTAGGAATAAATTGCAAACTCTCACCAGCTCATATGAGAGAGCAGGTACCTGCCCTTGAAAATGCTGGTGAGTGACATCACGCATTAAAGAAATGTGTGCGTTTCATGTGTTGAAATCCCCAGGGAACGGCACGCACACGTCCCTTGCCCGATGCTGCCGACAGTGGTCCCCCTCCACCCGCGCGCCCACCGGCCCTTCTCATCCCCCTCATCACTGAAGGCTGTGGTCTGCTTTCCCGTGACGGACTGGGTGTCATTTGGAACTCTCTGCCAGAACAGATGCGTTCTGGTCCAGGGTGAGGTGTGTGGGGCTGGCGGGAGCAGGACGTGGGAGGCCACCACACCCTCCTGAGGACAGAGGAAAGCTCTCCTCTGCTGCAGGGCCGTTCAGATTCCCTTCAGTCGTGTCTGAGTCTTCTATCAGGTGGAGTTTCTTCATGTGCACTGTTGATCATTTGTGCCCCACGTTGATGCCATGTGTAACCGTTATGATCACACAGCCAGGCACATTGCTGTCACAGCATGGAATTCTCGTGTTAAAAACACCCCTAGAACTAAATGTGACCTTGAGCATATTTCGGCAGCTGAAATTCTTCAAGGCTACTGATGGGGTCCCCATAAGCCAATCTCATCTTGGATTGTTGTGTGCGAGAAAGGTTTCCCTTGACGCTGGTGTTTGGGGGGTGATATTTGCAGAAATGTTCATTTGACCTGCCAGGGACCCCGTCAGAGCTCATGGCTTCCGCTCATGCTGATGATGGCATTGAAGGTAGCTAGCTTCTTTCCATCACTACATTGTTTTGAGCTTGCTCTTATGTTTTAAGAGGTGCCAGGGGTACATTTTTGCACTGAAACCTAAAAATGTTTTAAAAAACACTTTTCACAAAAATAGTCCTTTGTCATTACATTATTTACTCATGTGTTTGTACATTTTTGTATGTTAATTTATGAATGATTTTTTCAGTAAAAAATACATACTCAAGAACCAAACCTTGGTCGCCTCTCTCTTTTGTCTAGCACACTGTGGCTCCTTGGGGACCTTTCCCTTCTCAGCAGCCAGCTGACCTGTCCCTGGTATATACTGTGGCAGAGGTGCCTGTCTGCCCACGGTGGGCATCCCCGTGCCTGGTTTACTTTTAGGGATTACCACGTCATACCTGTGAAGTTGAGGGGCAGCGGGGGGCATGGAGTTTCCTTCTAGAGGGTTCTCTGGGGCCTGACCCTGCTCAGAGGTTGTACCCACGGCTTCTGCTGCGTGCTCACCGCTCAGGGTGCAGAGTGAGGCCGGGGCTGTGCCTGGGGCCAGCGGAGCGCAAAACCGCGCAGAGGCAGAGGCAGAGGCAGGTGCAGCTTGCTGTGGGCTAAGTTCCGCCCCTGGGGCATCCGAAGGAGCGCCGTGGGGGTGCAGAGGGCAGTTAAGGGACAGAAAGAAAGTGGTGTGGCCTGAGCAGAGCAGGTGAAGGGGCGCTGGATGGCTGGGCAATGGGCCAGGCCGTGCAGGACGGGGCCTTGTGGGGCCCCAGCCAGGAGGCTTCTGGGCCTCGGGCCACGCGGTGGGTTTGCAGGGCCTCCTTAGGGGAGGCCTTGGTCGGACGGAGGAGGCAGCGGGGCTGACGCTGGGGTGCAGGGTGCACATGGGGGGCCGTCACGCTGCCCCGGAAGATCACAAGGTTCCTCCTGACCCCTGCCTTCGGGGATCTGGACACTGCTCAGTAGAAACTGCCGGGAGGCGGCCCCTGGCCGGCTTCGCACTCAGGCCAGCCGGGCCAGGCAGAGCAGCAGGTAGTGAAGGCCTGCGAGTGGCCGGCAGGCAGGAGGAGCAGCAGGAGGACACGGGAGTGGCAGGTGACAGGGTCGCAAAGTGATGGAGACAAAAGCCGAAAATAATGGGAAGGGGTGGGGGGCAAAGGTGCTGGAGGAGAACGGGGCTCCCGGAGAGTTTGGGCTCTGGTTTTCCAGCAAGAGCAGATTGAGTTTTTGAGGCATAGGGACATCAACAGGAAAGGTGGCACAAGGTACCTGGGACACGGGACATACACGGGGTGTTCCTGCAGGAACTGCCCGCATTGGTGGCCGGGAAAGAGATTACAAAGGAGAGCTGGGGGCTGGGGTTGTGGCTGGGGCAGAGCGCTCACCTAACATGCGTGAGCCCCTGGGTTCCATCCTCACACCATAGAAAAATAGAATAAAGGTATTGTGTCCACCCACAGCTAAAAAATAAATATTAAAAAAAAGGAGGGCTTGGAATTCTTGTCCCTGTGAAGCTGTGGCTGTGGGTGAGGAGGGCTTCCTGCTGGTCCCAGAGTGAACCCAGCCAATCAGGGTCCTCATTCCACCCCTTCCTTCTCACCTGGGGACACCCGGTGGTAAAGACAGCAGTTCCTCTGAGGAGGACCTGTCTGGCCGGGTCTGTGCAGAGCACATTGGATACAACCCAGACCCTCACCCTCACTCTAATAACCCTGCAGGGTGGACACCACCCTTGCCCTGGAGCAGGGCCCCTCCACTGCCCACTTGACGTTCTGGGCCAGGTTATCCTCTACCTGGAGGTGGCGGGTGGAGCGTGGCAGGACAGGTGGTTAAATATAGGGTGCAGTGCTCTTAGTTGGGTGTTTACCAGCACCCCTGACCTCTGTCCTCTGCATGGTTTTCAAGTGTCACCAGGGCCAGGTATGGTGGCACATGCTTATAATCCAAGCCACTTGAGAGGTGAGACAGGAGGGTCACTAAGTTTGAGGCCAACCTTAGCAAGACCCTGTGTCAAAAATAAAAAAGGGTTGGGGATGTAGCTTAGTGGAAATCACCCCTGGTTCAGTCGTTCGTATAGAGGGGGCAAAGGGAGATAGGGGCTGTCACCAGACTATCAGGTGACTCCAGAGAAGCAGTGGGAACAGCTGCTCTAGATGACTGGCAGCCCCCAGCTTGCCTGAAGTCACAAAGTGAGCAGCTGAGCCAACCAGGGAGGTGCCAGCCCTTGACCCTTAGGCCACTTTGACCCAACTTCTGTTTTGCGTCCGTGCTCTTAGTAGCTTTCTCTTTATAGCTTTTGTTCCCAGGAGTTTAATAGTATTTTTTTATTATTATAAAAGCAATAAGGGAGTACAGGCCTGCTAGAAGGCAAGACAAGGTCCTCACATTGTGAATGACGGGACTCTGCGCCCAACTGGCAGGGTGGTGTCTGTACTGGAACCTGTTCCCTTGCAATGGTGAATAGGGAGACAGACAGTCCTAGTTCTTAAATGTCCTGCATTACCTTGGCTCGTTCTTCTAGCATCCTTGGAGACCTCTTTCCCACGAGTGACAGTAGAGGCACCTTGTTGGGGAGACTTTGTAAGGGCTTGGGCCAGGGCACACCCTCCCTCCCTCTCCTTACACCGCTGTTTTGCTTCCCGGGATTTCTCACTCCGCATCATGTTGCACTTGTGTAATTCTTTGTTCACTGTCAGCCTCAAACGTAATCCCACCAAGATAGACTCTTGTTCTGCGCTCCATCCCTGGTGCCAAGAACTCGTCCTGACACATAGTAAATGCTCAATAAATATTTGTCAAATGAATGACTGTGGGCCTATCGTATTCCTTTGATGACTGCATGTAATAACTCATGGTATGTATGTATATAACCTGTTCAGCCATTCCCCATGATGGATCTGGAGGTTTCCCATGATTGCATTATATGTACTACAGTGAACACAGCCATGCATGAATCCAGGAAAGCTATATGAGCAGGCCACCTTGAGAGACTGCAAGAAATGACACTGATGGAACAAAGGATCCCCACATTGTGAATGATGGGATACCCCAAGCTAAACGCAGTGTGAGCCAGCCATGGTGGTGCATGCCAGTAGCTGCAGGTTTGAGGCCAGACTCAGCAACTTAGTGAAGCCTTAAGCAGTCAGTGAGACCCTGCCTCAAAAAATAAAAAAGAGCTTGGGATATGGCTCAGTGGTTAAATGCTTCTGGGTTCAACCCCATTACCCCCCCCAAAAAAATAATTAATTAATTAAAATTACAGAGTGAATTAGCCCTTCTGCCTTCCCCCATGGATGACATATGGCCCTCGATGGCCCTTCTATCATCTATAAATGACCTCTTGCCATTTATATCTCTAATCCCCTGGAATTGATTTTGTGTATATGAGATAGGGGATCTATTTTTTTTTTCTGAATGGATTGCTAATTGTCCCAAAGAATATTGAATAATTCATAATTTCCCCCATGTCTTTAACAAACCCCATCTGGTACATGTAAATTCTTGATGAAGGCCCTTCCTTTCACCCGGCCCTGGGTCTCACTGTGAGCAGTTCTCTGTAGTAGGTTTTCCTAAAAGACAAGTGTCTCATCCCCATGTTAGTCTGTCTTCAGCAGCTGTGTCAACACCTGACACTGGGAAGTTTATAATCAACAGAAGTTTATTTGGCTCATGGTTCTAGAAGGATTCCAAGAGCGTCATGCTGGCCTCTGGTGAGGGCCATCGAGGGCCACGTGTCATGCATGGGGGAAGGCGGAAGGGCAAGAAGGCTGAGCTTGCTTTTCTAACAACCCATTTGTCGTCAGGCCCGGGGCTCAGCTGTAGCTCCAGCTGCTCAGGAGACTGAGGCAGGAGGATCTAAAGAGGGGCAGGGGGACAGTAACGGTGATAATGACGTTAGTTCATTTAGGAGGCAGAGCTGCCACCAGGCCCTGCCTTGACACTCTTGCATCAGGATTGTTTCTAACACATGAGCTTCTGGGGACACATTGTCCTCCGTGCTTTTTAAGCTTTTATAAAAGGGTGGTAAACATACAATCCATGAATCATAAGCCAGCAGCTCTTTGAATGGTCAGTGTGAACGTAGTCATGTCACTCCATGATTGTTTATTACAGTTTTCTCAGTAATTATATTTCAGGGAGGATTGAACCCCCTGGTGCTTAACCACTGAGCCACGTCTCCAGCCCTTTATTTATATTTTATTTTGAAATAGGATTTCACTAAGTTGTTCAGGGCCTCTCTATGTTGCTGAGGCTGGCTTTGAACTCACTCTCCTCCTGCATGCACCACTGTGCCCAGCTTTCTTTGCAAATTTTACGCAGTTTCTCCATCCAGTGAAATCAAAATTTATTTTGTGAAGTTCTATCAAAAACCTACTGAGGGGGCTGGGGATGTGGCTCAAGCGGTAGCGTGCTCGCCTGGCATGCGTGCGGCCCGGGTTCGATCCTCAGCACCACATACCAACAAAGATGTTGTGTCCGCCGAGAACTAAAAAAATAATATTAAAAAAAAAAAAAAAAAACCTACTGAGGCGGCTGGCGATGTGGTCCAGTGGTAAACACTTGGCCTCTCATGCACCAGGCCTGGGTTCAACTCCCAGCACCACCAAAAAAAAGGGATCGTATGTAGGGGCTAGGGTGCTGCGTGTGTCAGGCCCTGGATTTTATCCTCAGCACCTTGCGGGGGCGGGGGGGGGAGAAGGCCTCTCAAGCACGAGGATGGTCATTGTGTCCACTGCACTTGGTTGTTGACCTGGGGAGGCTCCGCTTCTTTAGCGTGTTTGTGACAGTCGGTCTTCATTCAGGAATCACTAACGTTTTGGCTGAGAGAAACTTGGCTGAACTGCGTTCTTATTGGCGGGTCCACAGCCAAAAGTAGTGTGAGAGGAAGAACCAGTGGAGCCCAGACCTTTCTGGTGTCGTCTTGCACAAAGTTCCCTGAAGACCTTCCCTCAAGGGGGACGCTGGTGGTTTGGCACCGACCTGCCGCCTTGCCCAGGTGCTGTGGCCTGGCCTCAGGGACGGGCTTTCCTGAGCTCCCTCCTGCAGGAGGAGGCTGCCACAGGCCGCGGCTGGTGCACCTCAGCCAGCCGCCGTGCTTACTGTCTCGGGGACCTGGGTTGGAAAGGAGAAAACAGGAGAAAACTGCAGCTTCACCCCGGCGCTGGGCTCCCAGGTGGGACTCAGTGGCTCTCGGCTCGCCTCCTGCTGTGGCCTTGCCTCGCCGGGTCCTGTCAGCCCTGAAGGCTCCTCTTTCCCGTCATTCAGCAAGTCTGTGCCCCCACTGTGCCCACCCCGCGTGCCCAAGTCCTGGAGCTGGTGCTGGGGACTGAGCTCCGTCCTGTCCTGTCCTGATGGGGAAGAAGGACCACGAAGACCAGGCCATTCCAGCGCCTCCAGCACACACCGGGGGCGGGGCAGCCCCTGTCCTCGGGTCTGGGCGATGCCAGGGACCGGCCCGGGCCCCGTGCTGACCACATCCAGCCCTCGCTTCCCGCTTTCTGGTTTGACCAGGTGTTCAGACAGGCGACAGACACGATGTAGGGAACCGCATTGCCCTCAGTGTCCAGTTCCCTCTCTGGCCAGTCCCAGAACCCAAGAGGGTGGTTTCCCACTGCCCCCCACACGCCCTTCCTGCCGTGTGCCCGCATGATGGGTCGCGGCCGGTCACTTCCTTTTCCTCTTTGATGACGGAGCCTCTCTGCTGGCCTGTCTCCTCTCCTTGCTGCTCTGGTGTCCTCCTGTTCTTGCCGTCCGGTCACCTGCCATGGACTGGCCAGGACACGTTCTCATCTGTCCTTCCTGGATGCCTTGCTCTGTGGCTCCTCTTCCTTTTCCTCTTGTCCTGGGAGTGGACCTGGGTGCTCCACAGGCTGGGCAAGTGCTCTGCCCCAGCCACACCCCAGCCCCTTTATAAAAATTTTAATTTTCAGACAGGGCCTCGCTAAGTTGCTGACGCTGGCCTCCAACCTGTGATCCTCCTGCCTCGCCCTCCTGAGTTGCTGGGATTCCAGGGATGTGCCACCGCACCTGGGTTCACTCTTCATATTCTGTTAATTTTTAACTTCACTCAGAAGTTGGCAACTTGTGGCCAGTCCGCTGCTTGGGTGTAAATAAAGTTTTATTGGCACACAGCCTCGCCCATTTGTCTGTACTTAGTCTATGGCTGTTTCCAGCTCTAGCAGCAGAGTCCAGTAGTTGAGTAGTGGTCGGACTACTCACGGCCCGGGACTCAAGTACTCGCCATCAGGCCCCTGACAGAAGGCTTGCTGGCCCTTGCTTTTGTTGAAAGACGCTGTGACGGTGCCTCTGAACTTAAGGGTCCACAGAAAGAGAGAGAGAGAGAGAGAGAGAGAGAGAGAGAGAGAGAGAGAGAGGGAGAGGGAGGGCGGGCACTCGCTGACCCCTTTTATTGAGGAGAAGCTATTCACATGAGGCAGGGGTCAGGTTTCAGGGGGCTGAGTCTATCTTCATGATGTCCACTGTCAGCAGGTTGACTGACACCTGGGTAGGCCACACCCAAGGGCACAGTAAGAGAAGGGGACACACACAAGGCACTTCCATTCTGTCCCAAACAGGGCAGGGGGTGATATCACAAAGGAACAGGTGAGCGTAGCTCCACCCACGGGGCTGCAGGAAGGCACGCCCACGCCCGGGCACGAAGACAGGCCGCTCACACCCTAGAAGAGCGGGACAGCGTGACCAGCGTGACCGCCGCCCGATGCCACCCGCTCAGCAGGGGAGTCAGCCTCCCACACAGGTGACCCCGCTCCTCCGTGTTTGTCTACCTGCTTGTTCACGGGTCGCCCCTCAAAGCTGTGACCTCCCTGAGGACAAGGGCCTGGTGCCCCACCATCCAAGGCAGTTTGGACAACAGACGGTGCCCAGAGGTTTGTCCAGGGAACAAATGGAATGTTCCTGCAGGTTTCTTTACAGTCTGACCCTGGGCTCTGTGGCCACCCTGGTTCACCTGATTTCTGTCCCCTGACTGCTGGGAACAGGTCTCCAGGGAAGGAGGCGGCTTCCCGGCGGAGCACAGCTGGGGAGCACCTCGCTGGTCCTGCTCTCTCCAGAGCTGGGAGTGGGAGATGTCTCCCCGTCCCCCTGTTCCTTCCCCAGGCCCCCACCGCTGAGTGGGGCGCCGAGGCTGTGGGAGAGGGTGGCAGGGAGGTTTGTGGTGGGACAGGGGGAGGACACGCCTTGTTGGTGGCTCTCAGCCTCCAGGGACGGCGTCCGGCAGCACCCAGCAGAGCTCATTCCCCAGGTGGCGTCCACTGCTCCTGACAGTCTGTCCTTGCTGCTGGCCACCGCAGGGGTACAGGTGACACACTACCCGCCCACCCTGTGCTGCAGCTGTGAGGCTCCGGGTCAGGAGGGAGCCAGCATCTGGGTCTGCCCTGAACCAGGAGCTTTGTGTCAGGCCTGGGCCTTACCGTGGCCGGTGTGGGAGGTGCCCCGTCCCCATCATTTAACATCCCAAAGCCACCCCAGTAAACACAAAATGAGGAAGACCAGCCTCTAGGCAAAGGCACCTCCGACAAACCCCCGCCCCTGCTTTTGACCAGGTGCCCAAAGCCCTGCTCCCCAAAGACGTCCCTGCTGGCTGCTCATGGTGCCCTTCTCACGGACCAGGAAACCGGCCCCAGAGGCCGCGACTTGGTCTAGATTCACGCTCTCATTTCAGAATCCAATACAATTAGGAATAAGTCACCAAAAGACCCCAAATTCTTAACCTCTTAAAGAACCGGAGCCACTCTTCTAAATAGACCCAGAATCAGAGGGAGATCAAGATGGAGATGGCAGGTCGTGTAGACTAGAGTAGGGACCACAGAAGATGCTGCCCATAAATGTAAAAGTCAGGGTCCTTAAAATGTTCATTATTTTTAAAAAATTAAAACAAATGGATAAATCAATTTAAGAAAATAGCAAGCTGGGCTGGGGGTGGCGCACACCTGTAATCCCAGCAGCTCAGGAGGTTGAGGCAGGAGGATCATGAGTTCAAAGCCAGCCTCAGCAACAGGGAGGTGCTAAGCGACTCAGTGAGACCCTGTCTCTAAATAAAATACGAAATAGCTGGGGATGTGGCTCAGTGGGCAAGTGCCCCTGAGTTCAATCCTCCATACCCCCCAAAATGAAAATAGTATGATTTAAGATTAAAGGATAGAAGTATGAAATTAAAGGTAACTGTGCAGTTAATGAGGACAAATTATTAGAAGTGATGACTAACATGAAAAAAAATTCTCTAAAAAGAAAATCACACCTGAGTCAGGTGTAATCCCAGCAACTCAGGAGGCTGAGGCAGGAGGATGGAAAGTTGGAGACCAGCCTCAGCAACTTAGTGAGACTCTGTCCCAAAATAAAAAATAAAAACAGGGAGGACATGGCTCAGTGGTGGAATGCCCCCGGGTCTGTGGAGGATGTGACAGCCCCACCTCGATTGTCACCAGGGTTGCCTTTTGCCTGAGAAGGGCCCTCTACAGGGGTGGCCAGGCCTATAGTCTCGTCCACATAGTGTCTCAAGGTCCCCTTTGCGACCCCCAGTGGGGACAACTCAGAAGGTCCTCTGGCCTGCGACTCTGCAGGGCCGCCAGCCCCTGGTCCTGGCCACACCTCCTGGTCCCAGGGCAGCCAACCTCCCAGAGGCTCCCCAGCAGCCACCTGTGCGTCCAGTGAAGGCGCAGGTTGGAAGAGGCCCCGCTGCAGGCTGAGCTGAGGTGTCCTCCTGTCCTTCTGTCCTCCTCAGGCTGCCCGAGGAAGGGCCGGAGGGCTGGAGAGACCAGGAGGAGCAGCAGGACGGGAATCTCCAGGGCTGTGGCTTTGCTGGAGTCCCTCTGTGTGGGGGGTGGCCCCCTCTAGTGCTGCGGGGTGAGTGGGGGTCGTCCTCCTTCAAACCTGCCCCTCCTGGGAGACTGCCATTGGGTTTCTGTGGCTTCCAACCTCCCCTGTCCCTGCAGAGCCCCAGCTTTGCACACTGTCAAAGCTGGGGACAAGGGCAGTGACCTGAAACCGTGAAACCGCTCCTGCGTCTGCATCTGGCCAGCTCCACGCCTGGGCCTGAAGCTCTGGGCTCTGAGCCCTCCTGCAGCCCCTCGGGCACAGCGCAGGGGCTTCCCACCCACCTCTCCAAGGGTCACCAGCCCTGAGGTTGGCGATGCAGGTGGCCCTGCCCTCGGTGCCCCCGACCTGGCTGAAGAGGCAGACGCAAACTGCTCCACTTCCTAAGGTCCAGAAAGAACGGCCTGTTGTCTCCTGGGGGTGCAGCAGGCACCCGTTGGGACCAGTTCTGAGAGCTCTGAATGTCCCACAGAAGGGTCTGTTGTCTATTTTGTAGGGGCAGGAAGCCAAGGTGGGTCTCTGGAGAGAGGCAGGGTCCAGCTGTGGCCGCATGGCCAGCGCCCATCTGTTAAGTGTTATTGAGCCTCTACTATGTGCCAGACACTGTGCCAGGTACCTGGCTTCCAACATGGAATCCATGTTCTGGGGAGAAGGGTAGATGCCGCAGTCTGGCTGGGCACAAGATCACGAGCCACTCACAGCTTTGTCGATTCAAACAGCAATTCTTTATTCCCGAACTCACACCGGCCTCTACACACGTTCTGGGGAAATCCAAGTTCTGGGCCCAAATTCACCTACTCCATGAGGCTTTGAATCCCAAAAACCTTCTCAGTTCCACGAGAACTCAACAGGAACTCAGGCAGCAGGATACACCCTATTCCCAGCAGCAATAACCTTAAACCTGGAACCGCCCTAAACCCAGATTGTCCTAAACCCAAGGAGCGGGATACTTCCTAAAACCTGCAGGATACACCCTAAACCTGGATCCACCCTGGTCCTTGAGCAGGGTCACCTTTCTCAAACACACATGCAATGTCACAGCGAATGTCCAAGGCAAGTCCATTTCCACGAGTCCTTCCTCTAAGCAACATGGGGTACACTGGCAAGGAAATTTCGATGCGTCATTCCTACTTGGCAATAGCCCTCAGCAGGTAGATAGACGAGAAACAGGCCAAGAAGAGAGCTCCAAGTGGGAGTGGTGGGGTTGGCAGTGGCCAGGCGGGAAGGGATCCCTTAAATGATCAGAGAAGTGACTCTGATGTGATGGTTGAGATGAGGCAGCTATGGGGAGAACAGGAGGCTGAGCGAGTGACAGTTGTAGGAAATGCCACTTCAGAGGCCCTTTTTGCAGGAGCCTGGGCCCGCTGTGGGGAGTGGCAGGAAGCCCTGCAGCTGGAGAGGGGCTGCGGGTGGACAGGGCTCCGGGCTTGGAGGCCAAGGTGAGAGCTGAGGAGCCTGGTAGGGCAGCCGGGCCCCTGGAAGCCTTGTGGAGGCTGTTTTGATTTTGTCGTTTCTGGAGGTTCCCCTGGCTGAGAAACAGAGAAGGAGGCTTCAGGCAGCGTGGTGGGCTGGACGGGGCCACGGTGAAGTGGAGGAGTGGGCGAGCAGGAAGGCTTCTGTCGTGCTGGCGAGGGAGACGGGAATCGAGGTGACACCCACCCCAGGTCTGGCCACGCGGGTGTCACTGAGGAGCGAGGCTGGAGGCCAGCAGGACGGAGGACAGGGGAGACTGACCAGCTTCTGGGGATGCTTCAAGCAGACACTTAGGAGCTCTGGGGCGAAGCCCAGGAGAGGGCCAAGGGCGCTGGCGGACCTGAGGTGTCTGCGCACGGCCTTCTCAGCAGTGCAGGAGGGCGGCCAGCTCGGTGTCCAGAGTGGGCAGGGCTGCGGCCAAGGACGTTTCTGGAAGGAGCTCGCTCAGCGGGGCGGGGAGGCTCTCCTGGGGGCGTGGCTGGGAGGCTCTCCCGGGGGCGTGGCTGGGAGGCTCTCCCGGGGGCGTGGCTGGGAGGCTCTCCCGGGGGCGTGGCTGGGAGGCTCTCCTGGGGGCGTGGCTGGGAGGCTCTCCTGGGGGCGTGGCTGGGAGGCTCTCCTGGGGGCGTGGCTGGGAGGCTCTCCTGGGGGCGTGGCTGGGAGGGTCTCCTGGGGGCGTGGCTGGGAGGCTCTCCTGGGGGCGTGGCTGGGAGGCTCTCCTGGGGTTGGGGCTGGGAGGCTCTCCTGGGGGCGTGGCTGGGAGGCTCTCCTGGGGGCGGGGCTGGGAGGCTCTCCTGGGGGCGTGGCTGGGAGGCTCTCCTGGGGGCGTGGCTGGGAGGCTCTCCTGGGGGCGTGGCTGGGAGGCTCTCCTGGGGGCGTGGCTGGGAGGGTCTCCTGGGGGCGTGGCTGGGAGGCTCTCCTGGGGGCGTGGCTGGGAGGCTTTCCTGGGGGCGTGGCTGGGAGGCTTTCCTGGGGTTGGGGCTGGGAGGCTCTCCTGGGGGCGTGGCTGGGAGGCTTTCCTGGGGGCGGGGCTGGGAGGCTCTCCTGGGGGCGTGGCTGGGAGGCTCTCCTGGGGTTGGGGCTGGGAGGCTCTCCTGGGGGCGTGGCTGGGAGGCTTTCCTGGGGGCGGGGCTGGGAGGCTCTCCTGGGGGCGGGGCTGGGAGGGTCTCCTGGGGGCGTGGCTGGGAGGCTCTCCTGGGGGCGGGGCTGGGAGGGTCTCCTGGGGGCGTGGCTGGGAGGCTCTCCTGGGGGCGTGGCTGGGAGGCTCTCCTGGGGGCATGGCTGGGAGGCTCTCCTGGGGGCGTGGCTGGGAGGCTTTCCTGGGGTTGGGGCTGGGAGGCTCTCCTGGGGGCGTGGCTGGGAGGCTTTCCTGGGGGCGGGGCTGGGAGGCTCTCCTGGGGGCGTGGCTGGGAGGCTTTCCTGGGGGCGGGGCTGGGAGGCTCTCCTGGGGGCGTGGCTGGGAGGCTTTCCTGGGGGCGTGGCTGGGAGGCTCTCCTGGGGGCGGGGCTGGGAGGCTCTCCTGGGGGCGTGGCTGGGAGGCTCTCCTGGGGGCGGGGCTGGGAGGCTCTCCTGGGGGCGGCGGGTAGGCTGGGCTCTGAGCCTTCTCTTGGTTTGTTCCTGTTCTGCGCTGCCCGGGCCTGAGCCTGCCAGGCGAGCACCCTGCCACCGGGCCGCAGGCACCGTCCCTTCCAAGTCTTTTGAGAGAACCTAAGAGCGGGGAGACGGCTGCCCAGGAGAGGCAGGTGGGCTCCCTCCCTGGGTGACCTTGGGCGTCTGAGCCTCAGCTTTTGAATCTCCAAGTTGGTCACACAGGCCCAGGTGGATGTGGGCCTGACCGCGGGAAAGGGCCTGGCAGGAAGCAGCAGTGATGGCCACGACTCTCAGTTGCATTGTCCCCAGAGAGGCCACCAGGCCTTACCAAGTCCACCTTGTGCTCTTGAGGCCGTGAAGGCCTGGCTGGCCAGGGTGACATGACTCGAATGAGGAGGGTGAGAGTTTTAAAGTCCAGGGGCTGCGTGACCTAGTCCGGGGCTCTGGAACAAGACAGGCCTGGGTTTGATCCTGGCTCTGCTGCTTGCTGGCTTGGGGACATTGAGCAAGAACTCCACCCCTCTGGACCTTCGTGTCCTCATCTGCAAAATAGACACCCTCCCCCTCCTCCTCCCCCCATCCCAGGCTGAGATGAAGTGGGGCCATAGCCACAGCTCCGTGGGGACAGCTGGCGTCAGGTGTCAATAAACGCTGGTGCTGGCTCACTCTGTTTTCTAAGAAGAAGCAGGTCCCACAGAGGAGTGTCCCTCTTCCAATTGTCTGGGTGGGGCCGGGCCCTGGGACAGCTTTGGCCTCTGCCCCTTCCACAGCCTGCGGCCTTGGGCTCCCAGGCCTGCCCTTTCCTGTCCCGCCCTGTGCACCCTCTGCCCTGAACCCTGGGTCAGCAACCAGCCTCAAGTGAACAGGGAGGGGCGCAGCTGACTAGCACTGGGGCCAGACTATTGGGGCACTGCAGGCCCAGAAAGGGCAGGGCACTTGCCGGAGGCCACACAGCAAAGGAAGGAGAACATTTCTGGTGGCAGCTTGTCAGCCTGTCACTGGGGCTCCGAGTGGTGGTGACCTGCACTGCCTGGGGAACGAGGGGTGGGTGCACTTGACAAGTGCTGGGTGGGGTGCTGGGGACAGACTCTGGGGTGGCTACTGCTGCCAGAGGTCAGCTCTGTGCCCAGTCTGGTGACTCGCAGAGCCTGCTGGCCGGGCCTGGTCATGATCCCAGCTGCCCGGCAGGGAGGGGGCCTTCATCCCAACAGTACCCAGTGTTCCCTGGAGGTCCCGTAGCAGGGCTTGGAAGCTGGGTCCTAGCTGGGGCCAGCTGGCCCCTCAGTGCCCCTGCCACCCCACAGGCTGGGTCAGCCCTGCTCTGCTGCTCAGCAGTAGGGTGACCTTGGCCTTGGGCAAATCCTTCCCCCTTTGGAGCCTCATTTGTTTCTGCATCTGTGCACAGGGGTGGGGTGGGGGTGGGGTGGGAGGGTGCTGATGCTCCAGTGGGAAGGGTGAACTGCAGGGAGCCGGGGCAGCAAGGCTGTGCCCACCCAGGCCCATCCCCCACCAGCCCGCCCTGCCCTGGGCTTACTCCAGCCTCCAGCCCCCCTCTGTGCTCTGCCTCCCTGGGCTCTCTCCCCCTAGGACATGTGCTCTGGTGGATCCTTCAACTGTCCCCAGAGCCACCACCTCAGAGCCCCGCCACCGCACCCTGGCTGCTCACACCCGTTGGACCTCCTTGGTAGGAGCTCCAGTTTGCCTGTTCCTGACCCTGGAGTGTGGGCCGCTTGGTCACAGGGACTGAATCCCTGAGGCACTGGGTACCTGTGGCTGGAGGAGAGAAAGATGAGGTCACCCCTTAATTCGCTTATTCATTCAAAACTGGGCCGTCACGGTGGTGCACACCTGTAATCCCAGTGGCTCAGGAGGCTGAGGCAGGAGGACCTCGAGTTCAAAGCCAGCCTCAGCCATGGGGAGGCGCCAAACAACTCAGTGAGTCCCTGTCTCTAAATAAAATGCAAAATAGGGCTGGGGACGTGGCTCAGTGGTCAAGTGCCCTGGAGTTCCATCCCTGGTACCAAAAAAGCAAAAACAAAAAACTGTCCCTCTGTCCACCTCGTGTGGCAGGCCCCAAGCTGGCACTGGGGATAGAGCTGTGAAGCGGAGTGTCCCACGGTGCCAACTCTCAGGCAAGAGTAGCTCAGCCCTCCGCCATCTGCAGTGGCTCCCTATTGCCCCAGGCCAGGGTCTGCCCTTCTCCCTGTGGGGGTCCAGGCGGCTGTTGGAGCAGCAGCTCTCAGTGTTTGTGGCCACCACGACGTTGTCTTCCGTTCTCGGCGTCCCTGTTCCTGCTGCCGCAGCTCCTCTGGCTGCTCCTGAGCCTGAGACGATGCGCTCCCCCCCCCCCCCCCAAGCGCCTGCCTGGCCCCTCCCAGCCTGGAGCACTGGTGCTGGTCAGTGCTGGTCACCACTGGGCCCTCAGCCTGTCAGCCATTCTTTGTGGAAATAGCCTCCCATCAGGACCTCACGCCTACCCCGTGGCCCAGGAGGGGTGATCTTATCCCTACTTCACAGAGGTGGAGACCACAGCACAGAGAAGTTAAGTGACTTGTCAAAGACACACAGCTGGTCCTCAGGACTCGGCCGGCAGGCTGACTCTGGGTCTGCTGTCCCCACCCCTGCTCTGCTCCAGGCACTTCAGCTGGGCCTGTCCAGGGTGCTCTCTGTCAGCCTGTGAGGAGCACACCCTCGCTTCCCCCACCCTGGCGGAGGCCCGGTCACAGCTCCTCCTGGCTCCTGCCCCCAGAGGCTGGTCAGGCCTGTGCTGTCCTCTGCCTGCCCTCCTGAGGCTGCCATCCAGAGCTCTGGAAGCCATCCTGGGTCATTGCCCTGGTCATTGCCCTGCATCCAGCTCTCAGGGTCCCCATTTCCTGACGGGGACACTGAGGCACGGGAACGGCAGTCACACCTGCCCCAGGTGTGTGAGCAGGAGATCCGAGGTCTGATGAGCAGAAACCTCAGCCATGCCCCCCCTCGTCTTCATGCTGGGTACCATGGTAGCCAGGCACTGCAGACGGCCACCTCCCATGGCCACTGCAGCCGACCACCTGCTGGGAAGTCCTTCCTGTTTTCCTGCTTTTTTAGATGGCGTGCACGGTGTGGCCAGGGTTACTCAGCCAGCAGGAGGTGGGGCTGGACTTAGCAGGGCCACCCGAGCCCTATGGTGCACCAGGCCCTGTCCTGGCACTGAAGTTCCTGCAGTGGACATCCCAGACGCTCTCTGTCCCGGGGAGGCCACTCCACATACGGGGAAGACAAGGCCCAGAGACTCAGCGACTTCTGCTCTGCGAGGCCCCGGTGGAGCTGGGCCCCCTCCCCTGCCCACACGGACTTGACCCTTGGTGTTCTGCTTCCTTGAATAGCCTTGGGGCGATCATCTGGGGTCCAGCAATGCCTGCTGGTGGGTCCTTGGGCGTGAGCCCCACTTGCCTTGGGTGGGGCCCCAGGTCAGCCCAGGACACAGGGACACTCAGTAAACAGATGGCTGAGCAGGCGCAGGGCAGTGGCTCTGGAGGTGCCGTCCCCCTCTGCAATCTGAACAGGTCCAGTGTGCAGTGCCGAGGACGACGCGGCGCTCTGTATTCTGAGACAGGGACTCAGGCTGGTCTTGAACTTGTGATCTTCCTGCCCCAGCCTCAGGAGTAGCTGGGATGCCAGCCCTGAGCCACCTGGCTCTGGCAGTGCCTGTCACCTGGGGAAGGAGGTGATGCTGCCAAGGTCCTGCAGCGCGGGAGAGGCCGGGCCAGGCGGGTGGTGGGCCGGGCGCCGCGGCCTGGCGCCACCTGGTGGCTGCACAGAGACTGAGCGGCCCCGCGGGACCGGCGGGAGCAGGAAGCATCCCTCCGCGTCCCTGTACTGGTGGCACCCCGCCTTGGTCGCCGCGTGTCCCGGTGCCACGGACCCCAACCAGGAGGCGTCTGGGAGCAGGCGCGTCTGAGGGCTTCTCCAGGTCTCCCCAGAGCCCCTCGGCCGCAGCTCCCCCACCAGACCCAGGGGGTCCCCAGCCCTCTGTCGCCCCATGTCCCAGTCCCATCCACCTTCGGGATCCAGCCAGACTCTGACTCGGTTTCCCCACCTGCCCTGCCCCCACCAGGCCCCAGCCACCACGATCTGGGCCGCCACCCACCGTGTCCCTGGGTTCCACCTTCCACCCTTGTCCCTAGAGGACTGGCCTCCTGAGCCAGTGGGGTCCTGTGAGAACCCAAGTCAGGCAAGGGCCCCCCCAGCTCAGAACCTTCCAGTGACCCCCCCCCCACGGTGGGGTCCCCCGCCAGGCCCGCGAGGTGGGCTCCACCATTTTTTTTTACCTTTATTCCATTCATTTATTTTTATGTGGTGCTGAGGCTCGAACCCAGGGCCCCGCGTGCTAGGCCAGCGCTCTGCCTCTGAGCCCCAGCCCCACCATTTAGAGGTGAAACCCACCCACAGCACCCACCCTCCCTCTCTGCAGCGGGAAGCACCAGGGACTCCGACTTGACTTTCTTATCTCCCTTCTTGTCCGACTCATCCAGGTGGCCACTTCCTGCGGCGGGCAGGGGCGGGTCTGTTAGGTCACAGCTGTCCCCTCGGCTGGTGCCGGCATATTCCAGTATTCAGGTATCTGTGGATGGACGGATCTGCACCACAGCAGCACGGTGGCTTAACAGGACAAATCCCAGGGCGGGCTGGGGCTCAGTGGTGAGCACGTCCTACCACAGGTGAAGCACTGGGTTCAGTCCTCATCACCACATAAAAACAGATAAATAAAGTACAAGTTCTAAAAAAAAATCCCTTCTTCACATGACAACTTTGTAGGTTCTAGTCCCACCTCCACCTTCTATAAACTGCAACCTTGAGCAGGAGAGTTAACCTCTCTGGGGCTCAGCTTCCCACCTAAAAATAAAAATAGTACCATCTGGTGTTTTGACAGCATTAAATGAATCAGTCCACACAAACTTCCAGCTAAATCTGGGCTGAGGCATATAGTGGGTGCTCAATAAATGAATGCAGTTGAGCAGGTGTCATGGCCATGCTTCTGGCCACTGTGGGGGCAAGCAGTTGGTGCTCAAAAGAGACAATGTTTGGGGCTGGGGATGTGGCTCAAGCGGTAGCGCGCTCGCCTGGCATGCGTGCGGCCCGGGTTCGATCCTCAGCACCACATACCAACAAAGATGTTGTGTCCGCCGAGAACTAAAATAAATAAATAAATTCATTCTCATTCTCTCTCTCTCTCTCTCTCTCTCTCTCTCCCTTTCCTCTCTTTAAAAAAAAAAAAGAAAGAAATATAGACTTGACAGGGAAAGGAAAGAGGATTCTCTTTCTTCTAAGCTAACTGTCTCCACCCCTTCTTTAAAAAAAAAAAAAGAGAGAGACAATGTTTGGGTCACATTCCCATTGTCCTCCTCCTCTTACCTTCTAGGACCCTGAAGAGATGGGTTCATGTCCCGCCGTTTTTTTCCTTAGTCCTTTGCGCACAGTAGGTGCTCATTAATTGCTGGTGTTGAGGGAGGAACATTGGTGCGCATCCTGGAAGACAGCCTCTGCTGCCTCGTCTTAGGTGAAGAAACCAAGGGTCCCAGAGGACACAGATGACCCCGTGCCTGGGAGCTGGTGAGGTGCCTCTGGCCAGCTCTGGGGAGCAGAGCGGAGGGCTGTCATTGCCTGGAGTGACCAGCAGGGGGAGTGCAGAGTCCCAGACTCCCCGGTGGCTCCTAGCACCAGGGCTGCTGGTGACAGCTCAGAAGAAGACCTAAGGCCATTGTCCCACCCTAGTGCCAGCCCAGGCGCGTGGACTGTTTCACTGGGAGACTGTTCCCCTGCCTCGCGCTGGGCGCGCTCAGGCAGGCGCCCATTACTGGGGCTGGACCCGGTGGGCACCAGCCAGAGCGATGCTGCCCCCTGCTGCCTGTGGGTGCCTGGAGGCCAACCTTGTGCCTGAGGTGGAGCCGTGACAGTGTCAGAAGTGTCACTCCTCCGGGGAGGGAGGGGCAAGCAGACAGCTGTGACCAGCAGTGTGGACGCAGTGGACTGCAGGGGCTTCTGTCCATAGTGCATCGCGGCACCTCCATGTCACAGCCAGAGGCTGGTAGTCGGGGCTGGGGCAGCGGGAGAAGGCAGCGGGAGGGGAACACGTGGAGGCAGGGGGCAGGGGGAGGACGTGTGGGGCTGAAGGACAGCATGTGCAGGGCTCTGGGGAGCTCAAGGAACCGAGTCTGGCTGCAGAGCCATGGGAGGACTGCGGGGCCTGGGCGAGGCAGCAGGGGCAACTCCTGAGACCTGGCCACACGGTCAGACCGCCTGCAGGGGACCCGGGACACACAGGATGCCGTGGCACCCCAGGAGACGGCCTCCACTGCCCATCGAACTTCAAAGGGCTACCTACCCATGTTCGGGGGACTTTGATTGGCAGGGAGGCTGAGGGGCACAGGCGTGGGACCCACTGGGCCAGCCATGACCACGGCTGTGCACTTGCGCCTGCTCTGAGCACGTCCACGTTTCTCTGCTTTTCAGGAAAACACGATGGCGGGGCACCGTGTCGCGCCTGTGGTTCCCAGAGGCTGAGGCAGGAGGAGCACAGGTTCGAGGCTGGCCTGTGCAGTACATAGAGGCCCTGACTCAAAAGGAGAATCGTAAGGGCTGAGGATGTGACTCACAGGGGAAGCACTTCAGTTCTCAGTGGAGACAAGAAGGAAGGAAGGAAGGAAGGAGGGAGGGAGGGACATTTGAGTGGGTTCCGACTGAGGGAGCGAGGTCTTGGGGTCCTTCACGGGCTGTCTACTGAATCCGCAGAGATGACCACAGGAGGGAGGAGCTGTTTGCTTTTCTTCTACAAAGAACAAAGGCTCAGAGAGGGCTAGTGACTCGCCCAAGATCACACAGGCCACATGTGTCAGGAGCAGAGTTCAAGCCCAGCCCCTTGATCCGTAGTCCACACAAGTCTCCTCCAAACCCCAGGCAGCTCTGAGCTGGTGCCACCTCTGCTCTGTTTTCCCTGATATGTATTTTCAGGGGATTCCCCAGCCGTCTTTTTAAAAAGGTCACTAGACTTGTTCTGTCCAAAGGAAACTTTACATCATTAGCGAACGTGGAAAACTTGTATGAAAGTAAAGACAAGAAGAGCGAAGAACATTAGTGTTCCTGCAGCCGCGGTGCCCGCCCAGGCTGGCGTCAGAGGTCCACCAGAGCTGGGCGAGACGGAGAGCCAGGCAGGCACAGCAAGGGCGCTTCTCCCTTGAGATGCTCAGAGCAGGGGCCCAGGGCCCCGGCAGGAGGCCTCCCTCTGCAGGAAGTGAGGCCTGTGTGACCAGGGCCCCTGCCGTCCTCAGGTGCCCCAGGCTTGGCCCGCCTGTCCAGCCCAGGCCGGACCCTTCTCCCCAGCTCTCCTGGGCCCTCCCAGCCCTGCATCTAGACACTTGTCTGGGTGGGATGGGTCCTGGGAACACAGCCTAGGACAGTCCACCTCACCCTGTGCCCCTCCTTCTGGAGGCCCCTGTAAGCAGGGTATACAGCTGGTGCTCAGCCAGGCCTCTGGAGCCCAGGCTGCAGAGGTTCAGCGTCTAATCATGGGTTTTATTTATTTTCGTTTTGTTTGTAATGGCAAAACGTTCCTGAGCCACCAGCTCTCTCCTGGGCAGGGTTTGGAAACCATTTCCAGATGAGAAACAATTTTAGGAAAGAAAAATGGCTAAAATTACAGGCCCTTCTGCCGCCAGCCGCCCGGGCTGCCTCCTGGGGGAGGGTGGGTCTGAGCGCCTCCAGGATGCAGGGCGCCTCCAGGATGCAGGGCGCCTCCCGCAGCCTGGGCAGCTGGTTCAGGGGCTGCACGCTGGTGTCCCACCACCCGAGAGCTGGGGACGGTCCCCCATGAAGCCTCTGGGCCCAGCGCCCTGTAGCTGGGAGTCCTGGGGGGAAGTGCCCAAGGACACCATAACCGGAGCCAGGGCAGGCCCAGGTTTGGCAATAGGTCAACTGTGGGAGAGCCAGGGGACAGGAGGAAATGGGCTTAAGTCACCACACTTTCACACACAGCCGCAACGGGCTGGCCAAGATGAGAGGGGCCACGCGGAGGCTGCCATTGCTCTCAGAGGGAGGGGTGGCGAGGGCCGGTTCCTGCAGGGCCGCGGGGAGGTGGCCTGGACATGGGGTGTGTGGCCTTATCACAGATGGTCACTGTTTACAGTGGTCCTTTATCAGCAATTGATTAAAAAATTTTTTTTAGGGTGCAGTGGTGCACGCCCCTAATCCCAGCAGGTCTGGAGGCTGAGGCAGGAGGATGGCAAGTTCAAAGCCAGCCTCAGCAAATGCCCCGTAGAAAGGACGAGGTGGACACTGGGGATGCTGGGCCCTTCCCTGGGCGGGGAGTGAGCTGCCTCGAACCCCAGCCCCCCGCTGCTCCTTTTCCACTCAACAGATATTCTCAGGCCACAGCGGGGTGGGGGGGAGAGACCTTGGCCCCAGAGCACAGAGGGGCAGGGAGGAGCCCAGGCGGGAAGGAGCCTGGCGACTACATTTCACTCCTTGTTTCTTCCTCTGTCCTCCCTCCCTGCCTCCGCCCTCCTCCTTCTTGTCTTCTGAGCCCCGAGCACCCGAGGACCACGGACCTCGGCTGCCTCCTTCCCGTGCTGGACCCTGCTCCGGGGAGGGACAGGACGAGGCTCGGGAGGCTGACAGTGACAGCCCCAGACCTGCCCTTGTGCCCACCTTGCCACTTGTCCCTGGGACCCCTGCTCTGCCGGGTTCCCAGGCTGCCAGGACCCCAAGCCAGGAAAGAAATGGGGATTCCAGAGACCCTCGTGGGTCCCGCGGAGCCCCCGGCTGCTCTGGGCAGACCCTGTGCCCGACGTCAGAGAGACGGAGAAGGGAACGTCGGCCCCTGCTTGGACGGGCCTCAAGGGGACACGGAGGGTCCTTCCTCAATGGAGCTGCACCGAGAGCCACGTGTTGATGTCGGCGGACGAGGTGGACCCCCGAGGAGTTCTCTGGAAGCAGGTTTATTTACTGCAGGATCCAGAAGGGCTTCACCTGAAAACCTCCGGGCCCCAAGTCTGGGAATCCTTCAAACGTCACCCGCAGCAGGCGTCCGTGTCCACGGGGGAACTCAGCCGTCACCCTGGGTCCCCTGCTCTCGGCTGGCCCGAGGTTTCCCAGCTGTCTGCAAACCGGCCTTTACGGGGAAGGGCAGCTGCCAACCACCCTGCGCCTCTGCAGAGCTCCTGGGTCGGCCTGGGGACACGCGGAAACCTTTCTGACAGAAGAGGAGTGCGCCACAGCCGGGGTCCTCTGGGTGGGGTGCCGTGGGCGTCAGTGTGGGGGAGTCGGGGGCGAGGGGGGAGAAGGTGGGGGGAGCCGCGGGGAGGAGGAGGCTGGGGTGGGGATGGGGCCTGGGCTCTGGGCCTGCCCAGCACATGGAGGGTTCTGGAAGGCCGGTGGGAGCCGTGGAAGGACTGGGGCAGGGCGAGGCCTGAGAGTGTGGGAAGGCCTGGCAGTGGGGCCGGGCAGGGCAAGGCTGCTGGGGACAGCTCCTGACGGTGGGGCCCTGGCGCCCCTCTGCCTCACCCCGATCTCTGCTGCCTCAGCCCTGGCCACGGGGCAGTGGGACGTGGACTTCAGAGCCATCTTCCTGGCTTCCGGGGACAGAAGGGGACTGTAGGGAGGGGAAGAGGGCAGCAGCAGAAGGTGGGCAGGGCAGGGAGAGGCTGGGCTGGGGACCCTGGGGCTCAGGAGCTCCTTTTCACTCAGCGCGGTACCCGCCCTTCTTTCTCAGACAAGCTGTGTGACCTTGGCCACTTACTTCACCTCTCTGTGCCTTCCTCCTTTTCTCACCCGTGAAGCAGGATGGCAAGGCCCATCTAGAGGGTGTTTGTGGGGCTGAGTGAGCTCATGTGTGAGGCCCGTGGTTCCTGGTGAGAGCTGCAGTGTTGGCTGCTGTTCTTATGATTTAATCACTGTCACTATCACCCTCCAAACTTCACCTGTGAACGCAGACCCAGAACAACTCGGAAACCTGGGGTTTCACTTCTGAAACTATTTCATCCATGGATGTGGCTCTGACCTCGAGGGTCCCAGCACCCAATACCTCAGGCCCTCGAACCCCATCCTGGTGCCCCAGGACCCCATCCCTGAGCTTTTGGCCCTGTCTGGCCCCCATACCTGGCCCACATCCACCCAGTGCGGACCTGGGCGGGGCCTGCTGGCACAGCCTTCCTCCTGCTTCCACCTGTCCCTGTCCCGCGGTTTCCCCTGTGACATCCTTCGCCAAAACAGTCTACTTCTCTGTCTCAGTGGCCACTGCCCTGCCCGGGCCACCCTCACAGTGACAGCCTCCTGCTCATCTCTGGCTTAGGAAGAAGAGGGTCCGTGTTTAATGTCAAGTCTCAACCTACAACCCCCCCCCCCAGCAGGAGCCCGCGGCCCTCGAGGCGGCTGGTGGAGCTGCCATGGGGCGGGGGCAGGGACGAGTATTTCATCCTTCAGCTCTGTGACAAGAAGCCGGTTTCCTGTCTAAAAAAATCCGTGCAACAGACCAGCCCTGGGCCAGGAAAGACGCGGTGGGACACGGCTCGGCGGCAGGCCGCTGGCCTGGCGTGTACAAGGCCGTGTGGCGGTCCCCAGCACAGGGACTGACCGTCGTCATCATCGTGTGAAACATCCAAGTTGTGAAGATGGCGTGAGCTGTGGAGTCGTGTCCACCGGGCCCGGGCCTCGGTCCACGACCCCAAGGCAGCCGTGACGGCGGTTCCCGTGGCCTCCTCAGTCCCCCTGTGCAGGCCCACGCCACTGACCGTCCTCTGTCACACAGAGAGGGACAGGGCGCATCCGCCGCCTGTCTTTTCTTTTCGGCGCCAGGATCGACCCTTTTTATTCTTTCATTTTGAGTCAGGGTCTTGCTCAGCGACCAGCTGGTGACCCTCCCGCTCCAGCCTCCAGAGTCGGGGTTACAGATGTGGCCGCCACCTGGTGCCCTGCTGAACTCATCTGGTGACCTTCCTGATTCATCCTGGGCACACCCCTGCCACCTGCGGTCACTGTCTGGACCCCATGGACTTCAAGGTCCCTGACGGATAGACCTAGAGATCGGCTGGCTTTCCGGTCACAGAGCAAACCGTGGAGGCTGTTTGTCCTTAACGTCTCTGGGCATCTGTCCGTGGGGCCGACTGCTGAGAGTCAGACCTGAAGGCGCTGGGAGTCCTCATGCCGGGACCCACGAGGCGGGCAGCCTGCCTCCCAGGGCGCTGGTGGCGGGGCCTGCTTCCCCGCGGCTCACCGACACTGGGTATGGGGGGCGTCTTGGCTTTTCTTGTGGCTCTAGGAGAGGAAACAGGCCCCTCCGTGAGCAGGGCACCTTTGGCGTTGAGCTGACACAGTGTCCCCGGAGTCCCCGCCGGTCAGGAAGCCCCTTGTTCTGATTTACTGCACTTTGTTAGAGTTTCTCCTTCGTCCTTGATCCCCAGGCCCATGACCCCGTCCCTGGTGGCTGCATGTCCTTAGGAAACAGTCTCACCCAGGAGTGCCAGGCCCCTGGGGTCTCTGTCACATGCGGCCTGGCCTCTCCAGCCTGCGACACACTCATCCCTCTTCCTTTGCTCGGGTCTTTGGGGGGAACAGTTTTCAGGCCTGAGGAACCTGGGCCCAGGCCCGTCTGCTCGGGAGGACCCGCAGGACGGGGCGGGAGCGGGACGCAGCTGCCCGGTGACGAAGCCTCCCCCACTGGGCGTCCAGACAGGTCAGCCAGGACCATGGCCTCGCGGGGCCAGAACAGCTGTCTGGCTGGGCCTTGGGAGGGGCAGGGGCGGTGCTGGGGCCCACTCGGGGCCCACTCGGGCCAGGGCCCCTTCAAAGCTGCCGGCCACAGCGCTCTCTCTCTCCTGCTGAGGCACAGGAGGCTGGCCCCTTCTGGGAGCTGGGTGGGGACACTGCTCAGTGTGACTGTGGGGCAGGGGCGGCCATGCAGAGGGCCAGACACCAGTGAGTGTCTCTGAGCCACCGTCTCCACACCAGGAAGTCGAGGGGACCCCGGCACGTCTGTCACCCCTCGGCCCCCTTCCTTCACATTCTCCTCACCAACCCTGCAGTCACCAGGTCTCTCTGGCACATTCACTAAAGCCACCCACCATGCCAGGCGCTGGGCACGAGGCAGCCGCAGGCCCCGCGGGAGCTGCCACCGGTGTGTGTGAGGCAGAGAGAACGATGTCTCTTCCCCCAGAGGCCCCGGCCCAGAACCTGTGGCCAGGGCGGGTCACAGGGAGAGGGACCCGAGGCCGCTGGTGGAATTGTTTGCTTGGCAGCTGACCCCGAGCTGGGGAGAAGAGCCCGGGTCCTCAGTGGGCCCCATGCAACCACTCGGCCTTGTGAGCAAGAGGAAGCAGGACACCCGGCACAGGACAGCTGGACCTGGTGGCTTTGAAGATGGGGAGGGAGCCGCGGGCTGGGGGTGGCCAGAAGCTGGGGAACGCAGGAGGTGATCAGCCCAGAGTCTACAGCAGAGCCGGCGCCCACACCGCTGCTAGCCCGGGAGGCCCACACCACACTTCTGCCCCCCAGGATCCTCGGATAATAAACCTGTGGACACAGTACTTTATTTTATTTATCTATTTGTATGTGGTGCTGAGAATCCAACCCAGGGCCTCGCACGTGTGAGGCAAGCGCTCTGCCACTGAGCCCCAGCCACAGCCCAAAACCTGTGTCATTTTCAGCTACAAAGTTTGTGGGAATTTGTTATAACAGCCACAGGAGCCAAAGACACAGGCCGACAAGTATAAAGAGGACGGCCACCTGGCCAGGAGTGCCGTGGGGACGGAGCCAGCCGGAGCAGAGAGAATGCTGGGAATGGTGTGCGGATTTAAACAAGGTGAACAGTCAGGGAGAGCCTCACTGGGGGGGTGACATGTAAACGGAGGACTCCAAGGTGAGGGTCTGAGCCATATGCTTAATGGTTGAAGCCAAGCCAGGTGGCAGGTGCAAAGGCCCTGAGGTGGGAGCATCTGGTGTGTGCAGGGTGTGGCAGGGCAGCACCGCAGCTGGGCAGAGTGAGTGAGGATAGGAGGTGGCCAGGGAGGTGCAGGGGGCTTCAGGGGAGCTCTGGTGAGATGGACCTGCAACAGGAGCTGCTCCACAGACACATTTTATGGTTCTAAGAGTCCCGCTGGGCCAAACGTCCCAGCCTGGGCGTCAGAGCTTTTCTCCAGAAGCAAGAGTTTAAATTGTCCCTCTGCCCAGGCCTGGCGAAGGGGTTTCCAAGTCACCAGAGCAGGGAGGGTGGCCGCTCCCCGCAGTCCTGCTTCGCAGGGCAGCAGGTGCTTGGAGTTACCCTTTGGATGTCAGAGCCTGGTACGGCCTGCTCCAGGCGGGGCAGGAGTCTGCCCTGGGGGATCCTGGCCTCTCCCTCACCCCGGAACTGCCAGCCTGGAGGAGAGGCCTGGCTGCTCCCGGGAGTCAGAGCCCTGGAGGAGAAAGGTCACCGTTTTCCTTCCAATTTCTGCACTTCCTACTGGTCAGAGGCTGCCCCCTCTGGGCCTCAGTTTCCCTGCAGGCCGTGAGTGGTTGGTGAATCTGGGTCTCTGCAGCCACATCCTGCCCACGGATGAGTTTCAGGGTTTTGAAATTAGTCCCAACGGTTAAGAGTTGAGAAATTTCTTGTAAAACTCAAGGTCTCTGGTTTTTCTTGAGAAATCAGGGCTGAGTAGCCAGCGGCTGCCACCGTCCCCACCAGCTGAGTTGGTGGTTTTGTGCGTGTGTGTGTGTGTGTGTGTGTGTGTGTGTGTGTGCTGGGGCTTGAACCCGGGACTTGTGTTACTTGTGGTTTCTGATCCCTGCCTGGCGCTGGGCGCTGGGCGCTGGGTGCTGGGCGCTGGTTTGTGGCCCTGCTCTCCAGAGACCCTCCCATTGCTGATGTCACTCATTCGTTCATGTGACTCGATGTCATGCTCAGTACCGTAGGACTAAGTGACAATAATCCTGGCCGGGCCAGGTGACCAAGGGAGGCTTGGAGAGGGTCACCCAGGAGGGGTGGGGGCTGATAGTGGACGACTGGTCTCTGGCCCCAGTTTATCAAGCGCTGACCCGGCCCAGCCACAGCCCTTCCCAGACACGAGGTCCTGCCTCTGGGGGCTGATGTCACCCAGCAGCCAGGAGGTCAGCGGTACAGAGGGGACAGTGTGGTGCGGAGATGGGCCGATGTGTGAGGCCTGGGCCAGCGTGGCCTCCTTCCTCCTCCTGTGAACCCCGTGGACACTTGGGTGAAGGACAGTGGGGGTCTCACTCCTCGTGGCAGGTTTTCCACTGAACTGATGGTGACCATGTGGCTCTGGAGCCAGATGGCTTCCGGTGCCTGCCGCTCACTCTCTGTGTGATCTTGGATTAAGGGCCGTAATCTCCGGGACCTCAGTTGCCAGATCAGTAAGACGGGACAAAGTGTCCGCCCCCCAGGGGTGTGGTGGCGGCGGAATGAGTTACGGAGTCATGAGGAAGGGGGCTGGGACACAGTTGGGGTCAGGTGGGTGGCATTGGAGTGGCCTCCGCAGCGGAAGCTGAAGAGGCTGTAGCCCACCCACGGGGCAGCAAGGACCCAATGGCAGAGCCGGGAGGCCAGCATGAGCCAGCGGGGAGCCACTGCGGGACTGGGTCCTGGTGGCCCCGTGGGCGTTGGCCCTCAGCTGACCGCGGGGACTGCCCACCGCGGCGGGGTCCTGGGTCCACTCTGGGGCACACAGGAGACCAGGATGGGTATGTCCCCTGGCTGAACCCAGCCTGCCCCAGGGTGCTGCCTGGGGCAGGGGCTGGAGGAGGGGACAGCGGTTCCTGCAGCCGCAGCCGCGGAACCCAGTGTCCCCTGGCCCGGAGCAGGTTCTTGGCTGATCCTGTGGAAACTGTTGCTTCCCGACAGGCCGCAGCTGTCCTGCCCCCCCCCCCCGCGCGCCTGACAAGAGACCCCCGCTCACCAGCCAGCTCCAGCCACCTCCCTCCCCCAGGGCTCAGGGGAAACGCTCACCCGAAGCCCAGCCCAGCCCCGGGCCTGGCCCAGTCCTGGAGGGAGAAGGGCTGCGCCTTGGCAGAGAGCCGTCACTGAGGTCCCGACCCTCCGTCCCCCACCCCACAACCCCTCGAGCTCCCCTGGCCCTGGATCTCCCAGGAGAGGGGCCCTCTCAGCTGGGGACAGGGTGGAGCAGGAATGCGGGGGGTGGGCTGAGAGAGGCCCTGTGACCCCACTCCGTCCCTCACCCAGACAGTGCTGGCACAGAGTGACCTCCAATAAGCGTGTTGGATGGACAGACGGGGGGACGTCTTTGTGGGTGAGTGGGCGTGTGGACAACAGAGGGGTGCTGGGTGGAGGGGGGTGAGTGCAGGGGAGCGGAGGATGGGGGATGGGTGCGTGGGTGGACGGATGGTCAGGGCCTGATCCTGAAAACACTGATCTTGGAGGGACATTGCTGGGTCATCGTGATCCTGACCCCAGGGCCGTCTGGGGTGACTCCTCTTCCTTCCCTTGTGTCTCCCTTGGGTCCTAGGATCATGCCAGAGAGCAGTGTCCCTAGGGCAGGAGAGAGGCTCCCTGGACGCCACCTGTGGAGGGGGTAGTGGACAGCAGCCGCAGCCTCCGGCCTCAGGCCCCGATGGCCTCCTCCTCCGCCTCCTGGGGAGCTCCCTGGCCCTGCTCCTGCCCGTCACTAACCAGGTGGGTGATGTGGTGCGGGCCTCAGCTGAAGCCCCTGCGAGGCTGTCTGCCCTGGGCCTGCCGGGATTCGTCGCGGCCAACAGTGACCCTTTCTTCTCTCAACAGTGACCCTTTCTTCTCGCGGTGGCACTCTCCAGGTGCTGTCTATAAACAGGCTCATCTGGCTCTGACCCCGGGAGGGGTGGACTCACCGCTTTCCCATTTTATGGATGAAGGCAGGAGGGCCCTCGGAAGGCTGAGCTGGACGGAGGGGAGGCTGGCCCCCCACCGGGCCTGTGGCATCGTCCCCAGGGAGCTGCGGAGGCCAGTCTTGTGGCTTTGGAGTAGTTTCTGGGTCCCAGGGAACAAGGGAAGAGGGCCTCAGCGTGGAGCTGGTCTGTCTCCCACACCCTCTCACAGCCGCCAGTCGCCTAGAGGAAGAGGGCAGCCCCGGCTCAGAGGGTCCATCTGCACTGCCGTCTGTCAAGGATTTGATAAGGTCACTTCTTTGAGGAATTAATAATTTTTCTGCTGTTTATAGCCAGTGGCTTCTATTTGTTGTGACTTCATCGAGATTCCTTTAAGAACCGGGTAGGGTGACTCAGGCCGGTAAGCCTAGCTGCTTGGGAGGCTGAGGCAGGAGGATCACAGGTTCAAAGCCAGCCTCAGCATCTTAGCAAGGCCTTAGCAACTCAGTGAGACCCTGACTCTAAATGATGTAAAAAGGGCTGGGAGGTGGCTCAGTGGTTAAGTGCCCCTGAGTTCAGTCCCTGGTACCAAAAACCAAAACCCAAAACCAAAACCACAAGATTCCTTTAAGTAAGTCTCTCTTTGTTTGTTTATTTTGTGGTGCTGGGGATTGAACCCAGGGCCTTGTGCTTGAGAGGCAAGCACCCCACCAACTGAGCTGTGTCCCAGCCCAGGAGTAAGTTTCTTTAAATAAAATAACTGGCTTAAAGAAAAATGCTAAGGGCTGGGCTGTGGCTCAGTGGTAGCGCACTTGCTTGGCCCTGTGAGGCCCTGGGTTCGGTCCCCAGCTCCGCATGTGAATAAAAAATTAATGCTAGGGGATTGGCTGTAAGCAGGTGTGCGCACATGTCCAGCGATGGGTTGCTGGACACGCTCCGTTGAGCTGGGCTCTTATCTCTTGTCACAGCAACAAGACTATCTCAGAGATCTTTCCAGCCCAGACACTCCCTGAACCCTTGCCTGGCAGACACCTGCTGCAGGAGAGGCCCCACCTGGGAGGCCGAGGAGCCTGGGGGGGGGGAGGGGGGGCAGACCAGGGGCAGGAGCAGCCAGAGCAGAGCAACAGGTGGCCATGAGGCTGGCCTCTGACAGTGACCTCAAGGTCAGCGCGGTGGCCTCGCCCCCACCCCCAAGTGTGGTCCCCAGCCACAGCCTCACTTTCCCAGAGTGTGTCCCTGCGCAGACCTGCTCCCTCCACCGAGACCCGGCGACTAGTGTTACAGAAGGTTCAGGATCATCCGTGGGCACTGTGATCCTCGAGGGCGGAGACCAGGCTGTCCTGCCCTCTGTCTGCACATCTCCCTCCAGCACCTCCCAGGCTTTCCACGCAGGTGGCCGGACAGAGAATGAGAAGAAGAGGCGTCCCCAGGCGCCCGGCAGGAGCCCGCAGAGCCCAGGGCAGGACCAGGAGGGGACGGGAGCTGGGTGCCGTCCAAGGCACGGCCCGGGGCTTATTTTTGATTTTTGATTTTTTTAATGAGCGCTATTTCCTGCCTCCGCTTCACAAAGCTCCCTGCTGTCCTCCCCCTAGAGTCGCAGGCTCTGGGTCATTGTGGCCTGGGGTTGGGGTGACAGGAAATGACACTCTGGGCAGTAACGCTGTTCCCCAGGAGGGGCGCCTGGGGGGAGCTATGGTCTGAGGAGAGCGGAGCCAGCGGAGCCGCTGGCCCTGACCCGTGGGGGTCTGGGTTCCGCTGTGACCTCCCCCAGGCTGTCTGCATCCTAAAGCCCCTTCCCCACGGGCCCAGGTCCCCAGGTTCCCAGGTCGGGGTCCTACAGCCACCATCTGTGTAAACAAAGTATTTTGGGGCCTAGAAAAATAACTTCTCTGGCCAACATTTCTGGACATGATGGTTCCCTCACCTCCAACTCCCTGTGAAAACACCAAGACGGGCCCCAAACAGCACAGGATTTCATTCCTGAATGTCGCTTCAAAAACAAGACACGTCTGGACTCCAGGGTCCCCGGGGAGTGACTGGTGGCAGCGGGTCCTGCTCTGGAAGGCTTTGGATGCCAACCAACGGGAGGGACGGCTATTCCCAGAGTCCCGCTGTTTTCTTAGGGTCTCTGATCCTTGGCCTTCGGCCTTCCGGGTCTGTCCCTGGGCCCCTCAGTTTCCTGGACCTCCTCTGGGCCTCCCTCTGCCTGCACAGGAGGAGCAGCGTCCACAGCAGAAATGTTTGGCCTAAAGGTCCTGGAGGCCGTCTGGGGGGCTCCTGGCAGCGGCGCCCGGGCCCAGCTAACTGCCCAGTTTCTCCCAGCAGCGTGGCGCCACCTCGGTCCTTCCTGCTGCCTGCAGTGTCCGCCTCCCCGGGCCGCACCCCCAGGGCCACCGCGAGTCTGGTGTCCCCTAACTCCATCGCCACTCCAGAGCCACCCCCCACACGCGGCCTGGGTCAACACCCATGTTTCCAGCGGCCCCTTTGCAGCCGGGGTCCCCAGGCCACCCGCCGTGGACACTCAGGTGCCTGTGGCCGGACACCCTTCCTCACGGCAGAGGCCGACCGCGCGGTTCCGGGACAGGCCTGCGGCTGAACCCCGCCTGGGCCGGCTGGCTGAGGACTGGGAGCGGGTCCCCTGGCCTTCTGGCTTCCTCCCCTGCGGTGTGAACAGAGCCGTGTCCTTAACCAGGGGTCACTTTGCGTCCAGGAATCTTGTGGCAGGGTCTGGACATACTTCAGGCTGTTTCCACCGGAGCCTGCTATTGGCCCCAGGGGGGGAGTGTCCAGGGACAGTTGGCCCAGACAGGGACTTGGCCAGAGTGACTCAGTAGGGTCGAGGTCGAGGAGCCCAGAGGGCAGCGATGCCCACCTGGAGGGCAGCTGACGCGGGTCCCGCCGGAGCTAAGCTCCAGATCCACCGCAGCAGGTCTCACCTCTGCCCCCTCCTGCCCTGACCGAGGCCAGGGAGCAGCCTCCACGCGGGGCCACGGGGCTCCACCTGAATCCTGCAGTGGCCTCCCCTGGCCTCCCTGCCTCCCTCCCCGCTCCCCACTGCCACCTCAAGGAGCTCACTGATGACTGGGAAGGTTTTCCGAGCTGTGTGCAGTGCTTTATGCTCATACATATGTTAGTTGTAGGTGGACACAACACCGTTAGTTTTTATTCATTCATATCTGGTGCTGAGGACCGAACCCAGCGCCTCACACGCACTAAGTGGGTGCTCTACTGCCGAGCCACAGCCCCGGTCCCACACATTATCTTTCTTCATTTATTTATTTATTTATTTATTAGTTGTAGATGCTGAGGATGGAACCCAAGGCCTCACACGTGCAAGCCAAGTGCTCTACCATTGAGCCCCAGCCCCAGCCCACATCATCTTTCTTAATCCTTAGAGTAACCTCAGGAGGCAAATACTAAGATAAATGTCTCCATTTTAGAGGAGGAGAAAGTGTGCCTCAGAGAAGTGCAGTAACTGGCCTACAGTCACACAGCAGCCGTAGAGCCGGGGCTTCAAACCAGGCTTGTCTGAGACCAGAGCTTCTCTGCTCTCTCTAAAAGGGCGGCTGCCTCCAGATCCCCGGGATGGGGCCTGTTGACACAGCGGTCCAGGGATCTGGGGACTGACAGTGGTCCCCAGTCCCCACGGTGGGGGATTCTGACGCTCTGGTCATAAACCACACTCAGATCCTGTTGCTCTGCTTCCTAAACCCACCAGTGGCTCCCTTCCCCTCAGAGTGAGTCCGAGGTCTCGGGGTGGAGAGCCCTGCTCTCACTCCAGCTTTGGAGCGTGTCTGGTCTCTCTCGCCCCCGGGCATTAGCACGTCTGACGCCCTCCCGCCGTGCCCGTGGTCCCTGGCTGGGGGTGAGGACGCCTCTTGGGACCGTGGTCTCACTGCGGAACCTTGGTCATAGCCTTCGCTCTCTTGGGGCCTCAGTTTCTCCCCCGAGCTGAGAGGATGGGACTCGATGCGGGTCCTCTGCACGGACGGGAAGAGCAGCACCAGCTGCCCAGGCTGGGCGTCTGGGCCGCTGTGGGGTCGCAGGTCAGCACCCTGTGTTCCTGGCAGGTGCTGAGCGCTAAGTCATCCTGCTGAGATGTTCTCGGGAATCCAGGCCTGGCGCCTGGGCTGCAGCGGCTCTGGCCAAATCCATGTTTCCCCACCTTATCTCCAACAGGCTCACTCATAATATTTAGACACTTGGCCCCAAGTTGGGTGACTCATAGAGAGAGCAGCTGCGCTGGCTGCTGACCCCTGGCCCTGCACCCCCACGCCCTCCGGAGAAGGAACACACTTTCTCCACCAGCAGCCCTCCGGGAGGCGAAGGAAACTGGAGACCAGAGAGGAGAAAGAGCAGCACACAATGGTACAGAAGCTTTCAACGTTTACTGAACACCTACTATGTGCATGTACCTTAGGCAGGCGCTGAAACGGCAGACAGACAGGACAGAGAAAGGATCTGTCTCCAAGGGGACTTTATCCCTAGGCAAGGCTCCTGAGCACAGTAAAGGTCACCCTTACGAAGGTTTTACATGGGTTGAAACCCGCCCCAAGTGCTTTTGTGATTTATTTAATCTCCATAGTAAACCAATGAGGCGGCCACTGTTGGAAACTGCGGCACAGTGAGGTAAAGACACTTGCCTAAGGTCACACAGCTGCATGGTGGTCCTCTAAGGCATTGGGTCCTAATCCCAGAGCCTTACGTGGTCAAGCCTGGAGATTTGATTGAATGAAGGATTTTGAGATGAGGGGATTCTCCTGGGTTGTCTAGTTAGACTCTAAACGGCATCAGATTTATGATAAGAGGAAGAAAAAGAGCAGACAGACACACAGAAGAGGCAGCGGCAAGGCAAAGACCTGGGCAGAGACCACAGTGACACGGCTATCAGCAAAGGAATGCCGGCAACGGCCCGAAGTTGGGAAGGGCGAGGAGTGATTTTCCCCGTAGAGCCTTCTAAGGGATTGTGACCCTGTTGGTGCTTTGATTTTGGCCTGGTCAAACTGATACCAATCTTGAATCCTTGCTCTTTATGTTTTTGGTGTATGTGTGTGCATGCTTCGTTATGCTGGCAGGGAGGTAGGATTGAAGGCTGGAGCTAGAGCAACTATGTTGTACCCAGAAGTCAAGGCTGCATGTTGGAAATAGCTAAGTTGCCTTACCAACTCTGGACCAGTGATCTCTAGATTGTAACACTAGAAACAAAACAAACTTTTATGTTATTAAAAAAAAAGATGGAAAGAGAAAAAAAGAAAACAGACCTCATAATTTGAGTGCCTTCCAGAAATGCCTGTGACATAGGCTGCCTCCCACTTTGTGGAGAGTGAAATGAGCAGTGTCTGTTTCAACATTTTTTTCTGTTATAGTCCATATATGAACATCCCTCACAGCCACTCTCCTTGGAGCCAAGGCCAAGAAAATGTCTGTGTCTCCAAACAAACTTACATATATCTATCTATATGTCCTCTTTTCCTTTTTAAAAAATTTTCAGTTAAATAGGATGCTGCTACCAACACATTTCCCTTTTCACCTTGGCTGCCAGGAGGCTGCAGATGTCATTCAAACGCCATGATTGGTTCATCTCAGGTGCATGGTAACGTTGGTGTCTGTGCTACACTGACTTGAGCTTCACCACTTAATATTTTTAGTTTTTCTGAGATACTTTGCAGAAGAGACAAAGATCCAAATTGATTTCTGTCTTATGTACCAACTGAGGACATTCTTGTTTCCCTGCTTGCAAAATGGGGATGATGATCACACAGCAATAGACTATTGAGAGTTCCTTTTCCTTCTTCTTTTTTTAAAAGATATTTTTAGTTGTAGATAGGCACAAAACTTTTATTTTCTTTATTTAGTTTTATGTGGTGCTGGGGATGGAACCCAGGGCCTCACACATGCTAGGCAAGTGCCCTACTGCTGAGCGACAGCCCAGCCCCATTCTTTTCCCTTCTTGATAGCTCTTGTTTCCCTCCTGATGCTGTATCTGTCAGCTACTGCTGCATAACAAGCTTCCCCAAAACTCAGTGACTTAAAGTCATCGCTCACAAGTCAGTGGTCTCCTGGGAATTGCTGGTCCCAGCTGGTCTCATGCACCTATGGCCAGCAGGGTTCAGGTAGGCAGCTCTGCTGATGTCCATGGCTCATTTACACATCCAGAGGTCAGACGGCTGCTATCTGGTCTGGGGTGGCTTTTGCTGGAGGATGGGTTTCTTTTTCATGTGGTTTATCCACCGGAAGCAAATTGGTGCAGGTTGGTTCTGGTAGTAGCTACCCAGAGTCTTCAGAGAAAGAGGAGAAACTGCAAGGACCCTTCAAGTCCAGGCTGGGGACAAGCACAGCCCCCTTTCCCTTGTAGTCTCAAGCCCAGCCCAGATTCAGGGCATAAAAGTAAACTCACAGCCCAAGGGACTCCACCTCCAGCTCCACAGGTGGGCAGGAGTCCCTGGGCCTGGCCAACAGGAGCCTCTCATATGACTAAAGGGATTAGTAAAGGGATCTGCATCTGACTTCAGTCAGGCCAACCTGAGCCAGTCTGAGACTTTCATTAAGACGAGATAAAGAGACTTGTCCTACTGAGGTGGAGACTGTAAGGGCAGCTAAGGGCCATCTTGACATGACACAGGGAGAGGCTGCCTGGAGGGGAAGCCAACCCAGAGGAAGACACTACTGAGAGCGGGAGAGAAATGAATCCTGACACCTTTGGAGTCCCTGGATCCTGCTGCTCCTGAAGCTGTTTCAATTCCGGTTCCCTGAAGCCAAGATTCCACCCCTGGACTTTTCCTGCCTAAGCCAAAAAATCACCTTTTTTTTTTTTTTTTTTTTTTTTTGGATTAATGAGGTAGTTTTTCCTGAAGGGATCAAGTGACATGGGTCAACTGGAGCACAGAATCCGAATCCTGTCCCATTATCAGGATTGGGGCCACAGTGAACGGGAGCAGAGAAGGCCAGGCTTGGGGCCACCTGATGCCACCATGGCTCCCAAGCTCCACAGCATGGTTAAGGGCTCGAGACTCTTCCTGCCCAGGGGGGTCCAGGACTCAAGTCCTCCTGCTCCTCTACCCTGGCTGAAGAGAGGACTTCACTAAAGGGCGCTTCCTAACTTTGACCTTTCCCCTTGGGGTTGTTTCCTGGAAACCAAGATGGGTCCAGGCAGAGGCCATCTGGGAGAGGAGCAGAGGATGGAGGGAAACTCAGCAGCTGAGCTTGTCTCTAAAACATCCAAGTGAAACCTGTTTATGGAGAATAGTTTAAATTATTAGCCTGGCTTAAGATTTTTTATTTCTTCCGTTGTGAGGGCAAGACCAGGATCAGACCAGGGACAGGGAACAGTAATAGTGTCTTTTGTGGTATTTACTATATGCCAGACATCCGTCCACCCGCATTCCTCTGCAAAGCAAACTGAGGTCCAGAGGGGTGAAGTGACCTGTCTCCAGCCACACAGTATCAAGAGTGAGATTTGAATCCGGGCCCTCCAGCTTCAGAATATCCTGTGCTGCTAACCACTGCACTACACAGCCCCTGTGGAAAATGTAGAAAGTTCTGTTTTTCTTGTTTGCTTTTTCTTTATGGGAATCAAATCCAGGGGTACTTTGCCACTGAGCTACACCCCATTCCTTTTTCATTTTGAGACAGTGTCTCTCTACATGGTAGAGACTGGCCTGAAACCAGCCTTTTTGGTTGTTGTTGCAGGTCTAAATTCAGAGTGAATTTGCTGGGGAATTTGAACTCCGGCAGGTAGCAGTGGTTCACTTCTTGCTTTGAATACAGGCAACTTATTTTTAAAGCGGACTTGCTTCTTACTCTCCGCTCTCCCTGCTCCTCCTTCATTTCTCCCGGTCCCTCATCTCAGGAGAGAAAGGATTATACCTTCTTCCCCATTTTTGGCAGATTTATCTGTCCTTGAGCACCCACTCGCCATGGGAACCAAGTAATGCAGCCTTTGGGGCAGGTACCAGAAGATCTGAGAAAGGACTTTCCCAAATTAACAAGCGAATCACAGGCCCAAGGGGACAGGGCGCTGTAACCTGTGAGAGCCCTGCAAGGGCTTCCTCCTGCGGGCGGAACCACGGCCTCGGACCGTCCCTGGTGTCCTGTGCGGCCAAGCGAGCAGTTTGCTCTCCCTTTTCCTAACGACCTGAGCTCCTCGCTGCAGTTCGGCACCGAGCTCACCAGCTCCCACGTAAGTAGCCTTCAGTTTTGTGGACATTCCGGGACTCGGAACTAGTCATGCCGGGGTCGTGTCCATGCGGGGCCGGGTCCAGGCCTGGACATATTTTATCGGGTCCTCAGTGGTGTACGTGCTGGGAACGTGCCCCTCTGTCCCGAGTCTCCGGATACGGGCCGGGCTGGGGCTGGATTGAGGCCGGGCGGCGGGGAGCCAGGGCCTCCCGACAGCAGCGGCCAGTCTGGGCAGCGTCTGGGCAGCTTCCTGCGGAGGCTGCCGCTCATTCCTGCCGGGCACAATGGCCTGCTGTCCCGGGGATGGGGGACACGGTCCCAGGCTCTGCGGCTTTGCCCACCCGGCCCCTGTGGCCTTCCCGGTCCTCCTTCGTGGCGTGGCAGGAGCACGTGGCCTGGCTTCCCGCCCTCTGGCCCCACTTCCCGCCCTCTGCTGGAAACCCTATTTTCTCATTGGCTGCCCACCCAGGTCAGGGGGCGGGCACATGCCCAAATCAGCCAATCAGACTCTCTCAGGGCCGTGAGCGAGCCAGTGACGAGCGGGGAGGCGGAGGGAGCCTGGAAGACCCCGCCCATCGCTCCTGCCCCCGCCTGTTCCCGCCCTTCCCAGGTCGTGGCGGTGGGCGCCCACTGCCCAGCACCACCCAGGTTCTTGGCCTGGTGCCAGGTGACCGTCTCTGCTCCTGAAGTTGATGAGAGGGTCACCCGCCGGCGCACGAGGCAGGACCGTGAAGGGCCGCGCAATCCGGAGTCGCCAGGCACGGCACGTGCAGGCTCTGGACCTAGGCCCCGCGACAGGCTCCTCCCCACCCCTTTCCTGCGGTGGGACCTCGGGTTCTTTGCCTCCCCGGCCTTCGCCGGTGCAAGCGAGATTGTGAGGCACCTCACGTCTGTTGGGATAGCTGCTGTCAAAGACAAGAGGTGACAGGGTTGGGGGTGCGGAGGAAAGGGCCCTGCTGGTGGGAGAGTGGATGGGTGCAGCCATTCTGGAACACAGTTCGCAAGTTCCCAAAGACATTAAACATAGAACCGCCGTGTGACCTGGAAATCCCTCTTCTCCGTGCGTGCGTAGCCAAAGGAAAGAAAGCGCTGCTCTGGAAAGATGCTTGCACCCAGTGTTCAGTGCAGTGTTCTCCACAGTAGCCCAGATGTGGAGACCAACTCCGTGTCCATCAGTGAATGAATGGGCCGAAGAAACTGCGCATGTGTGTACACAATGGAATATTACTCAGCCTTGTAAAGGAAGGTCCTGCCATCTGGCACAACATGGGTCAGCCTGGAGGACATGCTGCCGAATGAAAGAAGCTGCACACAAACACGTATCACCTGAGGTCCATTTATATGTGGGGTCTGAAGAGGGAGGAAGGAAGGAAGGAAGTCACCAAGTTGCAGTGGGGGTTGGGGAATGATGATGGGGTCAAAGGACACAAAGTAGCAAGTATGCAGGTGAACACACTGGAAGATTTCAGGAGCAATAGGTGGGCTGTAGTTAGCAGCATATTGTATTCAGATTTTAGTGAATCACAGCTACTATTGCCACAGTGGGGAAAAATGTATGTGAGAAGATGGTTATGTAAATTTGTTCCACTGTAGTAAATAAATAAATAAACGTGTGTGTATGATACATCATGTTGTATACCTAAACACACAGTAAAACTATTATTATTACTGTTGTTGTTGTTGTTGTTATTGACAGGGTCTTACTATGCTGCCCAGGTTGGCACTGGACTCCTGGTCTCAAGCCGTCCTCCTGCCTCAGCCTCCTGAATACCTGGGACTCTAGGCATGCACCACTATGCTTGGCTCATAAACTTAATTTTTTAAAAATATTAAGAATTTCAGGATTGAGAGCAGAGCATTAGGCTATGCATAGGGCCACCGAGCATAGAGCCCTGTGTGGCACCAGGCACAGCCCTGAGGCTGGCTCTAATATGCGGCTGGCCACGGGGGAGCATCTTACCCAGGCTGGGCGAGGGGGAGGGAGAGGGTGCCCTCCGCCCTAGTTGGAATCTAGTCCCTGCAGCCTGGCTCTGGAACCGAGCTCTTGTGGGCCAGCCTCTGCGGACAGGTGGTGCATGTGGACGTTGGGCTCCATGATGGTGCACACATCAGGTTTTGGGGCTGCGGACTGTGGTCATGATTCAGTGGCCACCTGGAGGTTTTCTGATTTTTAAAGAGAAGGCTGTTTGAGAGAGAGCTGTGTGAACCCCGGGCAGACCCGGAGCTAACACCTGGAGATGTGGGCCAGACTCATGACCCGGCCTGTTTGGCCTGTCTGGCTGCCTGTCCCTTCCCCACACCCAGAGGGTCCAAAGCAGAACCACCCAGGTATTGAGGACAAGACCTGCCTTTTCTGCTGTGGAGGAACAGAATGATCACGGGACCCTCTCCCCCGAGGTGCCCCTGGAAAACGCTGGCCTCTCCTTGCAGACTTCCATGCAACGGGCCGGAGGTGAGTCCATGGCAGCGCGGGCACACCCTCCTCTGAGAACAGGGTTCATGTCGTATCAGACGCTCTGTGGGTGACCTCTTCCTTGCACTCCGTGTTATGTGCAGTCCCACGTTTAATTTCCTGTCCTCGGCGTCATTCGTAATGGCCACAGTCTGCTGTTGGGTCATGCGGACACCAAAGGAAATAGATCTCCCTCTACAGGCAGTGAGCCAACCGCTGCTCTCAGTAAATGTCTAAGGGAGCCCGTTTCCCAGGGCCCACCAACGAGGCACCTGACCCAACCTTTGTCCTGGTGGGTGAACATGTTCATGGCAGTTTTTGTCTGTTTTGGGAGGAGGCCCTGCTCGCTTGCTGAGGCTGGCCCTGAACTCAGTCGCTGCCTCAGCCCTGAGCAGCTGGGATCACAGGCCTGTGCCACTGTCTGTCCAGCTGCCCGTGCAGCTTGGTTTGCGCCTACTGAATGCCGAGGAGGCGTCTGCGTCTCGCTTTCTGTGAGCTGTTGGTGTTCCTGTCCACTCCCCCTACTGAGTGGCTGGTGAGCTGGCTCAGCTCCAAAGACGTCCCCCCCAGCCCACCCCCCTGCATGTGCGTGGCTGGCCTTTTGTGAAATCAGCCGCAGCGCCGTGTGTTCGGGCAAGGAAGGGGTGGCACACAGTGGGTCTACGTGACGTGAACCCATTTTCTTAAAGAGAGACGTGCCCGTGTGGACCTGGATTCACTTGCTGACCTGCTGTGTAGACATAAGTCTAGAAGAGAAGCTCGGGTGGAGTCAGTGCCCCTTCCCCTGAATCAGGCTAGTGCTGTGACAACTGCTCGGACCAGTGCCCCAGTGCCGTGTGGAGAAGTGACATTCTGAGAATTCCAGACTCAGGCCCTAAGAAGGCCTGACAGCTCTGTTTCTTCATGTTAGATCTGAAGATCTGAAGAAATCCAAGATTTCCTGATACAGCAAGAGGTCACAGGGAGAGGTCCTGAGGAGTGACAAAGAGACATGTGGAGGACAGCCAGCCCTAGGAGCAGACAGACTGCCCTGAGTTCAACCCCTGGTACCAAAAAAAAAAAAAAAAAAAAAAAAAAAATCATGAATGGCGCTGTGTGTGATTTGATAGGGTTGGTAGAGAAGACCTGTCTCTGCTCAGCTTCCTGCAGCCGGAGGATCCCCCTCCATGTGGCCCACTCCCGCGGCTGGAGCTGGTGCTGGCTGTAGTGAAGATGGATCCACCTCCACCAACCCCGGGCTCCCCTCAGGGTGCACACAGGAAGCCAGGTGTCTGACCTAGCTTTGGGGCTATTTCTAGAAAATATGACCTACCACATTAACTTTGTTACCTAATAAGTTTCTGAATGGATGTGATTTACTTCTGAGCCATTTAGTTCCTATCTATTGATCAACAAGTGCTGCCAATTTTGGATCACCAAGACCTCATGGTCTGGCTGATTCCTCATGGAGGCAATTCCCTTTCATAGCTCCTCTCTTCCAGATAACTTCCTGTGAAATTTTGCTCATTTAATTTTTCATATTATTAACTTTAAATTCGAGGTAAAAAGGTGCTGGTTGTCTTCTTGGGATAGCATTGGACGTATAAATCAGCCTAGGTGAGCACAGCCAGCCACCCTGTCCACCCTCACGCGTTTCTGTCCCTTGCTACAGGTGTCTGTGTGTGTTCAGTGGCGAGTTCAAGTTTCCTTTACCTAGGACTTGCGCATCTCTGGTTAAATGTATTCCTAGATGCCAATGTCTTGGCTTGGCACAGAATCACGAGCCACCACACAGCTTTGTAGATTCAAACAGCAATTCTTTATTCCCGAACTCACACCGGCCTCCACACACGTTCTGGGGCAATCCCAGTTCTGCTGCCGCCCAATTCACCTACTCCACGAGGCTTTCTTTTCCAATACTTTCTTAATCTCACGAGAACTCAACGGGAACTCAGGCAGCAGGAACGCCCTATTCCCAGCAGCAATAATCTTCAACCTCCAACTTCCCTAAAACCCATATTGTCTTAAACTGGGAACGCCTTAAACTTGTCTTAAACCGGGAATGCCCTAAACCCAAGGAGCGGGATACTTCCTCAAACTGCAGGATACACCCTAATCCTGGATCCACCCTGGTCCTTGAGCAGGGTCACCTTTCTCAAACACACATGCAATGTCAACAGCGAATGTCCAAGGCAAGTCCATTTAACATGGGGTATGCTGGCAAGGAAATTTCGATGCGTCATTCCTACTTGGCAATGGCCCTCAGCACCTAGATATTTAACCTTATTTTTGACATTGTGAATGAGGAATTTTATCATATCCTCTAATGGATGGTTGTTTAGGAAAGTCGCTAACTTAGAGTTTCCAGATATCAGGGCAGTTGATTGCATACACAGGATACTGTTCCTTCTACCTTCATTAGTTCTGTTTTGATGTCTCTGTTTTTCTAATGGCCACCCCATTATATTGGCTGGGAATTCCAGGACTATTTTAACCGTGCAGCTCGGTGTGACATCATAATGGGGAGGGGAGAACTATTTGTTTCTCTTTCACTGAGTGGTATATTATGTACTGAATGCTTGTGTGTGTGACTCTCATCAAGAATGGGTGTTGAACTTTCTCAAATCCCTTCAGGTCATGACTTTTCTCCTTATATCTGTTAATAAGATAAATTACTAGAATTCCCAGTATTGAACTATCTTTGCATTCCTGGAGTAAAACCAGTTGGCCATAATATGTTACTTTTTGTTTTGTGTTGTTTTTTGTGGTGCTGGGGATGGAACCCAGGGCCTTGCCCCTGCGGGCGAGGGCTCCACCACTGAGCCGCACCCTAGCTCTGAGTTATTCTTTTCTTGTGCTTCTGGGTTTTGTTTATTTTACTTAGAATTCTTGAACCAGTTGTTACAGGTGTGACTTGTTGGTCTCTTTGTGAGGTCTTTCTTAGGCTTCAATGCCAATATTATACTTGCTTCCTAAAAATAATTTTAAAGTTTTCTTTCTTTGCTAATGAAACAATTTAAATACCTTAGAATAATCTCCTGTTTAAAAGTTTCATAAAATGTCCTGTGAAACTGTCTGGTGTTTATCTATTATTACCATTTGTGTTACTGGGGGTTGAACCAGGGTCACCCCGCCCCTGAACCGACTGCATTCCCAGCCCTGGTCTCACCAAGCTGCCCGGGCCGGCCTTGAACCTGCCATCCTCCTGCCTCTGTCTCTCCAAGTTAGGGAGATGTCACTTGTCTTGTTTTTTGCTTTTTGTTGAGTGGATCTTTGACAATCTTCATTTTCCTATGGCCTCAACATTGGAAGTGTCACTTAGAGACCAGCCGCAGAACCAACCCCGCCATCGCAAGCCTTTATTTTGTTTGTTTACTTTTATGTGGTGCTGAGGTTCGAACCCAGTGCCTCCTAGGCGAGGCAAGCGCTCTCCCGTTGAGCCACAGCCCAGCCCTCATCTAGATTGTTAATTATCTATAGAGAGGAGAAAAAAACAGACCTTAACAACCCTTTTGATTTTCTCTTTCTCCGTGGTTAATTCTCTCTTCCGCCTTCTCTTACTTAGTGCCCTGTACCGTCTCCGCGCTCTCTGGATGTGCTTGTGGGGGACCCTTGTGCTGAAGGACTAACATTTTCCCTCCCGTGACTGGAAGAGGCTCTGTCAGTTACCTTTGTAGTTGTTGTCTACACTAAAGCCTTTTAATAAAGCCTTTCATTTGTAGAAAACCTTTTAAATTGAATGCCTGATTTCCCCTTCTTTCACTGATAGACTTAAGGCCCATATGGTTATTCATCACTCCCTGGAAACTTCCAGGCTCTGATGTGGAATTGCTGTTCTCATTGTGTTTTAACTGTTCTAAAATATTGGTTTTGTTTCTTCTTTGACTAAAGAATTAGAGATGTGCCTTTAAAAAATGTCCAAGTGAATGGACCCTTTAAAATTATTTTGTTATTGGCTTCTAACCTAACTGCACTGTGATCTCAGACTATTATTTGTACTTTTATTTTGCTTTTAAAAAATGATGGAGGTGTCTTTGAGGCCTGTGGATGGTCCGTGTTTGCAGATGCTCACTGGGTGTTCTTTGACCTTGAGATCCGTAGCTTGTGTTCCCTTGTGTTCTATTCAAGGGCAGAGGTGAACCGAGTCTCCAGGTCTGTAAGGACTTGTTGCTGGGGGATTGGGCACAGGGATGCTCACATCTCTGTGTCTTTAATGACAATTGTACCGTCAGCACCGTAAAGAGCTCCTCTTTGTCCCATTCAAGGCTTCCTTCCTTGGATTCTGACTGATGGAACACTGCAGTCCCGTCTCCCATTTTGTCTGCATTTGCCTGATGTTTTTACACCCTTCCTCTCCCCTCTCCTGTTTAATCTTTCTCACATTGTTTTGCTTGTTTTTTGTTTTACACTGGGAACAGAACCCAGGGGGGCTCTACCACTGAGCCACTCGCCAGCCCTTTTTATTTTTCACTTTCAGACAGGGTCTCACTAAGTTGCTTAGGTCCTCACTAAGATGCTGAGGCTGGCCTCGAACTTTTGATCCTCCTGCCTCAGCCTCCTGAGTCACAAGGATCACAGGCGTGGACCACTGTGCTTAGCTTACTATATTTCTTCTTTGGAGGACTCCAATTATGTATGTGTTGGCTCACCTTTGTCTGTCTCCTTTCTAATCTTTCTAGTGCTTTCTTACTTCTGTCTCTTTTTCTTGTTTCTAGAACTGTGCCCCCTCACTGTATTCTCCACAGGGGCTGTTCCTTCGTGTTCCCTCCAACGTTGTCTTAATTGCTGTGACTTTCCCCTTTCTACCTCTCTCTCATGTTCAACCCCCTCTTGCTCATCACCTCCGTGTTTTCTGAGTTCCTGGATTGTGGCTCCCTTACCTTCCGTCATGGAGGTGACTGTCGTTTCGGTTTTTCTCCTTTAAACTTCATGCCAAGATGACTTGGATTCACTTTGTGTGAACATTTTCTCATCAGGTGGTAGATTTTTCTGCATATTTTATTATAACATCTTACATTTGGGTTTTTACACTCATTGTTTCCATCCTGTCCTAGAAGGGTTGAGTTCCCTGGGTCTGTTCTTTGCTGGCTGCTCCCGTGGGTGGGAAGACTCAGAGCCGTTTCCTGGGCTTCATACCAGCAAGTCTCTCCTCTGCCACAAGGACAGAGGGCTTCCTGCCAACATGTCATCTCTAAAGCTCCTCGTCACTCCTGCTCTGTTTCTCTGAACCCAGCCAGCTCTGGGGGGACCTTCTCCCCCTCTCCCCAGGTCCCCAAACTCGTTTTCTAAACAAGGACTCCAGCTCTTCTCACCTGGGGCAAGGCGAGTGTAGTTTTGCTGACTCCCGCTGAGATCTGTTGCCACTGAGCCTGCTCCCGCCTGGGCTCTGCCTTCTCTCAGCAGCTTCTAGAAAACATCACTCAGGCTCTGAAGCCTGTGGATTCCATTTCTCTCCTGCTCTTGCTAAAACTGGAGCTTCTGGTTTTGTTTGTTTCCTCGTTCTTCTTGGTGCTTTAAGGGAGTTTCCAGAAGAAGGGAAAATGTCACAGAGGCAGCCGTTTCCCCACCCCCATCGTCTCACTGAGTCCTCTTCGGCAACTCTGGGACATGAGCAGAGCCACTGTTTGTTGTCCCCATTTCCTTTTTTTTATACTGGGGATTGAACTCAGGGACACTCAACCACTGAGACACATTCCAGCCCTACTTTGTATTTTATTGAGAGATGGAGACTCAGTGAGTTGCTAAGCACCTTGCTTTTGCTGAGGCTGGCTTTGAACTTGTGATCCTCCTGTCTCAGCCTCCCGAGCTGCTGGGATTACAGGTGTGTGCGACTGAGCCCGGCTGTTGCCCCATTTTCTATATGAGCAAACAGAGGGGCTGTGGCTCTCCAGGTCTGTCTGGGTGGGGGATCCACATGGGTCTCTTTTCTTCTTGACCTCTGCAGGGGCCTGGCTCCCAGGCAGAACAGCAGGGAGCTGAGGGGGTTGAGGGCTGCCTGGATCACTTTTTCCAGTGCAAGGTGCCCAGGCAGCGGGTAGGGGCCATGGCGGCCTATGCACTGGTCTTGAGGAAGCCAAAGGAGGCAAGGCCACCTGGAGCCCTCTCCTCTAGTGCCCTCCCCCTCTGGCCTCTAGCCTGGAAGAGGGTGGCCACTCCCCAGAATCCTCTCCCAGCCCCAGATGGCACCTGTGTGGAATCATCCTGAGGAAGCTGAACAAAGGGCCGTCCGTCCAGCCCCTGTGCGTCTGCAGCTGCCCTGGCCTCTGGGCTTTCTGCCCAACACATTCCCTTCGTAATCCCAGCTCTCCTGGAGAGAGGACACTGCAGGGCAGCTTCGTGGCGGCTGACGTCCTTCAGATCTCTCAATATACAGACGGGCCCCATCCACAGAGGCGGCTGGCAGCAGGACCTGGATACAGGAAGGGCCAGTCCCCCATCTCGCTGCCTCTGGTCTTCCCTTTCTCCTTTGAAATTCCCAATGAGAGGCTGCTGAACACACGGGTGTGTCCCTGTCATTAAATGCTTGTTATGGTTGGGAGGTGAGGTGTGCCCCAGAAGCTCACGTGTGAGACATGCAAGAAGGTTCAGAGGAGAAATGGTGGGGCTGTGAGAGCCTTAACCCAACCAGTGAGTTAATCCCCTCCTGGGGGTTAACTGGGTGGTGAGGGCAGTGGGGTGTGGCTGGGAGGTGGGGATTAGGGCGCAACTTTGGGGCACATATTTGTATCTGGCAAGTGGCCGCTCTCTGCCTCCTGGCCACCGCGATGTGAGCTGCTTTCCTGGGTCACTCTCTCCTGCCATGATGTTGAGCCTCACCTTGAGCCCCGAGGAATGGAGCCGGCCTTCTGTGGACTGAGGCCTCTGAAACCTGAGCCCTCAAAGAAGCTTTTCCTCCTCTACAGTTGTTCTGGTTGGATCCTCCAGCCACAGCAGCGACAAAGCTGACAACACAGTGCTTGTGGCCTGTCCTAGACATGTCCCCTCTGTGGGAGGGGAGCCCTGGATTACCCTGCCCAGATGGGAAACCCGGGGTAGAAAACAGTCTGCTGTGTACGTAAGCGATACAGAGAACATCCCAACAGAAAGGACCATGGCGTGTGATCGGCTTGAAGTGACTGTGACCATCTTGAGTCCTAACCACCGGTCACTGCCCCGGGTTGTTTTCCCTGAATAGTTTCCCGGCACAAAACCATCAGAGTGGTATGTGGACACCTGTCATCCACCCTGGTGCCAGGCTGATGTTAGCTTCAGATGACCAGCTCCATTCTGTTTGAATGAAGTCACTTTCATCTTAACTAATACACAGCCCTCCCTTTGACCCAGATGGTGCAGATCCACCTGTTCTCACTGCCGCCCAGTGGGTAACTCTCCCAAGAGATGGCACTCTGCAGTTTGAAATCTGCCTGCCTCTTTCTTGGGTCCTGGGGCAGCTCGGGGGCTTTCCTCCTACAGAGAACCGTGGGTTGCTCCACAGCACTCGGACCCTTGGCACAGCTAGATTTCAGACGTGTGTAGGTGGCCTATTCATGTTTTAAAATCATTTGAGACGTGGTTTCTTGCTTCCCTTGAGCCTGGAGTCTTGCCATGCTGGGCCTGTATATCTGCGTGCATACAGTTGGCTGGAACTTGGTGAAGGCTGCTTCCTTTTGTAAGGAACAGCATGTTCCGGTTTTCCCCTGTCCTCACCCCTCCCTATCGCCTCCCCATATGACTGGCTTGCTTCATGCTTGGAAATACTTGCTGGGAGCACTGATATTAGCTTGAGATAAACCAGACACATTCCAGCTTGGAGGAAGTCTCTTTTGTTCTACCCCAGCGTTACCCTATCCTTGGTGGATGCATTGAATTTGCCACCCTCTTTAAAAGCACAAAGCAACAGAGACTTTGCCGGTTTGGTCCCTGTTTCCTCTCCACCCAGTTGCCCTCCAGCAGGAGGAAGCCACAGCAGGGATTCCGGCTCTTGTTTCAGAGGCCACTACACTTCCAGCTGCAGCCGCCATGGGAAGGCCCCTCTCAGATGTCCCGTGCAGGAGCTTGACTGACAGCTGGACCCTGGGGTGGGCAGAGGCCCTGCTTTCCCGGGTTTGCTCCCAGCTCTCGCCCAGGGGTGCAGGGAGGGGAAGCCGGTCACTCTGCCCGCTCCTGGGCTGGAGCCACGCCCCCTCTGTTCCTGGGCTGGAGCCACGCCCCCATCCTCTCCGTTTCCCTACCTCCTTTCTTTCCGTTTTTCCCCCGTCTCTTTCTCTCAGCTTCCTCTGGCTCCCTCCTCATTTCCCTCCTAGAAATGTCACATCTTGGTGACTCAGAAGACCAGGGTAACATCCCTCCCCATAACAGATTTGCCAGAACCAAAAGGGCAGAGGGGCTTCCAGAGAGGTGTTCGCAGTCCATGCCCTGGCTGATCAGAGGAAGTACTCTGTGACCTTGCATAAGTTACTGACCCTCTCTGGACCTTGGTTTCCCCATCTGCAGTTGGGAATAATGATAGTATCTGTTTTATAGGATCCCTGTGGGGAGTAAATGAGGTTTTATGGAAAAGAGTTTCAAATGACCTTAATTACTGTTTTAGTCAGTTTTTGTGTCATTGTGAGCAAAACACCTGACAAGAAGGAAACATTTATTTATTTGGGGTTCATGGTTTCAGAGTCTCAGTCCACAGACGGACAACACTTGGCCCCCAGGGAAAAGCTGTCCCTTATGGCAGTGAGGAAGCAGAGGGGAAGGGCCCCAGGAACCCACCTCCTCCAGTCACGTCCCACCTGCTGACAGTCACCATCCAGAGGGGTCATTCAAACTTGGATGGACCGGTCAGGTTACCAGACTCATAATGGAGGCATTTCACCTCCACACGCCTGTTAACGGGGGTCCGGGGACACCTCCTATCCAAACCCTAACAATCACCCCCTCAAGCGAGAGCTACAATTACCACACACTGAAGACTGCCCTCTCTGACGGGCGGTGTCAGCTCTGAAGAAGACGACACACCCGATGTCCTGCTTTCTCCATACCCTGTGTTCCTAGTCATTAGGGTGCAGACACACAGGCCCCGGAGACAGAAAGCCGGGGTGTAGGGTGCCCAGGGGGGCCCTTCCGGGCACACTCCATGTTCTGACGGCGGGGTCCTGACCCTGTCCTCCTGACCCTGTGACAGCCACGTAAGTCAGCGGAAGCTGGGTGGAAAGGGACACTTGCGCAGATGTCTTGTTTCTGGGGACAGCAGACATCTGGACACACTGGGACTCCTCCAGCAGAAGGTCCTGCTGCTTGGCACAGCAGAGTTCCCTGGGAGGTGGACGACCTGTGGCTTCCACCTCCCAGATGAAGCCTTGGATGCCAAGGTCAGCCTTGTGGGCAACCCCTGAGGTCACCAGCCACGTGCCCGTGGCACAGATGCAGAGGTCAAGGCTCCGAGAGGTGAAGTGACTTGCCCAGGATTGAGTGTGACATGAGGGACTCTGGGGTGGGAACTTGGCGCTCAGGTCCTGTACTCCAGCTCTTCTGTGGCGGGCCAGCAGGTGACCCTTGGGGCAGCCCTCACTCCTCTTTGCCCTTGAGGCCACATCCGCCCAGGCCTAGGCAGGGTCCTCCCAGTCCTGGGGGGAGTTTGAACTTCGGCTGCTTTTCAGGGCCGCCCGTTCTCGCCAGAAGGCACAGCCAGATCTGAGTTTCCCTGCTCTGAGTTCTTACTGGGGCGAGTCCTGCACGAGGTGCTTTGGATGCCCGATTAGCTCAGTCCTCCCTATGGCCATCACAGAGGTCGTTTTAGGAATGGAGAGAGAGTCTGACTCACCCCACGTTCGATCATCTCATGGAACAAGTCTGGGTGGGGCTTCCAGGGGTGGCGGTTCTGCAGCTCCGGTTTGGAACTTTGCAACATCCCCGGCCTTCCACGCCCCCATCTTGTCCTTTCACAATGGTCCCCAAAGTCCAGAGGAGGCAAATAGAAACATTTTCCAGAAACCTACACATATTTCCGGAAGGTGTCCACCTCTGGACCAATCCCTGGCACACAGGGTACCCCTGGACTGACGCAGCCCAACTGTGGTCCACTCTCCGGGGACAGCCAGGCGGCCTTCCTAACGCCCGCTCTGAACCAGTCGGGCTCTGTGGGTGAGGGGCAGGAGGCTCCGGCACAGCCTTCTCTCTCTGGTGTGAGCAGCTCTGGATGCTTCCCAGGGAGTTTGCCCCAAGTGGAGGTGGGAAGGGGGTATCCAGAAAGACTGATGGCCGGGACTGACTGAGCCGGGGTGGCCGTCGAAGAGCTGACCTTCTTCAGTCACCCACAGTGTGCCCGGCCCTGTGCTGGGTGAATCATTCTCTCTCATTTAACACCCCCTCAGCCCTGTGCGGAAGGCACTGTTCTTCCTACTGAGACAGGACCCTGGCCATGTTTACCCACACCTGGCTCTTGGACAGGTGTGTCACCTGGATCAGGTCATTGCTCCACCTTGACCCCATGAGGTTCTCTTCCCCATCGCATCAGCCAGGAGCCCCAGCTGAGAGATGGAGCAGACTGCCCAGGGTCCCCTGGCCGGGCGCTGGCTGAGGCGCCGTGAAGCGCACTGAGGGAGGCCGCAGATTTGGAAGAGCCTCCCGGGCCCACGCAGCCTTCTGGGAGCGTTGGCTTTCTCCTCAGCCGAGTGGAAAGTCCTTCTGTTGTGGGTCTGCTGAGGCCACGTGAAGCTCACCTGGCTCCCTGACGGCCGAAATTGAGACGTCTAGTAAAGGAATCTCCAGCAGGATAGTGGGACACACAGGTGTCACCCCAACCCTGGTCCAACGGGTCAAAGCAGCAGAGTGATGGTGACTGCTTTAGGGCCACGGTCATGAGCAGAGACGAGGTGGGGGGGCACGACAAAAAGAGTGAGGCGTGCATCTCCCTGGGAAGAGCTTCTGGGCGAGGGAACAGCAGGTGCCAAGGCAGCTGGCCCCTCTGGGAGGGACAGGGAGATCAGTGTGACTGCTGCAGAGTGTAGGGGAGAGCAGGGCTGGAGCGGGGAGGGGCAGGTGGGCTGGGAGGATCTGGGGGTCCTTGGGGGGCCTTGTAAAGATTGTGGCCTTGCCCTGGGTGAGGAGTGCCGTGGTGAGCAGGTCTGGTGAGATCTTCTGACTTCTGTGGGAAGCCTGGTCTGTAGGGAGATGAGGGTGACGCTGGAGACCAAACTTGACCAAACCTTGCCTGAGCCAGCAGGGAGGCACAGGACCCAGACAGAGCACCTTGGCCCATCTTTTCAGGGAACTTACCTGCACCCAGCCCTGGGCAGTTGGTGCTTCCTTTTTAGTGACAAGGTGGTCAGTTCCTCAGAACCCCCTGCGGAAAGTACGTCTCTACCTGGCAGCTGGACTGTCCTAAGCTACCTGCTCCGGGCTCCCCGGGGTGGAAATGGGAAGGGGGACAGCGGGAGCTTCTGGGGAGCCAACCTGCAGCCAGGCCCAGGTTTGCTCCCTGCAAACGGGAAGCCCAGGTCCTCTGGCACCCGGGGAGGTCCCTTGCAGAGACACAGGCCGGGGGGCTGGCACCCTGGGCACCAGCGGCCCGGCATCCTGAGGCCCTAAAAGCTCAGGAACAGGTTGGTGCTGTGCACAGACAGCCCCGGTGAGGACCTGCTGGGCGGCTCTCCTCCTCTCGGGCTGGAGTTCCCGACGACAATACACCGAGGAGCAGGAGCGCTGGAGTCCAGCCTCGCAGCCCAGCCCGACGGGGGGGAACTCAGCGCCTGGGACGGGGAGGGAGGCTCGGGAGCCGGACGGGCTTCGGCCGCGGCGGTGGGAAAGCCCGCCTGTCCCCGGCTTCCCCCTCGGCCTGGGCCCGCGGGTCCCTCCCCCGCCCCTCCCCCGGCATTCCATCGCCCCTCGCGCCGCCCTCGCCGGGTCGCTCCCGCCCCCTCCTCCGCCCGCGCCCCCGCCGCCCGCCGTCCCCTCCACGTGGCCCCGGGCGGGGGCGGGGGCCGTCCGCGGGGCTGCGCGCTGGGGCGGGGCGGCGGCGAGGTCTCGGGACCGCGGGGCCGCGGTGCGCTGCCTACCTGGAGGGACCGCGCCCGCCGCTGCCATGTCCTGGGCCGCGCTCCTCGGCCTCCTGGCCGCGCTGCTGCTGCTGCTGCTGCTGACCCGCCGGCGCACGCGGTGAGTGGCCCCAGCCCCCGCCGGACGCGCCGGTCCCGGGCACCGCGAGGGACCCTGCGCGGACCCCACCGGGGAGGGCCCGGCCGCTGCCCCTGCCCCTGCCGGAGGCTCTCGGGGACCGCAGTGGGGTCCCGTGGGCCGATCCCGCCGCGGGAAGTCGCGGTCTGTGGGCGCGACGGCGGGACCTGGGGAGGGCTTCGGGCGAGGCCGGGCGTGGATGGAGAGGTGCGGGGACAGCCTGGGGACCGGGTGGAAGAGGCCCTCTCGCGCCCGCAGCCTCGGCCTCGGCCCGGCGCCCACCCACCCCGGGCGGGAGCCCGGTCCTGCCCCGCGGCCGGCGGCCCTGCCGGGCTCGGCATCCCCTGCCCGGAGGCTGGAGGGTGGAGGCCGTGCGGGGACCTGCTCGTGGCGCCCTGGGACCACTCCTGCCGGAGTCCCGCTCGCAAGAGCAGGGGTCCCTAGGCTCCGTATTAACTTCTGCCAGAGGAGAAGCCGAGGAGAACCAGGGCCACTGTCTCAGCCTCCGTCCCAGAGGGTTTTCTGTTCCGCGGGGAACGTGATGTCGGGGGAAAAGTCGAACTATGACACCTCGGTTCAGGGAGCTAGGTCTTCTTATGAAATATTTAAAAAATTGGTTTGAATTGCACAAGGGAGAGCAGAATCCATTTGATCCACAACCAATATTCATCCTGTTGCAGACGAGACTGAGGACCCCGGGCAACCCCACCCCCACCCCCGGGTCCGGGTCCTTTCCTCTTCCCCAGACCTCCTGTTGCTCACTTTGGGTGGAACCTTCCAGATATTTTAAAAATACACTTTTTATTTCAGACTAGTCTGAGATTTACAAAAAGTCTGCCAAGATCGCACAAAGACTTGCCAAGCTTCCCCACCCCTAGCGCCTCTGTTATCCTGGTAGGTTTGTGCAACTGAAAACATCAGAGCCACCGACCTTGCCCTTAACCCTACTGTCTACCGAACTGCAGCCCTTCCCGGGATTTCTCTGGGTTTTCCATTAAAGACCAGGATGCAATTCAGACCAATAGCTCCTCCATGTCTCCAGATGTTCTAATAGTTACTCTTAAATACAGAGAGGAGCGCTTGTGGGGAGAGAGAGGGAGAGTGTGTGTTTACAGTAGAGTGGCCGAAAATCCCAGAAACATTGGGAACTTTAACTTTTAAACAATGTGTTAGTTGAAATTTCAAACAATGATCTCCCTGTGTTTTTCCTCGCACCACATACTTTTCCAGGTGAAATTTAAAACTACACATTCAATCATTTGCCTGAAAGAAAAAAAAAAGGAGAAGATGAGGAATGTTTACCTACAAAGCAATGAGTTCTTTTTCCTGGTGTGCCGGGCTCTTTGACCCTCTGTACTGAGGGGTTCTCCGATGGTTCATTTGTTTTTTCGCTCTGGGTTTTGGGCTCCACACTGGTCCGGGTGTGCACAGAGCTGTGGTCTGCTCTTCTGCTCTTCTGTCCCGTGTGCTGGAATTTGAATCGGTTTCGGGTTCGTTTTCCCTCTATCCACGTCCCTGAGAATGGACTTTTCGGCTGTGTCCTCTGTTTTTGATATTTCCAGTAACGTGCTGGTCATCCTGCGGCCATGCTCTGCACTTTTCCTGGGTGTGGGTGGGCACAGCTGGAAGGTCGTAGGTCCTGGGGGCAGGGTGCCTGGACACATAGAAGTCCCGAGGCGTGGAATGTGCTGGTGAGAGGAGGGGCTGCCCTCCACCTCACTTGTCCAAAAATGTTTTTGTGGTTCTGGGGCTTGAACCCAAGGCCTCACGAGCTCAAGCACTTTCCCCAGAGCTACATCCAGTCCTTTGAGAATTTTATTTGAGACAGGGTCTCGCTGAGTTGCCCAGATTGGCTTTGAACTCGAGATCCTCCTGCCTCAGCCTCCCTAGTAGCTGGGATTACAGACATGCACCATTGGGTCTCAGTGTGTCCGTCTTTAAAATGGGGATGAAGGGGGTCTGCGGTTATAGCTCAGCGGTAGAGCACTTGCCTTGCATTTGTGAGGCACCAGCTTCCATCCTCAGCACCACATAAAAATAAAGGTATGTGTTCACTTACAACTAAAAAAAAAGTTTAAAAAAATGGGGATGATGGTTGTGATAGTGGGTGGGAATGGGACCCCTGAGTGGGAAGGAATGTGGGTCCAGCTTTTCTGGGCTACGTCCTGCTGACTAGCAATCTGGGGAGCCTGCTTATCTTTGGGGCTGAGATTTATACCTCTGGGCACCTGGGAGGGCCACCAGGGGTTATTGGGGAGAAGTATGGGAACAGGTGTCACTAGCAGGTGGGGGACAGCAGTGTGAACTCTGGCAAGGCCCTCAGGGGTCCCAATTTGTTTCTCAATCTCATTTGTCCTCTTTTTATCTTCCTGGTGCTGGGGATTGAACCCAGGGTGTTCCACCACTGACCTATAGCCCCAATACCCCACTTTTTTTTTTTTAATTTTGAGAAAGCTCTTGCCAAATTGCTGAGGCTGGCCTCAAACTTTCCATCCTTCTGCCTCAGCCTCCTGAGTTGGTGGAATTATAGGTGCACACCACTGTGCCCAGCTTTTCTTTTTAACTTGCTTTGAGGGGGCACTCTGTTTACCCCAGTTTTACAGAGGAGGACACTGAGTCTCAGAGAGGTCAAGCAATCCCTCAGGGTCTGCCTCGATTAAAACTCTCAGCTGTAACGACTTGTAATTCCCAGGAAAAAACGGACCCTCACTGTTCCCTCTCATCACATTGGTGGATCTGGATACTTGAAATTTGTAGAAGCATGTGACCTTGAGATCACACAGCCACAGCAGAAAAACCTTCAGGAAGGACAGATCCCCAGGTGTGGGAAGAAGGGGTGGGTGACGTCGATGCTGTGTCCTCAGAGGTGACCCAGTCTGGATGCAAGTAGGTAGGGCTCCCCTCTGCCAGGCCTCGCCCCTTTCTCCTGACCAAGGCATGAAGTCACTCCATCACCTGTGCCATGCAGCTGGGCTTGAAAATGTTGTGACTTTCCCAAGGTCACAGAAATTATACTCCACAGCTAGCCACCTGCTCATCTCAGTGAAATATGTGACTCTAGTCAGTTAGCATCTGCTGTACCTGTAAGCATTAAACAAACCAAAAATAAATAAATAAAATAAAACAATGGAGGAGGATCGAAAGTTCAAAGCCAGCCTCGGCAATTTAGCCAGGCCCTGAGCAACTCAGCAAGACCCTGTCTCTAAATAAAAAATAAAAAGGGCTGGGATGTGGCTCAGTGGTTAAGTGCCCCTGGGTTCAATCCTCAGTAGCAAAACAAAACAAAAAAAATATTTTTCATAATTTTTTAATTACGAAAAAGTTCAACTATACAGAAAAAAAGTACTGTAAGAACCTCCATGTCCCCTGACCCTGATTTTATGGTCACTAATATCATTTAAGAATTATAGCCGTTGGGCTGGGGCTGGGGCTCAGTGGTGGAGTGCTTGCCTAGCATGTGTGAGGCATGGGTTTGGCCCTCAGCACCACATAAAAAAATAAACAAAGGTTTTGTGTCCATCTACAACTGAAAAAGAAATTCTTTAAAACAGTTGTAGCTGTCATGATATTTCAACCCTGAATGTATATCAGAAGACGATGATAACCCTGATTTCATCACCCTGAGAATATAAAAAGTAATTTGCAATGTCGTCTAGTTCCCAGTTCAAGTTCAAATTCTCAACTTGGCAAGACTGAGTTGCTGGGAGGTAGGATTCTTTCTTCTGGCCCATTGAGGCAGTGATCTGTCCTGTGGGGACCGGAAACATTCTTCTTGCCCTGGGTACTGAGGGTGCTCCCAGAGGTGACCTGGGTCTCCCCTGACTCACTCGGCCCAGCGTCTCTCTTCCTCCTGGGCAGGTGTGGCTGCTGAGGGGAGCACTCCCACAGGTCCTCTGGGTGGGCAGTTGGGGGACCAGAGGCTGCAGTGGCATCCGTCCGGTATGGGTTCCTGTGTCTCGGGGCTGATTGGACCTCTGCAGGGGGCCGAGTTCCGAGGAAGGAGTAGATCTGTGTCATCGCAACACGCAGTAGCCAGAGGTCACGAGGTGGTCTGAGGTGGGATTCAGCCCTGGAGGCCCTGGTGGGTGTTAGGGGAAACTGGAGGATTCCATGCACAAGCCCAGGTCTCCGCCTCTTGTGAACACCAGCAGGTCTGGCAGGTAGGAGCCTCTCCAGACCTTGCCACTGTCCCCTCGGCTCCCAGCTCTCCTGCTGTCACTCCTTCCCACGCTCTTTCCTGGTGGTGACAAGTATCAGGAAAACAAAGCCAGAGCAAGAAGGCCACGTGCTTTCTCTGCACAGTGGGAGGAGCCCGGAAGAGCATCAGGGGGACCCTCTGTTAATGGGACCCAGAAGCCACTGGAGGCCTGGGGTGAGCCTGGGGGAGCTCAGATTGCTCCAGTGGGTGTGTGTGTGTGTGGGGGGAGCGGCAGCTCCTTTTTGTTCCCCATCGGGTCCTCCTGGGCCTGAGAGCCGGAGTGGACTGGGCACTGTTAGGAGCGTTGGTGCCCCTTGGCCTGGCACGGCCCTGGCCAGCCGCGGCTCCCTCCGCACCATCCAGAGCCTGCGCTGGGCGGGCCTCAACCCGCGTTGGCTCCCTCAACCCTCGAGCAACCCTGGAGGCAGGCCTGCTCACTGAGCACCAGCTGTGTACATGATTCCTTCATCTGACACATTCTGTGAGCGCCTACTGTGTGCCGCACAGGGTCCTGAGTGCTGGAGTGCACACCGAGTCCCTGGTCCAGGCAGGACGCCATGCCTCGGGGCCCAGGCCGGGGACAGCACACCCTGCACTCCCTCCCCTGGTTTTAGGTGGGGAGAGAGACCCGGGGCAGCTGGCGTGTGGGAGGGAGGGACGTCGGGTCCTCCCTGTGGGAGCTGAAGCCCCAGGAGAGGACCCCAGGGGTGGCGGGGTATCTGAACCCAAGGAGCAGGCCACCGTCCGCCGTGTGGGCATTAACCCGGGACAGGAGAGTCCAGCCTTGTGTCCCCACCCCGCTCCCTCCAGGCCTGGCAGATCCTCAAGTCAGTGAGAGTGTCCGTGGGCGAGGCCGAGACCGCAGGCCTTGAAATAGAGCCTCCTTCGCCCCCGGCCGCAGGCTGAGTCACCCTGGACCGGGGCCCGGGCCAGGCGGGCTGGGGGTCGGGACTGGAGAGCTGAGGGGCCAGGCGCCTGGGCCCGGCTTCCTGCCTTTGTCTGCGAGCTCCTCCTCGCGCCTCTTCTGGGGAGGAAGAAGAGGGCTGCCAGAAATAACACCTGCCCTGCTGGCCAGCAGGAGGGAGGGCAGCGGGGGAGCCCCACCGAGTGTCCCCAGGAGGCCCTCTGCCCTGCATGGGGCAGTCCCTGAAGACCCTCTGTGCCTCAGGTTCCTCACCTGCAAAGTGGGGGTGCAGATGTCGACGGGGGGCGACCTGGGGCCGACGGCACCAAGAACGCGGCCTGCGGTCAGACCTGCTGAGGGAGACCCAGCTCCTCCCCAGGCCCTGGCAAGCGACTTTGCAGCCAGCCCGGTTCCTCCCCTGGAGACTGGTCCGCTCCTCAGGGCCAGAGGACACTCGCCCATCCCTGGGGCTGAGGGCCAGCGGGGCTGCCCGCGGTCAGGGCTTCTCACGGTGGCCTTAGTGGCAGCAGGGAGACTTTGGAGAAGGCCGGGCACAGCACCTGGTGGCGCTCGGAGTCACCCCGGGCCCCCTGGCTTCCAGTGCTGGGCCCGCTCCTGGCTCCCCTGACCCCTTCGTTCCTGTCCCCCGGCACAGACGACAACGGCGCTTCCGTCTCAGACCTGAAAACCGAGGCGTGGAGAAGGCACGAGTCACGCAGCCAGCGAGAGGCACAGCCGGGGTCTGGGGCCAGGAACCGGTGCTGAGGTCACCCTTGTGACCACCAGGCTCTCCTGCCTCTTAGGCCAACTGCCCGCTCTGGGCCCGTCTCCCCAGGCTGCCCGGGTGGCAGGGCGGGTGCCCGCAGGTCAGCAGGCTGGTCCCCAGCCGGAGAAGCTGCGGTGGCCCAGGGCTGCAAAGACCAGAGCCCGGGGAAGGGCCGGAGCCTCGCTGGCCACCTCCTGGGCCCGCGAGGGGGACTGGGGTGGCGGGCTCCGGGCAGCGTGAGGCTGGGAGGCTGGGAGGCTGGGGTCGGACTCCATCCTGGGTCTGCTCTCTCCCAGCACTGACGCTCACCCCTGCTGTTCTCCCCTGCCCGCCCTTGGAGTTCCAGTGGGGGACAGCCAGACAGAGAGGCAGAGTCGGGGCGAGGGAGGACGGGGGGAACCTGCTGGCCTGTCCCCGGAGTGCTGCCTGCGCAGGGACCCCCTGCTCCAGAAGTTGGGGTGAGGGGTCAGGTGCTGGGCCTGCCCTCCTGGGTGGCCTCGCAGCCTCCTTCCTGTTGCCTCTCTTAAAACACAGGCTTCGCCTCCTGACTCCCACTTCCAACCCTCCACCCATCCCCACCGCATGTGGCACAGGAGCCACACTCTCCTTGGCTTCAGGCTCTCAGGGTCCTCAAGGACATTCCCGCCATCACTGCCTGTGTCTCACCTGCACATTCCACCCCAGCTGCACCAGATCCCGCTGTCTTAAAACCCAGTGTTCCCACCCCAGGGCCTTTGCACCTGCCGTTCTCTCTACCTGTAGGGCTCCTCTCACACCCTTCCTGAGTGTCCCTTCCCGTCCTTCTGGCCTTGGCTCACATGGCACCTCCCTGAGGAGGCTGTCCTTGACCACCTTCTCTGAGCTACCCCCACTGTCTCAATCACCTCTTTCTTTTTTCTTTAATAAGGTGTAATTCATGAACCACAAAATTCACCTTTTTAAAGTGTGCTTTTGACAGTGTGCAGCTCACTGGTTTCTAGTGTAGTCACGAGGTTGGACGGCCGCCACCACCACCTAGTTCCAGACTGTTTTCAACATCCCCCACAGAACTACCTCCCCTCAGCCCTGGCCACCACCCATCTCCTTCCCGTCTGTGGAGTCACCTGCTCTGGGCATGGGTGGCAGCTAGTCGTGCGGCACGTGGCCCTCGGGTCTGGCTCCTTTCCCTCAGCGTGATGTCCAGGGCTCGCCCGAGCCCTGGCGGTGACTCAGTGACTCCTTTTCTGACTGAGTAACATCCCTGGCTTGGATATGCCACACGGGGCTCACCCGCCCGTCAGTCACGGACGGTTGGCTTGTGTCCCCTCTGACTATTGCGGATGACCAGTGGGGGCACACCACTGATCACGTGGTAACTCGTATTTAACCCTTTGAGCCCCCCAGGCTGGTGTTCAGAGACGGCCCACCCTTTACATTCCAGGGAGCCTCCAACTTCTCCACATCTTTGTGAACACTCATTTTTCTTTTAAAAAAATGTTAACCATGTCTAACCGCCATCCTGGTGGGCATGAAGTGGCGCTTCATGGTGATTTGTTTTTCTTTTCCTTTCTTTGTTTTTTGGGGACTGAACCCAGGGAAGCTTTACCACCAACCTTCATCTCCAGCTTTTTATCCTTCATTTTGAGGCAGGGTCTCACTAGGTTGCTCAGGGCCTCCCCAAGTTGCCGGGGCTGGACTTGAACCTGCGGCTTCCTGCCTCAGCCTCCTGACTGAAGGTGTGCACCACCTGCCCCAGCCTCATCGTGACTTTGGCATTTGTTGCTTGTGTATCCCTTGGAGAAACGCCTGCTCAGATCCTTCCTTCATCTTAATTTTTGTTCATTTCTGGTGCTGGGAGGGACCCAGGCTTCGTGCTTGCTGGCTGGCTCTGCCGCGGGCCACACAACCAGCTCGTCATTGATGACTAAACCAGGTTGCGTTTTCACTGTTGAGCTGTTGTCAGAATTGCCACTCTGTGGCCGACTTTTCTGTCTTGCTTTCTGTCTGTCTTCCCAAGGCCCTGCTCCCTGCGTCTCCAGCGCCCTGCCCGGGACCTGCTTGGGGGTGAATGTCTCCCTGTCCCTGCAGCCTCTCAGCAGCTGGGGCAGGACTTTCCACACCCTGTTGCTCTGATAACTCTGAGACTAGGGACCTCCATGGGGTCTACTGTGAACACCTGCCCCACGATACAGTGAGGCCTGCTGCTGCAGAAGGGTGGAGAGGATGGGAAGCCTGTGGCCGGGCCGTGAGCAGTGCGGAGTCTGGGCGTAGTAGTTGCTCACTGCTGAAGCAAACGCTGTGCACTTAGCAGCTTCAACTGGAGCCCGTCAGGAGCCCCAGGTGGGGCTGAGCCCTGCTATGGAGATCGGAGCCCACGGGGCTCTCTGTCGGAGGCCCAGGAGGCTGAGGCTGAGGTGGCGCAGCCTTCTTTCCACTGGAAGCTCAAGGGAGGGTCTGGCATTGGGTAGGACTAGGGACCTGCGTCCATGCTGCTGTCAGTCAAGGTCCGCTCACGGCTCCTGGGGGCCACTCACATTCCCTGCCCCGGGGTCCCTACCAGCCTCGAAGCCAGTGACAGACTTCCCATGTCCCCTCCCACTTGGGCTTCGAGTCTCTCTGCCGGGAAGAGCCCTGTCCTTTTAAGCCCTGCCCAGCTGGTCAGGTTGGGCCACCAAGGGATGAGCCTTCCTTCAGGTCCACTGCACCAGCTGTCCCCAGGGTCCCCCCTCGCACAGGGTGTGGTGGCTGAGGATGCGGACCCCACAGAGGGGCTGGCTGACTGGCACACACGACCCCCCTACCCTGCTCCGCCAGCGCCCACGCTGGACACCTGGCCTGGCGTTGCTGCCTGAGGCGCCTCAGGTTCGGAGCTGGGGAGGGGCAGTTGGGGGCAGCAGACTGCTCTCTCTCATCCCTGTGGGCAGGGCAGGGTGTGAGCTGACCGACACCCTGGTCCGGGCTGGCTCAGAAACTCCTGCTGCTGTGGGGTGTGGAAGCTCCTCCCGCCTGCAGGGAGGTGGTCGCCTGCTGGACGTCCAGCCCCCATGTCCACCCACAGTCCACTCTGCACGACAGCTCCACCTAAGCAGGTCATGTCGCTCCACTCAAAACTTTTCCATGGCTCCCACCTCCAAGAGAAAGCGGAAGTGCTCCCACACCAGATGACTCTGGTCCTGCCTGCCCTCGGATCTCAGCACCCACTGCTGCCCCTTGCCCCCTGAGTCCAGCCATACCAGCCTCCTACTGTCCTTTGAACACGTGTGATCCAACCACAGGGCCTTTGCACTTGCCGTTCTCGCTCCTGGAAAGCTCTTCCAGTTACCCGAGTGCCTTCCTCCCTCATGGCCTCCAGGTCCCTGCTTCCCGTTGCCATGGTGAAGCCTGTCCTGACCTCCCCACGCCGCATTCTTCCTCCCCTTCCTCATTTTACTAAGTGCTGTGGGTTCTGCAGGCGACCTGGCGAGCCTCCCCTGGACCTGGGCAGCATCCCCTGGTTGGGCCACGCCTTGGAGTTTGGGAGAGACGCGGCCAGCTTCCTCGCTAGGATGAAGGAGAAGCACGGCGACATCTTTACCGTAAGTGCCTCTGGGGGGAGGGGGGCACTGCCTTGAACTCTGCCAGCCCCCACCTGCACCAGCACCCCACCCCACCCCCAGTCTGTCTGTCTGTCCACTGTGCTTCCCTTACCTCTGACCCTCGGTGTCCCCCAGCCTCTTCCCACACTGAGCTGCACGGTCCTTCAGGGTCTACCACACCCCAGCGTCAGTCCAGCTGCCCGTCCACTCGTCCTGTCCAACATCCGGCTCTGCGTCCCTCCCTCCTCTGCCTTCCCACCCACGGCTGCCCAGCACCCTCCACCCAACACCCTGCGGTGTTCCTCGCCTCCTGCCCCAGCCTCTGCCGTACCCACAAGGTCCCTGCCTGCCTCCCAAGACTTACCCAGCATCCTCACTCCCGGCCACGTCGTCCAGCTTTCTAGCCCCGAGTCGGTTTCCACCCACCCCTGTCACCCGCCTGCACAGCTGGGCCAGCCCGGCCCACCCCTGTCCGCCCTGCCCACCCCTGTCCGCTCTGCGATGTCCCAGGCCTCCACCCTCCCGCGCCTCCACCTGCCTAGGCCTCCGCCCGGCCCCCTGCACACCTCCCTCCAGCCTCCCGGACCCCGCTCATCCTTCCACCTGGTCACCCGAGACGGACGCACCGCCGGTCACCCCTGGGCCCCACATTTATCCACACATTTAGCTTCCACCCGCCCGCTGGCTGCCCACCCCGTCGCAGTCCAGCGTGGGGTCCCCGAGCCCCCTGCACCCCTCACCCCCGCAGCCCGCCCACCGTCATCTTCCTCCCGCGGCCCCTCTGGAGGTCCGTGGCCTTCCGCAGGCGACCCGCGACGCGCCTGGCCAAGGTGACCCTGCCGGGGCCTGCAGCGGGTGGTTAGGTCGCAGCCTTGATTTTAGAAGGCCCTGCCTTCAGCCCTGGCCCTGCCACTCGCGGCCGTGACGTCTCGGGCGCTTGGCATCCTCCCTGGGAGCCTCGGGTTGGGGCACCCCGGGGCTGGCGACCGTCCCTAGCTCACGGTGGTGGAGGGGAGATGAGAACGAGGTGGCGCCTCGGGTGGCGTCAGGCCGGGACGCAGCCACACACAGGTTTCAGTCCCAGCTGAATGCACGGGCCTCCCCGCAGGTGCTGGTGGGGGGCCGGCACGTGACCGTGCTCCTGGACCCCCACTCCTACGAGAGGGTGGCGTGGGAGCCGCGCTCCCGGCTGGACTTCCACTCGTACGCCACCTTCCTCATGGAGAGGATCTTCGACGTGCAGCTCCCGCACTACAGCCCCACGGAGGAGAAGGCCCGGATGAGACCGTGAGTGGCCGGACGCCCTGGGCGCAGGCGGGGGGTGCGGGCTGCCCCGCAGGTGCCCCGCGCCGTGGGGTTTGAGGACCAGAAACCCCGGAAACTAGGCGGAGCCCGGGCCCGCGCCTGCCGTCCCTGCCGCCGCCGCCAGGTGCCGCTGCTGAGCAGGCCACGGCCATCAGGTCCGGGTCCCCAGGAGCCTTGGACGGGGACCGCCTCCCCTCCCGGCCACCCCCACCTCATCCCGCGCAGTGTGGAGCCTGCCCCGGGAGGGGCTGAGGGCCCCCACTTCTGCCCACACTCCGGGGCTGTTCTGTCCTCCGACTCGGGTCCACGTGATGGGACCAGGTCACCAGCCCCTTCCTTTGCCTCATGTCACCCTCACTGAGGTCCCGTCTCTTAGCAGCCCTTGGTCAGGGGGCACTGTAGCTGAGCAGACAGGACCCCTCAGTCCAGGGTGTTGGCCTCTTAGTTCCTGCTCTTCCAGAGGCGGGGTTCCTTGGCCCAGCTCCAGTGCCCAGTGGGGATGGGCTGCCCAGGGGCGGCTCACAGGCCCTGCAGCCACACACAGGTTTCAGTCCCAGCTGTGTGGCCTTGGGCGTGTCCCATTCCTCTCTGTTCCCAGATGGGTACGGTGGGTAGGCGAAGGTGGACTGGGCCTCTGTGTCCAGCACTGTAAAGCACTGCTGTGGCGAGTGCCAGGCCAGCTGCCGCTGGGGTGCGGCCTGGGGCCTGGGGGGAGCTTCGGGCGCGGGTGCCCCCCTGGGAGCCAGGCTCTCACGCTGCCCTTGCCCGGCTCAGGACGCTCGTCCACAGAGACCTGCAGGCGCTCACAGAAGCCATGTTCACCAACCTCCGCTCCATCCTCCTGGGCGATGCCACGGAAGGGGCCAGCGGCTGGCGGGAGGTGGGCCTCCTGGACCTCTGCTACGGCTCTCTGCTCAGGTGAGCCCCAGAACCTTGTCCTGGGTGGGGGCGGTTTGGGATGCCCACCGATGAAGGAAGGACCCTGAGTACCTGAAACTCCAAGGTCACCTGATCCAGGCTGAGCCAAAAAGCAGGCCTGGCTGAGAAAGGGCCCTGCGGTCACCTGGAGAGGGGGTAGCCCAGCAAGACTCCGAGGCACCTGTCCTGTGGCTCCCACATTCTGGGACTTCGCAGGCTGGGAAACAGGGTGCTAGGAGCCCAGCAGGCCCTCGGCTGGGGTCAGAACTCCTAGACCCGTGAAAACGGCAGGGCCGAGTTCTGTGCCGCAATGGTGCCCAGCGCTCTTCTGGGCTCTGGTTTACAGCAGGGACAAGACAGATGGACTCTGTATGCCAGAGTGATGGACGTGGGGACAGAGACCCACAGAGGGTGGCAGCCCCTGGGCAGCGTCAGCCAGACTGATGAAGGGCCTCTCTGAGGATCCAGCCTCAGAGCTGAGACCTCAGGACAGGGTACCCACTCCCGTGCCAAGGGCCTGGCAGGGGACTTGGCAAGTGGAAGGCCCAGAGGTGGGATTCCTAGGGAGCCCGAGTGGCTGGAGCAGAACTGGTTCAGGGACAAGCTGGAGAAGTCACATAGCCGGTCTCACAGAGCTCGAGGCCAGGAAGGGCTTCGAGGTTTGCTCTCAGTAAGACAGAGTGACGTTAGGGGTTAGGCCGGGGCGAGGCAGGACCGGCTCAGGGGTTTACAGCGGCCTTGGCTGCGATTAGAGACCAGACCTCGGGTGGGGAGGGGCGGTGGTGAAGGTGGAGGTGGGAAGCGCTGAGTGTGACGGCTCCTGGGTTAAGCCTAAGGTGAGGATGCTTGTGAAAGTGCCTCCTTAACTTTCTACTTGTGAGTTCACACCCCACCGTGGTTCAGTCTCTCCCGCCAGGCACGCGCCCCACATCAGGAGTTCTGTTCCCTTGCCTGGGAATGCTGTTCCCCACATGTCCATGTGGCTCCCTCCTCACTTCAGTCAGTCCATCTCCAGTGCCAACTGCCCAGAGAGGCCTGTTGGACACCCAGCTCATCAACATGAAGACTCCTGTCCGTCCACCTGGGTCTAGTTTTTTATGGAACCTGGCGCCACCTAGGGGTCGCCTGTGTACTTACGCAGGCGGTGACTGGCTGCTGGGCATGATGTTGGAACCAGGAGCCACGGAAGGGCCTTCCCTTCCGCAGCGTGAGGCCCAGTGGTCCCCTGGGCTGCTGTGCTTGGCTGTTCTTGGTGGGACTGGCTCTCTGCCTTAGGGAAACAGCAGAGCCCGAAAGATAGGGACCCAGGTGCTTAGCCAAACTTTAAACTCGTGACAGACCTGGGGCCAGGCGAGGTCCTTGGTTGCCTGGCGAGCACCTGCTGCCTAGAAGAAGTGGCCGTGGCACTGCCCTGCCGGGTCCGCGGGCCGTGGCCGGCTTCCTTTCTAGCGGTGACTGGGAGGCCCAGGTTTTGCCCTGGTTTCTTCTGGCGTCTGAGCGCAGGTTCAGCAGGGGTTCAGGTGACCTCTGCGGACCCCACGGAGCGTCCAGGTGGTGGGCTGCCTCCTTGCAATGTCTGCCATGAGGAGACCGAGGGCCTTAATCTGCAGAGGGGCCCAGGCCTGCCGTGCGTGGAGGGGAGGGGGAGCCCGGCGGAGGCACGGGGAGCTCCCGTGGGCTGGACCAGGGGGGTCGTGGGGAGGGCTGTGACCCGCAGTGAGGTCCCCACCCCTGGGGGCATGGAAGCCAACGCAGGGGGGGGGGAAGGTGAGTGGGATCAGCAGGGGTGGGGGTGGAATGGGGGTTGGTGGCTCGGCTCCAAATTGTGGTGACCCTTCATTCTCTCATGGTCGGGGCTCTCAGGGTTCTGTTCTGACCCTGTCCTTCTGTCTGTCTGCCCACCCACCATGCGCTCCTCCACTCACCCACCAACGTGTCGGGGCCACCCTGGGCCTGTGCTGTGCTAGTGAGGGACAGAGTGGGGACCACACAGGTTGCTGTCAGCCCATGCCTGCTCCCCCCTGTCCCCAGCTGGGAGGACCTCTGTCCTGGGAGATCTAGGGGGTGGGGTCAGGGGGTAGGGGAGTGAGGGACGGGAGGTTGGAACCTCAGTGACGGCTCTCTGCCAAGGCCGCAGCCCTTCTCATGTGGAGAAGTGAGAACCCGCGGTTTCCCTCCCAGGACTGAGGCCAGGGCCCGGGGCTGGCACTGGGCGCCTGGGGCACTGGAAGGGGCTTGGGGGGGCATTTCCCCTGAGGTGGCCCCACAGGTGGTGCGTTGCTGCTCGCACACCTGAGCACGTCGGCTCCCGGCCTGGTCCTTTTGCACACCTGGCTGAGCCTGGCTGACCTCCCAGGGTCCCTCAGCTCCAGCATGGGCTTCCCCCATTCCATGTCCCCTTTGCCCTGCACGACCCCTGGACACCTTTCAGGCCCCGCCCCTAGCTCCGGTGCCTGCCAGAGACACCCAGCAGCTCTGGGCAGGCCTCCGCTGCCCCTCAGCCCCCGGCCTTGGCCCCGGCTGCGCCCTCTGTCTGACACCTGGCGTCCCCTTGCCCCTTCTCCAGGAAGCCTGCCCCGACCCCCTCCTGGACAGGGTCCTCCTGTCCCCACTGGTGCCCCCATCTCACCCCTCGCCTCCCCTGCACCAGCCTCCCTATTGCTTCATTACTTGGTGGCCCTTGCTGCCCAAGAAGTCTGCCCCGGGTCTGCCCTTGGTCTGCCCGGGGTCCGCCCTGGGTCTGCCCTTGGTCTGCCCCGAAGCAGGTTCCTTCTTATCCCTCAGCTCCACTGGGAGCCGCCCCACAGGTACCCCTGCTGCTGCCCGCCTGTGTCTGCCTGTCGTTCCTTTACCTCATGCTGCTCTTTGCCTGTTCAGTTTTCTCTTGGGGTGGTGAGTGTGCGCCCAGGCACTTCACCATGAGCTGCATCCCCAACCCTTTTTGCTTTGAGACACAGCCTCGCCAAATTGCTGAGGCTGGCCTTGAACTTTCGAGCCTCCTGCTTCAGCCTGCTGAGTCACTGGGGCTGCAGACACGCTCCATGGAGCTGGCGCACACGCTGTTTCCACTGCCTTCCTGCTTCCTCTGTCCCCACACCGTAGCGGGAGTCCACGGGACAGGGCTCTGGTCTGTTCTTAAAGTCGGTTCTATGTCAGGAACATGCCCTGGCACACAGGAGGAAGACCAGGAGCTCCTTGGGGGGAATGAGTGAAGACAATTTAGAGGCCACCAGGGGGTGAGGCCACGTGTGTCTGCAGAGGACCCTGACCTGCTTCTGTCGCCCCAGAGCCGGCTACCTGACCCTGTATGGAGTGGAGGCGTCCCCACACACCCAGGAGAGCCAGGCCCAGGACAGAGCCCACTCGGCCGACATCTACCACACCTTCCGCCAGCTGGACCTGATGCTCCCCAAGCTGGCGCGAGGCTCCCTGTCAGTGGGTGAGCACCCAGGGGTCCCTGTGGGTGGTGGGCAGGCAGAACGAGTCAGATGTCTGAACACTGAGGCCACACAGGAGGAGGGTGCAATGTCCTCAGGGAGGTTCCCACTGTGGGGTGGGGACCCCCGCGGAGCTTGGGCCAGGTGGGCTCCTGGTGGATCTCTAGCTCAGCACTCTGGAGTGGGGCCTGGGAGTGTTCATGTGTTCTTTTCCTTGTTTTAAGTTGCTTTTTAAGAAATTTGCAAGTAGTTCATGCTTGGTATCGGAACTCAAGCCACGCAGAATGATCTGAGGGAGCAGCAAGGGTTCCCCACTTTCTCCCATCCCCACCTGCTCCAGCCCTCCTCAGAGGTCAGCACCAGGACTCCCGGGAGCAGTCCTGCAGCGCCTCTCCACACAGGTGCCCACCCCCACGCACACACATAAACACACAGAGCTGTGAATTATTTTTATTGTTTTCTTTCTTTCCTTTTTTGCTACTGGGGATCGAACCCAGGGCACTCGGCCATCAAGCCACATCCCAGCCCTTTTTGTGTTTTATTTAGAGACAGCGACTCACTGAGTTGCTCAGGGCCTCGCGAAGCTGCTGAGGTTGGCTTTGAACTTGCAATCCTCCTGCCTCAGCCTCCCGTCCACTGGAGTCACAGGCGTGTGCCACCCTCTGGCCTGTTCACTCAGGCCTTTCCTCTCTTCCACCATGCGGCCAGCGCAATGGTTTCATTAATGAGGTTCTTGGCATAAAAGTTAGTTAGAAGAGATCGAAATAAAACACACAGACTCAGTTACCTTATTTCTATTGCCAGGTCCGAGACGGCTCCCCTCTCTGGTTCCCTCCTCTAACCGCCCAGCAGGGCAGCAAGGATTACTCAGGGCTAGCAGGAGAGAGAGAGAGAACACGCCTGGGAGTAGCTTTTTATTGAGGAACAAGAGATTCAGGGGAGAATTCCATCCAATGAAGGTTGAGGGGGGCTGCACTCCAAGGTCAGGGTCAGTGATTGGGCCCCCGGGGTCAGTGGTCAGGCACACCCCCACACGGATGGCTCTCTCATCAGGAAAGGGCCGGGAAAGCTCCGACACAGCCAAAGCGCCTCAGGCCCTTAACGGGAGCCACCCAATCACGTGTCAGAAATGGCTTCCCACACTCTCTGTCTACTGAGGTCTCTTTAGCGCCCCACTTGCCCTCGGAACCAGAGTCACGTGCATCCAGCTTCGTCACTGAGGTTGTTTGTTTGCCAATCTGATGGGCAGAGGCTGGTGGCTTATTGTTTCAATTTGATTTTTGTCACAACCTTGTCAACATGCCGTTAGCAAGTTAAGTCCTTCCAGTATGACGTCAGGAAAGGGGCCTCTGACTTGCGGCATTTCCTGGCTGCAGGGACAACACTTCTTTTAGGTTTCTCTCACCGTTTTGTGAGCTGTCATCCGTGTCATCCTCTTAGACACAACTCATTGTCTTATTGCGCCCTCCTGTCATTGCTGGAAGATTGGTATTTCAGGGCCCACTGTGCAGATCAGGAAACTGAGGCTCAGAGAGGCGAGAGCACTTGTCAGACCAGTTGGTGGGTGGCTGCGCCAGGGCTGGACACAGGAAGGCTGCATTTCCCAGTGTGGGCGGCAGGTGGCAGTGCTGGGGGACAGTTTCTCTTGGTTGCGGCCAGAAGCCTGCGTGCATTGTGGGGCCTGGGCGGCTTCCCCCATCCCTGGAACTCCATTTAGGCAAGAAGGACCAAAATATAAACTGCACACCCTTTGCTCCTGTACCCCCTCTGTGCCTACAGATCCACAAAGTATTGTCCCATTGCCTGTGACAGCAAAGGTGGAGACAACTTGAATGTCCGCCGGTCAGGACAAGTTACCTGAATCCTGAGATCATATAAGAGCAAGCTGTGCTACTGCGAAACCAGGCATAGGGTGGCCCCCAGGAGGGAGAGCCAGGGTGGTGGCCGAGGACGCCCCTTAGGATTTCCCCGGGGGACTGCAGACTTGCTTTGGGCGTGCTGAGCTGGGTGGAGAGAAGCCTCTTTCCCAGCAGGCCAACTTATGTTTATTATTATTTTTTTCCGTGGGCGTGTTAGTCGTCCTGTTAAAATACAGACACTTTAAAAGAAGATTAAATCTGGGTCTTCTCCCACCCAGGGAGTTGTGGGCAGAGGGCAGCTGAGTGGACCCCAGAGCTGAGCCCGGTGCTTCTTTCGGGAACATTCGTTTTCCTGGGGCGCTTGTTATTTGAACTTTTTTGGGGGGGAGATCTTATGTCAAAGAGCCATAGATTCTGATGCAAAACTCCAGCACGTTTTAAAAGTTAAATGCAAGACTTAGGGCCTGTTGTCCCCGGGCTCTCTAGACTGTGTCATCTGGACCTCCAGGGCCCAGAGGGTTTCCAAGGAGAAACCTGAGAGGACAACCTGGGTCCTCATTTTATGACAGGGACATGGAGATGGGCGGGGCCTCACCAGAACCACACAGCTGGGAGTCTGCGCCTGGTGCTCCCAGGTCCCAGGCCCCCTGTGGTCGGCCTGTAGGCACGGGCGAAGGTGGCAGTGGTCCGTGTTGCTTGTGAGTCACTGTAAAGCGGTGTCCGCAGCATGTGCAGGATCGCAGCCTGGCTGGGCCTCGGGGTGCGGGCTGTTTCTCAAGCCAACTTTCTCTGCCTCCCCATTTTGCTATCCCCTGGGTGACACCGTGTGCACTGACTGAGGTGGTGTCCACATTTCCTGTGTCTCCGAGTCACCTGCTGAAATCCCTGGACGTCCAGGCTAGGCCCCGGTGATTCTGACACCACAGGCCAGGGGTGGGACCCGGGCACCTGGGCATTCGGGAGCTCCTGGGTGATTCTTTAAAGTACCCAAAAGGTCGGGAAGCAGGAAAGGAGCGCGTTTCTGGTGAGCCTGGGGACCCGGGGCTTCCACAAGAAAGCACTGCACCACCTGCAGTGTGTCGCGGATTTGAGGGGAAACCCTGGGCCTGCTGTTTGAAAATGCAGCCAAAACACTGAAGCAAACAAAAGATCTTGGTCCCCCCCCGCCCCCGTTTTCCCTGCTTGCGAACCCCCCAGACAGCAGGGCCCAGGAGGAAGCTGGGGAGGGTGGGTGCACCGGAAACAGCCCCTGGTTCAGATGCTCAGGGAGAAAGTTCCAGCACTTTGAAACGTCCCGGCCACGCTTTCCCTTGGTGGTTTTGGAGGAAACCAAAGTTGATATTCGTGACACAGAGTCACGTGTGGCTTAGTGACAGGAGGTATTCTGAGAAAGGCGCCCTTAGGCGATGGTGCCTTGCACAACCAGGGTGTGAGGAACGCGAACCAAGAACCAGGACGTCCCTGGGAGGTGATTGGACGGGACGCTGTCCTGAACGTGGCCTCGCTGACCGTGGCCCTGTCGGGCAGGCCTGGCTCTGTACCCCAGCCCAGGATGGCCCGTAGCCTGCCGACCACGTGGAGGAGGGTCACCCGGGTGGGTCCCCGGGTGCCGTCTGGACTCCCAGCAGGCTCGCGCCTGGGCCCTCTTTGTACTGAAGACCTGTGTTTATTTCCACTGTCTTGTGGCTTTTCCAGTGTAAACACGCCACTGTGGATTGACCGTCCCATTGCAGGGTGTGCTTGGGCAGGGTTGACCACCAGAGATGCTTTGTGGCCTGCACGGTGACCGGCCGTCTTACTTAGATGCTGACCTTAGAAATGCTGGAAGCGGCTGTGGTGTGGCTCAGGGGAGAGCACGGGCCTGGCGTGCAGGCCGGGGCTTGATCCCCAGCACGGCACAACTCCTGTCACCAGAAGGTCCCACACCGACTCCTGGGTTTCCAGCTGCTGTTGAGAACAGGCCCGAGGCCCACGCTGGAGCCATGGCCTGGCTCGAGCTCCCCGGGCTGCTTCTGGGCCTCCCCCAGCGGACTGTACCTGGAGCTGTGGAGTTTGGGGTCCCCGGTCAGCGCGTCCCCTCCCCAGGCAGCGCGGCCCTCCGGTCCTGCTCTGTGGGCTCCTGCTGGCGCTGCTCTGGGGGGTCCCGGGAGGGCGCAGGCCGCTGCGTCTTCAGTGGCTCTGGGGGGTGGCGACGTGAAGAGTCACCTTTCTTTTAAGACCATTTGTTGAGCATCTGGTACGAATGCTAGACTCGGGCCTTGGGAAAGGTGGGGTGATAGAGTATTCCAGGCTCTGGGGACACAGGTGACTAAAGCAGGCAGAGCCCCTGTCCTTTCCGTGGAGCCGAGGTGGACAGTGAGCAGGCCGCCCTGGACGGGCCTCCCCTTGGCTTCCAGCCACAGCCTCGCTCCCTACAGAACCTCCCATCTCCAAGGAGTGAGGCCCAGGAGACCCACAGCCCGTGGGAGGCCAGGGCTGGCCGGTCCCTGGTCGGGGGTGGACCTGTAGCCCTTGTCTTCTGTGCTCTGTCCCCACAGGGGATAAGGACCGTGTGTGCAGCGTCAAAGCCCACCTGTGGAAGCTGCTGTCCCCGGTCAGGCTGGCCACGCGGGCCCAGCGGAGCAGCTGGCTGGAGAGCTACCTGCGGCACCTGGAGGAGCTGGGAGCGTCGGAGGAGATGCAGGCGCGGGCCCTGGTGCTGCAGCTGTGGGCCACACAGGTGGGCAGGCGTGTGCGGGGACAGGCGTGGGCTTGTGTGGCGAAAGCGTGTGTGTGTGCAGGCGGGCAGGCACGGTGTGGCTGTGGGTGTGCGCTGTGAGCACTTGCGGTCGGCGCACGCCTGGTGCACACACCCAGCACACACGCCCCGCCTGCGAGTTCCCTGACTTCCTGACACCAGCAGACGAGCAGGCTCCTGCCTCCGTATTCTCTTTGGGACAATGCCACACTTACAGAAAAGCTTGATGAACAATTTGATGAACTCCAGTGCCACATCGCTGATTCCCCAGGTTTCCACCTTACCCACGTTTCCTTTCTCTGTCCCTCCCTGTGATCCTCGATTGAGTCCTTGTGAATAAGCGTCGGGGTATCTCCCGGGAGCAGAGGCCTGCTGCCCATGACCACAGCTCAGCAGCACCCGGAGCCCAGGAACAGGATCGCTGTCTGTTTGTCCACGTTCCCGTTAGGTCCAAGTGTCCTCTGGCTCGTGGGCCAGTGTCACAGGCTGCACCAGCCACTCTGCCCCTCTAACCTGGCAGTTCCTATCCCTTTCGCTGTTTTCCGCAACCTTGACGTTTTTGAGGCTTGCAGACCACCTGTCTTGCAGAATCTTTTGAAAGTCCCATTGAGTGCTCCCCCCAGGCTGCGAGATCCGCCTTGCCTTGCTTAGGTTGTGATCAGGGTCAGGCAGGGAGCAGACAGTCAAGGAAACCTGCAGGATGATTTTAGAGGCTGGTGTACAGGATATGAAACCGCTGTGAATGGAGCCATCCAGGGAGTCCACTCCAGCCACGGTGGACAGGGAGGATATGTTTGAACTGCTCCCTGGATGACAAGAATGCTAGACTTGGGGCCTTGGGAAAGGAGGGGCGATAGAGTATTCCAGGCGAGGGAAACAGCAAGTACAAAGGCCCTGGGGCTGCGTCTGCCAGGTGCTGGGGCAACAGCAAGGAGTGTGGCCGCGGCAGTGAGTGAACAGGACAGACCCAGGGCAGAGGTCCTGGGGCGGGTTGCAGGGCTTTTTTCCTCCCCATTTTTACTGGTGCATCATAATTATATAAAGTATCGGGAGTCACGGTCACACGTTCATACGTGCACTTGACGTAATTTAATTTGGTCACCGTTGTTCCCTAGGATCCCCTCTCCCCTTGCTCTGTCCTGTAGGTTTCATGGGGACTTGGGATTTCCTCTGGATGAGGCAGGAGCACAGGAGGATCGGGACCTTAGGGACAAGGGCAGGAGCAGGGACAACGAGGAGAGAGGTGACAGGGTCAGGGGTGGCCATGAAGCTCGAGAAGAGATGGATGGACCCGGGGCACTCGGGGACAGCAGAGCAGGGAATGGTAAGGGCCAGCTGTTGGGGTGGGGGTGGCCTTGGTGCCGGGTCCAGCCGGTTCTGCTGTGGCTCTCGAGCCCCCCCCCCTTCCCTCTTGCTCGTCCCTGGCAGTGACAGTGGCACAGGCTGACGTTTCTGGGCAGTTCCTCTGCCATCGACTTGTGACTTATTTTTAGTGCTCTCTCAGAGCCATTAACTGTCCTCGAGGCCCAGGCTGGGGGTGTCTTCCATCAGGGCTCCCCCATTAGTGTCTGATGACATATTTATGGGCTGAGATGACTCTGCACTCCAAGCTGTCCCCAGAGCCTGTGGAAGTGCCCGGTGTCAGCAGAACTGGGGCTGGCTGGGGGCTCGAGTGGCAGAGTCCAGGGAACAGCCTTGGCAGGGCCGGGAGAACCGGGCAGGAGTGGGGACAGTATGTGGCGGTCAGGCCGGTGGGGACCTTCATGGCCTGAGCATTGGGAGCAGGGAGCAGGGCCTGGAGGCCGAGCAGCCTGGCGTCCGGGGCCCCAGTGTGGTGACCCGCTGCCTGGGCTTGGGTGACTTCACCACTTCCTGTCTCCATAGTCCCGGTCCCCCGCCCCCACCCTGTCCTTAGTTGACTGTAGGACAGCGACAGCAGCACCTTCCCCAGGGAGGGTCTTGAGGAGGGGGGAGGGTCTTGAGGAGGGAGGAGGGTGCAGGCTGGCCCAGCAGGCGGCAGGGACCCAGCAGAGCCCCGGTGTGCTGGGCGGGACCAGAGGAGCCAGCAAGGGAGGCCAAGTGGTTGGTCCGGACGACGGGTGGAACCCTGGCCGGGTGTCCTCGGAGATCCAGGTTTTGGTCTGAGTGACGGAAGGGCCAGGAAGGGTGAAGGTGCCATGACCAGACAGGAGGATGGTGGGGAGCAGCCCAGGAGCAGCCGGGGGGCCTTTGGTGGCTGAGGGGGAGGGGAGGGGCCACCTGGAGAAGGCAGCCTGCAGCTCAGGGCCGGGTGCAGGTTGAGATGCAGCTGTAGGAGCTGACCATGATGCCACCGTGCTGGGCAGAGCTCTGTGGGTGAGGGTGGAGGGAGAAGGGGCCCAAGTCCTGGGCTCCCCAGCTGTGAGGGTGGGAAAGACCAGAGGAGCCAGCAAGGGAGGTCAAGAATGGTGGCCAGGGAGGTGGGGAGGCCAGGCAGGAGCATCCCAGGGGGCAGTGGTGACGAGCTGCCCAGAGGCTGCGAGGGTTGAGAACAGTGTCCAGCAGTGGACACTGTCAGACCCGAGGGTGAGTGGGGGTGGGGCTTCAAAAGCTATTGACCACGTCCCTCGGACATGTCCCGTTGGCCGCTTTGCACACCTCACCTCCCGAGCTCCTCAGGAGGCTCCGCGGAGCCAGGACCCCAGAGTCCGAAATAAGACAGGAGGGGGCAGCGGGGGTCCAACATTCAGGGGGTGGCAAGCGGGGCGCCCTGGGCGAGAGCTAAGTCCACGCAGCTGAAGAGGAGAGTCAGGTGGGGGTGCCGAGGGAGGTGAGTGGGGGCCCGCACGGTGCGGGCTCAGGGCAAGCTCCCCGCCAGCTCCACGCATCAGGTCCCCGCAGCCCTGTGGACCCAGCCAGGACCACAGCCCCACCTGTCCCCATGCGGCCCTCCTGTGCTGGGACCTCCTGAGGCCCCGAGGGAGGCGCGGGGGCTGCAGGCTGCGGTCTACGGACAGCGCACAGAGACCCGCGCCGCAGGTCAAAGAGACTGCACAGGCCCTGCATCAGGACGTGCAGATCCGCAGCCCTGCGCTGGCCCGGCGCGGGCTCTGGGAGCGTGCACAGTCACGTCGGGTTTCTGAGCTTCAGTTTCACCCCGTGAAGGGTTTTGTTTTTTTTTTTCCCTTCGGTAGTTTTATTTGGAAACAGTTTGGGATCATGGAAGAGCTGCAGAGAGCGCAGGGAATTCCAGACACCTCCCGCCCAGGCAGCTGACCTTGCCCAACCGCGTGGCTGTTGTTTCAAGTCCCTGCTTGATTCAGATCTTCCTGGTTTTCCAGGATCCAGTCAGGATGCCACCTTGGATGCTGGGTTTTGTTGTTTAAGTAGACTGTATTTTTAGAGCAATTTTAAATTTTAATGGAAAGGGCTGGGATTGCCCTGCAGCCCCTCCCCCACCCCCGTGCTACATTTGTTACAATGTATGAGCCACCTGGATACATGGTTGTCACACTGAGGGTGTGTTTTTATTCCCTTGACAATTTTTAAAAATCATAAATTAAAAGAAATGCCCCCCATGACCTTCCATCCTCCTGTCACCTTGGCTGCACCCTCGGGGGCTTCCCCTGTGTGGTGGCCTCGATGGCACTGGCAGCGCCAGGCAGTTTCCTGATCCCCGAGGAGGAGGGCTTGTCGTCCCTGTGAGAACTGCACAAATCCCAAATCTGATGCTCACACCTGCCCATCTGGGTCCCCTGTCCCCTCTGAGTGGCTCGTGCAGTGCCCTTCATGGGTCACATGCCCACCCTGAGGTCTAGGGGGAAGGGCTGGGCCCCCATGATCTATATGGACACGGGGTGAAGCCGAGGAGAGTGGGTGCTGCCCCCTGAGGACGAGAGAGCGTCTGCAGGATAGGTAGGCAGCAGGTGCCCGTCACCACTGGTGGTGCAGCCGGGGGCCTAGGGACCCCGAGGGACTGCCATGACACAGAGCAGCAGCCTCTGGTCTCGGGCTTCCCCACAGCAGGAGGGAATCGGCTGAGGCAAGGCCCCACGGGAGCTGAACTCGGGATCCCTTGTGTGGCCACACTCGCGTGCTTGCACACACACATGCTCACGCACACCTATGTGGTTGGGTGGGACGCCTTCTTGCTGTGTCCTGGGAGCCCGAGGGTTCCCCTCCCGCTGGGCGGTTAAGGAGCGGTGGCCCCTTTGATCCTGCAGGCAAGATAACAGGGCCTTGGCGCTGAGCTCCCCAGCACTGAATCATTCATCGCCCACACTCCCCGGGCCATCGGCCATCAGTGATGGACAGGGAGGGGCCTGGCAGTCTCAGCCTGCTGTCCCCACTTGTGCTCAACCCTGGGGAGGGGCGGGCGGCACAGTGGTGTCCCCTGGAGCTCCCCGCTCTGTGCTCGGGGCCATGTGGCCACACGTGGGGTCACTTGCACCAGGCTCGCCAGCCCCATGGCCACCCAGAGGGGTCTGTTATCACCCTCACGCCGGGCTTGGTTCTAGCCTGGAGTCGGAGGTGACTCTTAAGAGTCATGAGCTGGGATGGCCCAGCTGCCCTGGTCTCCGTCTGGTGTCTTGGAGACCTCTATACGCTGGGAGCCAGGAGGACCCCTCTATTCTCCTCTTCAATAAAGGCCCTGATGGTGGCGCCTGCTTCATGGCTGGGTGGCGCGGGGGAGGGGCGCCTCCTTAGTGCTGAGCTCGCAGACAGAAGGACAGGAATGCAGACAGAAGGACAGGAAGGCATCTCCGTCCCCAGGATTGCGCCCTGGCTCTCACCCCGCCTTCTGCTTGAGTCAACATTGGGTTGCGGGCCTCTCATGTCCCTGCAGATCACTGTAAAGTCACCCTCCGCCCTCATGCATCTGCCAGAGTGTTCCAGTGTGTAAGGAGAGAGAGCGTTCCCGTCCCCCGTCCTCCTGTCCTCCACCCGCTGCCCCAGAGGCAACCTCCCGACCAGGTCCTGTACCTCCTCAGGTGGCCACAGCCAGTTCCTGTCCCCACACACAGGTGGCTCTGCACGGGTTTTTGACGACTTCATGTGCAGTCACCCCAGGGCTGCTCACCATGCATCCAGCGGCTTTCCCGTGGATGGACACAGAGCCCATTCCCACGTTTCCCTGTCACGTTAGCACAGCAGTAGATGTCCCGTGCATGTGACCTGGCCGTGTGCAGGTCACACGTGTATCTGCAATGAGATTAGTTCCTGAGTCACGATTGAGTCACGATTTCATATTTCTTTTTTTTTTTTAATATTTATTTTTTAGTTCTCGGTGGACACAACATCTTTGTTGGTATGTGGTACTGAGGATCGAACCCGGGCCGCACGCATGCCAGGCGAGCGCGCTACCGCTTGAGCCACATCCCCAGCCCCATGATTTCATATTTCATTATAACTTGGGCAGGGTGGTCATTTATGATAGACAAAATCCTTTCCTCCATTTGAGGTCTTTCATATTCCGTCCACATCAGGTCACTGGTGGTGGAGGCCAGAATGTTTACGGAAGTGTTCAGCCTTGGAGCAAGAAATTTCATTGATTTTCTTAACTATTTATCTATTGAGAAGTTTCAAATAAGTTTTGTTTAAAACTTGGAAGTTTTCAGAGTCATCAGTGACCGTCAATTTTCCTTTATATGAATACAATAGTCACATGTACCTATTCTTCAGATGACTAATAGAAGTGTGACAGATAAAGCATATAAGGAAATTTTGTGTCCCAACTTTGTTTGGATATTGTGTCAGTTGGCTGCTGCTGTGTAACAAACATCCCCAGGACCCAGTGGCGTCTCTGATCAGCCTTCATTTAATTAACAGGTCTGAGGGCCAACGCGGTCCACCTGGGGCCCAGCAGGCCATGTGTTTCCCATCTCTTCTTGGACTTGGGTTTGTGGGGCACTGGAACACACAAGGTCTGTTAGGGCCAGCTTAGAGCTGCTGTCCTGCCAATTCCTCCTTGTTCTGTTGGCCAAGGCAAGCCCAGGGCTGAGCCCAGATTCAAGGACAGGGGATGTGCTCTGCCTCTTCCCAGGAATGGGAGTCACCTGGTAAAGGGTGCAGATCTAGGGAGTGGGGAAAACTGGGGCCGGCGACCTGCTCATCCCCAGTGTTAACAGTAGTCCTAACGGACAAGCCGTGTTCCTGTCCCTGACACCTGCTGATGGGCTGTGAGGAGCACCTCGTGACCTTGGTCCAGGGATTCTGCTCAAGGTCAGCGATGCCAGGAGTGGCCCTGAGATAGGTCCTGGGCTAGGCCAAAGCACCAAGCAGAGTTTGGCTGTGGCTGGGGCTGCAGGTAGACCCTGCTAGTGCCCAGTGGGGGGGGGGGGGGTGGAGCCCCAGCCACCTGAGCCCCGTTCCCTGGCCAGAGCTGCCCCCACGGCCGAGACCAGCCCAGCTGGCCATCACAGTGGGCAACGGGCTCCTTCTCTTTCAGGGAAACATGGGGCCTGCTGCCTTCTGGCTCCTCCTCTTCCTTCTCAAGAATCCCGAGGCCCTGGCTGCTGTCTGCGGGGAGCTCGAGCGTGTCCTCTGGAGAGCAGAGCCGCCCGTCTCACGGATGACCACCCTCCCGCAGAAGGTCTTAGACAACATGCCCGTGCTCGGTGAGATGGCAGACCCTCCAGGAGAGCCCCCAAGCCCGAGTTGTCTCCCAACATGGATGTGAGGGCCCGTCAGTGTCCTCTGACCAGAGTCCCCAGAGCCTGCTGTCTTTGGAGTCCTGGCATCTCCATTCTGCAGTCTCACCTGCCCCGAGGCTCATGGTCCTAGTAGAGATGTTTGGTTGCACGGGACAGAAAATCTAAAATAAACTGGCCGAAGTGGAAGAGGGACTTTATTTGGGGCACTGAGCCGAAAAGTCCAGAGGTAGCTGGCTTCAGGCACAGGTGGATCCAGGTGCTTGAATAATGTCATCAAGACCAGTTCTCTCTCGCCTCTCAGCCCATTTTCCACTAGGTTGGTCCAGTCTCGGGTTGGCAAGATGGTTGGCTGCCACAGCTCAAGACTGACTGCCTTCAGCTCTGTGAGGAATCATTCCTAACTAAAGTCCCAGACCTGGTCTCATTGGCCCTTTGGGTCATAGGCCCATCCTTAACCAATTGCAGCGCTCCGGTTGGCCCATCAAAGTCCAGTTCCACAGTGAAGAATAGGGCCAGGATCCTGACTCCTGGACTAGGAGGGGTAGTCCCCAGAGGAATGCCAGAGGACTCTTCGGAACGGGGATGTTGGGCAGGCAAAGATACAGCCCCCCCTGCCCCCAGCACTCTGATGTCCCCCTGGCTCCCCGCTTTTCTCACAGCTTCCCTTGGAGTCAGACCCAGACCCCTGTCATTCAAGGTCTCTGAGGGACCAGAGATCATCACATCCGGCCTCTTTCACTTTGCTGCGTGACTGTGGGCAAGGCGTGTACCCTCTCTGAGCCTCTTCGTCTTCCTTTGTCACATGAGGGTGGCATGGCACCTGAGGATGGCCTACTGACCTGACCCTTCCTTTACTGCCCATGCAGACAGCGTGCTGGATGAGACCCTCAGGCTCACGGCTGCACCCTTCATCACCCGGGAGGTGGTGGTGGACATGGCTCTGCCCATGGCCGATGGGCGGGAATTCTCTCTGCGACGTGGTGACCGCCTCCTCCTCTTCCCCTTCCTGAGCCCCCAGAGAGACCCTGACATCTACTCGGATCCCGAGGTAAACGGCAGGGGTGTTGGTCACACCAGGAGCCCTGGGGGACATCTAGGTCTGGGTGGCATCTTTCCTGCGGTCTTTGCTTGCTGTGTGAACTTGCCTAAAAGGCTTTGCCTCTCTGTTTTTTTTTTTTCCTTACCTGTGGAATAGTCCCCATCATGACACCTGCCTGGCACGGTTGTCAGGGAGATCACATGGGAAAAGGCTGCACAGGACCCGGCACACGTCGAGTGCTACCTAAGTGGCCGCTTTGTGTCTATCCGTTTCTCAGCTTCTTCCTCTCCCTGGACTTAGAGATGGAGCAAACTTTCACAGTTGCTAACAGATTAGTTGCTTATTGTATGGCAGATCTCAGGCTATAAGCTCATCCATCTGTCTACTCATCCATCCACCATCTACCATCTACCATCCATCCACCATCCACCCATCCACCCATGCATCCACCATCCATCCACCCACCCACCCACTATCCATCCATCCACTCATCTATTCACTCATCCATCTATCCAGAGATCCATCTACCCATCCACCATCCATCCATCCACCCACTCATCCATCTATCCGGAGATCCATTCACCTTCCATCCATCCATCCATTCATACATCTATCCAGATACCCATCCATCCATTCATTTATCTACCCACCCATCCGTCTATCCACCATCCACCATCCATCCATCTACCATCCATCCACCCAGAGATCCATCCATCCATCTATCATCCATCCATCCACTCATCTATCATCCATCTACCTTCCATCCATCCACTCATCTATCATCCATCTACCTTCCATCCATCTATTCATCCATCCACTTATCCATCCATCTGTTCACTCATCTATTCATCCTTCCATCCATCTACTAATCCATCCATCTGTTCACTCATCTATTCATCCTTCCATCCATCTACTCATCCATCCATCTGTTCACTCATCTATTCATCCTTCCATCCATCTACTCATCCATCCATCTGTTCACTCATCTATTCATCCTTCCATCCATCTACTCATCCATCCATCTGTTCACTCATCTATTCATCCTTCCATCCATCTACTCATCCATCCATCTGTTCACTCATCTATTCATCCTTCCATCCATCTACTCATCCATCCATCTGTTCACTCATCTATTCATCCATCCACTTATCCATCCATCTGTTCACTCATCTATTTATCCTTCCATCCATCTACTCATCCATCCATCTGTTCACTCATCTATTCATCCTTCCATCCATCTACTCATCCATCCATCTGTTCACTCATCTATTCATCCTTCCATCCATCTACTCATCCATCCATCTGTTCACTCATCTATTCATCCTTCCATCCATCTATTCATCCATCCATCTGTTCACTCATTTATTCATCCTTCCATCCATCTACTCATCCATCCATCTACTCATCCATCTATTCATCCATCCACTTATCCATCCATCTGTTCACTCATCTATTCATCCTTCCATCCATCTACTCATCCATCCATCTGTTCACTCATCTATTCATCCTTCCATCCATCTACTCATCCATCCATCTGTTCACTCATCTATTCATCCTTCCATCCATCTACTAATCCATCCATCTGTTCACTCATCTATTCATCCATCCACTCATCCATCCATCTGTTCACTCATCTATTCATCCTTCCATCCATCTACTCATCCATCCATCTGTTCACTCATCTATTCATCCTTCCATCCATCTACTCATCCATCCATCTGTTCACTCATCTATTCATCCTTCCATCCATCTACTCATCCATCCATCCATTCATCCATCCATCTATCCAGAGATCCATCCCTCCACCCACTCATCTCTCCACCCACCCACCCACCGTCCAGCTGGTGGGCTCGCCCGCCTCCCTGGGCACGTCTGCTGGCCCTTCCTCTGCTGGGCTTGGTGCTCACGTGCCGTTGCCTTGCCTCTGCCCAGGCAGCCCGAGGGAGTGCCATTCTCTCTTAAAGACGCTCTAGTTCGTGGTGCGTCCCCACAGTCACAGATCATAAAGTAAAAAGGAAAGATGTCGTCCCCCCTCTCTAGGGCCAGAGTTCCCTGACCATCTTGTTTTTGGAGTGTGTCTCACTTGTGTCATTCCTTCATGGACTCGTGGCAGCACACTCACACACACGCGTGTGCACTGCTCGCTCAACGGCCACAGCAGTCCTCCCTCCCGTCAGACCTTCACCCTCCGCCGAGGCTCTGTAGCCGTCCCCTGGGTGGACCTTACTTCTGCCGCTTCCCTCTGATAATCGAGCGTGTGAGGACTCCGCGTTCATTTCTCCTGGACCATCCACTTACTCGTCCCTTATTGGGGTTGGGGTTAAAAGTGGGCCCTCCTCCATTTCCAGACGTTTAAATACGACCGGTTCCTGAACGCCGACGGGTCGGAGAAGAGAGACTTCTACAAGGACGGGAAGCGGCTGAAGCACCCCAGCGTGCCCTGGGGGGCGGGCCACAACCAGTGCCTGGGCAGGGGCTACGCCATCAGCAGCATCAAGCAGTGAGTGGGGGTCCCCGGGGGCACCGCGCCCTCCTCCCCAGACACCGAGTGCTCAGCCAGGCGGGGTGCAGTGAGGGCAGGCTCCAAGCTGACCGAGGGTCCTCTCCTGCCCACACATCTTCATTAATGTTTTTAAAGATCGAAAGAGCTCACATAAAAAGCCAGATTTCTGACCTTTTGAAATAACCAGATCTGGCAGCACGTGTGTCCCTCCAAAAGGAGGTATGAATGCCACCCGCTGGGCACTGGGTCCAGCCGCCCGTAACTGTCCATCGCAGCTGCTGCTGTGTGTTCAGAACCTGGCCTCGCTTCAGCGTCCCCCTCTGGGGCTGAGAGCCTGGTGACTCTTGCCTGGACCCAGGTGCCTCCTTTCCCCTGGGATCGCAACCGATAGGACCAGGGTCATGACGTTTCTGTCTGGCCCCTGTGCAGTCGGACCTCAGAGCCTGTTCCCCAGCTGGTTAGAACTGTGTCCCGGGGGTCGCGACAACTGCAGGCTGTGCCGAATGGTCATTGTCACTGTATTTCGTCACTACTGTCAGGGTGCAGGCTTGGGCCGGGGACGGCTCTGCACCTGAAGCCCTGGTCTCGGTTCTCTCAGTGGTGAATGGAGTTCAGGTTGCGCTCGCTCTGACGCTTCCTGGGCTTCAGTGATCCCACGTCCTCTCGCTGTGACATCCTGCAGAACTGCCCAGGGCTCGTGGGATGGAAGCTTTGGCGCTCAGCTGAGGCCTCCGCAGCGGCTCGGGAGAGGAGAGCCCAGTAAAGACCAGTGACATGCAGGTGGCAGGATGGGGAGGTCGGCGGCGCTGGAGACGTGGCCGTCTGGGGGGGGGCAAGGGTGTGAGCCTGGGGGCTCTGCACACCAGGCTGGGCCGGGCGGGTTTGCACTCACTGGAGCTTCTCACGGAGGAGACGTGACACCGTGCTGTCCTCGATTCTGCCCTTGAGGGGCCGTCGCTGATCAGGCCCGTGGTTCCCAGCGAGCGCTGCAGCAGAACCGGGCGGGGTCCTGCCTCTTCAGGTTTTCAGACAGGCAAAAAGGAGACGTGGGTCCTAAAGGCTGAGCACCACGTCTGGCCCATCGAGGGTCAAAAGCCTCTCGGTCATCATGGCCACCCTGCCAGGCAGGGGTCAGTCTGAAGCTCTCTGGATGGTCAGGTCATGGGCCGCTCTTGGGCATCTGGTGAGTGGAGATGCCAGGGTCCGGGTCCAGGCTGGGCCCTGAGCTTCGCCCCAGTGGGCTCACCGCGGGCACCCTGCAGCCCAGGCAGAAGGGACCCTTCCCACAGATGGGGACCTCAGACCCCCACTGAAAACAAAACCTGGCCAGGGCCACATGCCGCAGGTGACAGAGCCCAGATCTCCGGTCCAGAGTGGCCTTCCCTCTTCCTCGTCCTCCTGAGTCTGCTCTGTCCTGCATTAGGTCCCGGCCACAGTTAGTGTGAGTGATGAGGCAGGTAAGCAGGGCCTGTCAGCCTCGTGACTGCATTATTGGGGACACTGATGGCGTCCTAGGCGTGGTAGCTTTGCGTAGTCACTGGACAGTTTCCTAGAAGGTGGCGGCAGGGAGCACCCGTCTGGGTCTCCATGTCGGTTTTCTTACCTGTGGCAGTACTGTCTTGGGAGGGCAGTGCCTGCTTCTCTGTCACCGAGACACAGGTGGGTGAGCAGTGGCCCTGCTGGGACCCACAGTAACATCCCAGGAGGGGCCCGCCACGCCCAGGGCTTAGAGCCCCACAGGCTGGGGCCTGGGCTCCTCCCCTCTGCAGGCTCCCCTCTGCAGTGCCCCATCTCCACAGGAAGCCTGCACAGCCACCGGGCGGCAGGGAAGGGTGGAGTCAGGCGTGGCTCAGAAGTGCCTGGGCGTGGCAGTGACACTGGCCACCTCTGTTTAACCCCGGTCACCAGAGCCCGTCCTCGGGCCTCGGCTCAGCAGGGGCCGGCGGACCAGAGGCGCTGCCCACCTTCAGCTCCGTCTCTCTGCAGGTTCGTGGTCCTGGTGCTGACGCACTGCGACCTGGAGCTGATCCGCGCAGACGTGGAGGTCCCCGAGTTCGACCTCAGCAGGTACGGCTTCGGCCTGATGCAGCCGGAACTCGACGTGCCCGTGCGATTCCGCGTCCGGCCCTGACCTGCGCCCATGTCATCCACCCTGCGTGGCTCTGCCTTCCTGCACCGCCTCGCCCTCTCCTGCTGCTCCAGAAGCTGTGTCCACTGAGGGGACGAGGGGTGGGAGCTGCAAAGGACACAGCAGGAAAGACCGCAGAGGCTCGGACCGCTGCAGACTTCAAGCCGCAGCCGGACTCCTCCTCCCCGGCTTGCCTTGCTCCTATCACCTGGTGATGTCCCCTGAAGCTAATCCAGACAGGGCAGGGCCATGAGCCCTGCTGCCAGGCCCCCAGCTCCACGGTGGTCCCTGTCCCAGCCCTTGCCAACTAGTGTGGTCCAGGCGAAGCCGGTCAAAGCAGATGCTGGCCTGGAGAGGTCCCTTGGACCCAGCAGTGTGTCCACAGCGCAGGCTCTGTCCCGATTGCTAAGGCGTCCCTCAGGACCCCTCCCTCCCTGGGTGCCCCACTCACTGGACAGAGTCCCCCCACCGTCCACGGGACAACTGAGAGACAGAAGGATCTCCGAGGAGCGGACAGCCAGGTGTGGTCCCTAGGCCCCGCGGAGCGCTGGGCTCTGGGAGAGTCCTCTGATGTGGGCTTCCCTGCCTTGGGGACCAGGAGACAGGCCCCAGATGGCTGAGGAGCCAGCACAGGGAGGGGCTGAGCTCCTGAGCGGACCCCCTGCTGCTGCACCGTCCATCGCAGGCGGGTTTCCTTGGCTGACACTTCAGAGAACCTGGACTTGGTTTTAGTCTGAATCCCTCCGTCTCTCGGAGAGGCAGTCTGACGTCCAGCTCTCCTGACAACCGGACGCTCTGGCCACACGGGTGCTCCGCAGGGCATCGCGCAGGAGCCGAGTGCTGCCCTCTGCCTGGCCGGGCCTGGGCTCTGCTCCCCCAGCGTCGGGCTCAGTCGGCTCTGCCTCTCGGTACCTTCTGGCCCAGAGGGCATCCGAGTCTGAGGCCGTCTGGCTCTTAGAAGTGACATCACAGGAGCAGAAGTGACGTCACGGAGCTGGTGGGAACCAGCCGACTGACCTGCTGCACTAGCCTTTGAACAAGCAGGTCGGTGAGGAAACCAACCTTTGCCTCAGTTTTAAGGAAAAACGACGTCAGAAAAACAGCCTGCGAACACTGATGGTGGCCGCAGGTGTTATCGACAGCAGGTTCTGCTTATCGGATGCCCCTGGAGTGCTCTGACGGGCGAGCAGACATGGATTTCTATTCCTTACAATGTCTCTGTGAAGAGAGGACGGTGATGCCCTCTTTGTACATGGGAAAGCAGGCTCAGAGAGGTGCAGTGGGTTTCCTGGGGTCACACAGCTCATCAACTGGTCGAACTGGGACCACACTTCTTGTTCTAGGAGCAAATGGTGGATGGGCTCATGTTCCTCAGGGTCCAGGGCTGGTGGAGTGCCATTCTGTCTGGCCTTGGAGTGCCCAGAGCCAGAGGCTTGAGTGTGCATTCATACCCTGAGCCGTAGACACAGACACAGAGCTAGTCCTCCGGCTTTAGGTGGACAGGAGAGGCCCCAGGGGTCCATCCCTTCCTGGAGCAGTGCGGGGTGTGGGGCTTCCCCAGCCCTCTGTCGCCAGGCAGCCCCGGATTCCCAGACAGACGGTGTGATTGGCAGGAGGCTGGATATCCCCGGGGAGACCCATCTCCACGCCTGGGTGACCCGCCGCCGCCTGCTTCTTAACTCTGCAGGAAATCAGAGCCGGCAGCCTCCTGTGGGAGGACGACCGGTTTCCATGGCAACCCTCGCTGCCGCCTTGCTGCTGGGGGGAAGGAAGGAGGCCAGCGGAAGAGCCCGGAGCTCCCCGGCTGCAGCCTGGCGTGTGCGCGCGGGGAGGACCTGCTGACTCCCCCCAGGCTGGGCCGGGCTGTCCCTGAGCTGGGTTCTCCCCTGCCTTCAAAGAAGGGCCGGTCCCTCCTCCTTGGAGCAGGTCATGGGAACGGCTCCAGGAGAAGAGGCTCCCCCCGCGGCCCAGGCGCTGGAGCAGGGGTTAACTGCTCTTGCTTCACTCTTTAGAATTTTTCTTGACTTTTCTTTTCTCCCTTTTTTCCTTTTAGTAAGTGTTAAAGAATAGAGAGAGATGGCGGCACAGTGCTAGCTGCAGGGCTAGGAAGGCCCAGGTGTCGCACCTCCTCCTGCCTCCCCGGGAACCACGGGCCGCAGGGTTGAAAGGTCGGCCGAGAGGGGTCCTCAGCCCTGACTTGCTGGCTGTTTCTCTTTCTTCTTCTTCTTTTTTTCCTTTCCTGTATTTTAAGTTGTTTTCCAAATATTCTCCTTTAGACAGACTCACTTTTTAAATTTAAATTTGTCTTCCGGTTGCTGCCAGTAATGGCCAGCCAGCGCTCACTGCCCAAAATAGAAAACGGCTGAAAAAGAACGGGGCTGGGGAGGAGCTGCGGCCGTGGCCAAGGCCCAGAGCCCCGCAAGGCCAGGGCTGCCCGCGGGCGGCCACTTCTCCTTGGTGAGCACACAAGGTCTCGGGCTGAGGAGCAGGACTGTCCAGTGGGGGCCTCGCAGGGGCATGTGCTCCACCAGGGGGCGCCACCCACAGCAGCTGGCCTTGCCACCTGCCCCTCTCCAGACAGGCCCCCAGGGGCAGCGGTCTCGCCCCAAGTAATTGACTTGGTTGTTCCTGCTGTCTTAGTAAACACCGCATTTCGGGAGTGCACAACTGCTAGGCCCTCCTCATTTAATAAAGATTCTATTTCATATAACATTTGAGTGGAAAGGGGCTAAATCTATTAAACCAGCTTGTTTGTGGATCTGTCTGTGTGTGATTCTGATCCATTGAGGAGGCTGGTGGGTCTGAGAGAGCCAGGGTAGCCCTGGGAGGGGAGCGCAGGGAACCTGCTCTGGGCCAGAGCCTCTAGGAGACAGAATGCAGTCAGTCCCCCAGCCACCCTCCAAAGGTGTGTGTTATTGTCTTCATTTATATAGAGAAAGAAACTGAGGGTCATAGAGGTTCAGTGACTTGTCTAAGATGTGCATGAGAAGTAGTAGATTCAGGATTCAAATGCAGGTCTCTCTGCTGTTACAGACTCTGTTTCTATGAGTAATGTGCTCTCCTCCTGCTGACAGCAGAGGGGCCAATGGAGGGTCCCTAGCAGACAAAAAGAAAAGGTCTCCGAAAAATTCACTGCCTCTTCTCTGTCCTCCCCCAGAACGCACACGTTTGTTTTAGTATAAAAAAGCATGAAATGAATTGAGTTTGCTTTGGCAAAAACAGAAAAGGGACCCCAATGGCTTTCTCGTGGAATCTTATCAAGGGGTGAGGTCTCCCCCGTCTGCCTCCTCATTGTGGGGGAGTCACAGAAGCACCACAGGTTTTGCACGTCAAAGTGTTCACGTTCGAAGCAGCAGACATTTCCTTCTTGTGCAGATACAGGAGACCGGAGCTGGTGTGGCGTCTCCACAGCCACAGGCCCTTCTTTCCTGGTCCCTCCTGCATGGTAGCCAGGATTACAGCCTCAGGGACAAGTGTGGCTGGCTGAATCCAGCTATTTTGTCACCTTCCAGGCAGCAAGAAGGAGGGAGAAACAAAAAAAGAAGTCGGCTTCCACTATTGGTCATGCCTTAGTCACCTGACCTTTCTTGCTGCAGTGGAGGCTGGGAAATGTAGTCTTTTGCTCCAGGACACCAGGCTGCACCCCAGGGTACCACGCTGCTGCTCAATAAAAATAGTACACTCTCCTGTTTACCAGGAGCCGTCTGAGCTACCTGGTGGGCCGAGGGACAGGGCTTGGCTTCTGTCACAGTTTGGATCTGGACCCTTCCCCCAGGGCTCCTGCATCCCTGAGGTGGGGATTCGAACCATCACTCTGCTGCACTGAGGTGGTGACCCAGGGACTCACAGCTGGATGGACCAGGGAGGGGGACCGTGGGAGATGGGGCCCAGTTGAAGGGAGTGGTCCTTGGGGGCCATGTCTTGTCCCCAGACTCTTCCCCTCCACCGTCCCTTGAACAGCTCTCCTCTGCCACACTGTCCCGCCAGGAGGTCCTGTCTCAGGACAGAGGCGAGCAGCCATGGACTGAGACCTCCGACCTCCAGAGCCAAAGGGGCCCCTTTCTCCTCCAAGTGGCTTTTCCCAGGTGTTCGTCCCAGGGGCTCAAGCTGACCCACACAGCTCCCTTAGGCCATCGGCTTTAGATCCTGCCCTCGGGGTCTGCGGCTCCAAGACTCTGATCCCTCCTGGCCCTGCTGGTAAAGCCAGCGGGAAGACCCCGGCATTTCATTTTGTCTGTCTGGACATTAAGGGACACATCTGTCACTCACTTCTAGTGTCCGTCTATAAGAGATTTGAGCATCCCTAGAGCAGAAGGCTGTTCCATGTCAGGACTGCACCAGCACCTGTCCCAGTGTCAGTGTGGACAGCTGTGACCAGCCCTGTGACCACGAGCACCGTGGGACCGTGTGCCGTGGGAGGGTCCTGGGCCTCGGGTGGCTGCCGCTCAGTAGCTGCTCATCTTGAGCACCGGATATGTGCCGGGGACCGTTCTATCAGTGGGTGCCCAGCAGTGAGCAAAACAGACCCACATCATAATGACCATCAGCCTGTCTTCACATCCTGACCGGCGCCTGGGGGAGACCAAGAACCTGGGTAAGGAAGTAAAACACAGAGCGTGTCAGTTGGTGACAGGGCTGGAGAGGAGAAGGGCTGGGGGAGCCAACACTCAGCGCGACCCCCCCGGGCAGCTGAGGAAGAATGTTCCAGACAGGTGCTATGGAGACCAGGCAGCCCGACAGGTTCCAGGACCGGGGAGGAGGCCGGGTGGCCGGTGCCGTGGAGGCTCTGGGGAGAGGAAGGACGGTCCACTGCCCAGCAGGGTCCCCCGCCTGCGTGTGTGGGAGCGGCCAGGCCCGTGGCGTAGACTCCATGCCCAGGCCACAGAGATGTCGAGAAGCCACCAGAGCGGGCACAGCGCCACGCCTGAGAAGCCAAGACAGCAGGAGGGACGTGGTGGTGGTGGTGGAGGCAGAGGTGGCCCTGAGGTGGCCCTGGGGCAGTCAGGGACGTCTCCAGGCAGGTGGCCACGTGAGCCGGGGTCTGGATGTGAGCCCGCCAGCCTTGGGGAGGTGCAGGGGAGCGCTCAGAGGAAGGTGGGTGTGCTTGAGGAGCCCTGTCCCCGGGTCCCTCTGCTCAGGCCAGGGGACTGGGCAGGACAGCAGGCCACGGGACTGGGCAGGACAGCAGGCCACGCCTTCCTTCCAGTGGGAACCACCTGGTTTTGTGGAACCCGCCTTCCGGCCCGAGTTTCCTCTTTTCACAGCGAGCCGTGAAGCTCCAAGCCCTCACGGACAGGGTGTGGGAGCCGTGGCCATTGAGACGTGGAAGTGAGGCCACTGAGGGCCAAGTGGGGGACAGCTGGAGGCCCTGCACCTTCCCAGGACCAGGGTGGCCCGAGAGGGACAGGGACACGGCAGGGCACCCACGTGGCACAGGAACGCCACCTTTGGACACCCAGACCCTTGGAACTAACAGGGTCTTCACGACTGTGCGTCAGGTGACAGCAGAGCCGCGGTGGGTGAGGCAGGTGGCCGGGCAACGCCAAGCCCAGCCCCAAAGAAGGGCAGGTCTGTTCAGATGGTAGCCGGCTCCGTGTGCAAGCTCCAGATGAAAACAAGCCCAAGTCAGGCTTCCATGCCAGGCACCCTTGCCAGCCAAGTGGTGGTCATGTGACCCAGCACTGACCAATGAGATGGTCAGGAAAGCCTGGGAACTTCAGCAACGGGAGGCTTTTCCTCCTCCTTGTCTCTCTCTCGCTTGTCATGTGAGAACCTGTCCATGGCAGCCGTCTTGTGGTCACGAGGACGAGGCTTGGAGAAACCAACCAAGAACACTGAGACCTCTAAACGGCTGGCCTCACCTACGCCTGGATCTCATGTAACTGAGAGAATCCGGGACATGGCTATTCAACTCTGCCTGGGGGCCACACACCCCAGTGGCTTGGCCGGGGCTCTGCTTGGGTTTGAATCCCTGCAGACCACGGGGTGATAAATGGTGAGCGCCGGCTTCCTCACCTGCAGCTCAGGGTCCTGGACAACAACCCCCTGAAGTAAGCGTCCCACGTCACAGCTCCCCAGAGAGCGGCTCAGACTGCGACGGGAAGCTGCCTGGGGTCTGGGCCGGGAGGGCCAACAGGAGTCTGCTGTGTGGCAACACAAGGATCCTGGGGCCAGGGAAGCCCAACCCGAGGGAGCGGCCGGTGGCCACCAGGCGCCTGTGGCTTGGTAACAGTCCTGAAGCCAGGCGACTCAGAAGGGACCGTGTGGGTTGCCAGGACTCTGCCAGGCTCTCCTGGGTGGCATGTGTGGCGGGTGGGCAGGAGCATCAGGGCAACTTGGCTCACATGCTGGCGCCCTGGCCGGGAGGCCGCAGGCTGGGATCCGGATGATGCCGGGGCTGAGCCGCTCTCTTCACATCATCCCAGGGTCCGCCAGCGGGGCAGCTGGGCTGCCACCTGGTGACCAGGGCCGTCAAAGCCCCGGAGCAGGAGCTGCCGTGTTCCTAAAGGCTTTGCCTCAGCCGCCTCACTCCTCCACGGCCTCCTGGCCAAAGAGCTGGCCAGGCCACCCAGGGTCCGTGCCAGGATGAGCTAGGGCCAAATGCAGAGTGGGTCCATGCAGGGGCTGGCTGTCTGGGCAGAGGCTGGGACGGCAAGGAGGAGGGCGCGGAGGCTGGAGGGACCCAGCAAGGGTCAGGGACACGGGCCCCGTGACGACTCCCAAGCTTGAGGGAGAGGAGAGGCACCTCTCTCCGTGGAGATGGGGACGACCTCCAGCTCCATCCTCGCCAGCAGCCACTCTTGAAGGTGAAGATCAGGTTGCTAAAGCCCTTTAGCGGGGCTGAGGATGTGGCTCAAGCAGTAGCGCGCTCGCCTGGCATGCGTGCGGCCCGGGTTCGATCCTCAGCACCACATACCAACAAAGATGTTGTGTCCGCCGAGAACTAAAAAATAAATATTAAAAATTCTCTCTCTCTCTCACTCTCTCTTTAAAAAAAAAAAAAGTGAGGTGCTAAGTAATTCGGTGAGACCCTGTCTCTAAATAAAATACAAAATAGGGCTGGGGATGTGGCTCAGTGGTTGAGTACCCCCGAATTCAATCCCTGGCACCCCCCCAAAAAAAATAAAGCCCTTTAGCGCCCTTGACCTAGAATCGAAAGGTCTCCTCCCCCCTCCCTCCTGCCCCAGGGCCTTTGACTCTCCTGCCGTCTTGGATGGCCTCCCCACACTCCCGCAGCACTGCCTCCTCCTCTTACCACACTCCCCTGTGCTTGCCCCTTCCTTCATGGTGGTCTTTAACCATCCTCCCCGGGCTGCCTCCCAGCGCAGCGCCCCAGACCTCGCAGGTGCTACTGGACAAGTGGCCTCCGTGTCGTCCTGGAGGCCGGCCCTGGGTCTGAGGTTGAGGCATCATGAGGGTCACGGGGCTGGGCAGGATCAGGCTTCTGCCCTGGCCATGGGGGGGAGAACCAGAGGGGGCAGGTGTGGGGGGGAGACACGGATGGAGCGCCACCTGGGGGGTCCCATGGCCTCTTGGTGTCCCCAGCTCGTCCTCGGGGAGACAGATGGTTCCCCTCTAGTTGCTGGAAGCGTCTCCCCGTCCACCCTGCCCTGCACTCCGTCTTGGACTGGCCACACACCCTGGAAGTCCGTGGCCTTGAACATGCTGCCCCAGAGAGTTTTGTGCGGCTCTTCTGCGGGGACCCACTGGTACCCACCTTTGCTCCCAGGGCGGGAGAGAGACCAGGGCTCAGCGTGGAGCAGCGCAGGCCTCACCCAAATGTGGGTGGCCCAGGGGTGGGGGGGCAGACTCGAGGCTGGTGGCAGGGGAGGGAGGGAGCGGTGGGTAGAGGGTGGGGGGTGAGTGGCGGGGTGGGTGACAGGTGGGAGGACACCCTGCCTGCCTGGGCCGTGGTGACAGATGAGTGGGCAGTGTCGGGAGGAGGGTCATTTGCACGTGTGGAGGGGCAGATGGGCGCAGGGTGGGCGAGCCCATGGATGGCCCCGTGGGGGGACAGTGGCCTGGGATGAGCACCTGGCGGATACATGGAGGTGGATGAAGGAGGGCGCAGGACGGTGGGGGGGATGGCGAGTGGCGGATGGAGGATTGTGGAGGGGGTCGGGGGCCTGGCTGGGGACGGGGTGATGCCGTGTGGCTGGGCCCAGAGTGGGGAGGGCCAGGCGAGGGTGACGGAGAGGCAGCGGGTGTCCCCAGGGCCAGGCTTGTTCACTCCCCAGGAAGCGGAGGCGTGAAGCCGGGCCAGGAAAGGCTGGGGTCACCCAGGTCACCCACGGCCCAGGGGTCTGGTTACAACAGTTATCATGCTCCATGCTCAGCCCAAGGAAGACAGAGCCAGAGAGACCCTCGAGTTCTCCGTCATTTACGGCCTTTGGGGGGAAGGAGAGAGCCCGGGGCTGGGGCTCTGTGGCAGGGCGCTTGCCTGGTACCTGGGGCTCTGGTTCCGGCCTCAGCACCACATAAAAATAGATCAATAAGGCGAAGGCCTCTGTCCTCCACAACTAAACATAAAAGCTCTTCTGGAGGTGTGTGTGGGGGGGAACGGAGCCACCGGCCCAGAGCCCGGCACGGGCAGGAGCGCCACCAGGGCCAGCTGCCCCCTCCAGGTGTCCCTCCTGCTCACGTGACTCCCCGCGGTCCTGACAGGTGTGAGAGCCTCCTGGGGGGGCAGCTTCACCTCCGTCCCTTCTCACCTCCTGCTAAGAGGAGCAGGACAGAGGAGAGGTGGAAAAACCCCCGGGGCCGCTGGAGCTTTGTCTGAGCAAGGCCACCGCCAAGAGCAGCTGTCCTGAGTGACAGCCACTTGGAGTTAACGATATCCCCTGAGCCTCCGAGCACAGCCTCCGAGCACCCCCACCCCCACCCTCACGGAGCCGCTTCTCCTGGGGGGTTAATTGGCCTTGCTGTGCCCAGATGTGCAGAGACCCCAGAGGGAGCACAGGGGGTCATGAATAAATGAGGAGAGGATCTGACTTCAAAGGACGCATCTCTCGCAGCACTGTGTAGGGGAAGCATCGGACCTCGCTCAGGCTGCCCCCCAGGCCTGAGCAGAGGGATTTTGAGACAGCACTGGCCTGAGCATCCCAAGACCCGGTATTGGAACCTAGTGTCCCCTTGTGGTTGACAGCAGGAGGCTGTCCCCTCCACAAGCCTTTCGGCTTTCCCATCTTCAGACGAGAGGGTTGCACCTGAGACCTCACGGCGTGGGGCGTCCCTTCTCTGCAGGTACTCTGAGCTGTATCACCCGCGTGTTCTTCTCAATGTGATGATAAATTTCTGGTCAGTGGAGAGGACTGTTATCATTGAGCTCTTTGGGATACAGATGACAGAATGACAACTCCTTCTGGGTTAAGTAAAAGGGACATCTACTCACTCGAATAACTGGAAATCCGCCTTTAGGCATGGCTGGATCCAGAAACTGTCATGATATTGTCAGGACTCAGTATTTTAATTCTCATCTTTTCCTCTCCCCTGCAATGGGCTTTGTTTCCAGGGAGTCCTTCCTCTTATAATGGCAGGAAATTGTAAGGAAAAAAGGGCATGTGTCTTCAAATAACTTAGTCTTTGCTGCCAGGTGTGTGGTGCATGCCTGAAATCCTAGCAACTCGGGAGGCTGAGGCAAGAGGATTGCAGGATGGAGGCCAGGATCCACAACTTAGCAGGAACTTGTCTCAAAATGAGAAATGGAAAACGGCTGGGGACCCTGGGTTCATTCCACAGCACTGCTGAAACAACAAACAGATAGATAAATAACTTGGAATCTTTTCAGTCAGAAAATTAAAATCCTACATGAAGCCCTGTGAAGAGCCTGGGACACAGAGGCCAGGTGACCTCTTTGGACCTGCCTGGCCTTTGCACACCAGGAGCTCGGACTCAGGTGACAATGCAAACAAGAAAAGTGAGTCAGTGGGAGACACTAGGGTGGGGTGTGGACTGCGGCCAACAGGAGACAAGGTCCTGCCTTCCAGGAGCATCTGTGACTCAAGGGCCACCAGACTTGTGACACTCATAGTTGCTGTGCCACAAATGAACCCTACTCTGGGTTAACCAGAGCCTCTAATTTTTCAAGAGAATCCAGGAATTCATATTTTTATGCAAACTCCCCTGAATAAATGTTGACTCAAAAAAATTACTGTGCCAGTCAAAGAGCGCCCACCTTAGACCACCAGCCTGGGACTCCTGCCGTGGGCACAGGGGATTGTGCCCAGGGCTGGGGACTGCTCACAAGCTTGCTGTTCCTTTAAAAAAGAGAGAAACAGACGCCAGCATATCTGACCAGAGGCTTTAAATGGCCCGGGGTCGCCTCATCAAAGGCAGGGAGGAAGGAGGAGACCAGGAGAGAGCTCTTGGTCACTTTTCCTGTGTACCTTGCCCCACCCCCACGGCTCCCTGGGCTTGTCTGGGCCTCCTTCCCCAGGACTCCCCGAGGCTGACTCCTCCCTGGGCTCTGGGCTTCCTCACCGTCTCCAGCAGCCTTCCCTGACCACCCAGCCCGACATTGCTGAAGCCTGGCTTGTCACACCGACACCTCCTCCTGCTTCATCTCTGTCCCTCGCTGAGCAGTCTGAAGCTCTGGTTGATGTATTTGCTTGTTTATGGACTGGCCTGGCGTCTAGAGTGCAGGGACGGACTGATCCACGCGACCTCAGGGTCCAGGGTAACGTGCAGCACACAGTAGGTGCTCACTGTTGGTTGCTTGAGCAGCATTTCCAGGCTGCGGTGGGGCGTCCTGGGCACTGCGGGCCGCTCGGCAGCCTCCCTGGCCTCTGCCTACTAGAGCCAGCAGGACGGCCCTGCAGCCCGGCTCTGGCTGTCAGGAACACCTCGACACGCGCTCATCGCCGGACGCCGCCTCCTCATCTTCCCAGGGACGTGGCTTCGGCTCTGGAGCTTCCCAGGTCTCTTTCCAGGGACGCTCTGCTTCCTCAGGGGTCTTGTCGGGCAGAGGGGCCCGGGTAGGAGTTGGTGTCAGAGGGTGACGAGGAGTTAGAGACAAGAGCCAGGGGACAGTGACTGTCCCTTAATAAAGGGACTAAAAACCTGATGGAGGGAATGACGGTGACACACAGCGCGCTTGCTGGAGAACAGCAGAGCAAGGCCCAGGCCCAGCGCCGGGCCGCTGTGAGCGTGAGGCTAAAACAGGGTCACCAAGCTTCACGTGGCAGGAGGCCACAGCCCTGTGGGGAGCGGATTTCTGAAGACCAGCTAACCACGGGGGGAAAGTCCCACTGCGTCCCACCAGAGAGCAGGTATGTCATATATACGCGTCCCAGGGGGGACCTGGAGCAAAAGACAGCAACGGAAAGTTAATGGATAAAGATACTCGTGACTTAGGGCAGGGGAGGGCCCAAGACCTTCAAAAGCCCAACTATACAGGCAAAGCCAAATTGTTCTGTCACACTGAAAGAAAGCATCTTTCTTTAATGAAGGACAACACGGACAAAGTTAATAAGAGAAGTGACAGGTATTTGCAATCTCTAAAGTCAACAAGGGACTTAAAATCTAGACCCTACAAAGGAGTCTTGCAAATCATCCAAACAACGAAACAAGCCAGTGGTGTCGTGATGCCAGCGGCTTGGGAGGCCAAGGCAGGAGGATCGGAGGTTCTAGGCCGGCCTCAGCAAGTTAGCCAGGAGAGGGAGACGCTAAGCAACTCAGGGAGACCCTGTCTCTAAATAAAAGAGGGCTGGGGATGGGGCTCATTGTTAAAAGTCCCCCTGGGTTTGGTCCCCAGTACCGACCAACCAACCAACCAACCAGCCAAAACAAAAATGAAAATAAAGCAGGAGCCCCAGTAGAAAGATGGGCGGGGGGTATGCTGGCAGTTAGACTTCTGCACAAGAAGCCTAAGAAGAGAATTCAGACTCATTAGTAATCAGACAAATGCAAATTTAAATACACCGAGACGTTACTTTGCATATGTTAGACTGTCAAAATTTAGATATCTGGGTAACAGCTAACGTTAGCAGAGACTGAGCTGTAGGGACTCCTGAGCCTGTGGAGAGACGCAGACCGTCAAGGGACCGCTGGGTGTGCTCAGCTAAGTGTGGACACATCTCCTAAGGCATCAGTTCCAAACCCGCAGGAAATGCTTCTGAAAGCCGTCGGCTGGTCCACGGCAGACGTGTAGGAGGGGCTGTGCAGGTGTGTCTGTGGGTCTGGAGCTGAAGGTCCTCTGCGTGGTCTTGCGACGGTGGACAGTGAAGAGGGGACATATCATCATGGACAACCGTGCAGCCACTGGGAACAGTGGATGGCCGTAGTCCCAGCAACACAGACAGCTCTTGGAGGAAAATAAGCCATAGGCCAAGAGCTGTGGCACCCACTGTGTCCATAGGATGACACAGGCAAAGAATTACGACAAGCACACCTTTCCAGGACTCACCCAGACCAACAGAATGCGGCCAGTGCTGGACAAGTGTTGTCTGTGGGGAAGGCGGTGGGAAGGGAGGGGAGATGAAAGGGAAAAAATAAATGAATAGAACAACAGAAGGAAAAACCCCAGTGTCAAGTTTCCCTCCAGGCTCCGGGCCTTGGCCAGAGAGGAACGTAGTTCCATGAGGACGGGACCCTGTCCGTTTCTTCACCCTCAATTCCCAGCACCAAAGCGCATGCCAGGCCCATATGGACGCTCAGGAAATGTTTGGGTGATTCCATGAGACAATACACGAGTTGATGGGCGGAGGGCTTTGCAGAGTTTGTCTGGCCCAGTGATTTGGAGTCGGGTGGCAAGGTTTCCCTCCTAGCTGCGCCAGGCACTGCCAGCAAGATGATGCCACCTCTGAGCTTTAGTTTCCTCATCTGGAAGCCACCTCATCTGCTTGGAGCCTCCAGGGGCTATTTGTAGTCGATGCCCAGCAAACTTCCATGCCCACACCTTGGCTCCGTGGAGTGAAGGAAGGCAGGCGCTTCTGGTGACATTTAGGTGGACCTGGGTGGCTGTAAGCTGCGGTGATCTGGGTACTTCACCATCCCCAAGTAATTTTTCCCTCTAGACAGGGAGGCTTTGTTCTCTGCAGCCTCCTGTGGAAATGCTCAGCTCTCCGGGAGGGGGTCACCTTCAGCCGTCTGGCTCAGTGGGTGGGGACAGTTGAGAGCCATACCTTACCCTTGGAATGCCATCCTGAAGCTAGAGGGACACTGAGAGCTAAATGCTGGGAGCACCGCCTTGGAAATTCAAGCCGAGCCCCTCTCCACACCTCCAGCCACTCCTCCCTGGCATCACTCCCACCCCTGGCCCCTAGGTGCTCTCCAGTCCAGCCTAAGGCCCTCTCTGGCTCAGGGTGAGAGCCAGGTCCTGGCCATGGCCACATAAGCCCTCAGGACCCAGTGGAGACCCGCCTGCTTCCTCTGTTCCAGCCACTTGTCTTGCTGCTCCTGCAATCCACCCCCCTCTCCTGCCCAGAGCACCGCACTTGCTGGCCCCTCTGCCCAGAACCCGCTTCCCTCGTCCTCCGCCCAGCCATGCCCTCCTATCTTCCAAGTGCCTGTCCTTCTCCAAGAGGCCCTTCCTGTTCACCCAGGTCAAGATAATCCACACGATCCCGCTGCACCCCACCATGCAGCTAATTTCTTTTAAAACACTCACTAAGGTCTTACTCTTTATCATTTAAAAAATATTTGCTTTTAGTTACCTGGTTCCCCCAGGCCGACCAGCTGAGGGGAGGGCAGGGCTGGGTCAGAGCATCAGGTCAGAAGCTTCGGATCCAGTCTAAAGCAAGTGGAAATCCCGGGACAGTTTTGAGCAGACAAGAGACGGATTCAGTGTATGAAATTTCAGATCTTTGGGGGGCGGGGGGCTTGGCCAGGAGGCAAAGGCGGAGGAGAGAGAGGGGAAGATGCATGCAGACAAGATGGCTGTGCCTTGGACAAGGATCAGGATGAGGCTTGAGGGGAAGTGGATGGGCTAATAGATACAACCCTGCGGTGCACACACTGTGCACAGAGAAAGGAGGAGGAGAGGAAAAGGGCCAGAGGGGGCAAGGGGCTGACTTTGGGGCACCACGTCTGGCTCCGTTTTTCTCCACTAGTGCAGGGTGTCACTGATGTGTCCCCAGCATGCACTTATTCATCAGGCAGCAAATATGTGTGTGAAAGAATAAACCAGCAACCCCAGCAGCTGGCCTGCTGTGGCAGCCGCAGGCCCTGCCCTCTCCAGGCCGACTCTGGTGTATCCCCGTTTACGGTTGTTTGGGGCATCCTTTCCCACCGGACAGAGCTCCCCAGGGGAAGAAGCGCCCTTCACCGGGCTTGACATGCCAGGACCTCCCAGGAACCAGCTGTCCGACTTCAAGACTGGAGGAATGAGTCCTGGGCTCTGCAGCCCAGCTCGCTGGCGCGCTCCAGATTCCTCAGTGTTTCCTCTCCGCAGGTCCCACCAGCGGCCACGCTCCATGTTGATTCGTGGTGTTCATGTCCACCCTCCGCTACTAGAATCTCATCCCGATCTGGAATTAGATCTTGGGGATCTAGAATGCAAGCTGGCTAGAGCTGGGCTATTTAAATTGCCCTCCCCGCCAGCTCCAGCCCCCTCCCGGCTCGCTCTCCGGCTGCGCTGATTCCTGACTGACACATTCATTCACTTTTGTTTATAGTCTGTCTCCAGGCAGCTCCACGGGGCCGGATGTTGGCGTTTGGCTCACAGCTGTATCCAGACGCCTGTTGGTGCCTTGCACACAGTAGGCGCTCAGCCCCTGCGATGGCAGGAGGAGAGAAGGCGGGATCTGCGGGCAGGCTGTGGAGGTAGCGGGGTGGGAAGGGCCGGTGGCCCGGCGACTGCGCTTGGCCCAGGCCCCCGCGCGCCCCCGGCCTCGCGGGCAGGCGGCCCGGGCAGGGAGGAGTTAAGCGGCGTGCGCGCTTCCGACCCGCAGGTGGCGCCGTCCCGCCTCGGTGCCGACTCCCGGCGCTCCGAAGTGCGGGACAGAATCGCGGCGAGCGCGGCGCCGAAGCTCAGCCCGACTTGTTGATCTCGCCCAGGCAGCCGCCGCCGCCGCGGGCGAGCGAGAGGAGCGGGAGGTGGCGGAGGCGCCGCCCGACCGCGGTCCTGCCCGCCGCGCGCCCCGCGCCCGCCCGCGCCCCCTGCCTCGGAGAGCGCGCCCGGCTCCGCGGCGCCTGCAGCCCCGGCGCGTCGCCTGCCCGGCGGGGGTAGGCCGGGCCCAGCCCGGCCCCGGGACCGCCGCTGCCCGCGGGCGGGGGCGCCCGGGCGGCCGGGACGATGCGCGGTCCCTGGCCCCGGGAGGCGGCCGCCCTGGGGGTGAGTGTTGGGGCGCGCGGGCGGCGCGGGGACGGGGGGACACGAGCAGGGGGCTCGCCTGCCGCGGCTCGGCCTGTTGGTCTGCCCGGGCTCCGCGGCTCCAAGCTGGGGGTGGGGGGCGGGCAAGGGCTGGGGCCCGAGGCGACGCGCGATCCCCATTCTGGGGCGAGGGGTGAGGGCGTGTGCTCCACATGCTGTGGGCTCGGGGAACCCCCCGAAATCACCAGTGAGCGGCGGAAGGAGGGCACGTTTTGAAAGGCCAGAAAATTCAGCTCCTTTCCCCGCCTCCCACCTCCCCCACCCCTTCCCTTCCAAGCCCGGGGAAAGGCGCAGAACCCGGAGTTATAAAAAGCCATCGCAGGAGAGGAGTGAGGAGGAGGAGGAGGAGGAGGAGGAGGAGGAGGAGGAGGAGGAGCAGCAGCGAGGGGAGGATGGAGCAAGCGGATTCCGAGCACTCCTCGTGCCCCTCCTGCGGTGGGGTAGGGGGCGCAGAGGGAGGGGCGGAACCCCGCAAGGGGCTTGGCTTTGCGTCTTTCGGGCCCACCCAGTCGCCCGAGCGAGCTCCCGAGGTGCCCCGGTGATATGTGCAGAGGGGTCGCTCCGGGGCAGAGGGGCAGGTGAACACGCTGCCCACGGTGACCTCTGACAGGTGGGCATCTGGAAGTCCCCAGAATCTCCCCCAGATCTTTAAAGATTTAGAAAAAGCAAACCCTCTGCCATTCCCCTGCCCCCATCCTGGTTATCTCCAGCAAAGGAAGGTGGAAGATGAGAAGTCATTTTAAAAAGGAAGGAAGGAAGGAAGGAAGAAAGTTTTTCATGCTGTTCCCCTCCCTCCACATTGCGGGGCCAGGTTCAGGACTCAAACAAGAGACCCACAGGAAAGGGAGTTTCAGCACTCGACGGGGCGGACAGCGCCCCGAGTGGCTGGGTCGCTCCAGGGCCGCGGAAGCCCGGGGTAGGGCTTCCGGGGGTCCAGGGGCTCCTCCTGGGGCTCTCTCCGCGCCCCAAGGGCGGCCCCTCCCTCCGTCCATGGGGTGGGGCGGACTTCAGCACCGGCGGGAGGGACAGCGTCCAGCCGTCCTACCCCCTTGAGCCGCTTAAACCGCGAAGGTCAAGGTCTGCGGGGACCCCAGTGGCAAGGCGGGGAGGAGCCATGCCCAGCTCCGGGTGTGCTGACCCGCGTCTGCTTTCGCTTTCTGCCTTGCAGCCGTCGGGATGGAGGTGAGAAGGCGGCCGTGACGCCCGCCCGCGCGAACCCCTGCACCCCAGCAGCCCACAGCGCTCCCTGCCCCCCTCCCCCGCGGCAGAGGGCCTTGCCGTCCAGTGACAGCGGCCTGGGGGGGGCGGGGGGGCGGGGGCGGCCGGACCAGCGATGCCGGCGGGCATGACGAAGCATGGCTCCCGCTCCACCAGCTCGCTGCCGCCCGAGCCCATGGAGATCGTGCGGAGCAAGGCGTGCTCGCGGCGCGTCCGCCTCAACGTCGGGGGGCTGGCGCACGAGGTGCTCTGGCGCACCCTGGACCGCCTGCCCCGCACTCGGCTGGGCAAGCTCCGGGACTGCAACACACACGACTCGCTGCTGGAGGTGTGCGACGACTACAGCCTCGACGACAACGAGTACTTCTTCGACCGCCACCCGGGCGCCTTCACCTCCATCCTCAACTTCTACCGCACCGGGCGGCTGCACATGATGGAGGAGATGTGTGCGCTGAGCTTCAGCCAGGAGCTGGACTACTGGGGCATCGACGAGATCTACCTGGAGTCCTGCTGCCAGGCCCGCTACCACCAGAAGAAGGAGCAGATGAACGAGGAGCTCAAGCGTGAGGCCGAGACGCTGCGCGAGCGCGAGGGCGAGGAGTTCGACAACACGTGCTGCGCCGAGAAGAGGAAGAAGCTCTGGGACCTGCTGGAGAAGCCCAACTCCTCCGTGGCGGCCAAGGTGAGGCTGGGGTCCCGGACTGGGGGCCTGGGCACTCAACCCGGGCGAGGGCCATGACTGGGGACTCCGCTGCATTCCCCACGATGAAGCCCAGTAGGAGAGGGGCTCTGGCTGAGTCCCAGAGGTGAGGACCCACACCCTCTGACTTCTCCTAAGGGCGCTGATGGCCTGACCTTTGATGTTTCAGTGCTTTGTTGGCCCACCTTGTTGGGGGAAGTGATTCACAGGGTTTATAAAGAGCCACAGCCAGAAAGCAGGGGGTCGGAAGGAAATGGAGCTTGCTGGGCCGGGGCAGAGTTGGGTCTGGTTCCCTTAAGTCCCAAGCCCAGGCTGGAGAAGGCAGCTCTTGGCAACCCCTCTTGCCCCAGGAAGAAATAAAAGCAGCTGCCAGGTGTGTTGGAGGATGCAGAGATTCTGCCGGGTGGTCTTAGCAGAATTAAGGAAAACGCGGCAAAGGGACACTGAGGGGTGGGTGGACGACACCGTGCCCGCGGCTGGCATGGGTCTGTGGACGAGGGCTGCTGGCTCTTTCTTTATTTCTGTGTTTGGTGAGTTTCTTCCCGTAGTGGTTTGATGCAGCATGTAAAGGTGCCTTGGCTGCTGCTGGAGGAGGGGGTGCATTTCAAAGTTGGAGAGAAAGTGGAGGAAGGGGCAGGGAGGCGTCTGATCCCGCCCCGTAGGCTGCCTGGTGACGGTGGAAGTCGATGGAACTGGGAATGGCCGGGGCAGGGGCAGGGGCCAGGGCATGGCATGTGGTGACCGGCTGCTGGGCAGCTCATCTGAGTCTGGCAGGGATTCAGGGTGCCTGGAGAATTGGGGCCTGTCCTCATGTGGCCAGCGGGCAGGGCGTAGGGGTAGATGATCACAGTGTGCTCATGACTGCGGGGGTCCAGGAGAGGGAGAGGTTGATGGTGAGATCCAGCAAGGTTGAGCTGGGAGAAGATGATGCACTCCTGGGGGGGGGGGCAGGAAAACAGATTCATGGCACAAGGAAAGGGGGAGGGGACGTCCTCGTGTTCAGCTGTGACTTATGAGCTGGGGACCATCCAGCCTAGGCTCTCAGCCTGGGGTCACCCAGCAAGGTTGAGCTGGGAGAAGATGATGCACTCCTGGGGGGGGGGGGCAGGAAAACAGATTCATGGCACAAGGAAAGGGGGAGGGGACGTCCTCGTGTTCAGCTGTGACTTATGAGCTGGGGACCATCCAGCCTAGGCTCTCAGCCTGGGGTCACTCAGTTAGCCCCTCACTGGCCCCTGGCCTGAAGAGGACTGTGTGGGTCCTTTCCCAGGTCTGGCTGCCCCAGGAGACGCTGTGGGAGAGGGCGGCCCCTAGGAAGGTGGGAGGAGCCTTGCCCATGGACCCTAGAAAGGACAGGGAGGTTCCCAGACCTGACTTCCCCCCGGAAGCTGTGGGCAGCCACTGGCCGTAATCCTGCCCCGGGGTTTCGTGTCCAGAAAGCCTCCCTCTTAGCACAGAGGCCCCCACCCCTAACCGGCTTAGGATCAACAGACTTATTTTGCTATTTCCAGGCCTGACACAGGTCCCACCACTGCACATCCTGGAGGTGCCAGCACACGCTCCCTCCTCCCCGCTCTGTCCCAAAACGTGAGATCAAGGGGCAGGAGATGGGCGGTGCCCTCCCTCTTGGGAAGAAGCAGGCAAAGGGCACGTTGGTGCTGCCATCTGGCAGGGCACAGGCGCTCCGGCTTCAGGAAGCGATGTTTGGGTACAGACAGCCTCTCCTCTCCCTCGGGTTAATCCGCTCACCACGGGGACGAGCTCGGTGACCTCTCCATGATCCCAGACTAGGCTGTCAGTTCACATTCCTGGCAGATGGACCGTCTAGGATTTTCTGCAGCCAGGGCTGAAGTAAGGAAGGTGGTCAGGCCCACTGTCTCTAGTGTAGGTTCCTGACTGCCACTGAGAAAATACCTAACACATAGTGGGGCTCAGAAAGGCGAAGTAACTTGCCTAAGGTCACACAGCAGGCTAAGAGGAGTAGCCAGAAATTCAAACCCAAGTGTGACTTTGAACACCCTGTTCCTTCCACATGATTAAGTACCTCAGCCTCCTCCCCGGTTTCCCTGCTTCCACTTTTGCCCCCTGCAAGCCATTCCCCACACAACCACCAAAGTGAACTTTTCAAAATGTAAATTGGATCACATTATTCATCTATTTAAAATCCTCCCGAGGTTTCCCAGCTATTCAGAATAAAATCGAGACTCTGTCAAGGCATTCGAGGGCCTATAGAGTCTGGTCCTCGGGACCTTTCTGAGCTCATGTCCTCCATTCTCCTCTAGTCCATTCAATTCTGGTCCCACTGACCTCCTTGCTGTTCCCACCCAGGCCAGGCCTTATCCTACCTCGGGGCCTTTGCACCTGCTGCTCCCGCTGCCTGTGATGTGCTGCCCCAGCCTGTTCCACAGCCAGCTGTTGGCCCTCACTCTCTACTTGAGCAGTGGCCACAGAAGGTCTTTCTTGACTCCTGTCCATCGAGGCCCCTCCCCTCACTCGGCCACACCATGCTGTCTTTCCTGCCTGGGCCTTGTGCACCCTTTGAATCATGTTTGCTTCCCTGTGTCTGTTTCACACTCACAGGAGTGTGAGCGCCATGGAGTCCATGCACCGCCTGGTTCCCAGCGGGCGTCGCGGTGCCTGGCCCAGAGGCGCTCCAAAGAGCTGCTCCAAGGAGCTGCCTGGGAGTGAGTGAATGGACGGTGGGGGAAGCGCGCAGATGGCCGCCGTCTGGGGTCTGGGAACCTGCCGACCTCACTGCCCGCCTGTGGGCGAGCGTGTCCTCTGGGCCTTTGGCCTGCCTCAGCCCCCCAGATGGGACACCTGGCCTTTCTCAGAAGCCACAAATGGAGACAAGTGGGGGATCATTCCCAGGGGACTGTGAGGTGCAGACGTGGCCACATGTCCCATGCTGAAGGACAAGGACAGACTCTCTCTCTAGGCCAGCTCCGCCATCTCCCCAGCCTCTGACCTTAGGGGGTTTCTTCAACTCTCCCAGCGCCCCACCCCACCCCCTTCCCCTCCCCCTCCCCCTCCCCCACCTCCCCTGCCTTCCCCCCACCCCCCACCTGTGAAGTGGAGGCCCAGCTTGCGGCCTCCACACTGTCCAGGTTCAGCCCAGCACCTGGCAGAGCAGGTGGTGTTGGGTGAGGAGAGCAGAGTCCTTCCTCTGGGCCGGGTGGGCTGGGTGGCCCCAGACCTACTCCTTCTGCCTGCAGGACCAGGACAGCGGAGACAGCGTTAATAATTGATGGGATGTTCTGGCAACTCGAGCAAAGGAGAGCACAGGCCTCCGCTGCTCTGTCAGGGGAGCAAAAATCAAAACCCATTAGGCAGAAGGCGGCTTGACTGGTTCCTGTGTGGAGGGGGTCAGCCCCACCCGGTGTCCCTGTAGAGGTGCTGGGCCGCCACTGGACTTGGGCTTTCTGGGAGAACTCTAGGCTTCTCTCGGTGGAGCGAAGGGCACCCACTGGACCGGCCCTGAGTGTCTGCCTTCTCTGGAAGTTCCAGGTTTCTAGAGTAGCTTCTGTTGATCGTGCCGGGGCGCGGTCAGTGGGACTTCGTGTGCGCTGTCTCACCGAAATCCTTCCAGCGAGCTGATCAGGTGCTGCACCCAGCAGGGCTGCTCTGGGCTGTAAGTAACAGAATGGAAAAGTCCAGGCGGCTTCCATAGGAAAGAGGAGGTGAATCATCCCGTGTAGCCCACTTTCCAGGGTGACTGGGGTAGGGCGGAGTTGTTGGCTCCATGATGACCTCAGGATTCTAGACTCTACTCCTCCATCCCCTGCCAATGACTTGGTCCTCAGCTGGAAGCCTCACATCACAAGATGGCTGCCCAGTTCTAGTCCTCAAATGTAGACCCAATGATGTCCTACCCAGGAAGAGGGGCATTTTCTCCACTATTTTTCCTTGGGGGGAGATCTTTCCCCGGAGCATCCTAGCAGACTTTCGTGACAATCCTGTTGACCAGCATCAGGCCGCACGCTCGTGCTTTAGCTGTAGGGGAAGCTGGGAAAGCAGGCCTTGAGCTCTTCCAGACAAGGGAAGGAAGAGTTTGACCAGTGATACCAAGACCCTCCTGCAGGAGCGGAGGCCACTTGCCCGAGCTCGCTCAGCTCAGCGTTCAGTAAACGCTCATCAAAGAGTGCGAGCGGCAGAGCCGGGTTGGTCCACATTCCTCTGGTCCCCAGGCCTGTGCTCCTGAGCCCTGGAAACTGGGGCAGGGCATTTAAGCCCTCTGAGCTCATCCCCTGAGCCACTGCCACCTCGGGGCTGTGGGGACGGGGCAGTGAGATTTCACTGAGTGGGACTTGGAACCAGGGAGTGCCTGGGTCGGATCTCTGTTGTTCTAAGGTGGGGTCATGCTCAGGGACGGTGTCCTGTGGTGGCCTGGGTCGCCCACATCAGCCCTGAGGACAACTCCTCTTCCCAGGAGTGTGACTTTGGACAAGTCCCTCTCGTCCTCTGCATCTCAGTTTCCTACCGTGAAGTGGGAACTAGAGAGAGGCAGCCATGGGGGCCATTTAGAGAAAAAAAGTCCATCTAGAGCCGCTCCCCCGGGCCTGGCCCTCGGGCGCCTCGGCGGGCAGCAGCGGGCTGGCAGGTCCTCCCCAACTCCTCTCGGCAGCCGACGTGCCCTGGTGCTGACTGTGGGGTCCGTGGTCCTTTGGGGTCCCCTGCTTCTTCTGCGGCCTCCTTGGCCTGAGCCGGGGGTTCATGCTTGATTCTCAGGAAAAATGAGGGGCCCTCGGGCTCTGAGTCACCCAGCCGAGGCTCTTGCTGCCCTGCACGTCCCAGATGGCTGTTTGTATTTGGGGGACGATCGGGCAGAGATTCGGAACGCCGGCTGTGGGTCCCCAGCCCCAAGTTTGACCACCTAAGTGTAAACGGGAGTGATGACAAACCCGCCCCCAGGGCTGTCCCAAGGGTGACTTGAGATGGCCTGTGGGGGTTTCGCAGCCAGGCTCCATTAACCCATTACGTCATTTGATCAGGGACACTCGGAGGCCCCAGGTGCTTCCGTGACCTGCCTGGGTCACATGGCAAATCAGGGAAAGGTCCAGGGCAACCCCCAGGCCTTTCTGACCCCTAGCGCCACCCCACAGAGGCTTAGGGGTCTCTGTCCCCCAGGACACTTGGCCAGGACGTGCGTTGGCAGTTGGTCTCTCAAGGGCTTGGAGAAGCCCCAGCGCCCGGGCTGGAGGCCGTGGAAATGCTTGGGAAGCGAAAAGCAGCAGGGAGCGGCTCGCCAGAGCTCAATTAACTGAAGAGAACAAGCACGCATTAGGCACCAACTGCCTACCCAGCCCTGGGTGTCCTGGGCACATTCATGACGTCCTGCGTGGGGGCCCTGAGGTCAGAGCTGCACGGTCCAGGTTCGGGGTGGGCTCTTCTGTTCCCTGTCGCAGCTCCCTGTGCGGCTCCTCAGGCACCGCAGGCCGAGGGCGGTGGCCGGCCCCACAGAGGTAAAGGCCTCAGTGTGCACAAAGCCCTGGGAGAGGGCTGGCTTCTCCCAGGACCTCGGGGACTGCAAGGTGGTGGTTGTGGTTGTTAATCCTCATTTTATTTGATCCTCCTGACAATCGTGCAAGATGAACAAGCTCCTTTTCAAAATATGATTATTCTTATAAAATGACATGTGCTATCGCCAGCCTAGAGCCTTCCCCTAGCCACTGCCCCCAGCTCCTGACTGACGGAGGAGTGTGTGAGTGCCCCAGCTCTGCCCGGGGGTGTCACCAGGAGGCCTCCCGGGTTCCCCAGCAGGACAAGGTTCTCGCTGTCCCCAGCAGTTACGCGCCTGGTGACACGCCCTAGTCACCCTCTCTTCCCCGCTCTCCTACCAAGGTTTTCGGGAATCACTTCCCATAGAATCTACTCAGGTCCTTGTGCTAGGATCCAGTTCTGGAAAACCAACCAGTGACCTGTCCCCTGGGCCACGGACACCTCTTACCCCCAGCGCGCTCTCGGGATTGTCTTAAAGGCAGGGGCTGCAGGGCCGGCTGGGGCCCGTCAGCTCGTCTCCTCGTAAACAGCAGCAGCTGCGACAGCTCGGCTCTGGTCCCGGCCCTGGCCTGGCACGGTGAGAAGGACGTTCAACGCCACTTTCAATCCGGCTCCCTCAGTCACCCTGGTAGGGAAGGGCCTGGTCCTCGTGGCATAGCTGTGGAAACCGAGGCTGGACCAGGGTCACGCGGCTGTGGGCGGCTGGCATGGAGCCCACCGGGGACTCCCTGACTTTGACCTCTGGGCTGTGCCAGTGACCTTCAGAAAATGAGATGTCATCTCCCGGATGCAGCCCTAGCGTCCCAGCTTCACGTGAAGAAGTCGGGGAGATGAGAGGTTTGTCGGTGTCCCCCACCTTACAGAGTATTCCTGGTCCCAGGTTGAGAATGACCTTGTCCCCAAACACCACCAGATGGGACCACTGGGGACACAGGTTAGCATCAAACATTATGTAGTAGATGATGGAGACTGATAGGTCCCCCCTCCCTCTGTGGGTGTCATGATTGTGGCACCTCCGATTGGAGTGGACGTGGCCAGGTGGGGCTCAGGGCAGGGGCAGCACCCGGCCTCCACATGGGGTGGGTGGGATCGGGGCCAGGACTCACACACCGATGATATCCAGGGTGCCGATTCTTAAGTTCTGGTGACACACAAAGAGGACATGAGGTCGTGTGAGCCCCACGTCAAGAGCTGGGTTCCGCCTGGGTTGATCCCACCCCCTGGCAATGGGAGTCCCCGGCACCTCACCCCTCTGAGAGTGGGGAGCGGGTGCCATGGGGCCCAGTGTGGAGCCTGCTCCTCCTGGGCACACCCCGGGGCCACCTGGGCCTTGGGAGACTCACCAGGCCAAGGCCAAATGCCACCCCCAGGGACTCCCCCCCAAATTGTGGCAAAATACAGTGACATGAGATTTGCTGTCCTAACTGCCCTTCAGCGTACGGCCCAGCACCCTCACCGGCTCCAGAACCTTCCGTCTTGCAAAACCGAAGCCTCTGCTCATGGACAACAGCTGCCCGGCCCTCAGCCCGCGGCTCCTGTCCCCGCGAGTTCCGCCTCTGGGAGACGCCTGGGGCCTTACTGTGCTCCTTGGTGGCTTTTCACTTAGCGCAGTGTCCTTAGGACCTGTGTGCTGCGAGTCCGAGTGTCCCTCCCTCTGGAGGCTGACCAGCAGTCTGCCCACGCCCACCCCACATCGAGTTGGTCATTTTGGTCACCTGTGGGCCCTTGTGGCTTCCACCTGTTGGGCGGGTGTGACCCGCGCCGCTGGGGACACGGGCACACCAGTGGCTCTTGGAGTCCATGCTCGGGTTCTTCCCGGTGTGTTCCGGGAGCGGCACATGTGATTCTGTCATTAGTTCTTCGGGGACCCGCCAGGCTGTCCCCGCATCCTCGTCGGCAGCCTCCCGCCGAACACAAGCCGAGTCTCCTGGGCTTTTAATTAGAAACCCGACGACTGGCGAGGAGCTCGCGGTCCTTTGCGTCTTCTTTGGAGAACCGGTGTCAGTGGGCCTTGCTGTCGCTGCGCTCCTCACATGTGACCACGCGTCTGAATCAACACCTCGTTCCAAACACCAGATCGCACGTGGTCAGCAGAGACGTCCTCGTCTTCTTCCGGTGGCTTGGGGCCTGTTGTGTGGCCTTTGACGCACAGTAGCTTTAACGTTCTCTGCTCCCCGGGCTGGGGACGGCGCCCGGGCCTCCCAGCTGGACTCGGTTCTGCTGAGTCAGCTCATCGATTTCTCTCTCTTGACCTGAGCCAAGGAATCACGGCCAAAGCCAGTGGTTTGGCTTCCCCCAGGTTCTCTTCTGAGGGTTTTGTAGTTTAGTTGTACATGAGGCCTCTGCACCGGGTGAGGGAAGGGCTGATTCCATCCTGTGCACCTGGCCATCCTGTTCCCAGGGCCACTTGTTGTCCTTGTTGAGTCTGAGGCATTGGACGGGCCGTGAAGCCCAGCCTGGGAGGACGACCCGGATGGTGGGGTCGGGGGTGCTACCACAGTGCTGGGCAGGCAGGAAGGGGCCATAGCCAGCTGCGGTGGACATCACTGGTGACCACCCAGCACAGCCCCACCACCCTTCTCCCACCCATGAAAGCCTGGTGGGGTATGAGTGTGTGAGTGACAGGTGTCCAGAATGTGGCCACTTCTCACCACACACTGCTGCCCTGCCGCCCCTCTGCTGCCTGAACCACTGCAGAGGCCGCCTCCCACTGCCCGTCTCTCCTCCACCCAGCCGCTCACTCTCTTGTCAAAACCTTCTGTGGCTTCATCTCAGACGCGGAAAAACCGAGTCCTCACCAGCATCTACCCACAGGGCCCATGGCCCAGCGAGTCCCAGCCCCCTTCCCCCCCAGTTTCCCACTCCATCACTTGGTTCCTCCTGTGCTGGTCTCCTCACCGGGGCTCAGGCACACCAGGCACCCTCCTGCCCCAGGGCCTTTGCACAGGCTCCTCCTCTGCCTGGGACTGTTTTCCCACAGAAGCTGCAACACTCGCTTCCCCTATCCATCAAGCCCAGCCCCACTGCCATCTCCTCAGGGGGACACTCCATTTAAAAGAGCCCCCTGCACTGTCCACTGCCCCCACCTGCTGTTCGTCTTCCTCTGATGGGTTCCTCCACTCTCGCCTCTCAGTGCCTGCCGCAGAGTAGGACCCCGGGCACCGGGGCAGCGTGACTGAAGGAGCCACACTGTCCTGGAGGAGACAGAGTGCCACCACCTGACGAGAAGAAGGGTCTGGTGGCCGCAGGACCTGCCATTACTCATCCGCTGCTGGAAGCCTGGTCCTCAGCCCACCATGGAGGCCTGGAGCCTCGACCGGAGCCCGGCTGCCCGGCCCCAGCACGGCTGCATCTGGGGCCGGATGGCCTCCGCCGTGCACAAGCATGTTTTGCAGCCTCCCGGCCTCTGCTCGCTGGATGCTGGTGGAGAGGCCCGCGAGGCCAGGAGGGGCCAGAGGGCGAGAGCTGGAGCAGGCGACAGCAGGGCAGGGGGCCGCCTGGTCCCGGCCGAGCCTCAGCTTCCTCCTCTGTACAGTGGCCTGACGACCCCGGGGCCACGCGGAACTGTAGGAACCAGATGGTCACCGTAACAAAGGCCCGCAGAGTCGGCCACGAGCCATTGGGTTTCGACCAGTCGTGTCCATGCGTTCAGTGAGCTTTATTATGCTCCTGCTGCATGCTGGGCACTGGCTGGGAGCTGGGCGGGCAGAGAACAGAGGCCAGCGCCCACCGAGCGGCTACTGCAGTCGGGGAGCGGTGAACAGAGGGAGGCCTGGGGCAGAGCCGCCGTGCGATGGCGTTTTCAAAACCTTGACCTTTCAGACACTGAGTATTTCTGGATGAAATGACAAGACTGAACCAATCTGTGTATTTTGGGGGGTACCAGGGATTGAACTTGGGGGCTCTCAACTCCTGAGCCAGGTCCCAGCCCTAGTTGTGTTTTACTTAGAGTCAGGGTCTCACCGAGCTCCTTAGGCCTTGCTAAGTGGCTGAGGCTGCTCTGAACTCGCGACCCTCCTGCCTCAGCCTCCGAGCATGCGCCACTGGGCCTGACCTCAGTCTGTATATCTGGGGGCACTTTGGGAAAAGGCTGCAGGGCGGGGACAGCGCTTAGGCAGGGCTTGGCCAGGGGGCTCAGGAAAGGCCCTGCCCAGAAGGTGCCAGTTAAGCAGAGGCCCGCGGGGAGGGAGGGAGGAGGGTGCTCAGACACTTGAGGGGGAGTGTCGTGTGCAGAGAACAGCAGGTGCTAAGGCCCTGGGGTGCCCACCGCCCTCTCGGACATTCAAGTGGCTGTTGTGGCTGGAGCCCTGAGGCAGCAGGAAGTAGGAGCAGGTGAGACCAGAGAGAGGACCTCACAGGTCACCACGGGATTCTGACCTCTCCTCTGATCCCTGAGCCTTCACCCTGGCCTCCCTGCCTCCACTTTTCCCCAACCAGTGCCTCCTCGGAGAGCAGCCAGGTGCTCATGCTGACCATCCCATCCAAAGCCCCTCCGCTGCCCACAGAGCCCCAACTCCTTACCTGCTCTTCAGGCCCAGCCAAGCCTTCTACCCTCACCTCCTCCCCAGGCCCCAGAGACCACCGTCCTCAACTGTGCAGCCCCTGCCTCTCCTTCCTTCCCGAGGGCTGCACCCAACTTCCCAAGCTGATCCCTCCTCTGCCTTGCGCCCCTTTCTTCCTCTCTCTCACCCCCAAGGCCAGGCTTCCCCTCCGCCTCCTCTGTGACACCTTCTTAACCCTCCCCGTGACACCCGCAGCCCCCTTCAGCAGCGTGGACGGCTCCCCCTCTGTGCTCTGGAAGCCTGACGTTCATACCATTGGGAGGACGGGGAGCAGGCCCGGCCTAGAGGCAGCAAGGTCACAAACCCAGGCCGTGCCGCCCCTTTGTCTGGTTCAAATCCCTGCTCAGCCCCATGGGCGCTGTGTGCTCTTTCAGGAGTGACTTAACTTCTCTGGGCTTCAGTTTCCTAACTTATAATTTGGGGAGCTTCACAGCAACCAGGGCTGCTCTATGAAGCACTGGGCAAATGTCCTCGTGGTGTCAGTGGAGATCTGTTGAGCACAGAAGTGAACAAATGCACTTGACCTTGTGGTGACCCATTGGAGGGATCTCACTACAAGGCAAGGGTCACCCAGGCCCACCCCTTCCCTTCCTGTCTCTACCTGCCTTTTCCCTGTCCCCACGCTCCCTGGGCAGGGACAGGTGCCTTTCCCTCATTCACAGAGAAGAGGCAGAACTGACTCAGCTCCACTTTCCTGCAGAGAGCCCTCGTTGTGTTCTGGGGGCCAAGGGCAGAACCTGACATTGAGGGTGAGATGTCACCTACGGCGGTCCCACATCTGCCAGGTGACGGACCTGGGACCAAGCAGCTTCTGAGAACAGCCGAGGTGTCCACTGATGCTCCCCAGGGCCCAGATGATCCTCGGGCCTTGGCCTTGGCCAGCCCTGCCTCGGCATCCACAGAGCCAGGTGTACCCAAGAGGCAGCCCAGGGTCACCGGGCAGCCACCTGTGAGGAGCAGAGACGCAGGTGGAGGTATGAGGGGTGGCCCAGTGCTCTCCGCCGTCAGAACCCCCACTGCCCTGCGGCGAGCGGAGCAGGCCCGGGCAGAGCCGCTGTGCAATAGCGTTTTCAAAATCTTGACCTTTTAGACACATACTGAGTATTTCTGGATGAAATGACAAGACTGAACCAATCTGTGTATTGACGGCTTGAGGACTCCGTCTCCTCCCTGTGGACAGGACTGCACATCCTTCATGTCCCTTGAAACAGTGACTGCAACTTGGTTCAGTCCCCTCCCATTCCCGGGGCAATCCTTGCAGTCTCAAAGTAGGCTGCCCCTCCAGGCCTCTCTGGTCCTTCTCCCTTTCTGTGGGTGTGTGCGCCTGTTTCAGGGTGGCCTAGGGTTGGTGCGGCCGACGCTAGTGCCAGGCACTTGAGAAGCCTTTGTGTACCTTCTAGGATTCTTCCGCTGCAGCGGACAGAAATGCAGCTCAGATGGGCTTTTAAAAGCCCTGAGTTAGGTAAGGCTTCAGGCAAGACTGGATCCAGGGGCTGAAATATGTCATCAGGACCTAGGTGCTGCTCTTCTGTGTTGGTTTCTCAGTAGGCTGCGCCAACGTGGGTGGAAAGACGGCCTCCTGCAACCCCAGGCTTCCTTCCTGGGGAGAAGCAGGTCTCGTTCTCAATGGTCTCAGCAAAATCGAGGCTGATTCTCATCGGTCCGTCCCCAACCCATCATTAGTCAGGTCTGGGTCACATGTCAAGGCCAGGAGCTGACGTTTTCAAGAGACTGAGAATGGGAAAGAGATGGTTCCTCCAAAGACGGGTTGAAGAGAGAGACGGAGGGGGTGGGGATAAATAAGTAAATAAGTAACCCACGTCGCCTGGAGCGAGCTCCAGCCTCCAGAAGGAGGTGGGCACTGAACACCAGAGAACCAAAAGGAGGCCACTCAGGGTGTGTGCCTGGGGAGGAGCAAGGTGTGTTGATGGAGAGCAACAGGGCCCCATCAGAAAGGGCCTCGGGCCATGTTGGAGGCCTTGGCCGCGAACCTGAACTTGACTTCTGCCCCACACTGCAGAAGTGAGCTTTCCTCTGCAGGCCTCCGTCCACCTCCCCGGCACCGTCCCCGGCACCGTCCCCGCTCCCTCCTGTATTCTGCTTTCTTCTGAGCTGGCATCATCTCCCCCCATGAAGCAGGACATTTCAGAGGACCGTTCCCTACTGGCGTCTGGATCCTGCAGCGGGTGGGGGCGGGGAGGCAGTTTTATGGGAATGTGCACGGCTGCTTCCAGACGGGAGGCCCAAAGCCTCACTCGCACGATTTCCCAGCCCTGTCCAGGAACACTGTGCCGATCCGTGTTCTGAAGTCACCTGGGGCCTGGTGCAGAGGAGGGGGACTCCGAGGGACGTGAGAGGGGGAGGGAAGGAGGGCCAAGCAGCTCTGTGTCTCTGGTTTCCGGGGTGCGTGGGAGAGGGCTGGTCTGGGTGCACAGTTGGGATGCCGTGGTACGAGATCCGGGTAGACCTTTGGTCTCCTGGGGCCTCCATTTCCTCCCCTGTCCTCGCCCATGCGGCAGGTGGCACAGGCCGGGACCAGCACCCTGGTGCCTGCAGGTCCTTCCTTCTCAAGGTCTGCCCCAGACCGCGCCGCCCTCTTCCCCACTGATGTCCTCCGTGGTGGGGACTCTTGGGTCTCTTCACGCACCAAGGCATGGCTGCAGGCCAGACGCTCCCTTGGCCTCCCCCATGGCCATCCTCCCTGGCCATCCCACTCCCCCACACTTTGAGGGACGAATGGCGCATTCTCCACCCGCCAGAAAACTATGCACAGTACCCCGGGGAGTCCCTTGTTCTGTCTCCTTTCCTCCAGGAAGCTGCCCCAAGTCCCCTTTGTAACAAAGTCCCTTGCTGATCTCTTGCTGAGAGAATTGGCCGTCCAAAGGGGTGTCCACCCCAGACTGGGACAGGCCTGGGACGGGGTGTGCGGGGTCGGGGCCGACTTCCCCACGGCCCCAGCGGCAGGGCCAGCTGACGGAATCTGCAGGACGCCAACCAAAAATGTGCCTCTTGGTCACAGATCAGTGATGGCACACAGAGCCCCCAAGCCAGGGGCTCCCTACTTAGCGGGGGCCTGCGCCCTGGAGCCAGCCCCGCCCTAGATGGCCAGGAGGACCCCTCGGCTCCAGAGAATCCCTCAAAGGAAAAGCAGGTCCCTGCCAAGGGGTGCACATGGGGCCCCTGTTAACAAGCAGGAGGACAAGAGGCCCGGGCAGGCCTGAGGGGGCCAGTTCACACAGCCTCTGCCCCAGAAGGGCAGCAGGGAGCAGCAGGTCTGTGGTCAGCTCTCCCAAGTTTTTAATGTTGGGAAGTAATTTTAAAACATTAAACACTCTTGGGGGACATGCCCGGCCCCACACACAGGCTCTGGGGCTTCATGGTTTTGTCTTTCTGTGGTGCTGGGATTTAACCCAGGGCCTTCTGCACTCGAGGCAAGCACTTCACCACGGAGCTACACCCCGCCCCCAGCCCTTCTTATTTTGAGACACAGTCTTGCTAAATTGCTGAGGCTGGCCTCTTAACTTGTGGTCCTCCTGCCTCAGCCTCTGGAGTTGCTGGGATTACAGGCGTGTGCTACCATGCCTGGCCTTGGGGCTTCTGGTTTTGACCCCTGCAATAGACTGAAATGGAGGGGGGATGGTTTCTTGCCTCTGAGCCCTTCCACCTGAGGGAGGAGAGGGGATGGGGTGTGGGAGTCAGAACAGGTCCCCTGCTAAAGTTCGCCAGAGAAATAGAAACAACAAGAGAGATACGCACATGCGATTTATTATGAGGAACTACGGGGGCTGAGAAGTCCCCTGGTGTGGGGACCCCGGGCAGCTGGTGGTGTCATTCAGTCCAAGTCCTAAAATCTGAGCCCCCAGGGACGCCCTGGGTGGAAATCCCCGTCCTGGGGCAGGAGGACACCCGCTTCCCGGCTGCTGGGGCACAACAACACGGGACGGTGCGACCTTCTGGCCAACGTCATCCAGAAGACTCAGACACAGACCCTGGAGATGTTGGACCTGGACGCCCTGCAGCACCACCTGGTTGACACAAAATCAGTCCTCACATCCCGGCCCTCTTCTTACACCTGGCCACAGCACAGCCCAGGGTGCAGGTCCCACCCAGCTGGGACGAGGTGACATCCCACCCAGCTGGACGAGGCTCCCAAGCTCAAGGCGGCTCATGCCCTGGTGGATGTCAACGCAAGTTGGGAAATTCACAGGTGAATCTGGAACATACCAGCCAATGAGGGGCGGCAGCCGCTGACCCAGTGGTCGGAGGAGGGCTGCCTGTTGAGCCAGCAAACTGGGCCACCTCTGAGCCTGGGAATCCTCGGCTGTAAACTGGGAATGACAAGCTCCGGTGCGGTCCAGAGGACTGCATGGGACAGGGATGTGGAGCACGAAGCCAAGCTCCTGGCACACGACACCCTTGAGCCAGGATTCACTGCTGTTTTTTACCATCGCCGTCGTCATTGGAGCAACTGGCTTATTCCCGCAGCAGGAACTGTGGAGGCTTCCCCGTGGACTTCGGTGTTCGGGCCTCCTGGGTCACGCAGCGCTGCTCTTCCCAAAGGGGACCTTGGGTGTTGGAGATAATCAGTGGACACCAAGGTGCCCGGCCCTGGAGGTCCGGACTGGAATCCTGTGTCAGGTTGGAATTCTGCAGCTCCGCACGCTGTGCTGTTAGTCTTTGGAACACCACCATTCAAGGTCACAACTCCGGGGTTCAAGGTCAGGACACGGCCATCCTGCATCCACAGTTGGCCCAAGGAGTGGCGGGAGCCTTGCCATTCATGATTGACGCCCCCGCGGGCGACGTTGGAACATGTCCAGGGCCGCAATTCTGAGGTTCAAAGTAGGGTGCTTCGTGGTGCTCGGGACCAGAATCCTGGCAGATGCCATCAGATGCCGTGTTGGGAGCTGCGCTCTAGTTCCCTGCTTGTCACATGGTGAAGCTGGTCCCTCCTGCGGTCGCTGGGCCTCATCACCCCTGCCCCTGGCAGCAGTTCCCGAAGATCAAACCACAGAGGGCTCCCAGACCTCCGCCACTCTGCCAGCTCCTCCTCCCCAGGTGCAGGACCCTGGCGGACCCTGGAGCCATGCTCTCTGCGCGACGCCTCCCTGGAGCAGGCCGTGGGGGCGGCCCTGCCAACCGTGGGGCCTGGGCAGCTCACCGCCGTCCCCCAGAGAAGGGCAGACGCATGGGGCAGGGGTCAAAGGGAGATCCCGGGGCTGTGGCTACCGGCTGCGGCTGGCACAGGTGCAGGGAGCGGGAGGGTTGCTGGTGGCTGTGGTCACCACAAATGCCAGCGGAGAGGGCTGATTGATCTTGCCGCGGAGGAGCTGGAAACCATCTCTCAAGCGCCAGGGGTTTGGCAAGAGCCACGGCTGGATCCTTCCGCTGGCACCGGGCTCAGACCCACCCCCACCGCCGCGCCTTCACCGCCTTGTCTTTCCCTGGCTGTCACCGCCTGGGACAGTCTGTGCCTCCCTGGTTCTAGGGCCTCAACCCTGTGCGTCCTCAGCTTCGCGGAGAGGGGCTCCGCCGTCCAGAGCCGAGCCGAGCACACAGTGGGTGCTGGTAGGTTCTTGTTTCAGGAATGGCTGTCTTCCTATTCCCAGCTCCCGGTCACTCCAGAGTCCAGACAGACATCTTGGGGGTGAGGGAACACAACAGAGCAGAGGCAGGAACCCCGCGGTGGCTTCTTGCTGCTCTCAGGAGAACTTCCAAGATCCTTCTCCAGCCAACAAGGTCCTGTAGGAACCAGCACCTCATCTCCGTCCTCCACCCTCATCTCCGTCCTCCACCCTCATCTCACCTCTGCCTTTCATTCTCTTAGCTACACTGGAAATTCTCTCAGGCCCTTGGCAGGCTGCTCTGGGTTGTACCCCAGGGCCTTTGCTCATGTGGCCTGGCTGGCTAGAACACCTTGTAGCCACTGGCCTGGCCTCTGTGACATCTCTTACTCATCTTTTAAGGCTCTGCCTAACCACCACTCCCCTGACTTCCCTGAATAGATGCCATCCATTCCCTCCGTGATGGCGCTGGTCTGTTTCCTGAGAATTTATCATGAGATGCTCTTGTTCTGATTTTGGATTCCTAGGTTCGTCACTCTGGATTATCTTCCCTGAACTGGGGGTTCCTCACAAGAGAAGTGCCTTTTGAAACAACCTCAATCCTATGGATGTTTTATATTTTTGAAACTGCAAAAACCAGGGCAGTGGATTTTTCCATATCCTCATGGCACAAGGCAGCAGAGGGCGGACTGGACGCTCTCCTTTGGTTTGCTTCGGTGGCCCGTGCTCCGAGTCCCTGGGAGAGTGAGGCGGCTCTCACCTCCCTGCTCACCTCCCACCTCTGCTCCTGGCTCGGGTTCTGGCCCCACTGATCTCCATGTACCAGTGTTTTCCTGCCCTGGGCTTTGGCACATGCTTTTCCTCTCTTCTCCACCCCGTGTTTGCCTCCCCGTCCTGGAGCATCCAGCTCCAATGCCACCTTCCTCCGAAAAGCTCCATCCCCCAGATATGGGTTGTCCGGCTTCTGTGTGCCCCTCTAGGCCACCTTTCTCGCTGGCCTCTGTCCCACTGTGACCTGATCTCTGCCTGCCCCTCCCTCTGCGCTGGGAGTGCCCAGGACTGGGGTTTGGTCCCGGGTACCCCGCCTCTCTGCGCCCAGCACTGCCTACCCCTTATCCACCCTGAGATCTTGTCGAGTGAGTGCACAGATGACTGAATTCGGAGGTTGGTCAAAGTTGGCCAACATGGCGCCCCTCGGGATGGCGAGTGGTGAGCCCGCGGGAATGCCCAGCCGCCACTCCAGCCAGAGGGTCTTCATCCTCTGAAAGGACCGGGCGCCAAGTGCTTTCTTTTTCCTTCCTCCTGTCTTTCCTGGCAGTGCTGAGAGGGAACGCGGGAGCCTGCTGGGCACATCTCTACTGTTGAGCCCACTCCTGCTCCTGGGCACCAAGTCCCTTCCCACGGCCAGGTGCCCCCTCTGGCCTCTGTGCTGGTGGCCCCTGCAGCCCCTGCAGCTGTGCGAAGGCCCCCCACTCAGGCTGCTTTATGGGTTCTCTAGAATTTTACCCAAGCCAGCTTCCCACACACAGCCTCTAAACCTAGGAAGGAGAACTTCTGATGCCAATCCCAGAGAAGTCACCAGAACCGTGGTTTAGTTGGAAGCTGTGCCATTTTGCGTGTGGGTGTGTGGGTCAAACCCAGGGCTGTCCTTCCCCCCGGGGCCTGGGACAGACAGGTCTGACCTCCTCCAAGACCGGCCTCTAGACTCCCTCCCCCCACATGAAGGCCAGGGAGGGAACCTCTCTCAGCTCTTCCAGCACAAACCCAAGGTTGGCTCCTGTCTGACACACCTGGGTCCTGTGATCACCTGTGGCCAGAGGAGGACAAGAGCTAGGGGACCCGCTTGGGCTCAGGCCACCATTAGGTCCAATAAATCCCCAAAATAGAATATGGGTAATGCGCTTCTTTAAATTAATTCATTTGTCTTAGTGAAATCAAGCTGTTTCAGAAGGAAATTTAATGTCACAAAGAATTGGTACCATTTCCCATAAATCCTGCTGTGAAATTCCAGCCGGGCGCTGGGGCCTGACACCTGCCTTTGGGTCGAAGGGGAGCCAGTGCTGTGATCAGGTCAAAGCCCCATTAGCCTCATCCTGGGACTCCCCTGGAGGATTGGAGGGGATGGCACCCTCTGGCTCCGAGTCAATGTTGCATCCCCAGGTCACCTACCCCTGAGGGGCAGGCGAGCATCACCTGAGGAGCTTTGGAACTCCTCAGACCCATTAAATCCCAATTTCTGGGGCTGGGCCCAGGGCCTGGTGCTTTGCGAAGCTCCCAAGTGATCCCACCGTGTGGCCAAGATTGAGAAACCCAGACTTCAGAGCCTCAGACGCGTCTCACGTGGACACACGCGGGGCCTCAGCGAGCCCACGGGGCTGCAGGACAGACCAGCGAGGGGGCTGGGGCTCCTTGGGAGGTCAGGGGTGTCTGTCACAGATTCCTCCAAGGAATCAGCTGAACAGGGCCTGGGGAGGGTCGCTTCACACTCATGAGTTGGAAGGAAACTCGTCCATCTCCAGGTCCAGCCGGGTTAGCGTCCTGCAATGAAATTCCACTCACCTGTCCCTCCCCAGCTCAGTCAGCCTCGGTCACCCGAGCCAGCTGTTCTGACCCAGCTCCACGCTCGCCAGCTGTGTGGATCCAGTCCTCTCGGGCTCCCCTTTGGCATAATGGGCTTCCCCATTGCCGGGCTGTGTGATCTTGAAGGGACCTGTGAGTCTCCTGCAGGGGGACAGCCACAGTCTTCCTAACCAGGCTCCCCAGCCCTGGCAGGGCCTCTCAAGCCCCGGGCAGTTCAGATGGCCACCTCCCCCCAGACCCCAGAGTCGAAGCCCCCACCTGCCTTCCTAACTCAGACCTCAGTCCCTCCTGATGGAGGCGTCCTCAGGAGCAGTGCAAGCAGGCTGCCTGTGTCTTGGGGTTCACCACAAACCCCCTTCTCCAGGGACCCAGCCACAGGGCTGGTACCTTCCAGCCGATGCCTTTCAGCAGGTGGGGACACTGAGGCCCAGAGAGGCCAAGTCCTTAGCCCAAGACAGAGCTGAGCCTGCAGCTCCGAACTGGTGATCTTGCCCTGACTGTCCACGTGTCTGATGCTCCTCAAACCTGACGTGTCCAAATAAGCTGCTCTGCCCACTGCAAGCCCGTGCTGCCCAGTGCCCCCGTTCAGCATCTCCAGGGGGAGCAGAGGTCAAAACCCAGAGCCGTGCTAGCTCCAGCCCCACTCGCCATGCCAACCCTGCGCCCTGCCTGCAAGGCCTCCCCACCTCCTTCCTCCTCTCATCGCCCCATTAACACCCCGATCAGGAGTTGGACGGCTCTTTCTTAAAGAGCCAGAGAGTAAACAATCAAAGTTTGCTGCCCACGGAGGGACTTACATAATCCCTGAAAGTGGGACCATCTGAAACCTGAAATCTGTTCTCAGCTTGCATTTTGGGCAAACAGGTCGCGGCTGCATTTGTCCTGGGAGCCGTAGTTGGCTGATCCCTGTGCCAGGCCAGAATTGTCACCCGGGGGTGATTTTGCCCCCAGGGGACATTTGGCAATGTCTGGAGACAGTTTTGGTTGTCACGACAGAGGCGAGGGTGCTACTGCATCTGGTGAGCAGATGTCCTCCAGACACTAGTGAGGCCAGCCCCACAACAAAGCGTGTTCCAGTCCCAATCTTAAAATTGTCGCCAGGGCCGAGCTGAGAAGCCCCACTGCAGACCCAGCTGCTGCCCTCACTGCCCTGGACTGTCACAGTCCTGTCCTCGTTGCCACCTGCTTGCACAGTTGTCCCCCCTGAGTCCTTTTCCCCACTTCACGCATTGCTAAAGCAAAATCCATACAGTGTCCACGAGGCCCTGCAGTCGGTCCCACCCCCCTCCTCTCTGAGCATGTCTCCCCACCTCCCACCACAAACCTACCGCTGGGCCTCGACAGAGGCTGGTCCTGTTGTCATCTGCACGCCTTGTTCTGTCACCGGCTGCTTCCACCTCAGCCCTCTCCCCGCTTGATTACTTTGTCCCATGGCAACGTTGAGCTCCTACCCCACCCACCCGGCCACCCAGAACCTGTGCTCTGAGAGACGGGGGTTCTGCTTGTTTCTGGAAGTCTTCTGGCACTGGGATTAAGGGCTGGCACGTAGTAGGTGCTTAGTCAACATCTCCTAATGAGTGCAGGCTGTGTGGCCTTCAGTCTCTGACTCACCACCTCACAGTGCACAGCTAGTGGTCTGCTCACTGTAGAGTGCTGTGCCCAGGCGGGGGGTGGAGCTGGCGTGGCTGAAGTTGAAGAGTGTTCCTCTCTGGCCCTGCGGGACTGAGTCTGCGGTGCCTTTTGCAGCCGGGATGGGGGCTGCAGGCCAGGCTTTACCTCCCCAGGACCCTCTGCCTTGTCTGGTCCCCTGGCCTGTCATGCCTCCTTCCCCATCCTCCGTGTCTCAGGTAGGTGAGGCCCCTCGAGGCCGCCACGCCTCTCTTCCCCTTGTAACCTCACCTGCCCAGCTCCGTCCTCCAGCCAGCGCGTCCTGTCCTCCATCAGAGGCCCCCAGCGGGCCTGTCAGCCTGGGAGGCCTGTTCTGAAGATCTCCCCTCGGGTCTTCACAGTCCAGACTCTGCAGATCTCAGAGGCACAGCTCGCGTGGGGCCAGCCAGGTGTGCAAACAGTGGCTTTGCACTGAATGCCAGGTGCAGTGGCCTGCACGGGGGAGGGGGCAGGCCTTCCCCTTTCCTCCGAGGCTGGCTCCGGCCTGGGGAGGCAGCATTGAATTTGCACAGGAAGGGGGTGCTTGTGGGGTGGACACTGGAGGTGCCTGGCCCACACCCTGCTCACAGCTGGTGCCGCCACACCCTGGCTGCTCTGAGTCGGCTGCTGAGAGCCCCCAACTGCCCCCACAAGTGCTCTGGGCCCCTGGGACCTGCCTGCCCACACTGTCTGCAGCAGCCCTCCTCTCCTCTCCCCAGACGGCCACCAGCCAGCGATTGCCGAGCCAGGGGAGGACACTGACCCTCTGACTTCCCAAATGCTCCACTGTGCACGGTGGTTCCCAGAGCTCCCAGGGTCCAGCCGGAGACCAGACTGCAGCAAGCCCGGGCCCTGGCCGACACGCCCTGCCCGCCTGCTTCCCTCCCTGTCTCTCCTAAGGGCAGGTTCTCAATGACAGAAACCCTCCTGTCCCAGCGTCTGCCCAGGGGCCACCTGCCAGTCATCAAGGGAGGGGAGCAGTGTTTCCAACTGACATCTGTGTCCCAGTGCTGGACCTGACAACTAAGGGTGGCCCTCGGGCTTGGGGAACACTCCCCAATGTCACCATCGCGCGGGCTCTCATTGACCCCACGCCCAGAAGCGCAGACCCCAGGCCCCTCTCCACGGTCCCTGTTGGAGGTTTTGCTGCTTCTGCTGACATGGTGGGGACCCGGGCCAGAGAGGCTGCGTTCCAAGCGTTTGTTCGCGAAGGGCTTTTAAGGGCTGGCCGGGCCTCCCCCACTGCCCGGCTGCCAGGAAGCCTCCCTCCCCACTGCAGCCCCGCAGGAGCCCTGGCAGGTTGGGCCTCCTTTCCCTCCACCGGCTTTTCTGAGGTTCGGCTTGGCAGCCTCGGCTGGCCCTGGATGGCTTTATGAGGTCGGGAGTGGCTTGGTGCCAGCTGCCCATTAACATGGCCCCAGGGCTCCCGAACCTTTTGGCTGCTCCTGTCAGGAGGGGGGGAGGTGAACAGGCAGGGGAGAAAGTCACAGGCTCGCCAGCGCCAAGGTGCCCTGTGACCTTGGGCACGTCACACCCCCTCTAGGGCTTGGGACCCCCAGCTGTAAAGGGGGCGCTGGGCAGAGTGGTTCCTCCCAGCTCCCCCCGACCCATTCACCGGGGGAAACACTCACTGAATGCCAAGGCGTGGGGCACTCGTCAGGGTTCTGGGGACATGATGTCAACAAAAGAGACCAAGTTCCTGCCTCGTGGAATAGAACGTCCCGGTGGAGGATGCAAAGAAGAGGGGATCTGGAATCAGAAGATCTGGAGCTCTCACCGCTGACTGGCATTTCTAAAATTCATTTTTGAAGTGTCATTTGAGACATAGCAACTGTGCACAGGAAAGGGTGATGGCGGTGCTCCGGTACACACATGCATTGCGTACTGGCTCAATCGGGGGACCAGCACATCCGTCACCCCAAACACCATTTCTCTGAGGTGAGAACACTCAAAATCCTCTCTCCTAGCTCTTTTGAAATACACAATATATTTTGTGAACTAATCACCCCGCTGTGCCGTGACCACTTGAGCCTGATCCTCCCACCCCACTGGAACTTTGTACCCACGACCCACCTCTCCGCACCCCTCCCTGGTCTCTGGTGGCCACCCTTCTGCTCTCTGCTCCTAGGAGAACACTTGTAGAGTGTTCTTATTTTTATTTGAGGGACCTCCGCTGTTTTCCAGAATGGCTGTGCTGATTCCCGTCCCCAGTGGTGCGCAAGGGCTCCTCTCCCCACAGTGTCACTTGTAGAGTGACACTGTGCCGTGTCTCTTTCTGTGCCTGGATTGTTTCACTTAGTGTGCCCAGGGTCATCCATGGTGTCACAAATGGCAGGATTCCAATCTTCTTCAGGACTGGACAGTATTCCACTGTGCTCCGGACCAGGCGTTCCTTGGTGGTTCCTTCATGGGTGGCCACTGAGGCTGTGTGCATGGTGCTGCGCAGACCCGACGGGCCACCGTCTCTCGGCCTCTGGCTTCACTGCCTTTGGAGGTGTGCCCCGGAGTGCGGTTGCTGGATCATGGGCAGCTTAATTTCTTATTTTTTTGAGGGACCTCCGCTGTTTTCCAGAATGGCTGTGCTGATTCCTGTCCCCAGTGGTGCGCAAGGGCTCCTCTCCCCACATTTCTCCAGCACTTGTTATCGTCTTTTTCATAACAGCCGTTCTAACCCTGCTGGGCTGGCTGGGCTCCGTCTCTTCCTCTGTAAGATGGGTTATTCTGAGGCACCCATGCATCGTGGATTAAGTGCTCCTGGAAGTAACCACTTTTGACATTTAGTAAGCGCCTACCGTGTTGCAGGCAGGAATGCAGGCAATCACCTCCAGGTTTCACCGGGTGGAGGCCGAGCTGCAATGGGGCATATCCTCACTGCCACTTCTTACTGTGTGTGCTTGGACACGCTGCTGGACTTCTCTGTGCCTCAGGTTCCTTGCCCATTCAGGGGTAACACCTGTGCCTGGACCTGGGGTTGCTGGGAGGGCGGAGTGGGTTAGGACTTGCACAGCCCTCACTGCGCTCAGTGCTGGGAGGTTACGAGAAGGGCGTTCATCAGGCCTCCCATCAGAGAGGAGAAGGCTGAGGTCTTAATACCTGCCAAAGGTCACCCAGGCGGGGGAGCTCAAGGGAAGTGGAAGGAGCCTCCCGCAGTCTGAACCTGGGGCCAGGGGACGCCCCACCACCCTTAGCCACCTGTCCCAGGGAGGACAGGTCCCCACAATGCAAACTGAGGCCAGGGGACTTACCGTTTGGAATGTCCCCTCCTGAGGGTGTCTGACTGTGCGATGGTGCACATGGGTGTGGGCGCGAGGCTGCGCGTGTGTGCTGCACACATCTGAGCGAGTCTGTTCACTGAGCTTCAGGAAGAGGCGAAACTCAACTGCAGGGAGAGGAACCAGAAGAGCAGTTGCCTCTGCCCCTGGGGCAGCGAAGGGCCCCAGGGACCTCTCTGGGGCAGCGAAGGGCCCCAGGGACCTCTCTGGGTGATGGAAATGCTCTATACCTTAAATGGGGTGGTGGTTACGCAGGGGCATCCACTTATCCGAAGGCGCTCAACACTGGGAACCTGTATGTTTTAGTTTGTATAAACCACGCCTCGATGTATAAAAGCCCTGGGGAAAATCATCCATGAGAGAGCTCGTTTATTGCTCCGCTGTCGCTCTTGGAGCACCCCGGGGGCCTTCCTGCAAGTGCACTGCACTGATCTGTGCCTACGGTGTCCACAGAGTGCCATGCACATGGGGACCCCGAATCCTCCCTGGGGCTGAGCAGGTAGGCGTAGGGGTGCACATGTGTCCACAGCCCTGGCAGCTGTGTGCCAGCACCAGACTGCTCTGCCAGGGAGTGTTGACTGCCCGCCTTCCACGCACCGGCTGGTGGCTGGACACTAGAGCGCTCGGGCCTGGTGTAGACAGATCAAGCCCTGTTATCAGGAAATAATGGCAGGGGACACTGCCAGCAGCCTGTTCCAGGGAGGGTGGAGTCCCACGGGCACTGGGCAATTAGCATCTTTAAGGGTGCCTCAGCTGAATGGTGGCTAATTTGCCTCATCAGACAAGCACAGCAGTGGCAGAGTAGAGAATGGCAGGCCTCCTGAGGATTTGTGAATGGGCCCTGCCTTGGCTCCATGTTTTCCCCTGGGGGGAGCTCGCACTTGAAAGAGGGGTAGCCCTCCTTAAGAGTGGGAACAAGTCCTCCTCCGGGCCCCCACCATCCCTGCTTCTGACTTCTCTGTCTCCTCTGAGGATGGTTGACCTTGTGAGGTGGGGAGGTTGTAGAGGCTCAGAGAGGGTAAGCAACTCATCCAGGGTGAAACAGTGAGTCATCCACCAACTTGGCAATTGGGCGCGGGTTTACAGACCTGCAGATATTGCCTCTCTTAACACCATGGCTCGCTCACATGCAGCCATTGTGTTTTTTTTTGCCATAGCTTTTCAGCAAGGTACTTTATCTTCTTAGTATTTTTCCCTAAAATGTTCACTTTAAAACGGATTTTTTTCTTTTTCTTTCTTTCTTTTTCTTTTTTTGGAACTGGGGATTGAATTCAGGGCTTCCTACATTCCAGGCAAGCACTTTACCTCTGAGCCATGTCCCAGCCCTCTACAGTTTTTATTTTGAGACAAGGGTCTCACCAAGTCGCCTGGGCGGGCCTGGAACTTGCAGTTTTCCTGATTCAGGCTCCCAAGTTGCTGGGGTTACAGGTGAGCGCACCAGCTTCACTGGTTAAAATTGCATGTTTATTTTAATAGGAACTTGCCATTTGAAAGCCTTTACCTGACACTCACAAATTGAAGCGGGGTGACTTAGCAGCCCTGTCTCCACGCGGAGGAGTCTGAGGTGGTTCCTAGAGGCGGAACTTTCAGCTTAAAATCGGGATGAGGCTGGCGAGCCAAGCTGAGTGGGTCACCCTAAGTTAGGGCAGCACCTACAGCCCCTGCTCGGGCTCACCTCCCCGCAGGGTCCAGGGTTCGCTCTGATTGGCCGGATCTGGGTCATGTGTCCAAACTGAGCCAATTGTTGTTTGCCAAAGGAGTGCGCAGTTCTGATTGGCCAGGCCTGGGTGGGCGGAGACGGAGGCGGGGCCGGCCTCACCTGAGACCCCAGGAGGGAGGGTCCCCAGCTGGCGGGAACCAGCAGAGGACCCCTCGGCCTTGTAGGAGCCGTCTCCTCCTGTCCCAGGCCTGGCTCCCGCGCTGCTGCCTCCTGCTCCCTGTGTCCCTTTCCTCTGTGGCCCTCAGTCTCCCCGTCTGTGAAGCGGATTGAGCTGAGTGACCTCTGAGCACCTTCCAGGCTTGACGTCAGGGGTCGGTCTTTCCTGGGACAATCATGACTGGCTTTCGGTGGTGGCTGTCATATATTGGCTTTCTGTCTCTCCGTAGCCCAGAGCTAAGTGAGAAAGGCCGTTCACAGAGCGCCAAGAAAAGGGGTCCACCCCCGCCGGCGCTCTCGGGCTCTGTGGTTTGGGATGAGTCGTCGCACGTCTCTGAGCCTTGGTTTCTGAACAGTCTTATCTATTTAGAAGGCTCATGATGAAGGTTAAAATTGGCAAAAGGTGTGGTCCAGGGGCGGGAGGGTCATCATGTCATGGCAGGGTCAGTGTCCTTCTCTGCCATGTCCCCTGGAGTCAGCTTGGTTCTGGGGTTGGGCCCCTCATGGGAGTCCCAGACTGAGCACCTGCAGGCTCCAGGGTCAGGGCACCGTGGCATCCTGCAGGACAGAGACCCCCGGGTTCCCAGCCTAAGGCTCAGGGCTCCATCTTGACCTGTGGCTTTTCCCTGGTGAGTGGGGAGGATGAACTTCCTCATTTCACCAGGGGTCCCCAGCAGAGCAGGGAGGGGCTGGGAAAGGAAAGTGCATGTGAGAGGGATATTGAGATTGCAGGACCCTGGCACTGGCCTGTCCCCAATCTCCATCTAGTGGAAACTATATTTTACATGGGGGAGGGGCACCGAAGCTCAGATTAAAAGGGTTGGGTCCTGGTGGTGCTGCTCAGAAAATGGGGTCCCAGACCTGCCTTGGGGTTGCTACCACTGCCCTCCCTGTGAGATGATAATGACGCTTTCAGAGGAAGGACTAAAATGTGGTGCACACCTACTATGCGCTGGACTTTCGGTGCCCATCCTTATCATCTAGTCCCTTAGTCCCAGCGGGTTCCCTTGGGGCTCTGGGTTCACAGATGCACGACGTGAGTCCAAGAGCCCTGCACCCTGACTAGGGTCGTGCTACGGAGCAGTACAGCAGATGTGACACTGGCTCCAGCCTCCCATCGGGACATCTACACTCAGTGTGCACCTACTGTGTGCCAAGTGCTTCTGCGTGGCCTGTGGGTCTGCCAGAGGAGGGGCACATTGTTCCCAGGAGACATCCAGGGTCTCTTCTTGTCACTAGAAACAGTCGGTTTGCACGTCGCCCCTGCCGTGGGTCCTCGGATTCTTCTCTGGTCTCTGTAACCTGCCCCTCTCCTGAACCTTCCCTGCCTAGCAGCTCTGTGCTGGGAGCCCAGAATCTTCCAGGTTCTGGAACCCGACGAGGCCCTTTTGCTGAGAGCCAGGTCTTGGCTTCTCTGGGCGCAGGGCTCAGGCCGCCCAGCTGCCCCCCGCGGCCCTCCCCGGCGCTGGTTCTGTGCCAGTGTTTGGGCTGCCGCAGGCCTGGCCAGGCTCGGCTCGAAAAAGGAATTCTTTCTGTCTCCGCATAGTTCTCGGTCCAATTCCCAAAATGGGAAGTGGCCAGGGAGGGCCTCCCCGCCCCCACTCCAGCCAGCTGAGGAGGGGGGGGCCTGGCAGAGCTGGAGAGAGGAGGGCCAGCAAGGGACACTGCCCGTCCCCCATGCACACGTGCCCACGCACGATACCACCTCCTTTTCTCTGGCCCTGTGGCCTGTGGGGAGGCTGGGCACCTGGGAGGGAGAAGGAGATGGCTCCAGGGTTCCCGTGGGTGGCCTGCAGAGGAAAAAGGGACAGGGACATGTGTGACCCCAGCCCCCGCCAACACTTTGTTCTGGCCTGGGGGCCTGCGGGGAGTGTGAGACCCAGGTATCCCAGGCTCTGGCCCTCACAGTGGCCGGTCACCATCTGTCAGCCTGGATGTCAGTTGTGGTGACCAGCTGTGTCACCGGCCAGGGAGCAGGATGGCAGTGTGACTGTCCACCACGAGGCAGGCGACTGGCTGACTAGATGGCTGGCTGCGTCTGTCTGTCTGCCTGTCTGACTGGCAGGGCATAACGGATGGACTACACTGTCACTGTCCTCTGACTCTCTGGAGGGCCCGCTGGCCCTCCAACTACCTGGCACATGAGCTAACCAGTGAGGCGCGGAGCAGATGGCCTTTCTGTCCCTCTCCTGTGTGCATGCCTGTCTGTCCATCTGTCTGGGAGTCTAACGGGAGGAGGGACAAGCTGCCTGTCTCCGTGTCTGTCTGGCTGACGTCTGTGGGTCTGTCCTCCAGTGCTTGGCTGGCTATGATCAGGTGACTGGCCAAGCAGGTCTGTCCCTCTCTGGCTGACTGTCCCTCTCTGGCTGACTGTCCCTCTCTGGCTGACCAGGTCTGACAGCCTGTTTGTCCTTCTGGTGCCTGTCAGGTCTGACTAGTACATGATGACAAAGGCCTGTCTGTCCGTCTCCCCTGACTGACCGGCCATCCATCTGTCTGCTGGCTGTCTGACCAGGTCCCTGCAAATGCTGGGTGACTTGCTGGACCTGCTGCATCCAAGGAATGACGTGGTGGCTGGCTGGTGGTCCCCACCTCGCCCCATGAATGGCTTACTGGATGTGTGACCCTTGACTCCCTGAACTGGGCCACAGTCTGGGGGTCAGCAGGGCCTGAGGGATGCGCAGCTGGAGCCCCTGCCCAGCCTCCCCTCCAGAGTCCCCGTCAGGCCCAGCAGGTCGACCTTCCCCTCCCAGGGTGGGAGGAAGCTAGAGAAGGCCTCAGTCTCCTCGGTCACATTGTCCACCCTGTGTGGTGGAGGTTGAGTGTCCCCTCCCACCCTCCCTGTTCTCTGGGGCCTTAGGGGACACTGCTCTTTGGGGGGACCACGGACACTGTCAACACATCAGGTCCTGTCTGGGGCCTACCATCCTGGGAGTCACCGCCAGGCACCATTTCAAAGTCTCCACAGCCCCTGCTCGGATATGGACAGATCCCCAGGACAGGGTGACCTGGGCAGCCTGCTGTTCCCCACAGCCCCAAGAGGGAGGCCAGCTGGGAGGGTGAGGTGCTTTGCCCTCGATGGCACAGTCCCTCTTGCAGGGACACTTCCTCCTGATAATGACCTCTGCCCAGCTGCTGGGTGGCTGATGTTGGCCGGCCCCACTTGTGGACAGAATTCTGCGGTTTTATTGCAGGAGCGATGTGCGTTGGGCAGGGAGGGCTGGGCAGAGTCAGTGGCCTCGGGTGGAAAGAGGCCTCTTGAGTTTGGCTCCATCTGAGTCAATCCCCATCTTTCTTGGGGTGCCCTAGGTGCCCCATCAGCCCTGGGAGGTGGCAGGCTGGACCACCCTGCACAGGCCAGCAGAATGACTGATCCAAGCTCTGGGACGGGTGGGAAGGGGGCATTCTGGGAGTTCCCTGAGCCCTGGGTAGGGGGCAGCGGTGTTCAGAGACAGCTGGGCCTCTGAGGCCAGGGTCAGGCTAGTGCCTGTCCAGGGTTAGGACTAGAGTCAGAGACCACTGTGACCAAGGCTGTGGCTCAGTCTAGGCCTGGGTTACAGTTGATCCTGCGGTCAGGACCAGGGATGAGAGTCTGGGCTCGCTCATGCCCAAGATCAGGATCTGTCTGTGTGTGGGGCCAGGGACCCCGCAGTGTGCAGCCAGTCAGGACCGTGTGCTGAGGGTCAGAGCCGCTTCTTGAAAAGCATCATGGCTCAGTCTGAGACCAAGCTTAGTAGGTGACCTGCATCCGGTGACCCAGTCTTTGACCAGGACCAGGGATCAATGTGTGATCAGGGCTTAGCCTAGACCAGGGCCATAAAGGAAGCTGTGGCCAGGGTCAAGGTTTCACGTGACCAGGGTCCACGCAAGTCCTTCAGGGGCTGCAGCTCGAGTCAGTCTGGACACAGGGACTGTAAGTAGCCCAGAGTCCCCTGCTCCAGAGGTGTGCTAGGGCAGCAGTTCTCAGCTGGGGTGGTTTTGATATGTCTGGGACATATTTATTTGTCAGGACCAGGGAGCGTCTCTTGAGCAGGGGCCGGTGCACTGGACAACCCACAAATGAACCATCTGACCCAAAGTGTCCACAGGGTCAGATTGCAGCCTGGAGGCTCGGACCCTGCTCCAGATCCCTGGACCGAGTGCTGGCCCCCTCCTACTGGCTGAGGGACGCTGGGCAAGTCGTCTGACCTCTCTGTGCCTGTTTCTTGTCTGTGGGACAGGGAGGTGAGTCGCCCTTCCCTCTGGGTTAGCCCTGGTGCACCTTGGAGAGCATGCAGCACCTCCGCCACCCTCGGCCTTCGCCCCGCCCCTGGAGTCAGAGCCGGAAGCTGTTCTGCAGACAGAGCTCCCGCAGCCAGGGCTTCCCCAGGGAGTGTGACCTCAGTCCACAGATAGAAATAGAAGCCCCCTGGACGCTGCTGACCTCCGCCTGGTTGGGAATGGAGGAAAATCTGCTGTTTCCATTTTGGGGTCTGAAGGGCAGCTCCTGGGAGACATGCTGGTTTTCAAGAAGCTGGGCATGAAGGGTCTCACAGGCCAGTGACTCTGAGCCTGTCACTTAACAGATAGGGACACCGAGGTCCAGGGGACAGGACCTGCTCCTATAGTGAGACAGCGCAGCCCCACCCGAGCCCTCCCCAGGCTCTGGCCAGCGCGTGGGGCCAATGGCTCTTCCCTCCTTGCTGAGGGGCTCTGGAGTCCAGCCCTCCAGGGAGGCGACGTCCTGTAACGGTCTTCACAGCCTCAACGTCAGGCAGTGCCCCTGGTCCCTGCAGTGCCCCTGGTCAGGCCGCGTCCAGTGCTCTGAGCCTCAGCAAAATGGACACTTATCTTGCTGTCAAAGGGACCAGGGGCCGGGCATGGTGGCATACACCTGTAATCCCAGGGGCTCAGGAGGCTGAGGCAAGAGGATCTTGAGTTCAAGTCCAGCCTCAGCAACTTAGTGAGGCCCAAGCGACTCAGTGCCCGGTGCTGGGGGAACCAGGTCGGCCAACCCTCTCTGCAGGCAGCTTGACAGCATCTGAGAACATCCCAGGACATCCGCCCTCTCCCTTGGCAGCTCTACCCCTCCCCGGCACAGTGACAGGCGCAGCCGCTGGTCTTGGCGGCCGTGTGGCTGTACCATGGGGTTGGGAACTTCCATGCCTTTGCCCAGGCACAGGTCGAAGGCTGGGTGGGCACAGGGTGCTCATGGTGGAGCATTTGCGGTAGCTCTGTGCGTCTTGACTTGTAGCAGCTTCGAAAATATATCATTAAGACGTAAGATCCTGAAGGGTGGGTGTGGGGTGCGCCACCATTTCTGGGGGAAAGGAGGAATATAGATAAATATAAACGTATTTAGTCACAGTGCATCTGTCAGAAGGCCTGCAGCTGTGAGGACCAGAGAGCCCAGCAGAGAGCTGAACAAACACGCGTCCACGGCCAGGCAGCCCAGGGCTGATGGCCCCGCCTTCCTCCTGCCCACATCCCCATTCCAAGTGTGTGGCTCTGGTCCTCATGGTCTGGAGATGGATGCTTTACCTCCAGGCATCACATCCACATCCCTTGAAGGGAAGTCGGGGAGGAGAACAAAAGGAAAAGACAATTTTCTTCTCTTCCAAGCACTTTGACTGTTGGGAAATGGGAAGGAATTCCCTCCCGAGACGTCCACACACATCCCTTTGGACGGAGCTGAGCCACAAGTCAGTTCCTAGCGTACAGGGAACCTGGGAACACGAGTGGTCCCACTGGGCACTTTGCCACCTGAACACATGAAGTTCTACTGGGAGGAGGTGGCCGAGGTGTCATGGGCAGACCCCTGGCTGAGGCTGCTGTTCTGAGCCTGCTGTCGAGAGTCCACGAGAAACTGGGGACAGGGGTCACCTCTGGGGGGGCAGGAGGAGGTCCTCTTCCCCACGGCCCCTCCGGCGGTTTTGGTTGCTCAAGCTCTTGCGTGGCTCACCTTCCAGAAACAGCATCATCTGTGGGACAGTACGGTTTGACAGGGGGCGCTGTGTGCCACGGCCCGGAACATGTGGTGCCCATGAACCTGCCTTCGTCCGGTTGTCCCTGGCTTCTCGTCAGGTGCGGCAGGACTGCCCTCCGCCACGGCCAGGCTCCCGCACGTCTGTACCTTTCTGTTTTGTGTTCCCCAGGTGTGGGGAGGGCCAGCTGGGGCAGGGGACAGCATCCCGGTGCCCAGAGGTGCCAGGAAGGGCCCCTGGAGGCCTCTTGAGATGGGAGAGGCTGTGGGTGCGGGCGGGAGGGGCTGACGGTTTTCAGAAAGGCTGTGACCTCCCGAGTGTCCCTGGCCACTGATCATGACACGGCCACCCGGGAATGAGGGCCAGTGCCCGGCCCCTCCACATGTCAGGGACGCCCTTCCTGCATTGACCCGCGGAGGGGCTTCCAAGTTGCCCACCGACGTCGTCCCTGTCTGGCAGGTGAAGGAACCAGGCTTGGTTAACCGGCCACAAGAGCACACGCCAGGGGCTGGGGCCGCGTGGGATCCAAGCCCCCGTCCTCACAGAGCTCCCCCTCCAGAGGGGCGACAGTGGCTGCCGGCGGAGCACCATGGAACAGAGCTCAGGAAGGAGTGGGCAGTGAGGGAAGGTGGAGAGCTGAGTGACTGGGGTGGCACATTTAGGTGACACCAGGAATAGCACAGTCCTCTCTGTCTCAGAGAAGGCCAGTCATGCCCTCCCCCCACTTCTTGGTCCTCCAATATAAACTAGAAAAATAAGGAGCCATATGCATGGGCACAGGGGTGGGTTTCAGGGATGAAATCAGCAAGTGCAAAGGTCCTGGGGTGGACTCTACACACCTCAAGGAGGTTGGTGTGCTGGCTTGTGGAGGCAGGAGCACTGAGCTGTGGTGGAGTCCAGGTTCTCTACAGGTCTCAGGACTCCCAGCCCAGGAGCTGCACGCTCCCTTCTGCTCTGTGCGCGGCCCTCGCTCGAGAGACAGCATCAAAGAGTTGGGGTCTGTGGGCCCCTGTCCAGAAGCTGAGCCAGCAGCGCAGGCCACCCACCTTGGCCCTGTGGAGTTCCAGCTCTGCCTGCCTCCTGACTGCGTGGCCCGGGGCCAAGGACTTCACCTCTCTGCCTCAGTCTCCTCACCTGCCCAAAGGCACAGCAGCAGGACTCACCTCAGAAGGCTGCTGTGGGGATTAGAGTGGGTCAAGAGGACCCTGTGCTTAGCACAGGCCCCGGGAGTGCTTCAGGGGCCTGGTTTTGTCGTTTTGGTTGGCTCCTGGCTGTGGTCTTGGAAGTTGGCAGGAGGGGCAACGTGGGCCCCTTCCCCGGGGGGTTCTGGAGGAGCAGGGGGAGGGCTGGACCGAGCCCAGCCCAGTGCCCTGGCAAGGTCGAGGGCACCTGGCCTGCACCGAGCGCCAGAAGCCACATTTTCTGAAGCTCTCTGTCACCATGTTGGCATCCAGCGTGACTTTTGAACCCGGCGCCCTCCATTCTGACTGTTCTGGAAGGATGAGGCCGACGGGAGCAGGGCCAAGGGCTGCCCTCCCCGCTGGGGTCTAGAGCTCTCCTGCGTGCGGAGCCTCCCGGGGGCCAGGGGGAGCATTCACCTTCCAGGAAGGGAGAGCGGCCAGCCTCTGAGGTTTCCAAGGACCCTCAGCTCCGTCCCTGGGACCCCAGGACTCCTGCAGAGGGAGGAGGCCACCCAGACGGAGCACCACTTTGAAGCTCCTCTGACTTTCACACTGGGACTCCACCAGGCTGATTGCTTCAGGTCCCCCGGCTGGTGGCAGGCAGGAGCCAGGGGGAGGGGGAGGGAGGAAGGGGAGGGGGAGGGAGGAGGGGGAGGGGAGGGGGAGAGGGAGGGGCAGCCCGTAGAAACATTGCCCCAGGATGCATTTCTTGGGCTCTGGGCACTTCTGTTTTCCTCCATAAAAAATATGAAACCTGATATTTTATGTGTCATTGGCGTCAAGACGAACAGAGTGCTTTACATATTATAACGTTTTTTCATCCTAAAAGTTCTAATTATAAAAGGAAAAAAAGCATGGGGGGGGGGTGGAGGAAGGCCTGGGCGGGGCTGTGGGCCAGGGAGAGGCCTCCCTGGAGGAGGAGGGATGAATCCCACCCCCAGGGGCAGGGGCTCAGGCTGCTGCCCTCCACCCTGCGCTGCCCCATCCGGCCTGCAGGGTCGGCAGCTCCTGCTCTGCAGCCCTCCCTGTGGGAAGCCGGGGACCCTGCGGCCACACCTCGCCACCGCCTACTGCCCTAGATCGCTGCCCCCGTCACACACTGGACCTGTCCTTTCTGATTCAGCGGTCACTTGGTGGCCACACTGGCATGAGGCCAGCCGCACTGATCCTTGGCTGCGGTCCGCAGGCTGCTCACTGCAGGAGAAGCCCGTCATTCCAGGGCCTGACACCCACACCAGGGGACTGCCTCGTTCATAGTTACGGCCCGACTCTCCCGGGCAGCCTGGGTGTCACCTGGTGTCCCCCCTCTGCCTCTTTCCTCAGTGCAGCCGTCGCCAGGGGCCATCGCAGGAGGCCCTTCCCCCCCTGGGGACACTCTGGAATTGCGGGGTGCAGGGGCTGCTGGGCACGGGGAGGTGGGCGGAGGAGGGCAGGAGGGTCGGGGAGGGTGTGCAGGTGCCCAGGAGAGAGCCCGTCTCCGGTGCCCACGCCTCAGGCTGTCCCCGAACGCGTTCTGGTCCTTTGATATAAAGACGATCCAACCGGCCCCTCCCAAGGCCCCGCTCCGGTTGTCCAACGAATGGGGTGGGGCCCAGGCTGCAGGGGACCAGTCACACGTCCCCTCTTCGCTCTTGGGGTTCGGGGTGCCAGGAGCTGTGGCTGCCGGGACTGAGAAGAGGGGGGCTGGGGACAGATGCCACAGGGCCTCCTGTTGCCGTGACAACCAAGGGGCGTCCTTCCCAGGGAGGGGGCGTGTCCTGCCTGTGTTCCCTGGTGGCCCTGCCCACTTACTGGGTCCCACCAGCAGCGGCCTGGGCCCGACTCCTGCGCAGAAGTGATGTGGCCAGGAGGTCACTGGGCTGAAACTGGACACTTGTACTGACCAAAGGGGCAGCCACTGCCCAGCTCCTGGGAATGGCTGCCAAGCAGAAAACTGGGCACCGAGCTGCCAGACCTTCTGGTCACCTAAGGAGAGACCTGGGTGACAGACCCGCTGGGCCAGTTATTTTATTCTTGGCAAAGAATGTGAAAAGGAACTTTTTTAAAGAACTGTGTGGGTCAGACAAAGCCTGTTTGACGGGCCAGTTGGGTTGGCCGTGGGTCTGAGTGGGGCACCTGATTCACAGAATGGTGGCCCCACTGTGCACCACTGGGGGGTCCTGAGAGGAGTGAAACCAGGAGGCAGTTTACAAGGAGGGGAGGTGGGAGGAGCCCAGAGTCCCAAAATAGACTTGGGACCCTAACTGGAAACCGCTGGCTGCACCCTGTCTCTGAGGGTGGTCGGGATCTGCCATCCATGTCAGCCATGGGTCAGGAAAGGCCTTGGGGTCTGGCCTGCCTCTGCCCCGGCCTCTGTACCCTGGGCTCTTCTCTCCCCCGCTCTGAGCCTCAGTCTCCCCTGCTGTAGCACTGAACCAAGCGTCCCCCGGGGCCTGTCCCCCTCCTGCTTAGTCCAGAGTCATCGTCCCCAGCATTCACTCTGGGTGACGCCCTGGAGTGCCAGGTGGGGTTTCACTGTCAAGAGAGAGTTCTTCCCCACTGTGTCACTTCTGCAGCAGCGGGTGCAGCGGCTGGTGACAGGCATCCCTGCCCCCGCGGGCCCATGTCACTGGGAGAGGCAGAGAAGACGGGCATCCTCGCCGCTCACCCCCATGGCCCGGAGGCTGCCCCCTTCCTGGATGGGCGCAGCCTGAGCTGCTTCACCCTCCAGGGTCCCTCCCAAGCGACTTGCCACCCCCTCGGCCTGGGGCACCCGGGCAGGGTTTGCGTCTGGCGCCATTGCCCCGTGGGCAATTCCCCGTTGCAGAGGGTTGTTCTGTGCACCGGGATGAGTGGCAGCGTCCCGGGCCTCTCTCCACACGTCCATAGCGTCCCATACCTGCATATGCACAATTGTAACAACCACAAAAGCCTCAGAGAGTCCCCTGGAGGGCAAAATCCCCCCTCGTTGAGAACTGCTGGTCTGAGACCATCATGGTGAACCCTTTTGCCAAGTGATGACCCAGCTGTGGACGTGATGCCACCCACCATCAAGTCTGCTCGGGAATTTCTGGGAGGTTTTTGTCCATCTTAGAAAACCGTTGGAGGAGGAAAGGACGTTTTTCCTTCCCTTGAATGTGGCCATGTCCACACCTGATGGCTAGAGCAGTGGCAACCATCTTGTGTCCATGAGGTGAGGCAGCTTAGGAATGGAGCCAACCCTTTAAGGATGCTGGAGTAAGTGGATAGGGAACTTGGATACAGGACTTTTCACATTGTGGGATGACAAATCCCCTGATTGCCTGAACCTCTCTTAGTCAGCATTTTCTACTTTGTGAACCAAGAAACTTGCTAAATGATAAATTGTAGATCATACTTCAGGGTTTACCTCAAAGTCACCTTGTTCAGAGAGCTTCCCCTGCCTCACGGCGGAAATCGGGTCCCTCTAGTTTGGAACCATCTCTCTCAATTTCTGGACGTACTTCGTGTCTCCTGAGGCCATTTTCCTCCACCAGACTGTAGGTTCCGCAAGGGTGACGCCTGGTTTTGTCTTTTCTCCCACGGTGGCCGGTGGCCGACTCCCACTGCGCAGAGTGGGCTTTCAATCAACGTTTGTTCCATTAATAAAGGAATGAGGTCAATGGAGAGCGGCAGGGACGGGGAACGGGCCAGTCGATGAACATGTGGTGGGATGGATGGAGGGAGGGACCAGGATCCCTGGCAGGTGGCACCCCAAGAAAACAATCCGCTTTGTTCAAGTGAAGGCTGGTGAGGTGGGGAGCGTCCTCACATCAGAGGTGGGGGTGGCGTGCTGGCTGCAGCCCCCGCCAGGATGGTGAAGGGGAGGCTGGGGTTTCGTGGTACAGATGGGGAATTTAGGGTTCGCAGAAGCCAAGGAACTTGCCTAGGGCCCCTCAGAAAGTGGACCCTGGCCAGGACTTGGAAATTCCCAGGTACTATAATGGAGGTAAGAGAGCCAAGAGCTGTGTGGTCTTGGGCAAGTCACTCTACCTCTCTGAGCCTCAATTTCCTTAATGGAGGTGATAATCGCACCTCCAGTTCAGCAAACTGGGGCATGGCTTCAGTGAGATAACATGAGCAGGGCTCTGGGACAGACTGGGGACCTGGTCACCACACTGGGTTCCTGTCTTGTCTCTGAGGTGGGGCGGGCTGCCTGGAGGAGATGTCCTGCGACCCTCAGCTCTGTAGGAACAAGCCCTCGGGTTGACGTCCGTCAGAGACATCAGGAAGGCAGCAGGGGCCCATCCATGTTCCTCATTTCTGTGTCCCCCTCCTGAGATTCCCTTGCTCTGGAAACGCTTCTCTTGGCCTCTTATAAAATGGCCACGTGCCGTGACATTCGTACATCAAGTGTACAATTCAGGGCTTTAGTGTGGGCTCGCAGGGTTGCGCGGCCGTCCCTGTGTCTACGTTTTTTTAACATCTTCATCCCCCAAAAGAAATGCCGTCTCCGTGAGCAGCCTCCCCCTTCCCACTCCCGTAGCCCCTGGCCCTCGCCTCCAACCTGCCCCTGGACATCCCTCCCCTGGACACTTGTCCTAGATGGAGTGGCACGGTGTGGCCCCGTGGGTGGCAGGCACAGGGCGAGGTTCCTTGTGATGGGTGAAGGGCACCTCCTGCGAGACGCCCGCCGTTCTGATCATCCTTCTTCCGATCGTGGACTTTTGAGTCCTTTCGACGTCTTGGTCACTGCACATGCTGCTGCCGTGGACAGTGTGGGTGCTTTTGTGCAGGGCGTGGATTTTCAACTCACTGGGGTGTAGACCGGGAAGTGGGCTGCGGGGTCGATCGCATCGGTTTAGCATTTTGAGGACTTGTTCTTCGCCTCCTCCGCCCCCAGATTCTGTAGAACAGCTGACCTCAGAGTGTCCTGGGAACCAAGGCTTCTGCTTCTCATCTGGGCATTGTTTTGGGGGGTCTCTTCCTCTACCTGAAGAGTCTAAGGGTGTCACAGATTCGAGCCCTGCTTCTACCATTCCAAGCTGTGTGATCTGCATGGGCGTGAAACCTCTCTGGTCCCCATGTCCTCGTCTGCAAAGTGGGACAAAGCCGTTGCTGACTGAAGACAGTCAAATCGAGGGGACAAGGGGGAATTCTTTGTAAAGGGGACAAGTGGCAGGAGAGCAGTTGTTCTTTCCTCTCACACGGGCTCTTCCAGGGCATGTAATTAGCAGGTACTACGTCATCGTGACAGGTCACCAGGGGGACCAACGCAGATGACATTCCTACACACGGGTCTCCCGTCACAGATGCTCCTCGGTCCTGGGCACCCACGCCTCCCCCAGCCTCAGCCTTACCACCTGTCAAGTGGGTGGGCTGGGTCCAACCCGGTACAGGTTCTCCAAAGTGTCCACCCGGCTTCTGCAGTCCAGGCAGCATCTCCAGGGGACATGCTCGGAACAGGCAGAGGCTGGGCTGGGAAAGACGGCGGCTGGGATGGGCTGTGGCCTGCATGAGCTGCTCCCCGGCCCCCACATGCTCCTGGCCAATGGGCATGTGTCCACGGCGTCTGCTGGCTCTTCCCCAGATGGAGCCCAGCCCAGGGGTCCAGGCCCGGCAGCCGGGCCACAGCTGAGAGAGGGTGTGGTTCCTCCCAGAGAACAGAGACGTAGGCAGAGCCCAGAATAGACTCGGAAGAACAGCCCCCTCTGCTTTCCCCCTGGAAGGGTGGCGAGTGATCCTCAGCAGGGGACCAGCACATCTGTAGTAAAGACACTGCTATGAGGAGCCCGGGTGGGGGTGCTGGGAGCTGAGGGTCCTGGGGAGACACCGCCCCCACCCCTGTGCACCTCGGCCTGGCTTCGACTCCACCCTGAGCCAGACCTGCTGTCAAATATGTCCCCACTGCCAACTCCGTCCACGTTCCTTTCTCTCCCCAGAGCCCTCTGTGGCTCCCCTGTACCCTCAGAACAAGGCGGAAGTGACCAGGCCTTCAGGGCCCTCCGGGTCCTGGCCCTGGAGGACTCGGCTGGCCTCTTCCCACTGTGACTGTGATCCGCACGTGTACGTGTCTGCATCTGGGCCCTTGTCACCCAGTCCTTTCACACGGAGGCCTGGACTCATCTAGAAACTCAGTTCTAACTGACTGAAGGAAAAAGAGGGGGTCATCGATTGGCTCATGTGACTGAAAAGTTCAAGGGCAATACCTTCAGGCCTGGCTGAATCCAGGTGCTCAGACTGCGTTCTGAGGTTCCGTTCTTCTCGCCTGTGGCCCTCTCCCCCCCATCGACTCTTCTCTCAGATGCCCCCCGCCAAGTGGCAGCCAGGATGGCCCCCGGCAGCCCCAGGCTGGCATCCAAACAGCACAGCTCAGCGGGCACCAGGGGTTCCGGGGGAGTCCCGCGGCGGGCATGCCTTGGCCTTGGCCTGGGGTGTGCCGTGTGACACAAGTGACCAAGGCCGTGGCCACGAACGAAAGCTCTAATCAGGCCGGTCAGGGCCACATGCTCCCGTCTGGAGTCGCTCCCTGGGGACGGAGGAGGGAAGGTTCTGGAGGAAAGCCCAGGGGCTGTTTCAGATGCACGACGAGTAGCCACTGTCCACACGGCGCCTGCAGACCGGCCGCATTCTGCCGACCATGGCCTTCAGCCACCTCAGGGTTCCTCTGGGTGAGCCCCTGGGGCACACCTGGGGACGACGCGAGGGTTTGGCCTGGGCCCGGGTCCCAGAGGTTCGAGGGTCAGCGGAGGCTGAGGACCTTGCTCTGCCTTGCTTGCTTCCCACCTGCGTGTCCATGGCCGGGCTCTCGTTGAGCACTTGACCGCGTGTGTGACCGCGTGGGGTCTGCACGCTGACCCTGAGATGCAGGTCCCACGCCGGCAGCCGCTAGTCCGTGAGAGCAGCCAGCAGCGCACCCTCTCCTGGCCCTGAGCACGGTGCCCTCCCCCCTCCATCTCCGAGCAGACACCCTCAGGACCGGGCTGGGCATGGGGTGGAGGCACAGAGGCTCCCAAGGCTGGCCGAGGCCACCAAAATGAACACAGAGGGCCCGGGGCCTCGGGCCCAGCCGGTCACACAGGTGGAAACATGTAGCCTCATCTTCCAAATTTCAAGATCAGATGGAATCTGACAGGATGGTAAAGTCCAACCTCCAAGGGATACATCTTAGCCGCTGGCTTAACGTTTTGGAAACTGTTTCAAACCAGAGGAGTCTGCGGCCGGGCCACCTCCAGGTCACCTCCAGGTCACCAGTTTTCAATTCTGTCCTTGCTGTGAATAGAGGAGGGTGGGGTGCGTGTGTGGCCTTACCCCTGAGGCTGAGTCGGTGCCTCCTCCCCGGTGGGCTGGGTGGCCTTTCTCTGAGAAGGTGACATTTGAGCAGGGACCTACAGGGAGTGAGGGGGTCGGCTGTGACTGCCAGGGCAGTCAGAGGAGCAGGTGTGACATCCTGAAGCAGGTCGGTGCCTGGTGTGACAGGAGCCGGGGACAGCGGGGGTGGGGGCTGAGGACAGAGGTGACCGTGTCGGGCTCTGCACAGGGGCAAAGGCCTAGTTTCGCTCAGGGCGAGCGCCGGCAGCAGAGATGAATGAGCCGTGGGGGCGGGTGAATGGGGCTCCGCTTCATGGAATATTCATGTGGCCGTGGGCGAGTGGGTGTGGCGCTCCGCACAGGCTCCATCCTTCAGAATTCTTCTGGAAAGTGACCTGGGCTTGGCATTCCCAGGTGGCTCCCCGTCTTGGAGTGTTAGGGTGCTTCCTCGGCCCCCAGATGGAAGGGTCTCTGACAGGCAGGCGGAGGCTTCCAGGAGTGGCTCGCTGAATGCCATCCCCAGGGGTCCTCACCCCGCCACGCCGGGGACCCCAGCCCCCCCAGGAGACCCTGGGCTGGAGGGTGACCCCGTGAGTCTGACCCTCGTCCACCCTGGGCGCTGGGCGGCACCGCGGTGGCCTGCGCCTGTCCTCGGCCGCACTCCGCCCCTGAGCCTGGTCCCGCCTTGCTTAGGTGCTGGCGTCCCAGCTGCTGGCAAGCGACTCGGTGGGGTTGCCATGGCGACCCTTGGGCACCGGTTCCAGAGATGCTCCGCATCCTCCCCAGCCTGCCGCGGCTGATGCTGGGGAGAGCGTGACTCACCGTTAAATATATCGCGGTCGTCCCAAATTGGCTGCTCAGCCCCTGCGGCCGGATGTGGGGACAGGCAGCCTCTGGGGGCGCAGGTTTGGGAGGCCGAGAGGACGGCCTTCCGCGGACCTTGGGGCCGGGTCCAGCTGCTGCCTTCCTAGCTGTGCCGCGCTCCTGTCCCTCCCGGGGTCTCCTGCTTTTCCCGATCGGCCTGGGTTTGGACCCCAGCTCGGTGGCTTGCTGACCGTGGGGTCTTGGATAAGAACGTCCCTCTCTGGGCCTCAGCGTCCTCATCTGCACAGTGGGGTGAAGTGAACACTGACAGGGGGACCCCGAGGGGCCTGAGGTTTGGCCCCGTTTGCAGCCTCACGGGTGGGCAGAGGACAGAGCCCCCTGGGTCAGGATGGAGGACTTCAGTACCCAGCAGCCCTCTGCCCCAGGTTCCTGAGAGCAATGCAGAGCACCCCAGGTGGACACTGCACACAGCGGGTTCGTTCAGCTGGGGACCCCAGAGCCGAGGAGTTCCCGATTTTATAAGGGGGACACTGGGCGAGCTGCCAGCCTCTGTCCCAGAGGGAGACATTATCTTTCTGATTCTGGCTGAGAAGCCGTCTGCCTCCGCCCTCTGGAGGTGCTCCCTCCGTCCCCACGGCCAAGGCTGGTCTGCATCTGTGGAAGGTGTCCAGGCAAAGCTCGGAAGACGTTTGGACTTTGAGAGACACCGGGGGTTGTCCCCCAGCACCTGTCACAGGCCTCTGGGAGGAGGAGGAGCAGAGGGCGTCTGAGACCTGAAGGGCCTTGCCCGGTGCCTGGTGCAGGACCTGCACTTCGTGGCTGTTAGCAGCGGTCACTGTTGGATGGGGGGGAGTCAGGGCTCTTCTGCTCCTGGATTTACCCAGTGAGGGCTCTGGACGACCACAGCTCTGTCCCTTCCAACCAGGCTGTGTCCACTCACCACCCAGCTCCGCGATGCCCCCGGCTCACCTCCACTCCCTACCTCCCCGTCCCTCGTCCCTGGTCCATTCTTTCAACACCTTTGTGCAGGTGTGATTTCCATGCCACCAAACTCATCCCTTTGAAGTGTACAATTCAGTGACTTTTAGTGAATTTTCAGAGTCATGCAGCCGTTGCCGCGGCCCAGTTTCAGAATGTTTCCAAAAGACACCTCCAGCCTGTGGGCCTCGGTCCCTCCCCCTGCCCTGGGAGCCACGGGGGTCTCCGTTCTCCATCCAAGGCTTGGCCTTCTCTGGAAGTTTCACGCACACGGATCACACAGCATGAGGCCTTCGGGCTCTGTCTGCGCTGGCTCAGTGTTGGGGACCCACCACGGCGTAGCGTGTGCTTCACGGGGTTATGGTGGAGCTCGGTCCACGGTCCACGGTTCAGACAGGCCACAGGGTCACCTCTCACCTTCACTGGGTTTCTGAGAAAACGTCCCCACCCAGCCCTGAGGCAGGCTCTCCGTGTGGCCAAGCCCTGGGCCTGTCCCTCGTCCCCTTTGGGAGTTCTAACTTAAAATAAAATCTAGGGACCGTTTGACAGGCAGTTTTAAAGATTTTTAAAACCACATGACAAACCCAGTTCCCTGAAAAGCAAAGAGCCAGGCTGAGCCAATTCCAAGAAAAAGAGGTGTTCACAGAGATCTCACAGACTGGACCGCCGCCCCCCTCCATCCACAAGGAGGAGAGCAACAGCCCCGGGGCCTTCGGCACTTTCCTTGGGAGCAACCCATCTCCTTTGACATTCCAAATAGGACTAGATCAGTCCGAGCTCCTTGGGAAATATTGAAAATTCTGAATTGAGAAAAAAAAATCTGCCCTCCCCCTCTGCCCCTGCCCCTCCCCCTCCGCCCCTGCCCCTCCCCCTCCCCCCACCCCTGCCCCTCCCCCTCCCCTGGCTGGAGGAGCTGCAGGCTCTGTGTGATGGACAGAGGACCCTGGAATGGGGAGCAGGCCCGTCCTGTTTGTGGCTATTCTAGCTGAAGGGGCTGGGGGATCCAGGGACAGTCAGCAGCGAGGCTTTCTGACCTGATTTCTTAGCCTCCTTCAATAACCCCCAGGTCTCTGATATTATTAAAGTCCTACTTATGGATTCTGGGTCCCTGCAGGGCCCAAGAAATTCCTTCCAAGTAGGGAAGATGTTCTGTTCATTATTGCTGTGTAACACTCCTCCCCCCCCCAAAAAAAAACACTTAGTGGTTTAAAACATTTGCACATGGATTTGCAATGCAGGCAGGAGCTTGGGGAGCTGGTCATCTGGGCTCTGAGGCCAGATGGTGCTGGTGGGTGGGGTCAGCTCCCTGGCTGGCAGGTGGAGCTGCCTGTCAGTTCCTCTCAGCAGGTGGCTTGAGCTTCCTCACAGCATGGTGTCTGGGCTCCAGGAGGAATCCTGAGCAAGAAACAGGAGGTACCCCAGGTGTGGGCTCTCAACAAGGGGAAGAGCCTAAGCCTCACTTCAGAGGAGGTGGGGGGACATGCTCTGGGACTCTCGGGGCAGCAAGTCCACAGCACGGCAGGGTCCAGAGGTTTGGGAGGACAGTGCTCTGCAGGAGCAGTAAACCTCAAAGGCTCCTCCAGAACTTCATGGTGGCCAAAGTGGGTTTGGGCCAAATTTCGTTTTGCCCGTTGGGCCACCTGTGAGACAGCCCCTGTTCGGTCTGCCATCTGCCCTGGGACCAGTGTTCCTGCCTCATTCCCCAGAAGGACCATGTGAGTGGGAATCCAGGCCACCTGGTCAGCCTCAGCCAAGCGCCTTCTCAGAGCAGGAGAGACCCGTGTGTGTGAGCAGGACATTGTGCTTTAATGGAACCCAAAGACCATTTCCAAACACACCGTCCCTGTCCTCTCACAGTGCCTTTGAGAGCAGACGGCCAGCACCTCTGGAGATCCTCCAGAAGCACACTGTCGGTGCCCCAGCCCCGGCCTTGACTCTGGTGCTGCCTGACCACCACCTTTGCTGATGGTGCCTAGGATGCTGTCCTGCTGGGCCCTGGCCAGTGGGCATATGCTATTCACAGGGTTGTCCTAGCAGCAAATTGCAGATGCCAGTGTCCACTGAGGTTCTTCTCTTGAATTCGGGGTGAGAAGATCAGAGACTGACTCCTTCTCTGGGTGACTCTGGGACATTGGGCAATGTCACTTCTCTGAGCCTCAGTTTCCTTTTCTAGCAGGCAGGGATACTGCCCAAGGATATTGTGAAGATTAAATAAGACGGCATGTGTAATGCCCACAACACGGTGCCTGCCCATAATAGCTGCTCAGTTAACCATCATTATCATGAATGATCACTTTCTGCATCATAATATGGTAGGTGTGTTTGGTTTGGGCTTTTTTGAAATCGGGAGCCAACCCTAGGAAAAGTCAACTTTGAACAAGATCGTCTTTGCTGTTTACAAGGAAATAATCTCTGGTTTCTTTCTGCTTCCCTGTAAACCATGCATTTGGACCAAGATTTCAGTCTACAAATTTTCCTTCGAGCTCCAAAAGTTCTCGTTGTGTTTGTTTAACTGCCTCCAGGAAACAGAGTGTTCTTTGCCTCCAACCCCAAAATACACTGACTAACGGGCGTTGTCACTGCAGTCACCTGGCCAAGCGGCCAACAGATTCACTGCTGGACCACAGAGAGACGCTGGGTTTGCCTGGGGAGGGGGTGGGCAGGAGAGACACCCAGGAGGCATCGGAGCCCAGGGCCCTGAGGAGCCCGAGACCTGGAGGCCGTCTGTTGGTTCTTCAGCAAATCTTTAGTATCTGCTGTTCGCTGGACCCTTGCTAAGCTTTGAGAGTAGAACAATCAAGAAAAGGACCAAGTTCCAGGCTTACGAAGCTTGCACTCTACAGGGGAGGGAAACAGACCCGAATACAGTTAAATATAAGCTTCTGCCCGTAGACAGGGACAGGCGTTGACTTGGGGGGAACACCACTGATACAGAGAGGTCAGGGAAAGCCATATCTACGGACGTGACACTGGGTCAGAGACCGAAGGAAGTGAGGAAAGGAGACAGGCGTGTCTATGGGGTAGAGTGTTGGGGCAGAGGGACCAGCAAGTGCAAAGGCCCTGGGGCGAGAGCAAGTGACCCGTGTTCCAGGAGCAGGAGGCGGGGCGGCTGCAGGGGGAGCGTGAGGAGGGGACGATATGAGACCAGAGCAAGGAGGGGCCAGGCGGAGCAGGGCCTCGTGGGCCACTGTCAAGCCTCTGGCTGTTGTCCTGAGTGATCACGAGTGTGTTCTGGGGTTCTAACAGGACCCCTCTGGATGGATGTGGGGAGTGGATGGGGTTCTACTGTAGGGTCCAGGACCAAAGCAAGAAGACAACGAGGGGCAGCTGGAACCCTCCCAGAAGGAAAGGACTGGCCAGGTCCGGCCTGTCTGGGCGGTGCCGAGAGGTGGCATGTTGCAGGTGGCTCTTGAGACAACCTGGCACTTCTTGCGTTAGGCATCCGAGCCCTGGGCTGGTGGCTGCAGGGACCCTTCATCGCCCGGCTCAGCGGGACTGGGATCTCGAGCTGTCTGGCCTCCGCCCAGGGCTCTGCCCATCTGGGGAAAGGCCTGTCCCGCCCACGCACCGGCTCTGGGGCCGCGCAGGGCCCACGCAGCCAGCCCAGGTGTGGCTCAGGGAGCGCTCTGGGGGCCCTGACTATGCTGGCACTGCCCAGCCCCGTGACCCCAGACCAGGCCTTCCCCGCCCAGGAGCCAGCTCTGCCATCTGTGAAATGGGAGCCGTGAAGCCACCTGTGCCTTCTTGGGGTCGTCGTGGGAAGCAAGTGGCTGCAGGCTGGCGTGCACTCTGGGGACAGAGCCTCGGAGCTGACGCCTGAGGAGGAGCAGACGCACACGGTGAATGGCACCTGCTGACCGCTGGGAAACTGTGACGTGAGTCAGACCAGGCCACCACCATGGCCACCAACACCTCCCACTAGGATGTCGTGGCCTTGGGGCCGCACAGGCCTGGGCGGAGAGAGCCCAGGAGCCCGGCCACCAGGAGCAGGAGCGGCCCTGCAGGGGGAGGGACTGTTTCCTGGCTGCATTCAGCAGGAGCCAAATTCCCAGGGGCAGCCCTGGGCCCGCCTCTGTGCCCTGTGAACTTGTCACTGTCCCCTGGGAGCCGCTGAACGTGGGACTGTGGGCAGCCGATCCTCCTGAGAACTGGGCTTTTCTGCCCTAGTCGTGGAAAGCGGAGTCTCTCCTGCCTCCCTGGGAGGCCTGGGACGGGCCTCCGTCAAGAGAGGCCTGGAGATTGCTGTTTTGGACAACAGGGGACGCACGTGAGGCCCCAGGAAGCCACAGATGGAGGCTGCTCACTCCTGTGTCCCTGTTTCCATCCGTGGCGTCCCCGGGAGTGACTAGGGAGGATGCGTCTCTTTATATCGCCATCACTCTGTCCCTGTTGTGTACGTGACCCATTTAGAGAAAAGGTCACATCTAAAAATACTGGGCAGCCAGGTTTTGAATGGGTCTTACATTCTCCTACCATGAAAGTCAAAGTGATCGAGGGACCAAGTGAAAAGCCCCCTCTCCTGCCCCAGCCCCCGTCCGCCACCCCAGGGCAGACCTGTCACTGGTCTTGTGATTCCTCCCGGAAATCCCATATCCTCATGGAACTGAATCCACGCGAGCATGTGTCCCTCCTCCTGGTTGAGCGGAGGGGAGCTCGCCAGTCTTTGTTGACGGCACACCTCAGGATCGTTCCCTGGGATTGTCCCTGTTCGCGCACCTGGCGCCGCCTCCCTTCTCCTTTACAGCCGTGTACTATTCCGTTGCGCGGATGGCCTACCGTTGACCTCCCTTTCCCTTGGGGACAGACACTGAGGGGATCTCCGACACTTTGACTTAACAAGCAGAGCCACAGGGAATGATCTCATTCCCGTACCATGAAGACTCTGGCCTCAGATCCTTAGGGATTGAGAGGACTGGGTGGTATGAGACCCCCTTTGCCTACCCCTTCCTGGAAGCGAGCCTTGGTGGTGGGTGGGGGAAGAGCACTCGAGGCCAAGGGAACTTCAGTGCCAAGGCCCTGGGGTAGAAATGAGCTTGGGGCATTGGGGAGACAGCAAGAAGGCCACTGTGGCTGCAGTGGGGTGTGTGAGGGAGAGAAGCAGGACATGGGGTTACAGAGGCCTGTGGGACAGGTGGGTCACTTGTGGGTGGGAGCAGGTGAAGAAGGCAGTCATTTTTGATAATGAAATAGCATTATTCCAAGACACAGGCCCAGCCTCCCTCACTCCTGGTGGCTGGAGAGTCTGGCAGCGCCTCCCTTCCTGGATCCCCCAGACGTTCCTCTGTGTCCCCACAGAGAGGAAGGAGCCCTGTGCCTGGGACAGAGCAGACTCAGCCCCAGCCCTGCAGGGCTTCAGTGAACTTGGTTCCCGTACCCAGCTGGTCTGGGCCCATCATGTCTTTGAAGGGTGGGGCTGACGGGCTCTGGGCCCGGAATCTTCCTACCGGGGGCCCTCCGTCTCCACGTGGTCAGCCCTCGGCATCAGCTCTGTGGTCACCATCTCAGGCCACCAGGCCTCCTTCCTGTTCCCTCCTTCCTGCCCACCTACCCGCATAAAGCCTGGTGGCTGAGAACCCGAGTTCTGAAGCCGGACTGGGGGACCCCTGCCCAGCACCTGCCGGCCACGGCTCAGGCCCTGGGTGAAGGTTCCAGCAGCTCCTGCCTGACAGGTGGTGCAGGTGCCACAGGCCCCGTGGGGGGCCGTCTTGTCCCAGCGCCTGGCCCAGGTTCCCTCAGTTCTCCTTTCACTGGTGCTAGGCCCTGGCTTCAGGTCCCCTCCTCTGAGGCCTGAGCTGCGGAGGGTGTTCCCAGGAATTAGCACAGCAAGAGGAGCGGGGGGCGGGGAGCATGCAGCCCCCGGAACCCGCAGACTGGCCCGGAGGGGGCATGGGGAGGCCAGGGGCCGCTGGGAGGGGGCAGTTAGCGGGACTCAGGTCCTGCAGGCCCCCAGGCCTCGGTGGGAGTCCGTCTTCTCCAGAGGCACTGGGAGCCTTGGCTCTAAGGCAGAGGAGTGCCAAGATTAGCTCTTGTGGGGGACCCTTGGGACCCTCCGGGAGGAGGGGTCAGGGGAGGCAGAGGCCGAGCCAAGCTGAAGAGAAACAGGCTCTTCCCCAAGCCAGAGCCGCTCCCCGGCCTGCTGCCTCCCCTTCTCCGCCTCTCCTCCTTCCCCCTTTCTTGTCCCCTCTCCTCTTTCTCCTCCTTTTTTCGGAACTGCAGATTGAAGCCAGGGCGCTTCCCCACGGAGCCACATCCCAGCCCTTTCTATTTTCATTTAGAGACAGGGTCTCGCCAAGTTGCTCGCATCCTCACTAAATTGCTGAGGCTGGCCTTGAACCTGCAGGCCTCCGGCCTGAGACTCCCTGGCTGCTGGGACCACAGGCATGCTCCCTGCTCCCCGCCCCCCCCTCGTCCTCACACTCACCCCCCCTCCCCCGGAACCCAGTTGCAATCCACCCTCCCCACTCTGGCTGGCCCTGGCGCCCTCCCGCCCGGCCCAGCTCGTTATTTTAATTAAACTCTGGGATCTGTTTGACTGACCTGACATCTTGCTTAGGGAAACCAAAAGAGGAGTTGTGGAGGATCGTGGAGAGACGCCATCTGCCCAGGAAGGGGCCTGCGCCCAGCCTGCACTTAAAGGGGCCAGGAGCCCAGCTAAGCTGCGGGGCAGGGGCTCAACTCTGGGCCACCCCCCGACCTGTGCAGTGAGCACGAGAGCTCTTCCCTGTGGGGTGGGGTGAGGTTTGAGTGAATCAATGCATTAAAACCCAGGGTCACAAAGTCAACTTGGAGGGTGGCAGACACCATCAGGAAAATGTGCCCATGCACACGCAGGGTGGCCGGGAGCCGTGTCCTTGCCCTGGTCCCTGGAAAGCTTCTACCGAGGCACTTAGACTGTACACCATAGGTGCTCAAAATAGGCTGCTGATGTTTTCCTGCAAGAGCAAGAGAAGCTGTCCTGCCTGCTCTCTGGCAGGGTTGGTGGCTTTCGTCCCACTTTACCCAGGAGGACACGGGCTCGAGGGCAGAGCTGGTGTGCCCCGCCTGGGCCAGGCCCCCACTCCCGTCCGGAACAGTCACCTGCTGCCCAGGGCAAGGGCCGGGCAGGACTCAGGCAAGGCTGGCAGGGGCCTCGGGGCTGGGCCCCCCTTGTCCGGGTAACCTTCCTCATGGCGAGGAGAGAGCTGGGCTTCCCAGGCGCCTGAGGGTCTAGAGGAGGTCACTGTGGGGCAGAGGAAAGCCAGGTGGCTGGTGCAGGCCGTGGCCAGAGGACCCCGGGTTCCGCCGACTTCAGGGCCATTAGGAGGCTTCTGTGAAGCCATTTCCAAGAACTAGAGCTGGCTGAGGGGCAGGGCTGTGTGGCTGGGGCCAGTTCCTCCCGGCTCTGGATCTCAGTGTCCACATCTGGACCCTGGGCATGGTGGCTCCGAGGATCTTTAGGGGCCACCTCACTCCAATGTCCCCCAAATACTCCCTTGAGTCTGTGCTTCTGGTTCTAAGCATTTCCTTCTTCCCCACTGGGGCAGGCTTTATGTATTCATCACCAAGTAAACCTTCATTGAGCACCTACTGTGTGCCAGGGTCCTGGAGATGCTTAGTGGGTCTACACAGGCATAGTCCCTGCCTCCTCAGGAAAGCTACACTCAAGTTTGGGAGACAGTTAACATGTCAAGAAAGACATGCCTGGGTCCTTTGGAAACCCCAAAAGGTGGTTGTGGGATAAGTGAGGGGAAGGGAATATTTTACTGGGGTGACCTGGAAGGCCTGCGGGGTGATGTTTGAGCTGAAACCTAAGGATGGGAAGAAGAGACCTGCAGAGGCCTCGGGGCGGAGCCTCGCAGTCAGAGGGACCAGCCTGGCCAGGCCCTGGGGCTGGAGCCAGTTGGGGTGGGGGAGAGCGGTAGGGGGTCAGGGGCTGAGACAGCATGGGTCTGAGTGGAGGTGTGGGGTGCCGGGACACCAGTGAGGGCCACTGCAGTTGTTCTTGTGGGACACAGGGTGACCTGGGCCAGCGTGACGGGGTGGGGAGGAGTGGTCGACTCTGGGTCTGATTTGAAGGTGGGGCCCCCAGGTCACGCTGGTAGAAAGAGGAAGCCAGCAGGTTTCTGAGGTGATATCCTGAGGGTCCAGGAGGATGGCAGGGCCTTTTGCCCAAACAAGAGAAACCCAGTAAGAGCGGGCGGCAGGGCTCTGAGTGGCCTGGACTGGGGGTTCTGAGAAGCCGGGCGAGACCAGTGCCAGTCCCCACTTCTCCCACCCGCCAGGCCCACAAAGCCAGACCGCGGATGGAGGGGGCCTGCCTGGGGCAGAGATGAGTTCTCAGGTCCAGTTCTGTCTGCCTGTGGCCATCTGGGTCACCTGGACAGCAGGTCCTCACCCCTCTGAGCCCGTCACACCTGTTGCATCCAGTCCTTTTCTGTCCTCGGAACCTCGCTGGCCCTCCGGAGGAAGTCAGAACACCCCTCTTCCACGGGCCCCTCTGAATCCTCAGCCTGCCAGCCTCTGCCGAGATCCCCCCCTGGCAGAGCCAGGCCTCCCCATGCTTTCACGTCCATCCCCAGGCCGAGGGGACCTCGGGTTCCCACTTAGAATAATAGGACCCACGTTCCCAACGCCGCTACAATACACCCGCTTCCTCAGGATCCTCGCCTCCCAATCCCCTCTGATCTCTGGAGGCAGAGATTGTCCTCTCTGTTTTAGTGACGCGGAAGTCAAGGTCCAGGGACGGAAGTGGGCATCTCGGGGCCAGTGTCGTGGCAGAGTGGGCGCGCCGCGCTTCCTGTCCTGGGGTGTAAGCAGTGCAGTACTTAGCCCGCTTCAGGGGTGCTGGGCTTCCTGAGGACACAGGTTGAGGACACAGCCCCAGAATCTGGCACGAGCTTCCCGTAAACGCTTGCCAAATGGACGGAAGGACAGTTGGACAGGTGGATGCAGGGTGTTTGGATGGATGGGTCAGTGGGAGGGTGGAGACATGGATGATAGACAGCATGATGGAGGGAGGGAGGAGGGAGGGAGGAGGGAGGGAGGAGGGAGGGAGGAGGGAGGGAGGAGGGAGGGAGGAGGGAGGGAGGAGGGAGGGAGGAGGGAGGGAGGAGGGAGGGAGGAGGGAGGGAGGAGGGAGGGAGGAGGGAGGGAGGAGGGAGGGCGTGGGAAGGCGAGGTCAGAGAGTCTGAGAGAACTTCCAGCTGAGAAGCACGCAGAGGTCTCTTTCTCTTTGGGGAAGCCCAGCTGCCTGCTCCTCCTGCCACGTGGCCACTCCTAGCAGCAGGGCAGGCTGGGAAATCTCCCCTCTGGGCAGCCACGGGCTGCCAGCGTCTGGGTCTCCACCTGGGAGAACAGGGGAGGACGCGCCGCAGGGCTGCACTGGCCCACCTCTCCCGCCAGCCTCCTTTTCACCCTGCGTGGCTCTTCGTGGCTCTTCGTGGCCCTTCCCGCCACCTGGCATTTCCTGTCTGGGTCTCCAGCTCCCCCACTAGGGAGGAGATCTGCTGCCGGCTGTGTGGCCACCACCGAGCCCCCAGAGCACAGGACGAGGCACCTGAGGGCCCGCGCCCTCGCAGGGAAGCGTTCCGGGGTCGTTTGGCTTTGCTTTAGTCAACATCTGAGCACACCCCGGAGGAGATGACAAGGCGCGGCTGTCATCGCAGATGCTGCAGTGCCAGGAAGGTGGCACAGTTTAGCCAAATGTCACTTAGGGGATGTTATGTCAAAATCATGCATCACGAATACCAAACCCGACAGACGGAGGGGAGCGCTGGGGTTTGGGAGGCTGGAGGTCCTCAGGGAGGTGCAGCAGGAAGGCCAGAACCTCAGGCAAGGTCCCCACAGCAGCTGGGACCAGCAGGAAGAGGACTGCGGAGGCTCAGGAGGCTGAGGGGCCTGGAAGCTTCAGTCCCTGCCCAGCCCGGGGGCCATCCCAGCCCATCAAACTGGCCCCTCCCCCATCTCCCCCAGCCCATCAAACTGGCCCCTCCCACTTGGCTCACGGGGTAGCAGCAGGAGATGAAGCTACTGGTTCTTGAAACGGGGTGGACAGTCGGCCTCTTGAATTCTGCATCCTCAGAGTCCACCAGTCATGGAGCAGAAGTATTTGAAGAAACCGTCCGTGCTGAACACGAACAGACCTTTCTTTCGTGCCCTGCCCACTGAGCAGTGCCGCGAGTCACCACCTCCACAGCATGTGCACGTGTCAGGGATGCCGGTCATCTAGGGATGGCTAAGGGTGCAGGAGGCCACGTGTGGGTTCTGCCACACACCACCCCATCTTGTATAAGGGACCTGACCACGCAGCACTTGGCCTCTGGGGGTCCTGGGGCCGCCCCTGTGGAGGCTGAGGGACCACCGTGCACGTCTGAGCGCGAGTAGCGGCCTCCAGGCTCTGCTTGGGGTGGGCTCCAAACCCGGCTCGCGGGAGCCCCAGCCTCAGGCCGCTTCTCCTGACAGTGACACCATGGCCCACAAAGTCTCCAGCGTTTACTGCCCCTGCCAGGGGACCTTGCACGGGGCCCTGGTCCCTCAGGTTTGGCATGTATGAAGCAACCAGGGGCCAAATCCAGTGTCCACCTGTGTCAGCAGAGGCCGCCTACGAGCGGTCTTTGGATCTCAAGTGGTTGGAAACATCAGAGGGAAACTATTATTTCATGACATCTGCAGGAGATATGAAATTAAAATTTCAGGATCCTGAAAGGTTTATGGGCACGTGGCCAGGCCTACGTGTCTGTGGCTGACTTCGCGCCACCGTACAGTTGGCTGGTTGTGACAGAGACCATACGGCCCACGGAGGCTAAAATATTTACTGTCAGCTCTCAACGCAAATCATCGGTTGGTCCCTGGTCCAGAGGGCGTCGCTGCTGGGCAGCTGTCCTTGTGAGTGACCCTTCTTCTTACTCGGGCCCTGGGAGGGAGGGCAGACGGGGGGCAGGACCAGACTGCATCTATGAATCACCAACTGTGGCCGAGGCACATTGCATTTGTCATCTTCTTTACTGCATTTCAAGGTAGATGTGACTGTCCCCATTTTGTGGGTGAGGAAACTGAGGCCCTAACAGTGACGAGACTTGCCCAAGATCCCAAAGCTGGGTCAGTGGCACAGCTGAGATTCGAACCCAGGACGCTGGGGTCCCACCCTCTGCCCTTCCCTCTGTCACACACCACGCCCACCACGCGTGTCCAGGCCGCCTGCCATGCGTGGCCACATGCAAATCCCCCTTTTCTTCGGCCCCAGTGAACGCTACCACGTTGTCAGGTGCATGTCCTCAGGTGGAAGCAGTGTGGCCTGACGGTGGACGCAGGTCACGCTGGCCGTCAACCCCTGGAGCTGCTTGTCACCAGCAGCGTGAGCCCCACTGGGAGCAGCTCACTGTGGTCCTGAGCAAACCCACCTTCTCCTGCGGCTGCGTTTCTGGAAAATTCAGGGTCCACTCAAAGCTTGGCAAAAGATGGAGCCCGCGGGGGTCAGGAAGCGCACAGGTGTCCCTTCAGCGCGTCCACCAATTGGCACCCCGTAGGGCAGGGAAGTTTCTCCAAGGAGCAGGGCTGACCCGTGCCTCGCAGGTCACCGGGTCACCTACCTTGGCTGCTCACGGCCTGTGGGACCCTCTGTCCTCCTGCCTCGGAAATCTCCAGAAGGGTCCTGCCACAAAGCCACTGTGTTCCTCTCAAGGGAGAAATAGCTGTTCAACCTGTTTTCTACGAGAATGTTTCCAAAGAGGCCTCTAGAAGTGTGTGACGGAGCCGGCGAATCACAACTTCAGCGTTTAATATGGAAGTCGGGATCCCAGCACTTGGCCAGCCGTCCACCGCCTGGCCCCCGTGAAAGGCCTGTCTTCCGCGCTACAAATCACGGCTCCCTGAGGCTGTGACCTGACCAGCCCCTCAAGGCCTGGTGAGCTGAGGTGGGGGAAACGGACTCCCCAGCTCTTCTCAGTCTGGCAAGAGACAGGCGCCATCTCTTTTGTGGCCTTGGGTTCAAACCCCAGCTCTGTCACTCAGGACTAGGACAGCTGGGCAAGGCAAGGGAGGCACTTGTCTTGGACACAAAAATCCAAGATGGGACTAGTTTTCCTTCTTGCCGCAGGCCCTCCTGCGGTCAGCTTGCCCGTCACTGACCCCGTCTTCACTGAAAACTTAGAAATCACCTTCATCATCCACTGTTTCCACTGTGCTGATGGCGAACCCGAGGCCTCCTGCGTGCCCAGCAAGTGCTCGCCACCGAGCCACGCCCCAGCCCCTCACGGCTTTCTTTGCGTTGTTTGATTTTTGTTTTTTAAATTGCATCAAAGTGTGACAGAGAGTCCTGACCTGGGACGGTTTAACTTGTGACTGGACAATGGTGTAAAAGGGACCCGCGTGCACTCCGTAGAAACCCTACTTCAGACTTTGAGTTCTGATCTTCGCCACGGTGGCACGGGATGATCGTCTGGTGACCCTGTCCAGCCACAGCCCCGTGATGTGGTGGGAGGCGCCAGGTCCCCCCGGTGCTGTGTGCGCTGCTCGCTGGGATGCCCCGGGGATGAGGCACAGTGCCCTTGGACACCCCGTGATTCCAACTCAGGCGCCACCCCTGGTGTGCGGGCTGCGTCCACCTGGATGAGTCCTTTCAGCAGCTCCTGAGGTTCTGCGACCTTCCCTTTTTTCACTCCAGTCCCCGCTTCCCTGCCCCCTGCCAGCCTCCAAGTCCCTCCTTAGCTGCTGTCTTCCTGACTGTAAAAGGGGGCTCCTCACAGTGCCCACCTCATTGCGCTGCTGGACCTAAGGACTCTGGCAGATGGTGGACACCCAATAATGGCCACCACTGTGGGGGAAGAGAAGCCCGAGCGCTGCTGGCGCTGGGGCAGGGCAGGCCCTGGTGATGCAGGTCTGTGCAGCTCAGGATGTGGCTTCTTCCCGGCTCACACCCACTGAACGCCAGCATCCCAGACACCGTCGCCATGACAACCAGAAACGCCTGCCCTCCCCCTCACTTCCTGAATTTCTCCAGGGGACACTGCCATCACCACTGAGCTAGAGTACAGCCTTTTGAGTCACACAAGCCTGGGCTCAAATCCAAGTTGCCACTCAGCTGTGTGACCTTGGGCATGTCCCCCAACCTCTCTGAGCCCTGTGTTTTCTTATTTGCAAAAGCCCAATTACCTCCCCCAGGGGTGACTTTGGTGTTGGGTGTTCAGCTTGTGGTAGCTGCTACTGTTATTATTACTGTTGTTATTATTATGTTGTTTGTATTCAAAAGCAATAAGCTTTATTTGGAGCCGAACTCTCTTGTGGCCATTTTGGGTGAAGGGACCCACTACTGAATGGCAGAGAATGTGAAGGGGTGAGGCCAGTCTAGTCTGCAAATGTGTGTTTGGGACTGCATTAGCATATTGTAATTAGTCGCCAACATTAGCAAATCCAGGGTGCACACACACACACACACACAAGATTCATTTGTTGCTATTAAGAAGTTAGAAAGCCAGGGCACAGGGCTACCTGGGACTACTGGAGAGGTGGCCTGCCACCCCTTCCCAGTCATGCCCAGCCTGCTCTGCCCTCCACCCCTGCAGCCTGGAGTTCTAGGGCCTGGCCGGCGGGAGAGACAGGATGGTCCACGCTCCTGAGAACACGCCCGCGGGCAGCGCTGGGCCTGGTTGTCAGGGAAAGTCCTGGAGGAACTCGGAGGGCCGTGGAGGGCTGACAGAGTCAAGCTTTTTGTTTGTTGCTCAATCTCGCAAGGTTTGTTGCTCAATCTCGCAAGCTTCTTGCAAACCGAAAAAAGCCAGAAAAACATTCACATGTAGAGAAGGAGGCTGTGAGGAGGCCCAGCTGGAACAGAAATCTGGAGGCTGGAGTGGCCCCTCATCCTCTGGGCAGAGAGACCAGGGGCTGGGGAGTGGAGTCGGTGAAGGTGGCGGGTCAGGAGACCTAACTCCAGGCCTGGCTCTGCGCAGACTGGCCGAGCTCCCGCCCTTTCCCCTGAACAGTTAATAGGAAGGAGCTGGCCCAGGCGGGTGCTCAGAAATGCGAGGTTGTCTTCTTTATTACATTCCCAATGGGGCAGTACTCAGTAGGTGCTCCAGCAGTGCTGATTTTTCATCGAGCCATGCAGCACTTTGACCCAGCCCAGGACTGTTCCTGAAGGCGGGGCTGGGGACGGTGCCAGGGGAGGAGGAGGGTCAGTGGTGCCTGCCTGGGCTCCTGCAAACGCAGGCAAGAAAGAGGGGGCCGAGGGCTCCAGCCCCTGGGTGCAGCCGGGCTCCCACCAGAGGCTAGGGGGCAGGGACAGGGGTCCCTGGACTGGCTCAAATGTGCTCTCCAACGTGGGGATCAAGTGGCAGCACCTTATCCACAGCTGCCGGCCCAAGGCTTCATGCACTGGAGGGACCAGTCAACACAAGGGAGGGCAGGGGACAGGGCGGAGGTGGCGATGGAGGGGAGGGCGCCGGGTAACGGGCAGTTTGCTGGAAGATGGATGAACCCAAGAACAAAGATGGATGGAAGAAGGGAGGAGGGGAGAGGGGAGAAGGGGAAAGAGGGAGGGGAATGTGCAGAAACGGGAGAGGACGGATGGACGGAGAGATGGACAGTTCAAAAGAAGAGAGGAAGAGAATGGATGGAAAACTGGGCGGGAGAGAGGGATGGAGAGGAGGGAGGAGGGAGAAGGGAGGAGGCAGGCCTCGCCCCGCCCCTGAGCAGCAGCCCAACAAGCACTGAGTCGTGCCCTCTGTGTGCCAGTCAGGTGCCAGGACAGCCGGGACCCTCCCTGCCAAGGAATTCCCTGGTCAGAGGGCTCCAGGTCGAGTCGGTCGCCCGAGGCACTCAGTAAGAGGTGACATCCTTGTGCAGGACCCTGGGGAGGGGAGAGCGCCTGGCCAGGTGTCCAGCGGAGCCTGGAAGGGGCTCTTGACATGTGACAGAGCCACCCACCTGGCAGCTCAGGAGGACAGACAGGTGGAGACCAGCGCTGCTGGGAGCCAGCGGGGTTGCTCCTGCCTGTCGCCCTGCTGAAGGTGGTCAGTGGTGGCCCTCAGGGCGCAGGGGCAGGGGCAGGGGCTCCGAGTGGCAGGGTCTGTGGCCTTTGCAAGCCTGGCTTCCTTGCCCCAGGGTGGACCTGACAGTCCCCGCGCGCCCCTCAAGGCAGTGGTGAGGTCCTCAGGGGACAGGACAGATAGGAAAACTGGGCGTGGCCTCAAAGGGAAGGCGGATGTCAATAGCCGGGTCCTCATGAGGACATCCTTACAGTCACAACAGCAGCCCGGGCTCTGGTGTTGGTTGAGGCGGCCACAGTGTTGCTCCTGGCAGTGGTCGAAGTCTTAAAGAAAGCGGTGGCCATGACCAAAAGGGTCCGTCAGTGGTGGCAGGAGCCTAATGTTGCTGGGAGCAGGAGAGGCCCTGACCTCGGTTTCCAGGGACAGGAGTCCAGCCCCTGCTGGCTCAGGCTGGATGAGGAGGGGGCCTCCTGGCTCTGGGCACTGTGGCCAGCCCTCGTCACTGCAGCTCCTCTCCCTGGGTCTGCTCCTGCTCTCCCAGGGTGGGCTTCCCCTCGGCCTGAGGCCCAGCCAGACAGTCCGCCTGCAAAGAGAACCTCCCTCCCAGGAGCCACCGCCAAGGTCCAGGACTCGTTCTCATTGGCTCATCTTGTGTCACATGCCCATTCCCTAGCCAATCACTATGGCTAGGAGAGAGGACTTATGCTGATTGGACCAAGCTGGTCACAGACCACTCCAGGAAAGGGGTCAGGGAGGGTTATCAAAAGAGGAGGAAAGAGTTGTGCAGCAGAGTGGCCCAGTGGGTAAGCTGCAGAGGTAGGGCCAGTAAAGGTGACGCAGGTCAAAGGGACTAGTGCTTGGTAGATGCTCAATAATTAATTTTTTCCTTCCTGTGTGAGAATAGGGAACAGCCATAGATTGGAAGATAGAGCAGCCTTAGGGTCAAATCCTGGCTGTGCTGTAGGTTAGCTGTGTGGCCTCAGGCGTGGTACTTGACATCTCTGTGTCTCAGTTTTCCTATTTGAAAATGGGATGACAAAATGGATTGTTTCAGATGCTAAATGATTAATTGCATGTGAAGTACTTGGAAGGGAGCCTGGCACATAGTGAGTGTTCAGTAAACCTTAGGTATTATTTATGAAATGGAATAGTACCAACTCCTGTGACTCAGGAGATTAAAGTCTCCCTCTGTCTGGGTGCTCCTGATCTTCAGAGGCTCCAACCTTCTCCTTGGGTCTCAGGTCAAATGTTACCTCCTATATTAGTCTTTTTTTTTTTTTTTCTCTTGTCACTATAACAAAATTTCCAAGAAAAGAGGTTTATTTAGCTCACCATGTTGGAAGCTGAGGGTCCCCACGGCTCAGCTGCCTGACCTCATGGCAGATGGCGCCAGAGGCAGGAGGTGCGCAGGAGGGTCACGTCCCCAGGAAACCAGAGGCTCGGGTAGGGAGCAGGCTAGTGCTTTTGTGGGAACCGTCACAGAGGAACGAATTGAAGGGTCCCCTAGCAAGACCCCAATCCCTCCCCCAGGCCCGCCCCCAGTTTGCTAAGCGCCTCCCGCCAGGCCCCGCCTCCTGCCAGGCCCCGCCTCCTGCCAGGCCCCGCCTCCTGCCAGGCCCCGCCTCCTGCCAGGCCCCGCCTCCTGCCAGGCCCCGCCCCCTCGACCAGTCGCAGGGAGAACCCGACTTCTAGCACCAGCTGCCTGAAGGGTGGACAGGCATCAGGACCATGGCCCGCTGTGCCCAGGCGCCAGCCAGCAACCCGCCGCCCCTGGGACCCCAGGCGACCTTGCTAATGAGGCGACCTCGCTAACGCACCTCTTTCCGCCCGGTCCGCTGCTGCCCCACCCACGGGGTGGGGGGCGGACCTGTCCTGGCCATCACTGTGTCCTCAGAATCTGGACGGTGCCGGCACTTGGTTTGGGTTCCGGAGACGTTGGGTGGCTGGATGAGCTGGTGCCTGACGTCCACATTTCCTTCCCTGACAGTTTCTGGGCAGCGTCGCCCTGTCAAGGAGGATTCTGGGTCGGAGACCGGGGCTGGGAGAGGTGGCGGGCACACAGGCCACAGGCACGGGGCAGGGCTGCGAGATGCCTGCGAGAGCCCCCACCCTGCCCAAGGCAGGGCTCCCTTTGCCCTCTGTCCCAGCTCCGAGGGGGCCTCAGCGCTGATGGCCTGAGGCTCAGGTCACCCCAGCCAAGGTCAGGCTAAAGCCCGAGGACCGGATGGATTAAGCCTCCCTACGCATCCGCTGCATCCACCGCTTAGCCAGGATTAGGGCAGGCCCAAGGCCCTCCCCGAGGGTGGGTCCCAGGCCAGCCCTCCCTCCCTGGCAGGGCCTCCACCCCGGGGGAACCTCACGACCCCCCAGAGATGCGACCCAGGGCCACCGGGACAAAGTAGCTGTGGCTCCTCTGTTTTCCTCACCGTATTGAATGTCCACGGGGCGCCCAGCCCTGAGCAGGGCACTCGAGGGTCTCAATCAGTCCTTCAGTGTGGCTGTGTAAGGGTCATTTGTTTATGCTTAAAATTCAGTTCCCTTGTAGTTATTGAGCACCTACTGTGTGCAGGGGGATACAGAAGATGGTCCAGACCCGCAGGAAGGGAGTAAATACATCTGTTCTGATGCTCCTCAGGCCCTAGTACAGGGGACGCAGAAGGAGGGCCAGGGCAGCCATGGACGGCAGGAAGAGCTCCTTGGGGTACACATTAGTCCCAGGAAGGAGGTTCATGCCCATAACTCATGGCTGCTGGTGGGGAACCCCACTGTCTGGAGAGAGTGGAACGGGGGCCATCTGTGAAGCACTGAAGGAAGGGGCTGCTTTTCCTCAAAAGCCTTCTATAGCTCCCGCTGCCTGCAGGTCTCCTCTGGACCCCTCAGCCAGAGTTCACAGTTGTCCCTATCTGGGCCCAGGATCTGGCCCCAGGCACTCCTCCGTGTCATCCCCATCTCAAGCAGTGCCCACTACCCTGATCGCTCAGGACAATCCCTGGGGTCCCCCTCAACTCCTCTTCCCTTCCCCCCACGTAGCTGCATCATGAGCAGGTCAGTTGGTCCTGCCTCCAGAGCAAGTCTTGAACTTGTCTTCCTGGCTCAACAGCCTCCATCCCGCCGACACCTCCTGGCCCCCCACAGGTTGAGTCCTGCTTCTGTTCCAACCCCACTACAGGTTCCTAAATGCAGCTGGAGGCTCGAAAACCTACATCAAGCCATGCTGCTACTTTGCCAAGACCCTCCGTGGCTTCCAGGGCCCTCAGAATAGAAGTCTGTCTTATCCAGTTGTGGGCCCGCCTCCTTCTCCCTCCTGCCTCATCTCTGACATGCTCCACTTTCCTCCCTGTCTCCAGGTGTGCAGCTCTCCTTTCTCTTTCTCTATCGCTTCCCTGTCTCAGGACCTTTGCACTTGCTGTTACCTCTTCCTGGAACACCTTTCCCAGAGTCTTACATGCCTGGTTCCTCTGTATTCCTCACACATCACCTTCTTGGAGAGGCTCTCCCAGGCCACATGAGCTTAAGTAGGTCTGTTTTATTGAGGTGTGGCGGGATGGGTGGTGGAGAAGGGGAGGTGGCTTCCCAGCAATCTAGAAGTGGCAGAGATGGGGGGATGGGAGGAAGCGCAGTGGGACCCCAGAGAATCAGCAGTGCACTTCCCTGCAGATGGGAAGTCGGGCCACTGGGGGGTGAGGGGCCGCCGCAAGCAGGGAGCACCCAGGACCCAGCCCAGGCCAGCCGTCCTGAAGGTCCCACGACTGTTTCTCTGCACTGTTTGATCTCTTCCCTCGTCCGTCGCTGGCCGCGCTCCTGATGATTTATTCCTGGGCTTAGAGGCCCAGAGCCCTGCAGAGGCCACACAGGCCTCAAGCTCTGTGCCCAGGCCGCAAATCAGACCTGAACAGCTCAGGCCTGGGCTCCCCACCCCTCTGGGGCTTCCACAAAGGAACATGGACCGTCCACCCAAGGCTCAACCCGCATCTAGAGCTCACTTGCCTGTCTACAACCTAAAAAAGTTCCCAGCTCTGTCCCGGGAGCTCCTGGCTTCCTCCTTCCATTTCACCCCAGGGGAAACCGAGGCCCAGAGAGGTGACGTGATGTGCCAGAGGCTACCCAGGTGGCAAGAGCCAGGGCTGGAACCCAGCTCTGGCCGACGTCTGAGTTTGCAGGGCAGACCCCACCGTCCATCTCCAACGTGCAGGAGCTGGGGGAGTTCCAGTGCCCACAGGAGCCTTGGTGTCCCCAGAGCCATTGTCTGTGCAATCTCTAAGCATCCACTCCGAGGGGTGCCAGGGCTCTGGACCCTTCCCTGGAAACCCCAGGTGGCAACCAGGACCCTTGGGTGACATTTTTTGGGGGGGAGTGGGACTTTCAGGAATTTAGTTCAAATGCTCATCTGGCTCACTCTATGTTCAAACCCTGAGCCTTAGTTCCTGCTCCGACCAGACCCCAAGACAGGCTGGGAGAGTTAAAGTGTGGAAGATTCCAGAAGAGTCTAGAATCTGACCCACAGCCTGGAGCTTGGGGAGGGTCCACCAAATGCCATCTCTTCCAGTCCTCCACTCTGCCACCCTGTGGTCTATCCATGAAGGGAATGTGGAAGACTTACTGGGTGCCAGGCACCTACTATGTGATACTCCATGTGGTTCAACCACTTCCTGGCTGTGTGACCCTAGGTGAGCCACTCTATGACTCTGAGCTATCTTACCTGTAAAATTAAGGTGATAACTCTGTTAGCCAGATCCATTTATATTTGTAAGATCAAAAACCCAACCCAGTGCACAACCAGAGACATGAAAAATTGTGCTCTATATGTGCAATATGAATTGAAATGCACTCTGCTGTTATATATAACAAATTAGAATTAAAAAAAACCCAACCCAAACCAGGCTGATTTTAAAATTCATTGGTTCATGTTATTGTAAAGCCCAAGGAAGTTGGTTTCAGGAATGGCTGGATTCAGATGCTCAAACAGCGTCATCAGAAATCTGCCTTTGACTCTTGGCAAAGACCCTCTGCTTCCTCTACTTTTGTGGGAAGATTCTTTCCAGAAGGCAGAGATGACTCTCAGTCCCTGCAGGCTGACATCCCGTCAGCTCAGTAGCCTCTGCTGAGAGAGAGCTCCTCTTTCCCAGTAATTCCAAAAAAAAGTAACAGGATGAGTCACGCCCACCTTCTCATCGCACCCCTAACCCCGCTCGCCCACCCAGGGCCAGGCAGGCCTGAGTTCAAGTCTAGCTCTCCTGGGTGGGTCTGGGCACAGTATTTAGTTGCTGCAAGCCTCGGAGCCACCCTCAGGAAGAGGGAGGTGGTAAGAGAAGCTCCCTCTCGGGTGTGGTGGGTAATGCCACAGGACCCTGCTCACAGAAGGAGCTGGGCAAGGGTGGCTTTGCTCCTGCCAGCCTTCCCTGAGCCACACTGGGCTGACCGTGGCTCCCACCTCCAAGCTGGTGCACCCGCAGCCACCTCTGCCCAGAACACCCCTCCCCCAGCTCTCCCCACTGGAATCCCATCAGCCTCCATGCCCAGCCTCCATGTCCAAAGGCTCCTGCCTCGGGCAGCCTCACTGCTATGTGTGCTGTGGCGCGCCCCACTGCAACCCAGGAATTAGGGGAGTGTCTGTCTTTGGGGGCTGGCACAGGAGTGAATGAGATGGTCATTTGACACAGTTGGCGCGGTGCCTGCAGGGTGGGAAACCAATGAGTGTGAGCTGTCATGACCGCCTCAGGATCCGCAGCCGTTCAGCTGTTTATTCAGGCTTGCATTTCCTCCTAGCGCCGCGGAGAAGATGGAGGTTCCATAACGTTGTGTTTGGCGGTCCTCGCCAGCCACGGCTTCTAAGCCCCTCCATCCATCCACCCGTCAGTCCACTCATCCTTCCATCTGTCCACTCATCCGGCCGACCATCAGCCATCCCTGAACCATTCATTTATCAAATGGACCCGTATTTGCGAAGTGCCCACCCACACCAGACTCCACGCTGGGCGGTGAGGATCCAACCCTCCTGCAGTCCCCAGCTCCCTGGTCGGTGGGAAGGCACCAAAGAACTGGGTGGAGGAGACGCTGCAGATCTGACACATCAAAGTGGGGGAATGTGGTTTTAAAATCAGGCTGGCTTGAGTTGGGTTTCTTTTTTTTAATTCTAATTTGTTATATATAACAGCAGAGTGCATTTCAATTCATATTGCACGTATAGAGCACAATTTTTCATGTCTCTGGTTGTGCACTGGGTTGGGTTATTGATGCTTACAAATATAAAGGGATGTGGCTAACAGAATCATCACCTTAATTTTACAGGTAAGATAGCTCAGAGTCATAGAGTGGCTCACCTAGGGTCACACAGCCAGGTTGTTTTGAACTGGGTGGTCAGGGACAGCCCCTCCACAGAGAGAAAGACCTGTCAAAGAAAAATCTGGTAGGAGAACATTCCAGGCAGAGAAAGAGCACGTGCCAAGGACCTGAGGCAGGAGGGAGCTGGGCATGTGGAGGGGCAGGGTGACTGGCTGCCTGTGTGGAAGGTGGCAGAGGAGGCGAGGCCTGAGGAAACCGTCAGAGGGCAGGTCAGCAAGGCTGTGGGTGCCTCGTGTAAGTGCGGTTTCCCGTGGAGCCTCGGGGGCTTTCAGAGGAGTGACAAGGCTTAGTTTCTACCTTTTAGAGATGGCCCTGGCGGCAGTAAAAGGCCAGCCCCCCTCCCCCAGCTCCCACTTCAGTCTGCAGGAAGTTGGGAAGGCTTTTTTGAGGAGGTGACATTTCCACTGAGTCCTAAAATATGTAAGAAACCAAACTGGGGGGGGGGGGGCTGGGGGCGGGGGTGGAAAGGAGCTGCCCGGGCCCAGGCCCAGTGAACCCGGGGGTGCCGGAGAGTGCAGGGAGCCCAGGTGCGGGGCAAGGAGGGGAGCAGGGGGGACCGGGGAGTCCAAGCCACGACACTAGTGATGGACGCAGGGCACCCTGTGCAGAGCGTGGAGGGGCCCCTGACGGCCGCCCTCGCTGGCCCTCGCTCCTCCCCGGCCCTCGCTCCTCCCCCAGGGCCTCTCCGCTCGCTGTCCCCTCTGCACAGGACACTGTGCCAGGCCCCACCCGTCGCCTCCTCGCACTCGGACCTGACGCCCCAGTGGGCTGAGAGTCCTGGAGAGCCCCAGAAACTGAGGCTCAGAGAGGTGGACACTCATCCAGGAGCTCAGAGCTGGAGAATGGGGACGCTGGGGTTGGAAGACGGGTGGGGAGGGGAGAGGAGATGAACCGCAGGCTCAGGTCTTGACCACACAGTCCAGCGCCGCCGCCTGCCAGGTGGCCTCACTGATCTTCAAATTCCACTCCCCGGGTTGGACCAGTGGACGGTGGACAAGGCTCATCTCGGAGGGGGTGGATGGGGACGCTCTCCCGAGGAGACTCTTCCCGAGATCACTTTGACCCGCTTTTGGCGGGCGTTGTGTGAGGCTGGGGAGGTGGCCATTGTGCCCACCCTGTGCCATGGGAGGCCTGGTACCTCGGTGAGGCCTAGTCCCGTCCTCTGGGGCTGGCTCACTGCCCTGGCCACGGCCACCCAGCCTTCTCTGGGGGAAGAGCTGGGTGGAAACCAGAGGATGGAATCTAATCCGACTCTGGGATGTTCTAGAATGTGCCGGGGCAAAGCCACCCCCTGGACCCCGCGCAGCAGTCTGTGAGAGCGGGGCTCCCCGGCTCTCAGGCCCCTGGGCCCCTGAGTGGCACCCGCCTCCTGCAGGCATGGCCGTGGGCACAGGGACACAGGCAGCCCTGCAGGACACCCAGCCCCCCAGAGCAGCAGGGAGAAGAGGGGCCGGCCACCCGGGAGTCCAGGGCCTGTTCGCCCCAGGCTGCAGGCGCTCTAGGCCACTCCTACGGGCTGCCCTCCCCACGCTGGCTGACGGGGCTGAGGGCAGGTGGGGCTCCGGGGCTGAAGATGTCAGTGAGACTCAATGCCTTACTTTATGTTGAAAAGCAGAGATGCCAGCGGTGTTTTCCGCACCCCGGGGTATCGCAGTGTGCGCACACCACACAGGGACCCTCTCCTTGCCTGTTGTGAAATGTTTTCTAGGTTTTCTAGGTTCCAAAGCACTGGCTGGGTCCCCATGAGGGAGGCGGATCTCACCGGGCGGGGGGCAGGAAGTGGTCACTTCTGGGCTCAGGCATGAGTCCTCCATGCTGATCCTTCCCCTGCTGTGGCCACCTATCAAGATGGGAGGGCCACTAGACCTCGGAGTCACCAGTTGGAAAGAAGCCAATGCTGGAGACCCAGCCCGACCCTCAGTGGATATTGCATGAGAAAGACCAGAGATGGGAAGACACTTGCCTGAGGGTGCCCAGCCAGAACTGAGAAATAGGTCTCCTGATGATTCACCTGCGCCTTTCTTCCCAGTGTGAATCTCTACTCACACTAATCTGCTACAGGAGAAAGATCCACCCTTAAGTCCCCCAAATGCCTCTTTTTTGGTGTATGTGGGGCATGGCCCAGCCAATCTGGCTCTTGTCAGGACTGGCCACTCACAGCGCCATCACTTTGACGTTAGCCAGAGGCAGCGTCTTTCTGAGGCCCGTAGTAAACTCCCCTGAGCCAGCCCAGCCACCTTGGCCAAGCTTCCGGAAGCCAGCATCCCTCCCCAACCTGCCGGACCAGAGGCCAGGGCTGTCTGTGGCTCGCAGGGGACGAGACCTCGTGGCGTGGCACTCCCAGCTCCTCGGGGTTTCTCAGCCCCCTGCTCTCTGCAGCAGGGATGGGTCCCCGCCATTCATCACCTTGACACCCACAGTCTCCCTGGCTGCTCACACCCTCGGCACACAGGAAGGACTTGCCCCTTCAGAATCAGGCCCCCTCGCCCTGCCCTCTGCAGGGGACAGGGCGGGCCCTCCTCCTCCCCACCAGGATCATCCTCAGGTGGGCAGGGGGCCGTGACGGCTCCAGCTCCCCCAAATTCCTGCCTTTGGCAAAGCTCACGGGAACTCACTTGGCCTGTTAGGAAGACAGTGCCCAACCCGGTGCCCATGAGGAAGTCGGTCACCTCAGGGAGAGGGTTCCATGGGGCATAAATGAAAGATCCTAACCCAGCCCGGCGTAGGCTCCCCGGTAATCTCAGAGACAAGGGAGGCTGAGGCAGGAGGATCCCAAGTCCAAGCCAGCCTCAGCAACTTAGCAAAACCCAGCCCCAAAATAAAAAAAATAAAAAGGGTTGGGGTTGCCAAGTGGTAAATGCCCCTGGGTTCAATCCCCAGAGCCAAAACAAAACAAGAAACGATAACCCAGACCCCTGGACACTGGAATAAGAACCATGTTTAAAAAGAAACGAGCAAAACCCAGCGCCTTGGAGTCTTAAAGCTGCAGTTTAAACTCCTGTTCGTGTTTACCTTGGGCTTTGTTCTCCGGGCCTCAGTTTACCTAGTTATAAACGGGGTGACCTGCAGGATTGTGAACAGGGTGGAATGGGGTCCTCTGTTCCATTCACGTCTCCTGAGCATCTGCTGCAGGTGCTGACGATTCTGGATCTGGAGAAGGTCAGGCTCAACCTGGCCCTCGAGTTGCTTAGTCTAGGGAGGTGGACGCAAGACCGCAGTGTAGACGGTGCCGTGGGGAGCAGGGCCCAAGAGCCCAAGACGGGGGATCCGACTTGGTCAGGAAGGGGGGCTTCCCTGAGGAGGTGGGCCCCGAGCTGAGGTAGCAAGGAGGAGCTCACCAGGCAGCGGGAGGGAAGAGCACCCGGGCAGAGGGAAGGGCCTGGGCAGGCTCCAAGCAGGAGGAGTCCTGGGGTCCACGCGGGGCAAAGGATGCTGGGTGAGCGGGGAGAGGAGCTGGGGCGGGGTTAGTCTGTCTGTAACCACCTGTAGCCCAAGAGGGTTGCTCCTGCCCAGGCCACCACATCTGCCTCCCAGCCAGCAAGAAGGGGAGGGAGAAAGGCTTGATCATCTGCTCACCTTCTCCTGCTGAGCTTGATCACGTGACCACAGTGAGCTGCAAGGGAAGCTGGAAAATGTGGTCTTTATTCTGGGCAGCCCTGTGTCCCCCAGGCTCTGTGATGGTGGAGCAGGAGGATAGATACGGGGTGTCCAGAGGACTAGGCCCCCGTGGGCCAGAGAGGCCGTGGGAGACCAGGAAGGAGCCTGTTGCAGTGGTCCAGGTGGGAGGGGCTGGAGGCTTAGGACAGCCCGTGGTGCAAGGGGAGAGGCTGGGCCAGATGAACAGGCAGTGACCAGGCTGGGCCACAGGCTGTTTGTGGGGACAAAGGAAGAGATGGGGTGTGGCAAGAGGACCCCTGAGTCCCTGGCTTGTGCCATCTTGTCTGTAAGGTTCTTCACACGTGGTAGGAGGTCAGTAAGTGGCTGTTGCCCTCACTATGGTTCAGGTCGGTCCAGGGTCACAGGCCCAGGACCTGCAGATAAGGCAAGGCCTGGACCCCTGGGGTGGGGGCCTGTGTCCCCCCCAGGGGCAGCTGCTCTGGAGCGCCCACCGGTGGTCGCCCCTGGGGAGGCAGATCAGGTGAGAGGGCTTCTGGTTTTCCCAAGGGAACCCAAACATCGGGCTCTATGTGAAATCTCCCCATTTTGAAACTCGGGCAAGTAGGTAAAAATGAATCTCTCGGCTCCGCGGGTCACAGCGGCGGGGTCCTCGGCAGGGCCCACTCCCTTCCGCCTCTGGGCCTCCTTCTCCTGGGGCAGGCCCTACCCAGGCCCCTGGTTCTGTCCCTGTGTGCCCAGCGGCCCCTGCTCCTGACTCCAGTATCCACCCCCGTCATGGCCCCCACCTGGGCGGAGGAGGACAACCCCCGCCCCCAATCCCCTAATCGGATCTGGCCAGTGACCCTTCTAATTAAAACTCCCCAACAGTAATCCCCCTGTAGAGCCGGGAAGCGGAAGCTCCTTAAAAGGACGGAAAGTTGTGAAGGTCCGGAACCTCCTCCTCCTCCTCCTCCTCTGCCCTGAGTAGCTCCCGGGGAGACCGCGGGCCTGAGCTCAGGCCCCGTCCACTGTCCACTGCTTGCAAGCTGCGTGCCCCTGAAACGTCACTCCGTCACTCGTGCCCCAAGCCTCGGCATTCATTTTCTTGATCCTTAATCTATGGACTATTTGGGGAGCTCCCGCTCTGTACCCAGCGGGGGACGCAGGCCATTCCGGCGCAGCCCTGTGGGGGGAGATGCCCGGGCTCTGGGACACCCAGGGAGGAGCGGACTCAGGCCACCCTGAGGACCGAGAGTGTTCCCTGGGGCTCATCAGCAGCCTCCATGCTGGGGCTTGGATGGGCACCAGGGGTCAGCCAGGTGTGCGAGGTGGGGGTGGCCCTCCAGACAGAGGAGCATCTGGAGGTGAGTGGCTGACGGCGGGGCATCTTGGGGCAGTAAGCGGTTTCGCCAGGATTCAGCATGGAGTCTGCAGTGGGCGGAATGATCTGGAGAGAGAGGAAGGTCATCTGGACACAATGTCCCAATCTCTTCTCATGCCTCATCAGGCCCTGCCGCCTCTCTGGCCTCCTCTCCTCCCACTCTCCCCCTCACCACGCAGCCCCAGCCACAGTGACTTTCTTATGTTGCTCAATAGGCCAAGCCCATTCCCACCCCAGGGCCTTTGCATGTGTGGCACCTGCTGCTCTCTCTCATCCTTCAGCCTCAGCAACAGGCACGTCCTAGGAGAGTCCTCACGTGGACACCTGGTGCTTCTCTCCTGGAGCCCCTACTTTGCTTTCCTTGGTCACGTGCGCACGTAACACTGCCTGACATCACCCTGCCCCTGGACTGGCTTATTTTTTCTTCTACCTCTCTACCTTCCAGCCACAGGAAGACGGTCTTTCTTATTAATGCCGAAACCCTACCAATGGCGTAGCACTTAGTAAGTGCTCAATAAACACATGCTAACCAACAGGGAGGAACTGGAGCTGTGTCCAAGAGCGTCCAGGGCAGGCTTCACGGCAGTCCTGCGGCTTGCTCAGGTGTGTGGCCGCCCGATGCAGTGGTGGGATTTAAAGGCAATGGGATTCCCTTTGTAAAAAACAACTTCCTATAGTTTTATTGAGGCGCATTTTACGTTCCACATAATTCACCCATTTCCATCGTACAGTTCAATGACTTTCCATCAATGTACCCAGCTGTGCTGCCATCATCCTAAGTCAGTTTTAGGACATTCTCATTATCCCGGGGAAATCCCTCCTGTCCGTGAGCGCCTAATCCCTCACCTGCCCTGGCAGCCACCAATCTCCGGGGTGTCCTGGCAGCCCTGCCTCAGCTGGACACTCGCGGAGATGGCATCAGGTGGGAGTGGCCCTCCCGGCTGGCTTCTGTTCCACCCGCCTGTCCCCTGGATGCCAGTGTGTGAGTGCTTCTCATGCATGGAGAATGTTGCCCTGTGACAGGCCACGCCGAGTCTGTCCCCTGGCCAGTCAGTCGGAGGACACCGGGCTGCTCTGCGATGGGGGCTCGTGTGGCTGGTGGGGAGCAGGCTCTGAGCGTCCCGGTGGCCAGGCTCCGGGTGACTCACAGTCTTGACGCCATGGCTGGTGTGCCGTGGGCACATCCCCTCCCTTCTCTGCTGGACTCCCGTCCTGGCCTCCTCCACGTTGCCGGCACAGCAGGGCAGCACGGGGACCCACAGTGTGGCAGCGGGCAGTTAGGACGGGGGGCCTGGCTCCCAGCCCTCAGTTCACCCTGAGGATGCCCAGCTGCCCTCTCTGTCCTGGACACCAAAGCCCCTTCCCCGGGAGCAGGACCCAGGCCCTCCTCACAGAGGGGAATCTGGGGACAGCACCCTGTCCCTGGAGCTCCAGCCTGCGTTCCCTAGGGGCCTAGAATCCCACCAGACCCCGCTGGGCTCCCATCCCAGGAAAACCGAAGCCCTGTGAGGGCCTGAGCTGAGCCAGGAGGACTCCCTGGTGACAGCTGGTCCCCATGCTCCATCCCAGGGAGCAGATCACTCCGTCCAGGGTTTAAAAGATGGTCAGAGGACACCTCTGCCTCAGCCAGATGTGAGGGGCCCGCAGACCTAGGGCCGGCCGGCCTTCTAGAAGCAACCATCCAGGTGGGGTTGGGGCTAACAGTAACCTGAATCATAATTTAATAACACTGCCCGTCACGTGGCCACTTGAGAGGTAGGAAATGCAGGTTCAGAGAGGGCAGGGGACTTGTCCAAGACCACACAGCTGCAAAGACTCAAACCCAAGTCCCAAACCAGCTTATGGCTAAATGTAGGCTGTGGAGCCGTGAAAACAAGAGCCGCTGAGCCTCGGGCGGTCCTGAGGCCTTGTGAACTCACCGGGTGCTCACTGCAATGGGGCCATGATCCCCCATTTTACAGGTGGGGAAACTGAGGCACAGAGGGTGTAACTGACCCGTGGAAGCTCCCTGGGCAGGGAGTGTTGCCCCGACTCTCCGGGCTTCAGTGGGTCTGGAAGAGAAAGACGTTCTGCTGCCCGGAGTGCTTGGCAGGGAGCCCCCCGCTGCGTGGCTGCACTTCCCACAGGATGCGGGGCACAGAGCTGGGCCTGGGGGCCCTGAGCCCCAACGCAACCCCCCAGAAGGCCTTCCTGGGCATCTGGGCTGCCGAGAGGGCAGGAGGACTCGTTCTCAGGTTCAGGGGCGGGGGCTGCCTTAGAAAAACAGGCTCCAAGATGGGACAATGAGCTGGGTGCATAATTCATGCATCTGTCACAGGACATCAGTCCTGGGGTTAGAAACTGGAGCAGGCTCCCTTAGCCTCAGAGGAAAACAGGTCCTCCCGCATCTTAAAGGGACACTCCACTCCCAGAGTCCACGCCTTGCACACAGGCGCCCCCTTCCAGGAGTCAGAGACGGGAGCAGCTCCGCAGGGCTCAGCCGAAGGCCACTGGCTGCCCACAAGACCCGACCCCCTCTGTGCCAGCCCGTGCCAACAGCTCTACATGCCCCCATGCCACCACCTGTGAGGGGCTGCCCCTGGCACGTCAGCTTTTCAGGCCGGTGCTTCTGGGCATCGGAGGATATCGCACAGCACCCTGAGCCACCGGCCCTCGTCAGTAGCACCCTGCCCCCAGCTGTGACAACCGAAAGTTTCTGCAGAAATTGCTAAGTGTCCCATGAGGGTCAAAATCGTTCCCAGCTGAGAACCACGGGATGCAGCCTTCCGATGCTTCAGGCCACCCAGCCGAGGAGGGCAGAGCTGGGGCCAGCTGCAGGGTCCACTCCCCTGCCCTCTGCTCCCCTGCCCTCTGCTCAGGAGCTCCAGAGTCTGCCACCAGATGTTTATTCCAGGGACCACTCATTCATTTTGTTGGGTATTTAGTGCATGAATCAATAGCATGAAAAATCAGCCATTTGCATATATTTGCATACTATTAAGGCTAAACTACAGCCTGGAAGGTAGATGGGGGTCTTGTTTAGTTTTGCTATTCACCTTCATCGTTAGGGAAAGAGTGGTCCATGGAGCCAAAGGACACACGCAGTGAGGTGCCCCGACAGGGACGATCTGTTTAGAGGCCGCATATTTGTAAGGAAAACTATGCACAAAAGCAAAAGGAAAAGAAAGAAACTCCGTACAGCAATTGCCTCTGGGGTGGAGGGGGGACACCAGGGGGTATCACCGTCACTGCTACCGGCCCCTATCCCCAACTTGGTGGTGGCTTCACAAGTGTCCGTTTGATGACGGCTCAGACGCTCCATGTGAAGCGGGGCTGCTCTTGTATGTAACAAAGATTTCATTTTACAGTGATCACAAATTTTTTTCTTTCAATGGATGCAAATCAGGACACTAGGACTCAAATGCTCGTTGTTTTAGAAACAGAGGACACTTTGGGGGTAACTGTAGCGAGAGTGCAAAAGCGGGGGGAGGCCCGAGGCTGGGGGAGCGCCCCGGCAACGCACCCCACCTTCAGAGCCAGCTGTTCTGCGCAGGCGCAGAGCTCCGCCCGGGCATCCCTAACGCCAGGCAGAGATGCCCCCTTCCAGGTGGAGGGCTGAAGCCTGGCCCTGGCCTTCCCACTTGCGCCTCCATGGACTTGTGCGATTAACTCCTGTCGGGGGTCACTGCCTGAGCAGGCTCTGGGCGCCAAGGTAAACCTCAGAACCAACTCATGTCCCCAGTGCCCACAGGTTCTGGGCAGCAGCAGGGACGTGTGTGGTGAGTATCCCCAGGTACAGCCAATGATGCCGGACCCTGAGGACGGACGGGCCGTCCCTGCCTAGGGAAAGCAGGGGCCACCTCAGAGGGGAGGAGCCCTGGGCTGGGTTTTCAACGATGGGTCGGAAGGAATTCATCGACTGGCAGAATCTACCCACAGAGGCACGTGGCAAGGCTTGGGGACCTGTGGCAGGGGAGGCCAGGGAAAGAGGTCAGAGGCAACAGAAAGCCATGCATCCTTCCTGGGGCCAGAGACTTCATGCTCACCCACGCTGGGACAGGTTTATGTACAGGGTACAGCAGGCCACTCAGAGGCCACTCAGAGGGGGTCAATGCACCGCTCATGCGTGGACACGTCTGTCCACACGGCAGCTCTCTGGGGCATGTATTGTTGTGACCATCCCATTTTGCAGATGAGAAAACCGAGGCTTTTCGAGATTAAATAGCTTGTCCAAGGTAAGGAAGTGGCAGAGCTGGGGCTTGGGAAGCCACGGTAGGAGGGCACGGTGCCCGTGCTCCTAACTGCTGCCTACCCGGCCTCTTACCATGCTCCCGTGGCCCCACTGCCCCTCCTCTGCCTCTTGCCTTCCTTCTCTGGTGTCTCTGGAAGAAGGTGGGGCTTTCTCCGATTTTTTGTGCCCTCCCTGACCCCTGCAGCTTGGAACACACTTACTTGGGGCATGGGCTTCTCCTGACGCTGGTTCAGTTCTAGATTCTACCTGACCATCCTGTCCAAAGGCCACCCTTCCGTCACTCACACCCCTCCCGCATCCCCGAGTACAGATTCTTAGAGACAGGTTGGCTGAGCCCTGGGTACCGGCCGGCTCAGCCTGGATCCTCTGCCACCCTGGGCTGACCAGCGCCAGGCAGGAGGAAACAGCCAAGCCTGGCCACAGGACCCATCCCTTCAGTTGGACAAGGGAGGGTGACTCTCCAAAAAGAGGGCGGGTGAGCGGCCCAGGAGGCATGTTCAGGGTTCGGGTCTTCCCAGGAGTCCTGGAGACTCGCTCAGCTGAGAAGTAATGTGACTGAATTTGTATTTTTTAAAAAAGACCCAGAGCAGTCCCTCCTACCCACCCAGAGCCTGTATTCCATTTCCATTCCCACAAACATCCACTGAGACTCCTTTGGACCAAACACTCTTCTTTGTGTGTGTGTATGTAGCGGGGGGCAGGGAACCAGAGATTGATCCCAGGGGCACTCGACCACTGAGCCACATCCCAGTCCTTTTTTATTTTTTATTTTGAGACAAGGTCTCGCTAAGTTGCTGAGGCTGGCTTTGAACTTGCCATCGTCCTGCCTCAGCCTCCTGAGCCACTGGGATTATAGGTGTGTGCCACTATAACAGTCCCAAGCCCTGTTCTTGGTGCAGGGGATACAGTGGCCGTTAAGACAAGGTCCTTAGTCCCAGCAGTTCATAGTCCAACCAAGAGTTAATAATGTGGATCCAGGATGTCTGGCCTCCTTGAAAACCACCTCCAAAATCTCATGTTTGAGCATCTTTCTAGCCAAGGGGTCTTTTGCTTTCGTCTGACCTTTAACCTAGCCTTGAGAGCTCATGCTCTGGGGTCAGACTGACCTGGGTTAAAATTCCGTCTCTGCCACTTGCTAGATGCCACTTTCTAGTTTCCCCATCTGGTCAATGGAGTGAATATTATTTAATTGGGTTACTGTACAAATGGGGACAGTATCACGTGGCAAGTGCCTGACACACGCACCCACAAAGGGCAACTCGCAGTGTCATTAGCACCAGGCCGCACAGCTGCACCCACCCAGGAATCCCATAAACCACCTGTCTAGCTCAGGAGCCTGGTCCAGACCACTGCCTATTTTTAAATAAAGTTTTATTGAAACACGACTGTGTGCATTTGTCTCTGTGCTGTCCCAGCTGCTCTCATGCCACCCCTGCAGAGTCCAGTGGTGGCCAGAGAGGAGGCAGGGGTGGCCCCTGGTGTGCCGGTCAGCTGAGGTCCTTTCAGATCTCTGGCTCTCCATTTTCACACCCGGAGGATAAATGGGCTTGAGTGAGTCCTCTTTCGGGCTCAAGACTCAGTCATTAAGTGACAAGCGGGAGGTGAAAGCTCGCAGGCCCCGCAGACACCAGGGTCACCGTGACCTTCGGTCGTGCTAACTTGCTCCTCCCTTCTCCTCGCAGATCCTGGCCATCATCTCCATCATGTTCATCGTCCTCTCCACCATCGCCCTGTCCCTCAACACGCTGCCCGAGCTGCAGAGCCTCGATGAGTTTGGCCAGAGCACGGACAACCCGCAGCTGGCCCACGTGGAGGCCGTGTGCATCGCCTGGTTCACCATGGAGTACCTGCTCCGGTTCCTGTCCTCGCCCAAGAAGTGGAAGTTCTTCAAGGGCCCCCTCAACGCCATCGACCTGCTGGCCATCCTGCCCTACTACGTCACCATCTTCCTCACCGAGTCCAACAAGAGCGTGCTGCAGTTCCAGAACGTGCGCCGCGTGGTCCAGATCTTCCGCATCATGCGCATTCTCCGCATCCTGAAGCTCGCGCGCCACTCCACCGGCCTCCAGTCCCTGGGCTTCACCCTGCGCCGGAGCTACAACGAGCTGGGCCTGCTCATCCTCTTCCTCGCCATGGGCATCATGATCTTCTCCAGCCTCGTCTTCTTTGCTGAAAAGGATGAGGACGACACCAAGTTCAAAAGCATCCCAGCCTCTTTCTGGTGGGCCACCATCACCATGACAACTGTCGGGTATGGAGACATCTATCCCAAGACTCTCCTGGGGAAGATAGTGGGGGGACTCTGCTGCATCGCGGGGGTCCTGGTGATCGCTCTTCCTATCCCCATCATCGTCAACAACTTCTCCGAGTTCTACAAGGAGCAGAAGAGGCAGGAGAAAGCGATCAAGCGAAGAGAGGCTCTGGAGAGGGCCAAGAGGAATGGCAGCATTGTGTCCATGAACATGAAGGATGCTTTTGCCAGGAGCATTGAGATGATGGACATCGTGATTGAGAAAAATGGAGATAAGAAGGATAAACTCCAAGACAACCACTTGTCTCCCAACAAGTGGAAATGGACAAAGAGGACACTGTCCGAAACCAGCTCCAGTAAGTCCTTTGAAACCAAGGAGCAGGGATCCCCCGAGAAGGCCAGATCATCTTCTAGTCCTCAGCACCTGAATGTCCAGCAGCTGGAAGACATGTACAATAAGATGGCCAAGACCCAGTCCCAACCCATCCTCACTACCAAGGAGTCTGCAACCCAGAGCAAACCAAAGGAAGAACTCGAAATGGAGAGTATCCCCAGCCCCGTAGCCCCTCTGCCCACGCGCACGGAAGGGGTCATTGACATGCGCAGCATGTCGAGCATCGACAGCTTCATCAGCTGTGCCACAGACTTCCCCGAGGCCACCAGGTTCTCCCACAGTCCTCTGGCTTCACTGCCCACCAAGGCTGGGGGCAGCATGGCTCCAGAGGTGGGCTGGCGGGGAGCCCTGGGGGCCAGCGGGGGCCGGCTGGGGGAGGCCAACTCCACCCCTGACGGCAGCCACTCCTCGAGCTTCCTCATCGAGAGCCCCAAGAGCTCCATGAAGACCAACAACCCCCTGAAGCTCCGAGCACTCAAAGTCAACTTCTTGGAGGGGGACCCCAGTCCCCTGCTCCCCGTTCTGGGGATGTACCCCGACCCTCTTAGGAACAGGGGGGGCGCTGCGGCCGCCGTCGCAGGACTGGAGCGCGCCACCCTCCTGGACAAGCCCGTGCTGAGCCCAGAGTCCTCTGTCTACACCACGGCAAGTGCCAGGACGCCCCCCAGGTCGCCCGAGAAACCCTCAGCAATAGCATTCAGCTTCGAAGCCGGCGTCCACCAGTACATCGACGCCGACACGGACGACGAGGGTCAGCTGCTCTACAGCGTGGACTCCAGCCCTCCCAGGAGCCTCCACGGGGGCACCAGTCCCCAGCTCAGCCTGGGCCCCAGAGCGGACAAGAACCACCTCGAGAGCTCCCCGGTGCCTACCTCCCCCAAGTTCCTTCCGCAGAACTGCCTTTACCCTGCGGAGGCGCTGACTGGCAGGGGCCCCGGGGCCCAGGAGAAGTGCAAACTCGAGAACCACCTCTCCCCCGACGTCCGGGTGCTGCCCGGGGGAGGAGCCCTGGGGAGCAGCAAGGATCAGAGCATCTGAACTGGCCGCGGAGGCCAGCGTGCAGGTGAGGCCCAGGGAGGGGGGCGGCTGGCTGCCTGCTGCAGAGCTCTCCCGGGTGGACAGAAAGTCTCTGCAAAGCCCCCAGGGACTCCAGAGAAGGTCCCCTAAGACCCGGAGATCCAGGACAGGCCCGTCAGCATGAAACCGGCCATGCCGGGGGGACAGCGGCTCCCTGTAACAACCCTACTGCCCTCTGAGGGAGATGACAGGCGCTCACAGCCACCACCACCCCATCGTGACCTGACTGAGGCCACCCACTCCCCACTCTTCTCTCGAGGCTGTCCGGCACGGCCTCCAAGGGCAAGTGTCCATCGCCCCGGCTTCCGCAGGAGGAGAAACTAGAACCAGTGGCTGTTGAAAGAGTGGGTTGGCCGATTTGGTATGGGGTGTGGCGGGCCACCTCCAGGCACACCTGCCCGTCACCTCCTGGATCGTCGCCTCCTGGATGGATCCGCTGTTGGAAGGCTACTGAGAAAGCCTGTGTCGCCGGAAAGTCTCTGCGCCGCAAGGTCCCCGCGCAGACCTCACTCAAAAGACTTCACAGACTTCAGTGTCCCGTCGAGCCTGAGGTTTTGTGTTGAGATGTCATCAGGGTGAGTGGCACCATTTGTACTCAATTTTAATTGCCCCCAGCAGTCTGGGAAGGGTTCAGAAGGAGGAACTCAGAGCTTTGGCCTAGGGATATAGGAGGAAGATGCTTCTGTGCTCACTAGGGTAGACTGGAAAGATATGCAAGTGTCAAACATGCAAAAGAAATAGCTACTCAAAGAGACCGTGTGCTACCGAAGAACAGCATCAAATCCAATTTTTTTCTTTTCTTTTCTTTCTTTTTTTTTTTTTTTTTTACCTGCAAAAATGCAAGGGAAAGAACGCCCTCATTGAGATGCCTCACCCGGACTCCTGAATGCCTCCTGCTACAGCGGGGAGATCACCTACTATGATAGAAAGTTCTTTTTGTTTCCTGTTATATTCAAGCTAAAAAAAATGTTAATAAAAAGCACTTTATGTTTTTCAAAAATAGTTCTACCAGGGACAGTGTCCACCTCTTGCACTTTAAACAAGCACTATTTCCGGGGACCACTTGCTGACCCTGTGGTTGGGTTGTGGCCACATGCCCATTCTGGCCACGGTGGGTACCACTGTCGGCCACACCAGAGTCTGGGGCTCCTTCCCTGCCCCTCTGGAGGCTCCTCCCCGCACCCCTCAGGGGGCAGGAGGGGCCAGGGCCTCCCCCAGACTCGAGTACAGGAGACGGGCGCACCTCAGAAGGTCGCAGCAACGGTTGGGCACCGGGTGTTCCACTCCGCTCTCTCTGTCCACCAGCCTTGGGTGTGTTTCAGTGTCTGTCCTGAAAGCTCAGCTGTCCCTCCTGCGGCCACCATGCAGATGGTGCAGACACAAGCAATAAGTCTCTGTGCGCATCCTGAGCGCTCTGCTCTGTTTCTTGCTGTTGGTCCTCTTGTCCTAGCTTGATGACCTGGCATTGTCCTGCCTGCTTTTAGTCCATGGCGTGGCATTGTTGGCTGTCCCTCAGCCCAGTGACGTTGGGTTGGACCACTGTGGTATCCGTCTGTCTGTCAGTAACGATGCCGTGTTCCGGTCTGCCCGTCTGCAGCACGATAGTGCCATGTGGTTCTCTTAATGTGACATTGGTGGGTGCTGTCCCAGGTCCAGTGGTGTGCTTCTGCCTGTCCTCGGTACAGTGCCAGGCATGTGTCTTCCTGGTGGCTCGCCTGTCCTTCACTGGCTGGTCTGCCCACTGTACAACGGCATCACCTACCTGTCAGTACACAAGTATCACAGGGTTGTCCTGCCTGCTCTCCACTCAATGGCACGAGATTGGCCACCTGTCACAGATATGATCATGTAGGGTCATTTACCACTCAAAAATGCGTTTTTCTGCTGTACAGGAACCCAATTCAGACCACTTCTCAGCATCCCCAGGGACTGTGGATCCTCCCGAAAGGGAACAGTCCTGTTATCTGCTGATTTAACATGGAAAAAAAGAACTCAGGTCTTCCTAGGGGTCTTCAGAGCATTCACACAGCAAGCGCATAGGTCCTGGGGCAGGACAGTGTGAGGCCACCTGGGGCAGGACAGTGTGAGGTCACCCTAAGTCAGTTGGCACACTGGAGGCAGGAAAGAGCAGCGCTTCCAAATCCTTCCCTGGGTGTACCTCCGGGGCTGGGCCTATTGAGGACGACTGGGGGACAGTCCTCGCCGGCATCTTTGTGTCTCTCTCATTTCCATCACGTTTCTGTCCACCATCATCACAAATGTGAAAATTCAGGGAAAACAATCAAATGCTTTTTGATAAAAGTAAATAGTTGTGATTTCCGATTCAGATATTTTTAGAGCTGATGCTATCTGTAAAAAAAAAAAAAAGTCAATACCACTAACAATAATATAGTCTATTTTACATATCAGGAGAGCAAACATGTTTAAATATAGCCATATATTGCAAGAGGGAACTCATCACCCCTTCTTTAAACCAAGGCATTTCATGTTGGTTGAAGCAGATGAGGAGTGCACAGATTGGAAAGACCCTTCCTTCCTTCCGTCCTTCCTTCCATCCTCCCTCCCTGCCCCCCCCCTTTTTTAACTAATAACCAATTGGTGCAACTCTCCTTGTAACCAAAGGCCCTTTCTGTCTTGTGTCACGCTGGACCTGACCCCTCCTCCCTTGTGTGTGTTGTCTGACTTTAAAGTAGCATTTTATTGAGTCACTTTTGAAGGACGAATTCAGAAGTATCATTAAGAACCTACCTTTTCAGGCTGCATAGCCAGAGTCCTATATAGAGTTCTTATAGAAACAGAATCACTGAAATTCAGCATATACTATGCTTAGAGAGTACTCCATTGCAGTTTGGGTTCTCCCCTCCTTGACTCTGTGTGTGTTGTGGGAACACAGCTTCTACCCTGTGCTCAACTCAGAATAGAGGATCGTGACATTCCCCAGCCTTCCCCCACTCTGCCAAACAAAGGACATACCCAGATTCTGCACATGCATACGCCGACCTGAAGCAGTGTACTCCTGCGGCCACGCACTGGGAAATCTACCCAGGGGTCCCCAGTGGGAAGCGGAACTTGAGGGACGGCCTTGGTAGAGAAGAGGAGAGCCGTGGTCTGGGGCAGCTGAAGAGGACTGGGGCCTGCCATCGGTCGCCATGCATTGCTGAACCCGCCAGACACAGGAAGCAGGTGGACCCAAACAGGCAAGACCGGCGGCTGGAGTTCAATGAAACTCACCATGAATCCAACTGAGCTGAACTTCCACCATCACCAGAAAGGGCTAGGGACCAGGCTGCTGCATGCTCTGGTCACACTGGGAGGGTCTGGCCACCTGGGGGAGAAGAGGGCCAGCCCCGGGGGAGCCACTCATTGACCTTCTCCTCTTGGGGCAAAAGAGAACAAGAGGTCTGTGGTGCCGTAGATGTCTCAGTGCCTTCTTTAGGAATTCTATCTTAAGCACACTTTTGAGGGGAAAGAAAAAGGAGAGAGAACACTTGTTCCCGGGAGGCCCCTTTCTCTAGAAAGATCGGGGACCAAGAGGGAAGAAGAAGAAGGGAGAGCGACAGAATCCTGAGGAGCCCTGCCCTTCCGACCGCTCAGCCTGCCCCCACGGCGGCTGGTGACACAAGCTCCTTCCTGCTGTCCCCCAGTGTCCTCCGTGTCTCGGGACCCACAGCCTCCTCTCTGCCTTCCTCCTGATACCACCGGCTTTTCTAAGGGAAAACAAAACAGTGTTCTCTTCTGTAAAACTGAAATGTGCTGTTGATATCTGTAACATTGTATATTTCTGTCCTGCTCCCAGATGACTGGGATGTCTAGTCCATGAATAAGCAGATGTTTAAAATTCACGTCTCTGAAGCCAGATCCCCAGACCCCCACCTGCTTCCTCCCTCATTTCTCTGCCGACTAGACTCAAGTACCAACCCCAGGTTTTCCAGCCTCAGTCAAAGGTGGCCGCAGCAAAAATCCCTCGCCTTCGGGGCGTTTAAAACGATGGTTTTTTGTAACTTCAAAGTTGGCAGAAGAAAGAAGGGACATTCCTGAATCCCCAGAAGGACAAGAAAACTCCCAACCCCAAGTTTCCTCACCTGCCACCGCTTATGTGACTTTCATGTCACCCAGCGGGATGACCCAAACCAGCCCTGGCCACACCCAGAAATAAGAGTCAACCTTGGCGCACCTTTGCGGTTCTCCTGGCTCTAAAAGCATCTGATGTGTGACTACATCACAGAATGACCACGCATCTCAGAGTCGTCTATTTTTCTGTTCAGATAAAAAAAATATATATGTATATGTATTTTTAGCAAATTTATAATAGGGCAATTGAGTCTAATTCCTTCTTTTGCAATACAGAGTGCTATCTTAGGAGTCTCATGGTTGGATATTATCCTCGCTGATATTTTCTGATCTTTTTCATTTCCTCCCAGAGTCCTTTGGGCCTTTTTCTTTTCTTCCTGCGGATGCTGATTCTCTGGAGGTGGGAAGACTTGGGGTCTGACTTCCTGCCTGTAGGTCTTTCCAGGCACTAGGAAATGTCTGTCTCTTACCTCATTCCACCTCTGTGTTTCTCCTACTCGTTGTTCTCTAGAACCCAGGGCTCAGATGCAGGAGCGAGAGGAGGGGAGTGGGTAACATTGACCCTCAAAGTCAGCCCTGAGCTCCCGGTACCACCAACCAGACCTGAAGACCAGAGCGTGTTCAGGTTTCTCTGAACCACAGAAAACCACGCTGGGCCCCAGATCTCCTCCACTTTGTATCAGCCCCTCATTTCAATCCACTTCTAACTGAGAAACAGTGGTCACACACCCTTGCAGCCAAGAGACGAGAAGAGATGGCCCCCAAATCTGCTCTTTCCTCTCCCCTGGCCTTTCCTTTCCACCTGCCTGGCTGGATCAGTCTCAAGGGCAGCAGTACTTTTCCAGCTTCTGCCTATCTGGCCTGAAGAGGCCTCGCACTGTCCTGATAATTCGTTCCACAAGGCAGTCTTCACCGTGGGTGGGCAGAGCACAGCTCACTGAGCAGGACCTTCAGCAGAAGGTGATTCTCTGCCCACGGGCTCATGCAGGACCCTGAAGAAGGCCCTCTGATCATTCAGGCTTTAGTGTCCCACCTGCCTTCCTGTCTCTGGACACTGCCCAGAATAGAGATCTGAGCCAAACCAAGACCCCCAGACAGCAGTGACCCAGCCCCTAGCATGGATCCCCAGAGGAAGTCAACACAAATAGGAATCTGTGACTCTGGACTATGCTCCTATTTGGATTTTCCCACCCACCCCCAAAATCCCTGGCAATCTGGAATAAATACAAATAAGATAAAATAAAACTGACAAGATTTTTTTTAACTTTTGCACCAGAACAACAAAATTACCTCTCAGTCGTTTCCTGGGTTCGGTACCCAGATAGGCAAACCCCCTGGCCCTGGCCGTTCACTGGGAAAGAGGATGTGCTGTCTGTGTTTCCGTCCACCATCCCTGATATGGTCTGAGCTTGGAATTTCTCCTGAACTTTCCAAAATGGCACCTTGGAGAACTGAAATGGAAAAGGGCTCTGTTAATTGAGAGAACCCTCCTCTTCACCCGGGAGCCTAACTCTCTTCCTTCCTGCCATGTTCCTGAAAAGATCCCCAAAGGCTGGCCGGGGTGGGGGGGGTGGAGGTGGGACATTGACCGGAAGAAGAGACTACCCAGCTGCCAGATGGCTGCAGGCGGGACTCCGACGGGTTCTCTTGCATGAGAGGGACAGGGCAGTCAGTTCCAGCTCAAGTTAAGGAAGCCCTTCTGCTAGGCCGGTTGTCTGCTCAGACCCCAAGGCCACCCTGGTCATGAGCCCCCTGCCCTGCAGGTGTTTATAGGGAGGCAAGATGGGACGTGAACTGGGTGACACAAAGGGGCCCTGGCATTGCGTGGAAATCAGACTGAGCAATCAAGGCGATTTTGTTTCTCGGTGTGTGTGCGTGTGTGTGTGTGTGTGTGTGTGTGTGTGTGTGTGCAGGTGACTTGGATATTCTGGGCACAGGCTTTCCGTGGAGGCGCGGGGTGTGGAACCCAGGGAGGACGAACTCAGTTTCTAGAAGTTGGAGGCATCATAGAGGGTGCCCAAGAAGGAAGGGGACTCTGTTCTCTGCCTGTTCCGGGTCTCTGGCAATTTTAATGACCATGTCAGTCACCCGTCTAGCCCATCCCCAGTGGCCTAACAGGAGCCACCGTGGGACAGGATTCACTTGACCCTCCCTCATGCCAGCCGCAGAGCCGTCTGTGAAGTCCTCCTCTCAGGCTGGCTGTCTCATGGTGCTTCTGCCCTGTGCCCAGACCCTTGGCCCTCAAAGACACGCAGTGATCTCTCTCCCACCCACCAACCAGCCGCCCACTGCCCAGGCAATAACAACGGCACCGTCCCAAAAGGGCTTTTACTTTCTGGCAAGTACCATAGGAGATCCCTCCCTTTCCAGACCTGGGAAATCTCTCCCCGTGAAGTAAACCCAGCAAGGCAACGAGACAGGCGACCCAGATCCCGTTTTAACAGCAAAACGATGTCAGCTGCCGCCAAGCAGAGGCCTCTCCCACATCCCTTCCCAAATGGGCCCAGCTCCTGCCTTCCCCAAACAGAACATAGGAGGGCAGTCTGGAAAGACCCGCCCTCCGTTGTGTGGGGTGGGCTTGGGGAGGTGGGACTTCGTCTGCAGGTAAGCCCACCTCCAGGTGGCACTGGGGTTTTTATAAGGTGAGGCCGGCGCTGGGGGTCCGGCTCAGTGGGAGAGCACTTGCCTAGCACACGGGAGGCCCTGGGTTCCCTCCCCTGCACTCGAAAACTAAAGAAAAAGAAAAGAAAGAAAGAAAAGATAATAAGGAGAAGTGGCTGGTGTGTGTGGCTGGGCCCACTGCAGCTGCCTTCCCCCAAACCAGATCAAACAAAAGCCAGCCTCTGGGATCTTACCAGGAAGCCTCTGCCTGCAGAAACTGCAGTACCTGACCAGTTCAGGAAATGCAGGGAACCCCTGCTCTGTTCCTCTTGGACTCCCAGGGCCTGGCAGGGACCACCCCACACTGGCTGCCTCCCTGGGCGAAGCTGGATTAGAGAGAAGCAGCACAGGAGAAGGGGTCCGGGTCCCCTACAGCGTGGCTCTTGGCCCCTAGGTTTAGGGCCCTCTGACCCTGAATGAGCTTGGCATCCAAGAGCAGGGTGAGCCTGGGTGGGTGTACAGGTAGCTGGCCCCTTGGCTCTCCAGACCTTTCTTGACCTCAGTCCAAGGTCAAGGGTGGGGATCCCCATTTTCTGTACCAGGATCTCAGGGTTGTGCGCCAGCATGTGCCCTTGGCATTCAGTGGCCATCCAGCCTGTTTTTGGAGAGTGTGTGAAGTGAATGTGTGAAGGATGGGCCTGGGTGGATGACTGGCAGGTGGGCGTGGGCAGGGGGAGGGTGTTACCTGGCTGGAGAGCTGCCAACCGAGGGAAGGAGACTCAGGAGCCCCCCTCGCTGAAGCCCATAACACCCCACCAACGCCACCTGTTCTTGGCCTCCATCTGGGCTCACAATGACATCCAAATTTGACAGTTGTAGTCCCCAAGCCGATTAGGGCCACAATCCTTTAGAGCCTCCCTCCCCCAGGGCCCAGGAGGTCGCTCAACCTCCTTCCTGTCTTCCCGCCCTGCAGTTTCCAGCCTCTGGTTTAGTGCAGCTGGGGAGACCGTGGTTTTCCCGCTAAACCAAGGGTCCAGAGTGGGCTTTCCCTTGGTCAGGGGCTGGCAGGGTAGGAACAGAGGGGCCACCACCTGGAACTGTATTGCCCTGCTGAGCCATGGAGGCTGCCTGCCCTCTAGCTTCAGAGCCCATGGTCTCCTCTTTCCTGAGCCTCAAAGCCCCCCATGACAGCATGTGCCCTCAATCCAACAGCTGAGACCCTGTGTCCCTCCAGGAACCGTGGTGTGAGGTTGGGGTTTTCCTTCCTGCAAAGCCATCTGATTGCCCCGCCCTGATGGGCCAAGCCAATCACACAGCCATAAACAACCGCCGTCCTCAGCCCCTCTTCTGGGGTCGAGCTTGTGGGTCTGTTCATCTCTCATCAGTTTATGTCTAGTCCTTCCTGTCAAGGGGACGGTGAGCACGGCCCTCGTGCCTGTGGGCTCCCTCCCCCTCCCCCCCCTCTCACACACACACAGAAACCAAACAATGGAAATCCCAGTGTCTTTTTATGCATGTGGTGAGATGAAATTGTGATCCTTGTGTGACCTCCAGCTGCTGCCCTGTCTTGTAAAATATGTCCAGATGTTTAAGAATTTCCAAGCAAATGGTCCCTTAACCAAGTCTGCCGAGTTCAATAAAAGGGTATGGAGAAAACAAACTCTGTGGTGCTGGTTTGTCTTTGTGGAGGGGGCCGGGGGCCGGGGTGGGAAGGGCGATAAGAAGGCTGGGGACCTAAAGGGGCACACGGATGTTTTCTCTTTCCCCCGAAGAGGCAGGGTGTGAAAATGCACTGGTGTGTCACCCCAAGCCTTCAGACCAGTGGCAACCCCCACCCCCTGGGACTGTGTCCAGGCCTTGAGGCCCCAACTATGGTCACATGGCCCTCGGCAACTGTGGCTCTCAGAAAAATGTCTCACGACAGAAGGCAGAGGCTCAAATGCTGACAGGAGACAGGCAGGTGACATAGTGAGACACTGGGGCGGCCGTGAGGGAGGAGCCTGGACAGGCGCACCCCGAGGGAGCAGGACCCCTCCCTCTGGCCGTGAGCGCACAGGGAGGCGCTGGGTCTTTTGAAGAGAAGTCAGAGATCTGGATTTTCATGGGAAATATCCTAACTTATAAATGTCACCTAGGAATCCCGGGCTTTTAGCCTTACACTGGCCAGGGATGCACCTGCTTGAGCAGGGTGTGGCCTCGGGTTTCCGAGGTCTCCTAGTGCCGTGTAACAAGTCACCCCAACGCCCAGCAGGCGGAAGGGGTTGTCACCTCATTCGTGGTGTGTGTAGGACAGGGGCTCAGGATCACCTGCAGCGGGCGGTCCTGGCCGGAGTCTGCCCTGAGGTCTCAGTCCTCTGCACTTGGGCCCAGGAGCCTCGCCGCTCTCTGGCTGCGGGCAGGAGGCCTGTGCTGCTCCCACGGATCTCAGTGCAGGGCTCCTGCGTGTCCTGATGGCCCGGCAGCTGGCTTCCCTGAGAGAGTGGCCCAAGGAGACCTCAAGCAGAAAGCCACAGGGCCTTTTGTGACGATCTCAGAAATCAGACACCCTCACTTCCTCCAAACTCTCCTCCTCAACAGGGAGACACTGAGTGCAGGTCACACTCAGGCGGTAGAAACCCACCTCTGCAGGGGAAAGTGCCAAAGAAGGGGGAGGGACATTTTTTAAAAATGAATTTAAGGACTTAATTTGTGCAGTGCTAGAGATCTAACCCAGGGCCTCAGGAAGCCAGGCGAGAACTTGCCAGGCCTGGGGACATGTTTGTAAACTACCCATCCTGAAGCCCTGTTTAGCAGAGGGTAGTTTTCCAACCGCAGAATGTTACAGCCCAGAAAAATTTCCCATTGGGTTTAGGGAAGTCTTACCAGCATTTTATTTTTCTATGTAAAGATGATAAAAAAATAATAATAATAACCTGCTATCGTCACCTTGTGAAACAAAGAACATTTCAAATCCCCAAAGTGGATTATCTCAAAATAAGAGACAATCCTTTAAAAGCAAAATTACATTATCGGGAGCTGTAATCCCAGTGACTCAGGAGGCTAAGGCAAGAGGATCACGAATTAGAGGCCAACCTCAGTAATTTAGTGAGGCTCTGAGCAATTCAGCAAGACTCTATCTCAAAATAAAAAATTGAAAGGGCTGAGATGTGGCTCAGCGGTGACCCTGAGTTCAATGCCCAGTGCAAAAAAAAAAAAAAATTTGTTGAAGTTTTTAATAGATCAGAGTTTCTCAGCTCAGCCCAATCAATGTTTATGGTAGCACATTCTCTGGGGGGTGTCCCATGCACTGTGCATTCTCAACAGCATCTGGGGCCTCTACCGGAGGCAGATGGCACCTCCCTGAAGCTGCAACAATCAAAAATGTTTCTGGACATCGCCAGCTGTCCCTTGAGGGATAAAATCACCTCCAGTTGAAAAATACTGGAGGAGGTTCACAATGCAAAGTCCAAAGGGTTCAGTGAGGAGCAGGATGTCCCTCGCACCTCTGGACCCCAGTCCCCCTTCCTGGAGGCAGTGACCATGCCAGTTTCTCCTGTGCCCCCAGGGATGGTCTATGCAAACACACACACACACACACACTCACACTCACACACACACACTCACACACACTCACACACACACTCTCTCACACTCTAACACACACACTCACACACACACTCTCACACACACACTCTCTCACACACACACACACTCACACACACACACTCGCACACACGCACACTCACACACTCTCTCACACTCTCTAACACACACACTCACACACACACTCACACTCACACACACTCTCTCACACTCACACACACTCTCTCACACTCTCTCACTCTAACACACACACTCGCACACACGCACACTCACACACTCACACTCTCTAACACACACACACTCACACACACACTCCCACTCACACACACACTCACACACACTCACACACACACTCTCACACTCTAACACACACACACACACTCGCACACACGCACACTCACACACTCTCTCACACTCTCTAACACACACTCACGCACACTCAGGTTGTTTGGTTTGGGTCTGCTCCACACAAATAGTCACACATAGACAGTCCCCGCACCCTGCTGTTTTCACTCATCTACCCTGGAAATCTTCCTATTGAAGGCGGCGCCTCCTCTTTCTTCCCTAAGCCACCCCAGCTGCTCCCCGGCACGTGGTCAGTGCTAATCTCCGGCTGCTGTTCAGGCCCTTTTGAACTTTGCTCCAACCAACAGCGCAGAAGTGGGTGGCCAGCGGCAGCTCCCGGGGCCCTGCTTCCGACGCCTCTGGATCCTGCACCTCTCTCGACCCAGCCCACCCTCGGCCGCCGCGCAGCCGCCCTGGTCTGTGGCCTGATTAATGCAGCAGCCTCCGGAAGAGGCTCCAGGTTTCTGCCCTGGATCCCTTCCAAGCTCTTCTCAACACAGTGGCCAGAGGGGTCCCTTCAAACTGTCACTCTGATCATGTCACTTCACCACCAAAACCTTCCCGAGACTTCCCATCACGTGCTGAATGAGATCCAAAGTCCTTGGCGCACTGCGCAAGGTGACACACCCACTGGCCGGGGTGGCCTCTCCACCTCACCTCCCTGATCCCACCCAGAGGCTCTGCTTGGTCATCCCCCGCCTCCTCAAACAGCCCAGCCTGGACCCACCAATGACGCCGCCCCCAGCTCCTGCCTGACGAATGCTCCTCCCCCGCAGGGCCCTCCCTGTCCGTTTCCCAACGCGCGGCAGGGCGCTCACTGCGCCCCAGGGCCTTTCCCTGCCTGTTCCTTCTACTTGGCCTGGAAATGCTTCCCAGGCCACCCACACAACGCACAGCCGCACCGACCTCAGGGGCCCCCTGATTACAGCCTTTCACCTGGCAGTCCTACTTATTGCAGCAACCACACGCTCACACACATACTCCGCTCCTGTCTTTGCTTTTTCTTTCTCCATGACACTTATCACCTCCTGACACACTGTATTTTAATGATTTTGTTTATTATTTATCTCCCTCCAATGAGATGAAAATTCCACAAGATCAAGGATTTTATTGGCTCTGTTCACTGCTGTCTTTCTGGTTCATGGAAAGACGCCAGCATAGAGTAGATGCTCAATAAATAATTGGTGGGTCTAAAACAAATGCCTGCGTAATAAAGTTATTTCATACTGTGTGTGTATTTCTTTTAAGAAAGATCCTTGGAAGTCAAATTGTTGGGTAAAGGGTTTATATGCCATCTGCAGTCTTGAGAGTTATGGTACCAGGGCCACCCGCTGAAGAGGCAGCACTGTGTATACCCCCAGCAGCTTGACGATGAGGCCTGTGGGCCAAGCTCATGACTTCTCTGAAACCCTCCTCACCTTGTGCTTCATGTCTCTCATTCCCGAGTGGACTGGAGAGGTCTTCACCAGGGGCCGACAGCGTGCCTTCTGATAGGTTTCAGAGCCTCCGACTACAGGCCGGGTGCCCACAGCCACCTCCGACACACAGACGGGTGCTCTTGGATGAGCACACTCGGGTCCAGACCCCTACCACTGGCCACAGGCTCCCCTGAGGTTGGCAGCTGAAGAGGATCCAGGGCCACGTCCTGGGCCCCTCATCAAGCACCAGCTCCACCAGGGAGCAGGAGGCTTTCCCAGGACGTCCAGGCCTGCACAGGAGGGCGCAGAAGAACCTCGTGGTCCCCAGCAACACCCTCCCTAGGCCTTAACATATCCTGTACCTTCCGTCCGTCACAGAGCTAAGGCGCGTGATTCTGAGACGGCTGAGACACCTTCCCTCCCTTCCTCCTTCCTTTTCCTCCCCTTTTCACCCCTCCCTGCCCCCCCACCCCGTCCACAGACATTTACTGGGCACTTACTGTGTAAAAGGCCCTTTGCTGGGTGCAGGGAGACCGAGCTGAACTGGGAAAGCCCCTGCCCAGTTATTAGGTGATAATTAAGAAGGAGGCCGCACTCACTGGCTCCAGATCCAGGCCAGGGGCTTCAGAGAACCCCTGACACACGCACAATCAGGGGCACCTGGGCACCCAGGATCTCCTGTGCCTGGGTGTCGCCAAGCCCCTCCTGTGTCCCTTCCTCCAGGCCTCACAAAACCTCCAGGAGGACATGAGGACCACACCAGTGTGACACTCATGAGGCCGAGGGTGGCCGTTCAAGGCACCGGGTCAGCCACTACTCTCCTGAAGCCACAGTCCTGACTCCCCTGGGTCTCTGCCTCTGAGCCTCAGTGACCCGTCTGCAGAATGGGGCAGGGGACTCTGGTCAGCTATGGAAGGGCCAGGAAGAGGGCGAGGAGCCGGTCAGGCGGGTGCCCAAGTCCAGGGCCGGCTCCTGGCTTTGTTTGGAAATGTGTTCATCATGAATTGCTGGCGTTAGTTTTCGTTTTTAATATTGCAGTCAGATCCTCTTCACTGTGATGACTGAGGTTTGGCCCCCTGGATCCTGCTTATTTTGATATCTGGGGGATGAACACGGAGCAGAGCCAGCCCCCTCTTCCTCGAGAGGCCCACCTCCTCGCGGGGGACACTGCCAACCAACAGCCCCAAAGACGGGAGAGTTCTGAGCAGAAAAATAAAATCAGTAAAGAGACCAAGAGAGACATGGGCTAAAAATAGGGCCATCTCACAAGAGCTGGTGCAAAGATCTAAAGAGACACTGTGTGCCCAGGGTCCAGTGGGCGCTGGCACAGTAAGGGCTGCAGAAACACTGGACATGGCCGAGACTCCCGAGCCAGGCTAAAAGGGCACACACAGGCTGCAAGCTCCAGAGCTGTCTCCTTGAAGCTTTCAGCTTGGGGCCGAGTTTCCAAAATTGCGTGGGGCTCATGGGGACAGAGGCGCTCCTTTTTTTTTTTTTTTTTGTACGAGGGATTAAACCCAGGGGTGCTTAGCCACTGAGTCACATCCCCAGTTTGTTTCATTTTTTTATTTTGAGACAGGGTCCCACTAGGTTGATGAGGCTGGTCTCCAATTTGTGATCCTCTTCCTCAGCCTCCCAAGCCACTGGGATTACAGCCATGTGCCACCACACCTGGCTGGGACAGGGGTTCTTAAACTTTGTGTGCCGTGGACCCTTGGAAGTCTGGTGAGACATACACACAACCCCAGACCTTTTCTCAAGATAATATTTTTAGGTGCATAAAATACATAGGTTTACAGAGGAAACCTATTCTCTAGAAAGGCTGTTATTAGAGTATTTGTAAACGTGTAAATGAGTAATAATACACGTACCTCTTCATTAATAAACTCAGTAGTAAGACCTAGCAGGAGGTCTAGGGACTACCTCAATTGGGAGGCGTCAGGGAGTGTCAGTGCTGTGCGCAGCTGTCCGCAGGACCACAGGGAAATGCAGACCAGCTGGGTGTCTTTGTGCTGATGTTACTGCGACTGCTCTTGCCACTATGATTCACTCATAGCACTCATACCTGAAGGAAGTCCTGCATTTCAGCAAGAGGTTGGTGAGAGTGAAGATCAGAGTTTTGTCCTATCCAAGTTCATAGAACCAGATTATGAACTTGTGTATTAGAGGGCTTTGAAATCAAATTCATGGGTTGCAACTTGCACTTTTTAAATGACTGAATGAAAAAATAGAGTGGAATGGAAGAGAAGAAAACCAGCATGCATTGCTCAATTAAAAAAAAAAAGGTCAGCACAGATTCTTGATACTTTCTTTACAATCGTGTGTGCGCAGGCGCGCAAGCCGGTGTTACACATCGCCATGCAAAGTACTTCTTCCTGCCACTCATGGTCAAAACTACTGGAGAAACAACAGCCCCACTCCCAGCTCCTGCCAGCCTTGGCCCCCGTCTGCCCTCCTGTGCATGCAGGCACACGAGACCCAAGTTCAAAAAAGGCCATGTCGTCAGCGGCTGCACAGCCGCCCTCCTCGTCAGGGAGAGGAGCAGGTGTGGCAATGCCCGTGGCCTGAGCTCATGGTCTGTTTGGGGACCAGCTCCTCTTGTCAGCCACATGGCCCCACAGCAAATATTGGGAGAGCTGTTTGTGCAGAGCCAGCTGGCGGTGCGTCTGGAGGGCCAGCCTGCAATGGTGGGGGCTGGTGACCGCCCCTGAGAGGGCATTGCAGGAACCGGCCAGCACACCATCTGGGCTTTTTCTTTTCTTTCTTTCTTTTTTATTTTCTTGTGTTTCTTTCTTTCTTTCTTTTTTTTTTTTTTTTTTTTTGATTTGTTTGTTGTTGTTTTGTTTTGTTTTGGTCCTGGGGATTGAACTCAGGGGCACTCAGCCACTGAGCCACACCCCCAGTCCTATTTTGTATTTTATTTAGAGACAGGGTCTCACTGAGTTGCTTAGGGCCTCACTGTTGCTGAGGCTGGCTTTGAACTCCCGATCCTCCTGCCTCAGCCTCCTGAGCCACTGGGATCACAGGCGTGCGCCACTGCGCCCAGCTGGGCTTTTTCTATAAACACAAGCAACCAGTTTATTCCCATCCCTGGCCTTTGCAGCGGGGACCCAGGGGGAGGAGTCTGCAATGGCAAAAACAAAACTCCTGAAGAACTGTGCTCCCCAGTCTCCAAGTGGAAAAGGGCACCGCACTGCAGACAGGAGGAGAAGGCTCCAATGATACTGAAGTCAGATGCGGGGGCTATGAGCCCCGAGCTGATCAGCAGGATGTTGCTAAAGAGGAAAGAGTCCTAGGGAAGGGTTTCAAGTTGCTCTCAGCCCAGGGGTTCAGACTGAATCTTTGGGATCCGAAGCACCTGAGTTCAGATTCTGTTCACACTGTTTCCTTGCTGTGTGGCCTGGGGCAGTCATTTCCCTTCTCTGAATCTTGGTGAGCAATAAGGGAGCCGTTGTTTGTTTCCACGGCAGACCAGGGTGTCGGTCTGTTCCTTCAGGAGGACCTGCTCCCAGGCTGGGTGCCTTGCAGGCCAGTGGTCACAGAGAACACAAAGCCACACTGATGGACACTCATCGAGCACTCACTGTCCGTCAGGCACTGCTCCCAGCCCTTCACCTCATGGGCTAACTCTGCGGACACAACCTAGGCAAGCACCATCAGAAGTGTCACAATAAAATGACCATTCTCAGCCCCGGGAACTCACCATCACCCTTAGCTTACTGACAAGAACCTGTATAGTTACCTACCGCTGTGCATCACATTACTGACACTAAGCAGCTTGAAACAATAAACATTTATTATCTCACACAGTTTCTGTGACTCATGAATTTGGGAGTATCTTAGCGGGACGGTTCTGGGACAGACTTCCATGAAGCTGCAGTCAAGGTGTGGGCCAGGCTGAGGTCCCCTAAAGCTGACTGGGGAACTCAAGGTGGCCCCCTGGTATGGCTGAACGGTTGGTGTGGAGGGCGGGCTGGAAGCACCACCTGACTCTCCACAGAGCTTCTTTTTATTTATTTATTAGTTGTAATTGGACATAATGCCTTTATTTATTTATTTTTGTGGTGCTGAGGCTTGAACCCAGGGCCTCTCACCAGGTGAGCACTGAGGCACAACCCCAGCCCTCCACAGGGCTTCTTGAGTGTCCTTACAATATGGCTGCCGGCTTCCCCCAGAGTGAGTGATCCCAGAGGCTAACAGAAGCCACAATATCTTCCCCCTCCCAGTATTTTTTTGGGGGGAGGGGATAACCAAGAATTGAACTCAGGGACACTCAACCATTGAGCCACATCCCCAGCCCTATTTTGTATTTTATTTAGAGACAGGGTCTCACTGAGTTGTTTAGCACCTCATTGTTTCGGAGTCTGGCTCTGAACCCATGATCCTCCTGCCTCAGCCTCCCAAGCTGCTGGGATTACAGGTGTGTGCCATGACACCCAGCCCAATATTTTTGTTATGGTCAAATACATATAAAATTTTCCATCAGAAACATTTTTGTTTGTTTTTTGTTTTGTTTTCATTTGTGGGGTTTTTTCTTTTAATTTGTTCTAATTAGTTATATGTGACAGTAAAAAGCATTTGGACACATTGTTCAGAACATTTTTATCAGCCTCAACATAAACTCCGCACCATTAAACAGCAGCTCTCGCCTCCCCCTCCCCCTCCCCTCCTCACTCCTCCCCCTCCCCCTTCCCCTTTTCCTCTTCCCTCCCCCACCCCCCAACCCTGGCAACCACCACTTGCTTTCTGTCCCCACCAGCTGGACTGCTCCAGGCGCCCTCCTGAGTGGGGCCGTAGGCCTCTGTCCCTGTGACTGACCCGCCTCACCAACAGCAGGTCCTCTGGAGTCCTCCCGGCTGTGCCATGTGTCCCAACTGTCTTCCTTCTAAAGGCTGAATAACAATCCATTGTCGCAATGCCTTTTTTATTAGTCAGCCTTGGGAGTCACACCAACTGTCCCTTCTAAAATAGCCCATGGGTCACACAGGTCGGGGATCACATAGAGGGGTGAGGACTGGGGGACGAGCCTCACCGGGCTGTCTTTGGAGCCAATAACCACAGGACTGAGCCCGAGAGGTTGAGTAACTCACCGAAGGTCCCACGGCAGGCAAAGGACACACCAGAACTTGAGCTCGGTCCACATGGCACCGGAGCTATGCGCCATTCCTGGGCATGGCTTCCACAGTGAAGGGAGAAGCCCCTGGTCAGGGGACCCTGTCCACCTGGAGCCTGGGGTCTGACACTAAAGCACCACGTGACCTCGAGCAGGCACACCCCCTCCAGCCTCAGCCCCCCCGTGGTCAGACAAGGAGAGATAACTACCTACTTGAATAAAGACAAAAGAACCTTACAGAAAGTTCAGTCCACAAACACAAAGAATTTGCCTTCTTCTAAGTGCTGAAAATGTTTATTTATGAGATGATAATTTCACAAGGTGCTCAACTGAAGAGCACCTGCGAGGAGCGTCCCCTCTCCACTGCCCTTGGCCACCAGTTCTCTCCGAGGCAGCCACTGTTTCTGGGGTCTGGTTGGGATGTCTTCTTCCTTTATTTCCTTAAGACAACCTAACTCCCAAGAACCTGCTGTCACCGTGTCTGTTGGGTTAAACGGCTCACAGAGAGCCCCTGTCCCGGCTGCCCAGCCTGCGTGTCCCCTGGCAACCCGGCACGGGTGGTGTTGGGAGGCACGGTCCCAGCTGTCTGGTTGTCCACCATCCAGCCACATTGGTGACTTGGGGAAAGGTCTTTGTCCTAGGCATGGAGAAGGCTTGGAGCCGAGTCGGGGAAAGTGCTAGAACTTGAACCCAGGCCCAAAGCCTGAGCACTGCATGACTCCAGCCAGCTCAGGGAATGGGCTCTTGCAACACCAAGAGAGCCTCAAATGACAGTGACACAACAGCCCAGCGATGAGGATAGCACTGCCTCTCGCGGGAATAATGTGTATTACTGAAAACTTTAACTCTGGGCGGGTGGAGATATTAAAAATTATTAAGCTATATGTAAAGTTAAAAATAAATGACTTCTAAGCACATCCAAGGCACCATGTCCTCCAGGGGGCCTCTCTCATCCCTTCCCCCATAAAATGCTGAATCCATGCTTCCTGCTGGCTCCTAAGCCTTCAGAGTCCAACCTCCACCATATCACAGCCCTCCTGGCACCAGGCTCCAACTTCCTGTGGCTTCTGTGAGCCATTTAACCCAACAGACACGGGTGACAGATGGCCGAAACTCAAATCCTAGCCCTTCTATTCTCTAGCTGTGGGACCTCAGACAAGTTACTTCACCTCTCTGTGCTTCATGAACTGATACAAGTAACAGTTGCAAGGTTTGCATTTAGGATTAAATGGGCTGTCTTTTATAAAACCCTTGTCACATTTGGTAAGTGTTAGTAACTGTAGCTTGTCCTTCTGCACCAGTGTGAGCTCCAGACAGGCAACAATCTCGCTTGTCCTGACCTGTGCTCCAGGCGCCCAGCTCCAGCCTCAGGAGCCTCCCAGGGGCCGCACTCGGGAAGGCGGACCCAGGCGCTCACTGCACGAACACTTGTCGCGCACATTCTCTGGGCCAGATCCTGGGTTTTATATTCTCAACAGGAAGTTGGCCAACAGACAAACGGGCAAATAACTAAACAGGAGAACAGGCTACCTCTCAGCACCAAGAAGAACATGAAACCAGTGGTGTGGCAGAGAGTAACTGGGGAGTGTCACTCCCGAGGGACAATCAGGGAAGGCCTCCCTGAGGAGGCAACTGTGAAACAAGACCTGATTGACACGAAGGAGCCTGCCATAGGAAAGTATGAAGAACAGCCTTTCAGACAGTGGGCATAGCAAGTGCAAAGGCCGGGTGGCAGGAGGCTCAAGGGAGGCTGGATTGGCTGAGGATCGAGAAGAGAGGTGGGCAGGAGGTGGGCAAAGCCAGCAGGGGCCCTTACATAGCACCTCCTCAGGCAGGGTGAACACCCAGGGCAGCAGGCAGCCAGCAGAGGATTTGAGCCAGGGAGCCACACCGTCCTCACATCCAGAGTCGCAGCCTGGAAAGAGGGATCTGCTCCTCCTGCGGCTCAGCCTGGGCGGCTCAGCCCAGGAGCCATCCATCCCTGTCTCAGCCTCCTCTGCAGTCAGACTCCAGACCCCATTAATATAAATGAGGCTCTTCCCTGACTCGATTTCCACATGAGCCCAGACGTTCAAGATCTCGATTCCAGGAAATGTGAAATTTATGTAACAAACGTTAAAAGAGAAACTGGGCCGGCAGCTCCTTAAGTGCCAGCTTCCTGGGTGAGTGAGTCAGGCCCTGCTTGAGTCTGGCAGAAGATAGATGAAGTGCCACCAAGGTCCATGGGGGCCTGGTGGCAGGAGAGACCCAGGCCACCGTCCTTCTCCAAAGGAAGGGCAATGGTGGCAAAAGTGGGAAGAGCTGCTGGCCTGGCCCCTCCGAGCGCCCCACCTGCACACGCCGCCACGTGACCCTTGCGGGGGCAGACACGGCCGTGTTCCTCGGGTTACAGGACAGGACACTGACCAAGACACACAGCAGAACAGGGGCCACGATGGGCTCAGGAGGACTCTGCAGAGCTGCCTGCCCAGAGCCCGGCCACGTGGAGTCAGGAAGTCCTCGCAGTCAGAAGGACCTGGTTTCACGTTCAAGCTCCAAGGACAGCTAGGAAACTTCTGAGTGATCTTGGACAAATCCACAGCCCCCACCTCACAGGATTCATCCCTGAAGGAAAGGAGGTGACGTGTGAAGAGGCCAAACACGGCGTCCCTGCCCGCTCGAGCTGGTTAAAACATAATGATCATAAATATCATAGAACTGGAAAGTCTTAAAGATTTCAGGTACAGCTGGATCCAGGGGACACTAAAGATGGCAGAAGGGCTCAGTTTCCTCTTTCCTTGTAGCAATGGCCCCTAACCAGGGCAACGTCTTTCCTACAGCGAGAAATATTAGGGAAGCTTCCAACACGGAAGCCAAGTCCCAGGGTTCACGCTGATTGGGCCAATGTGGGTCACGTGGTGCATCCCTTGCCTCTGCTGATTGGGCTAGCTGGGCCACGCCCCCGGGGGGCCTGGAGACCGCTGGGAAGGCCCAGGCTGAGCCCTCGGAGTGCGGAGTGCGGCGAGGGAGGCTCCCCGCAGGGAAGTCAGTGCTGCCACCGGAACAGCCGGGCCTGTGCCTGGCCGGCGTGAGCGCCAGACGGTGCTGCTGGCACACAGTAGGCCCTCCTCAGACATACGCGCATTTGAATGAGCAAACGTCTACGCAGAGAAGGTTGTTAGGAGGGAGCAGAGTAATGTATGCCGAGTCCCTGGCACATAGTCAGCGCGGAATAAATCTGGTCTGAAAGGAACGAAGTGTCCCCCGCCCGGGTTCGCCCCGTGGTCAGGGAAGGCCCCGGCTCAGCCAGGCCCCCACCTGCGCTCATCCCCTCCCGGGCAGGGCCAGGGCAAAGGGAGCCGGACACCCGCCTCGGACGCACGATCACTAAGGGCACCAAAAAGCTGAGAAATCGAGGTCGATCACATTTTAATGCAATATTTTGGGAAATCGATATTAATGCAAAATCCAAGGTGAACAACACATCCCCATTTTAAATAAAGACGTGCGCACGCCCCCCTCTGCAGACCGCTGACGTGCTCACGCCCAGGAGCGCGGTTCACAGACACGCTGATGTGGGTGGACTTACATGCAGGTCGCACAGCTCCACAGGGTCCCCTGCACCACAAGCTCCTGAATGGCTCCCTCCAACTGGCACAGGTCCACAGGTTCTGTGGTTGAAGGGAGCAGCCACGTGCGTGCACAAACACACGCATCACCACCCACGCGCCACGGAGCAGTGCACACGCAGACACACCCGGAGATGGAGTCACATACTTGCTCATGTTCCTACCTCAGGGCCTTGGCACTTGCTGTTCCCTCTGCCTGGAGGGACCTTTCACCTCAGCCATGTAGCTCAGAGGTCACTTTTTCAGTGTCTTCCCCTGCACAGTCGCATCCCCCATCGCCTTCTAAAACCGCAAGACACTCCCCCCACACAGCCGTTACCCCTGCCCTGCCCTGTGTTTCTCCACATCTGACGTCATGTGGTCCTTTTTATAGTATTTAATGTGTGCTTACCCCACTAGAAAATCAGCTCCACAGGGCAGGGAGGTCTGTCCACTTCATTTACTGCTGTATCCCCAGCCTCTAGAACAGTGCCCAGCACATACTGGGCGCTCAATAAATATTCGTTGCATGGATGAAAGAAGCCAGGTGAGTAGAGATCCCTGAGAATGCGATTCCCCAGACCCGGCAGGAAGGCACCTGGAGTCCAGTGTAAGTCGATGTCAAGACCCAAGGAACAATACAAGGGGCGTCCTCAGTGCTGCTGAGGTGCTATCCCTGCTCCGCATCTGACATAGGAGGAAACTAAGGCACTGAGAGGTTAATTCACTTGCTTAAGATGTCACAGCACAGAAGTGGCAAAGCAGAGATTCAAACCTGGCCCTCCCCCCCCACACCCACCCCTCCCCCCTCCCCCTCCCCCCCCCCACACACAGCCTGGACCACACACACACACACACAAATAGTACCACCAGCCCTCCCAGTCCTGAGCAACCCTAATAAATAACTCCCTTCCCCCAGTTGAGTGTGTGTGTGTGTGTGTGTGTGTTGGGGAGCCCCTCCCTTCTGCTACTGCCCCCCACTGTGTCCTTGCTGCATCCCAGCCAAAGTGCAACCTGCTTCCCTGGTGACGCAGGAATCTGTGGGCTGTCCAGTTGTCATGGTGACGGCCGCCAGCCCCAGCAAACAGTCTCACCTCCCGGCTGCCAGGCTGCCTGGCTCTCCACCCTCAGAAGCTGTTCCCGGCCTCACAGCACAACGGACCCCTCTGGGTGGCCGATGAGCTAATGTCCTCATGTCCACCCTGCTCCCTCCTGCAGGGGTGGGGCGAGGACAGCATGCCAGGAAGCAGAGAACCAGAGTCCCTGCATCCCTCCTGTCCCTCCCTGCCATGTGCCCTTCCTTCTCCATGTCTCAGGTCTCTGGTCCCTCTCTGCAGGGTGGAGCTGAGCAGGTAGTGAGTTCAAGTTCCTCCTTCCTTTCTTCCGTCATTCAACAAATAATTCTGGAGCAGCTACCATGAGCCAGGCAACGGTGCAGGTGCTGGACATAGAGCAGTGACCAAGAGAGACCAGGCTCCTGGCAGACAGACAAGCTCTGGGAAGAAAATAACGTAGGTGAATGCCCACTGACAGGTGACAGGCTACTCTTCTTAGGGTAGCAGGGCAGGCTTCTCGGAGGAAGGAACATTTGAGCTGGACAGAGTGAAAAGACAGCTAAGCAAAGAGGAAGGAAAGAGGAGTTCTGAGAAGCAAGGGTGAGCCTAGCCCACACCTGTCATCCCAGCCACTTGGGAGGCTGAGGCAGGAGGATCGCAAGCTTAAGAACAACCTGGGAGGGCTGGGCATGTGGCTCAACTGGTGGCGCGCTCGCCTGGAGTGCGTGCGGCCCGGGTTCGATCCTCAGCACCACATACCAACAAAGAGGTTGTGTCCACCGAGAACTAAAAAATAAATATTAAAAATAAAATTCTCTTCTCTTTCTCTCTCTCTCTCTCTTTAAAAAAAAAAAAAAAAAGAACAACCTGGGAAACTCGGCAAGACCCTATCCCAAAAGAAAACTAAAGTGGGACACCGTTGTAGCTCAGTGGTAGAGCATTTGCCTAGCATGTGTGAGGCCCTGGGTTCCAAGCCCAGCACAGAAAGAAGGAGACAGATGAGGAGGTAAAGAAGAAGTGTAGCCTTTGCAAAGGCCCTGAGGTGAGTTGACTTGGCCTATTTAAGGGGCAGAAGACCTCTCCCTAAAAATGATGCTTTGCATTCTGAGCTGCAGGGGTAGGAAGAGAAAGTGACATTGCCAAGGGATGTCACACAAGACGGCAGGAGGAGGAGGCTACAGTCAGCTACTACAGGTCCAGCCTCCAGCTCCTGGAGGGGCCAGCCTTGGACTTCACCCTCACCAGGAGACAGTGAAAGAATAGCAAAGACAACACAGTGTGTTCTAGATACCTGAGGTGTATTCCTAGTTTAACCCTCAAAGCCTTCTGGCTGGTATCATCACCGCATTTGACAGGTAGAAAACCAGGGAGCCGCTGTCCACGTCTAGTGCCTGCGGACTGACAGAGCCCAACAGCTCACCGGCTGCAGAGCCCACGGCCCAGCCACCGTGCTCTGTAGATGAGCAGAGGGACTTGGTCCAAGTCTCTAGGGATGGTGGGGACAGCGGAAGATTCCCTGTGAAGGGCACCAGCCCTGACCCATTGCGGCAGCATTGGAGGACGCACACTCTCGATGGCAAAATGAGCTCATTCTCTCTCTCTCTCTCTCTCTCTCTCTCTCTCTCTCTCTCTCACACACACACACACACACACACACACACACACACAGAGCTAGATGTTACATGCACTCTCCTGATTTGAAATGTTGGCTTGATGGTTATTTTCAATATCTGACAATCAAATAAGACAGGCTCTGAGCAGATGAAAACGTGGGGTCTCTTGTTCAGAAACCAAGAGTTTCAGGCCATGCAGCTGAATACGTCCAACGCAGGGTCCTTCTGGGCATGGGCCCTGCATAAGTGCTCAGGCTGCGTGTGCACGAAGCCAGCTCTGCCTCCAACGTGGGCACGTCCTAAATGCTCCTTGAATCACGTGGACGGGAGGGGAGAAGGGTGGAAAGTGACGGTGGGCCTGGCTGGGTATCGGCAGAGCTTTGTGAACTAGCTGACACTGGTAAAGCACGTTGCCCCGGGGATGGCCCGACGCACTTGAACTTCGTGCCAGCACTGTAAGACATTGCCGTTAGGACGGTCGCTTCTCAGAAGCTGGATGAGCCCTCAGAGATCATCACTGTCAGATGGGGAGACTGGGGCTCCATCTCCCTCGCTCATCCATGGAGCATGGGGCATGGTGGGTGGGGCCGTGGGCTTTGCAGCCAGAAAATTGGAGCTGGGGGAGGTGAGGGCATCAGGTCATGGCTGAAAGAAGTGGCCTGGGGTGGCAGGGGTGAGGCAGGGAGGGAGCGGGAGAGCCAGGCAAACGGAGGAGAAGCTCTCGGGCCTGTTTCCCATGCGGGGCTGTGCTCAGGTGTCTGCCAAGACCATGTGGAATCTGGGGAGGCCCCCGCACCCCGGAGAGGGGCCTGTGGCATTTCTGAATCACAGTACCATCCGCCCCAGCTTGGCTGCTCTCCGGCGATCCAATTACTAAATGTAGCCGCATTCTTTAAAAATGTCTTTCCTCTTATGTAATGCAACAGTGACAAACGCCAAGCAGATGGTGCTTTGACAAGCTCCATACAAGTTGATTAGGAGCTCATCTTTCAAAATTAATGTATGGGCATTTAAACGCGCTCAGTCGGCCACAGATTCCACCAAGAATCCAGATGGGACAAACCGCTCCAGGGACTGGCCGGGCTCCCCTCCTGCCCGGCCAGGCTTTGAAGTGAGCATTAGGGGGACGTTGATAGCGCAGGTCAGGGGGACGCCTGAGCATGGTCCCCTGGCTTGGAGCAGGAGGAGAAGTACAGGCCTCCCCAAGGCTGGACGGCGCAGCCTCCTGTCCGTTTACCAGGACCTTTTCCTCCCCCTAACTTTTACCCTGTCTTCAAGAGAGCGACGTCCCTCCCTGCCCTCGTCCCTCCCTGCCTTCCATAGGGAAGCAGGTTAGTCACCAACCATGTCAGCTGCGCCAGAGAGCTGCTCCCCCCACCCCTCCCCAGGGCCCCGATGAGATCATTGCATTTGGAGCCAACTCTAGAAGAGGATCGCGGGTGGGAAGGAAACCTCCAGGCCCTTCCCTCCACCCCCACAGGCTGCACCCTCGGGATGGGCAGGAACAGGGGCCAGGCCGGGCCGGTCAGCTCCCGGGTATGTGAAGACCACATGTGCCCAAGCCCCAGCTGGGAGCAGTCATGCTACAGGCTGGAGGAAGTGTGTTGGCCTCCAAGGGTCAGGACTGGAACAGCCCTCAGACATCGTCACTGCCCATGGGGGAAAGGGCTCAGAGCGGGAAGGTGGCCCACTCACAATCACGCAGCAAGCTGGTGCAAAGCCGGGTGGGTGGACGGCAGCCCCTCCACCTGGCATGAGGAGGAAGCCCAGGGTCTGGAACTGCCCAGTCCCTGTCCTGCAGCTTCTGACGCCAGCCTCCAGTTTTCCCCAGGGTGTCAACCCTCCTCATCTTGGTGCATGTGGTTCAAGGGGACCACCCTCCCCCACTTTCCCGAAAGCCCACCTGACCCCAGGGCCAGCCAATCAGAGCTCACTCACCCCACTCCTCACCCCACCACTGGTTCAGGAATATGAACCAGGGGTACGGGAAGAGGTAAACCAGGTCCGTCAGCAGCAACCCCAGGACCTTAGCTAAGGCTGAGGCCACTGGAAGATGCCTCCTTCCCCTCAGTGGAGACAGACTGGGAGGAAGACGGCCTGGAGATGCTGGCAGCACTCGATGCCACCACAAGGTACCTACCTAAGAACAAAGCTGACACAGGAGAGCACGAACAACCAAAAGAAAGTGACTCCCAGCTTCAACTTTTAAATCCCTGGGTCCAGCTGTACCTGACTGCAGCCTTACCCTGAATATTTCTTTTTTTTTTTTAAAGAGAGAGTGAGAGAGGGGAGAGAGAGAGAGAGAGAGAGAGAGAGAGAGAGAGAGAGAGAGAATTTTTAATATTTATTTTTTAGTTCTCGGCGGACACAACATCTTTGTTGGTATGTGGTGCTGAGGATCGAACCCGGGCCGCACGCATGCCAGGCGAGCGTGCTACCGCTTGAGCCACATCCCCAGCCCTACCCTGAATATTTCAATTGCATGAGTCAATTAATCTTGCCCCACACAGGGTTTTCTTGAGATGGGGTCTCGCTCTGTTGCCCAGGCTGGGCTCTAACTCTTGATCTCCACCCTTCAGCCTCCAGAGAAACTGGGATTATAGACTCTTGCCACCACCCCTGGCTATAAATTCCCCATTTTCCTAAAATAAGTGAGTCCCATCACTCACCTCCCCCCAAAGAGCCTCAACTAATGTAAAGACTTGAGATCCTTCGCGTGGGGCGAGCCTCCAAAACAGGCCCTCAAATGCTCCCGCTTCAGCCCCAACCCGCCCATCTTTTTGTTTAAGTACCAGGTGGATGGAGACCCCGGCCTCTCCGGACAGATTCCCTGTGTGAGCGCCAGCCACACATCCCAGAGCCCTGCGCCCAAGAGCTGGCCCCCAGTGGGCTGCTGCCCATCACAGCATCTGCCTTCCGTTGGGCCCACAGCACGATTCAGACCCCAGCCCCCACCCAGCACCCACGCTGCCAATCACAAGAGTCCACATGTCTTTCTGGGGCCTCGGTCTCCTTAACTGTAAATGGGACAGATCACCTACTTCGCAGGGTCCGGTCCTTGAGGGCATTAAAACAGGGACCACGATTTAGGGGCTGCAAAAGTGACAGCTACCAGATGCTCCAAACTGCCTGCACAGAGCCCAGCAGTCGCCCAGCCCTTCAGCCTGCGAGGGACAAAGGCCCAGGCCAGGGAAAGGGCTTGGGGGGCCTGTCCTGGAGGCTGCTCCCACAGCCCCTTGCTGGCCTCCAGGTTGTCCGCTCCTCCATCCCCTCCATCGCCCCAGCTCCCCAACTCGGAACAGGACACACGGGTGCTGCCAAAATGTCACTCGGTGACTCACTCCACAGCCAGACAGTGGGAACAGTGTGGTTGTCAGGAGCCCTGGAGGCCTGATTTAGGAAGGAGGATCGAGTGGCAGCCTTTGGGCCAGTTTCTGCCCAGCCCCAAGGACAGCTGGTCATGCACCCCGCCCAGCCCCGGGCAGGGAAGTCTGGGTCAGTGTGCCCAGGGTCAAGGCAGGCACTGAACCTCTGCCCGGGGTGGCAGGGTGCTCGGGAAGCAGGAGTCCCCAGGGAGGCTGGTCTGGGAGGCCCAGGGCCCAGCACAGACCCGCTCTAGGGCGGAGGCACCCGCAAGCCTTCTCCACCTGAAAGACGCCGGTCCTGGAGAATCTCGAATCCTGTGGCCCCATTTATATAAAGTGCCCAGAAGCAGCAAATCCATAAAAACAGAAAAAAAAATAGTCATCGTTTAGGGCTGGAGGAGTCAGAGGAATGAAGAGTAACAGCTAATGGGGACAGGGGTTCTTTGGGTTATTTTTTGGAGAGGGACTAAAGATGCTCTAAAATTAGACTCTGGTGATGGTTGTACAGGCCTTGGGATACCCTAAGATGACTGAGTGGTATACTTACAGTGGGTGAATGGTGTGGCAAGTGGATCCTATCTCAATAAAGCTGTCAAAAAATACAGCTGGCCGGGCACAGTGGCACACACCTGTAATCCCATCAGCTCAGGAGGCTGAGGCAGGAGGATCACAAGTTCAAAGCCAGCCTCAGCTACAGTAAAATACAAAATAGGGCTGGGGATGCGGCTCAGTGGCCAAGTGCCCCTGAGTTCAGTCCCTGGTACCAAAAAAAATAATAAAATAAAATACAATTGACACTCAAGGGGAGAAAATTAACCACCTTTGACTCTTGTAACTCTTCTAGGTTGTCCGTGAGGACCCCGTCCCTTGGCCCCTCTCCAGCACTGGCAGTTTGTGTGAGAAGAGAACAGGCATCAAGCTGGGCAACACCAACTCACTCAGGTCTGCTGGGTTTCCTGTGTTTATCTTTCTGATTGTTCTCTTCTCATGGCGACCGATCGTTCACGTATGCATTTGACATATTCCTTGAGCATGCTTGTGTGCCAGGCACCGTCTTAGGCCCAGGGACGCACAAGTCAACGAACACCTCTTGTCATGTTGGTGCGGGGAACCCGAGCAGTTGGTGTAGCTCGTGGTTCAATCCTGGCCCAGCCATTCGCTAGCTGTTAACCTCAGGCAAGTGGCTCAACCTCTCAGGCCTCAGCTCCTCAGAATTGCAGCCAACTCGGTAACCCATCAGGTGATACGTCAAGAGAAGTGCTTGCCCCACCAACAGGCTTAATAAGTGTTGACTGCTGTGGTTTATTGTCATTTATAATTGTCATCAAATATTTCCTTCTTAAACGTGTGTATTCAAGTTTCCTTTTAAAATAGGTTTATTTAAGTATAAAAGGAGGTGGAAAGTCAATTCTAAAAGCTAAGTAAGGAGCATAGAGCACAGATCACAAGAGCAGGCTGAGGAGGTGCGACCTGGAAGCCTGGGCTGAGGGAGACGTTCTCAGGGATGGGGCCACCAGCTCTGACTCTGGCTCAGCCGCCCTGCGGGATCCCACCATCCTATCCAGGACGGGACACTGCGGGGCAGGCACAGTCCTGGAGCTGCCCGGCCTCTCCCAGGTCCCTTGGCACCCAGGGTGACCGGCCACTTGCCACAGCACTGGCTGGTTCTGCAAAATATGGGCTGGCTCAGTGTCACCAACTCCCTGGGCACCAGCGACCTTCACCCTCAGGGCCCTCCCCAGTGGTTATGGCCGCACGGCGTGGAGAGCGCAACCCAGGCTGGACTTGCTATTGGAGATGCATGATTACATTAGCTCTTTCTTCTTGTTTGAAAAGAAATTAAAATTAAAACATCTTTGAGCGCCCTACAGGTGTGGGCCCTGGGCTGCTGGAGAGGTTGACCTTGGAATGGCCACAAGCTGCTCAGCCCTGAGGACACACAGGGTGATCCCAGGCAAGTTCCTCAGCCTCTCTGTGCCTCCTTTCCCTCCTCTGCTGGGGGACAACACAGCATAATGGCCAAGAGCACAGGCTCCGCGATTACGTAAGGACGTGGCGCAGCTCCTGGGAGCTTCCATCTCTTCCACGGAAAATGAATGTAAAGTGGAGTCCAGGGCCACGGCGCCCGCCTGGAACCCCAGCTGCTCCGGAGGCTGAGGCAGGAAGATCGTAAGTTCAAAGCCAGCCTCAGCAATGGCGATGCGGTGAGAGCCTGTCTCTAAATAAAACACAAAATAGGGCTGGGGATGTGGCTCAGTGGCCGAGTAGCCCTGAGTTCAGTCCCTGGTACCAAAAACAAAAAAGAATCGAAAGCGGCAAATGTGAATGCGGGGTGACCTGCAGATTCCACAGGGAGCTCAGTGGCTGGGTCCCCAAGGGCGCATCCTGCAGGGTCTCATTTACAGGAAGTTCAAAGTGAAATTCCACTCGGAGGCAAGTAAAGCTACCAGGGAAACAGGACCCTAAGAGCAAGACTGTGAGTCCCTCTCAGAGGAGGAGGTTAAGGGGGACCTGGGGTACGGGGCTCAGCTGCTGTCCCTGACGGGTGGCGACCTCGCTGCATCTCCTCCCCAAGCATCCACTGACCTGTTCCTAGACACTTCAGCCAATTTTCTGTAGAAATAATGTAAATCTTTTTTTTAAAAAAAAGGCAAAATAAGGCCGGGGCATAGCTCAGGGGTAGAGTGCTCAAAAAAATTCATAATAATGAGGCAAAATAATAACAATAATAAAAAAAACCCTCCGACTGAGCACCTATCATGCGCCAGCCACTGTGGTCAGCTTCTAAGCACGGCATCCACAGGGAAGAGGCGCTTCACAGAGGGTAGCATTTAGGTACTATTACTGCCATCATCATTACATACAATCAAGTTCATGATTCTTGTCCCAGAAGGGTGTGGGGGCCTTCATGAGAAGATTCTCAAAGAACCTGGCACACAGTAGGTGAGCAGCTCACAGGCCATGTTTCTTCCGCTTGGCCCCAAACTCAGAGACTCTTCTTGGGCTCCACAAACCCTTCTGCAATGCGCGGCTGGCGGGCTGAGCCCTCTGGGGACCGTGCCCTTGGTGCCCACTCTCACCAGCTGCCGGCTCAGCCCATTCTGATCTGCCCCCCTGCCCGGGCCTCCTGGTGAGCTCAGGCTCCTCAGAGCTCCCATCGCCTGTTGCTGCACCTGGCCCACATCAGGCTGGCTCTCCCTTCAGCTCCTTCCCATCCCTGGTGGAGACGGGTCCCTGTGACGGTCCTCCAAGCCTCACCAAGTACCCAGTCCCATGTCACAGAAGTACATCCAAAAACAGAAATTTGGGATTAATCAGAGCCTTAGAGCTGAAAAGGCTTATCCAAAGATGGACGGACAAACTGAGGCTCTAAGAAGGGGCCACCCTCCCAAAGAATGAACTCGTAGTCAAGAATCTCAGGCCTGCGACAGGTAGTGGGAGGGAGGCTGGAGGGAGGCTGGAGGGAGGCCGGCAAGAGGACTTCTGCAGTGTGACAATGCTCTCCGACAGTTATTCACTGAGCACCTACTATACACCAGGTCCATCACACCTAGTACATCTCATTTCCACAAGTATCATTATCCCTATTCTATGGATCAGACACAGAAGCTCCTACTACTGAGTACCTGCAAGGGGTCCTGCTGGGCACAGGGCTCAGGAGCCTGCCCACAATCCTATGTGAAGGACTTGCCTGAAGTCACACAGCTGGGTGACATGTGCAGCCAGACCCAATTTTCCCCTCTCCAGAAGCCTTTTAGGTAATTCAATTCACATCAAAAGGTTGCAAACAACAAAAAACTCCACTCTGGTTTTATGAACATTTAGAGGGCTTAGCGCAGGTCCGGCAGGCCCTGTTCTAAGCACTTTCTACAAAAGCCTACACAGCCCAGGTCTCATTTCTCTCCTTATTAGATTGCCCGCTCCACAAAGGCAGAGATTTTTGTTTTCTACTATGTTCAACTCCTAGAACTCCACCTGACTCAACAAAATTTGTTGAACAAATCATTTGATCCAATGGACCAGGGAAACCCTGGGAGGTAGGCACTGCCCCGGTTTACAGATAGGAAATCAGCAAGGGTCCGAGCAACAGATCATAGCTGATAAGGGCAGGACCCACCCCTTAAGACCCTAATTCACTCCACTGCATTCTACAAAAGGTCTTATCTTATAGGAAGATTTTCTGTGAGATTATTTAAAAGGGAAATTCCGAATTCCAAGGTATCTGAAATAAGACCCAGTCTGCCAAAATGTTCCTTCTCCCCAACTTTATCTACAAGTTCACTAGCAGTCCCTAGCGCCCCCTGCCGGAGGGCAGCCGCTTGGCAAGGACGCGCGGCGGCTCTGTGTGGCGCTGCTGCCCCCTGGTGGCTGCAGCCTCGGGGAGGCCCGAGGAGCCGTGACGGGCAGCAGGAAACCTGTTCCCGTCCCGGGAGGGGACCCCGTCGTCGGCCAGGAGCGTGTGGTAACTGGAAAGGTCTTCCCGACACTTGCCCTTCAGGTGGCTGGTTGGGGGAAGTCGTGACCTGGCCCGGCGGGGACAATCACCGGGCCCACACCTGTCACTAGAGCGGCCGATGGTGGGAGCTGACCAATCAGAGGCCCCGCATCTCCCCGGCCACGGCGATTGGCTCAGGGATGGCCCCGGATGCCAGCAGGACCAATCAGAGGCTCCTTCCTGACCGACGGACCGAGACTCGAGAGGGAGGGCCTGCGCCTGGTCCCCAAGATGACCACTGCAGGGACGGCGCCTGCCGGAGAAGGAAGGCAAGCCACCGAGTGAGGGAAAGAGGGAGGGCACGTCCGGCGTCGTTACGGACGCCCCTGGCTCCAGCCCCGCCTGAAGTCACTGTTTCAAATTCCCCTCCCAGTCACGACACCACGCGGCTCCTTTCCACCCGGGGCAGCCTGGGCTGAGTTTCTGTCCCGTGCAATCAAAAGAGACCTACTACGTTCTGCGGGCCCCTCCACCGCTGCCGCCTCGGGTCACCTTGTTCTCTCCATTGGGGTTTACTGAGTAGGGCCGGGGACCTGCCGCGTGCTGGTGCCTCCACCCTGCAGCCCCCGCTTCACCAGGTAACAGGGCCACCCACACCCTCACCTGGACCCCTGCAGCTGCCTCATCAGTGGCCTCCCTGACTTCCTCTCTGCAAACTGATCACCAAATAGCATCCAAACTTCAGTCAGATCATGCTCCTACTCTGTTCAAAACCCTGCTGTGATCCATCTCATGAAAGTGCTCAAGGCCTTACCACAACCTACAGCCCCCCCTCCCCACCAACACCTTATCTTCCTGACCTAATTTCTCCCTGCTCTCCAGCAGTCCTGGTCCTTCTGCTGATCCATGAACACACCAGGCCTGCCCTGCCTCGGGACCTTTGCACTAACTGTTCCCTCTTCCTGACATGTTCTTCCTCCAGGTCTTCATTCAAATGCTATCTTCTCGGTGAGGATGCCCCTGGCATCCCCACCCACTTCCCTGCTTTCTTTTTCTCCATTGCACTTAGCAGTATCTGACCCATTATTTATCTCTCTCTTCTCCCATGAGACTGTGGTGGCAAGTATTGCTGTCTTTTTGTTGTTTCTTGCTGTGTCACAAAGGCCCAGCACAATGCCTGTCACATAGTACTCGCTCATAGTGTTGAATGAAGGGGTGAATGAATGAAGTCGAAGAGGCCAATAATTGCAGAATTTTTTTTTTTAATAGGCTTTTTATTTTTAAAGAGAGAGTGAGAGAGGAGAGAATTTTTTTAATATTTATATTTTAGTTCTCGGCGGACACAACATCTTTGTTGGTATGTGGAGCTGAGGATCGAACCCGGGCCGCACGCATTCGAGGCGAGCGCGCTACCGCTTGAGCCACATCCCCAGCCCCAATAATTGCAGAATTTGAAATCAATGTTAGTGAGGTGCAGATGTAACAAGGTGGTAAGTGGGGAGATGGTGGAGTGATCAAAGTGAGGGACATGTAGTAACAGAAATTTAGTTCAAGGAAAAATGTTTATGAATTCTAATTTGAAACTCAGGATTTGCTGGCTCCACTTATCCAACTACTCCTGCTCCTGGGGAATAACTTCACTGTTCCCACTCCTTGCCATAGCTGCCCATGGTTATCAGAGCAGGGATTGCAGCAGAAAGCAGAGTTAGGTGATACAGTGCCCCAGGATGTGGCCACATAGGGACACCAGGGCTTCATATCCCTGGTATCTGAGTCACTTATGTGATCGGAGTCTCTAAGGAGTCCACAAGATCTGGGAACTGGTTGGTGGCCCCATGGGTACCCTTTGCACAGGGCTGGAAGCAGGAGCATGCTTATCTCTGAGACTCCAGGCCTGTTGCATAGTGAGTCTCAAAAAGGTCTTTTGAATGAGTGATATGGTGAACGAATAGGTGAGTGATCAGGAAAGAGTCAATGACTGGATGGATGGATGGATGGATGGATGGATGAGTGGATATGTGGATGGATGAGTGGATATGTGGATGGATGGGTGGATGGAATGAGTGGATGATGGATGGGTGGATGGTTGGTTGAGTGAATGGGTGGGTGTATGGATGACTGAAACGATGGAAGAATGAAAAGAAGGAAGAATGGATGATGCTGAAGGGATACATGGAGGGTAGAGGGCAAAGAAAGGGGAGTTGGGAGCACAGAGATGAGTAGGAGACTGGATGGTGAAGAGATGATGAATGGCCAGGAGGAATGAATAGGTGACAGGTGGATGGCAGCTGATTGGATAAAAGAAATGGATGGATGGATGGATGGAAGAAGGAAGGGAGGGAAATGGCTGAACAGGTAGATGGATGAAAAGATGAGTGAGCTAATGGGAAGATGGAAGGAGAGAATAGGAGGCCCCGGGTTCAACCACAGCACCACACACACACACACACACAGTAATAGTATCCCCCCATAGGGTAGCCTGGGCCTCCAACTAGATATGACATATCAAGGATTTGCTCCCAGCATGCAGCAGGTGCTCAATAAACACTAGCTAAGGCTTATAGCAGTGAAAATGACCCATAGCTACACTGCCCACAGTATGGAGTTGCTCCCTTTCCCAGTAGGAAAAGGAGGCACACCACCAATGTGATGCAATTTCTATACAGTTCAAAAACCTGCCAGGTGTGGTGACACACACCTGAAATCTCAGCGATCCGGGAGGCTGAGGAAGGAGGATCACAAGTTTGAGGGCAGCCTCAGCAACTTAGCAAGGCCCTAAGCAACTTAGTGAGACCCTGTCTCAAAATAAAAGGCTGGGGTTTAAGCCCCTTCTGGATCCAAACCCCAGTACCAAAAAAAACCTTGCAAAACAGAACTATAGAGTGGTATAGAAAATACATGAATATATTCAGTCAACCCCACTGTTTGCAGATTCTGTATTTGCTAATTCACCTATTTGCTAAAAATTATTTGTAACCCAAGTCAATACTTGAAGTACTTTTCAGTTACTTACTGACAAACAGAGTGAGCAAAAATTTCAAGTTGTCCAACAGGCACACTCCCAGCTGAAGTCAAACAAGGCCCTGCTCTGTCTCGTCCAGCCTCATTCAGAGATGACCACATGATGGAGACCGCAGGGGTGGAGCCCGGGGTCAGGGGGATGGACCTAGTGGGGCACCTCAGGCATCACTTAACACTTATCCCTCTGAAGGATTATAGACCTCCCAGCAAGCCTTAAGATTGCAATCCAGGAAGGATACGTGTGCACCTGTTTCCTCTGGGAGTCGGTTCAGCATTCATTCAGCGTTTTTAGACTAGAGCACCATGAATCTCGAGAATGGCCTGCAAGTGTGTATTGATATATTGATATGCACACAAATATGATAGGAAATACAAATGCCTAATTCAGTGTGTGTGACCTCTGAGGAGAGCAGCGAGGAAGGGGTGGGAGGAAAACCAGCTCCGGGGGCCTTTGTCAAGGTTTGTTTCAGAGCCTCCCTCGTAAAAGAAGGCAGGTGCTAGGGATCCGTGTCCTTGAGATGCTCCACACAGTGGGACATTCCTGATGATGGGGCCCCTGGCCCTTCTGGTCCACATTCCAAGTCCACAGTCCCCAGTCAGGACTGGAGACATCAGGGAAAGGCAGGCTGGCAGAACCACGGAACAACTCGGAGCCAGAAACATGAAGTCCGCCTCCAGGAATCGCACACCAGCTGCCAGACATGTCCCTGGTCAGCAAGGTGGAATGTGGGGAGGGCTTGCATCCAGGACCTGGGGTCACTGCGCTGCAAAACCGGACAGCCTTGCTTCTGGCAACTGCAAGTTTTGTGTAAATTCTAAGAGGTTTAAAATTTAGGCTTCCAGCAAGCCGTCTTTTAACCTACCTATCCTGGCAGAGATGAAGCACTCAGAGGAGGGAAGGAAGGAGGGAAGGAGGGAGGGGGGGAGGAAGGGAGGGAGGAAAAGGAGAGGAGGGCTCCCAGGGCTCCTACTGGCCAAGCGTGTGTGTCCGAGCGGTGTCTATCCCACACACACACACACCAGAACGCTGGTGCAGGGTCCCTGTCGCCAAGCACAGTGTTGTGCAGTGGATCCCAGGGGGACAAAATCTTGCTTCACAGCGAAGGATACAAACAGAGGCTGACATCGCCCAAAGCCACCGCAAGGTGGCGCTGTTCCCACATCAAGCCTGCCCAGTTTTTCTCTGATGAAATTCTAGTGCAATAGAAAAGGGGACAAGGGGCGGTGAGGCAACTGCTCCTGAAACCCTGGAGACCCAGATGACATCGTGCCTGCTGAGCTGGCAGTGGCCAGACCGAGTTTCCCCATTCTCCTTAGACACGCTCTGCCGCACCCGACAGGCCCAGCTCACCAGGACGTGCCTTTATCAGTGGTCCAGGCTGATAAAGTCCTCTGAACCTCACGGCATGGCCCCCTTGAGGTCCACCCTCCTCTCTGTCTACCCAAAGGACTTTTCTAGAACACAGTTCTGACCTGTCACCTGAATTCCCTTGGTGGTGCCTTTTTTGATGGTGGATCACAGATTAAGAACTTCCAGCCCTAGTGGCTGAAACCCAGATGCTCCTGAGAATTGTTCAAGTGTCAGCAGCCCTCCTATTTAACAGTTTACCCTAACTAGTTCTCTCATCCCCTTCAGCCTGCTTCCAGGGAAGGTGAAAAATTACTTTTCGGGCTGGGGATGTGGCTCAAGCGGTAGCACGCTCGCCTGGCATGCGTGCGGCCCGGGTTCGATCCTCAGTACCACATGCCAACAAAGATGTTGTGTCCACCGAGAACTAAAAAATAAATATTAAAAATTCTCTCTCTTTCTCTCTCCTCTCTCACTCTCTCTTAAAAAAAAAAATTACTTTTCCCCAGGGTATAGTCACAAGATCCTGGCTTGGCCTCACCCAGAACGGGGGGGGGGGGGGGGGGGGGGGGGCGGCGGCGGCGCAGGTGCCAAAGGAGCAAAACAGGAAGATAAAGCTCTGAGGCTCCCAGGCCCATCAGTCCTGCTCCATAGGAAGGGGACTGAGGGAGAGGGAGAGCTGATAGCACCGTGTGGCTCTGCAGGCCTGATCCCCCTGCCTGGTCCTGCTCCTGGACCCCAGGTCCCAGGCTATGGCAGCAGAGTCCCTGTGGGTGGGGCCAAACTGGGGCTTCAGCTCTTCAGCCCTGGTCTCCTCATAGAAGCAGACAAAAGTTGGGGGGTTTTGTTTTGTTTTTGGTGCCAGGGATTGAACCCAGGAGCACTCAACCACTGAGCCACATCTCCAGCCTTTTTTTTTTTTTTTTTTTTTTTTTTTAGAGAGAGACAGGGTCTCACTGAGTTGCTGAGGCTGGCTTTGAACTCGCCAACCTCCTGCCTCAGCCTCCTGAGCCCTTGGATTACAGGTGTGTGCCACCACCACACCTGGCAGACCAAAAGTTTTTCCAAGACATTTCTTCCCCAAATTCAATCAGGAGGAAGTCTCATTTGCTATGATTTGGGAAGAAAACACACTCAAAATCACTCTTTCCTGGCGCCTGCAGCCTGGACTCCCACCACTCTGAGAAGGCAGACCCTGTCCCTATGGATCACTGAGGGGGCCCATGCCCTGCCTGCTTCTTTCTCTCTCTCTCTCTCTCTCTCTCTCTCTCCCTCCCTCCCCTAAAGGAACCTCCAGCTATCTGGGTCTCCTCCCTGACACAGAACTGGGTCATATCCACTTTACAAGGGGACAGAGTTCAGACATTTGTCCCTGTGGAATTTAAAAAGGACCCTCCCTACTAGCGACTCAACTAGAAGATCCCCCTAATTTCAGATCCCAGTGGGTGGGTACTGAGGGACTTTTACAAGAAATGCCTGGACCCACCGGAGTCCCAGGGTCACAGGACGCCTCTACCTGCCCGTTTGCTTCACGCCTCCCTGATGTCGCCTTCGCTCTCCTCACCCCTCCGCCCTCCCAAACCCTCCCAAGCATCAGCCCTTTCCGGGCTCCTGATCACCTTCTCCGTTTGCCTCACGACCCCCACCCCCTCCTGCAAAGTAGCGCGTGCGTCCCCTCCTCCCTCTGACTCCGCGGTGCCCACCAGTCGGGGTCTGTGTTGCCCACGCTCGCCCCTGAGCTCCCGGGCTCAAGCGATCCTCCCACTTCAGCCTCCAAGTAGCTAGGACCTCAGGCTCGCGCCCCCGCGCCCCAGCCAATGATTTACAAGTATGTCCTATAGGGTGTTCAGGTCACGCCTAGCCTTAAAGAGGTTATTAGCGAATTGTCTGAAATTCAAGTTCAACTGGCCGTCCTGTATTTGTTACGCCCTAAATCTGGCAGCTGACCCCTCTCCAGGCTCTCCCAGCCCCCAGTCTCAAGTTTCACAAGGTCCCCCTTGTGAAGGGGCCTGTGCCCTCTTGCCTGCGCTTATTGCTCTTGGCTCCGGCGCCCTCTGTGCCCCCCACTTCTGTTCCAGCCCCAGCGCCCTGCGCCTGTGCTGGGACCCGCCCTCTCCAAGTCCCGCGCGCAGTCCTCGCGCCCAAACGCCCTCAACTCTCCACCTTCTCATTCCCGAGACCCGCTCGCCCAGATTGCGGCCCCGCGCCTCTTTCTCAGACGGCCACGCTTTCCTCCTAACCGTCGGTGCCCCGGTGGCCGGCGCGCTCTCCTCCGGGTCCCCTCTGCCCCCGGCTGGCGCGCCGCTTCCACGCCCTGATCCCGGCTGCGCCGCTCCCCCTCGGCGCCCCTGCCCCACTCCCCGCCTCGGCTCCCGCTGCGGCCCCGGGCACAGCAGCGCGTCGTCTGCTCCGCAGTCCCGCGCGGAGCCGCACGCCTAATCGCGGAAGTAACGCGGAGGCCCTTGGGCGATTAACGTCGGGTCGCGGCTACACGGCACCGTCCTTCATGGGCGAGAGAGCGGCCGGCGGTGCCACTACGGCCAGGATGAGCTCCAGAAGCAGGATCCGCGCCACGCGCCACGCGCCGCGGGACCCTGGCCGAGCTCAGGCAGTGCATCCGGACCTCCAGGAGGACCGACCCTACGGGGCCTCGCTGAGCCAGGGCGGAGGCTCCCGGCCGACCCCTCCGGACCCACCTCCTACCTGTCACCGGGCTGAGAGCCACCATGTTCGTCCTGTCCAAACTTCGCACAACTCCTTGTGGTGATGAAATGCGAAGATAATAGTCTCCATAACTTTGTAGAGCCCTCATTGTCCCCTAGTCCCGGAAGATAGAGGGATACAGGGGTCATCCAAAAATATTCTAGAAATATATTCATAAGGCAATGTATTTGTAGAAAACCACAGTGCATTGTTGAGGCAGTAACAGTAACAGCCACTGTAGTATAATAGCCACTGTTCTCTAATGATAGCAATACTACAAGAGTCACTGCTACTATTAATGAAATAAGAACAATAGCCACGACAATCGCCAGGTACAAGCCAGGAGCCAGGCTGTGTACTAGACTCTAATGTCATTACTGTCGCCCAAACCTGAGTCACCTGCATTTTTGCCACATTCCTACCATCTTAACTATCTTTTCCAGGATATTTCTTTTAGTGGACTCACTTTTTAAACTTCAAACAATTTAGGATTGCTTTAACTATAAGAGAATGAGAAAACAAGCCACAGAAAATGTCTGCCCCCAAAAAAAGCACATCTGATGAAGGACTGCTATCCAAAATAGACAGAGACATGCAGAGCCGAACAAGAAAACAAACAGCCTGATTTATACAAGGGCAAAGGAACTAAACAGACACCTCACCAAAGACGACGTACAGATGGCAACTAAGCATTTGAAAAGATGTTCAGCATCATATGTCATTAGAGAATTGCAAATTAAAACAACCAGCTACCACTTCCTAACTTATTAGAATGGTTAAAATCCAAAAAACGGTGGCAACACCAACTGTTGGCAAGATGTGTAGCAACAGGAACTCTTGTTCATTGCTGGTGGGAATGTAAAATGGTGCAGCCACTATGGAAAACAGTTGGGCAGCTTCTTACAGAACTAAACGTCCTCTTGCCATATGAACCAGCCAGCCTGCTCCTTGACATTTACGCAGAGGAGTCACAAGCTTGTGTGCCTTCAGACATTCACACCCAAATGTTTATAGCAGCTTTATTCATGATCACCAAAACATGCAAGCAGAAAAGATGTCCCCAGTAGGCAAAACAAACGGTGGCACATCTACCCAATGGGAGAGGAGCGCTAAAAGAAATGAACCATCAAGCCATAAAAAGACATCGAGGAAACTTAAGTACTGATTACTGTAAGAAAACAATCTGGGGCTGGGGCTGGGGCTCAGCGGTAGAGCACTCGCCTAGCACGTGGGAGGCCCTGGGTTCGATCCTCAGCACCACATAAAAATAAATAAGATAAAGGTATTGTGTCCAACTACAACTAAAAAATAAATTAATTTTAAAAAGAAAGAAAGCAATCCGAGTCGGGCACAACGGTGCACACCTGCAATCCCAGCTATCAAAAAGCTGAGGCCAGAGGATCCCAAGTTCAAGTCAGTCTGGGCAACTTAGCAAGACCCTGTGTCAAATGAAACATGAAAAGGGCTGGGGATGTTGGCTTAGCCTGAGAGCCTGGGTTTGATTCCCAGCACTGCAGTGCAGTGACACTATTCTGTTTGATACTATAATGATTGACACCTGTCATTACACATTGTCAAAACCCATAGAATGTCAAGGGACAACACCAAGAGTGAACCTAGTGTAAAGTGTGGACTTTGGGTGCTAACAAAGTGTCCCTGTAGCCTCATGGATATAACAAAGGTACCACTTTGGGGAGGGGTATCGATGGTGGGGAGGATGGGGGGGCAGGGGCTGTGAGGACTCTCTGTACTTTCTGCTCAATTTTACTATGAACTTAAAACTGCTATTAAAAAGATTGTCTATTTTCAGCCAGGTGCAGTGGTGCACACCTGTGATCCCAGAAGCTTCAGAAGCTGAGGCAGGGGGATCGCAAGTTCAAAACCAGCCTCAGCAATGGCAAGGCCCTAAGCAACTCACTGAGACCCTGTCTCTAAATAAAATACAAACTAGAATTGGGGATGTGGCTCAGTGGTTAGGTGTCCCTGAGTTCATTCCCCCATACCAAAAGAGAAAATAAAAAAAAAAAGATTGTCTATTTTTAAAAAGAAAAGGAAGAAAGATAATTATCATCATAAACGGAAAGCCTGCAATATTTTTTATAAACCAAGGGAGACAGAAGGTGGGTAGAAGGCAAGAGGATGATGCTCAATGTGAGCAAAACCCTCATGTGTTGGGGCAAAAATCAATAGTTAATATCTAAATCTGTTAAATCAACAAATGGCCACATAAGCTCCAGGGAAATAACTAGAAGAAACAGCTACAAAGGGCCAGAGCTGTGGCCATGACAACTGTGCCTAGGAAGAAGCTCGATCCCCTGGTAAGTTACTTTCGAGTGTAGAAGTGCAGACACATTGTTCCACCAGCCCAGTCCTGGAGACCTAAAAAGTTGGTCTGTATTTGAGGAGAACTGGGAAAGAAATGGAAAGGGGGGGACCTTGAGCATGAAGCTGGCAAACGAGGACATCAAGTGCAGTCTTTTTGGAGGATAGAGTGTTGACATCAAAATTACAAAATCCTGTACCTTTTGATTCAGGAATCCTTATGGATGGGGGGGTTCGTGTCTAGAAAATGTGAGTCCAAGGTTACCTTTTGCTCTGCTGTGATATCAAAAGTTTGGAGTCTATCTCGGAAGCTGGCCAAGGAGTGAGGGTCCATCTCTGGGTCCATATTATGAGCCCCTGAACATAATAAAGAAGCTGTCTATGCAGTGATCAGGAAGACCTCTACAATGCATTATTAGGTGACAAAGCAAGGGGCATGATGCCATCTCTGTTTATCATCTCAGGCTGTTTATATTATGCACTGATTTCAGTGCAGCCTGTGTCTGGAAGGAGATGCGAGGTTGCCCTTCAAGGTGGGGACCAGAGTAGGATGCTAGAGATGGAGGAAGAGGATCCAGCTTTTCTCTCTTTACCTTTGGTGGCTTTTGACATTTTAATCACATGCTTTGTATTATCTCTTCAAATAAATGTGGGAAAAAATGTAAAGTCATTGCCTCTGGAAAACTGAACAGGGAGTGGGAAGAAAGGGGTGGCTGCTTTTAATAGAGAGAGAGCACATATTAAAATGCAGTTTACAAATAAAGATTTACAAATGTTTCCAGAGAGAGGTCCCAGCAACACGGAGGCCAAGTGAGGACACAGTTAGGACCTCCTAACTGGGGTGTGTGCCCGAGACACAGCCCTGCGGTCTCCTATGAAGTCCTCAGCCTCCTTCGTCTGGTTTCTCTCTTTCCTGCCAGATTTGAAACATCCAAGTGACTGGTGACCCAGTTCCCAGAAAACCTCCTTTGCTGTCCTTTGCAAGGGCCCTGGGGGCTGCGAGCACTTGGCAGATGCAACATCTCCAGCCACAAGGAGAAACTTATCCTCCTGCCCACTGGACAGGGATGATGGACACACCCAAGTGTGCAGCACCCTGTCTCCGTGGACCTGGGCTGAGTGGGCTGTGCTCCGGGCGAGGGCAGGGTCCCCTCAGTCTCCTTCACTGTTCATTTCTGTGTCCTCATCTACTGCTGTGTAGTGCGCCGCCCCAGACCTCAGAGGCTTCTTGTCATCTCAGTGTGCTGAGCGTTGACAGGGCTCTACTGGGTGGTCCTCACTCCAGGGTCCCCCACGCAGTTGCTGTGGTAAAGTGGCTGCCGCTGAGGTCCTCCCAAGGCTGGACTGGGTGTCCAAATGCTTTCCATTTTCACACACATGGCACTTCTCAAAAGGTGGCTGGGACAGCCAGGGGCGGGTGGGGCATCCTTTCCCGTCAGCAGGGAAGGAGCCCGTGCACTGGGGTGCCCCAAACAGCAGTGAGACTTCAGCTTCTCCTCTATACAAAGGAGCATCTCAGGGCTGCCAGGGGTATCCAAAGCAAAACTCCAAATGTTCCAGAAGCTACCAGGAGACAGGAGATGGAGCAAAGGGTCATTGTGGGTAAGGAACTTCTTCTATCTTCAGCGCCTTTGGTGTCTTGGTGTCTTGTCTTGAGCTGACCCCTGCTGGGAGCATGAGTGGGGGACCACCTGCCTGGGAGCCAGGCGCTGGAAGCAGCTCAGAAAGAGGCCATCTTTTCTCAGTTTAAAAGAGGATGCAGTGCTTGAGGCTTGAAAGGAATCATAACAAAAAGACTAATTTACACGGCACTTTGAGTTTCATTCTTCATAACCACGACGGCCACACAGGGCATGGAAGGCAGCATTGAGCTTACATCTGTAAGAACTCTTACTACTCTGCAAGGATTCTGGCTGTGGATATGTACAGGGCAGCGCTCCTCTGGGGAGCAAATCCTGGAGGGTAACAGGTGACCTGTTATCCACATTTGGAGTATTCTATAGTTTCTCCCTGGAACTAGTAAGATGACTAATAAATGCTCAATGCCTAGCTGCTGTGGTAATGCCCTTCGCAAGGAGGCTCTCTGCTAGAGTCTTGTCAGCCAGGACCTTAATCTCAGACACTCAGCCTCTGGGAATAAAGGTGCTTTCTTAGACCACACCAGTGTGTCACTGGGCCTAAGCCTGCCCACATAACAGTCACTTTATACAATGAGCAGTATGTGCTAATGACCTCAATGACCTAATGTGACCTATGGATGTGAATAAAGCTGGCAGCTCAGATGAGCCCTTTTTACTTTGCCCTTGCCCCTTGCTTGCTTCTGTCTCTCTTTGTTTTTATCTACATTACTCAATAATAAGAAAGCAAAAAACTCAATAAGGGAAAGAAAACAAAAGTTGAATGGATGCTTCACAAAAGAATATATTAAAAAATTGGGCTGGGGTTATAGCTCCGTGGTGGAGCATTTGCCCAGCATGCACAGTGCCTGGGTTTGATCCCTAATAAGGAAAAGACGAAGAAAAAAGAAGGAGGGGGCTGGGGATGTGGCTCAAGCGGTAGCGCGCTCGCCTGGCATGCGTGCGGCCCGGGTTCGATCCTCAGCACCACATACCAACAAAGATGTTGTGTCCGCCGAAAACTAAAAAATAAATATTGAAAAATTCTCTCTCTCTCTCTCTCTCTCTCTCTCTCTCTCTCTCTCTCTCTCTCTTAAAAAAATATTAAAAAAAGAAGGAGGAGAAGGAGAAGGTGAAGGAGATGTGAATGGCCTATAAGCTCATAAGAGACGTCCACCAGCTAGTCATAGGGAAAATGCAAGTGAAAATCACAATGAGACAGCATGTCACACCGATTAGGACACTTTTAATTAGACTGATCACAGCAGCGCCAGAGAGGATGTGGAGCCCATGGAACTCACTCACAGCTGATGCCATGCAGAATGTGTCAAACCACTTTGGAAACCAGCCTGGCAGATTCTTGAAGAGTTAAAAATGTATGTTTCAGTGATATGACCCAACCACCATATCAGACCCAACCACTGTACCCAGGGGTGTCTGCCCAAGAGAAACTATAACATTTTTCCATGCAAAGGTTTGTATACAAATGTTCAAAGCAGCTTTATTTGTAATCCCCACCCTACCCCACTTCACTCCCAGAAAAAAAAAAAAAAAACAAAGAGCTGGTGATATAGCTCAGTTGGTAGAGTGCTTGTCTTGCACACACGAGGTCCTGGGTTCAATCCCCAGCACCACACATACACACACACACACACACACACTTTAAAAAAAAAAACCTAGAAGCAAACTAAAAAGTTCATCAACAGATAAAATAACAGACAAATTACAGCATACCCATACCATGGAGTACTACTCAGCAATGGAAAGGAACAAACTGTTGATATCGACAACATGCATGGCTCTCAAAATCATGAAGTGAGTGAAAGAGGCAAGGTGAAGATATGCACATGCATGTGTTGCCTGATTCTATTTATATAAAATCTACAAGGTGCAAACTAATTGGTAGTGACAGAAGTAATTACATAGAGGAGGGGCTGTGGGAGGGAGGAAGGGATGTAAAGGGATACAAGGAAACTGGGGTGCTGCAGGGGTTCTCTATTCTGATTGCGATGATGATTTCATGGACAGATCTACTAAAAAATAATCAAATTACACTCTTCAAATATGTGCTATCAGCTGGGGCTGGGCTCAGTGGCAGCGCACTTGCCTGGCATGTGTGAGGCACTGGGTTTAAACCTTAGCACCAAATATAAATAAATAAAGATCAAAAAAAATTTTTTTAATGTGCTATGTCGTGTGCTTCACTGATACTTTAATGAAGTTGGGGGGAAACTGAATCAAAATTAAAAAACAGCCAGGCACGGTGGTGCACACCACCCAGAATCTCTGGAGGCTGAGGCAGAAGGATGGAGACTTCAAAGCCAGCCTCAGCAACTTAGCAAGGCCCAAAGCAACTCAGTGAGACCCTGTCTCTAAATAAAACACACATTAGGGCTGGGGATGCGGCTCAGTGGTTGAGTGCCCCTGAGTTCAATCCCCAGAACCAAAAAAAAAGAAAAGGGGGGGTCCAGTTTTTGCCCCCAAGCCTCAGCCCATTGCTCAGGAGGACTGCCTCAGGCCCCCAAACGGACCAGCTCAGTCTTCCAAACACAGACACCTCCTGGCTTTGAGCCCAGGGTCTCGGGGAACAGATTCCCATCTGGAAACGATGAAAAATGTGAAGGCTCAGACAAGAACTTTACTTACACCTTCTGTCTACATTCCAGGAGGGCCACAGAGCAAGACTGCCCAGGGAGATAATGGAGTCATTAATCTCTGTCCAAGCAGGGCACCCCCTGCCAGCTTCCATCTGGGCAGTTAAACCAGCCGCAGCCCAGGGTCAGCCTCCATGGTGTCTGCCGGCAGAGGAGGAGGGCACCGCTGGACCCTGCGCATGGCTGCTCCAGACAGGCAAACCTCTGGGTGACTTTGGGACAAGCAGGCTGAGCCGTGCATGAGTCCTCAGTCCTGACTGCTTAGTAAGGAGACCCAAGACTCAGGCGGACATGGCCCTCCTGGGCAAGTCCTGGCTGGAGCAGATGCCTGACTTCAGACTGGTGAGAGGGCCCATTTGGGCACCCCTGTTTCTCTAACTTGACCCTAAATCTTAGCTCTTTGAATGCTGCCAGGTTACCTGGCTCACAGCTAGTCCCTGTTCCCCTACTTCCTTCTTTCCTCACTAACAGCACCGAGAAGTCTCAGGAGGTGCCCTGTCTCCCACCCTAGACAGCACACCTGGCCTAAGCTTCCCACGCAGAGCCCAGTCCAGCAGCCACAGCAGCCCTGGGAGTGTGTGGGCAGAAGCTCAGGGACCCCAGCCCAGACCTGCTGCATCTTCACCCTAACAAGACCCCTGAAGATATGCGTGTTCATTCACAAACCTGACTGAGCAGGGAAAATGCCTGCAGAGTTTTTACGGTACCAACATCTGGAATCCTCCACCAGAGCTCTTGCTGAAAGGGTAAAGTTTCTAAGCTGCAAGGCCTGAGTTAAAAAGTGAAGGACCAGGTATTGTTAAGTTCCTCTGCTACACCCAGAACCTGAAATTCCTGAGGCAGTTAAGACAACGCCCTACTGGCCATTTAGCCTAGGGCCCTGTGCAGCTTGTCACGTAGGCCTACAGGGCCCGAACCAATCTGTATGAATGTGTACCCTGCTTAGGAGTGACCAATCACCCCCGCCGGACCTGTTCCTGCCAATGAATGTGCTAATCATGTATGAGAGTTGTTGTTCAATTTTCCCAGCGCCTCATGCTGATTTGTTCTGATGTATGCAAAGCCCCCCCCCCAAAAAGTGTACTTAAGCACTGCTCGACCCCTCCCTGGGGCTGCTGGAATGGATCCTCAATAAACCCCTTCTGCAATTGCATGAGTCAGTCTCTTGGTGGTCTCTTCCTCCGACTTTTCGCCGGACCCTTACATTGTTTGAGTGGATCCAGAATATATCTGGACTTTAGTGTTTTTGAAGGTGGAGTGCATATAGTGTGTGAACTTTCACAAGACCCCTTGCTATTTTTTTACACATATATGCTCATTATCCACCACCCAGGCAAAGGCATAGAACCTTACTAAGACCCCAGAAAGTTCTCTCTTGCCCCATCAAGGTAGGATGACAAACGACCCGAAAGGTCCCTGGCAAACCAAAACAAGTCGGTCACAGTACTTCAAGGTCTGGACTTTGTTGGGTGTGTCAGAGTCACCTGGAGACCTTGCTAAACCAGATGGCTTCGCCTCAGCCTCAGAATGTCTAATTCAGTAGGTCTGAGGTGCAGCCCCGGAATCTGCACTTCCAGCAAGTCTCTCAGGGGATGCTGTGCTGCTCCCCCCCCCACCCCGACTACTGACTTTTTCAGAGATGAGATGAGGCTGAGATGAGTAAATTCACTTGCCTGAGGTCACCCAGCCCAAAAGTACAGGCAAGTACAAAAAAAAATTTTCCCCCAAGCACTAGGGATTGAACCCAGGGGTGCTTTACCACTGAGCTATATCTTCAACCCTTTTTAAATTTTTTTTTTTAAATATTTATTTATTTATTTTTAGTTTTCAGCGGACACAACATCTTTGTTTGTATGTGGTGCTGAGGATCCAACCCAGGCCGCACGCATGCCAGGCAAGCGCGCTACCACTTGAGCCACATCCCCAGCCCCCCTTTTTAAATTTTATTGTTATTTTGAGACAAGGTCTCACTAAAGTTGCTGAGGCTGGCCTCAAAATTGTGCCCCTCCTGCCTCAGCCTCCCAAGTAGCAGGAGTTGCAGGCTTTCCTCCTCACGCCCAGCCCATTGTAAATGTTTGTAAATGAGGGTGTTGAGTCAGTTAATGCCTGACTTGGGCCTTGGATCAAGATCCCAAAATGTTCAATGTGGAACAGCCACTTTTTCTGGCTGCCTTCCCGGTGCCCTTTGTGTGTCTATGTTTTAAGTAATATGTTTATTTAAGGACACAACTAATTCTAGGCAAGGAAGTTACCCAGGTGATGTCCTGCCTGGCTGGCCATGGTCTAAGAGACAGATGCCTGATCCAACGAGTTTTCCAGCTGCCTTTGGATAAAGCCCAGCCCCTGGTGCACATGGCACCCTTGGACATACAGGCAAATATTATTTCACCATTTTCTACCAAATGCTGAGCTGGCTGCACTGGTAAATGATGAAGTTTAGGTTGGAGCTGGTTGCGGCCCTTTCAATGGAAGCTTAGCTTTACAGCTCAATTTTCCTTCTTGACAGAGAAAGTCTGGGAAATTGGAGCCCCATGATTTAGAGATCAGCAAAATACTTCCTGCGCAAAGGAAACCTGTTGAGCCAGGTGTGATGGCACACGCCTGTAATCCCAGCAACTTAGGAGGCTAGGCAGAAGGAGCGGAAGTTCAAAGCCAGCCTCAGCAACTTAGTGAGGCCCTAGGCAACTCCCTGAGACCCTGTCTCTAAATAAAATACAAAAAAGGGCTGGGGAAGTGGCTCAGTGGTTAAGCACCCCTGGGCTCAAGCTCCAATTCAAAAAAAGGAAACTTGTCGAATGTTTTTGGAGAAATGTTTGGGGTTTAAAGTTTTGGTTCCACCTTAACAAATCCAGGTCCAGATAAGCGCGTGTTTGATGTTGGTTATGTGCATCAAGTTCATCATGGACAAGTTCCTCAACAGCTGTAGTAGAATGCAGGACAGAGTTCTGTGCGACTTCACCAAGTTCACTTCCATCTCAAAGCCTTTATCCGCCCTTCCTTCCTTCCTTCCTTCCTTCCTTCCTTCCTTCCTTCCTTCCTTCCTTCCTTCTTTACTTCCTTCCTTCTTTCCTTCCTTCCTTCCTTCTTTCCTTCCTTCCTTTCCTTCTTTATTTTTGGTACCGGGGATTGAACTCAGGGGCACTCAACCACTGAGCCACATCCCCAGCCCTATTTTGTATTTTATTTAGAGACAGGGTCTTACTGAGTTGCTTAGCACCTTGCTTTTGCTGAGGCTGGCTTTGAACTCGTGATCCTCCTGCCTCAGCCTCCCCAGCCGCTGGGATCACATTACAGGTGAGTGCCACCATACCCGGCGGCTTTGCACCTTCTGTTCCCACTCCCAATGCCCTTTCCTTTCGGATTTTCACATGCCCAACTCTCCCATCATTCACGTCTTGTCTTACGTGTCCCATCCTCGGAGGCCTGCCCTGAGTATTTATAGGCAAAATGGTCCCGGGTCATTTTCTTTCCCATCTCCCCATTTTATTTCCTTGATATCATTTACTACTGTTTGAATTATCACCTCTCTGTATTTGCTTCCTTGTCGACTGCCTGGCTCCCCAACTAGAATGAAAGCCTGAGGTCAGGAGCCGCGTATTTCCCGACTCTGTCTGTTGAAAGGCCTAGGAGCAGCCACACCCCTGTGACCACGAGCACATGGTCATGGAGATCTTGGTTTCCCCAGAAAAAGGAACCAGGGCTCCTTGGAAAGATGAGTGACTCCAAACCTGGAATAAGGAAAGTGCAGGGATCCCGTTAACAGCCCTGCCGGGACTTGGACATCAAGTGCCTCCTGACATCCTGGGCTGGGAAGGGCCCAACAGCACTTCTGTGCATTCAGGCCCCAAAGTGCAAAACCTGAATTCATTCATAGGGAAACAGCAGGCCACATGAAACCTAAACAGAGGGACATTCTACAAAAATCCTAGCCAACACTAAAGTGTCTCAATCATGAAAGGCAAATAAAGATCAAAGACAACTAACCGTGACAAGTGCTCCTTGACTGGATCTTGGTTCATAAAAGGATATTAATCGAAAAATCAGCAAAATTCAAACAAAGGCTATGGAATAGATCAGTGCTTGTTAAAATATAGCCTCTAGCACACGCCTGTAATCCCAGAGGCTCAGGAGGTTGAGGCAGGAGGATGGCAAGTTCAAAGCCAGCCTCAGCTCTGGTGAGGAGCTAAGCAACTCAGTGAGACCCTGTCTCTAAATAAAATACAAAATAGGGCTGGGGAGGTGGCTCAGTAGTTAAGTGCTCCTGAGTTCAATCGCCGGTACCAAAAATAAATAAATAAATAACATCTACAAGGTCAAAAGAATTTTCATAAAGACAATAAGATGTCATCGACCTTTCTCACTGTGTTGACGTTGGCACCAGTGGTACAAAAGCAGTGTGTGTGGCGGTGGGGGGGTGGGATGGGTCAGGGTAGCCGCACCAAACCGTACTAGTGATTGCTGCAGATAGGTATCTGAGCACGACGCACCAATCATTATGGCAACCCTATGAGATAGATGCCAGCAGCATTTAGACCATTTTGTATAAGAGAATATATGCAGATAAAGCAGTTCTCCCAAATCCACCCAGCTAGTAAATGGCAGAGCCAGAACCACTAATAGGCACAGGAGACTTGAGAATTAGTCACTTTCTTTTATTGCCACCACAACACTGTGATTTAAGGATCACCATGCCCAGGAACCCTGTGCCGCCTTGATCACCACACAGTGCTATTTAAAGGTTCAGGATAAAAATATCATTTAAATAATCCAGCGCCCCTGGAGGGGTGTTTTCTTTAGCATTTTTTTTAGGTTGGGGCCATTCACCCTGGAGCTGTTTTCTTATGTATCAAGAGCACTTTTAAGACCTTAGCACTGTGGAGAATTTTACATCAGATAAAACGTGTTGCATGGAAAAATAAATAAGCGGGTGAGCACTTTTCGAAACCGCATCTGAATTCACCACCTGGCCAGCTTCTCCAGGAATAATCAGTTCACTAGGAGATGTTCACCAGGGGCAAATTCTCAGCCAATGACTGTTTGCATAATCAAGAACTCCGCATATTAAAGAGCATGATCTAAAAGCAGGAGGGAGGGAGAAGAAAAACCACAATTATTCTCAGTGCATCTAAAGAAGAAAAAGGGAGAGAACTCCATTTTTCTACTTTTTCCAGATTAAACAATAATAACAATGCCCTGGGGGCAGGCAGCAGCCCGTGGAAAAATGGAATCAGCACTCATCAAGCTACCAACTCCTGTGTTTCCTGTTATTCTAGCAGCTGATGACAGCTATAAATTGCCAAATGGGGCTGGGGCTCAGCGGTAGAGCACTCACCTAGCACATGTGAGGCCCTGGGTTCGATCCTCTGCACCCATAAAAATAAATAAATAAAAAGGTATTGTGTACTACTAAAATAAATAATTTTTTTAAAAAAAGAATTATCTTTTTTTTTACAGATGATATGAAAAGTGTATTTGTGTAAAGAACTACTGAGACTTTACAGGTGATGCAAATTAAAGCAGGTGATACAAATTCTTTTTTCCCCCTTAAAAGCCATCAGCTAATAGAGCTAAACATACAGAGCTGACCTGCCCTCAGGTGAACTCATTAAGGAAATTCGGATCCAATGTTTGTCATGGAAAGTTGCCTTTTCTGTCAGTGCTGTGGTGGCTACTGCTCCTTCTGTCTTACCAGTTTATGGTTGCCCTTGCATTTTTAAAATTGTTATAAAATGTACATAACCCATAGTTTAGCCATTTTTAACAGTACATCTTGGGCTGGGGCTGGGGTTGTGGATCAGTGGTGGAGCAATTGCCTCGCATGTGTAAGGCACTGGATTAGATCCTCAGCATCACATAAAGAAATAAAGAAATAAAACAAAGATATTATGTCCATCTACAACTAAAGAAAATTCTAAAAGAAAGAAAAGAGTACATCTCAATAAAGTTTAGTAGGTTCACCTTCCTATGCAACCAGTCTCTAAACAAGCACTCTACTCCCACTGAGCCACACCCGGCCCTCTCCAGAACTTCATCTGCAAAACTAAAACTGTACATCCAGGAAACACCTCCCTAATTCTCCTTTCGCCTGTCCCTGGCAACTACCCTTCTGCTTTCTGGGTCTAGAAGTCTAACCACACTAGAGACCCCATAAGAGCAGAACCACGTGGTATTTTTCCTTTGTGACTTGGTACGCCAGAAAATAAGGACACTTTCAAAAACTAATGGTATCGCCTAAAAGGAAACAGGAGCCAGCCTGAAAGGGTCTCTACAGGCCAAAGTTGTGGTCATTTGAGCACCAAAAAAGGACAATGATAAATTAAGGTATGAGTTTAGAAGTCAGGACCTGGGAGGAGGAAGGTTGGGCTGTGTGTGCCCTGGGAGGTGGGTGGGTAGGGGCAGGTTCTGAATTCCAATCTGCACAGTTGTCACATGGCATGTTCTCTGTGGGAATTCACTGAGCTGAATGACCTGTCCTTTTCTATGTGCCTATTATACTTCAACCCAAAGATTAATTTAGAGCAGGGGATGGAGCTCCTCAGTAGGGTACATGCTTAGCACATACGAAGCCCTGGATTCAACCCCCATCACCAAAATGAAGATTAATTTTTAAAGAAGAATAATTCTAATGGATCAAAGCACATTCAATTAACAAAAGTCCATGAGTAGATAATACTCAAAACTGAGAAAGCCGGGGGGTGGGGGGACCAAGGGCTGGGGTGCAGCTCGGTGGTAGAGCACTTGCCCAGCATGCAGGAAGCCCCGGGCTCTATTTCCATTGCAGAAAATAAGTTAAATTTTAGAACAAACTTCATGTGTCCCCATTGAGGCTGATCACAAAGTGCCTTACTTTGGAAAGTGGCACCAAAGGGGAGAGATTCAGTATCCATCCCGCCTTTGCCGCAGGAACTGTGTCTGCAGTCACCCAGCAGCGTGCATATAGAGAGGACTCGATTACAGAGAATATCAGCTGAAGACGGAGCTGGAACCTCAGGCCCTCATGGTGCCTCAGTTCCCCGCCCGGGGACTAACAGGTGGGGTGTGTGGAGTTGCCGCGACACTGCTGAGTAGCCAGTCCCCCTGCAATCAGATGGAATAACACCTAAAAAGCCCCTTTCTCCCAGATCAGTATTCTCAAAATCAAAAATAAAAAGGGCTGGGATGTGGCTCAGAGGTTACGCACTGCCGGGTTTAATCCCCAGGACCAATAAACAGATAGATAAATGCACCAGGATGCCATACGACATGCGGTGTTGTCCACCACACTTCCTTGCCAAAATATTTAACTGGACTCCACCAAGACTTTAGAGCAAACACCCAACCTCCAGGAGCTGCAGGACGAGGAGGAAGCAGGAAAGACCCCGGGGGCGGGGGTGGGGGGACAATCAGATGGACCAGAAAATGAAAGCATGCCCCGGACAAGCCCATGTTGTGAGGGAAGGGATTGAAGGTGCTAGAGTAGCGGGCACCAGGGACACAGTGAGAGCGTGGGGTGTAAGTCCTTGTCAACTGCACAGAACTCTGGGGGACAAATGGGAAATTTTATTAACGTGGGAAAATGAAGAAGGTAACGGAGAGCAGGTTACAACAGCGTTACAGTGTGATGCAACTTTGGAAAAAAGACATATGGGATATAGAAACGCTAGAGAAATATCTAGAAAGATACGCAATAACATTTAACAGTGGCGTCTCTGAGTCGCTCTCTATATTTTTTTCTTTCTGTATTTCTGACTTTCTGCCATGCACATATTCTGATTGGGCAATGATGAAAGTATTTTTAACTCTTTGTTTTGAAGTAATTATAGATTTACAGGGAGCTGCAAAAAGAATACAGAGAATACCGCGTACCCTTAACCCAGCTGCCCCCAAGAGTGGCATCTTATATAACTGTAGTACGGTATGAAACTAAAGGGAATAGTAATTAGACGTGATGCTGTTTAATGAGATTCAGACTTTATTCTGTTGCCACCATTTTTGTACACACACATAATTCTATGCAACTCAATGCATATATAATTCACATGATTTTATCCCACAAAGAGATTTATATTTTCCTGTAACCACCAGCTCAGTCAAGATAGATCCCATCACTACAAAAGAATCTTTGTGCTATCCTTTAGGCCTGAGCTCCTCTCTCCCATTCCCGTCATGATTTCTTCTCCATCTCTATCAGTTTTCCCCCCGAGAATGTCTATCAATGATCATTTAGTTGTAAACTTTGAAACTGGCTTTTGTCATTAAACATATGTCCTAAGGTCCAAGTCTTTATTATCAATAATTCATTCCTCATAATAGTTATTTTTATTAAGAATATATTTGAGTATATATCCCACCTGAATTTTAACATGATTTTAATTTTTTTAATAAAAAAATTATATCCCTGTTTTCAAACACCACAGGTAGATGAGTGACTTGGTCTATTCTCCCTTGAAATTGTGTCCTGAACCAGTCAGGTGGTTGGTGACTTGGCTGTGAACTGCTGTAGGAGCCAGATGGGGGATGACTATCTTCCCTGTCACTACTCTGGCTCAGCGCAGTGCTTTCCCCCCAGGGAATGTTCTAGAAAGGCTTCTTAAAATGGTCCTAACGAAGCCTTTGGGGAGGGGCGGGAACACACGTTGACTAGGAGTTCCTTCTCGGAATAAGTCTTGTCAAACTCAACACATTTTGTGGTATTTTTAACTGGGCCAATTGCCTGGCGGGCACAGAGCATGTGTTTGGCAACATTTTCTTCAATTGTTGTGGAAAAGTGATAAAAATTAGAGCAGATCGTGGTCCAAGGCAGAAGGGAGATGCTTAGCCTGGCAGGAGCATCCAGCAAGCAGCTCTGGGAGGCCTTGGCAGAGGTTCTGTTGGAGTCAGGGGTTCAAACCCCAGCTCTGCCTCTGTACCAGCCATGGCCCACTGGACAGTCTGGCTCAAATGAAGCATTCCAGAAGGACTCAAGGGCTAGTGCAGAGCCCTGAAGCTGGGAACAGGAAGCACCCCCTAAATTGAAGGGGCCATAAAGGAGCAGTCAGTGGAGTCCTGAAGGAGAGTCAGTTAGAGGAGCCCTGGAGAGGTGGCCTTTGATGGAGGTGGCCTTCGATGGAGAAGCAGCCAGCCTGAGTTGTCCCGCAGGGCACAAGCCAGGGGATTGGGACCTGCACCTCACCTGCCAGCCTCCTCCCACCTCCTGCCGAAGCTCCCGCGGGGGACGCATTGGGAACCACAGGGCACAGACCTGTCGAGCCAGAAGCAAGCCCTGGGCAGACGGGGTGTGGAGGGGCAAAGGCAGACTTGGGCAAAGCCATTTACTACCTGGGGCTGAGGCAAGTCCCTTCCCCTCTCCTGACCTCGGCTTCCTTATCTGTAAAGTAATAATGTGGCCTCCCTGCTCCAGTCAAGGGGAGGAAAACGTGCTTAAAGTGTGTACAGTACCCAGCACTGAGCCTGGTGGGAAATATTCTACTGTCACTATGACTCCAGTGGACAAATTATGTGATAGAAAGATGGGACCAGGGGAGCAGTTTGAGACAGCCTGCCTGGTACCACCTGGGATAAACACCACCCTGCTCACCAGGTAGTCCCTCTACCTGTAAGAACATCAGGTACTCAGGCAGAGCCAAGGGGACATCCAAGTCCTAGACTGCACGCCCTGCCGTTTTAACCTGGGGGCAAAACAATGTTGGCATCCACTTGTGTCCTCCTCCCCCACCCACCACAGGCTCCCACCAGCCAGTGGTCTATTTTAGCAAAAGACCATTTGTTTAAGGAGCCTGCCAAATGCGAGGGTCCAGATTTCTCCTTTTCTTTCTTTTTTTAAAAAAAAGCCACAGATAAAAATAAACTCAAGATGGTCTGTTTCTGCCGAAGCTGGTTTATCCCCCTCCCCCAAAACTCATGTTGAAAATTTAATTGCCCTTGTGGGGGTGTTGAGAGTTGTGGCCTTTAAGAATGATTAGGTCATTAAGAGAAATGAATGCCTCTCTCACACAACGGGGTTATTCTCATGTGACTGGAGTAGTTATCATAAGAGCAGGTTCCTTTGTGTAGGGGGTGTGGTGGGGATTGAACTCAGGGTCACTGAGTTGAACTCAGGGGAACACTGAGCCACATCCGCAGCCCTATTTTGTATTTTATTTAGAGACAGGTCTCGCTGAGTTGCTTAGGGCTTTGCCATTGCTGAGGCTGGCTTTGAACTTGCGATCCTCCTGCCTCAGCCTCCGAAGCTGCTGGGATTACAGGCGTGCAACACTGTGCTTTGCTGAGAGTAGGTTCTTATAACGTGAAGCTGCCCCTCATGTTCCGCCTCCTGTACACAGGTCCATTTACTTTTGTTTTCTGCCTTTAGTTGAAATAGCGTAAGGCCCTCTCCAGCTCTACACGCTTAGGCTTTCCAGCCTCCAGAAAAGGGAGTCGAAATAAACTTCTTTCCCTTTAAATTATCCAGTCTAAGGGATTTTGTTATTGCAACATAAACTGGACTAAGACATCTTCTTTTTTTTTTTTGAATATTTATTTTTTAGTTATAGGTAGACACAATATCTTTATTTCATTTTTATGTGGTGCTGAGGTTTGAACCCAGTACCTTTTGTGTACTGGGCAAGCACTCTACCATTGAGCCATAATCCCAGCCCCCTAAGACATCTTCTAAACAGACTTGTAGTTAACTAACATCAGGACCATGGGAGGAGGGAGGAGAGGACCTGTCAGACTGGCCACTCAGCCTGCCAATTCCACCAGCCCAGGCTTTGAAGCCAGTTTAGAGACTAGCTATTGGGGGACTCCACAGCCCAATGCCCCCCAGATAACTTTGGAGGAAAAATTCAAGTTGACAAATTATATGAAAGTTACTCAGAAGATACCAGGTCCATGGAGCTGCATCTTAAAGAACAGATGCCACTGTCCCAAGCCAGGTGCCCCAAGACAGGGGTTGCCAGATTTTGCAAATAAAAGTACATAATGGCTCATTACATTAGAATATCATATACACAACAAATATTTTTTACTATGTCCCAAATATTGCATGGGACATACTTAAACACTAAAAAATTATTAGTTGTTTATCCAACATTCTCATCTAACTGGGCATCCCACTCAGGAATGACAAGGGCAGTGCTGAAAAGGACACAGTTACAGAGGTCTCAAACTGGTGGCCTCAGGGCCATGAGGCCCAATCATGTGTGTTGCCCAGTTGTTAGTTTATAAAATTGAATTCAGCTGCCAACATTTTAGCGAGTAGTAGCTGGTAGTAGCCGCCCTGCTATGAAAACATAATAGAACAGAAGGAAACCCGGAACCGTGGAAATTGATTACTGATTTGTTCGTCGGTTGCAAGATGAGCCTGGAAGTTGTGCGGTCTCAGGCCTGGGGAACCGGCTCCAACACTGCAGTCCACCCTTCAAGTGCTGGCTGCAGGTTCTGACAAACTTTCCCATCAGCAAGGTCCTAGCCAGGGCTACTTTCCCCTTTCCTGGCTGGGGATGGAAGCTTCTGGTCACATGTTGGAGAAATGTGTGCCCGCAGTGCCCCCTGCAGACGGAGGCTGCAGTTGCAGGTTCTGGGGAAGATTCGGCTCCATCCTCCCTGGTAATTGTAGAGCCACAATTAGGAGTGAAGCAAGCAAAATCCAGGAGAAATTAAAAGTAGAAATAAACTGGAAATAGCAAGCACTTGAGAAGTCCCTTTCCAGGCAGAGCTATGAGAGCTCTGTTCCCCAGAGGTGGTATCCTTGTCCTACCCCCAAAGAATTGAAAACAAGGACTGAAATAGATACTTGTATGACAATGATCACTTTAATAGCCCAAAGGTGGACACAACTGCCCATTCATCCATAGATGAATAGGTAACTAACTCTGGCGCAGACATGGGCACAGCGTTATTCAGCCACTCAAAACTCTGATATGTGCTACCCAGGGAGGAACCCTGAAAACAGAATTCAATGAATAAGCCAGTGAGCCAATTTCCAGATGAAGAAATGAGGCCCAGAGAGATGTGAATGGCTTCTCAAGGTCACATGGCTGCAAAGTGGCAGAGCTATGACCCAAATACAACAAAGCTACTTCCAAGGTGTGACTTCAAGTCAGTCACTCGTCTTCCCTGAGCTTCAGTTTTCCAATCTATAAAATTCAATAAGGACCAGGGTTGGGCGGAGACTGTTTGAGATAATACATGCAGCATGGGCCCATGGCAAGCACTTACGGGACACACTTATTGTTCTTTTTCTACCTCTCCACTATCAAACACCTCCCATCTAACTTTGGCAAAAAGATGTGTTTATTTACAAGATATGAATTGTGTCCCTACCACAAGCCAGGCCCGAGGCTAAGCATTTTACAGAAATGATTTTCTTTAATCATTTTTTAATATTTTTTAGTTGTAGGTGGACACAATACCTTTATTTTATTTTTATGAGGTGCTGAGGATCGAATCCAGTGCCTCACACATGATAGACGAGTGCTCTACCTCTGAGCCACAACCCCAGTCCCTACAGATGTGATTTTTATTGCGCCTGAAACCTTTCTGAAGGAGGCATTGTTAAGAACCCCACTTCACAGATGAGGAAACTGAGGCTTATACAGGTGCAAGAATTTGCCCCAGTTACCTCAGTTAAGAGGACAAAGAGGAGGATCATCCTAGAAGCATCAGGTTTTGGAAGAGACTGAAGCTGAGGGACAAGTTGTCCAGAGTGAGCCCTGGAGGACTGGCCCCGCCCCCAGGGCTTGGGAAAGCGATGACAGCAAAGCCCAGAGACTAGGGTGGTGGGCCAGGGGTTTTCTAGGGAGCTTTCCTGCCCCTGGCACTTCTGACCTCTGTAGTGTCTCCTTCACAGGGAAGTCAAAAGCATATGACCCTTGAAGGATCAGAAATGGGCTCCTTTCCTGTGTCTGCTGGACTGCAATGAAGCCAAAGGCTACCAACAGAGCCAGACTGACAGAGGGCTGCTCTGCCACGTATCAGCTGGGTGATCTCAGACAAGTCATGGCATTATTATTATTACCATTATTTTTTTTTGTGTGTGTGTGTGGTAGGGATTGTGCATGGGAGGCAAACACTCTACCAACTGAACTATATCCCCAGTCCCTTTAGTGTTAAGAAAAACAAAGAGACAGAAGCAAGGTGCAGGGGCAAAGTAAAAAGGGCTCATCTGAGCTGCCAGCTTTATTCACATCCATAGGTCACATTAGGTCATTGAGGTCATTAGCACATACTGCTCATTGTATAAAGTGACTGTTATGTGGGCAGGCTTAGGCCCAGTGACACACTGGTGTGGTCTAAGAAAGCACCTTTATTCCCAGAGGCTGAGTGTCTGAGATTAAGGTCCTGGCTGACAAGACTCTAGCAGAGAGCCTCCTTGCGAAGGGCATTACCACAGCAGCTAGGCATTGAGCATTTATTAGTCATCTTACTAGTTCCAGGGAGAAACTATATAATACTCCAAATGTGGATAACAGGTCACCTGTTACCCTCCAGAAGTTTGCTCCCCAGAGGAATGCTGCCCTGTACATATCCACAGCCAGAATCCTTGCACCTTACAGTGCATTATTTTCTATTCGGCTTCTCCCTCTACTGGCGAAGTCATCTCTGGCACAGGCAAGCTTTTTTTCTGGTTGTTTTCCACTATTGTATCTCCAGTAACTAGAATAAACCCTGGCATGTGGTAGGTACTTGAGAAACATTAATGGACTGATTGTGGGAATGCAGTTGGACCTTTATCCAGAGTTCCACACCTGTGGACTCAACCACAGCTCAAAAATATTCTTTTCAAAAACGCATTTGTAGCTGTGCCTTATGGTGCACACTTGTAATCCCAGCGGCTCAGGAGGCTGCGACAGGATTGTGAGTTCAATGCCAGTCTCAGCACTGGTGAGGTGCTAAGCAACTCAGTGAGACCGACTTTAAATAAAATACAAAATAAGGCTGCAGATGCGGCTCAGTGGTCAAGTGTCCCTGAGTTCAATCCCCAGTATTAAAAAAAAAAAAAAAAATTGTACTAAACATGTACAGACTATTTCCCCCCTGCAGTGTGGGGTACCAAACCAAAGCTAGCCCAGCACACCCACTGAGCTACAGTCCCATTCACTTTTTCTTGTCATTATGTCCTAACAATACTGTACTTCTATAGAATTGAACTTATTAGGCATTATCTAGAAATTATTTAAAGACTATTGGAGGATGTGCATAGATTCTAAGCAAATCCATTGTTTTATATGCCATGATATGCTCATTTAAATCAAGACCCTCTGCAAACTGAGGAGACAGCTTGCTTGAGCTGCCAGGCACTCCTACATCTTTCCCTTTGCCATGTGGGACTTCAGAGGGATCTGTGCTGCAGATGAGACCTGGCTTTCATTAGCTTCTGAGGAATGTGCATGTACATCTAAGGCAACTGTCAGTGATTGGATTTTTTATAGGGAGACCCTGTCTTCCACTCCCTGAAGTAGACCTGGATTCCTGATCCACAGCATTTATTTCAAGCTATGGAACAGTTATATGGCAATACCCCAGAGAGCCTGGCAGATGGTAAGATACTCAGTAAATATTGATATATATTGATACATATGAATCAGCTAGGCTGGGTTGTGGTTCAGTGATGAAGTATCCCCAGTTTTTTGGTATTTACAGGAGTCTCTACATTAATCCCCTAAGGACACTGTGGAACAATTATATATTGTTTAATAAAACGTTCTGTGGGGCTGAGGCTGTCAGCTCGCATGTGAGGCACTGGGTTCAATCCTCAGCACAACATAAAAATATACTGTGTTCATTTACAACTAAATATTCTGAGGCCAAACACAGTGGTGCAAGCCTATAATCCCAGCTAAGGCAAGAGGATGGCAAATTCAAGGCCGGTCTCAGTAATCCCCTCTCAAAGGGCTGGGATATAACTCAGTAATAAAGCATACCTGCCCAGAACAAAAAGGAAAAAACAAAATTCTGGGACTATGGATGTAGCTCAGAGGTAGAGCATTTGCCTAGCATACCCGAGGCCAAAGTTCTAGGTACTAAACCTAGAATTACCCCCCCAAAAAAACACCTAGCATTATATATATATATATATAATTTCTATGGTACTGAGGATTGAACCCAGTGTCTCACATGTGCCAGGTAAGCTCTCTGCCATTGAGCCACAACCCCAGCCCTCTTTGTTGTCTGCTTACTTAACACCCACTATTATGAGTAGCTCAAAAACCTTTGGGGCAAATAGGAAGTAATCATTCCTTGTTTCTCAGATGGAGCTGGGAACCACAGCTAACTCCTCATGATACCATTTCATTAGCTTAGGAGCCCTGCTGTAGCCAAACTGATTCATTTTTTGTATTGTAGATGGACACAATACCTTTATTTATATGGTGCTGAGGATCAAACCCAGTGCCTCACACAGGGTCTCGCTATAAAAATCCAATCACTGACAGTTGCCTTAGATGTACATGCACATTCCCCAGAAGCTAATGAAAGCCAGGTCTCATCTGCAGCACAGATCCCTCTGAAGTCCCACATGGCAAAGGGAAAGATGTAGGAGTGCCTGGCAGCTCAAGCAAGCTGTCTCCTCAGTTTGCAGAGGGTCTTGATTTAAATGAGCATATCATGGCAACCTACCAGCAGAAACCATAGTTCCTATGCTACAGATTTAGTAATAACTAAGTTGTGATCAGCTGGTGTCTTCACTAGAGAAGCACCTGTTGGCATGAATACCCCTTACTAATGGCTTCAAAATACCAAGTCCCCTGCCCCTTTCAACATGGCAGGCTGCTCCACCGAAGTGAGCAAAGAGACCTAGCAAGTCAGAGCTGCCTACTAGGCCACTGGATTCTCACATAAACCAAAGGAAATTTACAGATACCTGTTTGCTACTTGTTATCGCTGTTGAATATTTACCTCCCATGACAAAATACAAGTTTTAATTTCTTTTATTCTTTCTGCAGGTAGAAATGCTACAAAGCCAGAAATTTAATTCTTGAATTTTTCAAGAAAGGGGGAAGTACGGCCTTCAACTGGAGCTAGCTAAGTACACAAACACCTTGTGGGATTGGTTCAGCTGGAAACACAGGACTCCTTTTTCTTTGTACTCCAACTCCATGGTTGAGCAACTTCTAAAAGGAAAATAGAGAGTACATTATAATCTGTTCCATTTTGGTCAGAAAAGTGCTTTCTATCTGGGAATATGGCAGCATGTGGTTCTCCACATGCTGGCTAACTCCCACTAAGATAACCCGTCTCTTCTACACTGCCAATATTTGTGCCCATGTATTATTCCCACACTGGTTACAATTGAAATACTTAATCTAAATCCAGAAATAAGCCCTTCTGGGTAAAGGTAACAGTCAAAAAACAAATCCACAATGAGAAACTTTTGAAAAGTGAGGAATTAGCCAGGTATAGTGGTATACAGCTACCCAGGAGGCTGAGGCAGGAGGGTCCAAGTTCAAGACCAGCCTGAACAAGTTAGCAAGACTGACTAAAACTACAAACATGGGGTGGGGAGTAGCTCTGTGGTCGAGCCTAGTGTACCAACCAAGTGTCAAAGCCCGGGGTTCAACCCCTACTACTGCCCCAAAAACAATTTTGTTGATTCTCAAGTGACAACCTAAATATAAATGCACTGTACAATTAATACATATATGTGTCAATGTGTAGAATAACAGACTATGTAACAGAATATTCTCAGTTGTTAAGAGTTTTTCTGCATTGGAGATTGAACCCAAGAGTGCCTTTACCAATGGGTTACATTCACAGCACTTTTTAAAATATTTATTCTTTAGTTTTAGGTAATATATTTTATTTTACATGGTGCTGAGAATTGAACCCAGTGCCTCATACATGCTAGGCAAGCATGCTACCACTTGAGCCACATCCCTCCTTGAGAGGGTTTAAGTAGCTCAGGCTGGCCTTGTCCCAATCTCCCAAGTAGCTTTAATTATAGGTGATCACATACTACCATGCCTGGCTGAGGATCCTCTTTAAATGTCAAATCTTCACATGAAAGCCTGAAGCTATACCAGAACACTTCGAATCTAGGGTAATGAGTGACAACAATCTAAATTTCTACAGCTTTTCAGTCAGTGGTAGGGCACTTGCCTTGCATGTGCACGGCACTGTGTTAGATCCTCAGCACCACATAAAAATAAAATAAAATTATTGTGTCCAACTACAACTAAAAAATAAAGTTACGGAATGAATTACTAGGAGACATCTGCAATCTATAGCAGGTACACCATACTCAAGGAGGAGAGCTGTCACTGTTTACTCTTTTCACTAGTTAAAGGTTCTAAGCAAGTAAAGGAATACTCATTTGGCAAAAGTGGATTTTCTGTGTTAGGCACAATTTACTAAGGGATCATTCAGGTCAGCACAAGGAATGCAACTAAGGTCTGACTCAACCAACCAGATAAGCAAACTGCCAGAGAAAAGGGATGGTGCTGTTGCCTTCTGTATAAAGTAGTGGTGGGAGGAACAAACACAAACAGCCACCTGTGTCTATCTGCTTCTGCTTGCTCACTTTGTTGAAGCAAGTCAATATAATAAAGAGACCCATGTAGCAAGGAATTGAGGGCAGCCTCCATTCACCCAACACACAAATAAGGCTTACAATTGAATGCCACAAAAATAATCATGATCAAACAAATTCCAACTCATGTGAGACAAGTTCCTTGTTTTTTTAAATTTAGTAGTTGTACACAATACCTTTATTTATTTATTTTTATGTGGTGCTGAGGATCAAACCCAGGTTCTCTACCGCTGAACCACAACCCCAGACAAGTTCCTTATTTTAAAAGATGCAGTATTTGCCAGGGAAAGGAAACTACAATGCCCAGCAACTTTAAGACCTTCTAGTACCAACAGCCCAACATCACCCCTCATAAGCACAACTTTAAATTCATTCCCCCCTCCCACTTTATACACAACTCAGTACTGGGTCATAAGTGGGGTGTGACAGCTGGAAAGAAGAAACCTCACCTGTTGCAGGATGGACTGAAGCAAAGACATCAGATTAGACTAATGTCAACATAGTAGCACCCAGGACTCCTGTAGGAAGTGAACAAATAATCTGAACGCTGGAAAAACACCAACCAACAGAGCAAGCAACAAATAAAAACAGAAGTTATTTTGTATCGATGCATCAGATAAAACTGGCTTACAGGTTTAGTTAGATCAACAGGGTCGATCTGATGGGGAAAAAAGTTGTCATCAGCTGCACCGGCAAATGAGTAAAATTTGAGTCAAAAAGACAGTTCCACACTAGGAAAAAGCAGTTACTGTTCAGATAAGGAAGAAATGCCAGCATCACTTACCAATCCTTTCACACTCCTGGAATTTATCCTTGTTCATTCAAAGCCTGGTTTCTGGTAGCAAACCTAAGATAAAACACAGGAAGATTAAATCCCATCAGTTAGATGGGCATGGGATTAGGGGATGGTTGGAGCTCAAGCAGGCATATCAGACAGAAACTGGCTTAGAAAAGTTAGATCAACATTGTCGATCTGTCGGGGAAAAAAGTTCAGTCATCATATATGCCAGCAAGCAGCTCTTTGAATTTTTGGTGGGAGGGAGTACCAGGGATTGGGCCCAAGGGCACTCAGTCACATCCCCAGCCCTTCTTTATTTTAAAACAGGGTCTCGCTAAGTTGCTAAGGCTTGCAAACCTCCTGCCTCAGCCTCCTGAGCCACTGGGATTACAGGAGGCCTGTGGTGTGTTTTGCAGCTGCTCTTTGAGCTCTTAACAAGAGGAATATGGAACAAGATAAGTTGCTGCCACATCTCCTCTCATTCAGTGAGCAGAAATCACATCTGAAATCCCAGCCACTTGAGAGGACAAGGCATTGACTGGAAGGACTGCTTGAGGCCAGAAGTTTGAGTTATTAGCCTAAGCAATATATTGCCAGACCCTGTGGGGATAAGCTCTGCAGTTAGTATCTAGGTCAACAGAAATTCTTTTGGTTTTTCACAAATGGAAAAGCTCAAGAAAGCTCTTTGGACATCTAGAACTGTTTCTTCCTAGGAACCCATCCAATATATAAATTGTTATAAGCACCTAAGAGTTTCAACAGAACTCTGGGAAAAGTAGCTCTGTGGCAGAGCACATGTTAAGCATGCTCAAGGCCCTGAGTTCCAACCAGCACCAACACAAAAAAACTAACTTCAATTAAATTTAATCCTAATCCCCAAAGTTTGTCTTAGATCCTAAGACAAACGTGCTTACCCCAGAGCTCCGAAGACAGAAAGTGGGGTTCCCGTGGAAGCCCAGAGGTGAGCCCGTCTTGCAACATCCATTCTGAATCCAATCGCGTTAACCTAAAATACAAAAGGGCGTCAGTCGCCATTTTCCATGGCCAGGAAAAGAACATGGAGAGGAAGGGCCTCTTGAAGCTGGTGTGTCAGAATTAACTGGCAAGTGTTAAAAAAAGATCAGCATTGTCGATCTGATGGGGAAAAAAGTGAAGTCATCATTTACACCAGCCAAGGGCTCCTTAGAGTCAAGCAGAAGGCGCGAGTTTTCCTAGCTAACTCATCTCCCCACGGCCCTAACGCCTCTGCGCTGGAGAAGACGAGGCCAAGCAGGGGAGGCGATGGCACTAAGAGGACAAAAGAGGACCAAACTCGTGACGGGAAAACAGTGGAGTCCCCACTCACCATAAAACAAACGTGGTTAACAGCGATGGAAGACATGCCGAGAATCGCGAACAGAACCACCACAAACCACAAGCGCCTCCAAAGCAAAAGAACGAACGTGGCTGGAGCCTCCCTTATATAACCAGCCGGACTGGCGCGCGTGCGCACTGGCAGGAGGCCCGCCCCTTCCGGCCCGCCGCGACGGCCCCTGGGAAACATAGTCCCCGAGCCGCGCAGCCCCAAGCGCTCTAATGGTTGTCAAGGCCGCGCCTAGCCCCGCCCCCCGCCTCATACACACTGGGCAGCCGGGCTCCTAGGCCTCGCCGCCATGTCGCGCTTTGCACGCACCGAGCGGCTCGCCCGGTCCCCGCTCCCTCGGGACCGGCTGAGGCCTGCGTCGGCCCCGGACGCAGTTAGCCCGGCCCCCGCAGTCCCCTCCCCGAGGCCGCGCCCGCCTGCGCCCGCCGGCCCCGCCGCCTGGGGGAGCTGAGGCGACGCCCGCCTTCCGCCCGCCCCGAGGGCGGGGGCGCTCGGCCCGGCCCCTCGCCTGCGCCCGCGGCCCCACCGCCTCCTCCGCCTCCTCCTCCTCCCCCTCGTCCACCTCCTCCTCCTCGGGGCCGCCCGCCCGGCTCCTCGCCCCGCCCCGGGTCTGCAGGAAAGGAAACCGAAAGTGCGCGGCGCCGGGCGGGGCCGCCGACCTGCTGGGCCCGAGCCCCACGCCCGCCGGCACTGCCGCCGGAGCCCGCAGCCGGTGAGTGCCCGCCGCGCCCGCACCTGCCGCCCCGCGCCGCCCCGCGCCGCCCGCCGGAGCCCGCGGCCCCTCCTCAGCGCCCGTCACCCCCCGGAGTCCTTTCCCCTCCTCGGTCCCGTCACTCCCCGGAGTCCTGTCCCCTTCTCGGTCCCGTCACTCCCCGGAGTCCTGTCCCCTCCTCGATCCCGTCACCCCCACCCCGGAGTCTCGTCCTCTCTGCTCAGCCCCCTGTCACCCCCAAGCCTTGTCATTCCCCAGACCCTGTCCCCTTCTCGGTCCCTGTCACTCCCCAGAGTTTCTGTCCCCTCCAGCCCCCGTCTCCTCAGCCCCGCTTCCCCCAGTCCCGGCCCCTCTTCAGTCCCTTCCCCCTCGGTCCTTTCTCCTCTGCTCACCCCTGTTTCCCCCAGTCCTGTCCCCCCCACCGAGCTCACCCCTGCCCCCCCAGCTCTTCCCCCCCACCCTGTGCCTCCCCCAGTCTTGTCCCACCTGCTCAGCCCCTGTTCCCTCCAGTCCTGTCCCCGCTGCTCAGCCCGTCCCGCTCAGCGCCCCTCCGCAGTCCTAACCAGCTCCACGCCCCCAGCTCCCCGGTGGTCTCCCCAGCGCCCTCAACACCTCCCTCACCTTCGCCCTCCCTCAGTGCCGGCTCCCACCACTGCCCCTGCCTCACCATGTCCATCCCCGTCCCTCACCCCTGTCACCTCTTTCACCCCTGTCTGTTACCAAGTGCCCTCAACACCCCGCACTCCCCATCCCTCCTGGGGTCTCCCAGCACTTCAGCAGGTGGCCCCGCACCCTGCCCTGCCGCCTCCTGAAGCCCGCCCCCCCCTGCACCTCTGCAGCTGCCCCCGCTGAGCCTGGGAATGCGCCTTCCTGCCCAGGGCTGCCCCCAGCCCGCTGCCCCGTGACCCCACAGCGTCTCCCTCCGAACTGGGCTCCCGTGCACTAGAGACTTATCCCCGGACTCTGGACACTTCCCTGCAGACCAGCCTTCACCACCTTCTTCAGCCTCTTTCATTCCACCCTGGTAATTACCGTGCTCTCATTCTCATCCCTGTACCCGCTTGACCATCACCGATTTTCTTCTTCCTGCCCTCTTTGCCTTCATTCGCCCCCCCCCCCAAAAAAAAACCAAAAACATTTGTCTGTTTATTCATGGCATTTGCTCTTCCTATGTGTGCCTCCCTTTCTTGCTGATGTTTCTTTTTTTCTTTATTTCCCCTTACTACTTTTATTTCTCCTAAATTTCTGGGTTTCTGTTTTAATATTTTTCAAGAAAAGAAGAAATTTTCCCCTTAAACAACAAACAAACTATTGAACCTCCACCATGAGAGCAGGGTTTGATAAGATTAGGGAAGAGACTGGCCAAAAGTATTGTAGAGCCGTGGTGCAGGGGAGATTCCTTTTTCTGATGAGAATAACAGTGCCCCTCATATAATGCTAGATCTATTCACAGTTTCCAACTATGAATATTTTAAAACTTTGGACAGTCTCAAAATTTTTTTTGCTGAGGACTCTGAGTCACCTGCTTTTTCCCTAACCCTAGCCCACATGATATGCATGAGTTAAACTGAGATGTTCCCTTATAGAAGCTTCCTCTTACAGAACCAGTGTCAAAAATCATTTAGATAAAGGAAAGAGGAAAGAAAGAATTGCGGATTTCTAGTGGTTCTGAGGAAACAGGACTAATAGGTGCTAAGTTAATCAATAGCTTACTAGTTATTGAAAGGTAATTTCTTTCTCTTGATTTAGTACAGCAGAGGGTTTAATCACTTAGCAGTGTTCCAAAGAATAGGATAAAGGATAATTGCTCATTATTTTCAAACTCTAGAGGATTGAGAGGTATAGAGTACTGTATAATAATGCCAGATAGGGTGATAGTACATGGTTTTGGATTAACAAAAATGTACTCTTTTCTCCTGGCAACAATATTTGCTTTACAGGAGAGGAAAATAAAATCTAGCAACTGTTTAAGCAACTTAGCTAGAGGTATAAACTGAACAATAGTTTTGAATGTGAATTGACACTCCCTCATCCCCAAGGAAATGCAAGGAAGAATTTGATCCCTTGAAATCACCTAAATTATGAATTTAATGTTTTATTTTATAATTGGTTATTCACAAAGTTGAGCACTTTGTGCTCATGATTAAAATCTGCATTTAACTCTTAGTTAATCATTGAAAAGTAAAGGCAGAACTGGCTTGATTGTTATTAGATGCTGTTTCAGGGCACTGATAATTCTCAACCTGTGCAGTTCCAGATAACTGAAAGTAACGTGAGCGTGAATGAATTCAAGTGACTTAAACATGGAAGACAGAAGACCTCATCTGGAGGCCAGGCCCAGGAATCCCCATACCAACCACAGAGGTAAGCAAAGTTTCCTACCTAGTGAGAAGGAAATACTGAGCAATCAGAAGGAACCTGGGTTGCCTATCAATGAGCCCACCTGAGATTGCCTGCATCTTTCAAGTAAAGAATGACTTATTCCTTAACTATAGCATGAATGACTATGAAAAACAGATAAGTTTCTCCTTTCCTTAAGAGATGTGATAGATGGGTGTAGTTCAATTTACAAATACAGTAATGGGATGTCAGAAATGGAAATAACTCTTGGTTTGGCACAATGCTATTAATAGAAACATAATTTTTTAATTTTCTAGTAGCATAATTGAAAAAAGCAAAAGGAAGCAGATTAAATTTACTTTTAAAATTCAATACTAATTTCTTTCATATGTGAAGTGTTATGAATAAGCATAAAACATTTCAAGTGATTATAATCTCCTTTCCCTGTAAAATTGTGTTTCAGAATGGTGCATATTCATTAGAACAAAGTAAGGTGATAAACATATATCTTAGATCTACATTTATTTTATTTATTTTTTAAAATTTTGTTTAGATATTGATGGATCTTTATTTTATTTGGTTATTTATATGCAGTGCTGGAATCAAATCCAGTGCCTCACACATGCTAGGAAAGCACTCTGACACTGAGGTACAACCCCAGCCCCTAAATTTATTTTAATTTGGAGATTCCTTTGGAACATTCAACTAATGAATTCCAATTTTAAAATGTGTTTCTGTTAGTAGCCAGTGTAAAAGTTAATAAATAAAAACTTTTTAAAAGCATTTCTTGAAAATTGTTTTAAAAATTAACTTCACATTCAAATTCTAATACCCATATCAGAAAAGTACAATAGTTACTTTATAATAGTTACTTTACAATAGCACATTGAGTTAGACTATATGAAAATTCCAGCAGGTTTTAATATTATACAATTATCTCTTTGAGGAGGAATTTTTTTTTTAGCTGTTCATGGGCACAATATCTTTATTTTGTTTATTTTTATGTGGTGCTGAGGATGGAACCCAGTGCCTCACATATGCAAGGCAAGCGCTCTGACACTGAGCCAATACCCCATCCCAAGAAATTTTAAAACAGGGATTAGAAATCAAATCTAATTGGCAACAAAATCAAGAAGACCTTTGTTAAGATAACAAATACTACAATGAATTTCTAGCATATACTATTTGCTTGCCTGTCTGCATCCATATAAAATAGTTGACTCAATTTTTTTCTTACAAAAAATACTTTTTTTAATATTTTGGGTTTTGGGGGTTTTTTTTACTTGTAATTGGACACAATACCTTTATTTTATTTTTATGTGGTGCTGAGGCTCAAACCCAGCACACCACACACACCAGGCAAGCACTGTACTGTTGAGCCACAACCCCAGCCCCTTTCTCACAAAATGTAGTAAGAGTAGAAATTTTTTTATTTTATTTAAAAGTTGTGAGTAATTAATAAGAAATTCTTCATATGTGGTTTATTTCCAGAGTAGATATGCTTTATTCAAAAAACTTTAATGGTATTTAATAAAAATTTAATGATCTTTCTTACTTATTGTATCCAAATACTGTCATTTAAAAAAAATTTTTTTTTAGTTGTAGTCAGACACAATACCTTTTTATTTTATTTATTTTTATGTGGTGCTGAGGATCAAACCCAGAGCCTCACATATGCTAGGCAAGCACTCTACTGCTGAGCCACAACCCCAGCCCCAAATATTGTCATTTTTTTTTTTTAAAGAGAGAGTGAGAGAGAGGGGGACAGAGAGAGAGAGAGAATTTTAATATTTATTTATTTTTTCTTAGTTCTCAGCAGACACAACATCTTTGTTTGTATGTGGTGCTGAGGATCGAACCCGGGGCGCACGCACGCCAGGCGAGCGCGCTACCGCTTGAGCCACATCCCCAGCCCCCAAATATTGTCATTTTAAAATTGAATGTGCTTCATTATCATAATACTTTAAAAACTTTAATAATATTTTAATCTCCTCAAATACTTAAATATTAGCCACATTTTACTATTTTTTTTTTTGTACCAGGGATTGAATTCAGGGGTACTCGACCACTGAGCCACATCCCTAGTCCTATTTTGTATTTTATTTAGAAACAAGGTCTCACTGAGTTGCTTAGCGCCTCATCATTGCTGAGGCTGGCTTTGAACCCTCAATTCTGCTGTCTCAGCTTTCCAAGCTTCTGGGATTACAGGTGTGCACCACTGCTCCCAGCGCATTTCACTTTCTTAATAGCCATGTGGGGCTAGTGGCTAGTATAGGTTTAGAGTCCTAGTCCTCAAACCAAAGTTAATTCTAAGAGCATCACTGTACTGAAGAAATTATTGTTTGCTTAGAACTTTCTAACAAACAACTAATAGATTATTGCTTTTTTTTTTTTAGTTTGTAAGATGTCATTCAAATTTTTGTTGTGGAACAAATGAGGAATTACTGTGGAATTTTATTTTATGGACTGTGTGTTAAAAGAATGAGAAATGATACATTTTTTCATTCTTTCAGATAACAGTCTTCTAATCAGACCTAAATACTAAAATCAGGAATTTCTTAGATTGTGGGAGTTGGAAAAGTAAATATGAAAATAACTATAAAAATTTAGAGTTCAGATGTATAGCATTCATATTTGCCAAGTACTCTTTTATGTTGTCACATGAAAATTTTCTCTACAAAGTTGAAAATAAAAGGAAAAAAAAAGAAGTATATAAGTGTATTTAGTATCTGGTCTCATGAAATAATATGATTATCTTAAATATTTTGGGTACTTTCAGTTTTCATAACATTTTTTAAAATATTATTTTTAATTATAGATGGACACAATCCCTTTATTTATTTGTTTTTATTTTTTTGTGCTGCCGGGGATTGAACACGCACGCATGCTAGGCAAGTGCTCCACCACTGAGCCACAACCCTAGCCCCTTATAACATTTTTTTATCCAATCATTGTATACAGTCTTATTCTTAATTAATTAGTAAAATTTTTTTTCCAGGGATTGAACCCAGAGTTGTTTTACCACTGAGCCATATCCTCAGCCCTTTTTATTTTTTATTTTTAGATAGGATCTTGCTAAATTTCTAAGTTGCTGAGGCTGGCTTTGAACTTGTGATTCTCCTGCCTCTGCTTCCTAAGTCACTGAAATTACAGGAATGCACCACCATGCCCAATTTATAGTCTTATTTGTTTTTAAAATCACAGTGTCATTCTGATAAGTTGAGTTAGCTCCATTATCAGTTTTAGAGGAACAGAAAATGAAAAAAACTGGACTTTGGGTATGTTGGGTAAGGTCACTTATGAAATGTCTGGTAGAAGAAGGAAAACAAGTTTGGTGTCATCCACAAAGTAGCGTTCATGTTCCTGTGTGTACTGAGTGTGACCTCATTATCCCTCCTCTAGCTCAGCTTTCTGTGTGAGTGTTGGTGGTAATCAATAAGAACTGTGTTTATGAACTTCTTCTTAGAAAGGAGGAAAACTTCAGTTTCAGTTTCCTGGAACAAAACTTGATATCCATGTTTCAGTTTCCTTCACAATCTATTAGCTGAAAAAACATCTTGGTAAAGGAAGTCCTCCCTTCCTCTTTCCTGTTCAAACTGCTTTGGCTGATGCTGGGCAAAGTTCAGATAGTGTTTTCCTTCATAGTTTTATTCCATTTGATGTCTGTTGTTTATGATAATTGGTTAGCAGAACCAATAATCACAGAAATCAAGAGTATTCCCAGTGAAAAATAGTTATTAATGACTAGTAATAACTAATATTTACTAAGAGCTTCTCATGTGTCAGGTAATAATCTAAGTATTTTATAAACTTAAAAAAAAATTTGTAGTAGTGTATGGACAGCAAACCTTCATTTTATTTATATTTATGCAATGCTAAGGATTGAACCCAGTGCCTCACACATGCTAGGCAAGTGCTGTACCACTGAGCTACAGCCCCAGCCCTATAAGCTTTTTTGGGGGATGGGGGTATCAGGGATTGAACTTGGGGGCTCTCAACCACTGAGCCACATCCCCAGTCCTATTTTGTACTTTATTTAGAGACAGTGTCTCATTGAGTTGCTTAGGGCCTTGATAAGTTACTGAGGCTGGCTTTGAACTTGCGATCCTCCTGCCTCAGCCTCCCAAGCTGCTGGGATTACAGGCATGTGCCACTGCTCCTGGCTTGCCCTATAAACTTTTAATCTACGACAATCTAGACATTGAGACCTAGAGAAATTGTACAACTTGGTCATGGTTACACAGTGAAGGACATGGCCAAGCCAAGATCTATTCAGCCCTGAAATTTATGTTCTGGCCTTTACTTGATAGTAGCAAAAGACTAGAACCAATATATTAGGCATTTAACAAATGTTTATTCTTTTCCCTTTTTTTGCGTCCTTTGGAAAAATAATATTTTTATAATGTGTATGACACTCATAATAAACTTTCTTTTCTTTTTTTTTTTTTTTCTTTTGGTGTTGTGGATCAAACCCAGGGCGTTGTAAATTAGACAAGCACTCCACCACTAAGCGGCACCCCCTGCCCTATTTTTCATTTATTATACAACTTGGTAGGAAATTTTTGTCTCTACAAAACCTGAGCTCCTTGGTTATTTGGAAAATGAAAGCATATTTATTGTTGTCTCATTCAGTTTCTTTGCCCCTTGATTCTGTGCTTACCCAATATTCCCATTGTGTTTAGGGCCTATGGATGGAGAATTACCACCAAGAGCTAGAAATCAGGCCAATAACCCACCAGCCAATGCTCTCAGAGGAGGAACCAACCATCCTGGAAGGCATCCTAGGGCCAACAATCATCCTGTTCCTTACCGGCAAAGGGAGGAGAGATTTAGGGCCATGGGGAGGAATCCACATCAGGGAAGGAGGAACCAGGAAGGTCATACCAGTGATGAAGCTAGAGGCCAAAGACATGGTCCAGAGAATGATACCAGGCAGAGAAATGACAACCAAGAGGGTAGGAATCGCAGACCACCATGGTCCAATGAAAATTTCCAGCAGTGGCGGACCCCCCACCAGAAGCCTACGGAACAGCCACAGCAGGTTAAGAAACTGGGCTATAAGTTCCTAGAAAGTCTTCTGCAAAAAGACCCCTCTGAGGTGGTCATCACACTTGCCACAAGTTTAGGGCTGAAAGAGCTCCTATCTCATTCTTCCATGAAATCCAACTTCCTTGAGCTCATCTGCCAGGTTCTTCGGAAGGCTTGCAGCTCCAAAATGGACCGCCAGAGTATTCTTCATGTACTAGGCATATTGAAGAACTCCAAATTCCTCAAAGTTTGCCTGCCTGCTTATGTGGTAGGGATGAGTACCGAACCCAATCCTGACATTCGAAACCAGTATCCGGAACACATAAGCAATATCATCTCCCTCCTTCAGGATCTTGTAAGCGTCTTCCCTGCCAGCTCTGTGCAGGAAACTTCCATGCTCATTTCTCTCCTGCCAGCTTCTCTTAATGCTTTGAGAGCTTCTGGTGTTGACATAGAAGAGGAGACAGAAAAAAACCTGGAAAAGGTGCAGACCATCATTGAACATCTGCAGGAAAAGAGGCGAGAGGGCACTTTGAGAATGGATACCTATACTCTAGTGCAGCCTGAGGCAGAAGGCCATGTGGAGAGCTACCGGACCATGCCCATCTACCCGACCTACAATGAAGTGCACTTAGATGAGAGGCCCTTCCTTCGTCCCAACATCATTTCTGGAAAATATGAGAGCACTGCTGTCTATCTGGATACCCACTTCCGACTCCTGAGAGAAGATTTTGTCAGACCCCTGAGGGAAGGCATTTTGGAACTTCTCCAAAGCTTTGAAGATCAGTGTTTGAGGAAGAGAAAGTTTGATGACATCCGGATCTACTTTGATACGAGGATCATCACTCCTGTGTGTTCATCATCAGGCATTGTCTATAAGGTTCAGTTTGATACAAAACCACTGAAGTTTGTTCGATGGCAGAACTCTAAGCGATTGCTGTATGGGTCTTTGGTATGCATGTCCAAGGACAACTTTGAGACATTTCTTTTTGCCACTGTTTCTAACCGGGAGCATGAAGATCTCTGCAGAGGAATTGTCCAGCTCTGTTTCAATGAGCAGAGCCAACAGCTGCTAGCAGAGGTTCAGCCCTCTGACTCTTTCCTCATGGTGGAGACAACAGCATACTTTGAGGCTTATAGGCATGTCCTGGAAGGACTCCAGGAGGTCCAGGAAGAAGACGTCCCCTTCCAGAGGAATATTGTGGAATGTGACTCTCATGTGAAGGAGCCCAGGTACTTGATAATGGGGGGCAGATATGATTTCACCCCCTTAATAGAGAATCCTTCAGCCACTGGAGAATCTCTGAGGACTGTTGAGGGTTTGAGACGTCCTAGAGTTAATGTCTTAGACCCTAGTCAGTGGCCCTCAAAAGAAGCCCTGAAGCTGGATGACTCTCAGATGGAAGCCTTGCAGTTTGCTCTCACAAGGGAGTTGGCAATTATTCAAGGACCTCCTGGAACAGGTAAGACAAATTTTTTCAGAGCATTTGACATATACCCTATAACATAGGCAAGGGAGGCTTTGCTCTGGGTTTCTAGAATGTCTCGCTTAGAAACACTGCCCTGAAATGGCATACATTTTGTTTATAAAGTAGCCACTCAGTGACTTTCCAGTGGGGACCATGGGCATGCATAGTAACAAACTCAAATCACAAGGTTAGAAAAGACTGCTAGAGGTCAAATTCAGGGAGATGCGTTACTCTGTTTCATTGAAAAACTATTAATTTGTTTTAATTTTACGTTATTTATTTTTGTGGTGCTAGGGGTTGAACCTAGGACCTCAGGTGTACAAGGCAAGTGCTGTATCACTGAGCTACATCACCGGCCCTTTTATGTTATTTTAAATTAAATAGTACCAAATATATAATAATCACAGTATATGCCAAACTGTTTTACATGCCTTACATATGCTAACTCACTTCATCTTCATAATGGTCCTATGAGTTAGAAACCATTACTAAAACCATTTTACAGATGAAGAAACTAAGGCAAAGAATGGTTAAATTACCCCTTATTTAAGAAGTATGAAGCTCACACAGGTGGTAACAGACCTAGCACTTGAACTCAGATAGTCTGGCTGTAGAGTCCTGGCTCATATCTACCCCACTGTGCTTCTCATACAAGTATTCCTCTCTACCGCCACCTTCCCACCTGCAAGTCTCTTACCTAAAAGTCTGTAAGATCTAGGAGGATACCAACCATGTTTATTTTGCTCACTATTGTATCTGTTGTATCCACTCAGTGTCTGACACTTGATTGACACTAAATAAACATTATTTAAAGAAAAAAAGGGAGAAATTATTAATTATTATACTGTATTGAAATCTTTGATTTTCCAATATTGCTCCCTCACTAACTCTGAGTTATTGAGGACAGTGGCAAACTTAGCTTGAAACAATGCAAAAATTTAGCAGTTTGTAAATTTAATTAATGAGTCCATAGCTCTAACTCTTATGTTGATTTTCATAAGTTTTCTCTCTCGTCACAAAGACAAATTTACCATACTGTATGAAAACCACTTCTAAAGAATTTGCTCTATGAGATCTGAAACAATGTATGTGTCCATCAGTAGAGAACTAATTAGCTAAAAATTATCTTAGTCATGAAGACAGAGAGTATTCTTTGTTTATTCATAGAGAACTACTTCTAAGATATATAAAGTGAAAAAAAACAAGATGTGGAACAGTAAAAATAATCTTTTATCTTTTTTTAATATTTATTCTTAAGTTTTAGGTGGACAGAATATTTTACATTTATGTGGTGCTGAGGATCAAACCCAGTGCCTCGTGCATGCTAAGCGAGCACTCTATCACTGAGCCACAACCCCAGCCCTACTTTTATCTTTAAAAGGCATAGGGTGGGGGGATGCAGAAGGCTAAGGGAAAAAAATACATATGCAGGGCTGGGGATGTGGCTCAAGTGGTAGCGCGCTCGCCTGGCATGCGTGCGGCCCGGGTTCAATCCTCAGCACCACATACAAACAAAGATATTGTGTCCGCCAAAAACTAAAAAATAAATATTAAAAAAATTCTAAAAAAAAATATATGTGTGTGTGTGTGTGTGTGTATTCGTGTATACATAGAAAGACTATCTCTGAAAAGTTACACAAGAAATTGGTAACATTGGTTGCTTCTAATGAGATAAACTCTGGCATAAGAGACTTTTCACAATATACTTACTATGCTGTTTAGATTTTTAATCATCTCGATGTATTACCTCAAAATTTGAGAAGAAAGATAAAAGCCAGGCATGGTGGTATACAGTTGTAGTCTCAGCTACTGGGAAGGGTAAGGCAGGAGTTGAAGGCCAGCCTGGCAACATAGAGACCCTGTCTAAAAAATAAAAACAAATTGCTCTAAGTAATTAATTGTTCCTTTTCCTAGAATTTTTAGCTTCTTTTTTTTTTATTTTCTAGGCAAAACCTATGTGGGTCTAAAAATTGTTCAAGCCCTTCTGACCAATGAGTCCGTTTGGCAAATTAGTCGCCAGAAGTTCCCCATCTTGGTTGTATGTTATACTAATCATGCTTTGGACCAGTTTCTGGAAGGTAATGTCTATGGGCAAAATGATTCTTTATCAAAACATTTATGGTGAACAACTGCAATAACTTTATATTGCACTTTGAATACAAAGGCCACAGTCTTGACCATGACCTGCAAGGCCACATGTCCTAGCCTGACTCTGAACCTGATCTTTGTTCTCTTCCTTCGTTCTTCCTAACTCCATTAGCACTGATTGTCTTCAATTCCTTGAACTTTATTTATTTATTCATTTACTATTTTAATCATTTACTATTGTTGTGCTGGGGATTGAACTCAGGCCCTTGCACACACTAGGCAAGCACTCTACCACTGAGCTACTTCCCCAGCCCTCCCGGAGTTCTTGTACTTTCTCAATTGGCTCATGTTGTTCTTCTTTCCCTCTCTCTCTCTCCAACTTGAACTCTGTTGGCCTGTCTGGCTCTAATTTATTCTTCAGGTCTTACCTTAAATCTCTCAGGTGGATTTTCTCCATTGCCCCCAAACAAAGTTAAAGTCTCCTTTTGTACTTTTTCTTTTAATCTCTTTCATGTTTCTCCACACTAGATCATAAATACTGAGGACTGGTCAGGTTAATTACTGTATTCACTGATCCTGGCATATATTAGACACTCAAAAAATACTGATTGTTGCGTGGGGGTGTAGCTCACTGGTGGCTAACATATGCAAGACCCTGGGTTCAGTTTCCAGCACTGCAGACAACAACAACAAAAAATTAATGGCATTAATGAATAAGTATTTTTATTTTTGCTTATTTTCTAAATAAGTGTTTTTATTTTTGCTTATTTTCTAAATAAGTATTTTTATTTTTGCTTATTTTCTATTCCTCTGTAACCTCTTTTCAGCTACATCTTCTTTATTCTTAAAGTTTCAGTTTAAATAGTAGATCCTCAAGAATAGATCTCTACCCGGCCCAGATCAGGTGAGGTCCTCTACTATCCACTTGTAGCATTATGTACTTATAGGACTCATACTTACGGCTATTAAAATAGATTGTTATTAAAATAGATTGTTTACTGCGCATCTTCTTTGCTAGAACTTGAAACAGAAGAACAAGTAAAAACTGAGTTTGTGTTTTGACTGCTGTATCTTCAAAACCTGGCACTTGCCTAGGACATGTACACAGTAATCAAATCTGCAAAATAGATAACATTTACTGAGTGCTTGCTTTGTGCCAGGCCCTAGCTAAATGCCATAAAGTTATTATTTTTTTTTATCTAGATTATAGCTCTATAAAAAAGTTGTTACTATCTCCAAATCACAATGAAACTTAGACACAAATTACATAATTTACTCAGGTTACATAACAATAAGTATTAGAGACAAGATTTGTGTCCCCAATTGTTTGATTCCAGAGCCTGTGGTCTTAAGCACTACACTTTATAAGCTTATATCCTCTCAAGACCCTCTGGCTCATTAATTGGGTAAATTTCCTGTAAGCACAGTTTGTTCTCTAAGGGACCAGATGAGACAAGATCCCAAATGCACATAACTCTCATCTGAGTTAGTCCAGCGTAGGCCTTCTCAACCCTGCAATGTTCTTTGCTCCGCAGGCATCTACAAGTGTCAAAAGACCAGCATTGTGCGGGTGGGTGGAAGGAGCAACAGTGAAATCCTGAAGCAGTTCACCCTGAGGGAACTGAGGAACAAGCGGGAATTCCGCCGTAACCTCCCCATGCACCTCCGAAGAGCCTACATGAGTGTGAGTTCCAGCTGTGGCATATCTGAGGTAGCTCAAGGAACCTACACAAGACAGCAGTAGCATTCTGAGCAGGCTCCCCAGGGTAGATATGGAGGCTCCTCAGAGCTCTGGAGGACCCAGGTTCTTTCCAACATTTCATTCTGTGAGTCCCTTGATGTGATCCCTGCACTCAATCCAAAGTAGAGTAAGGATGAAGGGCACACTGCCCCTCCCTGCCCCTACCAGGACCTTCAGGCTACTTTCCCAAAGCCACCATAGCACTTCTGCATGTAGCCACTGGGCAGAGAAATGTCATCTTTAAGCTGGGCAGCATTGTGCCTGATCAAAATCTGAGCTTGGCTTAGTGGTGTGCATCTGTTTGTACTTACTCAGGAGGCTGAGGCAGGAGAATTTATTGAGCCCAGGATTTTGGGACCAGACTGGGCAACCTAGTGAGACTCCCTCTTAAAATTAAAAAAAAAAAAAAAAAAGAAAAAAGAAAAATGAGTTTTTTTGTTTTGTTTTGTTTGTTTTTGGTTACTGGGGAGTGAACTCAGAGGTGCTGTACCACTGCACTAACTCACCAACCCTTTTTACTCTTTATTTTAAGACAGGGTCTCACTAAGTTGCTAAGGGCCTTGCTAACTTGCTGAGACTGGCTTAAACTTGGAATTGCCTACCTCAGCCTCCCAAGTCACTGGGGTTATAGGTGTATGCCTTTGTGCCCTGCTCTGAGTTCTTATTTATTTATTAATATTTATTTTTTGGTTATAGGTGAATACAATATCTTTATTTAATTTTTATGTGGTGCTGAGGATCGAACCCAGTGCCTCACGCATGGTAGACGAGCGCTCTACCTCTGATCTACAACCCCAGCCCCATGAGTTTTTTATTTTTAAGGAAAAGAGAGAACAAATACTGCAAGACTTGTAGTCGATGCCACAATATCCTTGGCCTGTTTTTATTTCATGTGTTTCCTCTTCTTACTAACTGGAGGGCATCTTTTAGATCTTTTGGTTACTAATCCTTTGGTTTCAAGACCACAGTAATGTAATGTGCCTTGAGAAACTGGTTTGTTGATTATTGACTGATCATTTATTCTTTTTTCTTACTTTTCTTTTTTAGCTTTGTTTTCTCTTAGGGTAGGGACTGAATTTGAGGGAGAGTAATATGTCTTCATCACATCTTTCCCTGTCTTCTTGGCAGATCATGACAGAGATGAAGGAATCAGAGCAAGAGCTCCATGAAGGTGCCCAGACCCTAGAGTGTACAATGCGTGGTGTCCTTCGGGAACAGTACCTGGAGAAGTACATCTCCCCCCGGCACTGGGAAAGCCTAATGAGTGGACCGATGCAGGTAGGGCTCATCCCAGGGTCACACACATGGCTGCCTCAGCACTCAGAGGTGGCCTCCAGTAGAAGTAGCAGTACAAAGCTTTAGCTATAGCATGATCTGATGCTGCCATAGGCAAATGTTCCCTTTCACGATGAGAAGCAGTTGGACATGCTGGTCAGGAAGAAGACTCAGGAACCAACCTCTAGGTTTGAATCTTGGCTTTGCTTTGGGCAGGTTACTTTTTCTGTGTTTGTTTATCCTGTTAGAAAACTGGGAGGACAGTAGCATTAAAGTGAACCATATGAATTTGCTAGTACTTATAACTTCGTCTTGAGGATTATCATTTGGATCATTAAGTTAATATTTGTAAACTCTGAACTTAATAAAGGTCTGGCATGGTGGTGTATGCCCATAATCCCAGTGAGTTGGGAGTCTGGAGCAGGAAGGTCACAAATTTGAGGCCAGCCTCAGCAACTTACTAAGACCCTGTCTCAAAATAATAAAAATAATCAGAAAAAAAATGTCTGGGGACACAGATCAAAAGTAAAGTTCCCCTGGGTTAAAACCCTGAAATGGAAATTAAACCATAACCAGAAGTAACCTAGCACATCCAGAGCTTTGGCTCATACAGACTAACTATGTGACTTGGGCCAGTATGATCCTCACCAGTTAAACAAAGAAATAATAGTGCCGCCTTCAAAAGATACCATAAGATGTAACTGAGACCAAATTTATAGAGTGACTAGCCAGGAACCCAGTGAAATGGGACCTCTGTCATCACTGGGTTGATGATTTCCAGTGCTTGACAAACTCCCTAAAAAAGGGAATCAATCAAATTCAGTAAATAAGTCAAATAGTTTAGTATGAAATGTTAGGAAGGAGCAGGCTGTGGCAAACAGGGGAGAGAGTGGCACCAACCAGCTCCAGCCATTTGTTGCCATTTAATAATAAAGGTTTATTGTTGGTGTAGATCCTCATTTTGTCAAAAGATAGAAATTTTGATTTTTTAAGTTCTGTATAAGTCATATTAAATGTTCCAGTTGCCCAAGGAATGCCAGTTTGCAACTTTTGAATTTTAAGGGAATTTTGTTTGTTTACTTGTTTTTTGTTTGTTTGTTTTTGAGAACTTGGGATGGAACTAGGACCTTGCACATGTTAGGCAAGTGTTCTACAACTGAATTTCATTCCCAGCCCCTAAGGGAGTTATTTTTGATCATTTGAGGAAACCCTGCCCTCATACTGGTTGTCATGGAGTTCTCATCATTGATAATTCTTCCTTTCTTAGGACAGCGAGTGGATCTGCTTCCAGCAGTGGAAGCACTCCATGATGCTTGAATGGCTGGGTCTAGGTGTTGGTTCTTTCACTCAGAATGTTGCCTCAGCAGGACCTGAAAATGCAGGTAAGACGTACATGTCAACCTAGAACCACTTCTTCACTTTTAATATGGTAAAGACTAGACAGCAAGATTTAAAATTAGTGCTCAGAATAAATGAAAAGCTGTGAATCAATCAGTGAAAGTCAAATAGGAAAATAGATAAAAGACCTTGAATAGGCAAACCACAAAATAAGAAATCCTATTAATCAATTGACATATGAAAAGTGCTCATCAAAACTAGAGGAGTTGGGCGTGGTGGCACGCCTGTAATCCCAGCAGCTTGTAAACTGAGGCAGGAGGATCGCAAGTTCAAAGCCAGCCTCAGCATTTAACAAGGCCCTGAGCAACTCAGTGAAACCCTGTCTCTAAATAAAATAGAAAAAGGGCTGGTGATGTGGCTCAGTGGTTAAGTGCCCCTGTGTTCAATTCCCAGTACTGGAAAAAAGAAAAAAAAAAAAAAAAAGCACTAGCCTCAGCAACTTAACAAGGCCCTAAACAACTTAGTAAGACTCTATCTCAAAATAAAAAATATAAAGAGCTGGGGATGTGGCTTAGTGGTTAAGCGCCCCAGAGTTCAATCCCTAATACCAAAAAAAAAAAAAAATTAGAGTGTTAAAACAGCAATAAAATACCACACACCCACCAGGTTTTATATAACCCTTCAATGAAAATGTGCAGCAGTGGAACTCTGGTACACTGCCAGTTGGTCTATAAATTGGCACAACCACTTGTGACAAGTAGGAAAACAGAAAGAATTGAAATGTCCATCCACATTTGTACAACGGGTGGATCTATTACTGTCTGTTAAGATAAATACTGTGCAACAGTGAAAAGGAATGAGTCACATCATGTCTAGCAATATAGATGAATCTCAGAAACATACTGAAGGGGCTCAGCGGTAGAGCACTCACCTAGCACATGTAAGGCACTGGGTTTGATCCTCAATACCACATAAAAATAAATAAATAAAATAAAGGTATTGTGTACAACTATAACTAAAGCAAAAAATACTAAAAAAAAAAAAACTTAATAGAAAAGGCAAGCTAAAAAATTACAGATATCAGATATTGTGGTATTTAAACGACATATATATGTATAATTATATATGTACACGCTATTTGCATACGGAAATACATATTCACATGTATATGTATGTATATGTGTGTTTGTGTTTATACACACACATATATGGTAAGTTTTTGGGGTTTTCTTTTAAATAAGATAATGAGTTATTCGAAATTCAGGTTAGGACGACTTACAAGAGGGATCTTCAAAAAAACTGGTAGTTTCCACCCAGTTTGGGAGGATGGTACCTGGACGTTCATTTTTATATTTATTTATTTATTTATTGGTACCAGGAATTGAACCACAGGCACTTAACCACTGAGCCACATCCCCAGCCTGTTTTATTTTGATGCAGGGCTCAGCCTCCTGAGTCTCTGGGATTACAGGCGTGTGCCACTGCACCTGGCTTCATTGTCCTTTAAGTTGTATCTTTATATTATATTTACCCTCCTTTGTGTATTTTTAAATATCTTTTATTAGTTGGACACAATACCTTTATTTTTATTTATTTATTTATATGTGGTGCTGAGGATTTAACCCAGTGTCTTGCACGAGCTAGGCGAGCACTCTACTGTTGAGCCACAACCTCAGACCTGTGTATTTGCTTAAAAAGGCATTCAGTCGTATGATTTTTTAAATGTAAAATATGTGACAAAACATATAAGAAAAGTGAAGTCTTCCTTCCTCCCCTAGAGTCAGTCCTCCCAGTTTCCCTTTCCCCAGGTTACCATTTAAATCCCTTCAGAGGGCTGGGGATGTGGCTCAAGCGGTAGCGCGCTCGCCTGGCATGCGTGCGGCCTGAGTTCGATCCTCAACACCACATACAAACAAAGATGTTGTGCCCGCCGATAACTAAAAAATAAATATTAAAATTCTCTCTCTCTGTACCTCTCTCTACCTCTCAAAATAAATAAATAAATAAATAAATAAATAAATCCCTTCAGAATGTCTTCGTACACCTCAGCTCTTGGAGGTGCCCTCTTCCTTTCTTGACTTCAAGAATCTCCATCCCTGTTCTACCTACTTTCCTTTTTTAGCCCAGGCAGAAGGAGAAGAGGAGGAGGAAGGGGAGGAGGAGGGTTCGCTGATTGAGATTGCAGAGGAGGCTGACCTGATTCAAGCAGACCGGGTGATTGAGGAGGAAGAGGTGGTGAGGCCCCGGCGACGGAAGAAGGAAGAGAATGGGGCAGACCAGGAGTTGGCTAAAATGCTTTTGGCCATGAGGCTAGACCACTATGGCTCCGGAACTACAGCTGGACAGGAGCAAGCTACAGGAGAGTGGAAGGTAAACTTACTTCGTTCCATGAAAGTTTCAATGAGAAACATGTTCAGTTATTACTGCCAAATGGGCATGGTTAAGACTCTGCTGGAACAGGCCTGAGAGTATTCTGACCACTCCTGTCTTTCCCAGCTTCTATTACTTTACTTGGTCCTCACAGTTAGCTAATGTACCCATTTTGCTACCTAACCCTGGCCTAAATCCCAAGGGTATAAAAATTATTGTTCAGAGGGGTGCTGGCAAGAAGTACCTACCTAGAAAGACAAGAAGCAGGTAACCAAGTGCTTCTCTGGAACTTACAGAAGAATGTAGTATATATGAGTCAAATCAAACACAGTCTTAGTGCCTCGTGCCTATCTTCTCAATCACAAAATCTAAGGACATTCATTACATTTCTAGAGGCTTAAAGTAAATCCTTCAGGCTACATGGAATGCTTATTCTTCTTTCAGCTTGGAATTTGACATTTCTCTTAAAGCCAGAGTGGTATAAGTGCCCATACATTTCCATGTAGACCTTTTTTAAAAGAGAAACTCTGGATGCAGTTTTTCACCTGAATGCTGGCTTTGCACCTGATGTCCTAGTTCAGTTCAGGTGGTGGGTGGCATCATGATCTCAATCCTTGGAAGCATGTATTGAGTATATTTCTGCCATACAGCTTCTGGAGATGGGGATTTTTAATGTGGTAACATTCCTCTCACATGCCAATCCTTCTAAAGGCTCATGGCAGAGCTAGAGGGGAGCACTTTCTCAAACAGTGCCTTTCACCCACTTGTTAAAGGTATTGTGATGGCATTAGGACCACTTTAGCAGGCCCTATGCCAAGCCCTATACTAAACAGCAGATGCTAGACACTGATAGCATCCAATGAGGAAGCCCTGCCCCCACTACTTTCATGACAAACACATTTTAGGAATGAGAAATAGAGAAGAATCAAAAGATATTTGATGGTCTGGAGTTGTGGCTCAGTGGTAGAGAGTTTACCTAGCATCCATGAGGCACTGGGTTCAATCCCCAGGACCACATAAAAAGTGAACAAATAAAATAAAGGTATTGTGTCCACCTACAACTTAAAAAAAAAATTAAAGATATTTGGTGATAACAGTGCTGGTACTATTGTAAGTTTTTTCCATGTAAGGACCTCCAGAGATGTGCTATTAGTCTTCCCATTTTATTAAGGGAGATTCTGAGACACATAGGAGTTGAATAACCTGCCCTGGGGCCCACAACCTAATAATAGATAGAGCCCGGGCATTCTGGCCCTGGAGTCCTTGTTTAGCCAGTCTGTGGTAGGAAAGCTGTTGTGAGAATGTGAGACACGTGAAGTCTATCAGAGGTGGCAGCCCATTTTCTTACATGCTGGGGCTCCCATGTTGGGCTTAGAACTGGGCTTGCTTCTGCTCAGATGGTACCCTGCCTGGTATTGATGTCTACAGACCCAGCGTAACCAGAAAAAGAAAATGAAGAAGAAAGTGAAGGTTGAACTTCGAAAACTGAACACCATGACTGAGGCCGAGGCCAATGCGATCCAGGATGTCTGGCAGCTGGACCTGAATTCTCGCTGGCAGCTTTATAGGTACTGTGCCCCATGCCTAGCTGGCCCATGTCATTTCCCCAGGGAATTCCTTTTGTGTTCCCAGAATACTCTCAAAGACCTTCAACAATGTTAACTAATGACTGAGTACCACCACTGAACTGAGGGCTAGGGATGTAGTCATGGGATAGGAGATACTTGCTCTGTCATCATGTTCAGAACATAATTTCACAAGTAAAAAACTATACATGGCATAAATACTAGGAAAGATGAATAGAGAGTACTGAGAATATTATATGGGATCTTAGCTGGTTTGAGCTATCCAGGAAATTGACATTGGAGGCAAAATCTGTAAGATGAACAGACATGATCAGGGCAAAGGGGAGCAGGTGTGGTTGAGGGGACCACGCAGGGAAAGGCCCTGAGCTAGGAGGGAGAATGGCTATTTGAGAAATGGAATAGCTTTTGCACAGAGAAAGAGATGTCAAGTGAGTCTGAGGTGTGGACAGGGGTCAGACTTGTCAGGACGAAGTATTCTATGCAAAATTAAGGGAGGGCAGGAATGTGATAGGGAGAACCTATGAGAAATTCTTCCTGAAACTTTTGAAGTCCTTTACTTTCTTTCCAATAGTTAGCCCTTTTTCTTTCTTTGTGGTATTGGGGATTAAACCAGGGCCTCACATATGAGATAAGCGCCCTACCACTGAGCAACATCCCCAGCCTTTTAAAAAATGTTATTGTGAGAATGGGTCTAAGTTGCCAGGCTAGCCTCGCAATCCTCCTGCTTTAGCCTCTCAAGTAGCTAGGATTACAGATGTGTGCCACTATGCCCAGCTAACATTTGTTCTTTATCACACTCCCTTTCTTAGCTCTTGACCACCCTACACATCTTTTGGGGGGCATTTTGGACTCTTCTCTATATCTGGTTGTCTGTCTCTCTTTTTCTCTCACACTCATTTACCTAGAAGCTCCTCAAAGGTCTTGGGTTCACTTCATACATTGGCACGTGAAAGGGGGTTCCTGTACATTCTCATGGCCTCCTTTCCCTGATTGATCCATTCTCCAGGCTGTGGCTACAGATGTATCAGGCTGACACTCGCCGGAAGATTCTCAACTATGAACGCCAATACCGCACATCAGCAGAGAGAATGGCTGAGCTGAGACTCCAGGAAGACCTGCATATCCTTAAAGATGCCCAGGTTGTTGGCATGACAACCACAGGTGAGAAAACGTGGGGACATTTAAGCTGTTCCAGCCAAGCTCCATTCTGGTACCCAGATCCTATCAGAGTATCCGAGGCAGGTAAAGAGAGCTTCTTTAATAGGTTAGAGGAAAATACCATGAAAAGCTATTGAAAACAACCCATATTTTGGGACTGCTTAGTGAAATTCTCTCTTGATGAGTTTGCAACTCCCAACAATGACAACATGGGTACGAGGCTCTGGACCACCCAGTGCTCATTCTCTTATTCAGTGGTCGTCTCAGCCCTAGAGGACATAGAAGGACACAAGAAGATTCCGAGAGACCCAGTGGCCCTGTGGATCCTGTACCTCAGCTTAGAGGAACCTCTTGGCTTATCCTTATTCCAGGTGCTGCAAAATACCGCCAGATCCTACAGAAGGTGGAGCCTCGCATTGTCATTGTGGAAGAGGCTGCTGAAGTCCTTGAGGCCCATACCATTGCTACATTGAGCAAAGCTTGCCAGCACCTCATCCTGATTGGGGACCACCAGCAGGTAAGGCAAGAGCTCCTGGAAGATGGACTGCCTCTCTGTGGGGAGGAATCAAACAGGAAGACTCCCACCTCTCTGTTTAAAGAATTCACAAAGTGGGGCTGGGGTTGTGGCTCAGTGGTAGAGCACTCGCCTGGCACGTGCAGTCACTGGGTTCAATCCTCAGCACCACATAAAAATAAAAGGTATTGTGTCCAACTACAACTGAAACAAAATATTTTTTTAAAAAAGAGTCCACAAAGCTAGTTAATGGCTTTTTGTGATTCCTTTTTTTCTTTACTTCCCGTATTCAATTTAAGAACAGGTGCTGTTATATTTGGCATATAGCTTAGCATTAGTATAGTGGCTTCATCCATTCTCTGTACTTTCCTACCCTCCCTTTTAAGTAGACTGTTAGGACAGCAAGTTCCCCAGTCTTCCTGCTTCCATTTTTACTTCCATTTTTATTATCAGACATCCTTTATAAAGGAGCCAAAACAAATATTAAAATTTCAAATCATTGTCATTCTCCAGCTTAAAACCCTCCAGTGTTTCCCACTGCACTTCATATTAAAAATCAAGCTTCTTGAAATGGTCTGTAGAGGCCAAGAAAATCAGCCTGCTTTCCTGACTTCTCATTTGCTCACTGTATTCCCTCCCATGGCTTGCTTTTCAAATGACTGAATAACTGACAACTTCCTCCATGCTGGAGACAGCTCAGATGTCACTGTTCAGAGACACTTAGTTAAAGAATCCTCACCCTTGGACACTGTTGTCATGTTATCCTTGGTTCTTGTCTTCAGAGCCCTTGTCACTGTTAACCCTTAGCCTGTAAGCACCTAAGAGTGCCTGGCATATAGGAGGTACTTGAAAAACATTTGCTGGATGAATGAATAGTTGGTGAAAATGTTTGCAGTAAAGAATCCTCAGCTATGTTTCTTTTCTCAGCTGCGCCCCAGTGCCAACGTGTATGATCTGGCCAAGAACTTCAATCTTGAGGTGTCCCTTTTTGAACGGCTAGTAAAAGTAAACATTCCTTTTGTCCGTCTGAATTACCAGGTGAGAAACCGGTCATCTGTTATTACCAAATACCCAGGAGAATGCCCATGGGAACCTGCCAATTGTCTGAAAGAGAGATCTTATAAAAATGAAACTGGTTTAAGCCGGTATGGTGGTGCACACCTGTAATCCCAGCGCTTTGGGAGACTGAGACAGGAGGATCACAAGTTCAAAGCCAGCCTCAGCAATGTCAAGGTGCTAAGCAACTCAGTGAGACTCTGTCTCTAAATAAAAAATACAAAATAGGGCTGGGAATGTGGCTCAGTGGTTGAGTGCCCCTGAGTCCAATCCCCAGTACCCACCCTCCCCCAAAAAAATGGTTTAGTAATGAAATAACTGTCAAACTTATTTTATTTTCTGTTATAAAACACCACAAAGTCACTCTGGCGAGTTTTTGTTGAAGGAGCTGTTTATATTGTGCTTTTTCTCGCTATTTTTTTTCAAACATTACTTAAAAATTCTCTACCAACCAGAGAAATTGTCCTCTGCCTGTTTCTAATGACATATATGTTATTTCAGCACCGCATGCGCCCTGAAATTGCCCGCCTCTTGACCCCCCACATCTACCAGGATCTGGAGAATCATCCCTCTGTTCTCAAGTATGAGAAGATTAAGGTGAGTCTGTCTTTCCTGATCTGTCTTTGATGGTGTCAGCAATCTAGCAGGCTATCTTTTCTTTAGCATAGAAGGTTTCCAAAAGGGAACAGCCAGTTTTAAGAATTAAGCTGGTCTTGAGGAAGAATAGTACAGTAATGTAGTAATCAAGCATTCACACCTGGGGTTTTGAGTCTCAACTCTGCCACTGAGTAGGTGTAACCTTCAGCAGAATATCTAAGAATTTTGAGTGTCAGGTCTCTTGCTTCATCCCAGTACTGTGGGATGAGGAGGTAAGTACAGAAAGCCCTCAGTAAAGTGCCCAGGTTACCTGCTCTGTCATCTTCACCATCGTCACTATAGCTGCTGCTTTTGCCCTTGGCCATAATGGTTGGAGTTTGGATGGTTTTTTAAAGTATTAATATCAAACAAGTAGTTTGAAAAGTAAAGTAGACATAAATTCCTTGTCCAGCTCAAAATTTGCCCTGGCCCAAAGATAGCACATGGTGACCAACTTTAGAATTAAAGACCGTGGTATGGAAGGTACAGAAATTTTCCAAGGTCTCTTCCTGGAGCTGGGACAGTGGCCAATGCATGTGAAGATGAGCCAGGGGAGCCAAGGGCCATGAAGGAAACTTTTAACTTATTTTTTCCTTTTTCAGGGGGTCTCTTCCAACCTTTTCTTTGTAGAACACAACTTTCCTGAACAGGAAATCCAAGAAGGCAAAAGCCATCAGAACCAGCATGAGGCTCACTTTGTGGTAGAGTTGTGCAAGTACTTTCTGTGCCAGGAATACCTGCCCTCCCAGATCACCATCCTCACCACCTACACTGGGCAGCTTTTCTGCCTGCGAAAACTCATGCCTGCCAAGACATTTGCTGGTGTCAAGGTCCATGTTGTGGACAAATACCAAGGGGAAGAAAATGACATCATCCTCCTCTCACTAGTGCGAAGCAACCAGGAGGGCAAGGTGGGTTTTCTCCAGATATCCAACCGTATCTGTGTGGCCTTGTCCAGAGCCAAGAAGGGGATGTACTGCATTGGAAACATGCAGATGCTAGCCAAGGTGCCCTTGTGGAGCAAGATCATCCATACCCTTCGAGAGAACAATCAGATAGGCCAAACACTCCGACTGTGCTGCCAGAACCACCCTGATACCCACACCTTAGTCTCCAAAGCTTCCGACTTCCAAAAAGTGCCCGAAGGAGGCTGTAGCCTGCCCTGTGAGTTCCGGCTGGGCTGTGGGCATGTCTGCACCCGTGCCTGCCACCCCTATGATTCCCTGCATAAGGAGTTCCAGTGCATGAAGCCATGCCAGAAGGTCATCTGCCAGGACGGACACCGGTGCCCCCTTGTTTGCTTTCAGGAGTGTCAGCCTTGTCAAGTGAAGGTTCCTAAAACCATTCCTCAGTGTGGCCATGAACAGATGGTTCCTTGTTCAATGCCTGAGTCAGATTTCTGCTGCCAGGAGCCCTGCCCCAAGGTCCTGAGATGTGGCCACAGATGTAGCCACCCATGTGGTGAGCTTTGTGTGCAGTTGTGTTCAGTAATGGTCACTGTGGAACTCAAGTGTGGACACAGCCAACAGGTAAAGTGTGGTAATGTAGAAGACCTCAAGTATGATATGCCAGTCAAGTGTACCACCAAGTGTGACACCATCTTGGACTGCGGGCATCCTTGCCCTGGCTCTTGCCATAGCTGTTTCGAAGGGCGCTTCCATGAGCGTTGTCAGCAGCCCTGCAAGCGCCTGCTCATCTGCTCACACAAGTGCCAGGAGCCCTGCATTGGTGAGTGCCCGCCCTGTCAGCGGACCTGTCAGAACCGGTGTGTCCATAGCCAGTGTAAGAAGAAGTGTGGGGAGTTGTGCAGCCCCTGTGTGGAACCCTGTGTCTGGCACTGCCAGCACTACCAGTGCACCAAACTCTGCTCTGAGCCCTGCAACCGACCCCCATGCTATGTGCCTTGTACTAAGCTACTGGCTTGTGGCCACCCTTGCATTGGTCTGTGTGGGGAGCCATGCCCCAAGAAGTGCCGTGTTTGCCACCTGGATGAGGTCACACAAATCTTCTTTGGCTATGAGGATGAGCCTGATGCCCGCTTCGTGCAGCTAGAAGACTGCAGCCACATCTTCGAGGTACAAGCCCTAGACCGCTACATGAATGAGCAGAAGGATGATGAAGTTGCCATCAGGTTGAAGGTCTGCCCTATCTGCCAGGTGCCTATACGCAAAAACCTGAGGTATGGAACCAGCATCAAACAGCGACTAGAAGAGATTGAAATCGTCAAGGAAAAGATCCAGGGCTCAGCAGGGGAAATTGCAAGCAGTCAGGAGCGACTTACGGCCCTGCTGGAGAGCAAGAGCCTCCTCCAGCAGCTGCTCCCTGAAGACTTCCTGATGCTGATGGAGAAGTTAGCCCAGGAAACCCTATCAGTTAGAGACCTGGGGCTCGTTGAGAGCTACATCAGCTTCTATGACCACTTGGCCAGCCTGAGGGAGTCTCTGAAAAAGGTGCATGTCTTAGAGCAAAGTCGAGTGAGGACTCGACTCGACCAGGTCCATGAGTGGCTGGCCAGGAAGCGCTTGAGCTTCACCAGCCAGGAACTGAGTGACCTTCAGAGTGAAATCCAGAGGCTTACATACCTGGTGAACCTCCTGAGCCGCTGCAAGATGGCAGAAGGGAAGGTGAAAGGTAGCATAGCAGAAGAGGTCTCCAGTCTCCGGAACATCCTCGAGAAAACATGTAAGTTCACCCAGGAGGATGAACGGCTTGTACAGAAAAAAATGGATGCTCTGAAAGCCACCCTTCCCTGCTCTGGCCTGGGCATCTCAGAGGAAGAACGAGTGCAGATTGTTAACGCCATGGGTTTCCCTCGTGGCCACTGGTTCAAGTGCCCCAATGGCCACATTTATGTGATTACTGAGTGTGGAGGAGCCATGGAGCGGGCCTCTTGTCCTGAGTGTCAGGAGGTAATTGGTGGTGAAAATCATACTCTGGAAAGGAGCAACCAACTTGCTTCTGAGATGGATGGAGCCCAGCACCCTGCCTGGTCGAACACAGCCAACAACCTGATGAACTTTGAGGAGATCAGGAGGATGATCTAGGAAGATAGCGCACTGCTGCCTTTTGCCCCAGCCACCATTCGGCTGGGACCGGCTCCCTTATGGAGGAACTGAAGGGTTTTTTTTAATTACTGTCCTTTAGTCTTAGCACCTACTGAAGGATCCACTTTTAGGGCTTGCCCACATTTGATTCTAGATTTACCCCTGCGCTAGAGTAAGCACTTTACCTCCAGAACTGAGAGCAGAGTTAATAGAGCTCACCTCTTTCTTTCCTGCAAGTATGGGACAGACTCTCCGGAGCATGCGTGGGGCTTCCACATAGGGCTATCTAGTGGTAACTCTGGGTCTTGACTGGATGTTTCTTCTGCAGTGTTCCCAGGGCACAAGTATGAGCTCAGTGAAGCTGACTGATGCTAATTATCAGATCCTAACCTATAGACTAAATTTCATTGTAATAAGTGGCCCAGAGGAGTCTGGACTGCTTTTCCCTCCAAGGAGCACAAGAAACCCCACTTCCCACCTCCTCGGGCACCCCTCTTTAGAAGATGGAAGCGTGTGATGGACAAAGATTCTTCAGCTCACCCTGACCCACCGACATATTCAGAGTGGGGAAAGTGCACTACCCCATTAGGAGGCTGTGTGTAGGAGGCCCAGACTAGCTGGGATGACTTCTGTGCCCTTTCCTGTAACTTACACCTGGATAGTGGTTTCATTACCTGCCATCCAAGAGGTTCCATAACAGTGCTGGTTTCCCTGGCCAAATGGAGTCATGCTCACATTCAGTACCAGCATCACCTCTCCCAAGTGTAAGCCTTTGTCCCAGCACTCTCTCAAAGCTTTTACCTGGGCAGGGTTAGCATGCCAGCAGCTTCTGCAGGCCCCAGCCCCAGGCCAGAAGCCAACCTCAGGCCAGCCGCCTGTGTCCGCATTCCCTCTGTCCAGTGTTCCTTAGAACAGACACTTAGATATCTCAGGTCCTTTCTAATGTTGGCAAGAAAAAAATTCCCTTTCCTATGTATGCATTTTCTTTTCTGTCTTTACTATGCACTTTAGCCTATAAAGCCAATTAATAAAAACAATGACGAAGAATCAGTGATCCATTGTCTCTCCTTTTAGAAACAGCTTGGGAGGCCTAAGACAGACAATCAGGACAGGACAGAGCTGTCGCAACGTACATGTACATGGAAGCCATTCTTTTGTTTTTGTGGTGTGGGGTTTTTATTTAGCTGATGAGTCATTTTTACCTAGGGTGAAAAATTTTTTTTTTCAACCTGTACAACAGGGTACACAATGTTTCCTTCCCCAGTGGCCACCCCGCTCACTTCATGAGTCCTCCTAGAGGTGATCAGCTGAAGCAATGCATATCCCTTTTCAGAAAATTTGCACTCGGCTTTTCAAGCCTACTCAGGACCTACTTGGGACCCACTCTTTGTATACAGAGCCTACAGTTGTGAGTTTGAACTGCATTCTACGATATAGGTGTCCATCATTTTCTAACTCGGATCCTATGTTGGTGACTGTTAGGTGCAGCCTGACTGAATACTTTTGAACCTCCTATAGTGTCTGGCACATGTGCTACTGGAAAACTATTATTTTTAACCCACGACTGGGGCGGGGTGGGGGAGGCACGCGTACACTTAAATTACACAGGACGTGAATTACAGTTTCCCAAAGGGTATCCCATAGCTTTCATCTAATTCTGAAAGGGATCTTGTGATCCAGAAAAGGATGAGAACCATTCTGCAGAGTGAAAGCTGGTTTTTACAACAAGGAGCTAATTCATGGGGTCAGGGTCCCTCCTGCCCCGTTTTGGCTTCCATCTCTACAGCACACAGCAGTAATAAGTTAGGTTATGGGTGATTTCATAAACCTGAATTCCCAGCTGTGTAACTGTAGAAAGTTACTCTTTCCAAGTCTCTGTTAGCAAAATGAGAACAACAGTACCTGCCTCATAGGCAGCAAACTGAATCACAACTCAGCGCACCAAGTGTCTGACACACGGTTAGTGCCCAATGGTAGCCTTTTAGTTCTAGGGCATTAATAAAAGAACATTTCTCCAAGCAGTTACTTCCTGGCTGGGGACATGGTTCAGTGGTAGAATGCTTGCCTTGCATACAAAAGGCCCTGGGTTTGGTCTCAAGCACCACAAACAAACAAATGAATAAACAAATTCCTCACTCCACACCCAGCCCCTGTGAGCAAAAAGATACTCTTGCCCAGCTATCAGACCAGCCACACAGGTGAAATACCGGAGTTCTGCCAAACCAGACTAATGTTTGGTTGTACTTGTTATATGAAAGCTACTCAGAAGGGAGCCTGGGCGGGTACTTAGGGAACGCGTACTACTCTACCACCGGAACTATTTTATTTTTTGGCGGGGGGGGGCAGGGGGTGCTGGGGATTGAACCTAGGCAAACATTTTACCACCTAGCCACGTGCCCAGTTCAACTTTTTTTTTTTTAAACACACAAATGACAGGCTTTTTAAGAATTTTTTTTTTTAAACAAATGGAGAAAAGACAGATAAAACCAGCAAACCAGGATGACTTCCCACAGGGAAGGGAGAGATTAAGATGCCCTGCAAACTTCGTCAGGCTGCCATGGCTATTTCTTCCTCTTGTATCTATTAAAGAAAATCAGCAGGTTAAGACCAGAAAAAGGAAGAAGCAGCTTGTTTTCCACAAAAGGTTTGTTTTTCAACCCCAAACAATCACAGTCTCCAGCCTTCCAACACCCATGTGCCACCATGCCCAGCTTACCTGGACTTGGATTTGAAGTTTCCTCCTCTTCTCTGATGGGGCAAACCCAACTGTTTCCTTTCTTCAAAGGAAGGGCTGCAAGTGAGAGAAGGGAAAGCTGAACCTGCAGGCTGTCGGACAAAGGGTGATGTCTCGTGCCCACCCCTCCCCGCCACAGGAAGAGCAGCACTGCCAGGATCACGTTTCCAGGGCCTGGGTTCCAAGCCCTTCTCCTTCTACCTGACAACATGTGTTTCCGGAAGTCAGGCCCAGCTTTAAGACCAGCTTGGCGGAGGCCCTTCTTCCCCTGTGACTAGACTACTAAGACTCCCTGGGAAGCAGTCCAGCTGCCTGCAGCCCAGAGAAGAGTGGCAGGACAAACCATTCCCATGGGCAAACCCATGGACTCTTTTCTGGGGGGGGTTCTAATAGGACTGACCCTACAAGGTAAGATTTGTTAGTCTCCTGAGATAACTCTTTCTGAACTCAAAAACGAGTCATCTCACCTCCAAAGCAGGGGGGCCACAGCACTATGGAGCAGTGGTACCTTAACCCTGCTCCTGCTTTCACCCTGAGATCAACAGGTGGGCTTTAGGTGGGTGGGGAACAGAGAGGCATCTCTGAGTTCATATATTATTATGCTATGGTTATGTGAGAATTGGGAATGAAGAAAGAATCAAAAGATTCATAGTTTCCCTAAAATACCAAGGACTCCATGATAACTTACAACCTTACCCAGCTCGATACTGCTTCAGGGCCTTCTTGCTGGTGTTGGTGAGTTCTTCATCAAATACAGATTTCTTCTTTGGCTTTTGCTTCTTGGCTGTGCGCCAAAAGAATGAATGAGACATGGTCCTCTTTGGGCCAAGCTCCTAAACCCCCTTTAGCTCCGGGTAATGAATTCAAGTTCAGTGGATCTCTTGTGTTTAAGGACCCTGTGCATTTCCTTCTACCCTCACCAACTCCTCCAAGTAGCATCCAGGGAAGACTCGGAAGACTCTGAAAGGCCAGAGTCCAAATCCTAGCTCTCCCCACCAACCAAGGGTCACTCCACCTTGTGAAGCCAATACAGGAAAGTTATATATCCTGGTACATACCAGTTATTCAAAAAATGTGGCCTACTATCATCCCTCAAATTTTCTCCTTGACCATCATGAGAACAGGCGACAGTCAGGGAAGGATCCTCCCCACCTACCAGGGCCTCTCGCCAGTTCTTCCTCAGGCATCGCCCTGGCCCGCTTGGCTCTGCGGTTCCTCTTGGCCAGTCGCTCAGCAAACATCTGCGCCTTGAGGATTTCAAACTGGGACCTTTCTTCTGCCTGGGAGAAGAGGGAGGGGTGAATGCAGAACAGATAGGGCACTCCGAGCCCCAGAGGTGGTGGGACCAGACTCTGCAGGGAGGTCACTCACTGTCATCTCCCCCTTTTTCTTGGCATCCTTCATAAACTTCTTCCTCTTCTTTTTTCCCCTTAAGGCCAAGTCAAACTCCTGCAGAGCCTTGGCAACTGAAATGGGAAGAGACATGAGGTTTCAGGGAACATTTTGTATTTTTAAAATTACAAGCAGAACACACCTATTTTATTTATTTAAAGTACTTTTTAGTCGTTGATGGACTTTTATTTATATGCGGTGCTGAGAATCGACCCTATGCCTCACACACACCAGGCAAGTGCTCTACCACTGAGCCAAACCTCAGCCCCAGCACACCTATTTTAAATTAATATGTGACAATTTTAAAAATGACAAGGAAAAATGCATGATGATTTCCTCCACCTCACTAAAAAACATTCTTGTTTATTATTTCTTTATTAATCCATTTAAGGCATTCCTTATCTACCATCCTGTTAGGAAAGACGAAGGTTTGGTTCCATAAACTACCCACATCTTCCCACTGTTATAACTCTATCTTTAATACGAAAATTTAACGTATATACACCTTTTTTTTTTGGTCCCATCAAATAAAGGGAATATTTCTGAAATTGCTGGTACAACGAGAAACAAAGGATAATTTTACAATCTCTACCAGAATTAGAAATAACCATACACTCTGACCTATAATTCCACCTTTAAAAATTTCTCCAAGTCAAGTGCACTTGCTTAATTAACATATGAGGTTATTCACATCACTTGTTCATAATGGCAGAAAGTGGGAAACAATCTCAATGTCTTCCCTTAAGAAACTACTTAACTATATTATGATCTACTCACGATAAAAGCCCACACAGCTACTAAGGAGAAAAAAACAAAGCAGCTATGCATATGCCTACATGAGAAGAGCCCCAAGCTATGAAATATGTGAAAGAAGCAAGGAATGTAGAGTAGGGTTGGTTGGTTGGTTGGTTTTTAAATTATACACCAAGTATCTACTTTTTTGGAAAAATTTTGTTTGTTTTTTTGTAAAATATGTATCGCATAAAATTTGCCACTTCACCCATCCTGAAGTATGTAACTTAGTGGCATTAATTACAATCACAATGCTGTACAACCACCTAATCACAAAACTCCAGATCACTACCATGATGCCAAGCAGCAGTGCTGTAAGCCACTCAGTAAGCTCTCCCTTCCCACCCTCCTGGCCCCAGGATCTCTGCAACTTCTATGTCTTTGACGTTTGTCTATCTAGGTGCCTCATTTAAGTGGAATCATGTATTTGTCCTTCGTGTCTGGATTATTTCACTCAGCATGTTTGCAAGATTCATCGATGGGACACATTTTCACGCATCCTATGGCTGAATGATCCTCCAGCGTGAGTGTGAGGTGCACATCGCTTTGTTCATCCATTCATCTTTGATGGATACCTCCGTTCCCACCTTTTGGCTGTTGAGAATATCACTTCAAAAAATGCTGGCATAGGCGTCTGCCGGAGCCCTGTTTTCAGGTCCTCTTGCTACACCCTCGGAGTGGAGCTGCGGGGGCCTCCCTCACTTACTTTTCTCCTTCTTCCTCTCTTCTTTGGTCTGGAACCAGCTCCTCTCAGGCTCTTTGTCCACTGCCTCCTTCCCCTTTTCCAAGAGCCGCTTTGCTGTGTTTATCTGTGGGGACAGTGAGGGAGCAGCTGCCGTGGGGCTGTGCCTGCGAATCCACAGCACGACAGCTCCAGGCAGCCTCTCCCAGACTCCGGGGCAGATGACAAGCATCTGAGAATGCGGGCACCTGGGCTTCCGACTGCTGCATCTCTCTCTCCTCTGCCTCCAGCTGCAGCACTGCATACACGTCTTTCTCCATTTTCTCAATCTTGTCCCGGAATTTGAGGATGACATCTCCAGGGGAGAGAACAGAAAAGACATTAAAATATGGGTGAATACTAATAATATACTATGTAGCTAATGAAAACAAAACCGATGGTCTATTTACTGACAGAAAAGTGTGATTTTTTTTTAATGTGTGACTTCTCTACTTAACATCCCCACTGAGAGCAGGGAGCTGTGACACAAAACCTGTATGGAAGTCCCAGCTACTTGGGATCTGAGGTGAGAGGATGGCTTGAGCTCAGGAGTTTGGGGCCAGCCTGGGAAATATAGCAAGAAAACACAAAAGACCCCATTCTTATCCAGGACCCGGCAGAAGGCCAGCCTTTCCTGAGCAGCCTGCTAGAGCAGGGGCAGCTCCTGCCTCTCCACAGCATCAACCACTGACTTATCTTTGACTTCTCCACCAGAACATCAGCTGTTTGGTCCCCTGCTCTGTCCCCAGCGCCTGGAACAGAAGTGGAGCAGGGCACACAGCACCACTCAACAGCGATCCAGGCTGACCGCACCAAAGGAAAATGAGCAAGAGGACACCGTGACCCGGAGTGTGGAGGGGCGGGCACTGGCACACCAGGTGGGACCAGACACTGATCCCAGAGAAGCTGCTGCTACTAAGCTACATCCCCAGCCCCTTTTTTTTACTTTGAGACAGGGTCTCAAACTTGCAATCCTCCTGCCTCAGCCTCTAGAGTTGCTGGCATTTATAGGCATGCGCCCATGTGCCCAGCTAGCTCTTTTTTTTTTTTAATTTTAATATTTATTTTTTAGTTCTCGGCGGACACAACATCTTTGTTGGTATGTGGTGCTGAGGATCGAACCCGGGCCACTCGCAGCTTGAGCCACATCCCCAGCCCCCCAGCTAGCTCTTTGACATACACATTTGTATTTATTTACTCATTCCAGATGATGAATACATAACTACTTCTGTGACATTAATAAAAGTAACTTTTGAAGAAGATGGGTGGGCTTTACAGGACCCCACAGATCAGGAAAACCCCTATGACGGGCTCTGTGTTTTCATTCCTATTATCATGTCCTGTTATACACAGAAGCCTACAGCCCAGGGAAGTGAGGTAGACCTGCCCAGGAGCTCAACAAGGAGGTGGCAGAGCGGGGACTCAAGCTGGCCTGACTGCAGAGCACCACTCTCTGAAGCCACTCTCTGCCCGCCCTGCTCCAGCTGTGCCTCCTCACCCTGGGGAAGAATACGGGCCTTCACAGGGGCCTTGGCGGCCTTCACAATCTCCTTCAGCATCTTCCGCTCCTCCTCTCCCACCAGAGAGACCGAGCGCCCAGCCCTGCCAGCTCGTGCAGTCCGCCCCACCCGGTGTACGTAGTGCTTGATAGTGTTGGGCATCGTGAAGTTGATCACCTGCAGGGTCAGAATCGGCAGTCAGACCTGCAGCATGCGAGTGGGGGTGGGGCTGCCCTGGGGCAAGAAGAAAAACTCAAAAAACGATAGGACCTTCTCACCGTTTTGACTCCCTCAATGTCAAGTCCACGGGCTGCCACATCTGTGGCCACAAGGATATCAATCTGTTCATCCTTAAAGCGCCTAGAAATAGCCACAGAGATGCTTATTCAGATACCTATCCCAGTAATGCTCCCCAGGAGCCTGAGAAGCAGAGAGAATAGAGGGACGGGAAAGTCACCACAAAGCCTCCTGGAGTCAAGCAGCAGGGGATACATTCTAAAGGTCAGCCGGTGGACACTTACACTCACCTTTAACAGCTGCCTACATGGGGACATGCAGGTTTGTGTTCTATCTCAAGCACTAATTCCTATCCAGTTTCAAGTGTGAGAACCAACAAGCTAGACTACAGGAAACCGTGAGGCAGACGTCTCTGTTCAGATCATATTTGCTGTAACAACCCCTCCCAGCACCCTGTGAGGAACAGTGGCGGGTGGGGAGCTCTCCAGGGCTCCCCACCTAGAGGTCGACTCTGTTCTGTGAGAATCAGTGCAGCGAACACATGACCTGACAGTGCTCCAAGTCTTTGCTTTACTTTGCTTTTTTAAGGCTACGTGGCCCAGGCTGCTCTCAAACTTCCTGGGCTCGGGTGATGCTCCTGCCTCAGCTCCTGAGTAGCTGGGACGACAGGTAGCACCAGCAAGCTCAGTTTAGATTAAAAATTTTTAAGCAGGGCATTGTGCCATCTGTATCCCTGCTGCTGCTCTAACATAACCTTCTGGATCCTGTTTCCAGGTTCTCTGTCAGATGCAGAGAACCCTCTCTGATCAGCCCAAGGAGGAAAGGGAGCTGACATGGGAACATACCGGAGGGCCTCCAGCCGCTGGGTCTGGGACAGGTTGCCGTGGAGTTCGCCCACCTGCAGCCCCAGAAGCCCCAGGAGGATGTGCATGCGGTGGGCTTGCTTCTTGGTCTGGGTGAAGAGCATCACGTGGTCGGTGAAGGTTCTCGTCAACAGAGCTGGAGGGAGAAGAGTGAGCCATCACCGTGGGTGGGCTGCTGCACAACGCGCCTCCCTCACCTGAGAGCGAGCCTGCTGAGTGGCACAGGGGCACAGGCACGGTCCCTGCCGGGTGAACTCACAGGCCAAGGCAGACAGGAACTAATTCCCCAGGGTGATAAATGTCACAAGAGAAAGAGTAAAGGGAGGGTGGCAGAGCAGCATTAGAGTTGACCTCCTGGAGGGGTGACTGAGGCTGAATGACAAGGCAGACTATCCCATGAGGACAGGGATGCCAGGCTGAAGAAAGAGCAATGTCACGTCCTGGAGGTCAGAACGAGCATGGGGGATGAGAGGGCCCAAGCCGGCAGATGTGGCCCTCGAGGGTCCGGAGGGGTTCACTAAGGAGTCTGGATTTCCATAAGAGCAACGGGAGCTGCCACACCCAGGGTGTTTGTTCAGTAAGGAGGTAACGGGAGCAGGTATTCTTTTGTAAAGAACTGTTCAGCAGGGGCTGGGCTGGGGCTCAGTGGCAGAGCGCTTGCCTCACACATGTGAGGCACTGGGTTTGAGCCTCAGAACCACATGAAAATAAATAAACAAATAAAGATATTGTGTCCATGTATAATTTTTTTAAAAAAATTAATAATTTAAAAAACAAACTGTTCTGCAGAGGGAAAAATGAATTACGAAGAGCCAAGAGGAAGCAGGAAGAGGAAATTAAGAGGCTGCAGCAACAATCCAGGTAACATACAGTGACAGTGGTGTCTGCATTAAGAAGCCAGAGTGGCAACTGGGGCTGGGGACACAACTCGGCTGGTAAAGTGCTTGCCTCGCATGACAAGGTTCAATCCCCAGCACCACACACACACAAAAACAGAGCAGCAACTGGTGGCAAGTGGTCAGGAACTCAGGAGGACACACAGATGGACGGAGGGAGGAGCTGGGTGAGGCCAGCATGGTGATAAAGATGGATGGACAGCAGAGTGGCTCTGATTGAGGGGAAAACAGACGGAGGAGCAAGAAGGCAAAACCCTAATGCTTCAGGTGGACGCCCAGGAGGCCCAGCCTGCCCAGCCCTGGGCCTTCACCTGCCACAATGGCTTCCCGGTCCCCTTCCCGATTAGGCCGGATGCGAATAAACTCCTGCCGTAAGAAGGGAGCCACATCCGTGTTGCTGTTCACAAACACCCGGACAGGGTTCTTCAAGGAGACAGAAGCCAGATCCTTCACCTGCCGAGCACAGAGCCAAGGGCACTCAGCTTCCAGCGAGGAGGTGGGAAGGCAGCAACAACGCACACCCACGCAGCTCCTCAAGCCCAGCAGGGCCCTCTGCATGGCCCCCTGTGCAGACCTGCCACGGAGAAGCCCCTTGGCCCACCTCATCTGTCATAGTGGCTGAGAAGAGCATGGTCTGGCGGTGGTGGGAGCACATTCGGATGATCTCCTTCATCTGCTCCTCAAAGTATTCATCCAGCATCCTTGGGGCAGAGAGAGAAAGGACATGACATGACACTGGGGAACACGCTTCTGTCACAGCGAGAGTCACAGACTACCACGCAGGCTGAGGTTTGGCTGCCCCTGGTTGTGTTTAGAATTAATTTATTGTTATTTTACCCTTTAACCAAGATTCACCAAGAATTATCATCATGCAACACCTGCCTCATGACTCTTTTTTTGTTACTAAACTATATACCCGTAAGTCACAGATATCATGACCCCAAACATTCCAACACACAGTAAGGACAATGACCTTGTCCCACATAACCTGTCACAATCAAGACATGGCAGTGTTTGAGTGACATCTGAAGTACAGGCCACTTTCAGATGTCCTCAACTGAAATGCAGAGACGGGCTGTGCATCAGGAGGCTTCGAGAGGCCATCCCTCCACTGTGCTGGGGACACCTGACCCTCTCCCCTCCCTCCATCCCGCCTGCTCTTGCCCTCTGTGAGTTTACAGCCGCCTGTATTTGAGTCCGAGAGCCAGAGTTCCCGGGTTGCAGCTGCTGTCATGTCTTTTGAGGCTTCCTTCACCCAGGACGTCCCCTCAGCCTTGTTCACCCTCTAGCTATCTCCAGGTGACTGACTGGATTCAGAGAAACCCCCACTGGTTTGGGGGCTAGGTGAGGTCATGCCCTTCTCTCTCACAGAACCAGAAACCTGAAGGAGGCGGAGGAGACGGTTCCACCCTGAGGGACAGCACTGCGAGCCCCACAGCGGGGAGCTGATGAGTTGACTGTGGTGTCGCTGGTGTGAAAATGAGAGGAGCCAAGGACCAAGCAAGCACATGCAGGGTCAGATGCTCCCAGGCCTGCTAGTTCTGAGACGCTTCAACGTGAGAGGACTCCTCAGCATGCCCCTTGCCCGCTGTGCCATCAGCCCAGCTCACCTGGCTCAGGCATGAAGGAGAGAGGTGAGCAGATGGGACACTTGTGAGAGAAAGAGGAGGGACGGAGGGACAAGAAGGGGTCCCACCACAGCCAGGGAGATGCCTACTGAAGCCACCACGCACAGCCCATCCCTGCATTACCCTGCACCACTCACCACGACGGGGACACTACTCCTGAACCCGAATGCAACATCCCCGGATCTCAGTTAGGAGCAGCAGAGCCCACATGTGACTGACGTCACCTCCTAACCATTACTATTACAGAAAAAAAGGAGAAGCAGAAAAATCTGGACCACGCACCAACAGAGGCCCATGTGGGTGGGTGGAGGGGTGTCTCCACTTAGCTGAAGGTCCTGTAGAATAATGCAGGGTGGCAGCTCAGAGGGACCTCAGAGTACCCGGGCGGCACCCTCAGGGCTCACCTGTCAGCCTCATCCAGGATGAGCACCTCAATGCTGCTCAGGTGGAAGGAAGGGCAGTTGTGGAGGTGATCAATCAGCCGACCCGGGGTGGCAATGAGGATGTCAGGTGCCGCCCGAAGAGCTGCTTCCTGAGACTTTACATCCAAGCCACCTGCAAGGAGAGAGACACACCAGATGGCCAGGTCAGCCAGTCAGTCACCTGTGTTCTTACTAAGAACACCAGCCACCTGCCTTTGTCTCCTGTCAGATGAACAGGAAACAGCTACCAGCAAGACTAACGGGGGCCTTGCCCACATGGATGCAACACACAGGGAGAGACATATTATTTAATCACATTAGACGGAGTGAAAAATCCAAACAGGTGACAACCAACAGCATTTCCAGATAGAATGACTGGAACATCCCAGGACTGAAAGAGGCCTGGTAAAAACCGATGACGTCTTCACATGTGAGGACAGAGATCACCTTTGACTTCCAATTGCATAAGGAGAGTACACTGCAGGCTGCATGACACTCTCATGTAACTTTTGTGTGTGGCTGTAGATGGACAGCATGCCTTTGTTTATTTTTATGCAAAGCTAAAGATGGAACCCAGTGCTCAGATGTGCTAGGCAAGCACTCTGTCCCTGAGCTGCACCCCCAGCTCTCAAGTAACTTTATCAGGGAAATCCTGCCCCAAATAACATTTGACTCAACATTCATGCTAAGCAGAAATTATTTCCTAAAGTTGTTTAATACCCCGCAAAATTTTTTTTTCATAATTTTGAAGTTTCATTCTTCAAGAATAGTTAAGTCTCAATGAACTCTCTCCCCTCCCCAGTACCAGTACTATGAAAACACATCAGCCAATTTTTTTTTAAGAGACAGAGAGAGAGAGAGAGAGAAAGAGAGAGAGAGAGAGAATTATTTTTAATATTCATTTTTTCTTTTAGTTTTCGGCGGACACAACATCTTTGTTTGTATGTGGTGCTGAGAATTGAACCCAGGCCACACGCATGCCAGGAGAGTGTGCTACCGCTTGAGCCACATGCCCAGCCCCACATCAGCCAATTTTTAAGTGGACTCAAGAGAACATACAGGCCTTTCCTAGCCCCTGCTCCCACAGAGTGAGCCACATCCACCTTCCACCACATCACGGGTCCCAGGAACTGGCACCCACCCCGACTCACCCACAGCCAGACAGGTGGTGATGTTACAGAACTGGGCCAGCTGCTTGGTGACGGAGTGCACCTGGATGCCCAGCTCCCGGGTGGGAACCAGCACCAATACCCGGGTCACAGGGCCCTGGCGGGGCTTGTAGATCAGACGCTCCAAGACAGGCAGAGCAAAAGCTGCTGTTTTACCTAGAGGAGACAGCAGGGAAACAAGAACAGGTTTGGTTCCCTCCATGTTCAGGTTTTTTGCCCGAGTACAGAAAATCTGTAAGTCCGGGCAGGGGAACATAAAATACCTTAAAAAAGATTTTTTTTTTTTTTGGCTTTCAAACTATATGGTCTTAAAAAACTGCATAGGAAATGTCAAAAAAGCATGAAAATAAAGAATAAAATAAATAAAATTGAAAATTACTCAGAATTCAGGTAAACTATTTTCTTTTTTTTTTTTAATATATATATATATATATTTTTTTTTAGTTTCAGGTGGACACAATATCTTTATTTTATTTTTATGTGGTGCTAAGAATCGAACCCAGGGGGCTGGGGATGTGGCTCAAGCGGTAGCTCGCTCGCCTGGGATGCGTGCGGCCCGGGTTCGATCCTCAGCACCACATACCAACAAAGATGTTGTGTCTGCCGAGAACTAAAAAAATAAATATTAAAAAATTCTCTCTCTCTCTCTCTCTCTCTCTCTCTCTCTCTCTCTCTCTCTCTCCTCTCACTCTTTCTTTAAAAAAAAAAAAAAAAAAAAGAATCGAACCCAGTGCCTCACACATGCTAGGCGAGCAGGCTACCACCTGAGCCACAGCCCCAGGTAAACTATTTTCTTGAGTTGTTTTTGGTTTTTTGTGTATTGGGGCCTCATACATTCTAGGCAAGCGTTCTATCCCTGAGCCACATCCCCAACCCTCCCTTTTAAAAAATATATTTTTTTTAAATGGTTGCATAGCATTCTAGCATATGAGTATCTCTACTATAAATTAACTGATCCTTATAGTTGGATGTTTTGGTTGCTTTTCACTAATATACAATGCAGTGATGAACATTCCTTTTATATAAATTCTCTGCTCCCATGAAGGGCTTATCAGGGCAGGGCCAAGAGGTACTAGGTAGGATTAAAGAAAGACAACCTCCACCTGACCCCTTGACACCTGTGACCTAGAACTAGCCTAGACCTCCTCTACTGCCTCAGACAATCTAAACAAGCTCTACCTAACACAACTGTATCAACACCGATTTCCTGGTTATGATATTGACCTACAATAACTTAGAATGTTACCACTGAGTGAAGGATTCAAGGGACTCACTTCTTCTTTTTTTTTTTTTTTTAAAAGAGAGAGGTGAGAGAGAGACAGAGAGAATTTTTAATATTTATTTTTTAGTTTTCAGCTGACACAACATCTTTGTTTGTATGTGGTGCTGAGGAACGAACCCGGGCTGCACGCACACCAGGCGAGCGCGCTACCACTTGAAGCCACATCCCCAGCCCCCGGACTCACTTCTTTATTTTTGCTACTTCCCATTGACCTAAAGTAACAAAGTTATAATTTTTTAATCCACTGCTGTAGATATTAACTCAGTGGTAGATAAAGTATTTAACATATGCAAGACCTCAAATTCAATACTTAGTACCAAAAAAAATTTTTTTTAATTCTTTTTTTTTTAATATTTATTTTTTTTAAGCTGTAGATGGACACAATACCTTTTACTTTATTTATTTTTATGTGGTGCTGAGGATCGAACCCAGGGCCTTGCACATGCTAGGCAAGCGCTCTAGCACTGAGCCACAACCCCAGCCCCTTTTTTTAAATTCTTTACCCTCTGAATTGTGTTGGTTATCTCTTAATATCAGTTAAAAATATTAATTTGTCGTGTATGAAAGAAATAATTTTTTAAAAAATTGATTTGTGCTTGGTGGGGTGGCACATTCCTGTAATCCCAGCAACTCAGGAGGCTGAGGCATAAGGATTGCAAGTTCAAGGACAGCCTCAGCAACTCAACAAGGCCCTTTGAGATTACATACCCCTGGGTTCAACTCTAGTACCACAAATGATGATGATAATGAGGATGATTTGCTACGTGTAAACATTTAAAATATACAAGTAGGGCTGGGGTTGTAGCTCAGAGGTAGAGCGCTCACCTAGCATACGTGAGGCACTGGGTTCAATCCTTAGCACCATATAAAAATAAAGATATTGTATCCACCTATAACTAAAAAATATTTTTTAAAAATATGGGGCTGGGATTGTCGCTCAGCAGTAGAGCACTCGCCTAGCACAGGTAGGACCCGGGTTCGATCCTCAGCACCACATAAAAATAAAGACATTGTATTGTGTCCATCTACACCTAAAAAATAAATATTTAAAAATAAAATAAAATATAGGGCTGGGGCTGGGGCTCAGTGGTAGAGCACTTACCTAGCATGTATGAGGCACTGGGTTCGATTCTCAGCACCAATTAAAAATAAATAAAAAAATAAAGATATTGTGTCCATCTACAACTAAAAAAATAAATAAATAAAATAAAACATACAAGTAGATCACCAATATATAGGCATATATAAAAATTCACCAAGCTGCCAGGTGCAGTGGTGCACACCTGTAATCCCAGCACTCAGGCAGGAGGATTGCAAGTTCAAAACCAGCCTCAGCCCCTTAGTAAGGCTCTCGGCAATTCAGCAAGACTCTGTTTCTAAAAAAAATACAAAAAAGGGCCATGAATGTAGTCCCCAGTGGTTAAGTGGCTCTGGGTTCAATCCCTGGTGCCAAAAAAAAAAAAAAAAAAAAAATCATCAAGCTATATACTTTGGATGCAATATGTGAGTTTTACAATATATAAGTTATACTCAATTGAAAAAGCAGTAAATGAAAATTAGCAAACATAAAAGCTGCCACAAGACACAATCAAAGGAACATCCTGTGGGTGCACACGGACTGGCAGGAAAAACATCCAAGATTACCCATTTAGTGAGAAAGGCCACACGCAGCCACATGTAGTCTGCTACCTTGGGCCGTGGCACATGCTGGTGCAGCTCTATGAACTGCACTTAAGTTAAATGTATTGAATTGCATCTGCATTTGCCAAGAAAAATGCAAACACTCTGGAGTATCTGGTGGCAAAACACATTAGTGGGGGAGATGCAAATGGAGCAGATGGGGGAGCTTTTTACTGTCCCCCTTCCCAATATATTTGCATTTGAATCATTACAAAAAGAGAAATGTTGTAGAAATTAAAGAAGCTAATTATTACAAACCATCATCCCTAAAACCATGATTTTGTCCCATGTTCAAAATACTGAAGTGAGCCAGTCTTCTCGACCTCTGCTTACACATCTTTATTTTTTAGTGTAAATTAGTATAGATAACTAAAAAACTCTTTTAACACTTTGAAGAGTGAATCCATATATTGCCAATCTGCCTCCAAAAAGAGCATGTGAATAAACTATGACAATTCTCAATTTGTCACAGAAAAAAAAATGAGAAAGAGGCAGAAGTCTAACAAAACTTCAGAGTGCGACGTGGCAACTGTTGGTTCCCCATCGCTGGCTATGTGGTTTGAGAGAAGGGACTAAACACTGCAAAGAGTGCCCCGGAAGGTGGTGAGCATATTCTGCCCCCTGTCATGTCACTTGTGCCCTGAAGAGAGCACTGAGGCTCTCTGGCCCACCCCCTGGGGGTCAGAGGAAGGCGGGCTCCCAGGAACAGGCTGACTTGCCGGCTGTCCTAGTCCTGAGACTACTGATTTGTAGTAGATGGAGTTTTGATTTTGTCCTCTTCACAGCATCTTAAGGACTGAACTATTCAACCTGCTTTTCCCTCTGCTCCTTGCTGTGGCTGTAGGGAGCTGGGGCACAGAGGTGACCTTCTAGGAGGTCCAAGGCAGAGATGCCTGGTCTCCCACATGCACATGCCTCTGGGACTGGCAGTGCAGGCTGTGTGGCACTCTCTTGTGTCTTACCCCACCATAGAGGACCCTTCCGGTTTCCTCAGGTTCCCTCCAGCTACTGTCCTTTTGAGGGGGAGATGCCAGAAACAAACTCAACATTCTATAAAATGCAGCTATGAAGACAAAATGGAAACTCATCAACTCAAAATTCCTCCACACCTGCAAAAGCCATTAACATCACCCACTGAACATGAATTTCTGCAGACTTTGTATATAGTTAAGAAATCCAAGCACATTTAGCAAGCCAGCGTGTGAAGTCAACTAAAGCCCTATTTGGGTGTAACATCCTCTTCCACCACCCCAAGTCCCCATCCTTTCACCTGTCCCAGTGGCTGCACAGGCACAGATGTCCTTCCCCAAGAGACCCACAGGAATGCACGCCTTCTGGATCGGGGTGGGCTGCCTGAAGCCCATGGCTGTAATGGCCTGAAGAGAAGGAGACAGAGTCAGACCAGGCAGGGGAACAAAGAGGAGTCTCAGCAGGAAACAAACAGGTCTGCAGACAAGACCCTCCAGGACACTCATTCCAGACAAGACTGAGGGCCTGCAGGTGGTGCTGCGCTAGCCAGGGAGGACACATCCATAAACAATAGAAAACACAAAACCGGCCCAGGAGCCAGGTGCAACTCAGGAGGCTGAAGCAGGGAGAACATAAGTTCGAGGCCAGCTTCCGCAACTTAACAAGACTGGAAAGAACTTTGAGAGAGTCTCTCTCAAAACAACAAATAAAAAGGGCTTGGGATGTACTCAGTGGTACAGCAGCCCTGAGTTCAATCCCTGGTACCAAACCAAACAAATGAAACAAAACCACCCGTCCCTCAGGAAACTCACAACCTGGGAAAAAGGAACAGACAAAAAGACAAACACAGTCCTCGGAAGGCACGTGCTACAGACCAAGATCACAGCAGCAGGGGGCTGGGGAGGTGGGCGGAGAGGTGGGTGCACAGGGGTCTCAGCCAACACTGAGTGCGTGAGGGAGAACTGCAACCGATCTCTGGAAGAAGAGTCTTCCAGGGAGAGGAACAGCAAGTGCAAAGGCCCCGAGGAAGAGGCTCTCTGGCCGAACGAGGCAGTGAGGCCAGAGAAAGAGTGCCAAGAGACGCCACAGAGGGGACAGGGAGGGTGGAGCCTTACAAGACAGTATAAGGAATTTGGCTTTTTCCCCAAGTTAAAGTGGGTGCCACTGGGGGACAGAGAGGGGCAGCAAGGAGCCCACCTGGGCTGCTGTAAGGATCCACCCAGCTGCCCAAAGAAGCCACTACCTTCAGAAGTGGCCTCGACAGGTTCATGTCCTGGAAGGAGAGGTTTTCATCATACTGCGATGCATCCTCAAAGAAGCCGCCTGCTTCCTACACAGGAAGACGACGACAGTTCAGCAAACGGGGCCCATGAAAACCCAACGACCTCATGGCTGCCCGGGCCCCAAGCCCACGCTCACCTGTCCCTTCTTCTTCTTCCTCCGCTCCTTCACTTTGAGTGTATCTACAGAGAGGACACCTGCTGAGCACAGCGGGGGGGGGGGGGGGGGGGGAACCAGCACCTGCATCTGCCCGCCATGTCCTCAGCACCGGCCTCACCCAACCTGACACACGGGGCTTCTGCCACCAGCCCCACTTCAAACATGAGGACCCCAGGTGGCAGCGTGATGAAGTGACTCGCTAAGGTCAGGCAGGAAGGGAACCTGGCAGGTGTGGCCCAGGCTGCCCACACCGTGTCCTCTCCACACATGGTGACACCTCCGCACAAAGTTCTGCCCGAGATACCTCCTGGGCTACCTGGGTGAACCCCATGACGTGGTCACCTCAAATTAAGTCTGAGTCACAGAGGCAGCTGGCAGCTGTGTGGGACTGCAGATGGGGAAAGAGGAAGCCGCCATTCCATGTAACAGCAGCAAAATCCCAAAGACCCTGAAACCTAAGGAGGAAGTGCCCCGGGGTGCAGGGACCAACCCACCACCACGCACACCTGCTTTGGTGAGGATGTCCTCCTCAGCTGCCGAGTACTCGCTCTCAGACTCCTCCTCTGCCGAGCCTGCCTCCTCCTCTGTCCCCGCCAGGTCCCCCTGCTCCAGGTCCCCCAGCTCCTCGGGCTCCGGGCCCACCTTAGCTTCCTTCTCCTCCAATTTCCCGGCCTTGGCTTCTTTGTCCTGGGGGATAAAGAGAAGAAAGCAAGAGTGATTACAAGTTTCAGGAAATTCACACTCTAAAGGGGCAATACTGAGTCTGGAGTCTGGGCAGACACTGTGGGACTCCTCCATGCACAGCCCTAAAAGCCCTGCACGCTGCACCCCAACCCAGGCTTAAAGAGACAGGCACAGCCAGGCTCACAGGACGACGCCTGGGGAAAGGTGACAAGTGGCTCCTGTCTCACCTCCGTTTTCCTTTTCTTTCGCACTTTCTCAATCTTCTCATCTAAGGTAGTGGCTGCCCTCTGCAGATAAAAATAAAGAGAAAAAAAGAAATATGCATGTAGGAGAGATATCAAGCAAGGTTTCTGAAGGTCAGGTCTTAAACATGTAATTTTTTAAGTCAAACAAGGTTTGTAATGTTGGGTGCGCCTAAACCATTGGGCTGCTGTTACCAGATTTTCTGTAAAAAATGGGACCTATGTTGCCCAGGTTGGCTTTGAACTCTGAGGCTCAAGGGATCCTCCCACCTCAGCCTCCTGAGCAAATGGGAGTACAGATGAGCACTATAAAATCAAGAGGGCATGTCTTAATACGTCTGAGTTCATTACCCCCCATTCCAGAAAAAGCTGTCATGTAAATTTTATAAGAAAATAAATATTTTTGATACTTCTAAACGTTAACTATAGATTTATGAATGTTTGTAACTAGCCTGCAATCAATCAATTTTGCAATATCTTATACTTTAGTATTAATCAAGACTATAGGTCCCCTGTGATTTCCGTTCCCCATCCCATACATTTCACAGGATTCTGGTACCTGCTGAATGTCAACAGGGCAAGAGGCTGTGATGTCGGGCTAGTCCCAAGACCCACTGTCTGGAGCTGCCTGTGACTGTCCATCTCACCTTCTTCTTGAGCTGGCTCATGACATCAGCCAGGGCCCAGCTGCCATCATACATCCCCTCCTTCTCAGTGAAAACGAACTCAGGGTTGAAATCGGCACTGCGGTTCTTCTGCAAGGCCTTCTGCTTTCGGCCCAGCACAATGGGCCCCTGGGAAGAGGACAGGCAGGGTGATTGTGAGGTGAGATGAAAGAATAGTAGGAAAGGCAGAAGGAAAGGAGGATGTCCAATAAGAAAGTACAAACATACAAGGCTAAAATAGAGTGAGAAACCGACCAAGCTACAATTTTCAAGACACCTCTCACAGCAACTGACAGCTCAAGACGACCAAAAAATGAGTAGGTTTGAAGAAAATCTGATCGACACAATTAACAAGCTTCATCCCAAGGTACCTGTGCAAAACACCACACCTACCATATGAGAATGCACATGGAAACCAGAAACCTCGAACTCACAGAAACAGAGAATGGAAAGGTGGATGCCAGGGGCTGGGGTGTGGGAGAAATGGGGAGAGAAGGAAGAAGCTGTCAAGAATGACTCCAAGGGCTGGGGATGTGGCTCAAGCGGTAGTGCGCTCGCCTGGCATGCGTGGGGCCAGTTCGATCCTCAGCACCACATACCAACAAAGATGTTGTGTCCGCCAAAACCCAAAATAAATAAATAAATAAATATTAAAAAAAAAAAAAAAAAAGAATGACTCCAAGCCTTCTGGCAGGATGGGAAGCTGAGGGAAACCAGAAACTGGGCCTTGTAGGAGAAGAATCTGTAAAAGTCGTGGGACGTACAAAAGGCGTGTCAAGTAGGCAGGTGAGTCTCTGCAGAGGGAAACACCTGGGTGAGTCTCTGAACCGTAAGCACCTTCTTTGTGCTCACGGTCTGTAAATCATCCCACCTCAACGCAGGCGTCAGCGCCCATCTCGGTTCACTGCGGTCCCCAAAGTTAAACACCACATCTAGCACATGTACGTAGTCAATTAGTGGCTTGATGAACAGGTGAATGGATGGATAACATTGCTCTCTGCGCAGGAACCAAGACTGATTTCACCTCTGGATCTCTATTACCCAGGACCTGAATTAAATAGCAGGTCATTGAACGGATATTGAGTTCAGCAAAGCGACACATAATGGTACGGCCAACAGCAAAGGTGGGGAAAAGCTAATAGCGGGCAAACTGAGGAAGATCCCGGGGTCCGAGTGAGACCCTCCCCAGGGGATGCTGAGGATTCAGGGACAGCGACCTAGGAATCACCGGGAAGGGAAGATATCAAGGACTCCCGAGGGTCTGCACCCTGACCCAGCCGCGCCCCCACCCCCGCCGGCTCTTACCTCCTCCTCCTCGTCCCCGGAGTCAGACTCGGGCTCCACCGGCACCTCGTCATCTTCGCCTATGGTCCCGATCAAACCGAGCTCCGCCAGCATGCTGAAGCAGCAGCCACTTCCGGTGACGTGCGGAGCAGGCCCTTACTCTTCCGCAGTCTTCTCATCGACACCGCGCATGTTCTATACGTCACTTCCGTTCTGGGAAGGCCCGCCCACGCGGCTTCATTTCCCGAGCTCAGCGCGCACGCGGCTGTGGGGCGTGGCTTGTATGACGAAATCAAGGGGCGGGGCTGGGTGTAAATAAAATTCCATTGTCTGTGTTCTCAGAAAATATGGGATTCTTTGAGGAGGGTGCGAGACTTGAAGGAAAACTTCCAAAGAGGTGTTTGATAAGCTGTATATGACTGTATTTTTGGACAAAAAATTGTGGCAGAAAGTACAACAAACGATTAGCCGTTATTATCCCTGGGTAATAGAATTCTAAGTGATTTTTTTTCCTTAGATTTTTCACCCACAGTAAACATTTACTTTCATTAAAAAAAAAAAGTAAACATAAGAATAGCTAATGCGGGGATAGGAAAGATAGTGGCATGAACAGACACCATTACTGTATGTATACATGTGACTACATGACCAATATGATTCTGCACATGTACACTCAGAAAAATGAGACAATATATCCCACCTACATATGATATATCAAAGTACATAGATGCATTCTACTGTCATGTATAACCAATTAAAACAAATTTAAAAATTTTTAAAAAAAGAATAGCTAACGCTTACATAGCATTTATTATATACTAGTACTGATCTTAGTACTTTTGCACATATTCACTAACTTAATCCTTACAACCCCAGTCTGGAGGAACCATTCCTGTTGGCATTTTACAGATGAAGAGACTGAGGTTCAGAAAGGTCCCAGAGTCACAGAGACAGTTAATAACAAAGCCAAGAGTATAATCCAGGCAATAGCTTCAGTTCTTAGGAAAGAAGGACTCAAAGCATAGCAGAAATTTTCCCTTCATCTGCTTATGAAGATCTTACTTGTTAAGTCAGCTAAGAATACCTGATCCAGGCAATTCCCCCTGAGCACCACCTCCTAGATGAAATCACTGGTACTACCTAGCCTCCTTTCCAAATCAATATTTTCTTCTTGAAACAGACCACAAAAGTTGGATCCATTGTTTTTTTCTTTGTTGCAGTTTTGCCCATTTTTTTTTTAGAGAGAGTGAGAGAGGAGAGAGAGAGAATTTTTAATATTTATTTTTTAGTTCTCGGCGGACACAACATCTTTTGTTGGTATGTGGTGCTGAGGATCGAACCCGGGGCGCACGCATGCCAGGCGAGCGCGCTACCGCTTGAGCCACATCCCCAGCCCAGTTTTGCCCATTTTTAAGTGTACAATTTGATGTCATTAGTTACACTCACAATATTGTGCAATCACTTTCCAAAGCTGTTTCATCACCCCAAACAGAAATTCTGTAACCATTAAGCAATAGCTCTCTCACTCCACTCTCCTGCAGACCAGGCTAAACTCCAATCTACTTTCCATGCCATGAATTGACCTATCCTAGATTTCATATAAGTAGGATTATACAGTATCTGTGCTTTTGTGTCTGGCTTGCTTCAAAAGCATGATATTTTCAAGTTCATCCGTGTGCTAGCATGTACCAGAACTTCATTGTGGCTGAATGGTGCTGCACTGTATGTAAAGACCACATTTTGCTTATTCACTCATCTGTTAATGGGCACTTGGGTTGTTTCCACCCTTTGGCTACTGTGTATAATGCTGTGATGAACATTGTCACACAAACATCTATTTGAGACCCAGTTATCAAATCTTTAGAGTATATTCCTAGTAGTGAAATTTCTGGGTCATATTATTTCACCCAGCTTTCTGAGGAACCACCAAACGGATTTCCACGAGGTCTGCACCATTTTACATTTCAACTTACATGATGTATGAGGCTTTCCATTTCTCCACATCCTCACCAACACTTTTTTTTTTAATAACAGTCTCAAATGACTGTGTGTGTGTGTGTGTGTGTGTGTGTGTGTGTGTGTGTGGTGCTGGAGATTGAACCCAGGGCCTTGTGCATGCAAGGCAAGCACTCTACCAACTGAGCTATATTCCCAGCCTGCAGCTTTTTTTTTTTTTTTTTTTTTTTTTTTTTTTTTTGGTACTGGGGATAGAACCCAGCGGTGTTTTACCACTGAGCCATATCCCCAACCTTTTTTTATAATTTATTTAGATACAGGGCCTCATGAGTTGCTCAGGGCCTTGCTAAGTTGATGTGACTGGTTTTGAACATGTGATCTTCCTGCCTCAGCCTCCTGAGCCACTGGGACTACAGGCATGTGCCACTGGGCCCAGCATTCAGATGACTTTAAACGGTGGTGGTGGTGGCGGCGGCGATGGCAGTGATCTTCGAAGCTTGTGAATGAAGAGTAGCTAACACTTGGTTGAGTGATAGCTCCTGGGGCAAAGCTTCTTCACCTACAGATCCTAAGGGAAGGTCTCTCTCGTAAATTAAAAACTCCCTTGGGAGCACATAGGTACAAAATCTGCACAGCTTCCCAAAGTCCATCCCTTCAGTCCATGTGAAAACTCTTGTTCCAGACAGACAGTGGACAGCAGAGGCTTCCACCCAGCTCCGCCCTCCCCCAGCCAAGCTCCTGTCTCTACTCACGTCTCTGTGTCTCACTTGGATATCTCCAGCAGCCTCCCTGGTCTCCCTGGTCTCGTTCTTGTCCAGAGCCTTTTGCATGGGCTGTTCTGACGGCCTGGAAGGCTGTTTCCTTGCTTCACGCCTGCCTCTTTCCCATCCTCAGGATTCTGTTGGAATGGGACTCCTTGGAGACGCCTCACCACCCAGAAACTGAAAGCGTTCACCTTGCAGAGCCTCCATCTCATCGTCTTTCATTTCCCTCAGGGCATTTAACATACTTTGAAATCACTGTGTTTATTCATTTGGGGAACTCGCTTGTGGTCTGTCTTTGTAGGGAGCTCTGGGAGGACAGGTCCTACTCCACCTCGTCCACTGCGATGGTCCTACTGCTTCCTACAGTGCTTGCAGGGTGGGTGTTTAGTACATAGTAGGTGGATAAAGGAGGATGATGGACCTGGGTTTTCAGCCACACGTCAGTGTTTGCTCACCCCAAGTAGACGACACAGCGCTCTGGATCCTCCACCCCTACCGAGATCCAGAGAGCAGGAGTCATCTCTGCACAGAGGAGCCAGGCTCCCCAAATGCCCCTGGTGAAGGACCAGCACTTTGCATCTCCAATCCAGAGAAGACTGGGACTCTTCTAAAATACAAGAAAAACGTGACAATGTCAGTTTACCAGCAAATCTTCTGGATGCTTGTTCTCAACTTCTATATTTATATTGTCACAAGCAGGTGATAAGCAGTTGACAGAAGGCCCCTGTCACAGACCACTGCCTTAGAGCTCAGCACCACACGTAGTCGGTGTCAGTGTTGAGAGCACCAGCTTGGAACACTTGGGAATCCAGGACAGTCACATCACACAGGACTGAAGGCAAGGACGGAGCAGGATGCGGTGGCCACGCCTGTAATCCCAGCAGCTCAGGAGGCTGAGGCAGGAGGATTACAAATTCAAGGCCAGACTCAGCAACTTAGCAAGACCCTGTCTCAAACTAAAAACTAAAAAGGGCTGGGGATGCAGCTCAGTGTAAAGTGCTCCTGGGTTCAATCCCCAGTACCAGAGGCGGGGGGAAAAGGCAAGGAGGGGGATGAATAGACTCCATGAGTAAAGGATGAAGAGCAACTACATTTGTGTGCCCCACTTGGTAGCCACTAGCCACATGCAGCTATTGACCACTTGTAACATAGCTATAGGAGAAACTGAAGGTTTCATTCTAATTTTTTTTTTTTTTTGTAGAGCAGATTGACCCCAGGGCCTTGTGTGTGCTAGACAACTGCTCCACCACTGAGCTATGCCCCAGTCCTAATTTTAATCTTAATTAATTTACACAACCACATGTGGACAGAGACAACTGCTTTTGATGGTGCAGTTGCATCGAGTTATGCCACTGAACACTCAATGCCACTCTCTCCTTTATATCTCCTGATAGTTGATAGTGAATCCATTTCCAGGAACTATCCCTCCTACCTCCTCAATTCTGGTCCAGTCCTGTCCGACTGCTTTCTCTCTCCTGCAGCTCAAGGGAAGACAACACCCTTCCAGGGGCATGCATCCTTGATTTCTCTTCTGCCTCGGTGCTCCCTCCCCTCTGTCCCTTGTCATCACCATACTCTGCCAATGTCGTCTCCTGCAACATCTGGCAACTCCATTTCTCTCCCCGACCTCTCATAGTAATGAACTTCATACACGGCGCGGCTCCCTGCATCCAATCAGGGTGCTTCCCCTGCCCCATGCGCTGTTAAAAATCCTCATGTGGCTTCCCAAGTTTTATTAGGATTAGCCCATGCGCTGTTAAAAATCCTCATGTGGCTTCCCAAGTTTTATTAGGATTAGCCCATGCGCTGTTAAAAATCCTCATGTGGCTTCCCAAGTTTTATTAGGATTAGTCAAACCCCTTCCAACAGGGCCTAGAAGCCTCTCCTTGGTTCGACTCCTTCTCACCTCCAACCCCTGAGTCAAACCCTCCCCTTCTCCCTTCTTTTCCTTTCTCACCCTGACTCTCTCTCCTTTTAGTAAAAGGCTTTTATGGCGATTCTCCTTTGGAGCAGCAGCTGCAGTTGCAATTCTGCTTCCATTTGTAGCGAGCTGACTGAGGGGCTCCCCCACCAGATTGTCCGCAACATGAGAACCAGCGCTTGGTCTGCTTTGGCTCCAAATATGATTTTGCTGCCTGGCACAATGATGGTGTTTATTGGTGATTTGATATCAAGGCAGTTTAGCAGGGAGGTTGATCGCACAGCTTCCTGGGTTCAAATCCTGGCTCCACTTCTTATTAGCTGTGACATTGGGCAAATTAGTTTTGGGCCTTCGTTTTCCCTCCTGTACAATGGCAACAGAATAAGCTGGGCCTGGTGGCACATGGTTGTAATCCCAGTGACCGTGGAGGCCAAGGCAGAAGGATTGCAAGTTCAAGGCCAGCTTGGACAATTTAGCACGACCCTGTGTCAAGATGTAAAATAGAGCTGGGAATGTAACTCCGTGGTAGAGGCTCCTGGGTTCAAGTCTAGAAACACACACACACAGAAGGCGATAGAATGAAACTCGGGTCTTGAGTTGTTAGAGGACTACAAGTTTGGAAACAGCACTTGGCACATAGAAACACCTGATAATGTCAACTATTGCCGTTCAGTGAACATGCATTATTATGAAATGCAAGGATGCTCCCCCACCCCCGGGGCTGAGATCCTTTTCCCCTGCATGTGGCAGTAATCATGACACCATGGTCCTCGAAGTCTCTGCCTTCTACTTCCTTCTCCTCGACACAGGAGCAGATTTTTAAAAATGCAAATCAGATCCAACCACTTTTTTGTTTAATACCTCATTTAAGGGTCACAAAATCAAGGCCTGATGCTAATTCGGAGATACCAAGACATTTTTTTTCCCTTCATGTCAAAAAAGTTCTCAGTCTTGGCACTACGATGACATTTGGGTCTAGTGGGGACCGTCCTGTGTGGTTGATTATGGTGTTCAGCAGCATCCCCCAGCCTCCATCCACCAGACGTCAGTGGCATCCCTCACCCGCTGTGACAACCAAAAATGTCTCCAAATCCCCCTGGTCAACACCCTGCTGCTGACATGGGAGCCTGCAGGCTGCAGCCAGCCCGGGCTCTACTGGGGATTGTCCACGGAGGCCGCCCGCCGGCCCTGGAAATGGTTCAGTTTGTGTGTAAGTTTGCGGGGCTGCCATAGCAAAACACTATGAAGGAGCGACCTCAGCAACGGGGAATGGGCTCACAGTTCTGGAGGGTGGAAGTCCAAGGTGCAGACAAGGCTGCTTCCCTCTGAGACCTTCCTTCTCCTGTCACTGTAAGTGGTGTCTTCTCTCTGCGTCTTCTGCAGACTCCTGTGTGTGCCTGAGTCCCACAGTCCTCTTCTCACACCCCAGCTGTATGCAATTAGGGTTCACACTGACAGCCTCCATCCAGCTGAATGACCCCTCCAAATACCTCCCCTGGGGTATTTAAATACAGCGCCCTGAGGTCCAGGGAGTGAAGACTTCAGCACAGGAATGGGGGAGACACTGATTCACCCCTTCCTGCTCCCTACCAAAGCAGCACCCACATCGTGACCGAACAAAAAGCTTTACTTTAAAGACACATTCAAAACAGCATCAAGGGGATGTGATTCACACTTTGTCCAGTCCACACACTTGTGTGCACAGAGTCATGCCACCGTGATCACAGCCTAGTTCTCGGACACATTCTCATCACCACTTAAAGAGACCCTGTGCCAGTGACTCCTTTTCTCCCCCCTCCTGCTGATCCTTGGCAGCCACTCACCCACTTCCTGCCTCTAGGGGTTCACCTGCGCTGCCCGCTTCATATGAATGGACTCATGCAACCGTGGCCTTTTGTGATGGATGGGCTTCTCTCACCTACAGTGATGCTTTCAGGTTCATCCATGCTGGGTTGTGCATCAGAACTTTATTTCCTTTTATTGCCAAATAGTATTTCTTCATATGCATATACCATGTTCCATTTATCCACCATCAGTTCATGAACTAAAACTTATGTTTTCTTTTTTTTTGAGATAGGCTGTCTATGTTGCCCAGCTGGTCTCTAACTTGTGGGCTCAAATGATCCTCCTGTCTCCTGGGATTACAGGCGACTTTGAAGCCCATCTGGGCAATTTAGCCAGACCCTATCTTAAAATAAAATTTTTAAAAGGGCAGCGCATGTAGATCAGTGGTAGAGTGCTTGCCTGGCATGCATGAGGCCCTGGGTTCAATCCCCAGCCATACACACACACACACACACACACACAGAGAGAGAGAGAGAGAGAGAGAGAGAGAGAGAGAGAGAGAGCGCACTAATGTACTTTTTGAGACATTGATATTAATATGCAATGTTGGTGAAGGTGTGGAGGAAATGGGCAATGTCTTATAATTGTGGTGGGAATATAAACCTATAGAACATTTTCTTTAGAGGCAATTTAGCAAAATATGATAAGAACACTAACATGAGCATACTCTTTGACCCAGAAATTTTACTTTTTTTTTTTTTTGAGAGAGAGACAGAGAAAATTTTTTAATATTTATTTTTTAGTTTTTGGTGGACACAACATTTTTATTTTTTAATTGTATGTGGTGCTGAGGATGGAATCCAGAGCCCCGCGCATGCCAGGCGAGAGCGCTACTGCTTGAGCCACATCCCCAGCCCCCAGAAATTTTACTTTTAAGAATTTATGCTTGGCTGTGGATGTGGCTCAAGCTGTAGCGCGCTCGCCTGGCATGCGTGCGGCCCGGGTTCGATCCTCAGCACCACATACAAAGATGTTGTGTCCACCAATAACTAAAAAAAATAAATATTAAAAAAATTCTGTCTCTATCTCCTCTTTCACTCTCTCTTTTAAAAAAAAGAATTTATGCTTTAAAAACATTTGGTGCAGCTAAAATATTTCATTTCTATAGAAATCCTCACACTGGGTCTCTGGGAACACATTTTACATTAAAAAATGAAAACTCAAAAAGCACTTAGAATAATTTCTGGGGTATTTAAGAGCTATAAAAAAAAGTTTGTGAAGTAGATGAACCTAAATGTCCACATTAGAAGAATAGATAAATAAAATGTGTTAAGTCCTAATGGGAAATTTTGTTGTTGTTTGTAGTACTGGGGGTTGAACCCAGGGGCGCTCTACCATTGAGCGACATCCTTTATCCCTCTCCCTCCTCCTTCCTCTCCTCTCTCTCTTTCTCTTGTTATTGGGGATTGAACCATGGGTGCTTAACCACTGAGCAACATCCTCACGTGCCCCCCTTTGTTTACTTTTTATTTAGAGACAAGTTGTACAGGGCCTTGCTAAGTTCCTCAGGTTGGCCTTGTACTTGCAATCCTCCTGCCTCAGCTCTGAGTGGCGGGGATTATAGGTGTGCACCACTACACCTGTTTTGTTATTTTGAAACAGAGACTATTTAAGTTGCCCAGGGTAATTGGAAAATTTCCATCTTCCTGTGTCAGCCTCCCAGGTAGCTACCTGCCTGGCCCTAATCAGAAAGTTAATAGCAGTTTAAATGATAGAAATAAAACCAAGGGTATGAATATGGACAGATGTGAAAGCATGGTTGTAAATAAGAAATAATTTATAGGAAGCTATGTAATACAACACCAACTATAATTCATGTATGTAAGCATGATCCATAATGGTTAAAAAAGAATGGGCTTTGGAGCGGGGACAGCCTTGGATTAAACCCTGCTTCTATCCCTTGCTGTGTGGCTGTTAGTAACTCCCTAGCTTCTCTGTGCCAATTTTCTCATTTATAAAATAAGAACACTGTCAGGAAAGATGTTCAACAGGTTATTAGTGAGAGTCATAGCCTCTGGCTGGGTGTGGTGGTGCGTGCCTCTAATCCCAGAGACTCAGGAGGCTGAGGCAGGAGATTGAAAGTTTGAGGTCAGCCGCAGCAGCTTTGCAAAACTGTATCTAAAAATAAAAAAGGGCTGGGGATGTGGCTCAAGCAGTAGCGGGCCTGCCTGGCATGCGTGTGGCCCGGGTTCGATCCTCAGCACCACATACAAACAAAGATGATGTGTCCGCCGAAAACTAAAAAATAAATATTAAAAATTCTCTCTCTCTCAAAAAAAAAAAAGTTTAAAAAATAAAAAATAAAAATAAAAAAGAACAAATGTGGAATGTAGCTAAGAGGGTAGAGCACCCCTGGGTTCAATTCCCAGTACCACATACTCACACTCACAAAACAGTGATTGCCCCTGGGTAGGGAAACTACAAAATGGTATTGGGGAACATATTTTTGTTCTTTGATTTTGTGTAGCTTCATCTAATTTTTTCAAATTAATAAAGTATGTTAGGGGCTGAGGTGTAGCTCAGTGGTAGAGCGTCTGTCTAGCATGCAAGAGGCCCTGCTTTTGATTCTCAGCACTGCAAAACCAAAATTTAAAAATAAAGTTATTAAGCTCCTCTCAGCTTCGAACCAGCCGTCCTCTACCTTGCTTCTTGGGGCTGGGACAGGGCCTGGGCTGGGGCTGGGGCAGGGGTGGGGCAGGCCTCCGCAAACCGCCTTTGCACTTTGCCTACTGCCGGCTTGCTAGGACCTGCCTGTAGGGGGCGCTAGCAAGAGTCTGGCGACTTGGAGGCAGCAGGCACTAGCTCCTTTTTCCTTTTGACTGACATGCTCAAGTGGCAATTTATTCCAACTTGCAGGGACTTTTGTTTCTTTGTAGAACTCACAGAAGAGGTTCTCTGAACCCTCTCGAGGACGAGCAATGGTGAAGCAGAGCATCCTCCGCAGCTGTTTGGGTCCTCGCTCACAGGAGCTTCCCGGGACTCAGACGTAAGCACCAGATGGCTGGTACCTCTTTGTAGATCTGAGCTTCTGCTGCATGGGGCCCTTTCTGGAAAAAATAAATAAATAAATAAATAAATAAATAAATATATATATATATATATATATATATATATATATATATATATATATATATATATGTAGTGTTTGTGTGCATGTCAGGATTTGAAGCAGGGTCTCCTGTATGCTAAACCACCTGGCTATATTATGCCCCCAGCTCCCTTCTCTGTAAACTTCTGAGTTTTAATAATTACAGCCTTATTCCTCCATAATACTAATTGCAATTGTAATGCAATTGCCACCTCTGTAATACTTAATGTTGTTTTTTGCCTTTTACATTTCCAACATCTAGTATAGTGGTTTCAAGATATGTCTACAGATTCTTTGATTTCCTCCCTCCAAGAGGGAGAACTTAATTCCCATTGCTACTGGAGACTGTACTTAGTGACTTATTTCTTAAGAATATGATGGGGTTTCAGCCAGGCACAGTGGCACACACCTGTAATCCCAGTGACTAGGGAGGCTGAAGCAGGAGGATCACAAGGTCAAGGCTAGCCTGGGCAATTTAGGAGACCCTGTCTCAAAATAAAAAATAAAAAAGGTCAGGAGTGTAACTCACCCCTGTGTTCAGTCCTCAGTACTATATATATGTGTGTGGGTATATATATAATTTATTTATATAATATATTTATGTTTATATTTGTTTTTATCCATATATTTATTTATATAATATGTTATTTATTTATAAAATAAATATTTTATATATATATAAATAAAGACTGGCTGTCACCTTGCTTGCTTTCTTGAATTACACTCTGGAAGAAGTTAGTTCCACATTCTGAGGATCAAGCAACCCATGGGGAACTGAGGGGCCTCATGAGGAATGGAGGCCCTTTGACAACAACCAGTAAGAAGGCCTCTGCCAAGAGCCCCCTGAGGCACCATCTTGAAAGTTCCCCCCCTAGCCCTCGTGGGCCTTCAGATCACGCAGCCCCTCCTGACAGGTCGGCTGTGACCTCCTGGGTCCCGAGTAGGTCCCGCAGCTCCACCGGTCCTGGATTCCTCACCCACAGCCACGGTAAGCTTAGGTGATTTGTTGTGCAGAAATAAGTGGCTGATTCCTCTGGCCAACGACTCTTCACACCACAGAAGCACGGTCACTCCAGGTGGAGTGGGAAGCTCAACATGAATAAAAGACACTGGTATAAAGATGATTCCCTAGAAAGATGTGTAAAAAGGAAGAAAGAAGGAAAGAGCGAGGAGAGAAAGGCTGAGCGTGGTGGTACACCTGTCCTCCCAGCTACCTGAGAGGCTGAAGCAGGAGATCATTTGAGCCTAGGAGTTTGAGACCAGCCGGTGCAAAGTATGGGATCCTGGCTAAAAAAAAAAAAAAAAAAAGTATAAGTATTTGAGAGAAAGTATCAGAATTCAGTGAGAAAGAATACACTGTGAGAAAGGAAGGGGTGGGGCAGGAGCATGGAGAGAGGACAGTGAAGGGGACCAGGTGTAGCTGGAGAGAGCGAGTAACTTCTAAGTTCGTAGCACAGTAGAGTAACTATGGTACTGGAGATTGAACCCAGGGGCCCTCAACCACTAAGCCACACCCCCAGCCCTTTTTATTTTCAGTTTTGAGACAAGTTCTCGCTACCTTGCCCAAGTGAGTCTTGAACTTGAGACCCTCCAGAGTTGCTGGGATTACAGGTGTGAGCCACCACATCTGGATAATGATATATTTCAAAATTTAGCAGGGATTCGAGGTGAGCTGGCCCTGGCACCTGTCACCGCATGGATCACCGGCTGATTCGGCTGCTCTGGCTGCTGGGTGTGTGCCCCTTGCCCCCTCACACTCCACGTGTATCCCTCCTGAAGCTGCACTCAGTGAAGAGGACCAACGTCCCCATACAGGAAGACCAGAGGATTTCTTCAGCTGAGAGTACAGCAGTAGCTGTGCTCCTGGCCAGAACTCCACCTGCGTCCTTACGGCCAAACAGCTAGTAGAGAGGATTTTGCATGTTCCCTACACAAATAAATGATAAAGGTTTGGGGGATGGCCGTGGCAATCACCCTGATATGGTCATTATACATTGCAGACATGTGCTGAAATGTCTCGCGGTATCATCCTTGAAGAAAAGAAGGACGGTAAAAACCATGTACCTGAAATGCTCCTCTCCATCCCCAGGAACTTGGCCAAGTCAAGGGAACAATGAGGGTGGATCTGAGCCAGAATGTTAGGTAAATATTCTCCCCAAGGACACCGGTTTTCTCTCACATGTGCTGGGAGTGGGGCAAGCTAGTGTCACAGGTAGAAAGCGGCTCTCTTGCCTGCCTGCCAGGCTCCTTGGGTTGCTGGTCATGCAATGGGACAGAGCAAGCTAAGCTAGTGATGTCACTGCTTCTGTAGCCTAACTTACAAAACCTCTGTCCCCACGGTAACTGGTGTGGAATGGAGGGCGCTGTGAGGACAAGTGCCACTCTTCCAGCCATTGACCCCTGGACAAGGCACTGTGAGGGGGGAGCCTCTCTGTCCAGCCTGCTGCCCCTGGGCCTTCCCTGTAGGTGTTTTTCAATAAACCTCTTGTCTCACATGCCATTGTGGGGTACTCTCTTTGGTCTCTCAGCAACCTATACCAGTGCCCTAGCTGTGGACAGTACACATGCTGTACCCTATAAATATCTGCAATTATTATGTCACTTTAAAACAAGAACCAGGCACAGGGGCACATTCCTGTGATACCAGTTATTCAGGCGGCTGAGGGAGGAAGAACACAGGTTCAAGGCCAGCCTAAGCATCTTGGTGAGACTGTCCCAAACATTGATACAGAGGGTGGACGTGAAATGTAGCTCAGAGATGGGATGCTCCTGGATTCAATACCCTGAAGAAAATGAAGAAGGAGAAGGAGAGGGAGTGAAGAGGAGGAGGAGGAAGAAGAGGAGGAAGAGGTAAAGGAGGAGGAAGAGGAGGAGGACTGGAAAGTCTAAGGCAGGAGGATTACAAGTTTGAGGCCATCCTGGCCAATTTGGTGAGTCCCTCTGCAACTTAATGAAACCTTATCTCAAACTAAAAAAACAAAAAAAGTGCTGGAGATGTAGCTCAGTGGTTAAGCACCCTGGGTTCAATTCCTGGTACCAGAAAGAAAGAAAGAAAGGAAGAAAGAAAGAAAGAAAGAAAGAAAGAAAGAAAGAAAGAAGGAAAGAAAGAAAGAAAGAAAGAAAGAAAGAAAGAAAGAAAGAAAGAAAGAAAACAATTCCATTTACAATAACACCAAACAAACAAAATACTTAGGAAGAAAAGGAAGCAAGGAGGCAAAGACCGGTACACTTAAAACCTTAAACCTATAACGCATACTGAAATGAAACTTTAAAAACACAAACATAGTTGGGTGTGGTTACACATGCCTGTTATCCAGCAACTCTGGAGGCTGAAGCAGGAAGATCTCAAATTTGAGACCAGCGTGTGCAATTCAGAGAGACCCAGTTCTACAATAAAAAATAAAAAGAGCTGAGGATGTAGCTCAGTGGTACAGCATCCCTGGGTTCAATCTCCAATACCAATAAACAAAACAAAACAAACAACCTCCAAATAAATGAAAAAAAATCCCATACTTATAGATTGGAACAGTTAATATTGTTAAAATGTCCATACTACTCAAAGGGATCTACAGATTTAATACATTTTCTATCAAAGTCCTAGTGACATTCTTTGCAGAAAAAGCCATTTTAAATTTTACTCTAAAATTGGTGCATGCCTGTAATCCCAGCGACTCAGGAGGCTGAGGCAGGAGGATCACAAGTTCAAAGCCAGGGCTGGGGATGTGGCTCAAGCGGTATCGCACTCACCTGGCCTGCGTGCGGCCCGGGTTCGATCCTCAGCACCACATACCAACAAAGACGTTGTGCCCGATGAAAACTACAAAAAAAAAAAAAAAAAACAAGTTCAAAGCCAGCCTCAGCAATTTAGCAAGGCCCTAAGCAACTCAGCAAAACTGTATTTCTAAATAAAAAAGGATCTGAGGATGTGGCTTTGTGGTTAAGCATCCCTGGGTTCAATACCCTGGTTCTAAAAAATAAAATAAAATTAAAATAAATAAAATTCAGGGGAGCCCCAAATAACCAAAATTAATCTTGAAAAAGAACAAAATTGGAATTCTCACATTTTCTAGTTTCAAAACTTATTACAAAGCTGCAATGATCAAAAAAGTGTAGTACCAGCTGGGTGTGATGTCGCACACCTGCAATCCCAGCCGCTCAGGAGGCTGAGGCAGGAGGATCTCGAGTTCAAAGCCAGCCTGAGCAAAAGCGAGGTGCTAAGCAACTCAGTGAGACCCTGTCTCTAAATAAAATACAAAATAGGGCTGGGGATTCGGCTCAGTGGTCAAGTGCCCCTGAGTTCAATCCCCAATACCACAAAAAAAGTGTAGTACCAATATAAAGACATATAGACTAAATGGAATGGAATAAAGAATTCAGAAATAAATCCTGAGAGCTGGGGATGTGGCTCAAGTGGTAGCGTGCTCGCTTCGCATGCGTGCGGCCCGGGTTCCATCCTCAGCACCACATGCAAACAAAGATGTTGTGTCTGCCGAAAACTAATAAATAAATAAATATTAAAAATTCTCTCTAAAAAAAAAAGAAAGAAATCCTGAATATAAGTTCAAACTGTTAATTCCAATGTTTTTACTTTTATGATGATGGGGATCAAACCCATGGCCTCTCGCATGCTAGGTAAGCTTCTATCCCTGAGCTATATCCCCAGTCAACTGTATTTTTTTTAATTTGCAAACTATGCTTTTTAAATTTTTTTTTGTAGTTGTAGATGGGCAGAAAGCCTTTATTTTATTTGTCTGTTTTTATGTGGTGCTGAGGATTGAACCCAGGACCTCACGCTTGCTAGGCAAGTGCTCTACCACTGAGCCACAGCCACAGCCCACAAACTATGCTTTAAAAAAATTATTTATTTTTTAGTTGTAGTTGGACACAATACCTTTATTTCACTTATTTATTTTTTTTAAGTGGTGCTGAGGATCGAACCCAGGGTCTTGTATGTGCGAGGCGAGCGCTCTACCACTGAGCCATAACCCCAGCCCCAAACTATGCTTTCAATACATTCATAAATAAAATGTTTTCCAATTTTTAAATTAATTAATTAATTTTAATTAGGTATGCATGACAACAGAATGAATTTTGGTTCATTGTACATAATTGCAGCACAACTTTTCATTTCTACGGTTGTACCTGGTGGAGCGTCGCACCCTTGTGCAGTCATACCTGTACCCAGAGGCATGTCCATCTCATTCCACCATCTTTTTTAAAAAATATTTTTAGTTGTATATGGACACAATACCTTTATTTTTTTTATTTATATTTTTACGTGGTGCTGAAGATCGAACCCAGTGCCTCCTGCGTGCTAGGCAAGCGCTATACCACTGAGCCACAACCCCAGCTCCCTCATTCCACCGTCTCTCCTGCCCCCAAGCCCCCTCCGCATCAACTGACTTTTAACAGGTGTGATAAGAGCATTCAACAGGGACAGGGCAATTTTTTCAGCAAATGGTGTTGGGAAAAGTGGATAGTCTAGCTGCAAAGAAAAAAGAAACAGGAAGAAAAGAAGTCCTATTCTTACCTTATGCCACATCTAAAAATCAATATAAAATGGATCAAAGACCTAAACAAAAGAGCTAGAACTATAAAACTCTTGGAAGAAAACACAGGGACATGTCATGGATTTGGAAGTGATTTTTTGGGACATTTCAAAAAAGAAAGAGGTTTAGAGGCTGCCAGTAGCTTGGGAGAAGGAGAAGCGGAATAGAAAGTGGCTGCTAAGGAGTCCTTCATTTATTTTGGGGGTGATGCAAACATTCTGAAATTAGACAGTGGTGACCGTCCACAACTTTCTGAATATGCTAAAAATCTACTGAATCGTACACTTCAAAGGGGTGCCTTTCCTTTTATGGCATGTTAAATTACATTTCAATTAAAATAGATAAGTAATTCCATTAATTAACAATAACATGTTATAAAACATTGAATAAAAAAGAAAAATTGGGGCTGGGGATGTGGCTCAAGCGGTAGCGCGCTCGCCTGGCATGCGTGTGGCCCGGGTTCAAACCTCAGCACCACATACAAACAAAAGATGTTGTGTCCGCCGAAAACTGAAAAATAAATATTAAAAAAATTCTTAAAAAAAGAAAAATAAATGAAATTTAAATCTAATAAAGAATATAATATTTGCGTAGTTTCAAAATATCTCTGCACAAAGCTGGGTACAGTGGAGCATGCCTGTAATCCCAGGAGCTTGGAAGGCTGAGGCAGGAGGATTGCAAGTTCAAAGCCAGCCTCCACAATTTAGTGAGACCCTGTCTCAAAATAAAAATATAAAAATGGAGCTGGGGATGTGGCTCAGTTGTTAAGCACTCCTGGGTTCAATTCTTGGTACCAAAATAAAATAAAATAAAACCTCTGTACAAAAGGAGAAAGAACAATTGAGCAATTATACAGATAATTATACAGATATGAAGCCCTGCAGATGTCATCTCTCTCAAGTGATCAAAGTGAACACCTTTAGCAGAAGGACAAATCTCAGTCTTGTGGCATCTGATCGAATACAATGAGGACACAGCAGTATCTCGGTGATTTTGCAGCTAAAGATGTATAACCTGAATTGAATCATGAGGGCCCCTCAGTTAAACCCAAATGGAAGATCATGCTCCAAATAATTGCCCCCCAATCTTTGTAAGTGTCAAGGCATAGGGCACAGTGGCACATGCCTCTAATCCCAGCAACTAGGGAGGCTGAGGCAAGAGAATCCCAAGTTCAAAGCCAGCCTCAGCAACTTAGAGAGGCCCTAAGTAATTTAGTGAGACTCTGCCTCAAAATAAAAATAGAAAGGTCTTGGAATATAGTGCAAGGGTATAACACCCTTGGGTTCAGTCCCCAGTGCCACAAAAAAAGAAGGACCTAAGCAGCCAGGTGTGGTGGTGCATACTTGTAATCCCAGCGGCTCAGGAGGCTGAAACAGGAGGATCGTGGGTTCATAGCCAGCCTCAGCAAGGACAAGGCACTAAGGAACTCAGTGAGACCCTGTCTCTGAATACAATATGAAATAGGGCTGGGGAGGTGGCTCAGTGGTCGAGTGCCCCTGAGTTCAATCCCTGGAACCAAAAAAAGAAAAAGAAAAAAACTAAGACAAAACAACAGAACATAGAGTGTGCTTCTGAATGCAAAGTTTACAAGAACAACACTTGAAGAAGTTTGCTGCAAAAAAACATTATTGAACGAACTGGTAATACCTGAAAGGAATTTGAGGACTAAATGATACTACTCTATCATATTAACATTTTTATTCTATTTGTTTATTTATTTATCTATGGATTTATTTATACTGGGAATTTAACCCAGGGGTGCTTAGTCACTGAGTCACGTCCCTAGCCCTTTTTAAATGATTTTATTTAGAGACAGTGTTTTGCTAAGGTGATTAGGGCCTCTCTAAGTTGCTGAGGCTGACCTTGAACTTTTGAGCCTCCTGCCTCAGCCTCTGAAGCTGATGGGATTGTAGGTGTGTGCCACTGCTCCTGGCTTAGCTTAACATTTTTACTTTGATGGCTGAATCATACAGAAGAATGTACTTACCTGACAAACATCCACCGGAGTGTTTGTAGGCATGAGATGTTAGGCCAATATTTACTTTCAAATAGTTCAGACAACAACAAAAATATTTGAACCATATTAACTTTTCTGTAAGTTTGAGATTGTTTAAAAATAACACTAGGACTGGGGTATAGCTCAATGGTAGCATATATGCTCAGCATGCGTGAAACCCTAGGTTCAATTCCTAGCACCAAAACAAAACAAAATAAAAAATTCTTTTTTTAAAAAAAATTTATTTTTTAGCTTTAGGTGGACACAATCTTTATTTTTATGGGGTGCTGAGAATCGAACCCAGTGCCTCAGGCATGCTAGGCGAGCATGCTACCACTTGAGCCACATCCCCAGTCCCAAAAACTTCTTACACTCATTTCTAGTAAGGTTTCATACTTTCTCAATCAAATTACTTTAACATTAACCTTTTCCTTAATTCATAATCTTCTTCTTCTTCTTTTTTTTTTAGTTGTACTTGGACACAATGCCTTTATTTATTTTTATGTGGTGCTGAGGATAGAACCCAGGGTCTCACACATGCGAGGTGAACACTCTACTGCTGAGCCACAACCCCAGCCCCATAATCATCTTTATATATGGTTGAATATATCGATGTTTACTATTTCTTTGACACTAAAGTTTTTATACACAGTGACAGCATGCACACGGAGTCCTGTAAGCTATTAAACCAGTTCGGGCTAACTCAACCAGGAAGGGATTCACTGGAAGGCCAGGAGATAGGTGGTAGCCCCTGTGGGCAACAGCTCTGCCCCCTAGAGAACGTGTGATGATCTCGGGCACTTGATTTACCTACTCAGTGCCTCAGTTTCTGCATCCATAAAATGGAGAAAATTACAGTATGCACTTCAAATGTATGTGGTCAGGGTTAAATTAATTAACACATGTAAAGCAGGTAAAACAGGGCCGGACACAGTTAATGTGACATAAATGTTGCTTATTGTCATTTGAAATTGTCCAAACAAGCTAATCAGTGACCCGTGCAGGCTCTGAATCCAAGTCCACCTGGAAGGCGGACCCTTGACCACATGAGCTGAGCCTCGGTTCTCCCTCTCTTTTCCTGAGCTGATGTAAACCAAAGGATGTCCCTTGTGCCATCCCACCAACATTTCTTCCTCTTACATTCTCCCAGCATATAAACAAAACCTGTCCAGCCAGTCAGTCCCCTTGAGGAGCCCAGTTCGTGCCTACAGCCTCCAAAAGCTTTTGCTTCAACGGTGTACTTTGTTTGCCCTGGGTAAAGTTGTTCTTTTGAGCTGAGGACATTTAACCTAAGGAATTGCCTCCCTGGTCTTTGATCTAAGCCTGTAACAGCTGCAGCTGTGATGTCACCTTGCTTCATGCAATGTTTGCCTGTCTGTCTCTGAGATTAGTCTTCCTACTGGCATTTGATGGAAAATATCAGGTCGAGGGCTGGGGTGTAGCTCAGTGCTAGAGCAGAAGAAGCCACACCATGGGTTCAATGGGTTCAATTCCCAACACCATGAGAGAAAAAAGAAAGAAAAAAAAAGGAGGAAAGAAAAAAAATATCAAGTCAATATCTGAAAGAGTAATTGCTTAAATTTATTATGATTATTCCATTTTTTTGGTATCAGGGATTGAACTCAGGAGCACTGGGGATGTGGCTCACGTGAGCCACATCCCCTGCCCTTTTTATTTTTTTGTTTAGAGACATGGTCTCACTGTGTTGCTTAACATCTTGATTTTACTGAGGCTGGCTTTGAATTCGAGATTCTCCTGCCTCAGCCTCCCAAACTGCTGGGATTACAGGTGTGCACCACCAAGCCAGGTGGTTGTTAAATTTTCTGAATCTTATGCTTTGACATCCAGAAAAGCAAGCTGGCCCAGGAGATGCCACCCTCTCCAGGGTGAGCCCATTCTGAGAAATGGAGAAGGGGTCAGCAGGGAGCAAGTGACCCCAAGTATACAGCCCCAACCACTCCTTATTTAACTTTCACATGCCAAGCCCACTTGTCCCCTGCCCTAAATCACCCCAGGGCCGGGAACCAGGCAGTAGAGACCCCCTGATGCCCCTGATGACCCAGTGCCCTCTTGAACTATTCCACCTAGCCCATCCTCCTCGGCTTGCCCTGCCCTGCCTTTTCTATGACGACCCAAGTAAATACTGCTCTGGCTTTGCCCTCCCTCCTGCCTTCTGATTGATGGTATCCCACAGTCACACCCTGGAGCAGACATTAGGGACTGAGTATTTTTTTAAGAGAAAGTTTTATTTATATTCCTTGCTAAAACACTAAGAATATTAAAGAAATTGGTGACTGTGGATCTCTGGGTGAGGGTTGAGGTCACAGGACAGTGGGTGGAAGGGCTATACGAGCCAGATGCCAAATGCAGTGGGAGAAGGCAGGAGAGGGACCAGGACACGGCTTGATGACCTGTCCCTGCACTCCAGTCTCATTGCCAGCTTTCTAAGCAAGAGTGGCCACTTGGATGGAGTTCTTCAGTGTGACAATGTGGCTAGCCTCAGAAGCAGCAGAGGGACTAGAAAATGCCACTTTTTAAAAAATGAACATATAATTACTCCCTCAAATAAAGTAGCAGTTCTATTACAATTTTTTAAAAATGGAGTAATAGATATTATTAGAAAACAAATGGTCCCTTCCACATCCTAGAATACTTGTATCAGAAGATATTACAACAGAAATTCTAGTAGCTTCAAAAATTAAGGAGCCATCTAGAAAATATTTTAACTTATAATTTAACAATTAAAAGGCAAACAACCCAACTTAAAAACTGAGGAAAGGATTTGAATAAACATTTCTAAAAACATAGGGCTGGAGATGTGGCTCAAGCGGTAGCGTGCTCGCCTGGCATGCGTGCGGCCCGGGGTTCGATCCTCAGCACCACATACAAAAAACAAAGATGTTGTGTCCGCTGATAACTGAAAAATAAATATTTAAATTCTCTCTCTCTCTCTCTCTCTCTCTCTCTCTCTCTCTCTCCCTCTCTCTCTTTAAAAAAATAAAAATAGAAATAAAAACATTGTAACTGTGGTGATGGAAATATCAATTAATTTGATTGTGGCAATCAGTTCACAGTGCATCAAGATAGCAAATTGTTGACACTCCTGGAGTATACAAAATTTCTATTTTTCAATTTTACGTTAATAAAACTGGAAAAACAAATAGAAGTTCTCCAAAGATCACATACAAATGGTCAAAAAGTACGGGAAAGGTTGCTCACCATCATTAGTCATTAGTGAAATGCAAATCAAAACCACAAGGACATACAAGTTCACAGCACCCATGACAACTGCTGCCAAAATATGGAAAATATAAATTGTTGACAAAGAATGTGGAAAATTTTGAATTCTTTGTAGGTTGCTAGTGGGAATATAAAATGGGATGGCTGCTGTGGAAAATAGTTTGGTAGTTTTTCAAAAAAGAAAACATAGAGGGCTGGGGATGTGGCTCAAGCGGTAGCGCGCTCGCCTGGCATGCGTGCGGCCCGGGTTCGATCCTCAGCACCACATACCAACAAAGATGTTGTGTCCGCCGAGAACTAAAAAAAAAATTAAAAAAAAAGAAAAAAAAAAAAGAAAACATAGAGTTAGTGTATGAACCAGCAATTCTATTCCTAGGTAGACACCCAGAAGAATTGAAAAACAAGTACTCAAACAAATCCCTGTATGTGAATGATCATAGAAGCACTATTCACAATTACTAAATGGTGGAAAAAACTCAAAGTGTCCATAACAGATAAATGAATAAACAAATTGCAGTATATCCAAATAATGGAATATTATTAAGCTGTGAAAAAAATGTACTGACACATGCCATAGTGAGGATGAGCCATAAAAGTTCATTATAAGTGGAAGGAGTCAGACACTGAGGGTTAACGTTGTGTGATTCCATTTAAGTGAAATAGTTAAACCCAGTGAAAGCAGATTGATGGTTTCCAGAAGGTAGTAACTGTTTAATGGGTACCAGATTTCTTTAAGAAGGAAAAAAGCCAGCACAGGGGCACATGCCTGTAGTCCCAGTGACTCAGGAGGCTGAGGCAGCAGGATTGAAAGTTCAAGGCCAGCTTCAGCAACTCATCCAGGCCCTAAGTAATTTAGCTAGACCCTGTTTCAAAATAAAAAATAAAAAGGGCTGGGGGTGTGGCCCCTGGATTAAATCCTACCCCTCCCTCCAAAAAAAAAGATAAGGGGAAGAATTAGGGATGATATGGAAGTCATTTTAAGCTGGGTACAGTGGCACACACCTGTAGACCCAGATATGTGGGAGGCTGAGGTGGGAGGATCACTTGAACCCAGGAGGATCAAATGCCAGTCTGGGCATCAGAATGAGGCCTCAGCTAAAAAAAAAAAAAAAAAAAAGTAATTTTACCATTTATCAAGATACAAGCCATATTTTTTTTTAAAAAAAATATTTTGTTTTAGTTGGACACAATACCTTTATTTATTTATTTTTATGTGGTACTGAGGATCGAACCTGGCGCCCTGCCCATGCTAGGTGAGCCATCTACTGCTGAGCCCTGACTCCAGCCCCAACAAGCCATAATTTTTAACCAATAAGCAGGATGCATGTTTACATGTTTATATAAGGTGTGTTCTCTTTGTAAATTAAACCCAACAAAAAGTATAAGTGCCAAATCAATCAATCTCTCTCTCTCTCTCTCTCTATCTCTCTCTCTCTTTCGTGTAAATAAAAGTCTATGTTAGAAAAAGAGTTGTGTGTTCTCTGACAGCTCTAGAGTTTGGAAATCTAGTAATGTAGCATTTTTCTTCACCAGCAAGAGGAAGAGGGTGAGGGAGAGAAGGGGCAGAGAGGCGGGGGGACAGGGGAGACAAGGAGAGAGAGGGGAGCTGGTTTCCCATCTAGGTCTAAAGTAACTAGGAAACGCAGTTTCCCCTGGTCTGTGAAGCACTCCATTTCTGAAGGTGGCTGATTTCTAACCTGGCATTCCATACCCAGCCAAACTGTCTATGAAGTGTGAGGCTAGAGTAAAGATATTGGCAGGTTTGCAAGGAATCAAAAAATTATTTTTTATGTCCCTTTGTTAGGTAGTGAGTGGAGCATGAGAGAGAAAACCCTGCAAAAGAACTCGGGGAATCCCGGACACAGGGGCGTAGAGGAGGAAGCACCAGTGGGTGCCCCAGTAGCCCAGGGATCTAGAGTGCTAGTCAGTAGGAAATGGAATTAGAGGGTCCAGCATGTCGCCAAGGGAAAAGAAAGCAAGGTAGGGAGGAGGAAACTTAGAGGTTACCTGCTGTTTTTAATCTGTTGAGAAGTTTCCATTTCCTTGGGAGATTCTGTGGATCAACTGTAACAATACATAGACAACTAAGTGAGCCAATTTGTCGAACAGATGGACCCCATGGGGTGTAGGCAGAAAGTGAGTTTATTCTTGGATGCAAAGTTTATTCTTTGTTCTTTGCATGTTCAATTTGTCTTTGTGAAGTCAGTTCTCCCCACCCCCCTCGAAGGAAGCCTGGGGCAGGTCCTCTGCTGGTTTCAGTCACTGTCAGGTCATACAATTTACTGGGTTGCTCAAAACCCCAGACTGAGTTCGAAAATTAAGATGTCCCCACATCTCCAGGGCTGGGGTTGTAGCATGGTGGTAGACCACTTGCCTAGAATGTGTGAGACCCTGGGTTCAACCCCCAGATCTCCATAGGTGTGCGTTAGTTAAACCATATGACATGGCCACTTTTGTGAGTCATAAGTGGTTGAATGTTGGCAATTTCATTGATTTGTTTAAATCATCTCCCCTTTGGTCCCTTAGGCCTGCTGTGGGCTGGCCAGCTAGGGAAGACAGGGAGCCTGGGGTGGGGGCCTCTCTTTCCCTACCCAGGCTGTCCGCTCCCCCTCCACTCCTAGGCAACCTCTGACTCCTCCAGTAGCCTTGGAAGCCGGAGGGAAAAGAGGTGGCGGGGGCACTCTTTGACCTTGGCAGGTCTTACAAGAGCACTTGTGCTCATTCATAATGAGAAATGACTTCCATGAGGCCAAGGCCTCCATGAATGACCAGAACACGTTCAATCCTTATTGAAAGAATGAATCCCTTTGGCGTGGTCCCTCCTGTATCACACAGAAGTTCACCCTCCCATAGACAAGTGACCTTAAGGTAAACAAGGGATTCGGCTCCAGGATTGTTTTAAACTTATATTGTTTCTCCCCACATTGGGTTATTTGATATTAAATTTGAGAAATAACCAGTTCAGTTAAGCCAACAGGGGCTTCTTGTTGATCTGGAAGTAACTCACGGTATTTACTTCTCACCTCACTTCCCTTGAAACCCATAACACTGCTGTACAAATCCTGTCAGGTGTTTCTAGACCAGTAGAAACAAACAGATATGTTAAACTGAGCACTGTGGCCCAAGCCTGTAATCCCAGCAGCTCGGGAGGCTGATGTGGGAGGATCATAAATTTAAGCCAGCCTCAGCAATTTATTGAGGTCCTAAGCAACTTAGCAAGACTCTATCTCAAAATAAAAAATAAAAAGAGCTGTGGATGTGGCTTAGAGGCTAAATACCTCTGGGTTCAATTCCTGGTTTAAAAAAAAAATACAGTGAATATAAAATCTACCATTTGCCTGAGGAGGTATGCAAGAATGTTGATAATTGTTTACTACAGTAAAAAATGACATCAATCTAAATGTTCCTCAGTATAGGCTGGGTAGATATAAGATGGCATATCCATTTGATGGCATACTATGACAGCAGTGAAAATTAACAAATTATAGCTTTGTATATAAATATAGTTAAGTCCCTGCAGAATGCAGTGTTGATTAAAACGAGCAAGTCACACAAGAATTCAAGTGGTATGAGGTCACTAATATAAACACTTAAAATTATAAAACAATATTGTTTCAGGAAGTCTTCATTTAAAGTATAAGCATATAATTTTGCCATGCCACAGGACAAGCAAGCACTATGCTATTTAGACTTTTGGTTTCCAAAACTATGAGCTAAATAGACTTCTTTTCTTTTCCAAAGTCGGCATGCCTCAGATGTTTCATTATAGTAACAGAAAATGGATTAATACAATATCTCAATTAGAGATCACTTTCTTACTTCATTTCCCAGGTACTCAATTCTCTTCAAGCGCAAATACAGTTATCACTTATTTTTTTTTTTATACCAGGAAGTGAACCCAGGGGCACCTAACCAATGAGCCACATCCCCAGCCCTGTTTATTTTTTTATTTTGTGACAGGGTCTCACTAAGTTGCTCAGAGCCTCGATAAATTGCAGAGGCTATTTTTGAACTGGGATCCTCCTGCCTCAGCCTCCCAAGTCACTGGGATTACGGGTGTGGGTCACTGTGTCTGGCTATCACTTTCTTTTGTATAATTCCAGACCTCTGGAATCCAGAGGTGCTCTGGATTACTAACAAATGTGATGTATACCTGTGGAAAATTTTCTGAATTTTCCTCCCTTGATCAGTTTGATTAGAGGCTTATCAGCTGTATTGATTTTCCCCATCCCTCCAAGGAAGGAGAATTTTTAAAGATGAATTTTCTCTATTTTCCTGCTTTCAATTTCATCAATGTCTGCTCTTTATTTCTCTTTCTTTTTGCTTGCTTTGGATTTAATTTATCTTTTTCTAGTTTCTCAGGATGGAAACTTAGGTGACTGATTTGAGATTCTGTTCTTTTTTAACTTCACTCCCTCCTCCTTCCTTCTTTTCTTCCTTCCCTCCCTTCTCTCTCTTTCCCTCTCCCCCCACCTCTTTTGTAGGGATTGAACCCGGGGTACTTTACCATTGAGTTACATCCTCCCTTTTTAATATTTGAAACAAAAAAAAAATTTTTTTGAGACATCTCTCTAAGTTTCCCAGGCCAGACTCCATGTTGAGATCCTCCTGCCTCAGCCTCCTAAGTAGATGGGATTACAGCCATGCACCACCTTGTCCAGCTTTCTGTTCTATTATAAATATTTAATGTTCCAACCTTTCCTCAAAATATTGCTTTAGCTACATTCCAAATTTTTGATATATTGTAATTTTATTTTAATTCAGATCACAATACTTTTAAATTTCTCAACCGTGCTAGAAACAAACTTACCAACTAGAGTGTAGCGGGAGGTCCATTTTGCCGTGGCTGCAGTACCAGTCAGCACGCCGCCTTCTCAGGTTGATTGTTAGCTTAATTTTCCCACCCCCATCCGGGAGGTCCATTTATCACAGCCTTCTTTCCATCCTGGATCCTGGTACATTCTTGTTGACTTTCACACACTTTCAGATAGCAAAGTTTATTTTGTCAAGGATCAGAAATATTCAGAATCATGTACCTACCACTTTAGTAGCATATGGAATAGTTCAATCACCTAAACACCTAAAAATTCTTCAAGGTAGCCTTGCTGAAGTCAATGACATTTCCCTTTCCCAATCTTTGATCTCTGGTTTGTCTTTATGATTCCCCCCCCCGGAATGTCATATAAATTAAAGCAAATAACATATAGGCTTTTGACCTAGGTTTTTCTTTTCCCACCTAGAGAGGCATCCACGTTGTTTAATGAGCAGAGCTTCTATTCCCCATTACAACGGAGAAGCGGATCATTGTACAGATGTGCCACGTTTGTTTATCCATTCACCTGTTGGAGGACATTTTGGTTGTTTCCATGTTTGGGCTGCTATAAATAAAGCTACTGCAAATATTAGGATAAGGTTTTAGTGTGAACGTGTTTTCATTTCTCTTGAGTAAATGCCCAGGATTGGGATTGCTGGGTTGTATGGCAACTGTATCTAACTTTCCAAGAAACTGTCAAGGGCTGGGGCTGGGGTTCAGTGGTAGAGTGTTTGCCTAGCACGTGTGGGGCACTGGGTTCAATCCTCATCACCACATAGAAATAAACAAAATAAAGGTATTGTGTCCATCCACAAAGAAAAATATTTTTTTTTTTAAATAAAGGAAGTCTGTACCACCTTATATTCTCATGAATGACATGGGAACAATAACTAAAAGTGCTTGCTCTGAATTCTCCCATTTAGTATTGTTGTTCTGTACTGGGAATTGAGCCCCAGGGTCTTGCTAAGTTGTGAAGGCTGGCCTGGAACTTGTCATCTTTCTGCCTTTGCTGCCCAAGTTGCTGGGATTACCAGCCTATACCTTGTATAGGTATAGACTGCTATTTCTTTTTCTTTTTGGCAGTGCTGGGGATTGAACCCAGGGCTTTGTGCATGCAAGGCAGGCACTCTACCAACTGAGTACATCCCAACCCTCCTGTTGTTATTTCTAAGAACAATATGTTATTCCTTTCCCTGAGCCATCTGTTACTATGTTTCATTCATGTTTCTATTGAATTGTTAATCTTTTCATTATTCATAGAATCTATATGTTATAAAATTTGGCTTTTCTGTGATTGAAATGTAAACTTTTTTCCACTCGGTCATTTATTTTTTTCACTGCTGATTATATTTTTCTTTTAATGAAGTCAAATGTATACATCTAAGCCAGATCCACAGATCTCTTCTTTTCTCCATATTTTATATTGTCACATTGTAATTGTACAGAATGGTGGAGATTCCTTGTTACCTATTTGGACATATACACAATATAACAAGATAATTTGACCCATATCTTTTCCCAGGATTTCCACTTTCCCTCCCCTTCTCCTTCCCTGGGTCCCTTTCTCCTACTCTACTGATATCCCTTTAATTTTCATGAGCCAGGGGCTGGGGATGTGGCTCAAGCGGTAGCGTGCTCCCCTGGGATGCCTGCGGCCTGGGTTCGATCCTCAGCACCACATACCAACAAAGGTGTTGTGTCCGCCAACTAAAAAATAAATATTAAAAATTCTCTCTCTCACTCTTTAAAAAAAAATTTTCATGAGCCATAGATATTTTTATTTAAGGGTCCTAAATTTGTCATTATAAAGTCTCTTTCCCCTTTAGTCATGAAAGAATTCTTCCAGCCAGGCCTGGTGGTGCACACCTGTAATCCCAGCTACTCTGGGGCTGAGACAGAAGGATCACAAATTCAAGATCAGCCTGGGTAGTTCAGCCAGACCCTATCTCAAAACAAAATAAAATAAAAAAAACCCAAAGGGGCTTTGGATGTAGCTCAGTGGTAGAGCACCTTTAGGTTCAATCTCCAGTAATGTGGGGTGGGGGTGGGGGTGGGGGTGGGGAGAACTCTTCCAAGATTCTTCTGGCCTTTTATAGTATTCTTTTTTTTCCCATTTAAATCCTTTATTCATTCAGCATCTTTCTTGGTACACAAGATGTAAGGATTTAGTTCCTCCCCCTTCCTGAAGGCTACCTTTTGGTCCCAAGCTATTTAGTGAATGAAATCCATCTTTTCCTCAACAATTCAAAATAACACCTCCCCATCCCCTATACTGGGAATTGAACCTAGGGAAACTCTACTGCAGAGCATCCCATCCCTTTTAATTTTGTTTTGAGTCAGGTTCTTGCTAAATTGCTGAGGCTGGCCTTGAACTTGCACTTCTCCTCCCTCAGCCTCATGAGTTCATGGGATTACAGGTGGCGCCATTACACCTGGCCTCGAAATACCACTTTTACTGAAATATTAAATTCATATACATGTTATGGTCTATCTGGGAACTTCTCTTCTACCAACTTGTGGAACTAATCAGGCAATTAATTGTTTTAATTAGTAGTGCCTGGGCTGGGGGTATAGCTCAGTTGGTAGAGTGCTTGTCTTGCATGCACAAGGCCCTGGGTTCAATCCCCAGCACTTCGAAAGATAAAGAAAAATTAGTAATGCTTTATATTGTTTGCCATTTGCTCAGACATTTTCAGAATTTTTTTTTTTTAGTTTTTCTTATTAATTTTTCCATAAGGGGGCTGGGGATGTGGCTCAAGCAGTAGCGCGCTCGCCTGGCATGCATGCGGCCTGGGTTCGATCCTCGGCACCACATACAAACAAAGATGTTGTGCCTGCTTATAACAAAATAAATAAATAAATAAATAAATAAATAAATAAATAAATATTTTAAAAATTCATCTATTTACAATCCTGTTTGTGTTTTCACTGGGATCTCTTATATATCTATATGAACTGATATCTTAAAACTAGTCAGAGGATATCTAACCAAGAATATAGCTTACATTTCTCTTTTCTCAAGTCCTTTTTGGGTCCTTCTGTAGAATTTAATATTTTTCTTTATGTGTGTTGTGTACAATTCTTGTTAAGTTTATTCCTAGGTATTTTTTTTTTCATTGCTTTTGAAATGGGGTCTTCCATTGTGTCTTCTAATTATTGACTCCCTGAGCTTTCAAAGATCAGTGAAGCTATAGTTTTTCATCAGTGGCTGGAAATCTATCATGCACCTACTGTCTACCTAGTGCTACATTAGAGGCCAGGGACACCATGGTGACAGTCTGAGTCCCTTCTCGCCTGGGAGTCATCTGGCTAGTCCTACCGAAACAGTGATACTTGGCAAGTAACTGAATAATTATAAGGGTGCAAAGTTCTCTTAAGAGGCTAGGGGTGGTGGCAGAGCAAATCTGTCAGGTGTTAACATCTGGTAACATCCTCACCCAGGGCTCCAGTTACCACCCAAACTCACTGACTTACGAGTCTGTAAACCTGGCCGACTCTCCTGTGAGTTCCAGACCTGCCTGCTTGCTGGCCACTTCCACCTTACTGTACACAGGCATCTCAAGCATGAAACCTGGAAAAAGAAAATCCTTACCCTCCAGATATCTAGCAGTCATTATTTTTTTTAAATGCCTTATAATCAGTATTTGTTTGTTTATTTGTTTGTTTATTGGTACTGGGGATTGAACCCAGAGGTGCTCTAACACTGAGCCACATCCCTAGCCCTTTAAATTTTTTATTTTGAGACAGTGTCTTGCTAAGTCCTTAGGGCCTCACTAACTTGCTGAGATTGGTCCCGAACTTGGAATCCTCCTGCCTCAGCCTCTTAAGCTGTTGGGATTACTGGCGTGTGCCAGTCTCCTTGTAATTAGTTTTTTTTTTTTTTTTTTTTTTTTTTTTTTGTAGCAGGGATTGAATTCTGGGGCACTCAACCACTGAGCCACATCCCCAGCCCTTTTAATTTTTTATTTTGAGACAGTGTCTTGCTAAGTCCTTAGGGCCTCACTAACTTGCTGAGATTGGTCCCGAACTTGGAATCCTCCTGCCTCAGCCTCTTAAGCTGTTGGGATTACTGGCGTGTGCCAGTCTCCTTGTAATTAGTTTTTTTTTTTTTTTTTTTTTTTTTTTTTTGTAGCAGGGATTGAATTCTGGGGCACTCAACCACTGAGCCACATCCCCAGCCCTATTTTGTATTTTATTTAGAGACAGGGTCTCACTGAGTTGCTTAGTGCCTCACCATTGCTGAGGCTGGCTTTGAACCCACGATCCTTGTGCCTCAGTCTCTTGAGCAGCTGGGATTATAGGTGTGTGACACCACATCCGACCTGTAATTAGTATTTTATTTATTTATTTATTTATTTTAAAGAGAGAGTGAGAAGAGAGAGAGAGAAAGAGAGAGAGAGAGAATTTTTAATATTATTTTTTAGTACTCGGCGGACACAACATCTTTGTTGGTATGTGGTGCTGAGGATCGAACCCGGGCCACACGCATGCCAGGCGAGCGCGCTACCGCTTGAGCCACATCCCCAGCCTGAGCAAGGTACTTTCTGACCTTTGCTGGTCTCCAGTCTCCTCTGAGTCACATTCCCATCTACTCTGAATGGCAGCCACAATGGCTGTGTATGTGGTGTGTGTATTTTTAAAACCTGGGTCTTACTATGCTGCCAAGGCTGACCTCATACTCTTGGGCCCAAACTATCCTCCCACCTCAGCCTCCCAAATAGCTGAGACTACAGGAATATGCCATTGTGCCTGGCCCACATGCTGTCCTTGATCTTTGCTGCTTCCCTATCAGAGGTAGAGGTAATTTTTCTACCCTTGGATCTAGGCAGGATTGAGTCTCTTGTGCAGTCAACAAAGCACAGTGGATTTTGCTCTCTGTGATGTCCAAGGTCAGATCACCTGAGCAACGTGGCTCTGCTTGATGGGTGAAATATTTACCCTTAAAGCTTTCAGCTGCCATGTGAACAACTGGACAACACTGAAGCCACCATACCGTGAGGAAGCTCAAATTCACTCCTATGGAAAGATGAGATAGGTTGACTCTGTTGTAGTTTGTTGCTGGTTGCTAATAACAAAACACTGGAGACCCGGTGATTTACACAGAGGAGGCTGGAGCTGGGCACATGCAGAGGCACACGACTAGAATTTCAGCTACACCAGAGACCTAGGAAGGAGGATTGCAAGTTCAAGATCAGCTTGAGCAACTTAGCTAGACCCTGTCTCAAAAAAAAAAAAAAAAAAACAAAGGCTTGGGATGTAGTTTAGTAGTAGAGCATGCCTGGGCTTAATTTCAGGTATTGCAATAAAAAAATTTAAAAAAAAAGAGAGAGAGAGAGAAGGGGCTGGGGATGTGTCTCAGGTGGTAATGCACTCACCTGGCATGTGCAGGGCGCTGACTTCGATTATCAGCACCACATTAAAAAAAAAAAAGATGTTGAGTCCACCAGAAACTGAAAAATAAATATTAAAAAATTCTCTCTGTCTTCTCTCTCTCTCTCTCTAAAACAAAAGAGAGCGAGAGAAAAGAGGTTTATTTTCCCTCACTCCCAGTCTGGGAAGCCCATTATCAGGCAGCAGCATCTGTTCAGCCTCTGGTGGGGAAGGTGCTTTTTCAGTGCTTGGTGGAAAGTGGGAAGGCCAGTGGCTCATGAGGAAAAGGGAGGATACCAGGATGGACTTGCTTTGAACCAAATAGTTCTCTCAGTAAATCCAGTTCCACAAGCTGCATAAATTCGCTCATGGGAGAAAGGCACGAATCCATTTGTGAGGGCCCCACCCCATGACCTGACTGCCTCGCACTAGGCCCCGCCTCCCAACAGGCCCCTCCTCCCAACACTGCCCTATAGACAGTCAAGTTCCATCATGAGTTTCAGACCAGGAGTTTCCACCATGAGTTCCACCATGAGTTTCAGTGTTCACACTATAGCAGACGTTGAGGCCTTGGTCAGACTCATGTCTTACTAGACCTATGAAAGAAAGCAAAATAATGATCGCTATTCCTCTAAGCCACGGAGTTTGGGAGTGATTTGGGTTGGAGCAATAGTAACCAGAACCCGGGCTACATGCTGTCCTTCCCAGGGCAGCGTGCATGCCTTGCCCCGCTGGAAACACTCTCTGGGTCCTTTCTGCCTAGTTACCACTTACTTATCCTTGGGAGCTTTGCCAAAGCTGTAATGCTTCAGGGCATTTGTTCCCTGAACCCCTGTTATGGTTTGGATTTGAAGTGTTCCCCAAAAGCTTATATGTGAGACAATTCAAGATAGTTCAGAGGTGAAATGACTAGATTATAATATTTAACCTAATCAATAAATTAATCCACAGATATGGGTTACTGGGTGGTAACTGTAGGCAGGTGGGGAGCAGCTGGAGGTGGTGGGTCACTAGGGGCTTGCCTTTGTGGTTTATATTTTGTCCCTGGTGAGCAGAGCACTCTATGCTTCCTAATTGCCCTGTTCTGAGCTGCTGCTTTCCTCTGCCCTCCTGCCATGACCTTCTGTCTCACCTTGGGCCAAGAGCTATGCAGCCTGTCATCTATGGACTGAGACCTCTGAAAACATGAGCTTATCTGACCAGGGCCAATGAGCCCTCTGTGTTCTAAACCTGCCCTGGGTTGGTGCATTTACACAGAAGGGCAGGCATTGCAAATGCAAATGTCAACAGAAACAGGAAAGTAACATCACTGAGGCACCGGCAGGCCAGAGACTGTGGTGCAATGAAAAGGACACGTCCCACCTGTAGGGTGCAGTGCTTCCCAGTACGCTCTGCACAGCCACATGGGCCTCCTTAGTCCAGGAGTGATAGAGAACTAGATGATTATGTGTTAGAGTGATAGCAAGTAATTTTTTTTTAGATTTCTTTTTTTTTTTTTTAGAGAGAGTGAAAGAGGAGAGAGAGAGAGAGAGAATTTTTTAATATTTATTATTTTTTAGTTCTTGGCGGACACAACATCTTTGTTGGTATGTGGTGCTGAGGATCGAACCCGGGCCTACGCATGCCAGGCGAGCGCGCTACCGCTTAAGCCACATCCCCAGCCCATATAGCAAGTAATTTAAACTAAAAACAAAAAAGAAAAAGAGTCCCTCCCATGACAATCTCAAGATATAACACTCCCCGTTTTGAGAACTACTCTGAATTTTGGCTTTGTGTAACCCAGGAATTATATAATAGGGTTTCTTAGGCTTGTATTTTTCTATTTGGACCTAAAGGCTGAGAGTCAAGTTCTCTTCCAAGGTCCAGTTGACCTCTTGATTACTGCCAAGTAATTTAGGAATCATTTTTTTCAGTTGTAGATGGACACAATACTTATTTATTTTATGTGGTATTGAGGATTGAACTTGGTGCTTCACAGTGCTATGCAAGTTCTCTACAACTGAGCTACAACCCCAGACTGCTTTCCTTTTTCTTGGAAAGATGGAAATAAGAAATAGTGACTATAAAATATGTTACTCTAAATCCTGTGTTCCTTCCAAGATAAACTAGAAATATATATATATATATATATATATATATATATATATATATATATTTAATATTTATTTTTTAGGTTTTTTTTTAAGGTGGACACAATATCTTTATTTTATTTTTATGTGGTGCTGAGAATCGAACCCAGTGCCTCAACCATGCTAGGCAAGCACACGACCACTTGAGCCACATTCCCAGCCCTAGAAATATTTTTAAGAAGAAACGGGAATAAGCAAAGCTCATGAAAACCCAAGGAGAAGTTGATTTTTTTTAATCAATAAATCACCTTTCTTATTTTTTAGCGTTCCTACTAAAAAAAGAAAAGCAAAGGATTTTCCCATTTCTTTCAATGTAAACAATCACCTTCAAAGAGACTGATTGTGCCCATGACCCCAAATTTGCTTTAGGGAAACCCTTGAGTATCTGCATCTTTACTGGTGAGTTAAGGGATCCATTCTGCTTGGAAGTTAAATTTTGAAAGAAAAAAAAATCCCTTTCAGGAGAGGACTGAAATTCAGTTTAACTGAATTTGCTTAGGACTGTCTTGGATGGGCACTAAAGGGACTGACCTGTGACTGTTTTGGGTGTCATGAAATTCAGTGTCATTGTACTTTACACCAAGTAAAGTAAGGAGGCCAGGCGCAGAGGCGTTCTCTAAGGCTTGGGCAGCCTTCTGAAGATTTTTTGGAGGGCTTCAGCCACAGTATCTCATGTTGTAAATTTTACAAAGCCAATTACATTTATTTGGCAAGGAAGATTGAGCGAGATCGAAAGAGATGGAACTCGGGGCCTTGCACATGCCGAGCACGCTCTGCCACGGAGCCACCGATTTTATTTAAGAGTGAAGAAACAGGCCCTAGGGAGTCGCAGAGTTCCTCATTCACTGTTTCCGGACCTCGCTCCATCCGTGCGTCTTCCAAGAGCTCCACGAGCGCCCCCTCCACCGGCCTGGGGCAAGAGAGCTGCTAAGAGACGACGAGGTTATCTAGGGCTGGGCCAAAGCAGCAGCGAGCTGGCACTTCCGCTTTCTGTCTCACGTAGCAGCTGATTTTATTTGCCCTGTTTCCCCCACTAGAACGGAAGCTCCACGAGGGCAGGGATTTTTGTCTCTTCTCTCCAGTCTCAGTTCTTCGAGCAGCACCATCCTTACACATAACAGGCGTTTAACAAACTGTACAGAAGGCGGAAAAAGGGATTGGGAGCGGGGAGAAAGTAGTGGCTGAGAAAGGAGAAAAGGGCTGACGGACGGAAGGAAGCAGGAAGCGTCAGGGAGGGCGGGGAGGCCCGCGGTCCGGGCAGCGCTTTGGGTCCCCACAAGCAGCGCGCGACTCCTAGCCGGACTACAACTCCCAGCAGGCTTCGCGGCCCGCCCCTCCGTGGCTCCCAGCGTGCCTTGCGAACGCAGGCTCCGCGCAGTGCCCGCCGGGACTTGTGGTCTCCGCCAAGGGTGGGGGGTGGGGCCGGGCATGGAGGCGGGCGGGGGCCGGGGGCGTGCGCCGGCCCCTCCCCCGTCACTTCCTGCCGGGCTGCGGGCGCCCGAGCGACTCTTCAGCGTTTGCGCCGGCGGCCGCTGCGTCTCTCTCGGCTCCCCCTTCCTTTGACCCCCGGCCCGGCGGCGCCCGCCTCCTCCGCGGCCACTCCGCCTCTTCCCTCCCTCCGTCCCTTCCTCCTCTTCCTCTTCCTTCCTCCTTCCCCTCCTCGCCGCCGCCGCCCAGGACCGCCGGCCGGGGGACGAGCTCGGGGCAGCAGCCAGGTGAGGCGGCGGGCCGGGCCGGGCCTGGCGGGGCCCGCGCGGGCGCCGCGGCCGCGGGGCGGCGGGCGGCGGGTGGGCTAGGCCTCGGCGGGCGCGCGCCCGGCTTCCCAGGCGCGTCCCCGCCCGCGGGGCCTTCCCGGAGGAGGCGGGTCCTGCTGCGCCCCCTGCCCGGCGCCCTCGTTCCTCCTCTCCGGCTCGGACCAGAAACAGGTGCCGCGGCCGCCTCGGCCCCCTCGGCCCGCGCGCCGAGGCGAAGTTGCTCCGGGCGGGGTCCCCGCCGCGCAGACCTCCCGGCTCGGGCCGGCGGCGCGGTGGGTGCGCGCTCCAGGTGTCCAGCGGGGTGCAGATGCGGCCATCGAGAACTCTTTGTGCCGCGTCGGAAGAGGGCTCGCGCCGCGGCTGCCTCTTCAGGCTGTTGGGTCCAGCGACGTGGGGCGTGTGGAGCGCTGATCGGAGCGCCAGACCCCTGCGCGTCCCGGCACACCGCCCGCGGGGTTTGCGAGCGATACGGAGGTGTGCGGCGGGGGCCGCGCGGACGGAAGCGGACCTACCTGCGCGGTGGGCTCCTGGGGCAGGAACGCGCTCGCCCGCCCGCCCGCCGCCCGCCGCCCGCCGCCCGCGCCGGCTTTGTGTTGTGCTCGCTCCGGCTCCACCGGGACGCTCCGTAGCAGGCGGGCGGTAAAAGGTACATGCTGCTATTTCCATCGTCTCTGTTTGACCAACTGCAGGTATTCGGCTCCCGCGGTAGGAGCGACCTGTCCCCGTTTCTGCCATCAGCCAGCTTCTCGTTGTCATTCCATTTCTGGGAAAGTTGCTGGCAGAAGCTTCCCTTGAGTTCAGCAGACCTTTCTGAAACACTCGCTGAGTGTCAGGCTCTGGAGGGGAGTGTACCATGTTAGAAAAATGTCCTTTCACGCACTGCCTGATTTCTCACTTTATAAGCCACGACTTGGCTTTGATTCCTCCTCCGTTCCTGCATGCAGACTTCCCTTTGAAGCCCTGGCCCCTTCTCCCTGTTGCAGTATTGCTTGTGTGGAAGTTTTCTTCTGTTCCGGCCGAGATGCGCGGTTCAGTTTGCTCTGCCACTGTTGTTGGGGACCTTCCTAAGGCCACTCTTCCCTTCTGCTTATAGCTTTAATTGTTGATAGGATGGAGGAAAAAGACTTAGACGAAGTTTTGTTGGATTTTGATCATTGAAGAATCGTGTGCTTACCAAATGTAGATTACATTGCTACTTGTTGAAGTAAAAACTAAAAATTCAGCTGGAGTGCAGAGAGAGGAGTTTGGTCATCACAGTGACAGGTGGGATATTAAGTACACAGAGTTGCATAGGTATACCCATCTTTGAGGAAACGCAACTGGTAGATGTTAAGGTTTACCAGAGTGTAACTGTGTGCAGTGTCGAGAGTGATTCTCCTATACCTTAGGATCCTTTTAGGCAGTAAATTTCCTCAGTGAACTCAGATTGGTTTTTACAGCCATCTCTCAATGATGCTGTGTCCTCTTTTTCTTTTCTTTTTAAGTTATTGATGGACCTTTATTTTTATTTATTTATTTATATGCAGTGCCTCTCACATGCTAGGCAAGTGCTCTACCACTTATCTATAATCCTTTTTTGGACACTTTCCTAGAATTTTCTGATAGAGTCAGGAAATAGTTTCTAGTTTAAAATCATTTTTCTAGTCTAAAATCTTTGTTTAAATGACTCCCCCGGCCCCCATCTTATTACTGGGGATTGTACCCAGTGGTGCAGAACTAATATCCATAACCCCCCCCCCCCCCCATTTTATTCTGAGACAGAGTCCTGCTAAATTGACCAAGCTGGCTTTGAGCTTGCCATGGTCTTGCCTTAGCCTGTGACTGACTGAGAGTACATCCGTGTGATGCTTCTCCTTTGCTTGAAAAACGTAAACACTTGACAATGGGAAACCTACCTTCTGCCATATTTACGAATTACAGTGGTGCCAGGGAAGTGGTGTTGATACACTATATAACAAAAGTTTTTTCAAAACTTTTTTATTATGTAAAATATACAAAAGTCAAATACTATGGAGGACCTTATGTATTGGTCACTCAACTTGACAATTATTAACTCATAGCTAATGAGTCTTATTTCCTGTTGTGCTCCTTCCCCTAAACTGGATTATTTTGAAACATCCTAAATACCAAGTTACAATATTAACGATTTTGACTTTTACCAAATTGCTCCAGGCTGTTAACCTTTTACAAAAATTAGTATTCTGGTGGTGTTTATTTATTTATTTTGCTGGAATTCTCATCTCAGGTTTATATGTAATTACTTTGGGGGGGGCGTTGTGTAGTTGAGTTGGCTCTTTTTTCTTTAATTTTTTTTTTTTTAAAGAGTGAGAGACGAGAGAGAGAGAGAGAGAGAGAGAGTTTTTTTTTTTTTTTTAATATTTATTTTTTAGTTCGCGGCGGACACAACATCTTTGTTGGTATGTGGTGCTGAGGATCGAACCCGGGCCGCACGCATTTGAGCCACATCCCCAGCCCTTGAGTTGGCTCTTGATTCAGTGCTTTCCTCTCTTCAGTCATCCAGAATTTGATTTTGTTTATTTGTGCACAAAAGCAACACTTCTTGAGCTGTGTATGACCAGTTGAAAAGCAATCAGAAATAGATTCCCCTAATTTTGTTTTGGTGGAGACCTATGTGTTAAGCCACTTTAAAAAGTAGCTTTGGGTCATAGTTAAACTACAATTAATAATTCATAATGAAAACTTGCAGTTTCTTTGTAGTAGTTGTGTAAATATATTGCTTTTACCTTAGATTAAGTGTTTAGCAAAGAATAGTTGATTTAAAATTTTTTTTTGTTGTAGAACTTTTCCCCAAAGATTCCCCATCTGTATAATTTACAAACAACAAATTTACTAAGTATAAATGAAACCTTAATTTTTGTCAATAGTATGAAATCACAAGCATAGGTGTTCATATTTTCTTTCTTGTCTGAGAAGAAATACCTTTTAGAATGGTAATTAACAGGAATACTATAAATGTTTGCCATTGTTACTGAATTTTTAAATTTCTAGTCATTAAAAGTTTCCAGCGGGCTGGGGATGTGGCTCAAGCGGTAGCGCGCTCGTCTGGCATGCGTGCGGCCCGGGTTCGATCCTCAGCACCATATACCAACAAAGATGTTGTGTCCGCCGAGAACTAAGAAAAAAAATAAATATTAAAAATTCTCTCTCTCTCACTCTCTCTCCTCTCTCACTCTCTCTCCTCTCTCACTCTCTCTTTAAAAAAAAAAAAAAAAAAGTTTCCAGCATTTAGACCTGTAACATTGTTATTTCAGCTCTGTAGATTTACATTTGAGCTTGATCAATTACAGTGGAAATGTTATACATTATGTTTTAGTTATTACAACCTGGGAGGTGGGGAGGGATATGACTCTTAAAATTAATTTAGGAAAAAAGCCCAAATTTAATATCCAGTAAGGACATAAACATTTTAAAAACTTGTTTAAGCTAAGACTTGAAGTAAAAGTTTTTAAGTGTTTAGAATTGTTACCATAAATATAGTGTCTTCAGAATAAATTGCTCTCTTTTTAAGATTCAGCCAGAAAGCCCATTTATATACAAATTATTTTAAGTTTAGAAGTGAACATGACTCATGGAACGTTTTCCCTCATTTTTGAAGGAACCATCAGTTATTCCGGGTATAATCACAAAACTGCTTCTTCATCCGGAGTTGTCCCCAATAAGACGGTGTGTATTTTTTTTTTTTAACCTTTATTTTATTTATTTATATGTGGTGCTGAGAATCAAACCCAGTGCTTCACACATGCTAGGCAAGCACTCTGGTCACTGAGCCACAACCCCAGTCCCTACAGGTGGATTTTTTTTTTTTAAATTTTTTAATTTTTAATTTTTTATTTTTTTTTGGAATTTTCTATCTGACAAGGAATTTTATTTTTTTTATTTTTTTAATATTTTTTTTTAAAGAGAGAGGAGAGAGAGAGAGAGAGAGAGAGAGAGAGAGAGAATTTTTTAAAAATATTTATTTATTTTTTAGTTCTCGGTGGACACAACATCTTTGTTGGTATGTGGTGCTGAGGATCGAACCCGGGCCGCACGCATGCCAGGCCAGCGCGCTACCACTTGAGCCACATCCCCAGTCCCCAAAGCTTAAGTCTTGTTGACCAAATCCTTTGTTCTCACCTACTAAAGATATAATAGGATTATAAATATATAGCTCTATTGATCTTATCAAATGCCACTGGGTGGATGGCTTGGTTATCTTTCTTGTCAACAACTTAATGCTCTGAATTAAAAATTTACTGTAAAGAAAACTATTATTTTAAAAAGAGCTAAATAGGAAATAACATTTTTTGAGTATTTACATTCCCTTAGTAGTGAATCAGATTGATGTAAAAGTAATGTCACCAGGTTAGTGGAGGTAGAAACCAAATCTCTCTTGATAACCTATTTTCTGGGAGTAAATGTAAAGTTCAACTTTTTTGTTAAGTGCAATAGTTAAGGAACTCCCTCAAAGTGTATTAACTGAAAACAAAAGTGGAAAAATCTACCCAAGGAAGTATTTGCTTTTGATTAAAAATTAGACTTCTAAATATTAAATCTGTAACCCACCTGGCTTCTGTTTAATCGAAGATCTAATTTGGGAAAGAAGTATGAATAACTATGGGGTTATAACAGTAATGGAAGCAAAACTGGCCATTTTGTTATATGACAATAGAAGTTTTTTTGTCATGTAGGCCAGACTATAAAGGCTATGAAATCTATTTAAGGCCCCTGGTGTCTTGCCCCTAAATGAAAGTGACTGTGAAGGACTAAGCCCTCACTAGGTTGCCTCTGTATTTGATGAGCTGTGGGATTGGTCACCCATTGAGTGGGTTGATTTTAGTCAGCATGTTCTCTGTTCCAATATAAAAATTTTTTTTACAAGTAGTATGTAGCTATAATTTATATTATGGATGTTTATTTGATTGAGAACAACATTTGTGAATTTGATGGGTAATATTTGCTACTGTTTATTGAGCTCTTACCATGTGCCAGGTTAGAATTAGAATTACAGGGTGAGGGTTATTCCATGCAGAAAAGGAATCTAAAAGATCAAGTTGAATTTATCTAATATAAAAGCTGCATTTCATCGAGCCTTCTTTTGTACTAAGGATTGAAGTAGACCCCTTATGTTGTATTTCTAATACTCTACAAGCATCTTTGCAGAGTAAGGATACTGAGGCCCTTGAGTGGCCAAGTCACTGGGCAGGGTCCTGTGCCACCAGGTGTTAGTGCCAGAGCATAGGTTGGTCGAGCTCCAAAGCCAGTGCCCTTTCTGTGCAGCTGTAGCTCTAATTGTGCTACCTCTCTGATCTTGCTTGGCTGCTTTTGTCTAGGATAATGGATTCTGCTTATCACCAGTGCAACCCTGGCTGCCCTGGGATAAAGTTTTTTTTCCTCCCAGGATGAACTTTGTTCATTGGAACCTTAGGTCAATTTGAAAGAAGGTCTGCTTAGGTAATACTCAATGTTTTAAATCGGCCCTTTTGTTTGTTGTGTGAAAAGTTTAAGATAAAACTTTAAAGCTGATTCACAGGTTTGTGTGTGGAGGGAGGATATTTTAATAACTTTGGTTGAAGGATGCTCTCTCCTGAATTATTATAATTCATCATTGAAATTAGTTGAAAATTATTATTGACTATTGTCAAGGTTGCTGCTAAGGAAATGAGTTTCTTTTGAATTATCATACTTTGCTTTATTGGAAAAGAGTGAACTAAGTTTCCAGTTAACTTTGTAGGATAGGTGTTTGTTGCCCTCTTTACTTCCCAGCTGTTTCTAAGATCTAACTCCCAGCTAATGGTGCTTAAGGCAACGTCCTGTTTAGTATTGAATTGCTTCCTAAACAGTTTCTCTTTTACTTTCTTTGAAGCCATGGTCTCCTGAACCAGCAGTCCCTCTGGTTCTTCACCAGGCAGTTGTCCCTCAGGGCTACTTTTGAAAGTCTGGGTCAGTGAAATTAAATCTACCTTTGGGTTTGTGCTTTTAGGAGATGGTGTATGAGATTCCATTCTATGTTTAACCACAATTGAAGCTAAATGTGTCTCAATCATAAAAAGGTGTTGGAAATGTGTCTTTCTTGGTCATGAAGCAAGCAGATAATGCTGCTTAGGTTGTTAGAATATTGTCTTCACTCAGGGATGAGTTTTAAGACCTCACTGGGTCTTGTGTCATTCTCTCACATCTTTCCTTTTTCCAAAGTCCTGCTTTCTATGGATTAAAATTAATTAAGGCATGACTTTTCTACTTTTGAAGATTCCACCCTGAGATAAATAGGACCATTGTTTATTGATGCCATTGTGATCTTTTTTTTTTTTTTTTTTTTTTAAAGAGAGAGTGAGAGAGGAGAGAGAGAGAGAGAGAATTTTTTTTTAATATTTATTTTTTAGTTCTCGGCGGACACAACATCTTTTGTTTGTATGTGGTGCTGAGGATCGAACCCGGGCCGCACTCATGCCAGGCGAGCGCGCCACCGCTTGAGCCACATCCCCAGCCCCAACCATTGTGATCTTATGCAGAATGCTAGGCAGTCCGCCGTCCCAAAGAAGATAATTTATATGCAATGATAAGTTTGATTATGCTTGGAAGCTTACATTCTTTGTTGTGCAATTTATCCAACCTGCTCATTGAGGCTCTCTGACCCTTTACCTAGATGACAATCAAATAGAGATAGGTAAATAAAGTGTCCTTTTGGTTTGTAGTAGGGTAAACCTGTATAGTCTGTAATATTTAGCTGTGACTACTGCTAGATTAGTGATTTCTCTGTTGAGAATTTATTTAAGCACTAACCATAAAAAAGAGTAAAGTAAAATAATATTTTTGTATGAGATCCTTTCTAAAATTTGCTACATTTTTTTCTTAATAGAGTACTTTAATGTGCTTTACTAGTAACATTTTATATCAGTTATGGTGTAACTTAATAAAGTAATGTGTAACAGCTCACTTTAGTGTGGTATGTCATAGTTGCATCTCACCTACATTACCAGTTAATCCACCCAGGAATCATGTGATTACTACTTTAGTAATCTTATGCAATTGATGGTGGTAGCTCCATTTTATATATTAAAAAGTTGAGCCTACATCTAACTTGCTGAGGTATATTTTTGAGTGGTGGAGTTGGGAGCCAACTCAGATCCCTGTCAGGCATCTTCCATCATGCCCTGCAGGGTGTGCCAGCCGGCTCGCTCTTCTCCTAAACTTACTGTTCACAGCCAGGGAGCTTTTATGGTGTTAGGTGTCTTTTTCAGTTATGAGGTGATATGTATTATAAAGTATTTGTTACTAATTAGAGTGCTACTGGGATTACTTATTTTAAAAATTTGTATTGGGTTCAAGGTTTTATTTATACAAATTCCACGAGGACAGGGACTGTGTCTTATTTGTGCACATGTCTTTGTCCAGAGCCTAGAGTAGAGCCTGCAAACAGCAGGTGTTGATGTGAATAAAGCAGTGAATTAATTCACTCTCTTGCATTCTCGTATGCCTTCTTGAATGGGAACTAAGGGAACTGGACTTTCCTGTAGTCTTTCTTACCTCTGGCATTGCTTTGAGTAAGTGCTACATAGGTATTTTATTAATAATCATGGTGGTTTGTATTTTCTTTTGAAATTGACTGGGAGATTTCTAAAAATGGGTTTGCTCACAGAAGCACGAATGTAATATATCAGTGTCTGCTATGGGGAAAGATGTTTGAGATTCAAATGGTTGTAGACTTTCTGTATTTATCCTCTTTTGCTGTTATTGATGACAGTTGTTTCTTCTCCCTGTCATTAGTTGGGTATGACTCTAGCAGCTGCGTATTCTTTTTGGTACCAGAGATTGAACCCAAGGCCCCTTAACCACCAAGCTACATCCCCCCATTTTTTTAATATTGATTTTTTTAGTTATAGTTGGATGCAGTACCTTCATTTTTTAATGTGATGAGGATTGAACCCAGGGCCTTGAACGTGCTAGGCGAGCACTCTACCACTGAGCCCCCACCCCTGCCCCCAATCCTTTTTATATCTTATTTTGAGACAGGGTCTCACTAAGTTACATGGGGCCTTGCTGAGTTGCTGAGGCTGGCTTTGATATTGTGATCCTCCTGCCTCAGCCTCCTGAGCCGCTGGGATTACAGACATGTGCCACTGCACCTGGCAGCAACTACATTTTCTATTCTAATTTTTTTCTGCTTTTGGCTAAAAAATTAGATATGCAAACTTAAAATAATTGTTGGGCCTAGCAGAGCAAGGCCTGCGTTCACTGTGCTTTGTGGGCTTAGGTATTTGTTTGGGCTCCAAGACTCTTTTTGGTTCTCTTCATGTCAGTTTTGGATAAGAAAGGTTATGGAACAACTGTGAGGTCTAGATTGGAAAATTGTTAGTACAGGTTGGATATACCTTGTCTGACATGCTTGGGAGAAGAAATGTTTTCAGATTTCAGAATTTTTCAGATTTTAGGAACTTATTCATAGATTTACAGATTGAGCTTTCTAATCTGAAATGCTCTGAAATCTGAAACTTTTTGAGGACATTTTAGATATTATTTACAATAAAAAGAATCTAAGCTATTAAGATACTAGAGAACAGATGAGAGCTCATGATTTTATTTCTGAAATAATTTAGACAGTGAGCAGCAACTTTTTATTGTCTGTTAAGCCAGAGTGACAGTGAGAAACCAAAATGAGCAAAAACGCTTTCTGTGATAAAAATGCACAAAGCAGCTCATGTCTGGAATTCTATTAGTTATGGACTATTGCCATTTAAAGGGGAGGGGGAACCTTTAGATAAATCAGACCTGAAAGTTTGAAAGTTAAATTTTGTCATTTCATATCCAGTTCTAAAAAATTGATTGTGATTTGTACTTACTAAAGATAATGCTTTTCTTGTGTTTTGCAATTTAATGTAATATTGCTTATGTGCACAATGCCTTTTGGTAATTTTTCCACCTGAATGCATTTGTATTATCAAGCATATGGCAAGGACACGATTAAATGAAATATTTAGCTGATAGTTATTGGGGGGCCCTCACAAGTTTGAAAATCAGGCTTGTGTGATTGGATCGTATATGATATCCAGTTTCTTTAAAAAAACAAACAAACAAACAAATAAAAATCAAACCATGAGGTAGCCAGGGCACTCTCATCAGGAAGTAATTGAGACTGAAAAGGGAGAGTTCTGTCTCCCCTGTTCGTGTCCCTGTGAGGCGCTCTTCACCCTCTTCTCAGGCATTGTGTCTTTTGTAGAGTCTGCCATGTGCTGCAGACCATGACATCATGCTTTCAGAAATTTTCTTGCTTGTAAATTTTAGGTTTTCCCCAAACTCAAGCAATATGTGTCTTCACTTTCAGAAAAAAAGATGTCCCCTGGTAAATTATTGTTTCTTATTTTCCAGGAGTTTCCTAACCACATAACCTCTCAGAACTGAGCAAAACAACATTGTTCCTGGAACGCCCTCTTTAAGGTACACATAAATTTGACTTTATAATTTCAGGCTTGTCTTTTGTTGGTGATGCTTTGGAATAAGATCTTCATTAGCCTGTGTGGAAAATGATTTTTTAGAAATTTCTGACTATAATATTAGAGAAACAGAAGACATTTTATGTAGTTTTAATTTCTTTTTTTTTTAATTTTTTTATTTAATCAGAAAGTAATGCAGGAAAAATTGTTGGCAAGAACGTAAAACCCTCCAGCCAGCATTGCCATATATTTTAAACTTACCTACCAGACTGAGAAGGGACCACTGAAGTTGTCATTAAACATAGCTCCTTCAATCAGCATCTTTACCATAGAAGCTTTTGTGGTTTGCTTTCTTTTAAAAAGCCTTTGATTTCTCAGGTTGTTTAGGTTAAACTTGGTTTTCAAACTTGTGGAACTAATTCAACATTGTTTTCTGTTGTGAGGTAGGGTTATAAATCAAGCTCCATTTACCACTGGCAGCTTGTGATCATCCAGACAAAAAAAGAGTTTTATTGAAAGAGTGTTCAGGATTTTGCAGTCTCTAGTCAGGGTACTGCAGAACACAGTGCATGTGTTAACACTGCTTGTGTTTGTTAGCACTTTGCCTCTAAGAACTGAAAGCACATCACCAAACTGTCTTTGAAATAGTATTCATAGACAAGTTAACCTACTTGGGAATGAGGGAACTAAATACAAGGAAATTAGAGAAACTGTACAAAGTTCAGTGACTGAATTTACGCTCATCACACTGAATTTGTATAATGCTATACAAAAAATTGTATTACCAGGTCTCAGGATTCCTTCAGTATGTTAGCTCTCTGATTGCTTTAAGTGAGGCTTTGTCAAATATCCTATTACAAAGCTGTCTGGGAAACTGAGGCATAGGGTAGTGGATCACCAAGAGCTGGACATAAAATTACCATCTGAGTTGGGTGTGCACTGAGAGCCACAACTACAGGTTTGTACTGCTTTAACATTGTTGGTTATTGTTCAGCAGCAAGTCTGGTTTCTGAGAAACTGAGTCAGTTTTGTATGAAGATGTTGGTCAATACACTCATGTTTCTAGGTAAATGGCACATGGTTACAGATAAAATGTTTCTTTTCTGAAGGGATAGGTATTCATTTGGCTGGTTGAAAACATTTTCCTGTGTTTTTCATAATTTTAGAATTAAAAACTGTATTTACAGGGCTGGGGTTGTGGCTTGCCTAGCACATGTGAGGCACTGGTTTAATACTCAGCACCACATAAAACAATAAAGTTAAAAAAATTTAAAAAGTTTTAAAAAGATTGTATCTACAAAATTAATGTGTTTGAATTTAGTGATTTTTAAGAATGACTTATTGGGAAGAGGGTGAGGGAGCTTGACAAGGTTTTAGGGCTAGAAATGAAAAATAAGGTTTATGGCTTGTTAGACTGTAGAGGCAAATTTTTTAAACTTGAATATGGTGTTATGGTTTTTCTAGGGTAAACAATAATGCATTCTCTTTTAATGTTTCTTTAAACAGACCACCCAACAGTCACATTTGTATGGAAAGAAAATCTTCCTTTGCCTACTTGGCATTGGGCCAAGTGTGAGACAGGGGCCACATTCAGTCACTTATACTGAAGGCAGACATCTTAAACAGTCTGGGTTGTTTCCAAGTCATTATTTTCAGCTCATTTTATTGTCTTCCAAGTGAGAGTCACTCCTCAGGAATAATTCTCCTGTGTCTTTCTCTTGAGCATCAAGTACATAGTGGTCCCCCCCCCTTTTTTTTTAAAGTAGTTTGGCCATATTTCTTTTAAATAACTTTTTATTATTTTGTAATTTCATGTGCTTGACATTGACCTTAAAGCTGTCATTTTGAAAATGATTATGTAGGATGATAGTGGCTGCCATGTATTTATACTTGTGGCTGTACTCACTGTAGATGTTTGGATAATGTTTGGAGCGAAAGAATATTTCTTGGGGAGGTGGGTGGGATAGAGGGAAGCAGTGGAGGGGAGTGAGCTTACTTACAGAAAACCTATATAGTCACATTGTGGTTAGAAAAATGGGTCTGAAAATGATCTTGGAAGTAACTCTTGGATATATGGAATGATTAGGCATTTTAGGTGTATTTCAAGGGTTTTGAAAAGGATTTTATATTTTAGGAAAAGTGACCAAATTTCTCTGGGGATCGAGTCTCTCAAAAACTAAAGGCGTTGGGAATATAGCTCAGTCAGTAGAGTGCTTGCCTTGCATGCACAAAGCCCTGGGTTCAATCCCCAGCACCCTCCCCCTGGGGGGGAAAAAAACCACTAAAAAGAATAATGAATTTATACTTGGTTCTTTAAAGATCTCTTCTTGTGTCTTTGATAGAAAGTTTAACAAGTAGTGCTTGCTTCCGGAACACATACTAAAATTGGAGTGATACTGAGAATAACATGGCCCTGTACAAGGATGACACACAGATTTGTGAGACATTCCATATTTTTGTGTTGATATTGAGAAAGCATTTCTTCGTTTTACAAGAAAGTTGTAAATAGGTTCTTTTCAGCACTTGGGAATGTTCAGTTTGCCATTTATGGATTCACATGTAGTAGATGGTTAATAAATTTTTGTTGAATATTGAATGAATTTGTTCTAAAATTGCAGTTGGTATTATTAATGCTCTCATCCTCCTCCATACTGGGGCTGGAGTCCAGAGAGTCAACTGTGCATGCCAGGCAAGCACTTCTGAGTTACACCCCAGCCTGTTGATGTTTCATCATGGTAAAGAACTGGAGCGCTCCTTTGTATCTGTGTCTCATGTTACATGAGATTTACTGAAGGACTTGCAGCGGGTGAAATGTTTGTGGTAATCTTAAAAGGAAGTTTGCCCAGAATTGATATACCTTCTTTTTTTGTTCCTTTTCTTTCTCTATTTTTTTTTAAAAATCACTTATTACAAAGGAGAATGATGTGTTGATTACATAAAAGTGTAGCAACAACATTATAAGTCATGTTGATTCAGTTAAAGCTGGTTAATGGAAATGCTTAATTAGTTATACTATGAAGATTTTATAGTTTGTTACTTGACAGTAAGACTAAGCACTATTGCAGATAGTTTTATAAAAACTGTTTCTAAATGGATCTGCTCTGCCTTCTTCTGTATTAAATCACTAGGACTTTGTGCTCAATATGTTCTAGTGATTGTGGATTTACTGCTAAGTGAGGCTTCTGGTACTTTTTAAGCACATCATGTGTAATTTATTTTTTAATTTTTATATTTTGGGTACTGGGGATTGAACTTGGGGGCACTCCACCACTGAGCCACACCCCAAGCCCTATTTTGTATTTTATTAGAGTCAGGGTCTCACTTAGTTGCTTAGCACCTCACCATTGCTGAGGCTGGTTTTGAATTTGCGATCCTCCTGCCTCAGCCTTCCTAGCAGCTGGGATTACAGGTGTGTGCCATCTTACTGGCCACTTCGTGTGTAATTTAAAAAAGGGAGGGGTGGCTTTCATAGGGATCACAAGCCAATGTCCCCCTTCCTTATAACCTACAGAAAGTTCTTGACATTGTGAAGTGATAGCTGCCACCTAAGGTGAGACGGTATTTGTCTGGGTATGGGAGGACAGTTTTGGAATTAAGGAGTCTTTTCAAGGAAACACCTACAACTCCATCGTTTCTCCCCTTTTTGTGTTGTGGTGCTCATGTATGCTCCATAAACAGGACTGAGAGGAAGCCTTCCTGAACTGGTGGATAAAGCCCCTAAGATTCCTTTTTGGTGGGGAGGGTACTGGGGATTGAACTCAGGGGAACTCGACTACTGAGCCACATCCCCAGCCCTATTTTGTATTTTTTTAGAGACAGGGTCTCACTGAGTTCCTTAGGACCTTAGTTTTCCTGAGGCAGGCTTTGAAGACTCATCTTCCTGTCTCAGCCTCCTGAGCTGCTGAGATTGCAATGCTGAGCCACTGTGCCTGGCTCTTAAGAAGACTTTTAATAAAGCATTTTGATCTCTTGAGTGAGTCTTTAATTTATCTGGTGGAAACAGTCCTCATGGACATTTAAAGGAAGAGACTGACATTTTCATTTAAGGATGAAAGTACGGTTAAGCAACCCGTTCACAGTTTATGCAGAAGCAGTGGCCCCAGATAGCCATGATTCCCCGAAGGCTGCCGTGAACTTTATAAATAGCAATAGCTAAAGCTTTGTTTGTTCTTTGAATTACCGTAAGTAAGCTTTATTTATTATTATTATTTTCCCCATTCACAACTACAAGGTTTATCCTGGTGTCTCTGGCCCCTTTACACAGAGATAGTGACAACCAAAGAATATCTTCAGACATTGGCAGATGTTCCCCTGAGTGGACAGGATTGTCTCCTTGAAAACCACTGCTTTACATTTTCTTTCAGGCTTAAATGAGTCACATTTAAGTGTTAAGTGAGCAATTGTTTTATTTGTCAAATGAGTAGTGCTTGGTGAATTTTACTTTAGTTTTTGCAGTGTTAGGGATTGAATCCAGGGCCTCCCGCATGCTAGGCAAGCACTCTTCCACTGAGCTACACCTCAGCCTACTGCTTGGTAAAATTTAGTGTTGGTCTTGTTAGAAGTTTAAAGTTTATTAAGTACCATCTCATTGGAGAATTTAAGCATTTTTTTATTAGTAGTTTTTAACTACTTGTTTCAACCAGTTGTTAGCCGTCTCCTCCAGGTAACTTGAGGTGAACATTTTGGGGGCAGTTTCTTAACTTCTGGAAACCCCACGTATTTATGACTGTAACTGGAAATGCTGGCACAGGGCCTGCTTTAGACAGCATGGCCAGAAAGGATCCCTTTGGGCCCCACCCTTTCTAATTTTAGATGTTCATTCAGAGTCTTAGACCCAGGGCAGAGTTGTTGCTCCTTCTGGGATGGGGGTAGATTCTTGGCTTATTTTCTGACCTTGTGACTTATTCTCAGTATCATGAAGTTTTGAGTACACTGTAAGTGATTTTGTTGTTCTTGTTGTTAAACAGTGCTCTCTAGACAGTGGGGAGGGAGATGAGTGGGGAAGTGAGGTATTTCTTATTTTGGCAGCTGAAGGAAAAAAATGAAACAAGATCATGGCTTTCTTAAAAAACATTCTGGACTTGTTTCTTGACACTGGCAACTTGTCTGCTAAGACTATTATCTAGATCGTCAGTGGACCGACCGCCTCTGTTGTTTTGTTCTGATTCTTAGAGTAAGGAACTTTTGAAACAGCAGCACTGCTAGGGATTTTGGTAAATGAGGTAGTGCTTTGCCTTGCCATCCCAAGTTACATTGCAGCTGAGTTTCTTTTGGGTTTTGTAGTCTTTTTTGTTCCTGGGCAAGAGAATATGTGGCAGGACTCCTGTAGTAACTTATTTGCTCTGCTCATTGATCTTTTTCTAGGTGTCTGGCTTTAAAAATCATTTTGAAACTTTTTAAAAAGTTAAAGTAACAAGCAATTATGTTGTAATAGAACTTCTAGTTAGTCAGTGTGTTGGCTTGGCTTTGGTTGGCTGTTTTCCAGAGAGACCTGTCATTTCTAGTCTTCGTTGCTACACTGGTTATTTGTGACTTGCTTAAAACAGTTTTCAGCTTTTTGAAGGATGGAGGTGACTGTAAGGAGACTGTTCCTGTTTTTGATTTGTGAAGAAATTTACATGCACGTGTAATGATGCCTTTGCAGCCCTTCTAACTTAAAAAAAAACAAAGTGAACAGTCTCCCATGTGCGCCACCCCTGGCCCCAGGAGCAGCACCAGCAGTCTGAAGTCCACCCCTCTCCTCTGCATCTTCTTCACTTTCACCTGTAATACTTCAAATATTATGGAATGGTCTTTGCTATTCTAATCATTCCTTGTGGGTGCAGCAGTTTTCTGGTTTAAGGTCTATAATAAAATGAGACCACCTGATATAAACAGATTAGGAAAACAGATATGTCTTCTATCATCATAAGAAAAAAGAAACAGCAAAAGTGAGAACTTCCTTCCTTCTTTTAGTCAAATAAAGGAAATGCTCCAAGAGTACCAGTCTGAGCCTACAGACCTTAGACAGAAGCATTGTTTATATTAATCTGGTGATGGTGTTACTAACCCAGCTTGCTTCCAGTTTCTCATAATTTAGAGACCAAAAACCTTTACTATACCCATATACTATAAAAACAAAGCAAAACAAACCTCTCCATGCTTTTAAATTTGTACTTTTGAGTGTAGGCTTTAGTTTGCAATTCCCAGTATTCAACAATAAGTACTCTACCCTACTGCCTCTCTGTGAAATGAACATGCAGGACATGTGGGTATTAGAACTCATTCTAAAAACACTGTAGGACACACAAGGCGAGACAACTTGCTGTATACCATGGAGAAACATTTCTAATAAATCGACATAGCTACATGCTAAATGGGACTATTTTCATAATTAAGTAGGTAACACCGATTTTGACTGAATTACATATCTCCTCTATAATTTACCTTTTTATTTTCTTTCCCTTACAACTTTTAGGTAGAACTTTAGACTTCATAGCACTGAATTAACCTGCACTGAAAGCTGTTTACCTGCAGTTGTTCACTTTTGTTGAAAGTGACCATGTCTCAAGTCCAAGTGCAAGTTCAGAACCCATCCGCTGCTCTCTCAGGGAGCCAAATACTGAACAAGAACCAGTCTCTTCTCTCACAGCCTTTGATGAGTATTCCTTCTACTACTAGCTCTCTGCCCTCTGAAAATGCAGGTAGACCTATTCAAAACTCTGCTTTACCCTCTGCATCTATTACATCCACCAGTGCAGCTGCAGGTAAGCTTATGAATCCAAGTGTCTTCTGTTTCAAATGTTTTCTCAGCTTGTTTTCTGATCTGTCAAGTAGGTTGCAGGTGTAGGTAGGGCTCACATTTACCTTCAAGGAGCAAAAGAGAAGATAACCAATCATGCTTCTGTATCCAGATCTAGAATACTGGTTGTGGGGTTGATGGAACCTCATGTTGACAGACCATTTGTAATTTGTGAGAAAGATGATTGGAAGCTGCTTACACTGTAAAGCGTGGTCTGTTATAATGTGGTAGGTGAAAGAATTGAACAGTAAGTACCACTTTGGACAGTTATTGTTCTATGGGAAATTTTACTTTTAAAATTATTTCCCAGAACTGATGATTCTTGTTTGTGCAAGCCTTTCTGTATGGCTACAGGATTTTATCCCAAGAAAGGGGCAGCCAGATTCACTGGAAGGCAAAAGAGTATGTTGGCATTTGTTGATTTTTTTATTTTGAACAAGTGACTTTAAATTTGGGAGGTTCCAGAGATAGTTCAGAAACCACAGTAGGACCAATTAGAAATGGAATAAAGAAGCAGAGATTTAAAAAAAAATGTATATGTGTATATATATGTATATATATTTAGAAGCATTTAAATCTGATTATTAGGAAATTGAAAATGAACTAAAGAAAAGACTCAACACTTGGGGGGGAAAAACCTAAAAATGACATTATGTCTCCCCTTTCTCTGCAAAGTGGCAAGACCAATTAAAGAAGTGAGGTATCAGTATGGGCCTCTCCTTACCAGAGTCACCTTGCAGCAAAGTCTCCTCAATGCTGCCTCATTGCCTGGCAGTTTTCCTTGAATTTCCTCCTTTATCCTCTCATTTCCTTTATTTTGTAAATCTGTTCCTCCAGCTTTGCTTCTCCTACTCAGATGCATGGCATCTTTCAGAGAACCTCCAGGATTCCTTGGACTGCCTCTCCAGATGGCATTCTTGACTTGTCACCATTCTCTAGAGACTCTGTTTCCCCAGATTTGCTGTGTATGACTGTTTTAAAAGGAAGAGGCACAGACTAGTTCAGTCCTGTGGAGTTTATTGCTTTTTCTTTTCATGTGTTCTTTTACCCACATTGTATTGACTTTGTAAAACTCCTGCCCACTGTGGCCATTTTATTTTATATGTGTAATTGTCAGAAATAGATCATTGGAGGTTGGCAGACTCTGGAGAAAGGACTAGGGATGCTCCAGGAATGAGAAGTTGGGTCTGTGGAAAATGACAGACCTGTTTGAGAGATGGTATTGGCATGTTGAATTTGGTGAAATACCGACAGGCTGCATCTGATAGCTGCCACGGTAACCAATTTGTCTCTGCTCAGAAGACTTCCTTGCTACCCGTCTTTTGGGTTGCAATAGCAGTGCACCATCAGATTCCAGATGTTGCTTGCTTGCTGAGGTTTGGTAATTCCTCTGACTGCTGTTCTCTCTCTTTGGAAGACATATCTGCTCCTTGGTTACATGGCTTTAACTAGTTCAGAAAAAAACTCAGTGGTGTCTTCTCTATGTTTGAGCTCCCAGCATTGTTTGCAGATTTGCATCACTGCTGCTGATGTCCTTAGACTTTCGGTTTGTTCTCCCTCTGTTTTTATATCCCTGGGGGAATAGCAGTCTTGAGTACTCCTAGTAGATTTCAGCACTCTTACACGTTATTTTGCAGTTCCTTCTGACGTGGCAAACCCCAAAGAGAAAACCCCAGTGTGTCTTGTGAATGAGTTAGCCTGTTTCTCCAAGATTCAGCCTGAGTGTAAGCTTTTGCGTGAGCAAGGTCCAGCTCACTGTAAGGTAAATATTGTCCACCTGCTTATGCATTTGTAACCCACCAGGAAATTTTCTTTTTTCTTTTTCTTTCCTTTTTTTTTTTTTTTTTTTTACTACTTTTGAAAGTGGTACTGTGATTTAAAATGTGTTTTCATACTGTTAAGGCAACAGTGCAAATATGTAGATTTTTGAAGAGTTGGCTCTTTTTTCATCCTTGTGGATTAACTCAAAGAAAATATGTGCTTCTTTGGGGGATATTTGGCTTTTAAAACTCCAAATAGTGTGTGGTTGTTTAGGATTCTGAATAGACATTCCCAAGTGCTGTGATTGATTTCCCATGAGTTGTCCAGGCCCTTGGTTGCCTCCTGTCTGTGGCTGTCCTCTGGCTCCTTTCCTGTTTGTTTGCACGTAGACAGACAGGGAGAGGTAGTGCGTGTGTGCTTGTGTGTGAGTGTGTGTGTGTGTGTGGGGGGGGCTGGGAAAGCAGTGTGCCACTTGTTAGCAGTCTAGGTCAAAGGTTTGATGATGAAAGGTAGAAATTGGTCTCAGTGTTTTGGATTGTCTTTAATTTCAGTTATCCTTGTCACTTTCCTAATCTTAGAGAGTGAGGACTGGTTATGGCTTTAAGTTTTGCTAATTATTATTGCTTTCGGTTCTTAAAATTTGCTGCCTGTGCTAAAGTTCATTTTAGACTTTAATTTTGGCATATCCGGCTTTATCTTTTTCGGAAGTGGTACAAAAGGATATGGTGTAGGTAAGGAATTGGGCCATCTGTTTCTGATCCAGGCCTTGCAGCAAAAATATTAAGGTTGAGTTATTTCCTTCATTATGCCTTATTTTTCTTCACATGCAAATCTCAGGCCTTGAATGAAGTTAGATTTCATTTTACTGAAAGTAACATCAAGCTCCATGGTAAATAGGCACCACAGTATACCTGGGTGAGTTGCCTTTGGAGTCAGATGGCTATGGGTTTGAACCCTTACCAGCTCTGTGACCTTGAACACATTGCTACTTTTTTGAACCTCAGTATCCTCATCTATAAAATGGGGATGATAATACCTACCAATTAGGTTTGTTGTGAGAATTAAATGTGAAAATAACAAGTGTGGAGTGCAATGCCTGGTTCTTAGCAAATGCTTGGTAAATAATAGCTACCGTTATTAAGCAATAATGTATTTAAGAAAAACAGAAGTTTCACACTCACCTAGTTTTAAAATGTTGTTCTAAAGCATAGTTATGTTTGAAGTGTTCCTTTGTATTTGGAGGACAGTTAGTCATTTTCTGTAACTGTTGTGTTTCTTCTACAGGATTTTTTTTCCTTTTCTTTTGCAGACCTTAACTTTGGGATTCCCTTTACTAACTATTTTTAGTATTTTTTTGGAACATGTACTTTCTAACTTGAACTTTAGCCCCTTAAATAGTTTCACTATATTATATGTTTGTCTATAACTGCATTTTTTTTTTAATCTACAAATTGTTCAGAAAAGAAGTTCTTCTCTCCTTGGTGATGGTTAAGAGTGTTTAAAAAATTAGAAGTCTGATGTACTATCAAAACCCAGATTCTAACCTTGCTGCCAGACTTCTGCATAGAAGGCCGCAGAGTGGCAGCACACTGGAGGGCGGGTCCTGGGGACTGGCAGAGCTCGCTGTTCATGAGGTTAACTGCTTTTGTTTTTTAGCGTTTTTCCCCTCCCAGCTTCTTTTCATGAAATGATCACCAAAATGACACAGGGATGACACTGCATTGTGGGCTTCTGCTATTGGATTTCTAGGCCAGCCAGGGTTTTGAGTTATGCTGTTTGGTACTTCAGTGAGTAACCGTGTGAACTGTAGTATGTAGAGACCCCTAATGTTTCAACAGAAATAAAAATTCTTTAAATTTTCCTATGAGTAGAATCAAGATTCATGGAGGGAACCTTGAAGTTAAGACCTGCAAGAAAAATCTGCTGTGAAGTCAGCCCCATTGCCTTAGGCACCAAGTTTAAATGACCTAGACACAGCCAAACTGGTGTTTTCTCTGTGAATTATTTATAAATGAGAAAAAGTGATATCTGGTGATAAAGGAAATCAGAAAAGTAAAAGCTGCAGTTGATTTTGTTAAGTTCCAAATTTTGTAGTGTCTCAAACCTTTTGGGGGCGTATCAGGCAGAATCACTTTGGGAGCCTACTGAAAATACATCAGCCCAGATGTCCCTCCTGCTGTTTGGTCCCAATTCTGGGAGTGGGATCCTGTGTCTGTGCTTTTGCAGGCTTTCCCCCTGCTGCCTCAAGTGAAGCCACAGTTGAGGAATCACTATGCAGTGATGTTTTTTGACAGAGTATTAGTTTAATAGTGATGGGATTGATAGAACCTAATTTTAAGAATGGAGATGTGCATTTGGAGCACCTTTATAAAGGAAGAAAGCCTTGCCTTCCTCGGCCTGCATTGAGGTCAGATTGAACTGTTTTGAAGGCCTTACCTTAGATTTGGGTTCAGAAACATTTTCAGGTCTTTGCTTGCTGTGGGACTGATTTTCTTCTGAAAGTGGAGGCAGTGTCTGAATAGTATAGCCTTAGGATAGTAGAGGACAGCAATTTAGAACTTTGTCGGCATTCCCAGATTTTTTTCAGGTTTTTGTCTAATGGGTTTACATTTTAGACGAGTCCTCAAACACATTACATTGTCTTAATTTGTATGATACTAATATGTTTAAATCAACTTTGCAATATCTCTTTATGAGAAGTAATTGGAAGACACTATTTGGATGTCTCCCAAATAGTTAGTTGTTTGTTTATGGTACTGGGGATTGAACCCAGGGGTGCTTTACTGTTGAGCTACTTCCCCAGTCCTTTTTTTTTAGGTTTTGAAACAGGTCTTGCTGAGTTGTTCAAAGTTTATTAACATTTAAGAAAATAGTCTTTAGACTCTCTGCTTAACTCCATCTTTCAAAGAATAATATTTTCATGGAGTGCTGTTCAATTCTAGTCAGTGGATACTAGAAAAACTTTTTCTGCTTATAAAAACAATAGGAAGGAAAATAGGGTAAAAGAATAAATTACTAAGGCAACGACCAGGCCTTGTAGCCATGACCATAAAATGTGTTCCAGGTCCAAGTGACATGTTACAGCTGACATCAGATTCCTTGAATTGAGAGCTTATACTTTTTATTTGTTGGTATCTTAGTACCGCTAATGTGGAGATCAGCACTGGGAAACTGAAAGAACTAGTATTAAAAAAAAAAGCCCAACATAGCAGGGCGTGGTGTGCATACCTGTAATCCCATCAATTTAGGAGGCTGAGGCAGGGGAGGCTTGAGACCAGCCTCAGCAGTAGTGAGGTCCTAAGCAACTTAATGAGACCCTTCAAAATAAAAAATAAAATGAGCTGGGGATATAGCTCAGTGGTTAGACACTTCTGGGTTCAATCTCCAATACAAAAAGAAAAGTCAAGCTTGGACTGGAGCTGCTGTCAGAACTTTGAAAGAAATATTTTTTTCTAAACCCATAGCGTGCCCTTTTTATAGCAAAGGAAGAAAATAGGTATTATGTGTGGGCCAAGACAGGTTCCTTTCCCAAAGTGTGTCTGGAAGTACCTTTTGGTATGCATGTGGATAGTTTCTTAACTAACTTATAGGTTTTGAAAGCACAGATCCTACACTGTGGCATACACCCATCTGTTGCTTCATTTTGTTCATTTATTTTTATGTGATGCTGAGAATTGAACCCAGGGCCTCAGATGTGTTTGGCAAGTGCTCTAACACTGAGCCACAACCCCAGCTCAGGAATTCTTATCCTGACCCTAAAGCAGCAGTTCTTTTATTTATTTATTTGCTATTTTGTAGTTGTAGATAGACAACATGCCTTTATTTTATTTGTTTTATTTTTATATGGTGCTAAGGATTGAACCTAGTGCTTCACACATGTTAGGCAAGTGCTCTGCCACTGAGCTACAACCCCAGCCCCTAAAGCAGCACTTCTCAGTCTACAGTCTCTCTTCTGATGGTCTGCTAAGCTGATCACGGGCAGGAGGCTTCCCCAAATCATTTCTAAGATTTCAGAAAATCATAAGGAATGTACGTTTTTTTCTTTGATAAGGTTGTACATATTATTAAGAACATGGATTTTAGGTGGGATCATGTCAGGTCAGTGTGTAATACTGATATAATCTGTTGATCAGAAGTGCTGATGTCAGTAATGTTTCCTGATGGTTCAAAAGGAACTGAAAATAACTTAAATCTTTACTTATATATAAGTAGGAGGTCATAGCTCTTTAAACAAAGGCCTCAAGCAGGGACAATACAAATCAAGAGCTATGTCTGTGGAAAGTTGGGAACTACTGACCCAAAGGTTGTGGTTGAAGTGGCTGTTTTGGCAAAGTCCCCTCGCATGAATGAAGTCTCCCCAGGCTGGGGGTAGGCAGGGACTAGTCTGGAAAGTCTCAGTCAGACCTTTCTTTTTGCCTTTGATTTCTTTCCTTTTTTTTGGTACCAGGGATTGAACCCAGGAACCCTTAACCACTGAGCCACATCCCAGCCCTTTAGAAACAGTTGGTAGAGTGCCTGATTTGAATGCACAAGGCCTTGGGTTCAATCCCTAGCACCACAAAAAAAAAGAAAAAAGAAAAATAAAGAAACAGGGTCTCGCTAAGTTGCTTAGGGCCTTGCTAAGTTGCTGAGACTGGCTTTGAACTCTCTACCCTCTTGCCCCAACCTCCCAAGCCACTGGGACTACAGGTGTGCACCACTGCACCTGGCTGCCTTTAATTTCTTTATGGTAGTCTTCGAATTCATTCTCTACTGCAGGTAAATTCTCTGGGTTGTGCTGTTCTTAAAATGATTTAGGCTGTACTTAAGATGCAACTATATAGATTTTGTATAAAGTAGAATTCTAACACAAGGACGAAAGGCTGGTGACTACTGTGACCCTCTGGTTGTATAGACCCCAAGGATATTCTTAGAAATTGGAAGCCAAGCGCAGTGGCGCATGCCTTTAATCCCAACTGCTTGGGAGGCTTCGGCAGGAGGAGTGCAAGTTTAAAGCTATTCTCTGTAGCAGCGAGGCGCTAAGCAACTCATTAAGACCCTGTCTCTGATAAAATACTAAGTAGGGCTGGGGATGTTACTCAGTGGTCGAGTGCCCTTGAGTTCAATCCCCAGTACCCACCACAGCCCCCCCCCCCAAAGAAATTTGATTAATGCACTGAGTTTGGTTAAAAAAAAGTCTGTTTTTTCTTTGTTTTCCTGTGGGGGGGGACCCGGGGCTGGGATTCTAAACCTAGGGCCTCATGAATACTAGGCAAGCTCTCTACTACTGAGCCACAAATCCCTGCCCCATAAAGAAATTCTTTTTTTTTTTTAATACCAGAGATTGAAGTCGAGGACACTCGACCCTTGAGTCACATCCTCAGTTCTGTTTTGTATTTTATTAGAGACAAGGTCTCACTGAGTTGCTCAGCACCTTGCTTTTGCTGAGGCTGGCTTTGAACTCTTGATCCTTCTGCCTCAGCCTCCTGAGTTGCTGGGATTATTGGCATGTACCACTGCGCCTGGCCTTGTTTTTATTTTTTGAAGGATTGTTATAAATGTGCTTGTGCACTGTCATTGACCTTTTCAGGCTGGTTTTCTTTCTTTCTTTTTTTTGAATGGGGATTCAGCCTAGGATGCTTATATTCCTGAGGCACATCCACAGCCCTTTTTATTTTGAGACAGGCCTTGCTAAGTTGCTGAGGCTGGCTTTGAACTTAAGGATCCTCCTGCCTCAGCCTCCAAGCTGCTGGGATCACAGGCATGTGCCACTGCACCACACTGATTTTCTTTTTAAATGGTTCATGAAAGTTTATGAATTGCATGAACAGAGAGAACAGATTAAAAAATTAATAGTGTATATTTTCTAAAGACAAATATGAAAATTCTGAGGTAAAGACTTGCTGTGTGGTGAATGAGAGTGGAACTCATTTTGCTAACAAATATGATCACTAGTCAAACCCCTTTGTGATATAAAGGATGGAGGTCATCTGAATATTGTTTGGACCCAAGCTGGCTTCTCCAGATGAACTTACTTTGCTGTTGCCTCAGTGATCTTGACCTGGGGCGCCTGCCCATTGCATTGTCCATCTCCTGTGTGTCTCTCAAGCTCAGCACAGTGCTTTGCATACAGTTAGTATTTAATAAATGCATTATGCAAATAAGTGGTATGAACAAACATACTTCTGCATGTAAGCCAATAATAGTAAATCAGAACAAGCAAATTTATATTGGTAAAGCATTCTCAATTATAAAGTAATTTGGACAGTGAAGCAGGTGTTTTTTTGGTAGTGCTGGGGATTGAACCCAGGGCCTTGTGCAAGTATCCTTGTCAAGTATCCCCAGCCCAAGCAGGGTTTTTAAAGTGGGAAAACTGATGCGTATTGTAACTTATTTCTGACAACTGTACAGTAGGGCTTTTACTGGTAGTGGGTTAAATTGTTGCACTCTCCGATAGCTCTTCAAATATATTTTATGCTGTTGCCTGTGTATTAATCTTGAGAAGTCACAGCAGATTCTTGGATTTCCTGACCTGATTCTAGCAGTGAAGTACTCAGGCCCTTTTTTAATGCATCATGAATATAATTAGAAGGTATGCTGTTCTTTTTTATTTTAGTGATCATCATTCTTATGTCAGGAAAAAAAAAAACCCAGTTCTTTGTGTTGATTCTGTGTTGCAGAAAGCATAACTCCTACTGTTCAACTAAATGCACTGTGCATGAAACTTGGAAAAAAACCAATGTATAAGCCTGTTGACCCTTACTCTCGGATGCAGTCCACCTACAACTACAACATGAGAGGAGGTGCTTATCCCCCGAGGTACGTATGTTTGGCCTTTTGTAAAATACAGGTAAAAATATATCTGATCTCTTATACAGACTATTATCTGTGAATTATATGAATAATGACTTTGTCTTCTTTGGGCCTGCCAAGTGGAGAATAAATTTTGTACTTGTGCCTTTGGAACTGTTTTAGTGCTCTTTTAACTTCTGTTTTTGGAAAGAACCCAATCATATTCCTTATGAGCACTGTTCTTGGGCCCCCAGCAGTCTAGCTGGAGAGCACCCTCGTATCTACTTTGTGTAACTGAATCATATTTGAACATGATTCCTACAACACCATGATTCTCAGCATTTGTAGATTTCTTGATTATTGTTTATTTGGAATCTTTTGACTTTTGAACTTGTATGTTTTGTAAATGGCTTTGGTGAACTAAAATATTGACACTTGAAAATGTCCCATGTTGAAAATCTGCTGGAAGTAATAAGACATAAGACATTGACGATCAAAATGGAAGTATTTCTTTCTCTTCCTTCTGCATTTTAGAAATAGAAGTTTGAAGTGCAAGAAAGCAAACTCTGCAAGGTTATGGACAGGTGGGGCTCCTAGAAATGAGAATCCTTCCTTTCTTTTTCTGTGCTGGGGATGGAACCCAGGGCCTTCGGCATGTGAGGCGAATGCTCTCCCACTGAGCCACCCTCATCTCACAATGAGGGTCCTTTCTAACAGACTTCCTATGGAGACAAGCAAGAGAAAATCTAAGCAGAAGCAAAGCAAATTAACTTTCTGTTTCAGCCAAAGTCTAATCCATTTTAGATTTTGTCAGAATAGGCTAGCATTATAAATTAAACTAATGTAATTTATAAGCCCTTGTGTATTAAATGAAGTGTGAATTACCACCCAGTAATTAGTTTTATAATAATTGGAATTCATTTTAAAACTTTTACAAAATTTCTGGACATATTGATACATTATTTTTTGTTGTAGCAAGCGAATGTTAATGTGATTAGGTCATAATGAAGGAAATATTTGGAATTTGCCAGAGAACGTATGGGTGACTTATCAACAACTCAAAACTCATCTTCTTAACTCCCTTTTATTTTTAGGTACTTTTACCCATTTCCAGTTCCACCCTTACTTTATCAAGTTGAACTTTCTGTGGGAGGACAGCAATTCAGTGGGAAAGGAAAGACGAGACAGGCTGCGAAACATGATGCTGCTGCTAAAGCCTTGAGGATCTTGCAGAACGAGCCTCCGCCTGAGAGACTGGAGGTGAGGAGTAGCAGAGCTGGAGGGCTGGGAAGGAGCCTGTCAAGGTCCTTTTTCTAAGGTGTATTGACAGTTGCCTATAATTTTTATTATTTGATAGTCTACACGATTTTGTATCCTATATCTTCTTGGCCCACCCCACCTTTCCTTTTTCAATCTCTTAGCAAGAAAGTCAGATGTTTTCTGGTTCATTCCTGACATGGTTGAGTGACGTGAGTGTGGGGTAAACACATTAGAAAGACTGGACGAGTGCTGACTGTTAGGCTTGCCAGAGTCTGCCAACAAGGTACCAGGTCAGAATTTTTGACCTGTTTTACGAGGTCACTTTTTATTTTGTAGAAGTGATTGCTATTCATTGTTGTGTAACAAACTATCACAAAACTTAATGGTGGTTTGAATATCACTAGGCATTTATTTTGCTCATGAATCTGTGATTGAGTTAGGACTTGGTAGGGGTGGTTTACCTTTGCTCCATGTAGCTTTGGGGACCCACTTTCAAAATGGCTCACGTGGCTGATAATTCAGTGCTGGCTGTCAGCGGGAAGCTAAGCTGACTTTTTGTCCTGGGAACCTCAGTTCTTCTCTTAGTGAATCTGCAAGAAATGCTTATACTTTCTCAGGGTATGATAGCTGGGTTCTAAGAAGGAGCATCCTAGAAGATGGGAAATGGAAACACCTTCCAGTTTCTTAATGCCAGTGCCAGTATCACTTCTGTTATTTTACAGGGCAAGCTAGGCACAGCTCTCATTCAAAGGAAGGAGATAATGGAAACTTACATTTAATTTTGCTTACCTAGAAGTAAAAAAAATCACATTATTGCTAGGTGTGATGGTGCAACACCTGTAATCCCAGCTCTTTGGAAATCTGAGGCAGGAGAATTGCAAGTTCAAGGCCAGCCTGGGCAACTCAGATCCTGTCTTAAAGAAAAGAGGAACTTTGGGGTATAGCTTGGGGTTCAAATCCCTGGGATCAATTCCCAGTACTTCACCCCACCCCACTCAATTTATATAAGTCCACCATTTTAACCATCTTAAATGTACAATTCAGTGGCTTTTAGGACATTCACAATGTGTAGAACCCTACTTCTGGATGAGAGGCATATCAAAGAATTTGGGACCATGTTTTAAAACCACCATGACAGGAAAATGATTCTAACTTTTTGTGACTAAGTAGGAATATCATTTTTAGGAAATCAGTGACTCCATTGCTACTGAGGTGACAGGCCAAAGCTTTAGTGACTTTCTGTGGTAAGGTAGAGTTTTATCACAAATTCAGTCACCAAAGGTCTAAAAAGAAAGCTAGTGAGTCGAGAATGTTGAGGTCATGGTTCTGTGTAATCCAGTAGGGATTGTTATCTAAAAATGCCCATGGGTGGCATTCTACTTTTCCTCCCCAGGTAGCAAGGTCACAAAGAAGATAGTCTTGCCCAGAGCATAGGACTAAGTGTGTGATGCCAGGTGGGGACGCACATAGACCCTGGGCAGCGCCTTGCTGAGGTCTGACCTATACCCAGCTGGTGGCAGTGTGACAGCCCAGCGCAGGAGGGTGCTCTGTGGCTTCGTAGCTAGCCACACAGGAGCACTTGGTGTTTCTTTTGTTTACAGTGTTCCTGTTTTCCATCTTCATCACATATCCTAAGTCCAGGGGTCACAAAAGATCAAATAAAAGAATCAGATGGTACCTTAAGAGAAGATGATTTAATGAAGTTAAAAAGAAGAGTCAGTGATGAGATTTGTTAAAATACCAAAAGGGTAGTGTGGTCTGGGTTATGTTGGAGACCTTTCATCCTTTTCACTTGACTTTGATGCTCATGTAATTGCAGTCAGATGGAGTAGGTATTTCTCAGTTCCTTCTAGCCAACAGTTGATAGATGATTGCTGAATGGTGGTGTGTGGGTTGCCTGCATCAAAATCACTTGAAGTCTAAGAAAAAATTCCTAGGCCTACCCCACTCGATTCTAAAGCAGCAGGGCTTGGGTAAAACCCAGCAGTCTGGCTTTCGCTCTTGTTGTTTACTTGCTCTTGGGGTCAATGTAAAGCAGGAGCTGAGAACCGTAGCTCCTGAGTATTGTCAGTGCTTCACAGTTACCCTTCGAGTCCTCCTTGGGAGTGTTCACAACATTGCTACAAAGGAATGTACCTGTGGGTGGGTGTCTTGGAGTCTGATGCGTGGGCTGGGGCAGTGGCTGTAGCAGACGCTTTCCAGGGCAAGTTCCTTGAGGAGCTTTGCTGGAGTGATGTTTCAGTCTACTCATGAACCTTGGCTTCCCTTCTCTTTGCTCCTGAGCAGCTCTGTATGGTTTGAAGTAGAGACAATGCCTTTCGGAATTGTCTGGAAGACGGTGATTGAGAAACAAGGAATCAGAAACTGGGATGAAAGTTTTTCTTAGAAGTAATAAATCACCTAAATGTGCTGCCCCCTTGATTTTGCCAGGCCATCTTGTTGGTGGGGAGCAGGGAGTAAATATAGCCTTTTTTTTTTTAAATATTTATTTTTTAGTTTTCGGTGGACACAACATCTTTATTTTATTTTTATGTGGTGCTGAGGATCAAACCCAGTGCCCCCCGCATGCCAGGTGAGTGCGCTACCGCTTGAGCCACATCTCCAGCCCAAGATAACCTTTTAAAATACAATTTTATTTTTTTAAAAGTAATGCATGTGAGCCAGGTCATGGTACACACTCCTGTAATCCCAGCTGCTCAGAATTTCTGAAGTAAGAGGATTGCAAGCTTGAGGCTACCTGGGCAATTTAATGAGACCCTAAATAAAGTGAAGAACAAAGTTGTGGATTTAGCTCAGTGGTACAGCCTTTGCCTAAATGCATGAGGCCCTGGGTTCAGACCCTAGTACAGAGGGAAAAAAGAAGTACATATGAATTATAAAAATTTTTGAAATAAAAAAAGGAAAATAAAGAATTTATAAATTTGCTACTTGTAGTTAATCACTCTACATGTTTTGGTGGATGTTAGTACCCACATAAGTAAATACACGCACCTGTCTTATTTCATAAAAATGGGATGATATGGTACAGTAACACCTTTTCCACTAAAATGTTTATCATGAAAATGTTATTATGTCACTTACTTATAATTCCCTGGGGGACTCCTTTAACACATACCTAAGAAATTTAAAAAATACATATTTTTAGTTATAGATGGACACAATACCTTTAATTAATTAATTTATGTGGTCCTGAGGATTGAACCCAGTGCCTCAAACATGCTAGGCAAGCACTAAGCCATAACCTCAAGCCCCGGTAAGAAATTTTTAATGGCTGTAAATTGTTCCATTGTGTAAATATAGCAATGCATTTTTTCAGGAGGCCCTTGATTGAAAAGCTAGATTATTTGCAGTTTTCCTTATGATGAAATGGGTAGTGAAGAATATTGCTGTAGTGAAATCTTTATGTCCATGGTATTTCCGTGAGCCATAATCAGAGGAACAGAATTTTTTTTTTTTTTTAAAGAGAGAGTGAGAGAGGAGAGAGAGAGAGAATTTTTAATATTTATTTATTTTTTTAGTTCTCGGCGGACACAACATCTTTGTTGGTATGTGGTGCTGAGGATCGAACCCGGGCCGCACGCATGCCAGGCGAGCGCGCTACCGCTTGAGCCACATCCCCAGCCCGAGGAACAGAATTCTTAACCAAAGACATGGTGATATGTGGCTTCAGACCCTGCCAATAGGGTGTAAGCAGCCTGTTTTCCCTTGTAGGAAATGATCATGTTACACGTATAGTCAGTTTTGCTGTTGAAAACTTGTAGAGCATGTGATTGCGCAGTGGTCAGTTGCTCCTCTTCAGGAGACAGCTGGCAGAGTAGCATTCTTTGTCCACTGCAGGTTGGTCAGGTCCCTCCTCCACATTATGCAAGGCTTGCAGTGAAAACTCCAGTGTCCTGTATGGGCCCCGCCCTCTAGAGCCTAGTGCAGTGGAGCCATCAGACATTAACGTGGGTATCATCAAAAAGCACAGTGAGTGCTAGGAGGGAGGAGTGGCAGGATCAGAAGGGCACTAGTGCTGTGTCCTGGGGTCTCCCCGGGAAAGTCATTTCAGCTGAGACCAAGACAAGCAGAGGTGCAGGACAGCACATTCCCAGAGAGGGAGCAGTGGGTACAAAGGTCTTGAGCTGAGAAGGCTCATGAGGTTTTGTTTTGTTTTAGATATAAAGTTTGTGTTGATAAAGGATGACTTATTCAGCATGTCTGAGCTGTTATGAGCAGGACAGTCATGGCTGTAATATCTGCAGTAGAAAAACCCAGGAGCTATCTTCAGTGTTCATTACTAGGGAAATGGTTAAGTAAATGGAAACATTTATTCCTGGGAGTACCAGGGTGTGGTCGATCTGCATAAGTGGGCATGTAAGGGGGCCAGAATCTACAGTGGTAGGCAGGATACAGGGTTGTTATGCCTACAGTGTGATCCTGCTTATGCTCAAGCAAGCAGAGAACTCCCTAGGTGGGTGTATATGTATGTGTGCATATGCATAGTGAATATTTTGAAGGTTATAGAAGACTTTAGATGTAGTTTAATCCTGGTGATATAAATGGAAGATTTTTTTATTAAAAATTTTTTAATACTTTCTATATTTTTGTCAAACTAAATGAATGGAATTTTGCTGGTCTTGAGTCCTTATCTTCTCTTGGGACAGGGCTACATTTAAGTAAGACTAAAACTAAAATGGAATATCTTCACCCTCATGCTGCCAGTATCCAGTGGAGCCAGTTTTCACTTTTGAGCTCCTCTTCAAGCCCTTTAAGGAATGATATCACATGACTCTTATTCTTTTTCTGAGATCTTATAAAGAACTAAGGGAAAACATTTTATAAAATAAAGTAAAAGTCACTCTCTCTCAAAATTAACACATGTCCCTTTGGATCTTTTTGTCCATTTTTATATTATAGCAACTTCAGAATCTTAATTTCCCTATGTTTTGGAACATTTTGCCATTACTTATCCTACATATTATTTCAACACTGTTCATCATTTGTTTCCAAGTTTACTAAATAAGGCAAAAATCACCAGAAAATGGAGGAATTATGAAATCCCTAGCAGACGATATGGTAAATCAAATAATGGTCATTATTGCATCATCCTTTAACATTCTCAGGGCCTTGCCCAATGTATTGCAAGAAAGTGTAGCCAGGCTCCGTGGTGCACTCTTGTAATCCCAGCAGTTTAGAAGGCTGAGCAGGAGGATCGCAAGTTCAAAGCCACCTGCACCAACTTAGTGAGGCCCTAAGCAACTTAAGGAGACTCTGTCTCAAAATAAAAAGGGCTGAGAATATAGCTAAGTGGTTAAGCACCCCTGGGTTCAATCCCTGATACCAAAAAAAAAAAAAAAAAAAAAAAGACTGGAGACACCATCCATTGAGTCTCCTCTTTTGCCTTTCACTGAACCCAGGTGAGAATTCAGGATTTTCATTTTCCCATCCATAGTGGAAAGAGAAGATTGACAGAGGAGGTCTTTTTCAGTTTTTAGTCTGGTTGGAAGAAAAACACAGAGGCTGATGGTGGCCCTCCACAGGCAGTCTTAGAGGGCACTTGGAGCAGCTAAGTGAGGTCTCAGACTGAGCCTGCAGATGATGGCTTAGTTAAATGTCCTCAAACCCAAGGACTGGTGAGCAAACAATATATTTCTGTGGCAGAAGAAAAGGAAATGTGGAATACTCATTAGTCTGTCAGGAAGGACTTCCTTAAACAACAGTTATCAACAAGAACCTGGGCCATCTCGTTCAGATTAAAAAACAAAAGCACGTGTAACAACGTTTTTTCATCTCTTATGATGTTTGACTCCATTTATTTCTTAACACTTATCTACAAAATAAGTGGACAAATGTGTGCAAAGGTGATTGGAAGGGAGCAGATCATATAAAAACAACAAAAAATCATTAGATTGATCTTTTTTGGTGTCTATAAATATAAGTGAAAACATTTTGCAGCTGAGGAGCAAAAAAAGATGGTTGTTCTTTCTTCAGCAGCAGTTTGCATCTGTTTGAGAAATAGACAGGACCACACAGGAAGGATCAGAAGTCCTGATAAGTGAGAGCCTCTGGTGTTTGAACTCTGGTGTTCTGTAGTGGGTGGTGCTTGGCTCAGGCAGGACAGGAGATAGGTGGGGAGTTGCATATGGAGTGCCCATACTAGGAATGAATGCCTTTCAGACCAGAAGTTTGGGGAAAAAGTTTAGGATTGCTGTTTTAAAATTCTTGTTAAAATATCAAATTAAATGACTTATCTGTTTATTATGCCTGTTATTTGTAAAAGTGACTAAATACAGAAAAATAAAAAGGGTTTATTGGAGCCAGATAATAAATGGTGATGAATATTTTTCCTGGCATATTGAGGGTCAAGCATAGTTCAGAGTGTTTTTTCTTTTTCCTAGTGTTGCTTAGATTTTAATACTGGACCGTACTCTAGGGAATTGATGTTAACAGTAACTTCCCACTCGTGAAGGGAAGACTAAGGCCTGCTAAAGGTTCATCATCTTACTGGGGATGATATTTGTAGATATGAGTCATTTGTTGCCTCCCCACTTGCAGTATTTGGTCCAACCCAGATGATGTAAAAATACGTACGTGTGTGTGTGTGTGTGTGTGTGTGTGTGTGTGTGTGTGTATAATTTGAGTATTGGAGATTGAATTCAGGGGCACTTGACTCCTGAGCCACATCCCCAGCTCTATTTTGTATATTATTTAGAGTTAGGGTCTCACTGAATTCCTTAGCACCTCACTTTTGCTGAGGCTGACTTTGAACTCAGAATCTTCCCACCTCAGCCTTCTAAGCCACTGGGATTACAGGCATGCGCCACAGTGCCTGGCTATACAAAAAATAATTTTATATATAAACCATGTAAACATAGTTTATATACTTATTTTATATATAAAATAATATAATCTCACTTTCAAATAAATGTGTATGTCATTTCCTGTTTTGCATTTTTATTTCACTGGCTGCTTTGTCCCTGTTGACATTCCTCTAGAAGCAATGGCTTAGAGCAGTGAATTTTAAGTCTGGTTGCTAGTAAAATCACCTGGAAACTCATAAATAAATACTATAAAGTGGATATCCAACCCACAGGAACTTGAATTCATTTGTCTGGCGGTGGCTTCTCTGCCAATCCCTTGGAAACTCCAAAGTGACTCTGGCACTGCTCTGGTTGAGAATGACTGGCTTTAAGGTTAGAACTTGGCACCAGATCCATTATTTTCATCAGTCTTGTGGAACCTCAGTAGCAAAGTAGCATTACATTAATATAAACCTGAAAACTTTGAATATACGATGTTGATAAAGGCAGGCAGGAGAATGATTTATGTGAATATTCCAAACATAAATTCATACTATAGAGTTTATCCATTAAAAGAACATGGCTGGGAAGGCTACAGTCCCACGTGGTGGGTTGTTAACTGCCATGGGAAGGCTGGAGAGAAGGCTTCACTGCTTTTCTTAAAAAATGAGCTGGTGCTGTAGCTCAGTGGTAGAGCACTTGCTTATCATGTGTGAGGCACAGGATGTGATCCTCAGGGCTGCATATAAATAAGTAACTAAAAGGTATAAAAAATACAGTAACATTTTAAAAAATTGATGTCACTAGTACTTAATGTGGGTATTTGTTAAATCCGGGATTTTCTGTTACATTGTTATCTGTATCCTTCTGTGTGCTTGAAATTATTTAGAACTAAAAATAAAAGTTAGGGGCTGGGCTGGGGATTGGCTCAAGCGGTAGGGCGCTCCCATGGCATGCGTGCGGCCTGGGTTCGATCCTCAGCACCACATACAAACAAAGATGTTGTGTCCGTCGAAAAAACTAAAAAATAAAAAATGTTAAGGGCTGGCATTGTGGCTCAGCAGTAGCACGCTCACCTAGCACATGTGAGGTTCTGGGTTCAATTCACAGCACCACATAAAAATAAGTAAACAAAATAAAGGTATTGTGTCCAACTACAACTAAAAAATAAATTAAAAAAAAAGTTAAAACAAATTGCATGATCCCAGCTACTCAGGAGGCTGAGGCAGGAGGATGGCAAGTTTGAGGCCAGCTTGAGCAACTAAACTCTGTCTCAAAAAAAAAGGGGGCTGGGTAACACTGGGGGCCTACCTCAGTGTAGAGTGCTTGCCTAGCATATGCAAGACCCTGGTTCCATTCCTAGGACTGTAAACAAACAAACAGCCACACAACCATAATAGCTAAAAACTACTAATTGGTCTGCAGAATGAGCAACACATTTGAAAATTGGGATATATGCATGGCTCTTGAGGTCTTCTGTCAGCTTCAGCCCCTTTATTTCCACATTTTGTTCTGGTTGCACATAAGGGGAACGTTTGTGTTGACACAGCTACTTAGCATGAGCAGACTTTTTCTTTTTTTCCAAACAACTTATTTAAAAAAAAATCTTTGGACACTCTTGAAATAGCTGTCAAAAGGCTTTCTTATGCATAAAAATGAATTAAGTTGGCACAAGTTAATGTTTTGACAGTCTCTAGTGTGTTAATATCGGTTAGGAAGCACATACCTTTTTGATAGTTGCTTTTTTAAAAATTGAGGTGAAGTGTACACATGGAAATTTTTTCAGTGTACAGTTCAGGGGCATTAAATAGATTCTCAGGGTTATGCAATCACAACTGTCTATTTTCAGAACTTTTTCATCATCCCAAATAGACACTGTACCCCTGAAACAGCAAGTTCCCACTGCCCTTCCCCCGTCCCTGGCGTCCGCTGTTCTGTCTGTGCACCTGCCTGATCTAAGTGCCTCCAGTGGACATTTGTTCTCCCGTCTCAGCTTTTTTCACTTACTATCATGTTTTTAAGGTTCATTCATGTTGTGCAAGTTCCAAGTTTTGCTGTGAAGGCTGCATTTTGTATTTAATCATGAATATTCTCCATTTTGTCTGTCTCCTCGAGTGCCAGTGGACACACCGGGTTTTTACCTTTCAGCTGTGGTGAACGATGCTGCAGTGAACAGCGGTACAGATTCTGTTCAGGGCTCCGCTCAGGTTCCTGGTGTACACCTAGAGTGGGACTGCCGTTCTGGGCTTCACTTTTTTTTGGCGGAGGGGAGGGGAGGAGTACCAGGGATCGAACTCAGGGGCACTCGACCAGTGAGCCATCCCCAGCTCTATTTTGTATTTTATTAGAGACAGCATCTCACTGAGTTGCTTAGTGCCTTGCTGTGCTGAGGCTGGCTTTGAACTCTGATCCTCCGGCCTCAGCCTTCCAGGCCACTGGGATTATAGGCGTGTGCCACCGTGCCCGGCTGGGCTTCACTTTTGGATGGAGCACCCAGCTGCTGCATAGCAGCTGCACTGTGTGCTGCCCCTCATGTCCACCAGCATTTGCTCTTTTCTGCGTTTTTGATAGTAACCATTCCTGTGGGCATGAAGTGGCGTTTTATCATTTTGTTTTGCATTTTTCTAGTGACGTGGAGCATTTTTTTAAATTAATGTCTTTTTTAGGGCTGGGGATGTGGCTCAAGCGGTAGTGCGCTCGCCTGGTGTGCGTGCGTCCCGGGTTCGATCCTCAGCACCACATGCCAACAAAGATGTTGTGTCCGCCGAGAACTAAAAAATAAAAATATTAAAAATTCTCTCTCTCTCTCTCTCTCTCTCTCCTCTCTCACTCTCTTTAAAAAAAAAAATGTCTTTTTTAGCTGTAGGTGGATACAATACCTTTATTTTGTTTATTTATTTTTATGTGGTGCTGAGGATCAAATCCAGCTCCTTGCATGTGCGAGGCAAGTGCTCCACCGCTGAGCTACAACTCCAGCCCCGACGTTGAGCTTATACTGTTTTTTGGCTTGTACTGTTTCATGTACTGTCGGTCATTTATGTATCTTTGGAGAAATTCACGTTTTTGAATTGGTTTGTTTTATTGTGTTTTTGAGTTGTAGTTCTTTGTGTATTCTTCTTATGAACCCGTTATCAGAAATTTGACTTGCGAATCCCATCCTGCAGGTTGTCCTCACTGTGGTCTTTTTTTCCTTTGAGACAGGCTCTCACTCTGTTGGCCAGGCTGCTGTTGAACTCCTGGGCTCAAGTGATCTCCCACTTCCACTTCCTGAGTAAACAGGGCTACAGGTGTGCACACTAGCCCAGCTTGCCTCCTTCCCTCTTGGTAGTGTCCTTTGATGCACAAAACTTGTAATTTTGATGGACTATAATTAATCTGTTTTTTGATTTTGCTTGTGGTTTTAGTGTTACATTTAAAAAATCTTGCCAAGTCCACTGTCACGAAGCTTTTCCCCTCTGCTTTCTTCTACCAGCGTCACAGCTCTAGCTTTTTCATTGAAGCTTATCAACTTTGAGTTCATTTTTAAATACGATGTGAAGTAAAGATTCTACTTAATTACCGCCCCAACCTTTGGTACCAGGGATTGAGCCCAGGGGCACTTAACCATTCAGCCACATACCCAGCCCTTTCTATTTATGTATTTATTTAAAAAAAATTTTTTTTAATTTCCTGCTGAACAATTCTTAGTCATTCCTATTTTTTTTTTTTTTAGAGAGAGAGAATTTTTTTTTTTTTAATATTTATGTTTTAGTTTTTGGCGGACACAACATCTTTGTTTGTATGTGATGCTGAGGATCGAACCTGGGCCGCACGCATGCCAGGCGAGCGCGCTACCCCTTGAGCCACATCCCCAGCCCTACAAAAAGTTTTTAGTTGTAGATGGACACAATACCTTTATTTTGTTTATTTAGGTTTTTATAATTTAAAAACATTTTTTTAGGTGTTAATGAACCTTTATTTTATTAATTTATTTATATGCGGTGCTGAGAATTGAACCCAGGGGCTCACACATCTAGGCAAGTGCTCTACCATTGAGCTACAACCCCAGCCCCCTATTTTTTAATTTTGAGACAGGGTCTTGCTAAATTGCTGAGGCTGTCTTTGAACTTGCAGTTCTCCTGCCTCAGCTTCCCGAGTCACTGGGATTATAGGTGTGCATCGCTATGCTTTTACACCTAGATATCTGTTTTTTTCCAGTACCATTTATTGACATAATTTTTTTAACCTTTATTTTTATTTATTTTTATGTGGTGCTGAGGATTGAACCCAGTGACTTACACATGCTAGGCACTGTACTACAACCCCAGCCCATGAACATAATTTTTAAAATACATTGCTTTTTTTTCCCCAAATATTTATATTTTAGTTATAGGTGGACAAATGTCTTTATTTTACCTTATGTGGTGCTGAGAATCAAACCCAGTGCCTCACGCATGCTAGGCAAGCATTGTATCTCTGAGCCACAACCCCAGCCCACTTTGCTTTTTTTTTTTTTTTTTAAGTTTAAAATCTATTTAAAAAACAAACTTTAGCTGGTGTGGTGATGCACACCTATAATCCCAGCCACTCAGGAGTCTGAGGCAGGAGGATTACATGTTCGAGGCCAGCCTCAGCAATTTAGTGAGGCCCTAAGTAACTTAGCAATGTCCTGCCTCAAAATAAAATGGTCTGGGGATGTAGCTCAGGGTGGAGCACCCCTGGGTTTAATCTCCAGTACCAAACAAACAAACAAACAAACAAATAAATAAATGAATTTCAATCCCGTCTTTTGTGGAACTGCAGTCTCCTGTGGCTCCTTGTGTGAAGACTCTTGGTTGTGTCCTGGGCGCCTGTAAAGCCAGCTCCTCAGGAGTCTGACACAGGAAGATGGCTTAAGCCCAGGAGTTCAAGGCTGCTCTGGGCCACATAGTGAGATCTTGTTAGAAAGAAAAAAAGGCATCTTCCTGCTTAGGGTTAGTGGACCATCAGAATGTTACGGGAATAGTGAAGAAGCTCAGAGTAGTGAGCCCAGGCTGGGAAGGAAAGCACCACCGGGAAGGAGAGAAGGACTCGTGAATGGCATAGGGGATCAGTTCATTTTGTCTGGAATTATACTCTAGATTGTAGCATTTTTTTTTAAACCTAGGTTTTCTCTCTCTCTCCCTCTCTTTCTTTCTCTCTTTCTTTTTTTACTTTTTTATCATAGCTGAATGTGTTCATCCAGTATGGTTGAGAATCTGCCTGATAAAATTAAGGAACTGTCACCTTGGATAGTCTTGCCCTCGTCGATGTAGCGCTTTCAGCTGGGAGTCCTGCCTGGGAATCCTGATCTTGGAAACAGGACTTTACAGATTCTCTGACAGAAACTCAGAAGCAGTAATGTGAAGGGCAGCCGTTCCTCTGCATGTTTGGGCACTTTGCTGTTGCCAAGCTCATCTAGTTTCTGGTGCCATCGCTGCAGTGCAGTGTAAAACCTGGGATCGCCTCGCAGAGGGGATGTCCCTCCCTGCTCCTCTCTGGTCCTGTTTCTGGCTGCAGGGCTGTAAAAGCACCTTGTTATAAAGATAGACTCTCTGCTCTATGTTGAGGACAAGATTTCATTAGTTTGCATCTTGAATTTTGCCAGTGCCTGAGTATAACATGGCAGTTATAACTTTATGGGATTTTATGGCCAAACAAAAAGCCCCCATGTGCACATTCCACACAGACCTGTGTGTTTGACTCTCCCCAGTAGTGGCCTCAGTGCTCGAGTACATTGGAGGTCACGTCTTAGGCAGCACAGGTGTCTCGCGGCAGCGCGGTTGGCTGATTGATACCACAGGTCTGCTGTGTGCACCTCGTTGTGGTGGATCTCTGAGGTACTTTCTGATCCATGTTGGACAGAGTCCTTTTTTTTAACCTTTAAAATTCAGAAACACATGATATACATGTGACCTTGGTCACTGGTTTACTGTTAAGTTCATAAAGACAAGGTTCAGTGCCTTTAAGGTTTATTACTGAGGCTGGAATGTTAATACTTTTGATAAAAGATAACTATTAAACAGTTATTCTTCTTTTAGATGAATGGAAGAGAATCAGAAGAAGAAAATCTCAATAAATCTGAAATAAGTCAAGTGTTTGAGATTGCACTTAAACGGAACTTGCCTGTGAATTTCGAGGTAAGTTTATTTCTCATGTAGAACTTTGTATTATAAAACATTGTAGAATTCCTCATAGGCGTGATTCCCCCCCAAGTATCATTTGAATAATATAAAATGTGAACCTCCACATTTAAGATTCAGAGTTTCTGTTCAGCAAAGCAGTGTTATTAATTTCTCCTGGAGTCTTTAACCTAGGGGTGTCCTTGGCTCTGTAGCCTGGTCATGCGTGGCCTCAGTTCGTCTGTGAACGTCCTGAGGAGGCTGGCAGAATAGTGGTCTCTTTACTCACATACTCTTTAGGACCCAGGGAGGGTTCCTTGCATTCATCATTCTTAAAAGCATCTTTTCCTCCAAAATATTGAGAATTTCTTTTAGTGTCCCAAACAGCCTTATCAGTAACTTTGAAAAAGATACTGGTTTTGTCATTGTCCATGTCTGCCCCCTGATCCATCTGTTTAATCACTTTCATTGGTCGTTGGGGATTTTGTAATCTAAAAGCAATTTTAGGGTCTGGGACTGTGGCTCAGTGGTAAAGCGCTCGCCTAGCATGTGAAAGGCCCTGGGTTCGATCCTCAGCACCACGTAAAAATAAATAAAGGTATTGTGTCCAGCTGCAAATTAAAAAAAAAAAAGTTTCTGATTAAAATAAATAAATAAATAAAAGCAATTTTAAGGGTTCCTTGTTCAAAATTGAAAATAAAATTCATTTAATGTTTTCTTCAGAAACAACATAGTCTGTCCATAGAATGGGAAGGTAAAGGAGGATTTTTTTTTTCTTTTGAATTTTCCCTTATGGTTTGATGCATGGCAAATTTATTCTTCTTGATCCCATACTTTATCATGGAATTATTTTTGCAAAGCCTATGTGAAGTTTATAATCCTGTAAAATACTTTAGCTTTGTAGCCTCTTTTGCAGTTACAGGTGACCCTCAAGATTTCATTGCCTGTCTTCAACTCTGTACCTTCTCCTCTCGTGTGCTAGTACCCTGAACTCACCCCATATTTATTCCCTCACCTGCCCCTGAGTGAGGCCAGTTTCTGACCTACCGCCTTGGGTGCTTTCTGCTTGCCAAGCAGGACTGGTCTGTGTGCGGGGATCTTCCTTGTCCCCTCCATTGCCCCGACACCCCCCCTCTACCCTCCCTGGCTCCAGCAAGCGAGAGGAGGCTCTGTTTCCTCCCTCCTGGGGTAAGAGCCTCCTGCTCCTGCAGGCCTTGCCATCTTTCTCCTTATGTTGGGACCGCAGAGACGGGGTCGGGGAAGAGGGGAGATGGGACAACTGGTTGTTGAGTAGGGATTAGTTGGGACCTGCACCCCAAAGTATTCACAAGACCTCCCTGGGCACCTGTTGTAAGAGAGGGAAGAAGTATCCCTTTTCTCCCCTGCTTAGGGTTAATATGACAGGAAAATGCTTTTTTTTAAAGATTGGAGGGAGGTGTGTCAAGACTGGGAGAGTGGAGCTGCCTGGCCCTCACGTCATCTCAGGGTTAGAGTTAACTGCTCATGGGGAGGGCCTGGATTTCTGTGAAGTTTGTCACCTGCTCACAAGAGTTGCTGCCCTGCCTGAGAGTTGTAGAACTTTCTGGAACTTTCTGCCGTTCTGTGCATTTTCTCTGTGGAGTCTGGGGTGGGGACCAGATTGCTTCTCACCTCCATTTTTCTTTATCTTTCAGATTTGTCTTTGAAACCTGTGTTAAGGAATGTGTAACGTTTAAGAAGTAGTCACATAAGACACATTGTAGGAGTGCCCTCTGGTGGTTTATATCTTTTTTAATTTTTTTTTGGTAGTTGTAGATGGAGAGCATGCCTTTATTATTTATTTATTTTAATATGGTACTGAGGATCGAACCCAGTGCCTCACATATGTGCTAGGCAAGTGCTTTGCTACTGAGCTACAGCCACAGCCCGGGTTAATATCTTCTTAATTAATACTTTTAAAACAGTTTGTTGGTGGCACAGAGTTTGTAATATGAGTACTTTTCATTGTGTAACTCCTATGTCAGGAGGTTCATATTCTTTTTTACATTGAGCAAGGACTCTGTTTTGCATCTAGAAGATTGCCTGGTGCATATTTCAGATGCTTAGGAACTGTTTCCTGAATAAATTAACATAGTAGTCAATTTTTGATAAGATTTTGGTTGTAAAGTCTGTCATGTAGGAAGATAGGTTAGGTGTTGATAGGAGAAGGCAGGAGCCATCGAACAATGTTTTGGAAAAACAAACGCAGCCTGCCTTTGATGGAACGGCTTGGCTTGGCTTGCAGAAGCTGTGCAGACCTCACAGGCCCTGGGCGTGCCCTCGCTCAGGGCAATCACACCCCTGAGAGCCTCAGGAGGTCCCTAGGAGATGGTGAACACACTCCTTGGGGGACAGGGGCTGTGATTTGAAGTGAACCATAGGGTTGGCTACCCTGTGATTTCAAGTCTGGTCTGAGGATGTGGAAAGCATTGTTCTGGGAAGGAATATTCCAGAATCTAGGTGTTGGCGTAAGGGGCGCCTGAGGAAGTGTTTTTGGCAACCCCTACAGGTGCCTGTGTAGTTTGGTTCTTCACAACACCTCCTTCTCCCTGAAGGGAATGGGCTTTGAAGGGGATAGGCTTTGGGGCTGTGGTGCCTCTTGACCCCCTTCAGCCCTGCACAGCCAATTCTTGGGCTCAAGCTCTTTCCTGGACAGTTTTTCAACCGTTTATTTAAAAAAATTTCAAACCTATGGAAAAGTTGCAAGAACAGCATAGTGAGTGTGTCCTTCACTTAGATTCAGCAACTGTGAACATTTTACCACATCTCCTTTTCTTTTTCTGTAATATTGTTTTAGTTTCCGTTTTTATTTTTGCTGAATCATTTGAGAGTAATTGTCAGATATGATGCCCTTTATTTCCAATATTTCAGCATGTATGTTTTAAGAGTGAGAATATTCTTTTAAAGAAACACAGTTAGTTTGCCTAATAGGGTAAATTCAGCACTCTGCACTACCATCACCCACACATCGTGTGTTCACGTGCGGCCACTTGTCCCAGTGGTGTCCTGGATAGAAATCTTTGCTGCCTCTAGTGTTCAGCACAGCGCCTCACCTCAAATTTAGTCAAAGTCTGTTTGCTCTCCTTTAACCTCTGTCAGCTCCTCAGTCTTTGATGACTTGGACATGTGTAGAGGTCACTTGTAAAATGGTCCTCATTCGGGGCACATCTGATTGCTCATGCATTGTGTGTGCTTTGGCAGGACACCTCAGGAGTGATGTTGGTCCTTCTCAGGGGTCACATGTTGTCTGTTGGTTTCAGGGCTCTACACCAGGTGTGGGGACTCTGGAGGCTGTGCCCTCCCAGCTTCCCCTATAGCTCCAGGCAGTGAGGATCCTGGAGGCGTCACCCATCCCTGCGTTCAGGAGGATGATCTGCATTTATGCATTGGCGTTCCACTGTCAAGAGAACTTCTTCACCCTCTCTTGCATTAGAGCTGAATAGATGTGTTTCTTTTTATTTTATTTGGGGTATTTCTCCTTGTCATAATCGTTCATTTTGATGCCCAGAGTGCCCCTCAGGCTGGCTCCTGTGTCCTTTGACTTGCTCCATCACCTTGTTTGGTGTGTGGAGGGTCAGGTTTCTTGAGGTAGTTTACATGAAGTCACCCTGTTTCTAGCGTGGGCACATGTCCATCAGGATGCAGGACATCTCTTACCCTGTCAGCCTCTGGTGGCTGCTAATCTGAATTCTGTCCCCATAATTTTGCCTTTTTTAGAATATTATGGATATGTATGGTTTTGGTTTCACGTGCATGCCATGTTTTTGAGCTCCCTCCACATGTGTGCATTGGTAATTTGTTCCTGAGTAGTAGTCTTGTGTATGAGTGTGAAACAGCCTAAGCATTGTCCAGGAGAGGGGCATTTGAACAGGTTCCTTTTGGGGACTGTTAAGAATAAAGCTGCTGATATTCTTCTGTAAGTTTCCTTGTGTACATGTGCACTCAGAATCACTGAGTTATAGGGTAGATATTTTAACTTCAATAAAAACTTGCCAGTTTCCCAAAATGACTGTACCGATTTGCATTCTAACACTTAATATTGTAAATCCCCCTCTCCGTCCCCAGCATGGTAGGCAAGTGCTCTGTAGCACTGAGCTGAATCACTGGTCTTTAAAAAATTTTATTAGATACATATCTGAATATGTATCTGCCAACTTTGTGGACATCAGGTTTTCTTCTGAGACCTTTATGGTTTTAGCTTTCACATTTAGGTCTGCGATCTAGGTCTATGATCCAAGTAAAGTTTTTTCTTTTTTAAAATTACAGGATAGGGTCTCACTGAATCACCCAGGTTGGCCTTGAGCTTGCCATCCTCCTGCCTCAGCCTCCCAGGTCACTGGGGTTACCAGTGTGTGCTGTTGCACCTACCTGAGTCCAGTTAATTTTTGTTTATAAATCAGTGATCACAGCTCAGTCTCCCCAGCACCTTGCCGTGTGGATATCTAGTACCTCTTTTAAACTTTTTGATTGCTTTTGTGTTTGCTGAAAGTCAAGTGACTATCTCTGTGCAGTCTATTCCTGTACTTTGTTCTGTGGATTTGTTTGTGTATCCTTACTCAATATTATGACAGTATAGCTGCTGTAACTTTAGAGGAATTCTTGGAATCTGGTAGTGTAAGTCTTCTAATGTTGTTGCTCTTTTTTTAAGTGTCGTGGCTAATATACATTGGATTTGATTTTTATTTTCCTTCCATGTGATTATGTGATTGCTTCAGTATATAGTCATTTCTGTTGATACTCAAAAGATGTGTCTCCTGCAGTGTGTCTCCATTCTGACCCTCCCACCTGTGGTAGCTTATTGTTGATTTCTGCTTTATCCCTCCTGTGTCTTTTTGCAAAAATAAGCATATAAACACACGTGTCTATATATAATTTTTTATGTATTTGTGAATACATTTATAAACCTTTTTTCTTAGAGTTAAATTACTAGACCGTATACTCTCTGACTGTTCCTTTTTTCTACTTAATATATGCTGGAATTCACCTTGTATCAGGGCTTAGAGATTTTTTAAATTCTTTTTTTACGGTTGCTTAGCAGCCAGTATTTAGCAAGCTCTGTCCTGGCTGGAGACTCCGAGCAAATAATAAACTTGAACTCTGTGCTGCAGTGATTTCTGGGCTTTTCTGGGCCTGCTTCTGCTGGTTGCAGTGGATCACACTGAACTCAGGACCTTGGGGAAGATGTGAGCCATTCTGATGGGGTGGAGTGAAAAAGTCCCCCTTTCAGGCCTGAGTGTTTAAGGCTCAAAAACACTCAGGCCTGAAAGGGGGACTTAAAGAACATAAACCAGTTTGAAAAGTAGGAAGAAAGGGAAGGAGAGGCTTTCAGGCCCCAGGGCTTGCTGTCCTGCTGTAGATGTGCCTTCGTTTCGTGGTCCCTGTCCCAGTGCCCTTGACCTGTGTGCTTCACGAGGAGAGAGTGTGCCAACCAGTGTGCCCCACAGCTTTTAGCAAGCGTCTGTCACACTTTCACTCAGTCTTTCCCTCTGACACAGGTGGCCCGGGAAAGTGGCCCACCCCACATGAAGAGCTTCGTGACCAGGGTTTCGGTTGGGGAGTTCGTGGGGGAAGGGGAAGGGAAGAGCAAGAAGATTTCCAAGAAGAACGCGGCCCGTGCTGTACTCGAGGAGCTCAGGAAGCTGCCCCCTCTGCCTGCCATGGAGCGTGTGAAGCCCAGGATCAAAAGGAAAACCAAGCCCACAGGCAAGGTGCGACCCTTTCCGAACAAAGGGCCGCTATCATTGCCCCATGGGGTGGAGGGTTAGAATCCTGGTGGTGGCTGTCTCCAGAGCCAAAGGGGCAGGACTAAAAGCACATGCTACGCATGATAGACACTTTACAGATGCCACACAAGAGCCACAGGTCAGGTAAAGACAAGGACACTGAGTGGGTGCAGGACCTCATGCCTGCCTGTGGGGCATATGGGTGAGTGGTGGAGCCTCTGTGCAGTGACCAGCCGGGTCCTGAGGTGGTGGGAGGGACATGTGAGGCAGGAGGGGAAGGAGTTTACTGAATGCTGCTTCCTTTTGGATTTTGAGCTCTACCAATGGACCTGTCAGAACATATGGATCCCTCCTCACAGCCAGAAGAGGGACGAGGTTCCACTGGGGGACGTGTGGAGTGCTAGGATTTTCTTCCTTAAACATTAGCATTACACTTTCCTTTGTGCTTAAGGGGTCCTGGAAATGCTCCTGGTAGTGGAATGGATGAGGAGTACTTGGCACAGAAGCAGGCCAACAGGCAGGAAGTAGGATTCTTAGCTTCTTCCCATCAGATGGAGTTTTTTTTTTTTTTTTTTTTTTTTTAAGGGGCAGGACTAAAAGCACATGCTAGGCTTAAAAAAAAAATAACTTGGTGTAATGGTTTCTGGATTTTAAGTCATTGTTAGGGAAGCTGGAAACCATCATCGTGTGGTCTGTCTTCCACATCTGTGTTTCCCATCCATGGAGTCCCTCAACCTTGGAACAAAAATACTTGGGAAAAAAATGTCTGGTGGCATTATACAGAGCTTTTTCCCCTTGTCATTCTTCCTAAACAATACAGCTTCACGTGGTATTTGCATTGTTATAAACTGTCTAGCGATGATCTAAAGTTCGGGAGGATGTACAGAGGCTCATGTGCACACTGCACCATTTTATATAAGGGACGCTTGCAGCTGGAGATTTTGGTGTCCTTGTAGGATCGGGGAACAATCCCCTGCAGATATTGAGGGACAACTGTACAGATTTCTGGGGGAGTTTTAGAAATGGGAGTTTCAAATTTTTCTCTTTATTTACTGTCATATATGGAAACTTTTTAAAGAGCAGGCACTCAGCTTGGTGTAGTGGCTCATGCCTGTATCCCAGCTCCTCTGTAGGCTAAGGCAGGGGATCGTTTAAGGCCAGCCTGGGCAACACAGTGGAAAAAAGAAAGCAAGCCACCATTGCAGCGATGCTCGCCTGTTCAGTGAAATATTGATGTTGCTTTGGTAAGACCTCACCTCAGGATGATCAGAAAGTCATAAACATCTGATGAATTCTGAGCCATTAAGTCAGTGTGAGGTCTCATAGCTCCCGTCACATGCTGACTCTGAACCAGCCGGGTCTTTCTTGGGAGCAATGTGGCGCACGGTTTCTCCATATAGCGTTTCTTCCTCAGCTACAGACAAGCCCAGAGTATGGCCAAGGGATGAATCCCATCAGCAGACTGGCCCAGATCCAGCAGGCCAAGAAGGAGAAGGAGCCGGAGTACACGCTGCTCACGGAGCGAGGCCTCCCCCGACGCAGGGAGTTCGTGATGCAGGTGGGTGGCGTGGCTGGGTCGCCCTTCTTTGACCACAACCAGACCCTGTATAAGTCCAGTCCAGGGGCTGGGAGCTTTCCTGAGGAGGCCAGTCCACTCTGCCATCACGAAGAATGTGCTCCTTGGAGTGATGTGGCAGTTTAGAGATGCCCACTGGCCGCTCACCTCAGGTGCTGCATGTCCACGGGAGGAAGGTGGAGAGAGCGCTTGCCTGGTGGGTTCTGGGCGAGTCTTTCTTCCTCATCTCCTTGGAGGTTTATGATGATCTTTGCAGAAGATCAACAGATCTGTTCCTGTCCCGTGTGCAGGGCCTGGACCATGGAGTTGGCTCTTCCTTAGACTAGGGTGACGCTCACAGGGACACGGAGGGTTTCTCCTTGTGCTGGGTTTATTAAACAGTTACTTCTCATGGGCACCTTAACTTACTTGAAACCTGAATTTAATTATTTTCTAATGAAAAACAGAATACAGCGGTCTTTCCCTATTCTGAGGTTTTACTTTCTGGAGTTTTACCCTGGTCACCCTGGGTCTAAAAATATTAAATGGAAAATTCCAGAAATAAACAATTTGTAAGTTTTTTTTTTTTTTTTTTAAAGAGAAGAGAAAAAAGAGAGAGAGAGAGAGAGAAGGAATCTTCTTTGTAGATGGACACAATACAGTGCCTTTATTTTTTTTTTTATGTGGTGCTGAGAATCAAACCCGGGTCCCACGCGTGCTAGGCAAGCGCTCTACCGCTGAGCCACAATCCCACCCCAACAATTTGTAAGTTTTAAGTTGCACGCCATTCTGAGTAGCAGGGTACCTTGAGCCATTCTGCTCCATCCCAGAAAATTCTTTTGTCCAGCGTACGGACGGTGTATACTCCACCTGCTCATTCACCATGTAGTAGCCACCTTGATTACTAGATGGACTGTCATGGTGTCAGGGCCTGGTGACTGCAGTGTTGGGCATCCACTGAGGGGTTGGAATGTGCCTTCTCAGATAAAGGACCTGCTGCATTTGACTCTTGTGTGGCAATTTGCAGCTCATGAACTGTCTGTCATCCTGGTGTTTGTTCTGCCGTGTCAGGAGACGAGAGGAAATGAGCCTCACATTCTCTAAGAGGAAACCACACTTTGTGGAGAGGATCGGTTTGCCCGAGACCGGTGGCTGGGAGACAGCCAGATGGGAATCATCCTAGGACCCTCTTCAACCAGGGAAGGGTTTCCTTGATCCTGTCCTTGTGACATTGTGCTTTTGGTTTTAGCAGCAGGGTACCTTGGTCAGGACCAATTTAGGAAGAGGATGTAAGCAGGTGTGCCAGAATATGTTTAGCAACCAGCTTTTAGGGAAAGGTGGCATGGCCGGAAGGAGGTGCCCAGGCAGATGTTTCTAGAAGCACATGCACGCACATTTGGGCATATTCTAGATTCCACTGATGGAAAGGGGTGTGGCACACAGCTTGGATAGGATTCTCTTTTTTTTATTTATTTATTTATTTATTTATTTTTATACATAGCGGTAGAATGTATTTTGACATATCACACATATATCGTGTAACTTCCCATTCTTGGGAAAGTTATATTGTAGTATGTTCATATATGAACATAGGGAAGTTACGGAAGACCCATCCCCCCTCCCTCACATATAATTCTCTTTATCATAAATTTCATACACCTAGAACTTCACTGTGAAAATTACCAACACCAGTGTAACAGAATCAGCACTTAATGCTTTATTACAAGATCTGGTTTAGCTGGGCACATCTGTGATTGATCTCAGCTACTTGGGAGCATCACAAATTCAAAGCCAGCCTGGGCAACTTAGCAAGACCCTGTTTCAAAATTTAAAATAATAAAAAGGGCTGGAGATATAGCTCAGTGGTAGAGTGCCCCTGAGTTCAGTCCTCAGTACCAAGGGGGGAAAGAAAAAACTGTATCCAGTTTAGCAAAGAAGGTTGCTCATGTTATCGACAAATCCATAATTTAGATTTTAATTTTAGCATGAATATTGGTTGATGGTTTTGTTTACCTTAACAAATAAGATGAAAGGAAAGCCATGACGATGTGACTTTGCCCATTTATAAATGATCAGTGCTTTCTCTGCTGAACTGGATAGCTTTTACAGCCTGGCAAATGCTTCAGTTTCTTGTAGAGTTTAATGGCTGCAGACTTCACATACTTTTAAACTTAATCTGCATTAATAACCTTTTCTCCATCACTTTTAAGTTCAGAATTTGTCAGTAAATAACTTAATATCAAATAGGAACACTGGTGGATGTCTGTGGTGCATATATTCCCACAACAGCTGATTGCAAGTTTTTATAGCACCTCTGGTCTTGGAGTTGGGAAGAGAGATGTGCGGTGGCAGAGAGGCGCACTGTCGTATCCGACTTCCTCATGTTGATATGATGATGGGCAGCCCCTCAGGAGCAGAGATGGCTGAAATGTAGTCAAGTGGGATGTGCTGAGTTTTGAGTATTCAATATCTCTGTGAAGTATACGCTTATGTCATCTACGGTTTCATAAAGGCCATGTTTAACAGCCAGCTCTCTAAATTCCCAGATATTCAGTAACTGGCTCCCGAGGAGTGGGGCAGGCAAGCTGCAGAGCAGCCTGTCAACCCTGCCATCCAGCTTTGCCCGTTGCCAGGTTCCTTGGCCAGCATGCCAGCCCATGCCTGCTTGTTGCTGAGGGTAAGCACTGCCTGTTCTGACTGCCTTGTTCAGGTGAAGGTGGGAAACCACACTGCAGAAGGAACGGGCACCAATAAGAAGGTGGCCAAACGCAACGCAGCTGAGAACATGCTGGAGATCCTTGGTTTTAAAGTCCCACAGGCCCAGCCCACCAAACCTGCGCTCAAGTCAGAGGAGAAGGTAAGTGCTCAGGGTCCTGCTTACAGCATGGCTTCCTCCCCAGCCCTGGGAACCCCGGCACCTGCGGGGCAAGCCCAGGGCGAGGTGTCCCCCTCCTCCCTGCAGCAGAGCTGCTCTGCCAGCAGCCTCTGAACAGTTTGGACCAGATAGTGCACTCGGGGATTTCCTACCCAGGGGCTCCAGACAAGGCTTGGGCCAAGCACTTACGTGCCAGTGTCCTTGCAGTCTGTGGAGACTTCACTGGAGGGCAGCTTGTTCCTGTCAATGTTTGTAGGATGATGGGGCCCGACTTCAAGGAGGGTGATTCTGTCATTTGTGCTTTGAAAGTGAAGCCTACAGGAAAGATTGATAATGCTTACACTTCTATTGTGGAGAAGGCTTTGGTTTTTCTAGGCCAAATCTGTGGGATTGGGAATTCTTTTCTTTTAATAGAACACAAGATGAAAGTGATCCCATATTGAAAAATCACTTTTGCCAGCATAGCCTTGGATGCCCTCTTATTTCCAGTCACTGACAACCTGTTGGGATAAACCTGAAATCAGGAGTGGCCACTCATCTCTGCCAGTTGTATTGATAAAGGCCACACAGTTCATCATTGGGACCCCAAACATTTGTCATAGAGTTGGTATTTTGGTTTTTCATTTCAAAAATCTTGTAGAGCATTCATTAGCATCCTTTTCTTTTTAGTTTTCAGAAACAGATCAAATTTTAGATAGCAACATCCCCCACCCGCAAAGTGTTACCTTAAGAAGTGTCATCTGATTCCTAGATTGGGAATCGGCTCCAGGAAACAGTCTTGATACGTGGTCAGCTTCCATCTAAGAGCTCCTTTCCCACTTGGATCTGCTCTGACAGACTAGCACCTTCTTCTGGTCAAGCCCCCCACCTCCACCCCCACCCCATGCTCCGAGGGAGAGTGGCTCTGCCTGTGTGGGGCTGTCGCCACCCTCGGTGTTCTGTGGATGGGCAGGTGTCGGGTAGGGCAGGGTTTTCCCGCTGAAGACCTCGTTTGAGCCAGTTGGGTTTGTAGTTCTGGGTAGCAGGAACTGCGATGTCAATGGCTTCATTTATACTCATACCCGTCCTTCTCCCCCCCCCTTCCCATTTAAGACACCAATAAAGAAATCAGGGGATGGAAGAAAAGTAACCTTTTTTGAACCTGGCTCTGGGGACGAAAATGGGACTAGTAAGTGTGATCTTCGTGTGATCCAGATGTGGTCCTGGGGATTGCATGCTTCCTGAGTGAGCGGTGTGACTCGTGGTGTCAGAAGCTGTGGCCCCCTTGGAGCTGGGGTGGCGGGCAGTGGGTGCAGTGTGGGGCGTCCTCTGGCGGTGTACGTGGGTTTGTGTTTATCTGTGTGTCCCTCCTCAGGTAATAAAGAGGACGAATTTAGGATGCCTTATCTCAGTCATCAGCAGCTGCCTGCTGGGATTCTTCCCATGGTGCCCGAGGTCGCCCAGGCCGTAGGAGTTAGTCAAGGACATCACACCAAAGATTTCACCAGGGCAGCTCCAAATCCTGCCAAGGCCACGGTAACTGCCATGATAGCCCGAGAATTGTTGTACGGGGGCACTTCACCCACAGCCGAGACCATTTTAAAGAATAACATCTCTTCAGGCCACGTACCCCATGGACCTCTCACAAGACCCTCTGAGCAACTAGACTATCTTTCCAGAGCCCAGGGATTCCAGGTAACTGGTAGGCCTGAGGTGGGAGGGCTGGGCTCCTCTCAGAAATTGAGCTTCGCACTCTACGCAAAATCAGACTCTTGCTGGGAGTGAACTCAGTACTAGAGCGCCGGCCTAGTGTGTGTGAGTCCCTGGCTTCATCTCCATGCACTGGGAAAAACACAGAAGGAAGAGTAAAATGAAGTTCTGTGCCCCGGGGGTGGGAGGTTGGGGGTGGGCAAGCAGTGGCTTGGCAGAAGGGTGATCCTGGACAGGGAAGGAGGTGCAGCCAGTCACAGGCCTGTAGGGGAAAAGAAGGGCCTTGTCCTTTCATAATACCATTTTCAAGATCTAAGCAATCCTAAAAACAAAGCCTTTAACCTTTAGTGGTAGTTGCAACAGATCACCTGAGCTGACCCCTTGACCATTTGGAAGGTCACAGCCTCTTCCATGCCAGGCATCCTTAGTTGGCATCTTCTAGGTTCCTGTAAAATTCTGGGCTGGTCCCTGAGCATCCGGGCGGGTTGGTGGTGGTCACAGTAGGTAGGGTGCGTCCCAGACGCTGGCCAGGAGCTGCCACCCTCCACTCATTCATGCTTGCCACCTCCCTGCCCTGGCCTCAGTTCTCTTTCCCCCTCCAGGTTGAATACAAAGACTTCCCCAAAAACAACAAGAACGAATTTGTATCTCTCATCAATTGCTCCTCTCAGCCATCTCTGATCAGCCACGGTATCGGCAAGGACGTGGAGTCCTGCCATGATATGGTACGTCACCCCTGACCGGAGGGTTGGTGAGTGAAGCTGGGTGGTTATGTGGAGCTTGTCCTGGCCTTGGGGAGAGGGGAAGCCACTCTTCCATAGACCTCGTGAACAGCTGCTGGACAGTGCCCGTCTGTGAAGACCGACTTGGCTGGCCAGGCGGGTCTCACTCTGTCTTACCTGTCAGGTGGCCTCGCCCTTCGATCTCCCAGGCTGACCTGAGGGTTGACTGCGACCCTGGGGCTCCTCCAGAGACTGACTGTATTCACTTCATTTCCCACCGGCACTGGGAATCGGGGTCCATGTCCGGGCCGCTGTGTTAAGCCCCTGTTCTGGTGTTCTGTTTAGATGAGTTTGTTCATGAGAAACACTAAAACTGAGAAAAGGGATTGGCAACAAATCGAAGCTGTGGCAGTTCACTTAACGGAATATAATGCATGCATCAAATTAATGTCTGAAGATCATGTAATAAAAAGGAAAATGCACGTTAGGCTTTTGTTTGAAAGTAGTATAGAAAATTCATGTAGTCTGGTTACAGTGAGGTGTTAAAACTCCTAAGCGGATGTCTGGAGGCTGGGCTCAGTGGTAGAGCAGTTGCCTGCATGTGTGAGGCCCTGGGTTGATCCTTAGCACCGCATATAAATAAATAAAATAAAGATCCATTGGCAACTAAAATATTTTAAAATACTAAGGAATTATTTCATAAAATGAACAGAGGTTGTGATTCAGTGAGGTAACTGTGACTAATCTATTTTATTAAATGTGTGTTTCAAATTAAAAATTCAGACATTTTCTTTGGTGGGTCCAGTTTACGAAGTTGCCTCACGTTTGCTGGGGCAGCAGGAGACCCCTCCTTCCCTGCTGCGGTGTCCTGCTGGAGCTGCCCGCCATGGCTGTGGTTTCACTCTCCCTTCTCTCCCCCTCAGGCTGCGCTGAATATTTTAAAGTTGCTGTCTGAGTTGGACCAACAAAGTACAGAGACGCCAAGAACAGGCAACGGGCCAGCATCCATGTGAGTGAGCCGCCCGGCCCCCACCTGCATCTGCGCCCCTGGCTGCTGGCTGGGAAGCTGCCCCTGCCCCAGTGTCCTCTCCCACCCACCTTCTTCAGGCGGAGTGCTGCTTGTTCTGGGTTGATTTGGAATAAGTGCCACATTCGCATGGCTCAAAGCTGAAGTGTTCCTAAGGGTGCACAGTGGCCGACCTGGCCCTGCCCCGTCTCCCGCTCTCCTGCTCCCCCAGGGCTCGCGTGTTCACTAGTTGTGTAGCTCCCGCTCTCACCGCCCTGAGGCGGGCGTCCTCTGTCCCCCCCCTGCTTCCTTCACTCACGGGGTTGCTGGGAAGCTCTGCTCTAGCCTGGCATCGCCAGCGGGGCCTGCCCTGATGGCCCTTGGGGTTTGCTGAGAGCAGTGTCCCCTCAGCACAGGGCTCTCATTTCAAAACTGGTGTCATTTTCATTTTTCCTTCCTTAAAGGTGTGGGAGGTGCTGAACATTTTCTGGCCGTGAACCATTTTGAGACCCAACATATATACTGAACACACTGAAACTGCTTTGAAAATTTGGAATTTCTGATACGTCCAGTGGGCTGAGAGATGTGGTGGGTCAGAGGCGGGCGGCAGCATGGAGACCACAGCGACCCGAGGTGGCCAGCGGATGAGGCAGCTGCTGGGGGAGAGGCTTGTGGGGATCCAGCGGCGGCTCGGTGCTCGGCCTTTTTTTTTTTTTTCCTTTTTGTCTCTCTTTGCTGTGTAAAAAAGAAACAAAACATGAACGTTCTTGTCCTGGTGACTCAGACACTTTGGGACAACCCTGGACAGCCACGCTGGACAGAGGCCCTAGACCGGCCCCAGAGCTAACAGCACCAGAGAAAATCCAATGCTTCCTCCTCAGCTGACCTACCTTCCTAGCAGGCCGGCCACCCACCGCCTACGTCGTGCCCACCCTGAACACCACTTCCTCCCCAGTGAGGCGTACTCTTCTTCGTTTCATTATTTTCTTTTGATTGATATGACACTATATAAAGTTTTCATTTGAGAGTTTCTCAATTGTATCTAGTTATATAGCACAGTTTAGAAACTTGTCTGAGACTGACTTTATCAGTACCTAACCGGCAAAGATCATATCCATGTGTGTGGTTATGCGTTCCTATGTCATTGGACTAACCCAGGACCCTTTCAGTAGTGCAGGTTGTGGCCCTCTGGTTTAGCTGAAAAAGTCCTGGACTTCTCAGAAAACTTGATGAAGTCTCCCACAGTTGTATAAATTGGACAATTTAGGAATTTTAAACTTTAGATGATCATTTGGTCCTTTTCTATTTTATTTTTATTTTTGTTAATGCAACAGGACTTAAATAAATGAACTTTGATCTTTGTTTTAAAGATTATTAAAAAAATTGTGTCTATCCATCTGGCTCTTGAGGACGTTTAGCTTTCACCACACTGCGGGGTCGCGCACACGAGCCCGCAGCTGACTCTCCTTGAGCGCTTGATACTATTAATGACATCTCTGTGTTGGGCTGAGAAGAACGACCGTTTGTATATACAGCTGTGTTGCTTTTGATGCTGTGCTGTTGTACACAGAGATGTGTGCACAGAGGTCTGCTCTGTCCTGGTGAAAAGCGCGTGCCCTGCCGGTTCAGTACTGCTTCCACCCGTTGTTCACGCTGGAACTTTCTCCCCATGGAATGTAAGTAAAGCTTAGTGTTTGTCACCAATAAATGGTCATACTAAATTTTTTTTTTAATTTATTTTCAAATGCCAGTATGTTAGGTTGGTCTCCTTCCAAGTCATCCCTCCCCTTTTTTATTTTTAAGAAAAAATGATTTGTAATGCTTGTGATTCCCTCTGGGCAAAATCTGAAGATCTGAGATAACTTTATATCAAACCATTGATCAATAAACAGCTACTAATGAAGTTTCTGGTCCTGTTGAGCAGTAACTGAAGAAGCTAGGGAAGTGAAGTGGGGCACAGGGCCAGCCGGGGAGCACATGGGGACACTTGGTGCGGAGGTGCCCTCCAGCCTGGTAAGGGGCAGCTGGTGGTTCTGGTACTGGTTATTGAACCCAGGGGCGCTCTGCCACTGAGTTATATCCCCGGCCCTTTTTATTTTGAGACAGTGTCTTGCTAAGTTGCTAAGGCCGGTCTTAAGACTTGTAATCCTCCTGCCTCAGCGTCCTGAGTACCTGGGATTACTGTCTGATAAAAATTTTTTTTTAAAGAACTATAAGGTTTTAATGGTGGTTGTCTATGAAGTGACCACCTGACTTAACCAAAAGTGATCTGAAGGCATTTTATGTCTTTCAAAATAACAAGACATGGGCTGGGGCTGGGGCTGAGTGTCAGAGCGCTTGCCTAGCAATGTGTGAGGCACTGGGTTTGATTCTCAGCACTGCATATAAATAAATGAATAAAATAAAGGTTTATCAACATCCAAAAAAAATATTAAAAAGAAAAAAAAACGAAACTAGACTAGTGGGACAGTGACTCCCATTGAGGCAGGTGCCCCTGTAGGTTCAGAAGCCCTCAGAAGAGCCGGTTGTGGCCTGCAGCAACTTGTGTTCCTCATGTAGCTGGATGCTGAGTGGACAGTGGCACTTGGAAGGTGTCCATCTTGGGGTCTGCGGTTCTGGCCTGTTCCAGGCACTCCACAGAAGCAGCAGTGGCCTGGGCGAACTTGGGTCCACTCAGACCTGTTGACGTGAGCGTTAAGTGCTAAAAGCATCACAGTGAAAACCAGGATAGTTCAAGAAGAGCACACTGGCAAGCTTTCCGTCCCCTCCTCTCTGTACATTAAAACATAACCATCTAATTTTTTTTTTAATCTTTAAATAGTGAACTTGTTTTGAAGTTACTTCAAACAGAAAAGTTGAATTTTACTGAAATTGCATCTGTACTCTCTCTGTCCCCCCAATTCAGATATTCCATCAAGTCAGGAAGTCAGCACCACCACCCTGTCTGGGGACCTCAGTTCTGGGCTTGTCGAGCAATGCACGTTGCCTTGACCTTCCGGGCTGTCTGGTTGCTCGGCCGCCTGGCTGTCCTTGGGACTTCTCTGAAGTTGACCCTCAGCCCGCGTCTGGCTGATAATGACCAGTACTTTTGAAGGGAAAGCCACAGAAATGACTCTCCTGTGTCACACCAGGGTTGAGGCGTAGGTGTCCATCAGCCTTGGTCACCCACTTATGTCAGGTTGCTCCACTGTGGTAACCGCAGGGTGTTGTGGGAGGCTAGTTCCTGCCGCGCTTCCTCCTTCCTTGCCCTCCACTGGCAACTCCCACTGAGCCCACACTGCCATCGGTCTGAGCGCTGCACTCCCGAGGGCTCTTATTTCCCATTGATTCCGAGTATCGGCAGCTGATGCAGTCCTAGGTCCCCATGGTAAGAACCCATTACCACCACCTGTTTTGATGCCTTCACCTTTCCCAAAATTGGCCACCCAGATGTCTGTTCAAGGTGACTCTGTTCAAGGTGTCCTTTTAGCTGTGGAAAGCATGCATACTTTATCATCACCTTCACCATGTTTTCTAAGTGTACGGCTTGATGTATCATTTCCATAACATTCTGTCGTCCTTCCCCCAGCCCCTGGCAGGCACCTGTGGTCGTGGTCATCTAAGTGTCAGTGGACTCCTGTGGCCTTCTTTGAGACTGGCTTGTGTTACTTTCATTTCGTGGTTTGCGCTAGCACTTCCCACCTTTCTAAAAATGAGTGTTCTAGCGTGTACTCCACATTCTGCTGGTCTGCGCCGGCCCTGAGCGCATCCACGCTTGGCTATTTTTGAAGTAATGCTGCTGGGGACATGGGCCTAGGTACCCCTCTGAGGCCTGGCTTTAAGTTCTTCGGAACATGGACTACAGGGGGCGCTGCCGCACGCTGTGGCAAGGCTGTTCTCTAGGAACCATTCCCACGGTGCTCTGTGGTGTTGAGGGAGCCCTCCTTGGCGCAGGTGATTCCGCCGTAGTTTTGACTGGCCTTCTCTGTGAGTGCGCTGCGTGTAGCCTATTTGTGGATCCTCTCTGGAGAACAGTGTTCAGACCATCTGTCCATTTTTAAATTGGGTTGGTTGTTGAGATCTGGAATTGACTGGATATTCTAGGAGTCAGTCCTTTATCAGATACACGGTTTGTGAATTTTTTCCTCCCATTCCATGAGTTGCCTTTTTACTGTTGACGTATATATTTACACACACACACACATTTTTTTCAGCATTGGGGATGGAACCCAGAGCCTTGTGCCTGCTAGGCAAGCTCTTCAACACTGAGCTGCCTCACCTGGAGTCTGTAGGTGTGTTTTCTTGGTAGTGGGAATTTAAACCAGGGGTCTACCACTGAGCCACATCCCTAAGCCCTTTTTATTTTGTAAGCTGCTTAGGGCCTTGCTGAGGCTGACCTCAGAACTACATTCCTCCTACCTCAGCCTCCCGAGCCCTCGAGTGTGTGCCACTATGTCCGGTTCGTGTGCCCCTTTGATGGACAAATTTCATGGAGTTGCCTGTGCCATTAATATCCCATCCAAGAAATGGCTGCCGAATCCAGTGCTGTGAATGAAGCATTTGCTCTGTTTTCCTCTAAGAGCTTTATAGTTTTAAGCCTTACATTAAGGCTCCTAATCCGACGTGTTTTACCTTCCTGGTGGGCATTTTCTCAGCAACCTTTGTTGAAGACTGTTCTTTCCCTGTTGAATGGTCTTATGCCTTTTTTAAACACCTGTAGTCCCTGCTACTTGGGAGGCACAGGCAGAAGGATTACAAGTTCTTGGGCAATGTCTCAAAATAAAAATTTGCTTGTGTAGTGTACACATAGGCTGGGTTCAGGCCTCTGCACTGTAAAGGAAAGTCACTTGACCATATTTGTGAGGGACCGTTTATGGGTTCTGTGAGTCTATTCCCTGATCTGTTTTGTCTTTTTAGCAAGATTTGAAATCAGGAAATGTGAGCCCTCCAGTTTTGTATTTTAGGTTGTCTTTTGTTAATCAGGGTGCCTTGACATTTCTATTTGAATTTTTGGATGGGCTTTTCTGTTCCTGCACAGCCGCAATTTGCCATGCTGTGAGTGGACTTACTGAATTTCAACACGTTAGGATGCCTGGGATTTATCTTGTCCTTTTCCGGTCCTCAGTTGTGGTTCAGCCATTTCTCCAAGGACCCTGGTCCACTGTAGTGACAGAATCGGTGCATTCAAGAGCAGCCAGTGTGGGTTGGGGATGTGGCTTAAGCGGTAGCGCACTCGCCTGGCATGCGTGCGGCCCGGGTTCGATCCTCAGCACCACATACAAGCAAAGATGTTGTGCCCGCCGAAAACTAAAAAATAAATATTAAAAAAAAAAAAAAGATCAACCAGTGCTACTGAGGTGTTAGAGGGCATGGGCCCAGCGGTCTGTGTGGGTGTCACACGCATGTGTGTTCACCTGTGGCGCCGAGGATCAAACCCAGGGCCTCACACGTGCAAGGTGGGCACTCCACTACTGAGCTACAGCCCCAGCCCAGCCCAGTCCTCCTGCCCTTTTGTTCCTGGAGTATTCTAATGCCAAGCTCAGACATGCACTGGGTGCTTTATCTTAAACCACCACAAAGGCATGTGGGCTACAGCACTTGGAAAGAAACCTGAGGCTGTGGATGTGGCACTGGAGCTCACCTGTTCCATACAGTTAGAAGCCTAATGATTAATGAAGCAGCACAACTTTTTTCTTGGGAGTTCTTTGCTACTGTGTATTTGTACTGATTTTGTTTTAATGCATGTATACAAAATATACAAATATAGAATGTATGTGAAACTGTTCTAATTCATCATCATTTAATTGGCATGCCACTGTTAGAAATTTATACTTTATTATGTGCTTATTAACCCCATTTCAGATTTTTAAAGTTCCTTTGTATATTCTCTCATAAACACTTAAACACCATGCTGGGCCTGTGCAGCATTTGTGAGACCGTGGGTCCAGTCCCAGGCACTGCAGACCAAACCAGAACCAAAAACCCCACAAACTGTTTCGACCATGTGCCCAGGAAGACTGCAGCCACAGCAATTGTTTAAATGGAAGGCAGCACCTGCGCGGCCATATGGCGTCACAGCCCCAGTGCGTGGGTCCCTGTTCCTTACGCAGGGCTAGCAGCCTACCCACCCCCACCCTAGGTCATCACTGTGTTCTGATGGATTGGTAGGAGGTGCGCCCTAAGGACTTGGCATCTGCTTCTTTCTGGCTGCTAGGGGACCCAGGTTGGCTTGAGATGCTCTGGTTTGCAAATCCCTTGGGCCTTTGTGTTTCTGTACAGATATTCCCTTGGGGTCTGGCTCCCTGGTGTCCACACCTTATCCTGTGTGGGGGCTTGCCCAGCAGATCCTGTTGGCAATATGAGGGCCAATTTGAAATGCATGCCCCCAAATTCTCTGGGTTCTAATAAGTTGTTTCCCTGGTTCCTTGAATTTATGGACAACAGTATAAATGTGGTCAAAGGCTGCAGCAGATGACAGACAGGAACACAGCCAGCCCTCAGACCTTTGCCAGCCTGGCTGGACGGGGACTACAGGTGAGCAGCAATGCAGGTTTGTCTCCAGGACTGACCCCTCAGGCCAAACTGAAACTGCTAACTTCACCTGTAAAATATGAGCCCCTCCCGTTTTGTGACCACAAATTCTACTTTCAAAATTTTGGCCACTGTATCTTTGAAAAGTGAACTTGTTTTGCTAGGTCATAATTTATTTGCCCACATTGAGCGTGCACCTTGTCAGCTTGAAGGCAGCTCAAAAGATCTTTGGGTCACATTCCCAGAGCTTTTGGCGCAGTAGGTCTGGAGAGGAACAGGAACATGCGACCAGTGCTCCTTTGGGTGGCACCTGCCTTGTAAATCCTCTTGCTTCTGGCAAAATGGAGGGTGGCCTGGGCATCTGGATTCCAGAAGCACTACACCTGATTCTGAACATAGGTACTTGGGCTTCTTCAACATCATTAGGGGAGGGCTGGGGGGGGGGGCACGCTAGCTCACAGGAGGGCGAGATGCCTGGGGGTTGGGGGCTCTGCCTGGCCTCCCTACAACACCACAGTCTGCTTCATCTCGGGCCTGCCACATCCCTCCTGTCCTGCTGGACCCACCTGGAGAGACACTTTGGATATTTTCTCAGCTGCTGTTTGCTGCAGAAACCCAGGTACATCACTCCCCCTCCAGACCCAAAAAGAGTGGCTCCATCTGCATGATAAACCCCTTCCCATTTTGTCTGTCTCCTTTACCATCATGTCTGAGATGCTCCCCTCCTTCCATGGACAAGTGCCTTTCACGTTTCCCATTTAGACTTCAGACACTCAAGCCTTTCCCTCTTAGAAAGCACAAGAGGTAAATAAATGGCTTCATATAAAAACAGCTCCCACGCTGGGTGCACTCCTGTGATCCCAGTGACATCTTGGAGACTGCGGATGTACCTCAGTGGTAAAGTGCCCTTGAATCAGTCCCCAGCACCAAATAATAATCCCAAACTGTGAACGGTGGTGGCACCCTGGGTGGGGGTGTCCATTAGCCTATGGCCAGTGTTGCTCAAGCCACAAGTTATTTTCAAAGGGTTCATGAAGAAACAAGTCTTGCCTTAGAGTCCCATACCTGAGCCACTGTATTTGTATTTTTTAAAGAAACAAGCAAGGATTTGGGTTTCAGAACAAATATTCAGCTTTTTGGACTGCTGCTGGGGGTGTGGGCAGGGCTCCCAGTCAACAGGGCAGCCGATAGTACACTAAGGAGCATCCAGGGCTCTTACATGCCCTCATCAAGGGATTGCCCCCGACTTCTGCCAAACCAATGGTGGCTAAGGTGGGTTTTAATCCCAGCTCACTCTGGGGAGACCAGGCAAGTTCTTGTACCTCAGGACTAAGGATGTTGACCTGTGAAGATTGTCAAACCAAAACACACTTTAAAACCAAACAACAGCCAGGCATGGTGGTATGCGCCAACCCAGCGGCTAGGGAGGCTGAAGCCAGGATCACAAGTTTAAAGTCAGCCTCAGCAATTAAGGGGCACCCTTTCTCTCAATTATTTAAAAAGGGCTGGCATGTGGGCATGGCTCCGTGGTAGAGCGGTGGGTTCCATTCTCAGCACTGCAGACAGACAGTCCACTGACAACTGGGGGGGGGGGGGCTAGGGACATGGCTCAGTGGTTAATCACCCTTGGGTTCAATTCAGGGGACAAAAAAAAGTAAAACACCAAAGGAGAAGGGCGGGGGGACACATGGGGTTCTGGCTTTATTGAGCACAGACATGAACAGCAAGGGGCATGGGGAAGGGGGCCATCAGCAAACAATAAAGTGGAGGGTGTATCCTGTTGACCCCCCAGGAAGCCAGGGCCCAGGAATTGGCTGTCACAGGCCAGTGGGGCTTGGCACCCATCTGCCCACAGAGCAGGGGCAGCGGCCCCAAGTGCCACACACTCAGATCTGAGAGGACGCTGGTGTTTTCCAGGAAGACTACAAACAATCTGAAGGTGACAAGGTGAAATGGAGATGGCCTCTGAGCACTGGACGCAGGCGCACGAGGGGAGGCCTGCCGTCCACGTACTCTTGACGGTGCAGAGAGGAAGATGTGACCTGGGCGCGCACACGGTGCCGTCACACCAACTCGGGCACTGTGCTCACTCTCAGCTTTTAAAAGGGAAGTGCAGGCAAAGCACAGGAAATAGCTCTAACAGTGAAATGCCACTGATGTCAACATGGGAAAGTCAAGGCAGGGCGTACAAACTGGAAAGGTGGCCAGGGCTGAGGATGTGGCCTCGGAGCAGCCGAGCACCCTTGGCTCAGCTCCAAGGCTCTTTACTGGTCTGGCTCACCTTGTGCATGCCATGGGTTTAAATGCCAGGGTGGTTAACCCCGTGGTAAAGAAATGCTATTTTCGGGGCTGGAGATGTGGCTCAAGCGGTAGCGCGCTCGCCTGGCATGCGTGCGGCCCGGGTTCGATCCTCAGCACCACATACCAACAAAGATGTTGTGTCCGCCGAGAACTAAAAAATAAATAAATAAATATTTAAAAAAAAAAAAAAAAAAAAAGAAATGCTATTTTCACTCCTCAAAATGGCAGCAAAAGAAAGGCCCGCATGAATAGGGGTGCACTGTGCAGTCCCCCGTGATGCACATGGTGCTGGCCCAACCGCTGGCGGGGGGTGGGACACAGACATGGAGCAAACAGGATGCTCACCTCCAAAGCTGGCCATCAAGTACCCCTCCAAGGTGCCCAATGAGGGCTGTCGCTGTAGACGGATCAAATGACAGAGCACACCCACTGATGAACGTTAAATGTTTAGAAAGTTAAACAAAACAGAACTGTAGGCAAAATATCAACTGTTTAGGGGAAAAAAAGAAAACGAATCAGGGTTTCAAACAGGAATTTGAATGATCTTTAATTTTTAAATATTTTTCTGTATCACCCAAGTTTTCAAAGACAAATACATTTAAAATAAGTTTTGTCTAGAAGGAAAAAAAAGGAGTTTGTAAAAAGATGATCAGATAGCAGAGAGAACCAGTGGACCCAGCAGCAGCATGAAAATTGACAGTGGCCCTCCTTCAGTGTACAAAGGCCCTGCGTGGGGCTCGTCCAGGACCAGACGCGTTCTGCAGTTTCTCACCTGCCAGGGCTGTGGCATCACCAGCAGGATGAGGCGGTGTCAGCGCTGCTCAGGAGAAAATCCCCTCCCAGCCTGGTCCCGGCCTCAGCCCCAGCTTTTATGTCCGTCCAGTGCTTATCCTGAAAAGGTTAAATTCCTTTTTTTCTTCTCCTGTTAATGGTACAAGGTATGAACTCAGGGGCACTTAACCATTGAGCCACTTTAACATTTAGTTAAAGACAGTCTCGCTAAGATGCTGGGACTGGCTTCAAATTCATGAGCCTCCTGCCTCAGTTTACCAAACCACTGGGGATTACAGGTGTGTACCACCGAGCCAGGCAACCACTCAAAGGTGGACAGTATCCGCTCACCTTTCAGAAGAGGTTCCAGTCATCTGCTCCAGGTCACAGTAACAGACCTGCTGTCGGAGCCCGGCTACTCATGGCTAGAGCTTGAGCATCACCACTGAACTAGCATCCCTGCGCACAATGCCCCTCCAACACGGCAATCTGCCATGTGTCAACGTGACCTTTAAAAGCCAACTGGGAAAGCTGCCTCAGAGGATGGGATGAGAAGCCTCAACAGAAAGCATTTTAAACCGTCTACTCAATCTTTCAACCCGAGGAAGGAAAATGCAGAGAAACTGATCCATCCCGAGTTCCAGATGCTGAGCCGGCGCCCTCCATAACAGTCCCCGCTGCGCACTTTAACTGTCCCACAGCATCAGCAAGAGCCAGGCTGAGAAAACCGGAGCAAACGAGCCATCACCGTCAATTTTCTTTTCCAGCTTTTTAAAGGCTTTCTTTAAAAATTCTTTGTATTTATAAAAAATAGACTCCAATAATACCTCAATATCCTTCCAATGAGCACGTAAGCCCAAACAGTACTACATCCACTGCTGTGTGAAAACCACCAGAGCGATCTGATGGTGGAAATACACTTTGATTACTAGAAACTTCTCCAGCAGCACTACAAAAACAATACATTAAAAACATTCAAGCCACGTGCATGAGATTGAAAAGAAAGAAAAAAGGAATCAATACCTTCTCTGATAAATCCACTACGATGAATGGAGAAGTGACCAATCCAGCCCAAGTAAACTGCCTCACCAAATTTAGATATTCTGACTCTCCACTCCCTAAAAACAGACCTACAGAACTCTGCAGGCCAGGCCAGGCCACGAGAGCCAGTACAGCCTGGCTGCCCTAGACCTCAGGTTCCATGAAGCAGAAGTCAAGACACCTTTGACCTTCAGAAGGAAGGGGACTAGGCAAGATCTCACCATCCCACTGTCTGAGGCACTGTCCGGTGCCCACCTGTGGAACCAACAGAGAACGCCCCCACAGCAGGAAGTGCCTGTCCCAAACTCATGCTGTTGCCCAGGGTTCAGTCCTAAATTCACATGCCTCCGGTCCCTGTGTGTGTGTGTGGGTATGTGTGTATACAGACAAAGGATTAATTGGGATTGAACTGGTTTAGAAATCAGGATTTTATGGAGTCCAGAGGGGAGGGGGAGAATCTGAAGAAGTTCTTCATCATAAAAGTATCAGAGAGCACCGAGAACCTACCCTTGTGATGTTCTTAGATGCACGTCTTAGGGTACTTTTATTGCTGATTACAGACTTGTAACTATTAAATGTGTGCCGCCTGGCAAGTTACACAAGTGATTCTCACATTTCCAATAAAAGCTTAAAGAAAAACAGACAAAAAAACTACAAAGGGTGAGAGAAATACGAATGGCAACAGCTTCAAAATAAAGGATTTAGTAACAGAAGAAGCCTCCACAGTTGGTGTCTGCAAAAACTTAAAATCATCCAACTCATGCAGACGTTCAAATCAATGTCAGGCAGTGAACTATTAATACTTATCCCTCGAAGCTGAAAACTAGAAAAGCCACCCACTTATATTTAGGATCACACAAACCACCTAATTTGCTCAAGGTTCAGCTTAAAGCAACATTTAATACCCTTTACAAGGTGGAATCCATGACACGTTCAAAGGAAAACTTGCATTTCTGTTTAAATGCAACCGTGCTCAGAAGTCTGTGATTTCCTAAGAGTTAGGAAAACGCAGCTCACATCAGTGTCACACTGGCTGCCTGGAGGTAGCCTTGGAGGTACTGGAGCGCTTCTGCATTGAGGCTGGTGCTCACCATGGATGGAACCTGCAAGAGAGGGAAACCACATGCTGGAAAAGTCCTTATTGGTTCACGAGGCACAATGAAGTATTCAGGGTGAAATGACTTGATGTCTAACACTTGTTCTAAAATTCTCTACAAAGAAAAAAACAAAAAAAAAAAAAAACAAATGAGAGGACACGGCCAAGTCCTGGTGACCATCACAGCCTAGTCCGTGACAGGTTATCGAGCTGTTTCTATGTCTGAAGACCTCCCTAACAAAACAAAATCAGGTCACACATAGTACAGCTACACAGCTGCATAAGACTTGTGCCATGATCCACCATTTAATGTAAAAAAGTCTACAAGTGCCATGGTTTAGAACAGGATTATTTCATACTGGGAAACACATTTCCATTCAAGGATTTTTCCCCTTTTATTTTCACTCCTAAAACCTTCATTTAGAATATACTTGCTGTATATAATACGGAAAAAGGGCTCATCATTCAAATTAAAAAATATATCTCAGCTCTAAACTCGGTGAGCTGCAGTGTGGTCACCTGCCCAGTGGAAACAGACACCCAACCACTCTACTGTCCTCTCACTTCCACCAGCCAAAGCTCTGTGACACAGAGACACCTACCCTTCCCGGACAGGCGGTAGACAGCTTGTGAAGTGACTGTGCCAAGTGAATTTTGGGGTTGTTCACCATCTGACCTACAGGGTCATGCTCCTTTTTCCCAGCAAATGCCAACTGTGAGAAGGCAGTCTGGTAACCTGGGGTGTCTTCGATGTCAATGAAATGCTCTTCATCTGGAATGGTGTCATCCTCGGGTAACTCAAAAAGGCCAATCAGAGACTGTAATAAAGGAGTCCTAGTGTGGAAGAAAACGAGACAAAAGCTCGAGAAAACACTTAAAAGCAACAACTCCTCCAAGAAATAAAACTAGACTCCCTAGTCTGAGGAGCAGGAAGGAATTTTGAAAGTAAGATGGCCACAGTGCTTACTCCTATCCAGAAACCTTCAACTCCTTTGGCAAGAGCACCTCAATTTATTTTTAAGAAACAGCTCAATGTTAAACCAAACCAAGGAGCTTGAATGATAGGAGGTTAGTTAGAAAAGTGAGCACTCAGCTGCCAGATCACTCTGGGGAAGAGCTGCCTAAGTAGATCCAAAAGGAAGAAGCAGAGGTGAGAGGTCAAGAAGAGGGAAGCCACTGAGACACCTGCGCTGACAGGCAGGCGCCTCTCCTGCCCCCAGAGTTCCTACTTCTAAATTCAAAAGACGGCTTGGCGGGGCTTTCTTGGTTAAGGCTGTCACAAAACAGTCTTGGAAATCATCTAGAACAGCCCTTGAAGAAGGCCCGTGATCCACCACAATGAATAACCATAAAACAGGACCCTTATAGGCTCAGAGGGATGCACAACCCATGGCTTAGACCTGAGTACCAGCGGAGAAGCTGAGATCAGAACTCAACTGTCTTGCCCTGTGGGAATAGGCTTGGTTGATTCTGCAGTCACAGGAAAGGGGGCTGTAATCTCACAAAGACATCGGCATGGAGCACTTACCACAGCTTGGTATATTCGGTATCCATCATTGGGGGACATTCTGTTAGTAATTTGGTTATGCCAACAGCACAGATCTTTTTCTCTACATTTCCAGATACTTTCTGAATTTCAGGAATTATGATTTTTTCCAAAACCATTCCAAACATTCTGTCAACCAATAGCAAAATAAACACTCAATGTTAAGTAATATTACCACTATAAATAGGGTTGAATATTTTTTATTTGTACTGACTCCTTATGAAATGAGTAAACTGCTAAATAAAAAGTCTCCTATTATTGGTTAGCTGAACCAAAAACCTCCATATCAACCTCTACCCTATGGCCAACTGCTATCATCTTTTGTGAATAAACATCACCCACACGATTACAAAGGAGAAGCTTTGCAGCTTTGTTTGGTTCTGGTCTTTTATGCTTTTAAACTACAGCATCAGAGCCTGGCACAGTGGTGCAAGCCTATAATCCCAGTGGCTTGGGCGGCTGAGGCAGGAGGTTCACAAGTTCAAAGCCAGCCTCAGCAACGTAGCAACATATCAAATTAAAAAAAAAAAAAAAAAAAAAAAAAAAAAAAAAAAAAAAGAAGGAAAAAAAAGGGTGGGGCTGGGAAGGTGGTTCAGTGGTTAAGTGCCTTGGGTTCAATGCCTGGTACCAAAAACAAACACCCACCCAATCAGTCAAGCACAGTGATGCCTGGAATCCCAGTGACTCTGAAGGCTAAGGTAGGAAGATGGCAAGTTCAAGGCCTGCCCAGGCAACTTAGCTGTATCTCAAAATAAAGAATTATAAGAGCTGGGAATACCCAGTTCAGTGGTAGAGCACCCCTAGGTTCAATCCCCTGTGCTGAAAACAAACGAAACCAACAAAACCCAAAACAAATGACCCCATCATTCCACCATCAGCAGTGACTGGTTTTAAAACATTTCTGGATCATAAACTTCACAAATTTGTTTGCTTATATAACTTTAAGTGTCCATGTTAATGACTTATTTTTTTTTTTTTTTAAAGAGAGAGAGAGAGAGAATTTTTTAATATTTATTTTTTAGTTTTCAGCAGACACAACATCTTTGTTTGTATGTGATGCTGAGGACCGAACCCGGGCCGAACGCATGCCAGGTGAGCGCGCTACCGCTTGAGTCACATCCCCAGCCCCATTATTTTTTAAAAAATGATTTGGCCAATCATTATACATTATTGAAAACACACTGGAAGTAACTGTTTTCAACAATTCTAAAAGATGCAAAATCCTTCACACTTTATGCTTTAATAAATTCTATGAGGGGCTGAGGCTACAGCACTCGCCTAGCCCGTGAGAGGCCCTGGGTTCAGTCCTCAGCACCACATATAAATAAATAAAATTAAGGTATTGTGTCCAACTACAACTAAAAAAATAAGATGAAGATAACAGTACTTTGTGTTATCTGACATAGCAGAGAGAATGCCAGAGGTTAGGGAACTTTTGAGAATTAGGAAAATGATCACAGGGTTTTTTCTTTACAATTCCACACCTAAGAATATTTTAGAAATGACAAAAATACTAACTACCCCCCAAACCAAGAACCATGAAATCACCCCTTAAATAGATACTGGTCAAACCATACTCTTTTAAAAACAAAATTTAATAAAAACCCAACTTACTTTGGTTGTATACCATCAAATATTTCTTGTAATGCTAGCGCCCCATATTTTATGCAATACAAATTAATAAAAACTAAGAAACCTGTTAAGAGAAAATGCAGAATGTCAGGAGAAGGACTCACCACCCATGCAAAATCATTAAACCACCAACTACCCTTGGCATTGCATTTATCTTCTGAGGCAATTTAACCTAGAGATTTCTGTCTTTATGTTATAAACCTTTATGTGCAATCTCTGATTTGTATTTCTTTACACTATTTCTACTGGAAAAAGGTTTTAATACCTAAACTTAATATAAAGCAAACTATGGAGCATAATAACCAGTTTGAAACTACAGTTAGCAAAACACATTTTCAATGCAAAGCTTACAAAGGATAAAAATTACATTATCTAATCGAAAAGTTTAAGGGTTTTAGGCTAATTTCCATCTGCTGCTGTAAACCACCCAAAATAATTTACTTACTCTTGATAAACTTTGTTGTTTTGGAATTCTGAAGTCTTTGGAACAGTAGAAGGAAAATTTGTTTCCGGTACTGGTCAACGGATTCACTAAAGAATTGAATAAACAACAATGAAAATCCAGCATTCTTCTGAGCACCTAACAAAACCTGACGAAGTGCACAGGTCATGCAGTCATACTCACGGAGGCATGTGTTCTATTATACTGTTTAGAAGATAGAAACCTTGGTGGTCATTTGCTTTTGATGCAATCAACTTCTGGAAGACACCCAGTAACCCGGGCTACAACAGATCAAATGATAAACAATTTAAGAGGTAAAGATTAATTATTCCCAAAAAGGCGATACATACTTTGAAAAGGTTAGTTCTTACTTCTGAAAGGTAGGGGGGAAATCCCACTGTAAAAAGCCCCTAAGTTAAGTTCTTGAAATTAACCTTTCTGCCTTTTTTCCCCGACGCCATGAATACACGTAAGTAATAACTCAAAGATTAAACCATACATTAACATTTTCTACTTATTACTTTCCATTTTATAACATTTAACTATTTTAAATAAAGAAAAACTAAAGTCCTGCCATCCCCAGCTTCTTCAAGCTGCCTTTGAAAACTGGAACCTGAGCACGCCACTCACGATCCTGTCGGCCGCGGTGCTGGCTATGGTGTTGGAGCCGCGCTCTAGGAACGCCTGGAGCAGCCGCACCAGGGCAGGAATGTTCCCTGTTCTTTCCCAAAGCACTGGCTGCAGTAGGTGAGGAAATAAGGCCATGTAGGAAGATGGGATGTCATTTTTGTGCGTTTCCAGAAGCAAAGACATCACTTGAAAGACGTAGGGAATAAACTCTGTCAAACAAAGTAGAAGCAGCCGTTGGCCCCAGAGGCAGTGGCTCCAGGGCGCAGGCGCACCTTGCAGAGCCACAAAGTGTCACCATCTGGCTTCCGCCCATCACCAAAACGCAGCTTCCCTACCTTGTACATCATTTTGTAAAATTTCGGTAAACACCAGAAATAAAGCCTCCTCAAAGTTCACCACTGCAGCAGGGTTGGCTTTGCAGGTTATCCTTATGGCCAAGCAGATGGCCTCGAACATGTAGTGATTGAAGTGAGGCTTGCTCGGGTTCTGAAATCAGAAAAACCAAAGAGAATCCCCCAAACCTAATTACTCTCATAATCCAAGTGACTATAATAAATATCATTAAACATAAAACACACCTAACCTTTCTAAAACATATCTTAAAACATGAGTATTAAGGGAAAAAAATCCACTAAATCAATACTTATTTGTTTGGATTACTTTCTTTCTTCTTCTTAGCACCGGGGATGGAAGCCAGGACCTCAAGCATGTTGGACAAACTCGCTCCCACTAAGCTACACCCCCAGCCCTGTCTGGATTTTTTTTTTTTATGGTCAAAAGTCCACTGTAAGAGAAGTGATTTCAGAAGCCTCAGCCCCTACCCTGGAGACAAGTCTCTTGCTCTTGGAGACAGTTGTGTATGTAGGACCTGAGGAGAGCTGGGACACCAAGTCCTGCTCCGCACAAATCTTACAACCAGTGGGTCTCATGCCGAGTCACAGAGGGATGACCTCCATACCCAGCAGTTTTCAGTTTTCTTTTTAAGCAAGGAAATTATTTTCCTCCAATGAAAATTCACCTTGCAAGGAGCGCATACCAAGCACATTAAGCCAAACGACAAGAGTGTACTCGGGCAGCGACAGGGAATCTATTCTCTTCTCTTTCCATCCCCCCAGGCCCAAGTAGTTTCTTTACCTAAAACTCAGTTGAAAAATAACTACTCGTTTCTCAAGTCCCTCCCATACTTCATACAAATTTATCTTGTCATAGCATAGCTAGAAATTAGCATCTGTAAAAATCGTCCACCTCAAAATCATTTTTTATTTTTAAAATTTAGTACTAATATTTACACATGAATCAAAATATCTAAAATTTTGGCCAAAGAGTGAACTTCATTTTGGGGATGTAAGAGCAAGGAACAAGAGACACAAGAACTCTGGTTTGTCATTTTATAGATAAATACCCATACAAAGCTTACCTTCTCCCATCTAAATTTTAGTTCATTTGTACTTTCTTGATTTTTTACACAAAGGTGTTACAATGAGAACAAAATCTGAGTCTATACTTAAAGGACGACCTGTTCTATCCTCAGCTTTCAGAAAAGCGTATCAGCAGCTGGTCAGTAGAAGGCACATACCCTCCCCCACACTTCACCTAGGCCTGAGTTCAAGGGCCCCAACAGTTTGGAGCAAGGGAAAAACCCCCTTACTTTCAAAATCGGCAGTTACCTTACTAACAGCTAACAGCTTCTGGGTAAGCTGAGTGATGAGAGTAGGGATATAGGGGATAATGGCTTCTTGCAGGAGGGAGAAACTTCTCATGATAGCTGTAAAATACAAAAAGAGCAAAACAAAGAGTCTAGTTAAACCTTAGGGTAAAACAGTGACTGGAGGGGGAAAGCCCACTAACTCCTCAAATACCCTCCAAAACAGCTCTCTGCATTTAAAAGTAAATTTCCCCTCCTGTTATAGGACAGGGGTTGACAACAAAATTTAGCTGGGGAATACTGAGTACTTCCAGAAGGCCCAAAACGTAAAGATTTTTAAAAGCGACAATAAAAAATAACTAGATGACTCAAGAGGCGGACAAAGAGAAGGAAGGAGCAGCCGCCAGGTGCGGGCAGGGACTGTCTCAGGCTTCTCACTTTGCACCACTGGCAGAAATGGCTAGCCCTAGCTTGAAGGACCTTGGCCCGGAGCAGACGGAGAGCGAAAGCGCCTGTTTCCCTCAAAAAGAGATTAAGAATCCAAGAAAAAAAAATCTGAAAATACATATAAAACCAGAGTCCATACTATAAAAATGTTGCTCATTAACAGGTGCCTAAAACAATTTGGCATGGGAGAGAAATGTATCTGCAAGCTAACTGTGTGTGACAGTTCTTTTTCCACAAACGTCACTTCCAGAATAAATGTTGATGGCCAGGCACCTAGCATGTGCCAGGTTAAGGGGCAGAGAGCGATCTCTTGCCTCTAAATGCACACAGGCTTGATTCCTCAGGCTGAGCTGAAGACGCACACCTCTGCCTCCCCCCCACACCTCAGCTTGGACAGCACTTCCCGGAGAAATGCGCTACTGTGTAGCCACCAACTCAAGCAGGATTATAAATAATCTCATCTTCCCACTGCTTGCATGCTTCCCTGACGGGTTAGAGGGGTGCAGGACGGGTGAGCCTGCCTGCCCTGGGCTGGCAGAGTCCTGCTCCACCCACACAGCTGTGCGGTAGAGCAGGCGTCACACTGCTCATTCCCAGGTCCCCAGGAACACAGCAACGAAGACCATCGACGCTCAAGGCGCTGGAAGCCCACAAACACCGTGAGCTGCACAAATAGACTCCCCAGGAGTCGTGACCCAAGCAGGATCAGGGCCAGTTTCTTTGGAAAGCATTTCCTGTGACCCAGACACTCTGTTTTTGGGATGCAACAGTGAAGAGAACGAAGCTTATCCCTGAGCTAGAGCTGGCACCAGGGCGCTCTCCTAAGGGAACCCTGGGAGCCTGTCATGCGCACCCGTGCTTCACAGAGCCCTAGCGCAGCACACAGGCAAAGTTGCCACATGATCTGATATTTGCCCTCACAAACTCAACATAAGAAAGAAAAAACAGTTTGCTATGTTTTCTGTAAGGGATTCAATATTAAGCGTAGGCAAAATGGTTCTGAGAACAGTTATTAATAAACAAGCCATTATTTTTACTTTAAAATATTTAAACCTACCTATATCTAGGTAAACAATATTGAGGGTTTACCCTTGTGCTCTGAGGTCAGACACTTAGTCACATCTGTACACCAGGGAGAAGGCCTACCTTTCATAATATATTCATTTTCTGAAGAGCCAGGAAGTGAGAGCGCTTTGAAAAGGTTTGTTAGCAGAATCTCAACAAATGGTGCGATTTCTGCAGCTGTAAAACTATAGATGAAAAAACAACTTTCAGTCACTACAAACTCTTGAGCTCATCACAGGAATACCCCTGGCAACTACTAAATCATACTTCTTGGCATAAAACTGAACCATCTCCCTCCACCGACAGTTGGTAGACAGCTTTGGAAGAATTTTTTACATGTACTTATGTTAAGCTCCAAATTAGGCACATGTGGGATGAAACACAATTGATCAAACCAAGAAACCAGGTGAACCTAAAACCATCTAAAACTGCAAAGGCCATCGTTGGTTCGTTGTTCAATGAACACGAACAGCACTCAAATTTCAGGGATCTGTGTCTGTTTTTTCCTGGGGGTGGAGCAGATATTTTTTGCATCAGTTCTGGGCCTGAAGACAGGTTAATGGCTTGACTCTCTCAAAAGGATGTCCTTTCAACCCTTCAAGTGACCAAAGAGCATCTACACCAAGTTCTTGGTGGAACTGCAACTGTCTTCCGTCTCCTGCCCAGAGCTCAATCTCAATGAACACACTGTGCAGAATGGCCACAACACGAGCAGCCTACCATTCCTCAGCCTTTTTGGGGGGACTAGGTGGGAAGTACAGGGGGACTGAACCTGGGGCTTTCCACCAATGATATACACCCCCAGTGGCGCCCCACCCCATCCTTTTTCTTTCGTCGTCGTTATTTTTTGTTCTTTTAAATCTTTTTAAGATAGCATCTTGCTTCATTACCCAGGCGGGCCTGGAGCTTGTGATCCTCCCATCTGGGCTCGGTGTGTCGATGGGATCACAGGCGCTTGTCCACATCCCATCCTTGGATCAGGCCAGAAGAGCGCCTTTCTTGGTCTCCAGAGAATCACTTTGACTCAACCGTTCGAGTTTTCAGAACTCAGAGTACCACTACCTCACTGCACTCTTAACTGAAGACCTCCTTTTGAAAGGCCTTCTGAGGATCTGTTTTCATCTAAATCGCATAGACATTGGTATTTTAGGTCCCTGTTTCCCTCTTTCCCTTGGCTACTAGAAGACTCCAGGTAAAATTGGGAATTTTTTTTACTATATAGGATCTTCAAATACACAGTTCTATTTATTAATCTTATCACCATTATTTTTCTTTATTTAACTTTATTGTCAGAATGCATCTATTTTATGCCTATGTTCCTAGCGACTTGGGAGGCTAAGATAGGAGGATCACAAAATTCAAAGACCAGCCTCAGCAACTTAGTGAAACCCTGTCTCGAAATAAATAAAAAGTTCTAGGAATGTAGCTCAGTGGAAAAGCATTTCTGGTTTCAACCCCCAGCACTTAAATAAACAATAAATCAAAGCAAGCAGGTATCTATTTGGTAAGCTGCTTCAAATCCTTTTGGAATAAGACAAAGTACACATTTATTTGTCTAACTACTAATGAAATTTTCACAGATATCTTCGACCATTACACACCCCTGCCCCAAGCTAAAAAATATCTAACCCACTAGAATCCAGAACTCACAGAGTGGTGTTGTTAGGTCCACGCATAGTGAACAGCCTTTCAAGGGCATGGGCTGCGTAGGTGTGAACGACAATGCTCTCAGCTTGAAGATGATTGATTAAGAGAGGAACAGAGACTAATAGATGCTCTTTTGGTACCTAAAAAATAATAAACATGCTCTAAATCCAAGAATGCTATCTTTGAGTAAAAGATCATCTGAAGACAAGGATTTACTGATGTTAGAAACAAGTCTTTTCTTCTCCTCCTCTTCTAGCTCTGTTATAATGGGAGGTGACAATTTAGAGAAGTCAGAATTTCTACCTCCACATCAGGACTCCATTGGCCTTCTCACTCTATCTTCCAGTTCTTTCTCTGAGCATGAAGTGTCATCAGAGCAAAATCTTATAGAGAGAAGTGAACATGACATAGAAGGGCAAGATCATGGAGAAGCAGACTAAGATTTCACTAATATTTATTAGGTCATATTTATGAATAATTTCAAGATAATTTAATCCTTTTTTTTTGGGGGGGGGGGGGGACTATATGTATATTGGCTAATATCCCAAGGATATAAAGGACCACAAAAAAATCAAATTGCATTCAATAGTCTTACTATGTGAAAATATTGGTAATTATTTTGAAACTACTTACGCATTTTAGGATAAGGCAAATAAGTAATTTAGACATAAATGTAACATTTTTAGAAGTTTTAAAATACCTTATATAATCTTAAATTGAATCAGGAACAATTTTATTTCATTGTCAATGTATTTTCGGGCTCTCCCCTATGAAAAAGCCTAGAACCAGTGGTAATTCTTTAGTAATGTGCCTAGTACTCAGACATAATGATGTCTAAATAAAAACTCCCACCTTTTAAAAAAAGACAAAATATAAATGAATTAAAAGTACACATTTATTTTTCTGACTACTAATGAAATTTTCACAGATATCTTTGACCCACGCCCCTGCCCCAGGCTAATTTCGGTCTGGCCAGGATATGTACAAGAGCCTGGAATATCTTATTATATACAAAAGAATGGAGGCTACTAAAAGCTCCTGGGTTGAGGACAAGACAGAAACCTATGTGAAGAGGCCCAAAGATGGACAACTGCAATACCCTTAAAACCTTCACCTGTCATCTTTTGGGGGTTGCTAAGGCACCAGCTCATTACTATGAAAACTAATGGGGGAGGGAGGAGGCAGGTAAAAATTTATCCTGCGTTTCCTGTTTGAACTGGTAATTAATATCTACAACAACATAGAGGTGGTGGTTGTACAACATAATGAATATACCACTGAAGTACATAAATGTTAAGATACTGAATTTCATATTATACAAAGTATACCTTGATTTTTAAAATGAAATTAAAAACTGATAATGGAAAGTTCTTCACCTGAATCCACCAATCACTCTAAAAGTAAACATAAGTCACTGTATATGTCCTCATGAAATCAAAGGGTACTTATAATACATTCACATTCCTCCCAATTCAAATCTCCAACTCTACCAATACATAAGCATGCAGGGAAACAGAAGAACAAGCTAGAGTACCATGGGGGTGCAATCAGCCATCAGCACAGTGCAGGAGACTTTCCAGATGAATGACTGACAAGTAACAGGCATACAAGTGGGAGGGGAAAGGATCTCTTTTAAATTAAGAGATTTGAGACATAATCATAAGTAAAATTTTTAACGAAGCCATTATAAAAAGGCAAGATGCCAAAGGAAAATCAAGCATCATCTGAAATCCTAAGTTATTAAAGAGTTAAGGTTGGATTGGTTAGGTGTAGATATCAAATATGATGGCACAGATTAGAGAAGCTGGTATTTGTGATAAAACTCCTAAGTGGCGTAACAAATAAAAAGGTACTTACTTGATTCCTAAAAATCATAATATATTTGATACCATCAGCTTTAAGAACAGGAAATTCATTCACTATTAAAAAAAAAAATAAGTTAAAGTTACGTAAGTGATAAGGATAGTTACTCTCCAAATGAGTGACAACAATGAGTTTTAAAAAATAACTACAATGTCAAGTAATTAAAGTATACTTAATTATATCATGACCTACTATGTAGCCACTAATTCAGGCAGGATTATAAACAATTTTATCTTCCCCTTGCCTTTAAGCTTCTAAACAGATGAACACTTATTACTTGTACAATCATTAAAATGAATGGTGCTATAGCTCAGTGGTAGAGTGCTTGTCTAGCACAACTGAGGCACTGAGATCAATTCTCAGCACTGCATATAAATAAATTTTTTAAAAAAATCAAGGTCCATCAACAACTTAAAAAAAAAAAAAGTGATTTGGGCCATGTGCAAATACATTCCCAGAATACCAGCTATACTGAATCAAGATCATTCTTTCTGAGATTTGCTTTAAATTACTCTAGTGGTGGGAAAATAAATCAATGAAAGGGATAAAACACTGGCCAGTTATTAAAAAGGGATGATGATCACACAGAATCTCATTATAATACCCTGTCTACATCTAGGTACATGTAAATTTTCCAAAAATTTTTTTTTGAAAAAGGAATTATTTTGCCAGGCAGAGTGGTGCATGCCTATAATCCCCCGGGGACGCAGGAGGCTGAAGCAAGAGGATAATAAGTTCGAGACCAGCCCGACAACTTAGTGAGACCCTGTTTCAAAATAAAAAAATAAAAAGGGCTGGAAATATATCTCAGTGTAAATCTCCAGTATTGGGGGAATAAAAAGGAGTGGGGTGCTGGGATTGTGGCTCAGCGGTAGAGTACTCGCCTAGCTCATGTGAAGCTCTGGGCTTGATCCTCAGTATCACATAAAAATAAATTAATGAAATAAAGGTATTGTGTCCAACTACAACTAAAAAAGTATTTTAAAAGGGGGGAGGATTATCTTAATCTAGAATAATACACACTCATAAAAATAGGAAAGCTGTTGTTAATTTATCTGTTTTGGGCCGGGGTTGTGGCTCAATGGTAGTGTGCTTGCCCAGCATGCGTGAGGCACTGGGTCAATCCTGGGAACCATATAAAAATAAATAAAATAAAGGTATTAATAATAATAATATATATTATATAATATATATGTTTTTATTTATCAGTTACAAGCACTTTGAAATTGTACTTCAAGTTTTAAGAATTCTTTTTTTTTCTTTTTTTGGTACCTGGGATTGAACTTGGGGGCACTCGATCACTGAGCCACATCCCCAGTCCTATTTTGTATTTTATTTAGAGACAGGGTCTTACTGAGTTGCTTAGAGCCTCGCCGTTGCAGAGACGGGCTTTGAACTCAGGATCCTCCTGCCTCAGCCTCCTGAGCCACTTGGATTACATGTGTGTGCCACCGCGCCTGGAAAGAGTTCATTTTTCAAATGGTAAGGAAAAGGAAACCACAGAATAATTCCTGTTGATACATGATAACAAATTAAGATTCAGTCCACTTAACCCTATCTTCCTTCCAAATAAACAACACCCTCTCTATCAAAAGTTCATTTCAAGGGCTTGGGGCTATAGCTCAGTAGTAAAGTGCTTGCCTCGAATGTGTGAGGCAGTAGATTCGATCCTGTGTGTAAAGATACTGTGTGTTCATCTACAACTCATTAAAAAAAAAAAAAAAAGTTAATTTCAAGGGCCTGGAGTTGTAACTTAGTGGTAGAGTGCTTGCCTTGCACATGTGAGGCACTGGATTTGATTTTCAGCACCGCATATAAATAAGTAAATAAAATAAAGGTCTATCAACAACTAAAAAATAAAAAAAATAAAAATAAAAAAAGTTCATTTCAAGCCGGGCACATCTAAAATCCTAGCAGCTCGGGAAGCTAAGGCAGGAGGATCTTGAGTTCAAAGCCAGCCTCAGCAACTTAGCAAGGCCCCAAGCAATTCAGCAGTGAGACCCTGTTTCTCTAAAGAAAGGAGAAAAAAAGAAAAGAAAAAAAGGCCCAGGGATATGGCTCAGTTGTTAAGCGACTCTGGATTCAATCTCTGGTACAAAAAAAGGGGGTGGGGAAGAGAAGAAGAAAAGTTAATTTCAGAGCCAGGCAAGGTGGTGTATATCTGTAGTCCCACCCAAAACAAAAGATTACAAATTTAAGGTCAGATTGGATAACTTAGCAAGAAATGTAAATTTAAATTTATTTTATTTTTTTAAAAAGGGCTGGTGATACAGCTCAGAGATAGAGGTTTCCCTAGTAAGCACTAAGTCCTGGGTTCAATACCGGGTACTACACACATTAAAAAGTATTAAAAAGTCAATTTCAGGGCTGGGGTTGTGGCTCAGTGGTAGAGCAACTGCCTCACATATGTGAAGCCCTGGGTTTGATCTTCAGCACCACATAAAAATAAATTAATAAAGGTATCATGTCCATCTACAACAACAACAAAAAAAATTTTTTAATTTTTTTTTGAGTATCATGGTAACACAAAGAGTTCTTATTATGTCATAACTTCATAGTATACTGATACAAATAAAAATTTCAGGTATAGTACAAGTTGTAAGAAAGAAAACATTCCACAAAACTCACCATTAGCTGATTTTAAATCAGGGAGGATATGATTCACAAAGAACTCAGTCAGGTTTACTAGTTCATTAGCTTGAGTAATTCCATGCTGAAAAGGAAATTTGTAACGGGGTAAAATAACACTAAATGCCTGCATATATAACCAAAGCAGATATTTAATCAATTTTAGAAAAGCACAATAAAAACGCAGATGAACATTTCAAAACACAGTTTATATATAAAACAAGATTATCTTAACAGACAACAAAGAAACTTGTCTAAACTGAATAGCTAAGTTCAAGTTAATCATGTTTATACAGTGAGTGTCAGTGTATAAACATAACAATAACAAATGTGGCATCTGTAAAGAAACTTAAGTGCTTGGAGCTGAGGTTGTGGCTCAAAGGTAGATCGATTGCCTTGCACATGTGAGGCACTGGGTTCCATCCTCAGCATCACATAAAAATAAATAAATAAATGAATAAATAGAATAAATGTTAAAAAAAACAAAACAAAGAAACTTAAGTGCTTAATACATCAAGAGAAAGCTATCTTTCTCTGGTATTTTTTATCAGAACCAATAGGTTATCTTGTGAAACAAATTGTATTATGAGAGAGAGATTATTTCTTTTTTAATTCTGTGGTTACTGACCTCTGCTACAGAAAGAAAACTACACTGAAAAGATTTACCTTCTGTGTTTGGGCTTTTGATGCCAAAGATGTCACCAGGTAAATGGCAGCATCTTTGTGCTTCCAGTTGACAGATGGATTTTTTGCATATTCCTGGAGCATGGAATTAACATAACCAGAGAAGATTCCTGTCACAGGTCCCTCAAAAAACTTGCATAATCCTCGCACCAGATCACATGCAGCCCTTCGTCTAGTATCAATATCTACAAAGTCAAAAGGAAATATATCTTGGGAGAAAGAAAGCAGCAGCAAACAAGTGATCCAGCTTATATAAAAAAGAAATTGCCACCCAATAACTGTCAACAATGCATATCATAAAAAAATATTGTCTCCCTCCATAAGAAACACAAAATGAGAATAAAACCAAGGAGTTCATAGAATTATCATAAACATTACCTAGAATATAAAAAAGGGCAAATGATTCAATTTGATACTTTTGGGCAGAGCATGTAAGTGCTGCTTTTTAAAGCTGTTCAAGTTAAAGGAGGAATACTGTTGTTAGTACAAATCCTTATCCTAGCTCCTACTCCTCCCTATGGAAAATAGACTTAAAAGTGGTGAAAAAAAAATACACACCAGAGCCTTCCAAATCTCTTCTTATATACTCTTCAGAATTATCTTCAAATGCTTCTTCATCAGCAGCTACAAAAAAAGTTGAAATTTACAATCATTTCCAGAAGATACAGCGAAGCACACTTTCCTATCTAATGACTTCTTCAAATACTCTTTACATTATCACCTTGAGTAGAAACCATCACAATGAAAAACTAGTATTAGGTAATCCACACAGCTTTGAGACGCTGAGTGTCCCTGGAACTGACTTTCACTAATAACTTTCAAAAGTGGGGGGGCTGGGTTGTGGCTCAGTGGTACACGCTTGCCTAGCATGCGTGAGGCACTGGGTTTGATCCTCAGCACCACGTAAAAATAAAATAAAGATATTGTGCCCACCCACAACTAAAAACTAACAAGGAGAAAAAAAAAAAAGAACTTTCAAAAGTGGGTGTTGGAGATCAATCCAGGAATGTTGACTTTATATTGTTCCAAATAAGGACATTAAAACAAAAACAAAAATAACCATACTCACCATTTTTTGATAAGTCATTTAAACAAGTAGCAGAATAGCAGACAATATCAGGATAAAGATCTGTCCTTTAAATATAGTTTTAAGAAAACACAGAAGGAAATAAAACCTCACACCTACTGTCTTTAATTTACCATTTTGTTCCAGACTGATAAGCAATCACTTCTCTAATGACTACTGTGATATAAAACCTAATCCCTTCCATCTTCACTACTTTTCTTTACAACTATGAGACGAGGCATACATACAAATAGAGGCTCTTAGAACTATTTAACTTTAAACACAAACTAAGTGGGTTTTGATCTGTATATAATTAGTTAAATCACTTTTCCACTGTTGTACAGCAACCCCATTACAGCAAGACTTATATCACAGATGCCCTGTTTTCTGCCTTGGTTTAGAAAATAGGCAATAAGTAACCTGCAAGGAGTTTTATTTGAATATATCATCTTGTAATCAATTAGATTGAATGTTTCAAAAAAAAGGGAAGACTTTTGAAGTTTATGCTAACACACTTTAATTACCTCTAAATTCCATGTTAGGCACAATAACCTTTTCACAGATACTTGTCAGTGTGTTCTGGTCCTCAAACAGATTCTTATAATGAGGTCTTTCACAAACTGAAGCCAGAAATTGAATTGCGTTACTCACCAACTGAAACAAAGGAAAAAAATAAGAATATTTTAAAAACAAAACCAAACAGTTCATTTTTGAGGAAGGGTAGGGGGGGGAAGGAAATATCTTTCATTTCTCTCCACCACCATCTTACCAAATCATATTTAACCTCTTGACCTGTTGTAACTAGTAAATTCCAGATGGCTGTGACAAAACGAGGCAGGTACCGCTGAAATTCTTCATCATACTTTTGTGCATAGAGAGCAGCATTATCACAGATCTGTGATTTTAAAAGCTCCAATAAGCCTGCTTCCTCTTCATCCTCACATAAAAGAAGAGATAAAACTCAAAACATGTGACTTTAATGGTTTACAAATAGTTTATCCAAGTTTCCATATTCTCTACCATAAATAAGGGGAGTAATTTCTGAGTGAGACTCCTCTATTTATTTTTATGTGGTGCTGAGGATCGAACCCAGTGTCTCATGCATGCTAGAGAAGCACTCTACCATTGAGCCAAACCCCTGCCCTGAATGAGATTTTTAAAATTTAAATTTAAATCAATTACAGTAAACTACATCTATGCCAACAATCTGATGGGTACATTGGCTCACACCTGTAATCCCAGCAACCCGGGAGAGGGTAAGACAGGAGGATCACAAGTTTGAGCCCTGCCTCAGGAAAACTTGGTAAGACTCTGTCTCAAAATTAAAAAAAAAAAAAAAAAAGGGCTGGGGATGTGGCTCAAGTGGTAGTGCGCTCACCTAGCAAGTGTGAGGCACTGGATTCGATTCTCAGCACCACATAAAAAAATAAAATAAAGATATTGTGTCAAACTAAAAAATAAATATTAAGGGGCTGGGGATGTGGCTCAAGCGGTAGCGCGCTCGCCTGGCATGCGTGCGGCCCGGGTTCGATCCTCAGCACCACATACAAAGATGTTGTGTCCGCCGAGAACTACAAAATAAATATTAAATAAATAAATAAATAAAAACAAAAACCCAGGACTGGAGAGGGTAGGGATATATCCCAGTGGGAGAATGTCCCTAAATTCAATTCCTAGTATAAAAAAAAAAACAACAAAAGAAAAAACCAGTGAAATATTTCTTATTAATCACTACAAGTAGCCTCAAAGTTCAAATTAAATAAATCCTTTTTTCTGATTTCAGAATTACAAAATATTTCCATATCACACTGAAAAAAAATGCCTATTATAGAAACCTGAATGATAAAGAGCACATCACACTCTCTGTAATAGTTAAGATACATCCTTGTTGCCTTCTCCCAAAAGGTTTATCATTTCAAATATATTAAGATGTGCATTTGCACATCTTTTGTCCCTACCCACAAAAAAGCTAATGCTACAGGATTCTCACATACAGTGTTTGGTTATAAAATAGTGAACCACCATTAAAAAACAGCCATGTTCATTCAAATACCTTATAGCACTGTTTCTGGCTGCTTTCACACAACTGCAGAGTCACAGCAACACAAACCATCTGGCTGCACCAAGCAGAAAATGTTTACTAGCTGGCCAGTTACGGAAAATGTCTTCACCCTAACCTAACTGTGACAGTGATTTGGGCCAGACATCACAGTTTATTCCTTAAAACCTAAATTTATTTCAGATGCAAGTGTGAAGAAAATCTTTTGTTTTTTGAAGGAGTGGAGTTTTTTGGTTTTTTTTCAACAATATTCTTAGTGGACTAACATAATTATTTTACAGGAGCACATCTTTTTTGTTTCTTTTAACTTACTCAAATGCAGACTTTTTTTTATACAGCAATGGTCTGTTTTCCTTTGTGTATCCCACCTTCAAAATCTGAACTGCTAATTCTGATTTGTTTTATCTGGTTTGCTAACATTCTAAATATTTTATTTTATATTTTAAAATGGACACAGTATCTTTATTTATTTATTTTTATGTGGTGCTGAGGATGGAAACCATGCCTCACACGTGGTAGGCAAGTGCTCCACTGCTGAGCCACAAACCAGCCCCTAAAAGTTTGTTTGTTTGCTTTAAAGGTATTAGGGATGAACACAGGGGTGCTCTATCACTGAGCTATATACCAAACCCTTTTCATTTTTTTAGACAAGGTCTCACTAAATTGCCCAGGCTGGCCTCTGACTTGCAATCTTCTTGCCTTCCCCTCCCAAGTAGGTGGAATGACATGCATGCACCCCCAGCCCCAGCACAAGTAGATCTGGAATATATTAATACATGAGCAAATGGGCAGCACAAAATAAGCACTATATGTTGAAAAGTACATACTACAAAACCCAGATCAGAAAACTTTACATATTATAAACATTTGCAATTTTCCCTGTTGCCCAACCTATGAATGATTTTTTTAAAAAGAGGCTAACATTATAGGTCTAAATTTTTTTGTAAGAATATTCAAAGACAAGTAACTTATTTCATAGAATATTTGTGACTACTTTAAAGCTTTACTTTCAATAATGTAGTGACATAGCCTTATCTGTACACTGTAACTTAAGCCAGGTCCAAAATATGACTTTTTTTTTTTTAACATATTATACATAACCAAATATGGACTATCAAACAGAAGAAATTACTTGCACTTGTAGAATTCTATCTATTAACATTCTGGAGCAAACAGGTTTTCAGAGGGTACCCAAACAACTTTTTTTTTTTAAATTTTTAATATTTATTTTTTAGTTCTCGGCGGACACAACATCTTTGTTGGTATGTGGTGCTGAGGATCGAACCCGGACCGCACGCATGCCAGGTGAGCACGCTACCGCTTGAGCCACATCCCCAGCCCCCCCAAACAACTCTTAATGAAAGAAAAATGCTATTTATGCAACAATTTAAATACTTACATCAGTTTGTAGAAGCTTATTATCCAGTGTCAACAGGGTATGAAAATGGTTCATCCAAGTTTCCATATTATCTTCAAAAAATTCAGGAAGATCCTAAAGAATAATTATATTGACTTGAAACTTTCAATTAAAAAAATAATAAGTATACTATTCAATAAATTTCTCTATCACAACAAACATTTTATGCATGCCTATGGGCTTAAGTCCAAACTGTTGTTGAAAAACATTATTTATTGTGACAAGAATTCTCTGCTCCAGCTAGGTCTGTGGCAGCTGAATAAACCACTCTTTTCCTCTTTTTGTGTATTTTCATCACAAATGGTGATACCCTCTACCCAATCCCAATCTATTTACTCTTTCAAGGTCCAGCCACACTATACAGTGCCTTTCCTTAAATGACAGTGTTTGCTGGGGGCAGTGGTACACGCCTATAATCCCAGCAGCTCAGGAGGCTTTGGCAGGAGAATTCAAAGCCAGCCTCAGCAAAAGTGAGGCACTAAGCAACTCAGTGAGACCCTGCCTCTAAATAAAAAATAAAATGGAATGGTAATGCAGTTCAGTGGTTAAGCACCCCTGAGTTCAATCTCCGGTACAAAAAAATAAAAAGCCCAGTGCTTACCAATATGCCCCTTTTCTTTCTGAACTACTGCACTTACTATAAGATGATGAGCAATTCAGACTCAAACACACGATCTGATATAGTTGCTGATTTCCTGGGACACAGTACAATACTCCCTTCTTAGGAACAACCCCCTAAGAGAGATGATGCCTCCTTTGGGTTCCTCGTGTTTCCCAAGCTTCATTTCTCCTGACTTTTAAGAATCAGAACTCAGGGGCTGGGATTGTGGCTCAGTGACAGAGCACTTGCCTAGCATGTGTGAGGCACTGGGTTCAATTCTCAGTACCACATGTAAACAAATAAAGATCCAATTCTATTAAAAAAGAAACAGAACTCAAAAGAAGGTATAATATAAAACAGTATTCATTTAAGTAAAAATTTCTCAAACTGCCATGTAGCTAAACATGTATGTGGGGCATATCACCTGGGCTGTTTTCTTCTATTGTACCCAAGAGAATACAATTTTCTTCTGGGTAATGCATTACCACTATGAGCGTAGTTATGATGTGAGGATAAGTTCATTACTGCCTATGAATAATAAAAAGGCCAAATCCTAGCTTTGCACAGTAGCTGAGGCAGGAGAACCTGAAGCCTCAGGCCATCCTAGGCAATTTATTAAGAACCTGGGGATGTAGCTCAGTGGTAAAGCACCTCTGGGCTCAATCACGATAGTCAAGAAAGAAAAAAAGACCAAATCCTTCTTTTTCCTAATATACAGCACCCTGTGTCAGCACCCTTAGCTTGGTCCTGGAGCTCTGAATCTTAAAATTAATGAATCTCAAACAGAAAAAAATGATTGGAGGCTACAATCTCAATAACAACACAGTACCCAGGCCTTTTTTTTTTTTTTTGAGTTGTATATGGATACAATACCTTTATCTATTTATATGTATGTGGTGCTGAGGATTGAACCCAGTGCCTCAAACTTGCAAGGCAAGCGCTTCAGCACAGCACTACAACTCCAGGCCTTTCTTGCTATTAACAAAGGTTCTTATCCTCTTTGAAGCCTGGTACTTCAGTCTTCTATCTCCCCCATATCTTCCAATAAAAGCCCTTTTGTACAAGCTAGCCAGGGACCCCTAGCCAAAATATTGTTGCTCTAATGTTAATATCCATGCAAATGGACAAAAGAGGAAACCTTAAAGGTCTAATTTCTCAGTGCCTTCAATCAAATAGTATACTCTAAAAGGATGACATGGGATGTGGGGCTCCCTTAACTTACTGGATCCAAAAGAAAGTGATTTTCTCCCATGAAACATCCATTAGACTATTTAGGGAATACTGTATAAAATAAAATACTGGGGCTGGGGATGTGGCTCAAGCGGTAGCGCGCTCGCCTGGCATGCGTGCGGCCCGGGTTCAATCCTCAGCACCACATACCAACAAAGATGTTGTGTCCGCCGAGAACTAAAAATAAATATTAAAAATTCTCTCTCTCTCTCTCTCCTCTCTCACTCTCTCTTTAAAAAAAAAAAAATACTGAATCAGGCACAGTGGTGCACACCTGTAATCTCAACTACTAAGGAGGTTGAGGTAGAAGGATCACAATTTCAAGTCCAGCCTGGGCAACTTGGTGAGATCCTCTCTCAAAATAAAAAGAGCTCATTAGTTGAGTGTTTGCTTAGCTTGTGAAAGGCACGGGTTCAATTCCCAGTATTGAACCAAACAAAACTGGATAAAGTTCATGATGAATAGGAAGAGCGTTATAGCATCATAAATGCTAATATGCCAAGAAAAAAAAAAGGGAAAAAAAAAAAAAGGAAGAGCGTGGCATGGTGGTGCATACTTTTACTTCCTGCTACTTGGGAGGCTGAGGCAGGAAGATTTCTTGAGTCCAGGAGTTTGGGGCCAGCCTGGACAACACAGCAAGACATAATCTCATGAAATAAAGAAAGAAGGCAGGCAGGAAGGAAAAGAGGGAGGGAAGGAAGAAGAAAGGAAAGAAGGAAGGAGAGAGAAAAAGGAGAGCCAGAAAAAGTTTTCCTTTAGAAAAATTAATTCTGGCAAAGAAGTCTTTATCCACTGGATTATGTTTGACATCAAAAACAGAAAGAAAGGGGCTGGGGTTGTGGCTCAGTGGTAGAGCACTTGCCTCGCATGTGTGAGGCACTGAGTTCGATTATCAGCACTACATACAAATAAACAAATAAATAAAGGTCCATCAATAAAACATTTATAAATAAATAAATAAATAAAAAGGTATTGCATCCAACTACAACTAAAAAATAAATATTAAAAAAGAAAGAAAGAGAAAATAAAAAACAAGAAATTAAATGAGGGCTGGGGACATAGCTCAGTTGGTAGAGTGCTTGCCTCACATGCACAAGGCCCTGGGTTCAATCACCAGCATCACACACACACACACACACACACAAAAAAAAAAAAAAAAAAAAAAAAAAAAAAGAAAAAAAGAAAGAAATTAAATGAAAACTTACCTGAAAGTTTAAACTGTAGAACAGTTTTGAGATTAGAATCAAGGAAGAAAAAAGAATCCTCAAGGCAGAGGCATCATTTGCATGGGTACTGCACAGTTCAATGGTGGCCTTGGAAAGGAATTTAGGAACATGGTGTGTTAAACCCCACGCACTCATCTCAGTGAAATACCCTTGCTTTCTGCTGACACTACTCCTATTTCTTCTCTAAAATGTAGCTTTAAATCATAGTTTATGGTTAAGTAACTGAAAAACAAGTATACATTTTTAACTTATCCATAACATCATTTGGAAAAATCTAATGCTAATATTCTGAATTATACCAGTCCAGTCACCTACGTACATATATATAAATATATTACACAAATCACTTTTATGCTCATTAAATAATTTCTCTGCCACCTGACATGCTGTTTCTAATTTTGCTCATTATTCTAACTATAGCAGGCTTATCTACAAAATTTTGGGGCATACCTCTAACTTCCACAGTGCAAGACTCTAATAAAAGTCAACACCAAGGCAGCACTATATAAAAGCACAGGTTTTGAAAGATAGATCTGCATACAACCCAGACTGTATTACTCATAAGGAGTGTTATTTTAAGAAACTAGGTTATTTTACTATGAGCCCTAATATCCTTACCATTACATGTGAATAATGCCTATCTTATAGAGAGTATGAGAATCAAATGAGAAAATATACATAAGAAGTCCTACTCTGTGTACACCTACTATGTAAAAAACACTCAATAAATATCACTTCCTATATCCTTGAGTTAGGGGATGTAACCCTAAGAGTTTCTCAATGAAACTACAGCATATATCATTCTTAATGGTGAAATATTGAAGCCTTCTCTTGAGATCAAGACTAATACAAAGATGCCTTCTATTACCACTTTAATTCAAAAAGCACTGTGCTGAAGGTCATAGACAATGTACTAAAACAAAGTAAAAGAAGTATGCAAGCATGGAAAAGAAAATAAAACCATCATTATTTGCAGATAATGCAAGTGTGTTCACAAAAAATCCACAAGAATCTTCAGCTAAACAGTTATACCCAATGAGTTAACCTAGAAAGGTAACTAAACATAAAGTCAATATGCAAAACTTAATCAAAAAACCCACATTCTTCTACAAAATGATAAAATTATGTATATATCCTATGTATCACAAGAGTAAAATTTAAAACACCATTTAAACACTATCTGGAAAAAAAATAAAATGCTCCAAAATAAAGTCAACAAAAGACATACGTATCCTCTACTAAGAAAACTATAACCCAATGTTGAGAAAAATTAAGAACTAAATAAACGGGTGTACCCAGTCATTAAAAATTAAATACTCTACAGATCATTTCTTTCCCAAATTGATCTACAGAATTGATAAAATCCCAAGCAAAATTAACCAAAAAAAAAGGAAGAAAACAAACAAAACAAACAAACAAACAAAACCCCCCAGCTTTTCTCAACAAAATATCCCACTCTGGAAAAGTAGTACAATTTCTATACCAAATGAACTTGGCACAGACTATTTCACTGTAATATGGTTAAGACTTTTTTTTTTCCCCAGGGGGTGGGGTCTGTGCGCGTGTGTAGGGTACTGGGGATTGAACCCAAGGTTACTTTATTCCTTGGCTACTATGTCCCCAGCTCTTTTTTTCTTATTTCAAGACAGAGCTTGCTAAGTGGCTTAGGGCCTCACTAAATTGCAGACTGGCAGTCCACCTGCCTCAGCCTCCCAAGCTGCAGGGATCACAGACCAGTAAGCCCAGCTGGCTAAGATTTTTGACATGAAAAAGAAATAAACATCTTCACCAATCTAATAGGGGGGAATCAATTATCCCACTTTGCTTAATTTTATTATAGTAATTAAAAATGTACTATGAAACTCTGTACATACTCTACATTACTGAATATTACATAACCTTCTTATATATGTTTTTTTTTTCCTTTTTTGCTTTACTGAGGATGGCACCAAGGCTGCTTTACCACTGAGCTACATCACTAGTCCTTTTAAATGCCAGGTGTGGTGGCGCACACCTATAATCCCATCGGCTCAAAAGGCTGAGATAGGAGGACTTCAAGTTCAAAGCCAGCTTCAGCAAATTAGCAAGGCCCTAAGCAGCTCAGTGAGATCCTGTCTCTAAATAAAATACAAAATAAGACTGGGGATGTGGCTCAGTGGTTGAGTGCCCCTGAGTCACCCCCCCACACACCACCAAAGAAATCACTAGTCCTTTTAATATTTTGAGATGGGGGTCTTGGAAGTGCCAAACATCCAGCTAACCTTTCCTTTGAAAATAAGAAATGAACAGCTTTTCTGGAGTTAGCGCAAGACTTGGTATGAGTCAGGCATGGTGGTGCATGCCTGTAATCCCAGTAGTTCAGGAGGCTGAGGATGGAGGATCAAAATTAAGAGGCCAGCCTCAGTAATTTAGCAAGACCCTAAGCAACGTAGTGAGACCCTGTCTCAAAATTAAAAAAAATAGGGCTGGGGCTGCAGCTCAGTGGTAGAACACTTGCCTTGCACACGTGAGACACTGGGTTGAATCCTCAGCACCACATAAAAATAAACAAATAAAATAAAGACATTTAAAAAATAAAAAATCAATGAAGAAATTCAAAAGGCAGGGGGATATAACTCCTGGTAAAACACCTGTGGGTTCAGTCTTGGTACAAATAAACAAACAAAGCTAGGGTTGAGCCAGGTGCAGTGGTGCATACCTATAACTCCCTGATTTGGGAGTCTACAGCAGGAGACTGCAAGTAAGAGGCCAGCCTGGGAAACCTAGCAAGACCTTGTCTGAAAATAGAAAATAGAAAATGCTACGGGATATTGCTCAGTGGTAGAGCACTCCTGGGTTAAATGACTAGTACCACAAAAACATAACAAAATAAAAACTAAAAAAACCCTAACAACTAGGTTTAAGATCAGATCAGCCCCTATTAACTGTGTAAACCCTCTTTCCTGTAAAAAAGGAATTAACATCTTTTTCAAATCTTATACAAAAACCAAGAACATGTTTAGGAAAGTAGCTTATGCACTGAAAAATGAAATAATTAATTTAATACCCATTCAAATCAAAATGTGGATCTCTTTCTTTAGAGATACATAATTACTTGGGTGAAATAATATGATGCCTAGGATCTGCTTTTAAATATTCCTACAAAAGTAGGGGAATAGGTAAAAAACCCAAAATATTGGGTAATTGTTATACTTACATAATAGGAGTTCATTATATCATCTTCTCTACTTCTGAATGGTTTGAAAGTTTTCAAAATAAATGCTGCCTCCGTAAGAAAAACCACTCTACTAAATAACCCCTCAAGCACTTCAAAATTTACACAAAAATTTAAGCAATTTTAAAATACTAAGTTATTTAAAAATATCTCTAAGATATTATTCCATACCTTAAAGAGATTAGTCAAAGGCAAGGCAAAGGCATCCAGAACAAGCTTAATTTCAGTCCATAACTCATTTGACTTAAATTCATGACGATATCTAGAAAATTAAGGTAAAGTAGATAAATTTACAAATTTTGTTTACTCACTTTAGGTCTTCAAAGACGGATGTTCATTAAACATTTGAGTAGACAGACATCTATGACTAGATGGTTTCCTGAAATTCAAAGGGAATTCTTGGTTTTCTTTTTAAAGGAATCAAAACTAATTATTTCACAGGCAATAGCCTAATATAAAATAAACATGTTACTTGAGAAGAAACAAACAATGACGAACCAAAAGATATATGCTCTTAATTTAGAATGGTACTACTCAAAGGAGTAAGAACAGTCACAAAAATATAACTATATAGCAAATATCATAGAAAAAGCATATAAAGAAAATGAATTTCTACATTAATACCTTTTAAATAATGAATGCGCAGTACGAAGGACTCCATTAATAACATGGAAATCTCCACTCTGAAAGCGATTCACCATTTCTGTCAACAGGTCGGGCCATTTCTGAGGGAAATCTTCTCTGCCAATAATACTAATAGCATCACTCAACTGGGGAAGGAACAGATGAATCAGATGACTGTCTACCCAGGAGCCTACCTAAAAAGCAGAGACACATTACCTGCTTCTGAATTTGCTCTGGGCTGCTCAGCATCAGGTGCACGATGTTGGCTTTAATGGCTACTCGATCAGCTTCACAAATTTTGTTCAGCTCATCTTCAACCTAAAAGAAAACATCAATGAGTACCATGAAATCCATATTCATATATAAGTCTGTAGGTAAAAAACAGAACACTTTTAATTTCCCAGTTTTCGGGGGGGGGGGGGGGAAGTAGGCTGTTTTCCTTAGTTTCCCTCTACATAAATGGGTCACAAATTCCTTTGAGAATCTGATGAAAGCATGAATCTTCTCCTCCCTAAAATGTACACTCCTTCCCAAATTTAAATATTTCAAATATAAATAATGAGGTTCTCTGACTGCCTAATGTCAGTTAAGAATTTCAGTTCTGGAAAGGATGGTAGCTCAGTGGCAGGGATGAAAGAGGCCCTGGATTCAATCCCCAGCACTACCAAGACAAAAACAACTCAGTTCTATATATAAACTAATCAGCAAAACACATGGTTAAGATTCTTTTTTAATATTTTTTTTAGTTGTAGATGGACACAATACCTTTATTTTATTTGTTCTTATGTGGTGCTGAGGATTGAACCCAGTGCCTCCCATGTACCAGGCAAGTGCTCTATCACTGAGCTACAACCCTAGCCCTGGTTAAAATTCTTTATAGTCATTTTTAAAAGCTTCAAGTAAACTTTTACCTTACTAGTTAAAATGCATCTTAGAGTGTATCACTCAAAGAGGTTCTAGAATTCTCTAGTTTTATAAACCAAGACAGAGAGACTAGCATGCCTAACAGTAGAGGAATGGACTTTTAAGCAGACATTTTTTAAGAGTTACCAAATCATTTCACCTATATGGTAATAGTTGACTATAATTGTTTTGTGAAATCTTCTACAGGATCAAGAAAAAAGATCCTAAATATTTAAGCAAGTTTAAAGCTGACTTTTAGAACTGAGAATTTTTTTCAATTTTAATGGTTTCTCAAATCCAGAATTACTGATGTGGGGACAAGTGCACGGAGTATTGCACGCATGGTATACTTTAAGGGAGTGGCAAACCGCTCCCTAGTGCTAGGTGCAACAGCGGCAAACCGCTAACCCCAACCCCGTAGGCATAGCCCCGGGCCAGAGGCTGCTCGTTGTATTCCCTGCACTTGCTCCATGGCCCGCTCTTCGCTCTTCGATTGGTCGCTGTAGGAACAATTGGCCAGAAATTCTATTGGTGGCTGCCTGTAACCTGCTTAGCTGCTACCTGAGTATATTTACATGGTAACTGTGCAATAAAATCAGACCTGCTTCCTGCTTGGCCTCCAGAGGTCTTGATAGTGACTCCCTAGCCACACTCTCCTCTACCCTGTTCCGTGGACCTCCTCACTGGACGAGAGAGAGCCCACGCACACTGATATCTTGGACCAGATAACTCTTTGTTGTGAGGAGCTACCTTGTACACTGCAGGATGAACAGAAGCAGGCTTTGGCCTCTACTCACCACAGGCTAGTACTGGCACACAACTATGACATCTCTAGATATTGCCAAATGCCTCCTAGTGGGCAAAACTACCCTCATTTGGGAATCATTGTTGTGTGTGAAAGTAGGGAAAATTTATTATTTCCCTATTTCTTTATTCATAATTCCACATAAGCTGTTAAACTTGTAGCACAAGAAAGTTTCCCCGTAATAAATCAGAACATACCTCCATATCCTACAAGACATAGGGCAATCAAAATCTTTTACCAAAAATTAAAAATCTAGCCAGGCATGGTGGCGCACGCCTGTAATCCCAGCAGCACAGGAAGCTGAGACAGGAGGATCAAGAGTTCAAAGCCAGGGGCTGGGGATGTGGCTCAAGCGGCAGCGCGCTCGCGGCCCCGGGTTCGATCCTCAGCACCACATACAAACAAATATGTTGTGTCCGCCAATAACTAAAAAATAAATATTAAAATTCTCCCTCTCTCTAAAAATAAATAAATAATTAATTAATTAAAAAAAAAAAAAAAAGAGTTCAAAGCCAGCCTCAGCAATGGCAAGGTGCTTAAAGCAACTCAGTGAGACCCTGTCTCTAAATAAAATACAAAATAGGGCTGGGGATGTGGCTCAGTGGTCGAGTGCCTCTGAATTCAATCCCTGGCACCCCCCCCCCGCCCGGCCCGGCACAAAAAATTAAAAATCTAAATTATTTTGCATTCCATTGGGGGGGGGCTTTTTTTTTTTTTTAAGATGGAGGTCTCACAGTGTTCTTAGGCTGACCCTGTCCCTCTGCCTCTGTCTCCTAAATAGATGGTATTACAGGAACATACCACTATACTCAGCTTAAAATTCCAATATGTGATTTTTTTCAGTTTTTTAATTTTCCCAGTCCACAACATCAGTTACTTCAATTATTCATTTAGACTCTCTTCTCACATATCATCTCTTCAATAGGAAGTGACCTAGAGTTAAATTTCAATCATAAAGGAGATTTAAATCAAGTCACACACTTCAGCAACCTGTTATGAGTTGAAAGAATCAGTAAAAATTCAAATGAAGTAATTTAAATTTGGGGGAACAGGTCCTATTTAATTTTAATTTGTGTCTCAATCTCTTAAGAGCACTGGTTTTTACAAATCTTAAAAACACACATCCACAAAATACGTACAATTCTCCAGTTCCTTTTAATATAGTTTTTGAATGTTACTGAAGCACAAACTTTGATGACATTATCTTGGGACTTCTCCAATAATGTTAAAAGCAACAGTGGATAATTCTGATTTCCTTCTACAGATTCAAGAAATTTCTCAGCTGTAAAAGAATTTTCATGTTAGAAGACTTGTAATAATCAAAATCTTTGCACTTTATATTCATTAGGTATATCTTTAAGTAAAAAGGATCAAAAATTTAAATATTAGGATATTGTCCCTTAGAATCCACTGAAGGTCTATAGGGCCTCATGTTTCTTATCTACTACAATGTTCATATGGCATTATATAATGCTTCAATTTCCAAATCACTTTATCATCCATTAATTCATCTGATTCTCACACAACTATGAAATGTCCCACTGGGAAGATCACTTCATGAGAAGAAGCTGCTTCCCAAAGAGATTAAATAACTTTAAAGGTGAAAGCCATATATTCTGTCTTGTTCTAGAAAGAATTATTATTAGTAATATTAATACTAACATTTCTTTTATAGGACTGGGATGAAAATCAAATGAGTTAATTCATGCTAAAATTTATTTTTAGCCATGTGGTTCTGGTGTGGTGCTTTACCCATATACATTATTTCATTAAGTTATCACTATTACCCAGAAAGGTGGTAGCATCTTCATTTTACTTATTTATTTATTTTTGAAGCCGGGTCTTGCTAAGTAACTGAAGATGACCATGGACATTTAATCCTCGGTCCTCAGCCTCCTGAGTCACTGGGATCACAGGCGTACACCACCAATGCCCTGATATCCTCATTTTGCAGTCAAGGCCATTGGAAGTTTGAGCTAAGAAGCTTTCTTCACTGAAAAAGTTTTAGTCTAATCTTAATTCTATCATACCAGCCCTAAACTTAGTCCTGAGTATTAGAAATGAACTTACACCAAGATTTTACCCAGATATTTTCAAACCATTTAACACTCTGGGATAAATTTCCAAGATTTATTTATCTCAGTGAAAGACAGTATTTGTTTTAATTTTTCCTACTGTTTCATAAGGAAATAACCATTCCCAAATTCCAATAATTTTTGAAAAGCTCCACCCTTAATCTTTTATTTTCCAGAATTCAATAGCACCACTTAACATCTTCCCTTTTTATGGATGGAGTCCCAAGAGTTTAACAAACATCCTCAAACCCTTCCCTATTTGTGTATATTATGCCCTTCTTGAAGAATGAGGAGTGGTGATTTGAAAATGTTTTCAGGAGGGAATATTACTGTGGTTTTGTATGAGTACAGGTTTTGGTTGTCTGACTACCTTTTTAAGGGTCAGCATTTCATATAGGGCCAACACACTTTATTTATGATTTGGGGAAAAGCCCAAATCTCTTTACTAATTGCAATCAATACTGTGGAAGCAATCTTCTCACAAGTTTGTCTACTCCTTTCCGTGTCCATTTCCTTCAACTTATAGAATACTCTACTGACATGTTTCCGCATATTCAAGAAGCCTCAATAGGTCTTCCAGTTCATCCACGCGACTGTCACATTCAGTTGAAGTACCTATAAACTAGGATCCATACACATTTCCATTTCCAGAACACTCTATCAAGATATTGATTGCCTAGCATATGTAAGGCCCTGGGTTTGATCCTCAGCACCACCAAAATGAAGGGGGGGATTATTTCTACACTTTGTCCTGGATTCATAAAGCATAGTACCCTAACCTTTCAAAGATATACATACATAACTCTGTGTGTGTGTGTATACACACATACATTTACATCCATTTATTTTATTTTTATAGTGCCAGGAGTTGAAACCACGGCCTCAAGCATGCTAGGTAAGCACTCTACCAGAACTACATCTCTGGTTGCTAAAAAAAAAAAAAAAAAATTGTTCAGCCTTACATGTGCTAGGCAAGTGCTCTACACAGAGCTACAACCCCAGTTCCCTAAAAATATTTTTTAATAGGCAATGTTGTCAAAGGTTTTCCGAGAAATTCTAAGAAGATTAAAGTCATTAACTTACCTTTATTCAGAAACACATTATTTCTTCTTCCTTTTTTTTTAATGTTTATTTTTTAGTTGTAGGTGGACAAATAAAATAGCTTTATTTTATTTTTATGTGGTGCTGAGGATTGAACCCAGTGCCTCACACATGCTAGGCAAGCACTCTACCATTAGGCCACAACCCCAGCCCAGGGACACATTACTTCTTTAAGCACTAATAAGAAAATCAATTTGCCTTCTCAGAAATCACCCACATGCCAGAGGTGGTGGTATGCACCTATAATCCCAGTGGCTGTGGGTAGGAGGGCAGGTGTGGAGGGATGCCTTGTCAGAAGGATCACAAATTCAAAGCCAGCTTCAGCAACTGAGACCCTAAGCAACTCAGTAAGACCCTATCTCTAAATAAAATACAAAAAATAGGGCTGGGGGGATATGGCTCAGTGGTCGAGTGCCCCTGAGTTAAATCCCCAGTACCCCCTCAAAAAAGAGAGACACAAAGTCTTCTTTATGAGCATGACATTAAGAAAGTTCTGGGGCTGGGATTGTGGCTCAGCAGTAGAGCGCTCGCCTACCACGTGGAAGACCCTGGGTTCGATTCTCAGCACCACATAAAATAAATAAATAAAATAAAGATATTAAAAATGTTTAAAAAAAAAAAAAGTTCTGAATAAGCAAGTTAGGAGTATTTCTGGTTAAAATGTCTTACATCAAGGACCACCAACTGACTGCTCGTAAGACCTATCTGTTCTCCAGAAGCAGTGTATTTAGTTTTCATTGTCTCAAATTATTAATTAAAAATAAATAAAAATATGTGTGTATGTACACACACATATCCAGAGGCACTTTACCCCTGAGTTACATCCATAGTACTCCTTCCTAAGTTTTTTAAAATAATTTTTTTAGTTATGTGGACACAATACCTTTATTTTATTTATTCATATGTGGTGCTGAGGATTGAACCCGGTGCTTCACATGCACTAGAGGGCACTCTACCTGAGCCACAATCCCAGTCCCTCCTTTTTAAATTTTTGACAGGGTCTAAGTTGCTGTATGCTGACCCTGAACTTGTTACCTTCCTGCCACAGCCTCCTGAGTCACTAGGAGCACACCACCATTCCTGGCCTGTTTCTGTTTTTTTATTTTTTTCCCACTGAAGTTAGTTGCTATCATTTAAATGAGAGCTAGATGGGATGGTGCATGCCTGTAACCCCAGTGACTTGGGAGGCTGAGGCAGGAGGATTTCAAGTTCAAGACCAGCCTCAGCAACTTAGCAGAGCCCTAAGCAACTTAGCAAGACCTTGTCTCAAAATAAAAAGAAAAAAGGGCAGGGGATGTACGTAGCTCACTGATAAAGCACATTTGGGTTCAATCCCCAGTACCCTTCATCAAAATATGAGGACACTTCATATAAATATCCTTATTTTTCAAGCAAAGTCGGAAATGTGATCTTATAAAATTGGCTTGAATCTCTAGATTTAGCTGGTTCCAAATAATATTTGTCCCTTAACCAGGGCATGTACTGATAAGATGTTACCAGTCCCAACTTGGCTGATCTCCCTCATTTATCTTCACATCTGACTCCTATTGAACATCGGTGGTTGAAATTCTAAGCTTATATGGGGTGTGTAATGGAAACTGGTCAAACTCAGGAAGGGAAAAAAAATCTAGGTCTTAGAAAAGATACTAATTAAGTCAAGATGCACAGGAGGATAAAGAGACAAGATCTGATTATTTGGCTCTATTCACTCAATCACTTTTTAAGCAATTACTCTTATCTCTATGCCTAATTATTTTACCTATAAGGTAGGCAGGTTTTAAGCAAGGCTTTTTAGGAAAGCTAAGGGACAAAGCATTCTGAACAAATACTTTTCTAAGCATTCTAAGATAGTACCATTTATGCCAGAAAATGACAAGCATAAGTGATTTTACTCAAAAACAAAGAAATCATGAAAACACCACAAAACAGCAGTTATAAGCAGCCACTCACTACACACTATAAACTAGGCAAAAGCATCCAAGTGCAAAACTTTCATCTTCTGAATTTACAACCAATCAGATAAAGATTACTCTCAACTCCCTTTAAAGAATTAATCAGGGGCTGCGATTGTAGCTCAGTGGTAGAGCATTTACCTAGCCATGTGTGAGGCACTGGGTTTGATTCTCAGCACCGCATACAAAGAAATAAAAAAAAAATAAAGGTCCATCAACAACTTAAAAAAAAAAATTACTCAACCAGAAAGCAACATTTATTCTCTTTACCTGGACGTCTGATGGCAGGATCAGGATCAAGGGTCTTTTTTAAATATTCTGTTAGTGTTTGCAGATTTGCATCACTGAGCTCCATTGCTATAGAATCTAAAAAAAAAAAAAATGAAGTATGGTAATTGGTTACTTAGGGACACAGTGATTTACATATATGAAGCTTTTCATATGTGGATTTTCTCTCTGAAAGTCATGCATTTGTTTTCAATAAGGGCTATAAATAAGCCTGACTCAACTAAGACAAAAATTCAGAAGATGGGCTCTTAAAAAAACAAGTGATAAAATTCTGAGATAAGTGAGAACAAACATTCCATAACCAATAAGTTTACATGATTTAACACTATTTAAAAAGTCCAGTAAAGGGTGAAAAATTACTCTCAAGCAATGGTTTTAATAAGTCCACAGCAAGAAATTAACATTTTTCTTTAGTTTGAGACAGTTCTGCTTTGTTGCCCAGGCTGGTACTAAATTTCTGAACTCAAGTGATTCTTCTACTTCAGCTTCCCAAATAGCTGGGGCTATAAGCACACCTTCATCCCCAGTTGCAAAATTAAAATTTTAAGCAGAAACCAGGTGCATAGTTGTAAACCCAGCTACTCAGGAAGATGAGGCAGGGGGGTCTCAGGTTCGAGGCCAGCCTTGGCCAACTTATTGAGACCCTGGGTTCTGAACAAACAAAAAAGGCAGTGAATAAAGATCTGATAAAAAGTTCCGAGATTAAAGAAGGTAGAATACATTCCTTTATGTACAACATGCAATGACAAGTACTCACTACAAACTACATGCCAAAAATTTACATTTAGGGAGATAATTCTAAAGCCCAGAAGATGACAAGTTGTGATTATGATTTTAAAAATTAGAAAAATTTTTTTTCTTAAAGCTTAAAACAAAAATCACAAAATATGCTTATGATTGACCAAAATTTTCAAATAATCTTACTAATTTTAAGCTAAATAAATGGCCTATGTAACTATAAGTGATAAAATAGGATAGAAATACCCACATAAATCAAGAGATTGATCATACAGCATGAAGACTATAATTAATAGTAATACATTGTATAGTGGAAAATTACTGAGTAGGTTTCAAGCATTCTTACCACACACACAGATGGGACTGGGTAAAGGTTTCCCGAGGACACATGAGGTCTTGGGTTTGATTCACAGCACCAGAAAGGGGTGGGGTACGGTGGGGTAACATCTATTAATTAGCTTGATTGAGGCATTCTATAAATGTATATACATTTCAAAATATTCTGTTACACACCATAATATCTATAATTTTGTCAATTAAAAAGAGAAAAATACATGTAGAAAAGAACCATCCACACAGATTACAAGTGTCATTTGTGCCATGCACATTATTACATACTAACCAAAAATCCTGGAAATGGGGCAGGGGATGTGGCTCAAGCGGTAGCACGCTTGCCTGGCGCTTGCCTGGCATGTGTGCGGCCCGGGTTCGACCCTCAGCACCACATACAAACAAAGATGTTGTGTCCGCCAAAAACTTAAAAATAAATATTAAAATTCTCTCTTCTCTCTTTAAAAAAAAAAAAAATCCTGGAAATGTTTACAACAGAGCTTTGTGGTCTTTGAGTTGTTGGTGAGAATTAAAGTGCAAAACTAGAGACTTTTAGACAAGGCAGTGTTCTAAAATTGGTCTGTAGTACACAACTAAAAAATTTGCTAAAACTCATTAAATGGTATACTTAAAAAAGTTTACAGAATGTAAATTATAAATAAATGCAATAAAACTATTTAGAAAACTCAATGTATGTTTAAAACCCATTAGGCAGCTTTCAGATACACAGCTACATGTAGCTGGCAAGAAAACTGGGAAAATGTAGCCTTTTCAGGGAAACCAAGTACCAAAACAACCTGAGGCTTCTATGACAAAGGAAAAAAAATACATAATTCATGTAAAATGGAAAAAAGTCAAGGATGCCATCATTCAAATTATGTCATCAGCCAGCTGCAATGGTGCACACCTATAATCCCAGCGGCTCTGGAGGCTGAGACAGGAGGATCTCAAGTTCAAAGCCAGCCTCTGCAAAAGCAAGGCACCAAGCAACTCTGTCTCTAAATAAAATACAAAATAGGGATAGGGATGTGTCTCAGTGGCGGAGTGCCCCTGAGTTCAATCCCAGGTACCCCCCCAATTACATATATAAAAAATGTACCAAAACAACAACAAAAACAAACCTACACTCTCAAATGTAAACAGTTTGAACACGTATGTGATGAATACAGGAAATTTTTATTCTCTTCAAATTTCTCCTCTAATGTCCTACAATTATCTATATGTATTATATATTTATAGTCACAAAGTTTAAAAATTTTATTTTAGTTTTTAAATGTCATTCAAATTCCTACCCTTCATACTAGCTGGGAAGACAAGATACAACTGAAATGCCAAGTACAGGCCTATGATCCCTTTTTGCAATCTTTTTTTTTTTTTAGTTGTCAATGGACCTTCATTTTATTTATATGTGGTGCTGAGAACTGAACCCAGTGCCTCACATATGCTAGGCAAGCACTCTACCACTGTGCCACAACCCCAGACCCCCTTTTTTGCAATCTTGAAGTGCAAAAAAAAAAAAAAAAAAAAAAAAAAAATCAATAAATTGGAAGGTTTTGTTTCTTTTTTACAAGTATTTGGCAAACTCATTTGCCAGCATAACCTGGCCTAAACTGCCTGAAACTACAATTTTTGTTTATCTCACTTATCATGTAAATTTGTTTTACTAAAGAAATACTAACAAGGGGTAGGGGTGTGAGTCAATGGTAGACCCCTTCCCTGCGTAGAAGGCCCTGGGTTCCACCCCCCAGCATTACAATAAAAAACAAAAAACAACTATTTGTGTCTGATTGCAAGCTATTGTCCTAAGCCCCACTAGGGATGTCACACAATCTACACTATGTGCATACAAAAAAATTATTAATTACGGGACATATCTGTCCCCTGAAGTGTCAAATGAATCCCACAGACAGCATCTCAAGTACTAGGAGGTGAAGAAGAAAGTCACTGGAGTGAGGCTATCCAGGATCTAAGTCTTGAGCTGAATCTTGAAGATCTTCAGATTTAGAGAGGCAAAACAGAAAGAGGACCCATCTCACAAAATAAATAGTGTAAAGGAAGAAACAGGAAGAGAGGAATAGTGGACAAGGAGAATAAGATCAGATCATGGAGGGTTCTCAATACTTGGATGAAGAGTTTCAGGACAGTATACAACAGGAAGCCACTGAAAGTTTTTTTTTTAAGATCTTTTTTTTTTTAGTTGTAGTTGAACACAATACCATTTATTTATTTATTTTTAATGTGGTGCTGGTGATTGAACCCAGGGCCTCGCACATGCTAGGCAAGCGCTCTACCGCTGAGCCACAACCCCAGTCACCCCACTGAAGTTTTTTTTTAAAAGAAAGTGTAGCATAGGAACTCTGGGCTGGTAATGGTCTACAGGATGGAGTCAAAGGAAGGGAATTAGAGAATATTATAAAGCAGGGAGGCTTTATAATATGTTTTTCATCATTTACTTCACATAATCATTTTATATAACATAAAATGAAACTCAGGTTTAACTTACTTGCCCCCTAGTCACACAGTTAATAGTCAGACATGGTGGCACACACCTGTAATCCCAGGAGGCTGAGTTGATCACAAATTTGAGGTGACCTCAGCAACTTAGGGAAAGCTGGTCTCAAATTAAAAAATAAAAAGAGCTGGGGTTGCAGCTCAGTGGTTAAGGGCACCAGGATTCAATCCATAGTAACAAAACAAAACAACAACAACAAAATCCAGATGTAAATCAGTCTGACTCTAAATGTTTTCCCTCAGTCTACTACCCAAGGCTACCTCTTTAAGTGGAAATAATGAGAAGATTAAATGAGGGTAGAAGCTCAGAGAAAACAATAGAAAGGCCGATGTGAAAAGAGGGCAGCCAGAGAAGAGGGAAACAAGTAGTCAAAGAACAGTATTGTTTTGAATAGCACTGTTACAAGGTCAGGGGACTTCATCTTGAAACAAACAAAAAAAGCTAAAAAAAAAAAAAAAAAAAATAAGGGAAGGGTCACATATAATGCAGTGCATGAGCATGCACAATGCAGGCTGTTCAGCAGCCAGAAACCAAGACCTTCTAAGGACAATTATCTTTTTGAAACTATCCGTATTCTCTTTACTTCAGTCCTTCCCCTAATTACAATTTTTTTTTTTTAATCACAAGGGAAACCAAGAAGATCGAGTGATTTAAGGCTCCATCAAGCTGAGTACAGTAGTCCACGTCTTTAATCAAGACATTCAGGCAGTTGAGGCCTCCAGGAGGATCACAAGTTTGAGCCCAACCTCAGCAATTTAGCAATGCCCTAGGCAACTTAGTGAGACCCTGTCTCAATTAAAAAGGGGGGGAGGGCACCTAGGGATGTAGCTCAGTGGTTAAGCACCCCTGGGTTCAACCCCTGGTATAATCCTCCCACATACACACAAAAGGATTCCACCACCTAGCTGTTCCCTCTGCTTGACTCAGAGCAAACCCTCTCAGTGTAAGCATCAAGTCCCAATCAACCACACATACAATATATTGAGATGACCTTTTCTTGTTTTTTGTATCAAAAGTTTGGAAAATGCTACCTATTATATCCTGCCACCCTCTGGATATTCACAACACAAAGCACTTCAAAGGGGCTGGGGATGTGGCTCAAGCGGTAGCGCACGGTAGCGCACTTGCCTGGCATGCCTGTGGCCCGAGTTTGATTCCCAGCACCACATACAAACAAAGATATTGTGTCCACCGAAAACTAAAAAGTAAACATTAAAAAAAAAAGCACTTTAAAGGATTCAAGAACTCAGTAAGGTACAATTTACATCATTTAATCCAGTTTCTCCCGTTTCTTGGCCATACAATCCCTTTCCTATGGAACACACTTCGGAAAATAATGATTTAGTGAATCCATTTTCTTTTTTCCTTTTTTTTTTTTTTTTTTGCAGCCTCGGGGAATGAACCCAGGGCTTTACACATACTAGGAAGGCACTGTAAAACTGAGCTACGTGACCTTTCTAAATTTTATTTTGGGAGTGTCTCACTACATTACTGAGTCTGGCCTTAAAGTTTTGATCCTCCTGCCTCAGCCTCTCTAGTAACTGAGATTAGATGAATGTAGTCTCACCACTGCAAGGTCCCATTTCTTTTTTTTTTTTTGGCATTGAAATGCTGAATCTGTTATGAAATCATGAAAATTTGCCGTTGCCAACCAAAATCATCTACAACAGTGTGCCTGGGTGCTTTAAAAAAACTTCTGGCCTTTCTTTGCTTTGCCTTACACAAATTTATTCTACCTTTGAGATTCATGCAAGGGAGCATGATAGAAATGGGGGAGACGGGGTAGGGCACTCATGGTGCTGTATGCCTATAATCCTAGTGGCTTGGGAAGCTGATGCAGGAGGATTACAAATTCAAAACCAGCCTCAGCAACTTAGTGAGGCCCTAAAAAACTTGGCCAGACCCTGTCTCAAAATACAAAATTAAAAAAAGGTCTAGGGATGTAGCTCAATGTTTGAGCATACCTGGGTTCAATCCCTGGTACCAAAAAAAAAAAAAAAAAAAAAAAAAAAAAAAAAAAAAAAAAAAACACCACCAACAACAACAAAAAAGACCTCGGGGTGGGAAGAGCATGTACAGATTAATTAGATCTGAGTTTTTAAATAAACCTGCATTTCTTTAACTTTCCTAATTATGTTCTTCTAGCACTTGTACATTTCCCAATTAAAATTTCTTAGATAACTCATAATTACTTGTATTAAAAATCCCAACTCAATTCTATGGCAATGTCTATGCAATCTGACGTCAACTTCTTCTTTTACCTTCTTCCTAGTTCTTGCTATGTTCCAATCACAACAGCCTCTCAAATCAGCCCAAACAGTTCTTATCTCTAATAATGCTGTTTCTACTTGACAGTGGGCACCATTTAGCTCACAGCTCACTACCAACTCTTCAAAAAGGCCTTCTCACTTCATTCCCACTTGAAATCATCATTGACTTGTTGTCTCTTGCACACACCAGACTATAAACAAATGCCATAGGCAGGGCTTGGCATGCTTTTTGACTCAGTTCACCCATGTCCTTTGCATTGCCTAGTAGGCAGCAGATACTTGGTGAGCCTTTGTCACATGAATCGTCAAGGCACCCAACTAAAACCTGAGTTCCCAATCAAAATGAATTCCAAACTTCTTAAACTGCCTACAAAGTCTCTGACAATCAATTATTAGCAGCCTCATCATAATATAGAAACTCAGTTACACCTGCCAGATGAACAGGTAACTACCTTATCTTCAGTGATTATTTCTATTCATTTAAAAGTGCTTCCAGAAGTGAATTCTGAGATTTTTCCGTATTACTGTTCACACACTTTTGTTTCAGGCTCTGCACTCACTAGACCCTCCCAGGGACAGCTCTGCCCCTAAAAAACTACATGGCTCACCGTCCACTTTATTCAGGTCTCTTTTCAAAAGCCATCTTTTCTGAGATGCCTCTCAGGACCATCCACCTTAGTCACTCTCCATCTCCTACTCTATTTCCCAGGTAAATATTTTTTTTTTGGGGGGGGGGAGGGTGTGCCAGGGATTGAACTCAGGGGGCACTCAACCGCTGAGCTACATCTCCAACCCTATTTTGTATTTTTATTTAGAGACAGGGTCTCAAAAAAAAAAGCACCTTGCTTTGCTGAGGCTGGCTTTGAACTCACAATCCTCCTGCCTCAGCCTCCGGAGCTGCTGGGATTACAGGTGTATGCTACCAAGCCTGGCTTATTTCCCAGGTAAATTTTACTGGATATATTTTGTTTTCTTACATACCATGCTTCTCCCTCCACTAGACTATAACTCCATGACAGTAAGGACTTTTTTTGTGTTTGCTCACTGTTCTCTCTAGGGAGCTTACAACAGTAATGGGCGCCTACCACTTATTTGCTGTACTATTTAAAAAATCTAGAAACCCTTGACTGACTTTTGCATCAAAGTATCATTAATCTTCATATTTATTCTGGTCAACTGACAAGGGGTAAAAACACTGATTCTAAAACCATCCAACAGAATAACACCTAAAATGACAAATTTTGAGATATAAAGGTGGGCCTATTTTTAAAAACTGGGGCATGGGCTGGGAAGTAGCTCTTGCCTCACATGTAGAAGGCCTTAGGTTGGGGGGGGGTAAGGGGTGGGGGAGATGCAGATGACTAAACAAAAAAAAAACCCCACCTGGGGTATAATATAAATATGAATGCTACAACCACTAAAAGTTAAAGTACTACATAGGTTCTAGAATCATAATGTTAAAGGACTAAAATTTGTCAACAAACCCTTTCTATGTAATCTCCTAAGCAACTTAATGAGACCCTGTCTCAATTTTAAAAAAAACGGGGGGGGGGGGGCACCTAGGGATGTAGCTCAGTGGTTAAGCACATAAAATCAAACATAGGTTGAGCATCCCTATCGAAAAATTCTGAAGTCGTAAAGGCTCTAAAATCTCATATCTTGGAGCAGATCGGATTTTGGATTTTTGGACAGGGATGCTCAACTTGGTGAAACCTATGCAAATATTCCAAAATCCAAAAAAATTCCGAAACTGGAGACATTTCTTGTTCCAAGTATTTCAGATAAGGATGCTAAATCTGTAGTTAGCTTAATTCTGATTTAAGAAAGTATGACAAATCAAGAGAATTTTAGGGAACGCTTCAGTTATTCACAATATATCACCAAGACCAAGATTTAATTAAGTTAATCCTATTTGCCCACAGATGAAGGTACTTTTGACACTTCAAAATATTAGCAATATATAGTGTTGATATAAAAATACTCATATGGGGAGTGGGGGTGCATGCCTGGAATCCCAGCAGCTTGGGAGGCTGAGGCAGGAGGATCGTGAGTTCAAAGCCAGCCTCAGCAAAAGTGAGATGCGAAGCAACTCAGTGAGACCTTTTCACTAAATAAAATACAAAATAGGGCTGGGGATGTGGCTCAGTGGTTAAGTGACCCCGAGTTCAATCCCTGTTAACAACCCCTCCCCCAAAACAAAACAAAAAACCCCACTCATATTAAAAATGTAAAAATTTACTTCATCAGAACATGATAGTTTACTTTCTCCATGGATCTTTGGAAATCCCTACCAATTAAAAAATAAAAAAACAGGTACCATAACAATTTCATTATGATAAATTTATCCAAATCCCAAATTCTTCTTGTTGAATGAATGGTTAGGCCTCTTCCTACAGGCCCACAATTATAAAGATTTTGTGAATAAAAGAAAAAGTCTTGGTATCCTTCTCACAAAAAAGTAGATCAAGATGTGTGCCCTTCCCTTGAATTATTTCCTTCACACCACAGAAGAATTCCTGAGGCCTTACATCTTGAGAGAATGAAAGAGATCTAACAAATGAAAACTATCTGGTACACATAACACATGAGCGTGTGCACGTGCATGCACACACACACATACCACCTCAACCTATCCCTCTGTTTAAATCACTGTAATCCCGGGCTGGGGATGTGGCTCAAGCATGCGTGTGGCCCAGGTTCGATCCTCAGCACCACATACAAACAAAGATGTTGTGTCCCTGAAAACTAACAAAAATAAATATTAAAATTCTCTCTTTAAAATAAATAAATAAATCACTGTAATCCACCATGTGAAAATCAATTCTAAACTTCTTAAACTGCCTACAAAGTCCTATATAATGTGGTTCCTGGATAATTCTCCATTTTTGACACAGCACTATAGCAACCTGAATGTTCCTAAAAAAAAAAATCCCAATATTCCAAGCCCATTTCCATCCTAGAGCTTTTGCACTTTGTATTCCCTGCCTGGAAAGTTCAGTTCCCTCACCTTTCCCTGAATGATCTCCATTCCAAATGTCACCTCCTCAGAGAGGCCTTCTTTACCTATCACATCATTCTGTCACTTGTCACTATCTGAAATCACCTAATTTATTCCTGTCCCCTCCACATAAAAGCTCCAAGAGATGGGTGTTCATTTTTGTTTTTTCCACTGTATTTGTATTCCCAGAGACTAAGTGGTTGTTTAATAAAGTTATAAAATGAGTAAAGAATTGCTCTCCCATTCATCCAATTCAGAATAGGAATTGGTTTCTCCTTCCCAGACCCCAGCTGATACAAATCCCAATAAGCACAAAAGAATTCCCTTGTATTGATGAAAAGAAGGGAAAGATAAAAGGTCATTAGCAGTAAAAGATTTACTCAAGAGCCCCAGGAATTATGGGGAGAAAAAACACGTGGGGGGGCGCCACAAAAAAAAAAAAAAAAAAAGTCAAAGATGAGAAAAAGAGTAAACGGTCCCCTTCTGTTCATCCATGGAAGAGTGATGCCTCTGCATCTTCCTTGTGGCAAGCATATGTGGGATGCAGCAGTAAGCACGACGAGACAAGACCACCAAAGAGCTTACATCCTAGCAATTAAGAAAGACAAGAAACAAGTAAATAATAACCAAATGTAGATAAAGTAAATGCAGTGAAGTAAATAAAAGTAGGTAATGTTCATGTATAGTCGAGGAAAAAGATTCTTATGTGAGTGGATCAGGGGAGGCCTAGGGTGAAGGAAACGTAAAGGAAGGGGAACCAGCCTTGCAAGATCTGATGTTGGCAATTTCCAAGCAACTGAAAGCACCTGCAAATCTTCTAAGGTTGGGATGAGGTGGGAATACTTTAGAAAAGTCAGGTCAGTGTAGCTCCAATTGCTAAGGAAAAGAAAAAGAGACGGGGGTAGCGGTGGACCACGGCGAGCTCAGGCAGGACCCGAATGAACCGCGTAAATAATAGCGGTCCCTTCAAAGCCGCTTTCCTAGGTACCTGTTATCCACACCACTTTGCAGGTAAGGAAACGGAGGTTCGGGAGATGAAGTGACCAAGTTACACGCCAAGGGAGAGGCTAAGCGTGGAGCGAGCCCAGGCTCCACAAGACGCGGGAATGCCATGTTACTGAGCAGTTATGTGCTGCTCCAAGCGCAAGGACTAGAGTTTAATCCTCACAAACAACTCAGCGAAGGGACATCGCAATGCCCCGTCCACTGCCGGGAAGAACGAAGCACAGCGTGACTAAAGAAGGGTAAGCTCCGGGCCTCTGCAGCGCCCGGAAGGGACGACCGAGCAGCGCCGGAACCCACTCAACCCGAGCCTGGGCAGGCCTCTCCGCGCATATCCCGCTCACGCTGCGGGCCGGCGCGCCGAGAACCGACGCAGTGGCGCCACCAATCAGGGGCGGCCTTCCCGTGCGGCGAGGCGGCGGGGCAACCAATCAGCGCGGCGCCAGAGGGGAAGGGGCGGGCACTCCGGCGGCCCACGTTAGGCCGCGCCTCAGCCGCCCTCGCCCCTCTCAGGCCCCGCGCCCGCCGGACCTGGCTGGAGACTAGAAGCCTCGGGATGCTAGGAAGCTGTCTAGGCAGGCGCAGCCCTGGCCTGAGTGCGCGGCCCGAGGTACAGGCCTCCATTCCGCTCTTGCCCGAAGGCACGGACCCCAGTTCCCAGGGCTCAGGAAGTGCCGGGAGCGCCTCATCCCTCCCTCAGCGGGCTCCCAGAGCCACCCCGCTATGCCATGCAGGTCTCGCGCCTCACCTCGTAGGGATACGGTGACACAGGAGGGAATCCCAGCCGCGGACTGTAGCCGGCAATACCCACTCCCGCCGCTGCTCCGCCTCACATTCAAACCCTGGCAAAATGGCGCGGCGGCGAAGCGGTACCCAAAGCGCATGCGCGAGCGGCGCCCAGACAGGGGGCGAGGCCAAGAGTGCGCCGGCCCCTCCCGTGCGCCAAAGGCCAATCGCTCTGTGGCTCTGTTTTTTGCGCTGACGTCACAGGTGACATTGCCCTTTGGCCGTGACCGCTCTAATGGATTTCCCCGTCTCAGTGTTATGAAACGAACGCAGATTCAGATTCAGCGAGTGGTTGCTGGACTGTGTGACCTACTTTGATGTCAGACTGGACACGTAGTAGAGCTCGGGTAACTGCCACGTTCGTGCACGAAGCAAAGCGGACGGAGGAACTCCCCGCCCCTCGTGGGGCTTCTGTTTTAAAGGGAGAAATGTAATAAATGAATTAAGAATTCCGTATCTTAGTAAGTGCTGTAAGAAGAAAATTTAGAAAACCAGATGGTATGATAGTATGATAAGCAGTGACTTGAAAGGTAAATGGGATGATCAGAGAAGCCCCTCTCCCCCAACAAAAGAAATTGACCTGACTTTCAACAAGGAGAGGGGCTCCAAGGTCAGCCTGGCAAACTTGAACTTCCAGGAGGATGAGAACAGAGGCTCTGAGGCAGAATGACCTAGGCTGGGAGGGCCTTAATGGAGTTAGAGAAGCCAGCAGGGGCCAGGTGATGTAGGTCTGATAAGACCAGGTCTTAAGTGCATCCATTACAGAACAAGGACCACATTTATATTTTTAAAGGCCTGACATTGCTGTGTAGGAGAATGAACTGCATGGGGGAAAGGCTTGAAGCAGAGAGGCCAGTAAGGAGTTGGAGGCATCCAGGAGAGCAATAGGATGGCCAGGATCAGGGTGAGTAATGGTGCATAGGAAATAATAGGTTGGGTTTTAGAGATGGAGCCCAGGAGGATCCAGTGATAACACCGAGAGTGTGCATGGTGGTGGTGGGGGGGGGGACAGGGACCAGTCCTCAGTTTGCCTACCTCTCCTTCCTCCCCTAGCAGACCCAGCTGCCTCCACTCAGAGCCCATCCTTTGGAATTAATAGCTTACTACTGATAGACCCAACCTGATCTTTTCTTAAAATTGGGAGCCATCTCTCCACAAACCATGAAAAGCTAATTTTGGCTTTACTATAAACTACTGCAAATTCTGAACCTGCTTGGAATGCCTGCCTATGCCTTGAACTCACCCATGCCTGGCTCTCTGACCAGACAGCAGCCCTCTCTAAAACTTAAGTGATGCCTCACAAATCTTGGCCTTCCCTGGCCAGATACTGACCCTCTCTGAGGCTCTAATGACCTTCATAAATTCTGATGTTGGGGCCAGCAAAAATGTAAACTACCATTAGTGTTATGCTCCTCAGAGTTCTGTTATCTGTAACCCCCCTTCGTGAAACTTTCTGGGCTATAAAGCTGGGCTACAGGAAAGCTGGGGTGCTGTCTTGTTCCCGCGGTTTTGGGTGGGAGAGGCAGCCCGGCCGGTCGAAATAATAAGCTTGCTTTAATTTGATTTTAATTGGAGTCAGTGGTCTTTTCTTGCGTCCTGGTCTAACAGCTACTCCAGAGACTGAAAGGCACCCGTTTGGTCATATTTGATAAAATAAATAGTACAAGAACACAAAGGTATATTGGTACCCTGGTTACAAAAACATAAATCCAATATCTGAATAAAAATGTAAAATGTTGCTTAGCTTGAGTGAAGAGGTTATGTATGTATATGGTATTTTATTATTTATTATTTATCTGAAATTCACATTAGATAGGACATCCTATACTTATCTAGCAGGTAAGCAGGATGGCTACATTACATCATTGTATTTTCTTCATGGTACTTATTACTCTCTGAAATTAATTGTCCCTTTATTTATTGTTTCCTCCCCCAACCCGCCTAAGGACTATTCAAGAAAGGGGCTTATAAATCTTATTTATAGCTGTCCCCCAGCATCTAACACAAAAAGTAACTTCAATAAATATTTGTTGGGTGTTGAATGAAATGTGTATAAATAGGTGCAGTCCATTGAGATACATTTTTAAGACATCGGTGAAAGATATATTTTCTACAAGCAGTTGTGTTTGTGTGTGTGTGTGTGTGTGTGTGTGTGTGTGTGTGTGTGGTGTTGGGAAATTGAACTCGGGGCCTTGTAAAGGAAATCCTCTACCACTGAGCTATGTCCCCAAACCACAATCATCTTAATCATACTAAACTGCTTTCCTGGAATATTCTCCTCTAGTCCTGTGGATAATGAATCTGGCATCTATTGTTTTCCATCTCTGAGATCCAATCACAAAGGACGCTGGCTGGCATCTGTTAGAAAACTCTTAAGCTGGGGCTGGGGACGTGGCTCAAGCGGTCACGCGCTCGCCTGGCATGCGTGCGGCCCGGGTTCGCTCCTCAGCACCACACACCAACAGAGCTGTTTGAAAACCAGGTGCGTGTCCCAGTGCACCTGTTCTCTTCTCCTGTATTTTTGGGCAGTGGGGAAGGAGCCCAGGGCATGTGTTCCAGCACTGAGCTCCATCTGAGCCCTGCCGTTTGTAGTTTGATGTTGATCTCTCAGTCCTCCTTGCTTCCCCCGCTCCCCTGTTTGTGCTGCCTCAGGCTCAGCAAGCCTTCGGACCCTTGCTATGGCCCCCACTTGAGAGGTGTCCAACCCTGTTCCAGTTGCTCCCTTCCACGGGTCAGCAGTCCATGGGCCAAGAGGGTGTGTCATCACCAACCAAATGCCCCTCCAACACACTCCAGTAGCCCAGGGCCAGGACTCTGTGGATACCTTTTGCTAGGCCACTTCATCAGAGGCCAATTGCAGGTCAGTGGTCAGTGTGTCGTGAGTAAGTCCTCCCCATGCTATTACACTCTGGTGTGCAGCTCTGAGAAGCTGGAGAATCCCACCTTTGAACCTGGTCTTCCAGGTCACTGAAAGGTATATTCATAAAGGAATGAAGACAAGATCTTTTTTTAAGATATGTTTTTAGTTGTAGATAAACACAATATCTTTATTTTACTTATTTTTATGTGGTGCTGAGAGTCGAACCCAGTGCCTCATATGTGCTAGGCAAGTGCTCTACCAGTGAGCCACAGCCACAGCCCCAGGATCATTTCATCTTTGTTTTTGTGGTACAGGAAATCAGTCCCAAGAACATTCTACCACATAGTCTTGCCAAGCTGCCCTGGCTGCCCAACTTGCAATCCTCCTGCCTCAGCCTGCCAAGTCTGGGATTACAGTATACACCATCAACCTGGCCAAGCAGAATGTTTTGTCTATTAGCTTGACATATAACATACATTTATATTCATAGCATGCGAGCCTTATTTGTACTTTGAACCCATTGCAAATGTTAGTACTATATTAAGAATGTTCTCTGCCAGTGCGAAGTGGCACACACCTATAATCCCAAAGATTTGGGAGGCTGATGCAGAAGGACTGCAAGTTTGAGGCCAGCCTCACCAACTGACTAAGCAACTCAAGGACACCCTGTCATAAGCCATCCATGGGCTGTATGTAGGCTGCCCGTGCATTGAAGCCTATTGAATAGGAGAATCTGGTGTCTAGGAATGACCAGTGGACCTTTCCTCTGGTTGACCGCCCTGACTCATTGTGATCCCTATTCAAGCTCTGCAACAGGTTCCACACAAGCACTGAAGAGGGGGTGACCTGCTGTAGCCACCCAGCCCCTCTGAGATGGGTATGACCTGCCAAGGTGCCAGTCAACCGTCTGACTGCAAGACATCATGAAGCAAGACTTGTCCCTGACTTTGATGTTCCCCCTTAAATAAACCATAGAGCCACCTTCTTTGTCTAGCTCCAGCTCTTGTGTGGACGGTGTCTACCAGGGCCTCTGCTTTTGAAAGTATATTTCTGACTCTCTGTCTTTTGTTCTTCACTGATTATTCCAGACTTTAATTTCTCAGGTGGCTTACACCCTCCTCAGCAGGAAGAAGAATCCCCCATTGAGACACTGGCCTTCACCCCATAAGACCCTGCTCAAAATTTTAAAAATGAAAAGGCTTGGGACTACAGTGCAGTGGTAAAGTGCCACTGGGGCCAACCCCCAGTGACCCCCCAAAAAGGTTCTCTACCCTCCAGAGGCGTGTCCCGCGCCCTGCATTCTCTCACAGTCCGCCCTCTAGCGCGTCAGAACAGCCCTTCCCCGTGTGGGCTCCTCAGGGTGACTGAGCAGCAGGGGGCAGTGGAGAGAGGGAGAAGTGGGCAGGGCAGTGGGACACGTGGGCCCTGAGGCCAACTGCAGGGCTTTGAGTCAGCCCAGTGGCCCTGAGCAACCTGGGCCCCAGGTGCCCCTCTATCCAAAGCAGGGATGGTGCTGACCACGGACACGCTTTCTGGGGCTGCTGTGAGGACTGGAGGCCGAAGAATGGGTGAAATGGTGAACAGAGGAGTCTTCAGTCGGGAAGGCCTAGCAGGGGGCGGAATGATTTCTTTCTTTATCTGGGTAAGGAGAAATGGAACCCCATTAGGAGCCCAGGGCTGTGGAGATTCAGAATGGTGCCTCACCAGCAGCCTCTGGAGGCCAGGAGCCTTGGGGGACTCTCTCAGAAGGAAGCAGGTAACCAGGGCTGGGTAAGCAGGTCAGAGGTCTGGTCAAGATGGTTTCCGACTCAGGTGTTTGGATGCCTGAGCAATTCAACCTACACATAGGAGCTTTGGAACATCAGCTCCTTAGGGACCAGGACTGCTGGATGCCCTACTTGGTTTTCCCAAGATTAGCCTGTGACAGCAGGCAGTGTGGTTGGTGTGACGGTGAAGAGTCCATGCTGTAGAGACAGAGCCTGGGTCAGGGTCCCCACTCTGCCACTTCCCAGATGTACAATCCACATACCCATTCTCAGTGGGCCACGCTGGGTCAGATTCCTCATCTACAAAATAGGGGTGTAACTGCTGCCTACTACTTGGGATTCCTGTCAAGTTTGAAGACATTGTACGCAAAGCATTTAATTAGGTGCCTGGAGTACAGTGAACCATCACCAAATGTTAACTTTTAAAAGGTGGCATTAGAGGCTTGGCGTGCAGTTCAGTGGTAGGACACCTGCCTAGGTGTGGGAGACCCAGTAATGCATAATGGGAAAAAAAGGAAGAAGAGTAACATACGTGGCATGAAACGGTTAATTCCCAACAAAGGCAGAAAATCAGCACCAATTCCTTTTGTCCAGAGTGCTTCCTTTCAGGGTCCATGATCTGTCCACTGGCTTCTCCTCTGGAATGGTGCTATTTTTACCTGCTTCTTAGAGCCCACAGCAGGAGCCAGGCCTGTGGTACACACCTGTAATCCCATTAGCTGGGGAGGGTGAGGCAGTAGGATCGAGAGTTCCAAGCCAGCCTCAGCAACTTAAGGAGGCCCTAACCAACTCAGTGAGACCCTGTCTCTAAATAAAACACAAAATAGGGCTGGGGATGGGGCTCAGTGGTCAAGTGCCCAGGTTCAATCCCTGGTGCCCCCTAATAAGAACAACAAAAAACCCAAAACAGCAGGAGAAAATCAACATGCAATTATTTAAGCTCAAAATCACTCAGCTAAAATGTTTACTAGAACACATGGATATTGCTTTCTATCCTTTTCTTTTTTTTGTAGTGCTGGGAATCGAACCCAGGGCCTCATATTTGCTAGGAAGTGCTCTACCACTGAGCTATAAATCTAACCTCCTGGTATTTTCTTTCTCTTTTTTTTTTTTTTTTTTTTTGGTGCCAAGGATTGAACCCAAGGGCACTCTACCACTGAGCTACATCCCCAGCCCTTTTTATTTTGAGACAGGGTCTTGCTAAGTTGCTGAGGCTGGCTTTGAACTTGTGATTCTCCCTGCCTCAGCCTCCTAAGCCACTGGGATTACTCATGTGTATTTAAAAAAAAAATTGTTGTAAATGGACAGCATGCCATTATTTATTTATTTTTATGTGATGCTAAGGATTCAACCCAGTGCCTCTCGTGCTCTACCACTGAGCCCCATCCCCATCCCCTCGTGTGTCTTTTTTTTGCACCAGGGATTGAACTCAGGGGCACCACTGAGACACATCCCCAGCCCTATTGTGTATTTAATTTAGAGACAGGGTCTCACTGAGTTGCCATTGCTGAAGCTGGCTTTGGACTTGAGTAGCATCTGTGGCCTCTACTCACTAGATACTAGTAGTCATTTCCATCTCAGTTGCGACAACCAAAAATGTCCCAGGACATTGCCACGTCCCATTTGTCCCGAGCCGCTGGGATTACAGGCATGTGCCATTGTGCCTGGCTTCATGTGTATTTCTTTTTTTTTTTTTTTTAAAGAGAGAGTGAGGGCTGGGGATGTGGCTCAAGCGGTAGCGCGCTCGCCTGGCATGCGTGCGGCCCGGGTTCGATCCTCAGCACCACATACCAACAAAGATGTTGTGTCCGCCGCTAACTAAAATAAATAAATAAATAAATTCTCTCTCTCTCTCTCTCTCCCCCTTTCCTCTCTCTAAAAAAAAAAAGAGATCTCTCCTCTCTCTCCCCCCCTTTCCTCTCTCTAAAAAAAAAAAAAAAAAGAGAGAGAGAGAATTTTTTTTTTAATATTTATTTTTTAGTTCTCGGTGGACACAACATCTTTGTTGGTATGTGGTGCTGAGGATCGAACCCGGGCCGCACACATGCCAGGCGAGCGCGCTACCACTTGAGCCACATCCCCAGCCCTCATGTGTATTTCTTAATCAAGATAAATTCTTTAAGCAAACTTGAAATAGGTTTATGAAGAGAAGATTGCAAAAGCTTTAAGCAAGGACTGGCAGTTTCTAGGAGATGGAAATTGACTCATATAAAAAATATCTTCAAGGGCTCAATCTTCAGTTGAGCACTAGATAACGGCAGCTTGCGTCAGGAGACAGGCACTTTTTAGAATACTAAAATCACTTTTGGCAGAATCCTCCACATTCCTTCTCCTCCTTCTTTTGCTGTGGACATTCCAGGAACAATTTAGATTCTGTTTCTTTTCTTTCGTCCTTTTCCTTTCCCTCCTACCCTCTTTATTTTTCGTGTGTGTGTGGGGGGGCTTGATGAGGATGAACCCCATCCTTGTGCATGCTGTGAGCATGTGTCCCATCACAGAGCTACACCCCAGCTCTCCGCAAACTTCTGAAATTCAAAAGCAGGCAGACTACACATTTGTCAAATTCAATGAACCATCCTGGTCTTCTGAAGAAATAAAATTTTGTCTGAAACATATTCTAGTTTGTTGCCAGGATACAAATGCCGTCTAATACTGAAATCACCTTTCAAAATGCTAAATTGGCAGTTTCCTAAAGAAGGCGGAGCTGGCCCTTTCTTCTCCAGAAATCCTGGGATAGTCTCCTTCATAAGATGGCTAAGCAGATTTTTTTTTTTTTTAATAGGTAAGTCAAAGAAAGCAGGAAGTACCTGCCACCGACTGACTCTGGGCCCACCTCTGCTGCCAAGCTGAGCGCAGCCTTCTGTAAGGGTTTAGTCTGTTTAGTTCGGGGTTTCTCAGCCTCTGTACCCTGACATTTGGGCTCTAGAAATTCCTTGCTTGAGGGTTGTTTAGTAGCATCTGTGGCCTCTACCCACTAGATTAAAAACCACTGTTGTTGGCAGCAGGTTGAAGAACACTCTAGACAAAACCCTGGCAATGCCTGCTCTGAAGACAGGGACTCTCTGCTGACCCTCCCAGGAGGGAGGACTTTTGTTCTTCACCAACATTCCTGGAGAACAGCCCAGCAGAGATGAGCAGTTTTCCTTCAAGGAATTAATAAAGATGACAATCAGTTGCAACAGTGGATTTTTTCTTTTTTTGGTACTAGGGATTGAACCCAGGGGCACTCAACCACTGACCCACACCCCCATCTGTTTTTTATTTTTTATTTAGAGACTGGTTCTCACTATACTGCTTTGGGCCTTGCTAAATTGCTGAGTCTGACTTTGAACTTGCGATCCCCTTGCCTCAGCCTCCTGAGCCACTGGGATAACATGCGTGGGCCACTGCACCTGGCAACAGTGGAATATTTTAAGTACAATAATGATTTACATATATATTTTTACATATATATATATATTTGGAATATTTTGGAAAGAATGAGTTCTGAATTCTAAGGCAGACAATCTGAGCTTTGGTTTTACTGTCCTTATCTGTGTGCACCACAGAATTGCTCATCAGGGCCCTGCTGGCTCCCGTGCCAGGCTGCTGTCATCTACCTTTCTGCCAGTGGGGGGGGGGGGGGGGTCTGTTCTCGTGGACACCAAACACTGGTCAAACAAACTAATAAAATGGATTCAAGCCATGACGGGGTTTTCTACCTTTTTTTTTTTTAATGAAAATTAAGACCCACAATTAATATTCTCCCATTAATAATTACATTTGTTAAACACACAGGCCAAATTTTACCTCCACCTGAAAACTACAAGCTTGTATCTCGCATGAGGTCAGACTCAGGCTAATCCGAAACTGTGGTTTGGTGTATATTTTTAATCACTACATTAAAAACAGGTTTACTTTTTAAAACTTTATTGATTTACCACCTGATCAAAGCATGGGATATTTTAACAGTATTATACATAATATTTTTACATAGAAAACTTTACATAGCATTTCATATTATATAATTCTGCTTTATTCTTTCAAAAATGTATACATCCACCGGGCAAGGAATGCTTTTCATTAAATTACCAATATTAAATGCACTTAATCATTGAGTATAGATTAACCAAAGTAGCTATTAACTAACTTTTAGGCATTTTAAGGAGGTAAAACATACATTTTGCACATAAAGAAATATTTGATGTAAATATGCAGATAATTTTTTTAAAAAATTAGAATACTGAGAAAACTACACCTTTGATGAGTGTCATTTTTCTGAGAGCAAGGATTTCCAGATATATTCATTCTTTTAAAATAATTCAGTTTTGGTTTCTTTGTTTTCCAAACTGCAAAGCTGCTGGTAGCAGAACTCCAGGGTTTCGTGTGAGTTCAAGCTGTGTCTACCTTAACAAAGGTACTAAAACAGAATTCAGAAGGAACCAGCTTCTACTGAAACCAATACCCGTTTGCATCATAACAACAAACGTCTGGATTCGAGGGCCATACTTGCATTTATTAGCAGATCACTGAAATAACTATAAAGACTAAACGTAGAGCCATAATCACCACAGAATAACAAAAAAGGTTTGGTTTTTTTATTTGTTTGTTTTTGCATTTTGTACAAAAGTTACCTGTCAGAGGAAAATGTTGTTTCCAGATAATATTATACAATTTTTATAATGTATGTTCTTTGGTTGTACATGAAGAGTACAAGGAAAAGGTATACTTGACACTAAAGGTGCATATTAGAAATAAAATTTACCATCCACCGTTTGTCGTTAAGATGCCAAAGCTGGTGATTTCCCTAACAGACAATGAAGAAAAACAAAATTGCTCAAGCAGCGGTATTATAACAAAAACTTTTCTCTAGAGACCCAGCACAAATAACCAACACTTAATAAAGCATTCTGAGAAAGAAATAAGGCCTTGGAAATGCTTTGCTCTCCTCCGTGACTTTTTAAATACTAAATAGCATCCTGGCCGATGCTGCTGACTGCACACGCCCTTTTCACTAGTGTTTGTGTGGCCCAAGCCACATTCACCACGAGAGGACAGACTTATTCACAGAAAGGAACTTAGGCTGAATGGCTTGTTACTGGAGGTAAGGGATGTCCTCTGTTTGTCATTGTCCAGTGACAAGAAAAATTACCCTGAATGATTTTACATCTAGTCTTTGAAAGGTCCATTGCTGGTACAATTTAAAGGATTCGTTCTGAAAATTTATTTTTTTTTCTTGTGGTGCTGGGGATTGAACCCAGGGCCTTGTGCACGCAAGGCAAGCACTCTAACAAGTGAGCTGTATCCCCAGCCCCCAAATCTTTTAAATGAAAAGAAATGCAAGCCTGAATGTTTCAGCAAGTCATAAAACCCAATGACACATTTCCTGACCTGTGAGAGGCAGGAGGACCCTGGAGAAATCCTGACAAACAAAATGCCACCTGAGAGCCTCAGAAGGAAAGGAAAGCCACCTGTCGGGGTGGAGCTGTGGACAGGACACAGTGAGGAGCAAACACACAGGTTCCCCCTACACCTCAGCACAGATGTCAGTGGGGACAAGTGACTTGCGGAGGTTGTGACGAGCAACACCGCCTGGCGCAGGTTTCCAAGTGCAGCATCAAGGTGCAGCGGATCCCAGGACCAGTCAGCCGTGCTGCTCACGCCTCCCCGCACAGGCAGACCTCCCACCGTCCCTCCCTGCTCCACTGCTCAGCTCCTCCTACCTACGGACGAAAACAAGGTGAAAACCTAGGCCTGCTTTTGTTCTTTGGTAGAGAAATCAAAACACTTTTTGGGAAAGAAAAAAGTAGGTAAGAGTGCTGCCGGCCAAAGTCAGGACATTTCTCAAGGCTGCTAAAAACAACAACAAGAAACTTAAGAAATCGGTCTCTCGGTAATGAGCAAAAGCACCAGAAATCCTTCTCTACAAAGAAAAAATATCTGATTTTACAGATAAGATTCCCAAACAACTAACTTCTAAGGCACCAGAGTTGACATCGACACACCCCGATTTTCAGGACTAGAGTGCAGGTGGAAACCTGAATGTCCCCGGCCACGCTGGAGACCCTTCTGCACTCCACGCTGCCCAGGCTGAGAGTGAGCAGAGTTCTCTTCTCACAGTTCAGTGCTGCCCCTGCCACGGCGCTGCTCGACCCCCTCGCCATGCTGTACACAGAGGAGCCGGAAGCTCTCCTCGCAGAGGCATGCAGCTCCTCACGGAGAGCAGCTGGTGCCAGGCGCCTGCCGCCTGCGGCCACTGTCCCAGTTCACCTGTGCTGGCCCCAGCTGCTCTGGTCCCACCAAGATGTCAGCTGAGGAAGCTCATGGCAGCAACCCTTCTCATGCACTGCTACTGTCCCTCTGTCTCAAGGTCCCTCTGATGAGGACCGTGCAAGGCAGCAACACGAACCATCAGTACACTCACTCTCCTGAGGTAAAAATAAAAGGTTTACTCAAAGATAAATGAACTCTGGGTCAATTACTACTTCATATATTAGATTTCAGTGTGTGTGAGATGGACAATGTATTCTGGAAACTTTAACTGAACACCCATCCACAAATACTTACACCAAGGAAGGTCAACCATTTCATTAAATTGTTCACTTTTTCCCTAAAGACTTTTTCTCCCCACGTTACTAAAACAGAGAGCCACGAGGCACTACATTTTTTTTAACCTTGCAAGCTCTTAATTCTAAATAAACTCTGCCTTCAATCAAATCTTCAAATATCTCTTTGTAAAATACTTTAAAAAAATCACTCAGACACAAAACAAAACATAAAAACAACCCTCCTCTCCTACCTTTCCCCAGACTAAGCTAACAACAGCTGACTGGCACTGACAAGAGCACTCAGACTTATCTGACACACTCAAACGACAACAAAGAACCCAGCGTATTTTAGGTGGCCGTTAGCCATTACAAGAAATTTTATTAACATACTCTCTAATAGTCACGAACCTATACAACTATGTTCAGTATTTTCAAGGAGAGTGACTTCCTCTGACAAAACATTGGCAGCCAGTCATGGGACTTGGCCAGGAAACAATGGCATTTGCAGTGACAGATTTGACAGTTTGATCAGTAAAATGGAATGACCCACGAAACAGAATCCCCACCAACTGTGCTACCTGGGTATACAACAACTTAATGAAATGCCACAAGCCTTAGTTGGGGACTTCGATAGGGCCAGCAGAGAGGCCATCCTTATCCAGGCCATCTGAGACCCAAGACGGCAGCTCCTCGTTTCCGTGTGACTCTTCACAAGCTGTGCCAGTCAGAGGTGGCTTGACGGATGTTCTGCAGAGCTGCAGCAGTGGCCTGCAGGGGTCAGGGCTACCACACTGGTGACAGTGTCGGTGCTACCTGCGATGGCTCTTCCGGGATCCATATTTTATACACGACACCTATCCGTAGGAAGAACTTTCGCAGAACTGCCCGGAGCTCAGGGATCAGGTCAAACTGCATAATCTCACACAAGTAGGGATAGTACATTGAAGCATGTGCTTTGAACTTGAGGTGGGAGAGAAGAGAGAAAATTAGACATAGGGCCTTTTTCTTTTTTTGCACCAAAGATGTAAAAGTACTCTAATAACACTAATGTAACAATCACTATTATTATTAGTTTGTGGTACTGGGGATTGAATCCAGGGATGCTCTGCTCTACCACTGAGTGCATTATTAAATTTTAACTATTGGGTATCCTTTTTTGGTACCAGGAATTGAACCCAGGGGCACTCAACTACTCACATCCCCAGCCCTTTTTCGTATTTTATTTGGAGACAGGTCTCACTGAGTTGTTTAGGGCCTCAGTAAGTTGCTGAGGCTGGCTTTGAAGCCATAATCCTCCTGCCTCAGTCTCCTGAGCCACTGAGATTACAGGCTGCACCACCATGCCTGGCTTTTTATTTTAATTTGAGACAGAGCCTCACTAAATTGCCCCAACTGGTCTCAAACCTGTGATCCTCCTATCTCAACCTCCCAAACTGCTGGGATTACAGGTTGCACCACCATGTCTCACTTATAATTAACTTCTTTTAATTGTATTAGGATAGTTTTGCTACAAAAAGTCAACAGCCCTGTCATTTTGTAAAGCAGGTTCCCAGGTTTAAACCAAGATCTCACAATCTGAACCCTCTCTTCCTGCACTGAGAATCACTGTGCTGTTCCCAACAGCCACACATGTGACTTGAACCTTAGCCTTTCTAAACTGGGGTTCTTCCAGAGAAAAAGCCCTTCTGTCTGAAGGCATCAATGGTTTGTAATGAGTTAATTTCCCCTCAGTGCATCTAGAATGGTGTTGGTTATGTAGCCATTACTGGGAGAATTCAGAAAACAGCAACTTCAATTCGGAATGAAAAGCCACCCAGCCAGGTACAGTGGTGCACACCCCTAACCCCAGACGCTTGGGAGGCTGAGGCAGGAGGATGGCAAGTTTGAGGCCAGCAGCAGCAACTCAGTGAGACCCTGTCTCAAAATAAAAAGGGCTGTGGATGAGGCTCAGTAGTAAAGTGGCCCTAGGTTCAATCCCCAGTACCACACAAAACAAAACAAAACAAAAAACCCAAAGCCTCCCAAACTTCCCATCCTAGAGGAGCTATCAGAGTTCACTTGTTCATTGTACCTTTTCATCATTTATTTTGAGGGTCTTGGTTAGAAGTAACAACAGGAGGCTTGTCCAGGCCTCCCGATGGCTTTCAGAATTCACCGTGATGAAATAGGCCAGCGCTTCGCTGCACACACTGGAGTGAGAAAGGAGAGACGCACACCTGGTTAGCATCTCTCGGCTGGGAGGACCCCCCAGTGCCTGCAATGAGTGTTCCCTGAGCACCCACTCTGGCTGTGTCCTCAGGGGCAAATCACTGAGTCCTAGTTTCTTCAGCTGCAAACTGGGAGAAAGTGACTGTACCAAACCTAAGGGGTTGCTGCAGGGATGAACAGATACCTGTCAAGAAACAGCTCAGCTCTGGCTGGCACCCGGCAAGGGCTGGGATCCGGCAATGCTTGTAGCACAATAAGCCCAAGAACTGATTATTCTTAGTTTATTACATGATTGTCTTTCCTCTCAAAGCACATATAGTTTTTTTTAGCATGTTAGAGGTAGAAAACCCCGTCATGGCTTGAATCCACTTTATTAGTTAGTTTGACCAGTGTTTGGTGTCCACGAGAACAGACCCCCTCTTTTTTTTTTTTTTTTATGAAAATTAAGACCCTTTATCTCCTTTAGGGAAACTTTTATGAGCCTATACAGGTAATTTTCTTTTGGATTTGATTTAAGAAATGAACCAATAGTGTTTTCTTTAATTAATTCTTTTTTCAGCAATAGCTTATTAGTTGGTACTCTCATTGTAAGACAATTGGGAAATGCATAAAGTTAGACAGGAGCAAAAAATTATAAAACAGAAAAAAAGTTCTGTCATTCTAAGGGATATATGACAATATTTTGGCATACTTCTGTTTGTTTGTTTTTCCCTTGGGTCTGGTGCTAGGGATTGAACCTAGGGCCTCATGCATGCTGGGCAAGTGCTCTACCACTGAGCTCCTTCCCTAGTCCTGAGAAATTTCACTTTTACTGGCTGTAAGTATCCCATCAGAGGTTATACTGTAATTTAGTTATTCATTCCATTGTTTAAATTTTTTTCCTAAATTACACCTACAGTAAGTATTCTCTGTGGGAATCCTGGTTCATATTTCTAAAATAAAGAGATTCTATAATAATAGAACTACTGAATCAAGGAGAGTAAACATTTTAGGGCTCTTGGTATATAATCCCGCTGCTTTTCAGAAAGATCATGTCACTGTGCACCCCCACCAGCTGTGCATGGGACTGTGGGCATCACCGACCCTGCGGTTCCAGTGCTTCACATCATCATTTTTAAATCTTAAAGAGGCAAAGTGAGGCTGCGAGCCAGGGGGTGTCCGGCAGTGGAGTGTGCTTTGCATGCACAAGGCCTTGGGTTCAAAGAGGTGCAGACATCATCATTTTGCTGATGGACAGGAAGTGGGTTGCAAAACTGTACTTTTCTGTCTGGGCTTTTTTCTCTGGGGTGCCACTGTCTCCCCACAGGTGCATATCTACATTGAACGACTAGGCATCTCCTGGTATCCATGTGATTCATTTTTCTTGGAAAGGAGGAATGATGGGATGTAGGCTGACAACAACTCTAAAGAGGACCTAGTCCCAAGAGGGCACTGACCTGGCCAAAGCTAAAGGGCTCCAGCCAGAGTTGGGAACTCATTCCCGCCTGCAGACTCAGGCTGCAGAGCTTCTTGTTGCTCATGATTCTGTGCCTGAGGGAGGTCTGTGAGTGAAACAGGGGAGGCCCTGACCTCTCTTCAGGACACCAACGGAAGGACAGAGTGTGGGAACACCAGCCCATAGGTATCTTTCCCCTGCTCTTCAATTCACAGTGCTGTGTCATGTGTTCTGTACATGACAGATACAAATGCAATGGGAAACCAATCTTCTTACGTTAAAAGTCGCTGCTGTATTTCACCCCAGGAATCCCTTCGGTTCTCATCGACATACATCCGAAACAGGATCCTCAGACAACAGGCCAGGCTGCTGGTTTCTTGTTTGAGAAGGTTAGGTTTTGACTTGCCCTTAAAACCTAGAGATCAGACAGTCATATAAGCAGTGCAAACAAAAGGCAATGCTGAGAATCCTGTGAGCGCCGGTCAGCTATTCCCTTTAGGAAATTCTGAAGCATCCCACGGCCTCAGTGTAGCTCAGGTGTGATCTTGGATGAAAACAGTCACGACTCTCCAGAAGTCGTCCTCTGTAGGAATACCCTGCCTTGCTTGTTTGATGGTAAAACCATTGGCTACTTCTTCAAGTGTAACAGCTTGGAAGAACCACACCCCTGCCCCCGCCCCACTAAAGCACATATAAGAAGAGTTTTCTAGGGCTGGGGCTGTGGCTCAGAGAAAGAGTGCTCGCATAGCATGTGTGAGGCACTGGGTTCGATCCTCAGCACCACATAAAAATAAAATAAAGGCATTGTGTCTACCCACAACTAAAAGACAAAAATGTTTAAAAAACCCCAAAAAACAGTTTTCTAAACAAAGTAATACCAATCTGCCAAAGAGACATGTGCACACCAGTCTTAAAAGCAAAACCTCATTACAGACTAAGACATAAAACACCTGGATATTTTAGAATGACACTCCTTAATTGTGGATTAAAATAGGCATCTGGGGAAATTTTAAGTAATGGTAATATTACAAAAAAAAGTGTCACTTCTGCGCAAATAATGAGACTATTCAAAAAAATGAGAATCTCACCACGGGGGGGGGGCAATGGGTTTAATATATATATTTAGGGGCTGGGGCTCGGTGGTAGTGCACTTGCCTGGCATGTGTGAGGTACTGAGTTCGATTCTCAGCACCACATATAAACATATAAATAAAATAAAGGTCTATCAACAAATTTTATATATATATATATTTTTTTTTAACCCTGGGATTAATGCGTTTGTTTTTGGAGGCAAGATTTAGAGAGAAACTCTAAAGCCTCAGAAAACTGTATGAATACTGTTTCTTAAGACACCACACTTTTCATATCATAACTATTTAAACAAATTTTTTTGTTGTTGTTGTACATGGAGAGAATGCCTTTATTTTATTTGTTTATTTTTATGTGGTGCTGAGGATCAAACCCAGTACCTAATGCATGCTAGGCAAGTGCTCTGCCACTGAGCTACAGTCCCAGCCCATGTCATAATTAACTTTTAATGTAAAATTTATGACCACCAAGAGCAATTAAATTCTCCAACTTTCATTTTGTTTTTCCATCAAATACTTCCTATCATGTGCCAGGCAGTGTTTTGGTACTGGGATGAAATCTACCCAATATCAAACATAAAAATATCTAAATTATTTGAGCTACATTTAAAACACCAGAAGTATCTGGAAGGCTTTAATGTTTTAGTTTGGTAACCAGCGTAGCCTCACCTGCTCGCCACAAGACAGTCCGCTGCTCATAGTTGGAGTTGAAGGCCTTTGAGAATGAATGGGACTCCTGCAAGCAGTCCAAGAGCTTGAAGAGGTGCTGGGAAGACATATACTTGTACATGCCCTGATCCTCCGTGGCGATGTGGATATCTGCATCCAGTGTGTCTTGCTGAAGAGAGATGACAGAAGAACTCAGTGAAGTCATGCAGTGGTTCTGGACACAGTGAGAGTGGACAAAGGCAGTCGAACTGTCCAAAGGTGATCTTCTTGCAAGATGCCCTCTAGTCCTCAATGCCCCAACCATTTCCATCTGAGCTTGCTCACAGGTAGGCGAAGGCATGTCCTGTGCTACTGAGTGACGGGTGACTGGCTCGCCAATTTTTTGGTTTTTGTCAGTACTGCCTTTATTGAATGACCAGCAGTGTTGTGTCTCTACAGATATTTCACTACAGTGTTGTATTTTTTCATTGCATGAAGAAAGTGAAAAATAAGAAAATCAAAGTGTAATAAATATACAAAAAGGCTTGCGTTTCAAAGCACAGTAACCAAAAGATAGAAACTGGTAAGCAAATCCAAGGGACATCCTGACCTTCAGTCAGATGATATATAACCAGTAAGCTCAATGACTGTATTTTTAAACTGTGAAAGAAAAAAACTACAAAACATGGATGAAATGCTCAAAAATTTTATTGAACATGTTGCCTAAAATCTGAGACATAATTAGGGTGTTTTTTTTTTTTAATAATTTCTTGATATTTCTAGAAACAAACTCATCTTCCTTATAAGCCAGGAGTCACAAAAATGGACTGTGCAATACTTCCCAAATTGATCTGTTAAGTTCAATGTAATCCTTATCAAGATCCCAGATGATTCCATTGCAGACACTGACAAGCTGATTCTAAAATTCATATGAAAGTGCAAGTGACCCAGCATAGCCCAAACAATCTTGAAAAAGACCACCACCACATTAGAGCTCACATTCCCCAACCTGCAAACTCACTTGGAAGCAACAGCAATCAGGACAGTATGGTAATGGCATACAGACAGAGGTGCACCCACAGAACAGATGGAAAGGCCAGGAGCAAAACCTTACAGTTTATAGATCAAGTGGTTTCTAACCCAAGTGCCAAGAAAATTCACTGGGGAAAGAACAGACATTTCAATAAATGGTGTTGAGACAACTGAACATCACAGATGAAGAAAGCTGGATCCCTGCCATGATTAGCAAGGATGAGCTAAATGCATCAGAGATCTAAAAGAGCCAAAGTTGTAAAAGTGTAGAACACAGCCTCAAGTGTGACTCTGATTAGGCAATGCTTTCTTAGAACTGACACCAAAGCACAAGGGACTAAAGAAAAATAGATAAGGTGAAAGACTTTTGTGCTTCAAAGGACACCAGAAATTGAAAAGACAACACATGAAATGGGAGAAAATAGTTGCAAATCACACACCTGACAAGGGACTATTATGTTAGCATATATAAAAACTTAAAATCAACAGGAGGTAAGTTTAAAAATGAGCAAAGGATTTGAGTAGACATTCAAAGATACAGAGATGACCAGTAACCATGTAAGTTGCCCGACATCATTAGTCATTAGGGCAATGCCAATCATCCACAATGAGACACCATTCCACATGCACCAGGACGGCTCTGGTCATAAATTTTTTTTTTTTTTTTTTGAAAAGAGAAAGAGAGAGAGAGAGAGAGAGAGAGAGAGAGAGAGAATTTTTAATATTTATTTTTTAGTTTTCGGCAGACACAACATCTTTGTTTGTATGTGGTGCTGAGGATCGAACCCGGGCAGCACGCATGCCAGACGAGCGCGCTACCGCTTGAGCCACATCCCCAGCCCCTGGTCAAAACTTTAAAAGGGCGACAACCACCACCGAGAGGATGTGGAGAAACAGACCCTCACACACTGCTGTCGGTGATGTAAATGGTGTGGTTGCCGGCACAGCAAACTGGCAATTTCTCAAAAAGGCAAAGAACATGGCCGACACACGTGTCTTACGAGAACTTGTGCACAGTGCTCGTGATGGTACCATTTGCAACAACCATAGTGGAATCCACCCAGAGGTCTATTAACTGATGAGTTGATGAGCAAAAGGTGGCACAGACACGGAGGGTTGGTTGCCCAGCCAGACATAAAAGAATGAGGTGCTGGGGCTGGGGATGTGGCTCAAGCGGTAGCGCGCTCGTCTGGCATGCGTGCGGCCCGGTTTCGATCCTCAGCACCACATACAAACAAAGATGTTGTGTCCCCCAAATACTAAAAAATAAATATTAAAATTTTCTCTCTCTCTCTCTCTCCCTCTCTCCCTCTCTCTTTAAAAAAAAAAAAAAAAGAATGAGGTGCTGATACACGGACACTGTGTAACGTGAATGAACCCAGAAACACTCTGCCAAGTAGGAAGCCAGACACAGATTGTATGGTTCCGAAAGTCCAGAAGAGGCAAATCCATCAAGACAGAAAGCAGCCAAGCAGGGGCTGGAAGGAGAGGGACTGGCCAGGACTGCTGGTGTGCACAGCATCTCTTCTTACAGCGATCAAAATATCCTCAAATCAGACAATGGCAACGTTTGTACAACTTGTAAATATGCAAAAAACATGGGATTGCACACCTAAAAAAGGGCCGACCTGGGTGTGGAGGGCCTGTGGTACAGCAGCTGCCCCCTCCTCTGTGGCAACAGGGTAGACCGGGAGGTGGCTGCTGCTCTGCCTGGTCTAGGAACTTGTGTTGCCCACCGTCTCCACCCTGCCCACCTCCCCAGTCACAGGGTCTACTGCCCCCGAGGACGTTAAGGTATAATGTCCCATGGCATGGGGTTCCTGTCCAACTTCTGGACCCTCCTCCTGTTTCAAGAGTCCCTTCTATAGAGAAAGCTGCATATACAAAACAGAAACACACTTTCTGAAGGAAAAACTGGGATCTTTATGTACAAATCTTCCCTCTCAATTATTTATGGTGAAACTGTATACCAAAGGTACAGAATAATGACAAGTAACACTTTCCTGTAAGCACCTAAGTAGGGGTGGCAATTAGGCAGAGATATGCTGGTAAATAGGCTTTAGGGGCATAAAAAAAGAAGTGTTTGCTGGTATCTGCGGTGTCAATAAGTTCCATTGTGGCCAATTTCAAGCGACCAATAGGATATTTTTGAATGTAGGCCTGGAAAGAGATGAGGGGTATGGGGGTGGGAGGGCTGATGGATAGCCAGCCAGGCTGCTCCAGCATGCCATTGCCCCTGAGCAACCCCAGGGACAGTGTGCCCAGGGCCGTGGTGTTACCTGGGCAGCGACCATGTGCTCGGCGTCCTCCTTCTTGCTGGTGGCAGGGTAGAACACAATGTTGTCAATGGTTTGAATCAGTTCCAGCTGGACCACACACTTGATGAGGAGACTGGCAAACAGCTTCTGATCTACATCAGATGGTGAAGAGCAATAAAGACCCAGCCCAAACCACACGAGCAGTCAGCGCGGCAGTCCCACCATGCTGGCGGTGGCCAGCAATGAATGAAGTGGACAAACCCCCAGCTCCCACGGCATTGACTGACAGGTAAGATTTAAGGCGAAAAAGAGCATCAAATGATACTGTGAGGGAGAGGCGGTAGGAAGCAGCAGGGCCAGGCTGCAAGTTTAAATAAGCAGAAGTTTCAATAGCTTCAAATCTCCCTCCAAGACGTGGTCCCTGAGCAAAGACCTGAAGAAGAGGAGGGAATTAGCTCTGCAGGCTGTGTGTCCTCCAGCAAGTTTCTATCACCCCGGGGCCACCCTACGAGCAGCTCTGGATTGTGCCCTGATCACATGGGTTTCAGGTCCCTGCAGTGACTAGCCTCTTTTGAGGACAAAACCTCAGCTCTGCACAGGTATGGGGACAGCTCTTCTGAGTTTTTACTTTCTGCATCACTTTCTGTCCAACTAGAAGCAGGAGCAGCTTTTTTTGCACTTTCTATTTATTTTTTTTGGTGGGAGGAGGTGGTTACCAGGGTTTGAACTCAGGGGCCCTTGACCACTGAGCCACACCCCCAGCCCTATTTTGTTTTTATTTAGAGACAGGGTCTTACTGAGTTGCTTAGGGCCTTGCCGCTGCTGAGGCTGGCTTTGAACTCGTGATCCCCCTGAGCTGGGGGATAGCAACCTTGACTAGTCAATAATTCTCCATTCTGAATCTCCCCTGTTCAAATCAGCAGTGCAGTTTCTGCCTACTGACTAGACTCTGACCACCCATCTTTGCATTCTCGATTGCCTGGGGATCAAGGGTATCCTATGTAGAGACCTTCCCAAGTGTTGGTTGACTTGACTACAGTAAAAGCAGGGGTTCCTTCTGACTTACTGTTATAGAATCAGAATATGGGAAAAGTTAAAAAGTTTACGTGAAAGAAAACAAGATGGCTAAGCTGTCTTCAAGTTTTTGACAGTGATTTTGAAATTACTTAAACATAACAATTCTCCTTGCAGAATGTTTTAACTTCTGAGAGGCTGGGGATGTAGCTCAGTGGTACAGTGCTTGCCTAGCATGTACAAGGCCCTAGTTCAATCTCTAATAGTGTAAAAGAAAATAACAACAACAAAAAAAGTGGGTAATTTTTTTTTTTTTTTTTTTTGGTATTGGCTATTGAACTCAGGGGCGCTTTACCTCTGAGCTACATCCTCAACCCTTTTTTCTTTTGAAATGGGATCTCACGAAGTTGCTGAGGATCTCATTAAATTGTGAGGCTGGCTTTGAACCTGTGATCCTCCTGCCTTAGCCTCCCAAATTGCTGGGATTACAGGTGAGTGCCACTGTGCCTGGATTAAGGGAAAAATGTTTTAACTTTATTTATATATATATATGGTGAAACTGCAGATGTTAAAAAGGAAGAAAATATGAACAGTGTAAAATTTCACCTACCTGAGCTCACACCCAGAAGGGAGCCTGAGATGGGAGTGAGAACAAAATGCCCATTCCCTGCACAGGAGGTGGGGCTTGAGTCTCAGCCCCGCCCCCCAACACGTGCAGGCATCTTGCTGCATTGACAATGGCTGTCCTGTGAAAGACAGGCCCACCTGGCTCCACCCAAAAACTCACCACTTCATCTGGAGCTGAAAATGAGACAGGCCATCCACCATTGGACCCCAGAGGGGACTGCTATGAAGCAGTTCCTAAGTGACAGTACTGCCATCCCAACATGGTGCCTTTTAAATGGTTTTCAAAGGTGACTACTTTACTCTAAAGGAAAACTTTAGAAGAGAACAGTGACCACATGCTGCTTTTGTATTGTGTGCTGCTTCAGAAATTAACTTCAATGTCAACACCTACAGCCTGGAGTGATAAGGATGGGGAAGGACCACTATGAAGACAAAAAATGGGGCATGCAACCTCGAAAAGACCAGAAGAATGCTTTAAAAGTTCTGCTTCCTCACAATGCCAAAGGGTGTCCGAGTACTTCACGTTGGCAAGTCACATTATCTAAATCCTGGTTCACTCTTCCAAGGCCAGTGTGAGGATTAAATGAGACATACACAGGAAACAGGGCACAGTGCCGGCACACTGTCACTGTCATCAGATACTATTTTTAAAAATAAGATACAGTAAAATACATCATAAGCTGTAACATTAAGAGACAAATTGTCTAAAGTAATTTCAAAATATGTATGCAGAAAAAGGAGTTCTGAAATATAAGTGGTTCCTCCAAACCACTAAGGATTAACAACCACTCCACTACAAAATGAGCAAAGATGAACAGAAAAAGAAATGTCTTTTTTTTTTTTTAAGTGGTATCGGAGACTAAACCAAGGGGTGCTCTATCACTAGGCTCACATAGTTGCCCAGGCTGGCCTTGAACTTGCCACAGCCTCCTCAGCTGCTGAGACTACAGGCATGAGCCAACATGCCTGGCTAGAAGTGGTTCAAAAACATATTTAAAAACCCACTCTTTTTTCAATCATAATTAAAAAATTGTAAATCCAGGTATTTGCAAAATAATGTAAGCAGGTATAGCCTTAATGAATGGCAATCTAGAAATACCTATCAAAATGACAAACATGCTTATCCACTAACCCTACAATTCTAAGAATTTAATATATAAACTAATAAGCAAAGCAATATTATTTGTAACAGAAAAAACTATAAGTGAAACAATAATAATATAAATGTCCACTATTAGGGATCTAATTTAATAGACACACCTACATACCAGAATAACAACAGTAAAAACTCTTTAAGTACTGATTTTGAACGAGCTCTAAAGTATATTAAGCAAAAACAGAATGATTCATGTATTCCATGATTTGCATAAGCAGGAGAGGAGAATTCAGATGGGCACCTATGGGCATGGGCCAATGTATATGTGTATATACTTTTTGGCATGTGAATAAAATGACCACAGAAGGCACACGAGAAACTGGCAGCACTGCCAACACATGGAAGGGCACAGGTCATCCACCATTGGACCCCGGAGGAGACTGCTATGAAGCAGTTCCTAAGTGACAGTACTGCCATCCCAACCTGGTTCCTTTTAAATGGTTTTCCAAGGTGAAGGCCCAACAGGAAAAGAGGTTTACCCTGTTTAAATTTCTGAATCACACAAATGTGTTACCTGCTTAAAATAAAGAACAAATGAAAACAAACCAACATGGGAAGGGCCTTACTTGCGTATGGTCTGCCCTTCCAGCTGTCGTCAGTTGGGTTGGAGAGCTGGCTCTGGCCTCGCTCTGAGGCATTTTTGTCTATGCTGCTTAAAGACTGGCGGTCCAGGTCCACGTCCTACAGGTAAACCAGAGAAAAGCACCGGGTTCACTTCTCTTCCTACCTGGGTAGATGTGAGTTTCTGACACTGGAGGCCTGGCCTGAATTTCAGTGCCTTCTGGACAAATGAATTATGCTGCGTGTTTCACCCAGACTCCTCAAGGCTGCCGGGAGTGGGGACTCAACTGTGCCCCCTGCCACTGAAGTTTCACGGTTTCCTGTTCTAATTCAGGACACCTCGCTACACACTGTGACGTAACAATGAGTGGGACAAATTTCCAATATGCTCAAATTCAAAATTTAGTGAACACTAGCTAGGTTTTGTTCTGTGTTGTGTTTTGACAGCAGAAAAGAATTTAAAAAACAGAAAATGTTAAAATAGTATGCTTCACTTTTAAGTCATTGCATCCTAAATGCCTTTTAAAATCTATGGTTTTGGGGCTGGGGATGTGGCTCAAGCGGTAGCGCGCTCGCCTGGCATGCGTGCGGCCCGGGTTCAATCCTCAGCACCACATACCAACAAAGATGTTGTGTCCGCCGAGAACTAAAAAAAATAAATATTAAAAAAATTCTCTCTCTCTCTCTCTCCTCTCTCACTCTCTCTTTAAAAAAAAAAATCTATGGTTTTACAGTTATCTGGGAATAAAAGTTAATAAGTCAATTTTTTTAAAAAAAATTAAGTATCTATTTTAGTTGTTGATGGACCATTATTCTTTATTTATATGCAGTGCTGAGAATCGAATCCAGTGCCTCACACAATCAAGGCAAGCGCTCTACCCCTGTGTCACAACCCCAGCCCTGTTATTTTTATTCCCCACAATTGCCCAGTAAAGCAAAATATCCTGTCTTTGTGGTCTCACACAAAAAGCAAGAACTACTATTTTCTTTGGTGGCAAGAAAAGCACTATTAATTTAGAAGGGCAATAAGCAAGGCTAGTCACACCAAGGAGCTATTTACTCATTTATTTATTTATTTAAATATTTATTTTGCAGTTATAGATGGACACAATACCTTTATTTTATTTTTTTACAAGGTGCTGAGGATCAAACCCAGGGCCTCGCACGTGCTAGGTGAGCACTCTACCTCTGAGCCACAATCCAGCCCCAAGTTGCTATTTGTAACAGTGAAACATAAGAACTTACCCAGAGTCCATCTTTTTAGGGAAAATCAAGGAATTATGACAACATGCAGCCACTGAAAAGACTATTCTCAAAGAACAGAAAAATGCTCCCAATGTTATTAATGTTGTGTGCTTAGTGATCCCTTGCAATTGTGTGTGGGTCTATTAGGTGTGCATAGTGCACAGACACCCAAAGATAAAACCACAAATGTAAGTTGTGCTTTTTTCAGTGTTGGGCCTTCTACATACTAGGCAAGTGCTCTACCAGTAAGCGCAACCTCAGCCCTAACCTGTACTCTTTGTTGGGTTAGAAAACTTATTTTTTAAAACACTTTCCTCTTCTTCATTTTTGAAATACGGAACACTTTATGAATTTGCATATAACCCTTGCATGAGGCCATACTAATCTTCACTGTATCATTCCAACTTTTAGTATATGTGTTGCCAGGGTGAGCACTACTTTCCTATTTTTTTAAGAAATAAGAAGAAGGAAAAGATACCAACAACAACAAAATCCTACCAAATGTTTTTCTGATGTGTCTTCCTCCATTCCTGCAGGTTTCCATGTCAGCAAACTGAAGGGAATGGAAGAGATGGAAAATGGTCAACCTCAAAGGCAACGAGGAGCTTTACGACACCAATTGAGTATGTGAAATAAAGTGCAGCAACTGCATCAACACTTACACATGTGGGATGGTGGTTTTGAAAATATCCAACATACAGGTGCATGTTTCATCCCAGATGTCAGGACTGAATTTTTCCCCATTGGAAATTACTAAGTTTTCTAAGCAATTCGTACCTGATCGAGCCAACTGTTCATTATCTACAAAATAAACATTATCTGTCATTACACTTGAACTGCAGTTTGGATGCCAACCATGTCCCAGATGCTTTTTATAGTGAAGTAAGAGACTGCAGCTGGAGGGTTTGTAGGATTTTAATTAATGAAACAATGCTATAGAGAACATTAAAAGTTTTATAGCTTAATTATGCTACGAAGAGATAAAATGATTTAAACTGGGCATGATGGTACACACCTATAAACCCAGTAACTTGGGAAGCTGAAGCCCTAAGTAACTTAGCAACACCCTGTCTCAAAATAAAAAAGGGGTGGGAATGTATGTAGCCCAGTGGTAGAGCGCCCTGGTTTGAATCCCCAATACTGAGGAATTGGTGGTGGGGAGGTAAAATGATTTATCATAGTTTTTTTTTTTTTGTTTGTGTGATACTGGGGTTTGAACCCAGGGCCTCATGTATGCTAACCAAGTTCTCTATCTTTGAGCTATATCCCCATCCCTTTTTGAATTTTATGTTGAGACAGGATCTTACTAGGTTGTCAGGGTTGGCTTCAAACTCACAATTCTCCTGCCTGAGACTCCCAAGTAGCTGGGATTACAGGAGTGCCCATTGTGCCCAGCTTGACTTATCATAGTTTTATTGCTAGGAATAGAAGAAAGCAATCTTGTCACTTAGTAACTGACTCACATATGGAAAATAGTAAAAGAAAATGGAACAGCCAGGTGCAGTAGCACACACCTGCATCCCAGAGACTCAGGGGTCTGAGGCAGGAAAATAACAAGTTTGAGGCTAGCCTCAGCAACTTAGTGAGATCCTGTATCAAAATAAAAATGGGCTGGGGGAGTTATTCAATGGTAAAGTACCTTTGGGTTCAATCCCCAGTAACACACCCTTCACCATAAGATGGAACACAGTCAACCAGTGTTTCTGAAAACTCAGTCACTTACACACTTACATTTCCAATTTTTGTCATCTAAAGAGTATCCATTAAACTGGGTGCAGTGGCGCATGCCTAGGTGGGCTGAGGGAGAAAGACTGCAAATTCAAGGCCAGCCTCAGCAACTTGGCAAGGCCCTAACACACACACACACACACAAACACACACACTCCACTGTTTTTTGTCACATATTTAAAATTTGAGTCACTTTTTGAAAGCCTTCTAAATTTAGCCTTGCCCTATACCAAAATTATCTATAGAATTCAGGTCTTCAGTGCTAAATGACCCCTTTTTATGATACACATTAAAACACATAACTACTCAGACCAAAAAAAAAAAAAAAAAAAAAAAAAAGTTTACTGATGCAGGCTGTTGATCTTGACTCCAAAGTTAAAAAGCTTCTTTAATGTATATTTCTTCACCAGAACTCAAGCAAATTAGTAAAATTACAAATAGAAAATCAAAACATAATCATCATATTATACAAGATATTTCATTTTCCTTCAATAACAATCTGTTTCAAAGCACTTCTTTCCAGAATGTGTAGGTGCAACAAATGTGCATTTTATAAAGTTATTTTAATACAGAAAATTTCAAACATAAAAAGTGGAGAGACTAAATACGTAAATTTAATAATACGTAAATTTGCTTCTTTTTTTTTTTTTTTTGGTACCAGGGTTTGAACCTAGGGATGCTTAACCACTAAACACATCCCCAGACCTTTTAATTTTTTATTTTTATTTATTTATTTTTGTGGTGCTGGGGATTGAACCCAGGGCCTTGAGCATGCAAGGCAAATAATCTACCAACTGAGCTATATCTCCAGCCCTTATTTTTTTATTTATTTTTAAAAATATCTATTTTATTTAATTATTTTATGTGGTGCTGAGGATCAAATTCAGTGCCTCACACATGCAAGGCAAGCGCTCAACCACTAAGCTACAACCCCAGCCCCTTATTTTTTTATTTTTGAGATAGGGTCTCGCTGAGTTGCTTAGGGTCTCGAAAAGTTGCTGAGGCTGGCTTTGAACTCATGGTCCACTTGCCCCAATCTCCCAAGCCATTGGGATTACAGGTATGCATGACCCCCACCCCTAGCTAAAGGTACATTTTTAAAAATGCAATAACTACATCACATTTTAAGTGCTTTACAAACTGTTTGAGAGGACTGTTTTATGTTCTAATTAAATTTAAAAACATACATTTTCACCAAATTAAATTGTTCACTGGATTCCTTGGCATTACACCCACGCTTTTATATACTGAAAAAAGTAACCTCTCATGAGGACTATGTAAAACGATACCTAAAGACTTAAAGAATACCTTGTTTAACACACCACTGCAATTGTGCAAATACATCAGAAAGAAGCACTTCATTCAAAGCTTCATAGAACTGGGTAAATACGTCACAAATAGCATAAAGTGCATGATTGCAGGTTGTTGTCATCCACTCAGATTTCTGGAAGAACAATAAAAAAGATAATTCTTAAAGCCACTCTCTCAGCAATAAGAATGGTTTTCTTGTATCCCACTGGCAAAACTACACTGGAAAGCGGTTTAGCAATACTTATCAGTAGTCTTAAAAATGTCCACACCCACTCACTTCGTGACACTGCTTCCAGGAATCCATCCTAAAGAAATAATAGCACTTGCCTCGAATGTGCAAGGCCCTGGGTGCAATCCTTGGTGCCACCAAAAAGAAACAAGAAGAAGAAGTGAAGATTTACGGGTAAAAGTCTATGAAGAAAGGTGTTTACTGCAATGGCATCCCGAGACTGAAAACATGGTACACCTGACACCTTGCAATGTGGGCATTAAACTAAGTAGACCACATGAAAGAATATTAAACAGTCATTCAAAATGGTAGTTTTAATGATCAGTAAAAAGTGAACAAGAGATTATACCAAACACTTATATCTGACAACAAATATCTAAATATTAAAAATGATGCCATGAATTTACCAGAAAAATATACAGGGATATTTATGAAGTCATGGCAAAGGGAAGGGCCTCTAAGTGTGATTCCAAAAGTGGGAGCCAGAAAGGAAAAGCTGGGAGAATTGGTTATTTAAAAACTAAATTTTTTTCCAAGTAAAAAGGAAATAAGAAAAAGTGAGCAAAGTCAGTTGCAGTTTATAGAAGCATATTACGACTTCCTTAGAAACCAACCAGTGGGCAGACTCATAAAAGAAGGAGAAATAAACACTCAATGATACAAGGAGGAATATGAAGCTTGCTAACAACTAAGAAAACTTTTCAGTGTGATGTCTTGGCCTATCAGTTAACCATAATGGAACAAATGAGAAGCTGGAGTGAGTGTGGAGAAATAGGAGTGCTTGACTTTGCTGGACAAGTGCAATCAGCTAGATTTATTTGGAGGTCAGTTTAGAAGAACATATCAAAAGGCTCAGTACATTCATGCCCAAACCTGGCAGTGAGGCTACCTGTCCTAAGGGAAAAGAACTAAAGAACACAAATACGAGCATCGCTGCCAAACACGTTCTCTTTTAAGGGCTGGGCGTGGAGGCATGCACTTGTATCCCAGAGACTCTGAAGGATGAGGCAGGAGGATCTAAAGTTTGAGGCCAGCTTCAGTTACTTAGCAAGACCCTGTCTCAAAATAAAAAGGGCTGGGGGTATGGCTCTGAGGTCCTGGATTAATCCCTGGCACTGCCATAAAAAGTTCACTTCAGTGCTATCTAAAAGAAAAACTAGAAACAACCTAAAAGCCATGGAATATTTTGTAGCCACAACACAGAGGGCTGGGAATGTAGCTCAGTGTGCTTTTCCAGCGTGAGACCGTGGGCCCAGGGTTCAATTCCTAGTACTGTCAAAAGGAAAAAAAAGTTACAGTTGCAGGAAAACTCTCATGTATTAAGAAAGCAGAGTACACGGGTGTGTTGGGAAATTGCTTTTGTACAAAGAAAAAAAGGTGTCTGTTTCACACAAACACAGCATCTGGAGGAGTTAATAAGGGTTGCCCACAGAAATGGGACTGCGGGTGTTTATTTTTTCTATTTTCTGTAATGAATATTATTTGTTTTATAATGGGGAAAAACTTTATATTTTAAAACTAAAGAAGATCAGCTGGGCAGTGGTGGTGCATGCCTGTAGTCCCACTGACCCAGGAGGCAGAGGCAAGAGATCACAAGTTTAAGGCCAGTCTCAGCAACTTGTCGAGGTCCTAAGCAACTTAGCAAGATCCTGTCTCAAAATAAAAAATAAAAAGGGCTGGGGATGTGGTTCCCCAGTTAAGCATCCCTGAGTTCAATCTCTGATACCAAAAAAAGGAGGGGGGGGTGAGATTAGAAAACTCTGTACTATGATTTCAACCATATTTTAGACCATGTAGAAGATGGAGCAAATTTGCCAAAACAGTAATTCTAGTGTCTGGATGGCAGAAGCATTAATTCTTTCATATACCCAATATTCCATGTTATGCACATACTACTTTCATATTGGGGCGAGGGAGAGAAGGTGTTCTTGAAAGAATGGTTCAGAGAGCCTTATATCTTCTCCATCTTTAAATTCATGACAAACAGAGGGGCCAAATATACCCCCTCTCTACTGGTGGCCCAGAAGTCTGTGAAGGAACAAAACAATTAAGACAACCCGCTAGGAGCTGCTGAGCTGGCAGACAGTGTCCACAGGCCACTGTGTGATGTCCCTCCCGGGTGGGGAGTCTCTTGTGTCTAGCTGACGCTGTCCAGGAGGGCCAGGAGGGGAGGCTTCTGTTTTTAGAACCCCTTGAGAAGCCCAGTACTTCAAAGGCAGAGGACGATGCAACCCCGTGAAGGGGACAGCCCTCCAACCCTCAGTCCCCAGGCCCACAGTGCTATCGCTGTCACCTACCTCTGACTGCTGCTCAGGCAGCTTCATGTTGTCAAAAATCCGAAACACAATTCTGAACAGGTCCTGCCACCAGTGCTTTTCAAAGGTGTGGCCATAGCTCTTCATGATCTCAAACATGACCGTGAGCCCCCTGGGGAAGCAAGCCAGGCACAGAGGATGGGCAAGGGGAGAGCAGGAGGAAACAGGGTCAGGAGGGTGGGCCAGGTGCACCTCACGCCCACACTGGGGACCTGCTCACCTTGTCCGCACATCCAACTTGCACCTATTGATGATGCAGGAGAGCTCAAATAAGATGGGGAACCAGCCTCGGACCCAGACTCTGTCACCAGGAGCAACATTCATGTCGTCACTTGTATATTCTTGTAGCACCTACAGTGACAGTCACATCTTAGATGTGAAGCAAACAGGAAGAAGGAACCAAAGGGGACTGCACCAAAACTGAGGGTCCACACATTTTCCTCTCCTAGAATTTCCCACTCAGCAGGGTACCATGGGGAATCCCAGAGACAGTGACAGTCACCTGTCTGAAGGAGAAGTTTTCCTAATGAACCTATGGATCTCTGTGAGTTTTAGAACAAGTCAAGGGGGGCAGACCCCAAGACCCCCTGGGGACGGAAGGTGTTTCACAGGAAGATCACTAAAGATCAAATAGTATCAGTAAAATATCCAGGATGATGCAATACTGTAGGTCTTCTACACAGAGTTTTAAAATAATAGCAGCAGGGTTGGAAGTACCCCTATAATCCCAGCAGCTTGGGAGGCTAAGGCAGGAGGACCATGAGTTCAAAGCCAGCCTTAGCAACTTAGTAAGGCCCTAAGCAACTCAGTGAGACCCTGTCTCTAAATAAAATACAAAAAAAAAGGACTGGGGATGTGGTTCAGTGGTAAAGCGCCCTTGGGATCAATCTGTGGTACCGGGGAAAAAACAAATAAATAAATAAAATAATAGCAGCAGTAGCTAGTATTTACTAAGTGCTTGTTATGGGCCAGGAACTGCTCAAGGGCTTTTCGTGGATTAACAATTCTCAACAATCCCCAACAGGAAGATAAAAATAATGTCCCCACTTCACAGTTGACTCAACAGGGGTTCCAAAAGCTTAAGTAAGATGCCCAAGATTCTGCCACCAGGGCCTGCAGTCTTTCCACATTCTACATGCAAACCCCTACTTTTCCCTGTCTCTGGGATTCAATTACTCTGCTCTGTAACTGTTCTTAAAATGGTATTGGAATTTCTTTCATCCCTCTTCTTTTTCTTTTTTTCCCTCTAGTACTGGGCATTGAATCCAGGGCCTCTCGCATGCTAGGTAAATATGCTCTACCACTGAGCTACAGAACTAATCCTTTTATTTTTTATTTTGAGACAGGGTCTTGCTAATTTGCTGAGGCTGAACTCCTGCCTCAGCCTCTGGGTTGCTGGGACCACAGGTGTGCACCACCACTGCGGCAGGTGCCACCCTTGGTCTTTACGACAACGTCTTGCTTCTGTTCTCTGGTCCCAATTTAATCACCTGTATAATGGGAACACTGGCAAAGTAATAAGTAGAAGAGCATTCAAGTCCCCCGACCATACTGCTGGGGACTGAACACAGGGGTGCTCTACCACTGAGCCACATCCCAGCACTTTTTGAGACCGGGACTAAATGAATCAACCCACAGGATGCATCCAGAATGGTGCCCGGCAGGTACCAAGCACTCAGTCACCACTGCCTCTCACTGTAATCACATCTTACTAAGCGGCTGTCAGGACTGGACAGGGTGGACAGGGTGGACAGTTCTGTACAGAATTCTTAGGGGAGCTCTGCACAGGCCAGCGGAGTTCAGGTGTGTTTTCCACCCAGTCTCCTTGCTTTAGGCTGTTGCTTAAGCCAAACCATTCAGAAAGCTGAGAGACGACAGAAAAGCCCCAGACATTTTCAGGCGAAAGTGCAAGGTGATTTTTGTTGTCCTCGACCCCGTCGACCCGGGAATGGAAACCAGGGCCTTGGACACGCTAAGCAGGTGCTCTGCCACTGAACCCCCGCCCCAGCCCTAAAGGCAGGAGGCTTGTTTTCTTTCAAAAGAAAGGTGAGCTTCAAAGCTATTCCGAAATATAAAACTCAAAGTATTATTATCTTCTATAACTTGCAATGCTACATAAAACTTTGGTATGAATAAAATACTTTCACATACAAACTATATTGAAAGGCATAACCATGCAATGGCAGCGTTTGAAACAACACCTAGCCTAGGGCTAACACGCCTTTTAAAGCTGTCCAGGAAGCGCTCTGCCAGGAGAATGGGGTTTGCCCCGACCTGCACCCCACCCAGAAGCTAGGAGGGGACGCACTCGCGGCCTCTCAGAGACGTATTTCCCGCAGGAGCGGATGAGCCGGATGGCCTCCATGCTGGTGTCGGGGAAGGCGGCGTTGCAGGCGAACTCTGACAAGCACTTCACGGCATCCTGGAAGGAGTCGATGGCTGCCGGGAAATGGTGTTGGAAAATGGTTGCTGGGGAGACACAAGGCACAATTGTTTTTTTGCTTTTTTAAAGAAGCACAAGATTTAGAAATGGAAATTAAAACACACACACACACACAATCAGAGACTCACCTACGTAGGAATCTAAGAAAAGCATGTCAGTACCCTAGAAGACAACTTTTCTTCCTAAATTATTCAAGAATGCAGTGCACAAAGCTGACAACAGGCCAAACGACTTCCAAGTGAACTTTGGTAACGTGATCAAAGGCAGGCCAGGGCCTCCCGGGCAGTCCACAGTGAGTGACACTGTGACCCTACACTCACCCTCACTCCGGGCTGATTGCTGGGTGGGAGCCCTGGCTCCATCCCGTCCAGATGTGTGACCTGGGCAAGCAGTCCTGCTTTAGTTTTCTGTGCCCTAGTTTCCTCTTTGGTAAAGAGGGGGAAACACGGTACAGTTGGTCCCTGTTAGTCACAGTAGCTGTGTTCTTTACAGCTGTCATGAACACTGAATTAGGAAGTACTAACCTCTGTCCCCAGGAGAAATATGGGTTCCTCCAGGTCTCTGGTTGTATTTTCATCAACCAATCACTACACAGCTTTGTCACAGGTGTTTCTCTTTAAAGACACCTTCCTGAATAGATGCTGTTGATGCAGTAACTAAACTCACAGCCAGTGGCACCGCAGGCCTGAAGGGAGCTCATCTAACTCGAGCATTCTCTCCGGGACACACTGTAGCCCCTCTGTGCTCAGAACACAAGTTGGCACCCAGCACTGTTCTCAGGGGCCAATGTAAACAGTGAAATCGCCAACAAAAAGCAGGAGAATCTGGGAAACTCGCACTCAACAGACTGCAGAAAGGACCCTGGCTCCTGCATGACCGCTGAAAACAGAAGGCCTTCCTCCTCCTCAGCGGGAACACGCACTGTGGGGGCTATGTCCTCTGCTGCTCTGTGTATGAACGCCTTTGGAGACGACCACAAAAGCACCATGAGCACTAGTTTGGGGTTACTCGAACACTTTGGTGAGGTGGCAGATTCCTAAAGATGGGATCTGCCAGCAACGAGGCCTGAGTTTCCTTGCAGGGCTGCCGTGAAGCACCCAGAACACGGCCCAGCTCCCATGCACCACCCAGAGGCACTGCCGGGAAGCCCCTGCAGGTAGCAGACAGCACACTGTGGGGACCTGCAGTGGACATCTGAGGAGGAAACAGAAGCACTCACTGACGATGTGGCCTGTAGTCTGGAAAGCCAGCTCCACGATGTTCCCGTCGTGGTCGGAGGCTGCCTGGTGGAACACGGCAAAGATGTTCTTCCAGCCTGAGCGGATGTTGGCTGCCTGGGAATTCACCATCTGGGCAACACAGCGGATCACCATGTCCCGGATGGTCGGAGACCTGAGGGAGGAATGGGACGGCCATGTCATCTGTGCTAAAGGAGGGGCTGTGGGAAGAGAACTGGGCACAGCTCGTCGCTCACAGGCAGCATGGGTAAAAGCACATCTGGAAGCAGATGGTGATCACGCTCCTCTAGGCTCTGCCCCTTTCCTCTTGCTCCATCCTGAATCCAGCAAGATGTCAGCACCAGTGCTGCTGTCCTGCCACCAGGACACACTTGACAAAAGGCCGACCCTGTGGATGGCTGAACTAAGCCCGGTTTGCAAAGGCCACTAGGGCTTAGGAACCAGAGCTGGGACTGCCCTCCCGACTTTGTGAGTCAACAGTGTACAGCCTGTGGCTGAAGCCACTATTGGTTGGGTTTTCTGGTCCAAAGCATTAAAGCTAATGTACTTAAGAGTTCTGCCCCAGAGAGAACTGTGACTAAATTCTTGGTCTCTATTCTCTAAGATTTTTTGGGCAGAGATATCATCAACATATAAACATGGATTGGAGCACACATACATAATTTAAGATGCAATATTTTAAATTATTACCAAACAACACCTGAACATTGAAAAATGGCCCATGTTCTCAAACAGTGGCAAGTTAAAACACAGTGTGGCCTGAAGACACGCCGCAGATTGGCATGTACATGTACATTCAGGGGGGCTCTGCCATCCCACCAACAGCAAGAAGGAGCTCTGCAGAGACCTACTCCTACAGCACCAGCCTGAAAGTCCCTAGGATGGACTGGGCATCGAGTCAACTTTCCAGGAACAGCATTCCTGTCTGTGTGGTGGACCGTGTTAACTCATCATGGGAAAAGCCATTCAGAGAAGGCCCGGATGAAGTCAGAGCAGAGTCAGGAAAGTGCTGAAAACTCACCAAGCAAACATGCCACCTGCAGATAACAGAGCACTGGCTACCTACCTCTGGAACTGCAATACGTAAATAAAACTGAATTTGTGGTTATCAAAATTGTGGAGTGATGCAACTTTTTGGCAAGAGCTCTATATATTTATTCTATTTTATTTTTGTGTGGTGTTGGAACTGAACCCAGGACTTTGCATAAGCTACGTCCCCAGCCCTTAAACTACATATATGTTATAGCAGATTTTGCCCACTTGTTAAAAGTGATATATGACAACAATAAGTTTTTCAATATTTATTTTTTAGTTGTAGTTGGACATAATACCTTTATTTTATTTATTTATTTTTATGTGGTGTTAAGGATCGAGCCCAGGGCCCTGCATGTGCGAGGTGAGCGCTCTACCACTGAGCTACAACCCCAGCCTCAACAATAAGTTTTTTAAAATGCAGATTAAAGTACAATAAACTAAGAATTTCCCCAACATTTTTCAGTCAAGCAATATACCTGGCTGTGGCTTAATACTTGAACAGTTAGGTGTTTTGTTCTTTAAAGAACTATTCTGTGTGATTCACAGTGTTTTACTGTATCTCCAACTAAGTCCTCGAGAGAGCTATGGAGGTGTGGGACTGCTGTGTCAAATGGCACAAGACGCTAAGGTTTCTGATGCACTTTATCAAAGTGCTTTTGCAAATGCTACAGCAAGATGCAGTCTGAGTGACAGTAGCTGGCTGCAACGTGAGATTCTAGCTCATTCTGTCCCTCTGAAAATGCTGGGTGGGCAGGAAAAGGACAAGGACGTACGTCAGGGCACTGGGGTTCTGGAGCCAGTAGGCTAGAGCACACTGCTTAGCCATGGAGGTCTCCAGTCTCCCCAGAACTGTCCGTGTTTCCATGCAGAGAAGCATATTATTTTGTGCACCTGGCCCAAACCAGGGGTGACATCAGATTCTGGAATGGGCTTGAGTTGGAGTCTCTTAAAATGAGAAATAAGACAAGAACACAGACCCCATGAGAAGGACACGCCAAGGAGACTTCTGCTGAGTCACGACCCCACAGTCCCATCTGGCCTCAAGCCTCCCAGCTTGTCAGCTTCCTTGTCTTTGCAGACACACAGCATGATTTTTGGAGGAGGGCTACTCAAAGGGTCATGCCCCGAGTCACCCTTGATGACTTTTCCTCCCATACTGTGCAGCCAACCCATCAGCCCGTGCTGGCGGTTCCCCTTCAAAATGCTCAGAGTCCAGTCCAACACCACCACCGCCCTGTGCAAACTTAGAAGTCTGCGGTGGCCTCCTAACTCCCTCTTTTGCTTCTCATCTTCATGGATAAACACAGGGGGGCTTTTAAAACGTGTCACACCACTTTATATTGCTCCTTAGAATCCTCCCTCAGCTTCCGCCTCTCAACCAGAGCAAGCCAAAGTGCTTGCAAAGGCGGTCAGTTGTTACATGATGCAGGTACCCTGCTGCCCTGGGAGGGACTTCATCTTCTACGACTTCTTGTCGTGTTCACCAAGCCCTGAGTGCGCTGGCCAGCTGGCCTGCCATGGGGCGACCACCCTAGCTCAGCGCCCTGACCCACCCTTTTGCCAAGACGGCACAGAGCCGCTCTGGGCTTGCTCCTCTCTTCCCGTAGGTCTTGTCTAAGGGCCACCTTGCCAAACAGAGCAGAGCTGACTGCCCCGCAAGGAGGGCTGCACCCCGATTTCCTCGCCACCATCTAACGTTGGTCACAGCACCTGTCTCCACTGGCTTGCTATCCAGGTTTGCTTATTCCCCTGGGATGTAAACAGAAATTTGGTTTTTGATTTTATTATGGAAAACTTCAAACATGTAGGAAAATGGACAGGATAGTACATGGAACTCCTGTGTACTCACTGCGTAGCTGCAACTTTCATCAATTCAAAGCCCCCCAAACTGAGAATTTTCACTGCTGTGTTCTCTGTACTTCATGGTACCCAGCAGAGGGCGGGCCAACAACACATGTAAATGACTGCTTGGGGGGGTGAGGGGGGGACACACTACAACGACAAGGGACCTGCCCTCTCTTATCGTCTCCCTGGGGCAAAAACACCGGGTCACCTAATTCCTGAACTGCTTCCACAGTGGCTTTCTCTAAATTCTCTCAGCATTGGCCCCATAAGAGCATGTGACATATTTCTACCAGTTGTATAAGTGTCACCTGTCTTTCTGGGAGGGGATACTCATAGACCTTGGTGACAAGTGGTATGAACCACAATCTGTTCAGTCAACGAGGGAGGGATTTTTGGACCCCAATGGGGAATGTAACAAAGGGTTTTCCTTAGCAATAAACATTACCTGTTCTTCTTCATAATATGCTCAAAGGGCCTCAGAAAATCTTTCTGGAAACGGAAGTTGGCTAATTCACCCTTCTCCAGAAACTTCATGGAGAGTTGCCGTAGCGAATCAACAGCAAAGATGGCCACGTCTTCATTGGGGTTGCAGCCAACCTGAGCAGGAACAGGAAGTTCAGTGAAAGAGGGACAGTGTCACGGTGGCTGTGGCTCCAAATGTCAAAGATGGATACCCTACCCGCAAAACAAGCACTCTGGGAAAAGATACCCACGGAGAAAGAAAATGCAATTTCTTGGCCACAATCTATCCTATTTTATCTAAATACAATGATGAAAAGAAAGGCCAGCATCACACTTTCTTTTAAATAAAACTTTTTTTTTTTTTTTTTTTTTTTTTAGTTGTAGATAGACACAATACCTTTATTTTATCTATTTATCTGTGGTGCTGAGAATCAAACCCAGGGCCTCACACACGCTAGGTGAGTGCTCTTCCACTGAGCCACAGCCCCAGACCCAGAATTACACTTTGAATTAAAGTGCTGGCGGGCACAGTAGCTTATGCCTGTAATCCCAGTGACTTGGGAGACTGAGGCAGGAGGATCCCAAGTTCAAAGCTAGCCTCAGCAAAAAGTAAGGCGCTAAACAACTCAGTGAGACCCTGTCTCTCTAAATAAAATACAAACCCCCTGCTAGAGACTGAACCTTGATAAGCCACACCCCACCAGGCCTTTACCTTAACCATTTCTAAAGGTCTAGTTCAGGAGCACACATTCGGTATAAACAATCTCTAGATTTCATCTTGCAAAATGAAACTCTGTATCTAGTTTACAACTCTCTAGGTACTATTTAATTTTACGCAAAAATATATGAGGGGGTCAAAAGACTTTACAGTCTATAGAAAGCTCCCTGTCCCATACTCCAGTACTTGGGATTGAACCAGGGATGCTCTGCCACTGGGCTACATCTCTATTCCTTTTTATTTGTAGATGGTCTCACTAAGTTGCTGAGGCTGGCCTTGAACTTATGATCCTCCTGCTTCAGCCTCCCAAGTAGCTGGGATTACAGGTGTGCACCACATACCAGGCTTAGAAAGACTTGTAATACTTTCCCAGTATCTGCCACTTAAAGAAAAAGACTACAAGTGAATACACCATCAGCCCTGGAAAATCCTACAGAAACACTGAAGCTTTTCAATTTCCTAAGAATTATACTAATTTATGATTCACCTCCCTTTAGGGACTAGAGTTATGGGCATATAGTCAGTTGCGGTATTTCAGACTTTCCCCTTGAGAAAAATCCCTACAAGCAGAGCAGGGCAGTGTTTCCCACCAGTTCCACTGTCAAGGGATCTGGGGGCATCCTGCAGACCTGCGTGAGAAATTTTGCTAATATGTGGTCTGATCTGAACAAGGCTGTTTTTGTTTTGTGGTGCCTGATAAAATCCAGGGCTTCATGCATGCTAGGCAACTGCTGAACGACATTCCAAGCCCCTGGAAATGTTTTATTTTTTAACCAAAGTCATATAGCAATATCGTTGTTTTCCCCCATGCTGGTAAGAGAACTCAGGGGCACTCTACCACTGAGCTAAATCCCCAGCCCTTTTTATTTTTTTTATTTTGAGACAGGGTCTCACAAGGTTGCCTAGGCTTGCTTGAACTTGAGATCTTCTTTCAGCCTCTGGAGTGGCTGAGATTATAGGCCTGTGCCACCAGGCCCAGTGCAGCATATCATTTATACTCAGAAAAACTGGAAACAACAATATGAAAACAGCTACTTAATGGTATGTGCATATATGCAGACTACTGTCTGGTGGTTAAGACAGTAAACTCAGCCTTAAAAAGGAAGGAAATTCTTTTCTTTTGCAGTCCTAGGGATCAAACCCAGGGTCTTGAACATGCTAGCCAAGCACTCTGCCACTGAGCTACATCCCCAGCCCCCAAAGGAAGGAAATTACGACGTTATAATGTAGATGAACCTGAAGGGCGTTATGCAGAGGGAAATAAGCCAGTCACAAAAGACAAATGCTGTCTGATTTCACTTAAGACGAGACACCTGGAATCCTGAGGACAGCCTGGTGGCCGCCAGGGGGTAAGGGGAGGGGAAAATGGGGAGTTTGTGTGTAATGGGGACAGTTTCAGTCTCACAAGATGTGGAGTCCTGAAGACCTGCTGCACAACGTGAACCTCCTGAACACTGCCGAACTGTGCATTTAGAGTAAAGAAACCAAGACAATGCTCTCTATGCTCCCATCAGCACACAGACGTGCATGTGCATAACAATGTCTGTCTGGGGAAAGATAGTTCCTGACTTGATGAGAATAATCCGCTTCAGGAAGGGCCTGCTGTATGTGCGGGTGGTCAAAAGTATTTTCAGTTGTAACTTCTTTTAAAAGGGACCACATTTTTATAATGTTCATGTAATTAGAGACTATATATAAGAATATTCTCCTCCTAAAGATTTATGTAAAACAGATGCCTTGGCACAGGCCACGCTCACTGTGCAGCTTCGCTTGGCCCAGGCTGCAGCACCTGTCAGCACCTGCTGCTGTCTACTTCTGACGAAGAGCCTCACCTTGCTAAGTTACAGCTGTACTGAGAGTTAGGTTAGAGCTGTGTTCCACCACCCACATTTCTTCAGACCCACGAGAATGTTATATGGCCTAGTTCATAGCAGGAAGCAGAACATCTTTCCAAAAAGTAGAAAAACTGAGAGTCTCTCAGTGAGGGACTGCGTTTTCCATGACTTGTTTACCAGCACTGATTAGATGGAACAGACATTTATAATGAAGCTGACAACCATGAAATATCTAATTACTACCTGCCAGCCTAAGTCTCAAGTTTGCCTGTAAGTGGCCCTCGGGTGACTGAGAACTGCACACGTGAGTCCTGACAGGTGAGAAGAGTAACTTGCTCAAAATGATGTTCCTTCCCAACAGAGTCCCAATGAAAAGACTTGGAAGAGTTGGGAGAATGCTCATCAACGCTCTTCTGGACAGTCGTTCCTGAGAGGACAGCTGTCAGCCAAAACATCTTGTGGAATGAACGAGCAGTGTCTGTTCTGCTCAGCTGCCACCGGCCGGGACGGGGCACAGCAGTGGTGATGACTCCCACTGTCTCTCTCAAGCAAGCTCACAGCTCCTCCATGGTCCAGCAGGAGCCTGTGCACCCTCAGTGAGAAAGATGGTGCTGAGGGGCTACGACCTTAGATGCACATGTTCCCTTTGACTGAAGTCATTGTTCAGGGCCACCTCCAGAGAGTGACAATGCCATCTCCAAGAACCTGACCCACTGCATGGCCTGACCCTTTCCCATCAGCTACTGTATCATAGAATATGGGCCAACCCACATAGGTAGAGTCCACTGCCCCAGGAGACACTTGAGTTCTTCTGTTACACAGAGGGGTCTTGATGTGAGCCAGTAAGGAAACACAGACTGCCAAGAGCTGCTGTAAAGACAAAATGGCCATAATGGACGCTGGAGCAGGTGAGCAACCGCCTGAGAGCGAATGGTGCCCCACTCTTCCCTATTCCACGTTTACTGGCATTACACTGCCAGCTTCAAATGGGCCACAGGGAGACATTCATACCATGAAAATTGGCAGATGCTACAAATCATTTACCTGTACCCAGTGATTGTTCTAGCTATACCCCAGTGGCAGCCTACTTTTTTTAACATTCTGTTTTGAATTGCTTTTTAAAATTTTTTTTGTAGTTGTAGATGGACAGCATGTCTTTATTTTATTGGCTTATTTTTGTTATGTGGTGCTAAGGATGGAACCCAGTGCCTCACCCACGCAAGGCAACCACTCTGCCACTGGGCCCCAGCACCAGCCCTTGAATTGTTTTTTATTAAAACTATTTCCAAGCATCTGTTATAACTCTGCATTTCTAGGCCTGAAAAAATTTCAAGATCATGAAATGTGCTTTGGTAAGAAAACAGTATTATTAAGCAATTATATCTCCATTAGGAAGCAAATGACATCATGCACACCAACACACTAAGATCCTTTTGACTGTTTCCCCCTCCAATTTTTTTATTTTGGAAAAGCATATATTTGAATTTTAAATTTCTGTATGTACATAATGAAGCCTGTAGTGGAGAGAAAGTTCATTCTGGCTTACTCCCAGCAACTGTGAGTTTTAGAAGAGTTATCAATTGGTCTTTTGTGTGTTTCTGATTTAAAAACCAATGTTAATTTTTTCCAACAAAAGTTTCAAAAGAGTAGTGGTGACAGGAGTCAGAATACAAGAAGTTGTGACATTTGAAGGTGAAACTATATGGAACATAACTCTCAGATCAGTAAGGAGGGATTCCAGGATTTCACAAAGCTTTTGAGTAGGAGATATTTGTCTAGCAACTTAATGCTGCCTGCCTCCATCCCAGATGTGGGATAAAAGTTACCTTATTGAAGTGATCTCCAATCACATGCCATATCCGGGACCACTGCAGTCGGATCCGATTCATGTTGTAGTAGGATATCTCCACGATCTTCTGCAGGCTGAACATGCGAGGGTGGTGGGGGGAAGCCAGTTCATCCATGGACACAGCACACAGCCAGCGGACAAAGTCAACTACAGGCCAGAGCCAACAACACACGCAAAGCCTCATTAGTAACAGTGGGATGGTCACACACGAGGCTTCTGCAGTGTCACAGGTGAGTCACGTACATACCTATTGCATTTCCATCCAGTCTGGTAGAGCCAGTAAAAATTCTAGGGAGACAAAGAAATAAATATTAGATCTGGAAGTTTCTCAAATACTTAGAGCAGGCAGAGAGAAAAGGCTTCAAGTCTGGCCCCTCACCAAAGATCAGTGATGAGGAATCAAAAAGAACTGGTCAGTGAGAGAGCAGAAAAGTCTACCCCGAGTACAAGAGGAAGAGACACCTCCACAGGGCAGGGAGGTGACCTGGTGGCAGTGGGGACTAGTGGAGTGAGAACCTCCCCAAAGCTGCTCTTCAGTAAGAGCAATAAGAATGTTGGCCAAAATTATCAAAATTAACTTTTCCACAGTGAAACTTTTAAAATTAACTGCAAGCTAACAAAAATCTGCAGGGTGTTTTTATTTTTGTTTTTTAAGAAAATGGTTGAATCTTGATCTGAATGGTGAGTGCTGTGGTGGCTCAGCCCCCTCCATTCCTACCCTCACCTCCTCAGCTCAACAGGAAGCCTACAACCAAAGCATCCTGCACAGCCACTGGAAGGAGCAGAACACGGTTCTCAAAACACATTCTCAAAGAGCTCCCATCATCTGACCCGACCTGGTCCTCACTCAGGGCAGCCAGCTCTCCGCCAGGAGGCAGCAGAGCAGTTGGGACAACAAGCATGGGTGCAGGGCTTGGCCCACCCAGGAGACTATGATAAGAAGGGGCTCTCATCTGCAGGTGGCCTTGAGTCTGCGTGAACCAGAGGCGAAAGCAAAGGCAGAGCATTTGACGAGCGCCCCCAACATGTTCAGAGTCCTCAGCACGCAAAGGCTGGGAGACGTAACCAAGGCCCAAGGCAGCGAAGGGAACCTGAGCATTAAAGCCAACCCAGTGGAGACTTCAGAGGCCACACATGGAAAAGAACACAGACTTTACACAGTCAGTTCAGGAAAGTCACTAAACAAATTGCACTGATGACAACAAAGCCCCTGGGCTGGGAGCTGGGAGCTGAGCCCCAAAGTCGCCATCATGTTACTATAAATGTCCAATTTTCAACAACAAAAAAATAGGACATGCAAAGAAGCAAGAAAGGACGCTGGTTCATAGGGAGAGGATCAGCTCTCAGAAAGTGCCCCTGAGGAAGCCCAGACGTAAGATTTTCTAGACAAAGTGCTTTTATTTTTGGTACCAGGAACTGAACCCAGGGTTGCTCTACCACTGAGCCGTCCAGCCCTTTTTAAATTTTGAGACAAGTGCTTTGAACTTGTGATACTCCTGCCTCAGCCTCCCAAGCCACTGGGATTAAAGGCATGCACCACTGTGCCAGGCCTAGAAAGATTTTTTAGGTTAGTTATTTTGACTATGTCTAAAGAAGTAAGGATATTATGTCCAATTAAAGAAAGATGTAAGGACAATCTCTCACCAAATAGAGAATAGTAACAAAGAGTCAGGAAAAATGTTAATTAAACATTCTGGAGTTGGAAATAATAAAGGTATAATGAAAAATTCACTACAGAGGCTAAACAACAGTTTTCAGCTGGAAGAAGAAAAAAAATTAGTAAACTGGAGGACGAGTCAAATGAGACCATCTGATGTCATGAGCAGAAATAAAGAATTTAAAAACCAAACAGCTTCAGAGTCCTATAGGTCACCATCAGGCATACCAACATGCACATAATGGAAGTTCCAGAAGAGAGGAACTAAAAGAACATGTGAAGAAATAATGGCTGAAAACTTCCCCCATTTGATGAAAAATAACAATCTATACCTCTCAGAAACTAAACAAATTTCAATGAGGATAAACCCAAAGAAAGTCACATCCAGAAATATCATAATCAAACCTCTGAGAGCCAGAAATGGCAAGAGAATCCTGAAAGCAGCAGGGCCGCAGATCATCGCAGACAAGTCTCCCTTGAGAAGATGAACAGCTCATTTCTACAGGAGACCACAGAGGCCAAAAAGCATGGGATGTAATGGTTCAAGGGCTGAAAGAGAGATCATTAACCAAGAATCCTATATCCAGCAAGACTACCCTTCAAAAATGAAGAAGGAAAACATTCTGAGGTGGGAGGGGGGCTCAAAAAACACTGTGACAATTCCTCACCGGCAGACTTACCCTGTGAGAAATACTCAAGGAAGTCCTTCACGTGGAAAGGAAACTAGAGAATAACTTAAGACCGTACGAAGAAATGAACGAAGCAAAAAAACCAGACAATTCAAATATTTAGAACAGGAAAATCTATATAAAATAGAGCAGTGGCCAGAGGCATGAGAAGATGAGGAGGGGGAACAGGAAGCGGGGAGCAAACGCGAATGAGCATGAGGCTTATCTGTGGGGTGGGGTGGTAACTGGTAGGGAACTAGACAGGGGTAATGGCCGCACGACTCTGAGCACACTACAACACTCTCTAACCTGTACATTTTAAAACAACCATATCCAATGGCATGGGAGCTATGGATCAAAAAAAAAAAAAAAAAAAAAAGGTACAGCAGAAAAAGGTACTGAGCAAGATCTCTACTGTCTACTGTCTGGCTAAGGCAGAGAAACAAATAAAGATAACGGGAAAACCCACTTCATCCATCAGGTGCAGGGGCACGAGCCTGTAGTCCAGCTACGTAGAGGTTGAGGGAGGAGGCTGACTGAGCCCAGGGCCAGCCTGGGCAATGCAGTGAGACCCTGACTCATAAAAATTGATTATTTTTTGTTGTTGTTGTTCTGTAAGTCTAAATTGAAATAGGATTGGGGGAAAACTGTCAAAATTATGCCACAGACAATATCTTTGTTGAAAAAAAAAGCAAAGAAGCAACTGGAACAAGGTGATTAAGCAGACAAAAGTTTATAACAGTAAAAGATTATTCCAAGAATAATCCAAATTATTTAAAAAATCTGTACTGCTAACACCCCAGAACTAACTATATTTAATGTCCTGGTAGAGGTCATTAAACAGGATAAGCAGTGTTTCCTTTGATATTCATTCAACGTACTTTTTAGGAGTTTGTTGATTTTAAGGAAATCCCTATTTTATTAAGCACTTGAACATCACAAGTATCTTCAAATAAGAATACCTATCTCTCTCCTGGATTGTTAGGCCAAGTTTCAAGTAAACAAATAGTGGAAAGGCTTTGAGGAAGAATTCATGGAAACTCAAACTTGGGCCAATTTTCACTCATGAGTATGCTTTCAATCCCAAACTCTTCTGAGATTTTTTAAAAGTAACTTCCACTAAGAAAACATGGTAATTTAAACATCAGTATGAACAAAGCTCATTTGTGATGTTATAATGTTAAAACTATAATTTTTTAAAAAGGCACAATGCAATTCAAGGTCAAAATTTGAAGAAAGGTGACAGTTACTGATAGTTGGGTCATGTGCACCATCTTTTTAAAAAATATTTTTGTAGGTATAGGATGGACACAATACCTTTATTTGTTTATTTTTATGTGGTTCCTGGGATGGAACCCAGTGCCTCACACAAGTCAGGCAAGTGCTCTACCTCTGAGCTACAACCCCAGCCCCGCCATCTTTTGTCTTTCTAGAGCCAACAGCATAGCCAACAAATTAGGAGTCATCATGCCCAGTCACTACACAGAGGACCACATTCAAATCACGGGGTAGTCCAGCCTTACTAGAGAAGAGAATCATTACCTGTCCACGGCGACAACTACACTCTGTGAGCTGGTCTCACCCACAGACTCCTGGAAGCTGGCCATCTGTCTTTTATCCACGCCACCACTCACCAAATTGCCTGGAACACAATGCACAAAATTAGCAAACTTCAAAGAGGCACGGATTTACAACAAAGTATTCTTTGCATCAACATGCAGAGACAAGGGGCAGAAATGAGAAGGTTCCACAGGCAAAAACAAAAACCCACTGATGACAGAATACAATCACACATGTTTTGGTATTTAAAACACGCCCTTATTCACAAGCTCTCTTGTTTGGTACCAGCCACCTCCCAATCTCTACAGTATTGAAGGCCCATGTTTAAGAAAACCAAATAGATTCAACACTGGCGCAGAGCTCTGGAACCCGCAATGGCTCCCATCTGCTGGATGCCTGGCGTGCTCTAGTGTCAGTGCAGCCACCCTCACAATTACCCTGAGAGGTAGGTCTGTCACACTCTCGCTTCCCGAGAGCCCAGGCTTTTATCTGCTGACTTGTGCTGCTCCAACCCCTGTGCTCTGGAGCCCGAAGCAGGAGGATTGCAAGTTCAAGGCCAGCCTAAGCAGTTTAGCAAGCACCTGTCTCAAAATAAGTGGAGAGGGGCTGGTGGTGTGCTCACCTAGCATGTGTGGGTTCAATCCCCAGGACTGGGAGAGGGTGAAGGTACAGTGAAGACAAATTACTCTCATCTTCTTATCAACCACACACACACAGGCTCTAGCAGCCTCTTCCCTGCATTTGGATGGCGAGGCTTGAACCCTGCCTCTGCTACTTCCCTGCCGTGTGACCTTGCTGAAGTCACTCACCCTGGGCTTCAGTTTTCTCAATCACAAAACAGGGAGGATAAGACTTCCAATGCCACTGGGTTGTTAAGAGGATTAACCGAGTTAAAATATAAACACAGGGGCAGGGGATATAGCTCAGTTGATAGAGTGCCTGCCTCGCATGCACAAGGCCCTGGGTTTAAACCCCAGCACCAAAAAAAAAAAAAAGAAAAAAAAAAGTTATACACACACACACACACTCTCTCTCATATATACATAGAAGCTGAGTGCTCAGAACTTGACCATCTGTTATTCTGTACATCACTGACAGAAGAATCTCTCAACCCACTGTGGAGCCAGAAATAACTCCACTTGAGCTAGCACCCTGTTTAACAAAGCCCCCAGGAACTTGATGAGATGCGGGATCTATTCTCCAAGTTCTAGAGACCCACAGGTGTGGCCTCTCACACCAGAAACTGGCGTGGGCTTCAGAAAGCACGAAGGCTTCCTCCTGGGATGTTACAGGAACAAAAAGAACAGTAATGCACCCTGCGGATTTTGGTAAAATAGACACTTTACTCAACAATCAAGCACAATCAGGAGCTGAGGCAGCACGTCCACCTGCGTTCACAGACATGCTGTCAGCGGGCGCATAAGGAAGAGACGGTTTACGGGACAGTCCTGACGAGACAAGAAGGGCTTCATGCCGGTTAGCTTGCAAGTCTGTGGCGGCCAGCCGTGGGGCTTGCTGTCTTACCGAGGCCGAGGCCCATGAACTCTTCTCCTGCCAACACGTGGCCTTTCAGGCTCCCTTCTCTTTCGCGCCCAGTCCCAGACAGGTAGCGGGTCTTCACCCCGGTTCCTATCAGCTGAGCGAGCTCCAGCTGGCTGATGCATTTCAAGATCTGAGGAAAGGGCAGTGAAGACATGAGCTCCCACCACGCAGGGCGCAGGCTGGAAGGGTGCTGCTACCTACGCCAGCCATCCAGGCATTCTCTGAACCCAGCGCCTTCCACGTAAGAGCAAATTGAGGGCTAAGGGTGTTTCCCCTAGAGGGCAAAAGGACTGGCCAAGCAGCGGCAAGTGTCCTGAGCAGACAGACCACCAGTACGCTACCTCTTTCTAATTATTAAAAACAAGAGACCAATGCACCGAAGTTGGTATGCTGGGATTCCGCCATACTGAAGTTTATATAACTTGGCACGGACTTAACAGAGGAAACAATCTGAGTGGAGCAGAGGATTCCACCCGTCCACGTAGTCTGCCCCGCCCCCACCCCATCCGCTGCCGCACCATCCACAACACACCAGCCTCCCTGGCCTGCACAGGACTCTTTACCTTGCCACCGCTGGTCCCACCCAGGGCCTTTACTCCTGCCATTCCTTACATGAAGTGCCTACCCCGTGGATTCCCAGATCAGCCCCGGAGAGAGCTTCCTGGCTCTCCTGACCCCGCTCCCATCACCACCCCCTGGTCCTATGTAAAGGTCTCCTGAGCACTCACCACTTCTTGGCATTGCACCCTAGTTGCTCATTCTTCCCTGCGTTAAGTGTAAGAGGGCATTGTTAACCGTCTTCCTGGCTATCTTTCAGATTCATGAGGAAGTTGGGCTTGCTCTCAGGAAAAAATGGAACAGACCCGGAGGAAGCAACCCTGGGAAAGGCAAAAGACCCACCTCGTGCCAAGAGTTCCCGAGGTAGTTGCCGTCTGTGTGAGCCACTGTAATAAGTGTCTTTATAGTGTCGATGTTTTTTTGCTTCATCTCTGTGATGCTGGAGCTGGCCGTCAGCAGGGAGAAGCGAGCCAGGGCCTGAACGTAGGCATCTCGTTCCAGCTGCAAGAAACCCAGGAGAACCCGAGTCCAGCCCAGTGCAGCCACCTTCCCGTCTGCGGGGCTGGGCTGAAGGAATGTCCACAGGCACACAGCAGGCCTTCTGCACATCAGCACACCAGCCGTGCTGGTGTCCTGCTACTGGACACCCCTGAGGCTCCCTGGGCACTGCCACATGCCTGAGAACTAGCTCAATCCACCTGACCTCAAGCACGTTGACCTGTCCTGTGTTCCAAGATTTGTTGAAGGCCAAGAGCCAATATATAAATTCTAGTATCTACAACAATCCTGTGAGGCAGTTCATTTTCTCAAGTGTACGAGTAAGGATATGAGCAATGTCTTACAAGTTAGCTGGGCCAGGGCACAGGGCCAGAGAAGCACCAGAGCTGGGTTTGAAACCATGACTGACTCCAAAGCCTGGCCCAATAAAAAACCTAACTGTAAAATGAAGAGGAATAGAAGACTGGGTTTTATTTGTTTGTTTCAAACAAATGGGTAAAACTATTACTGACTTAGAAAGTAATGCAAAGGACTGACAACCTTCTATGACAACTTCCATAACAGCTTTAGAATTGTATTTCATCTATTCACTGAACTTTTTAAGATTCCAAAAAGATTTACAGACATTCACTTTGCATTCAACTATGTTTTGCCAGAGAAAAAAATGGGAAATTATAATAAAAATGGATTTTAAGAGGAAAAAGCAATTTTGCAGGAGGTGTTGGGGCCTGAACCCAAGGTCAAATGCATACTGGCAATGCATTCTACCATTTAGCTACACCCCTCAGAATAAACGTATTTTAAGAACCAAGGCAGTAAGTCAGGCATCAAGTAGCCTGGGTCCTATTCATGGTTAAAAAAAGTTTCGATCTAGGCTGGGTGTGGTGGCACACCCTGTAATCCCAATAGCTTGGGAGGCTGAGGCAGGAGGATCGTGAGTTCAAATCCAGCCTCAGTAAAAGCAGGGTGCTAAGCAACTCAGTGAGACCCTGTCTCTAAATACAATTTAAAATAGGGCTGGGGATGCGACTCAGTGGCAGAGTGCCTGAGTTCAATCCTCAGCACTGAAGGAAAAAAAAAAAAAGGCTTTGATCTAAATCTCCAGCATCCTCCCCTGATGGGGTTGTGGTCAACACAGAGCAACGGGAAGAAGCCAGCAGTGTGCTAAGATGCTGGCTCACCGAGAAGTTTCCGACAGTGTCTGGCTTTTGATGACTCTACAGGAACAGAGCGCACACACACTTCACTCACCTGCATCCCAAAGATGCAGGCAATTCGGATGGCACAGCGGATGCCTTCCAAACACAGGGAGGCCACTTCAGTGTCGTCACAGTTCTGCAGTCCAATGCTGTAGGCTGCCAGCAGCGGCGTCCACACCAGCTACCAGAGAAGGCAGGTTTCAATAATGGCCAGAATGTCAGCGTGGGAAGTGTTCTTGCAGGACATGTTGTAGGTTGGGGGAGATCCGGGGTGTCAGGTTCACTGCTATTTAGATTTCAATCTATCCCCCTCCCAAGGTAAGGCAGTCCCTCCTATCACTACAGGCTTGCTAGTTACTGAACACTCGATTCAAAAGGAAGGACAAGCACCACTGCCCCTCCTGGGTATATGGCAGACACCACTAATTAACCAAAGACCCCATTCCCTGCTGAATGTCTATGGAGTTCAAGAATCCCTCCTCACGCAGACACCAGCCAGCCATTACCAATGGTGCAAAATAAAACCTGCAAGAGACATATGGACTATAAACTGAGTTTACTGAAAGGCTCCCACTTCAAATTATCTAGACTTTACTTTTTTCTCCAACTTTCAAATGAATTCCTTAGAAATAAGGTCATGGAAGTCCAGAATTAATTACCTAACAGGACAGTAACAGTTTTTATAAAAACTTATAAAAAATTATGTGCTATGTAGGCAGAACATGTATCTTTTAAAGATATATTTAACATACAGATTTCATCTACTGTCTTTTTCTTTCACCTAAACTCATCTGATAAACTGAGGCCACTGAGGTGAGATGTCCCAATAACACTGTCCTTTCCTCTACAGCCCAAATAACTATTCATTAATTCATTCAACCCCCTCCCTGGCTGCCCTCACAGCAATCCTATATGTCCCCATTTTACAGATGATGAACGGGGAGGGGGAGTCAACTGGCCAAGGCAATACAGTGACAAAGTGACAAAGCCAGAACTCAAAGCCAGATGGTCTGATGGCAGAGTCCAGTATGGTGCTGGAGCTTTCCCAGCATCACCAAAGGACAATGCGAGAGAGTTGTGTTAGTTCCTGCTCAGATAAGAAGCACCCCAACTGGGCCTTTCCTCCTGCCATCTCCTTAACACTGGGGTCCTGCAGGTCACCTTCCAGCTGGACAAGTCCAGCACTGGGTCTAGCCAGACTCGCCTAACCCCTCAGAACACTCACTTTGAACATGGGCCGGACGTGGTCCAAGTGTGTGGCGCTGGTGAAGGGGGCTTTGGCGTGGCTCACGGCCTCCATCAGCGCTTTGGCCGTTTTAGCCATCTGCTCCATCTCCAAGTTATAGAGCAGCCGCCGCTGCTTCTCACTGGCCACATCTGCGAAGAAACCTGAGCGTGAGCGGCAGCTGGCTGGGGACTGCCCATGCCAGGAGCCACTTAAAAGGTGCATAGCAATCGCTCCGTCTCATGGGCCTAATGGATATTATCACCACTTTACAGTTGGGAAAAAACAAGCCAGAGAAGTTGGGAGACTTTCTCAAGGTCACATAGACACCACTAATTAACCAAAGACCCCATTCTCTGCTGAATGTCTATGGAGTTCAAGAATCCCTCCTACACAGACACCAGCCAGCCATAACTAGGACTTGATCCAGCAGCACAGGTCCAAGGCCTGCACTCTCCACCCTGCACTCCCCACTCTGAACTCCACTGCCACTCAGAGAAACTGACAGCTTCACAGGTCCCTGATTAATCAAATTCTAATCAAGTATGGCACAATCACCACTGAAATTAAAGCTGAGTTTTAAGTAATATGTTTTTGGAAGGTAATTAAGTTCCCTGATTACTTATTTTAAATTCCCTTTTGTTCCTAATCAAAACTTAGCAAGATAGTGATATTATGAAAGAACCAACATAATCATAATTATAATAATTAATCACACTTCCTACTCAGATACTTAATATGCAAATTAATTCACCACCAACCTAATTAACCACACCCCTGACACCCCGCAGAGCTAGACTAGGGGCCCTGTTGCCATTGGACCTTACTCTGCTTGGTGGATTTGGTTGCCATGGTGTGCTCTTTTGTTTCTTTCATTGCAATTTTCTTGCCTTCTATCTCTTCGTAGATGCTGGATAGATATTCTTCTGGTAGATCTTTACTATCATTAATACCCCGATTCATTTTAATATACTGTTCTTTTGTCATTTTATTTTTTACCTGAAATTTTAAAGAATATAAAGACCATTTAAAAAATATTCAGTTGCCCCCAAATAATACAAAGTCCCTCCCCCCAAAATTCGTTAGCCCAAACCTCCTCCTTATCTGCCACAGAACCCGGGCCCTAGAGCGAGTACCTGAGGGCTGTGCAAGTCTGTTGTGAGCATGATGATGGAGTAGGCCAGGACGTACGCCGTGTCGGCACTAGCAAACAGAGTCTGCCTGCAAGGAAAGAGCCTCATGTAAAGGACAGTGGCACAGATGCTTCTGGAAGGCACAGTGCTCACTGGAGGCGGCCCGTGCTCCACCTGGAGCCTAGTGTGTGACAGTAGCCATGCTTTCACCATCACCGAGCATGGAAACAGCTAACTAAGGATATGTCTTAGTTAGAGTCTAGGCTTCTTTGAAGAAAGTTGCTTCAATGTTATTTTATTATTATTATTGTTGTTTTTGGTTCTGGGGATTGAACCTGGGAAGTCTCTGAGAATGTTTCGAGACCCCCGCTTTTTAAATTTTAGTTGTAGATGCACACAATACTTGTATCTATTTATTTTTATGTAGTGTTGAGAAGATCGAACCCAGTGCCTCACATATGCTAGGCAAGCGTTCTACCACTGAGCTATGACCCCAGCCCCTCCCAGCCCTTTTTATTTTTTGTTCTGAGACAGGGTCTCACTAAGTTGCTTAGGGCCTTGCTAAGTTGCTGAGGCTGGCTGTGAACTCTCAATCTTCCTGCCTCAGCCTCCTCAGCCACTGGGATCACAGGGCCACCATGCCTGGCGCAAATTAAAAAAAAAAAGAAAAAAACCTTTGCAGAACACCCTGGGCCATGCCTTTTTTTGCCTTACACAATAAGACACAAAGAAGTTGATGTGTAGCCTCCTATAACACGTGGCCAACAAACTGGTCTGTCCTAACTGCCTCAATAGGAAAAGGAGGGGCGCCAAGGGTACACAATGAGACACAACTAGGGACATACTCGGAGCAGGGCTCACAGAGCACGGCTTCCAGGCCCATACAGGGTGTGACATCTAGAGGGAACCAGATGCCACCTTTGCTGCTCAGGTCAACTCCTGAGGACAGCTGGCCACACACTCAGAGGAGGGGACCAATTAATATGAAAATGGAATTGAGAGGCAAAATTATTATCAGAATGTTCCCACTGAATGATTCCCCATCATCCTCACGTAATCCAGTGTGTTCAGACATCCACTCCAGGAGTGGTGGCAAGAGCACGCACCTCTGAGTCAGGACACACCCAGGCTCAGCCCAGCTGCTTACTAGCTGGTTAGTTTTTGACAGGTAGCTCATCTATAAAACAGGGAGGCCACCCAGGCTTGCCACTGACCAGGTGCAGGGCATGCAAGACAGCCACCCACCAAAAAGAACTCAAGATGCAATCACATACTTGTGGGGGTTGAAGTTACTCAGTCATTTCTATAGCTTATTGATCAGTAAGCAACCAAACAAACCCAAAACCTTCAGATCTAGTCCATACATTAAATCAGGGAGCTATTCTTGATTAGAAAAGAAGCACCCAATTACCTCCTCTCAACTCACAAAATTATACTTTTTAAACTAGGGTGGTAACAACCAATAAAAAAATAAATAAGTAAAAAAAAAAAAGATTTAATTGATAAGCAAAAAAAACAAAAAAACAAAAAAACAAAAAACAAAAAACAAAAAAACTAGGGTGGCCAGTTCAGGAGGCAGGATGACCACAAGTTCGAGGCCGACCTCAACAATTTAGTGAGACCCTGTCTGAAGTAGTTAATAGCCTGGGCTTTAGCTGTGTCATCTCAGGTGAGTTACTTAACCCCCCTGTTCCCCAATCTCCTTGTCAACAGAATGGGGACATGAACAAGGCTGCTGTGAGACAATCCCTGAGCACAAAGCCAGGTCCGCAGTGAACAGAAACCTTAGTTGCTTGGCACAGATTTAGAAAGATTAAACCCACACCCCAAGCAGATCAAGACTCGTGTCCTGAGGCAAAAAGCTGAGGCGCCAGGCTGGAGGGGGGGCTCACCCCTGGTTGCACTCTATGTATCTAGCAGCAAACTTCTCCATCAGCCGGTCAATCTTCTGGGCTTCCCCAGGGAGGCGGAAACCTTCCAGGAACGTCCGCAGGGCAGAGACGAACTCCTTCTCACAGAAGTCCAGCTGGTCCACGTAGGCGTACATCACCTCCTTGTTGAACCTCGTGCCGTCTCCCAGAAAATCGCCCACCTGGGTCTGAAACACGCAGAACACACTCACTCACTTCAAATAAGAACCCACAGCAGAGGACACTGCCCCGGGACCAGGGCCTCAATGTCCACAACAGGCTGAACTGCCTCCTGCTTCCAGACCCGGACTGCTGCTGTGGAGGGAGGACGAGGAGGACGGGCAAGAGACTCAACAGTGCGGGGAGCCCTCACTGGGCTGCCTCACGAGAGGGGCAGGGGCAGATGGGGCCAGCTAAGGGACATTTCTGACAGTTCCACCAAATAAGCCACCGCCTGCTGGGCGGCTCGTTTCCTCTCACGGCTGTGATGAGGAACATGTGTGACACTGGTGGAAAGTGGGCCCAGTGGACCACAGGCAGCGTCAGCTCGTCCTGAGGTTCCGGCTAGGAGGGTGCAGAAGCACAAAGCAGAAACTCCTGCAAGCGCACAGCCCCAGACTCACAGAATCCAGGCGCTCCTCCTGATGCAGGAACTGGGCGATGTCTTCCACCGTCGTTCCCAGCATGCCCTGCTCCTGGAGAAACTGGATGCCCCTCTTGGGTTTCTTGTTGAAGCTGTTTCAAGAAGAGATGGGACACAGGAGGCTTATTTCAAAACCCAGAGCACAGACAGAGCTGGTACCTGGGGTAATTACACACATCACCATGAACAAGCCATCATATATAAGTTAGCAAGGTCCTGTGCGTCCCAGTAGCTTTTCCAAACTCCAACTTCGCTTCTGACTGAGCGACAACAGAGTCTGATGGCTGTCACCCCACCACCACTCTCCCCTTCTTCACCAGTAACAGGACTCTAGCTGTTCAGTGGAAGAAAACCTGCATCTCCCTGGCTCCCTAGACATGGAACATGGAAGTTCAAGCCAGATAGAAGCAGAAATGGTGTCAGTACTTCTGGGAAGTCTCCTTAAATGAAGCTGACCAAGGCCGCTCCTTTGGCCCTTCCTCCCTTCTTCCTCTCTGGAATGTATGTGTGAAGTCTAGTGCTCCAGCAGTCATCCCTATCCATGAGGCAACCCTGAAGATGACAATCATGTGCCTCGGGTGGTAAAGCAGACAGACAGAAGGAGGCTGGATCCCTCCCTGAGATTCACCGCAATAACGCAGACTGTCCACTTTAGGATTTCCTTTTCTTTGTTCTTCTTTTATTTTTGATTTTCCTTTCCTTAAGAAATATATAATCTAGGGCTGGGGATGTGGCTCAAGCGGTAGCGCGCTCGCCTGGCATGCGTGCGGCCCGGGTTCGATCCTCAGCACCACATACCAACAAAGATGTTGTGTCCGCCGAGAACTAAAAAATAAATATTAAAAATTCTCTCTCTCTCTCTCTCTCTCCCTCCTCTCTCACTCTCTCTTTAAAAAAAAAAAAAAAAAAAAAAAAGAAATATATAATCTAGGTACCGTTACTTTATGTTTCCTGTTAAAGGAAGGCAAAGCTTGCTAATGTAAACTAACTTTTTACCTGGCCTTGCACTAAAGAGTGAGGTTTGTGTCAGTGCAAAGTGGCGAGTCTGAAAGACACAAAGGAGGCCTCAGGGCTTATTTAGAAGGTGTGGTCCCGAGGCCTCTCTGAGGGGGAACTCTGCCTCATCTGAGGGGTCAAAGAGCCCAGCATTCCAAGGAGGGCTCGGTGGTGAAACAGATGGAGGTGACTGAGGACCAAGAGCCCATGGTGTGGCTCAGGGGACTTAGCGGGAGTGAGGTCACCAGGAAGCCTGGTGTGATTTAGGTGGTGGTGACAAGGCTAAAGGGGGTTGCCAGAGTGGCAGCCACACTCACAGCTCGATGCCATGTTCGATGATTTCCTTCTGTTGCTTGATGACCTCGAACTGCTCCGGGTCATCCTGAACAGTTGTCTGGGTCCCAGAGGACACTGTGGACTCCATGGACGTCACACTGCTCCTTCTGGCCATGTCCAGGCCTTTGCCATCCCCCATTTCCTGATCTGTGAGCCTCTCCTGACCTGCAGTGACGTAGAAACAGAGGACACCAGGTGAGCAGGTGGGGTACTGCCATGGCCCCACAAGTACTGGGCAGGGTCCCCCAGCCCACGTCGAACAATCTCTGCTCTAGGATCACAGCACGGACCTTAGACCATCAGAAACGTTTTTCATGGAACCTGAAGAACAAATTCAAAACTTCACACAAAAAAGTAAGAGGATGTGAACAGTGAATAGAGAGCAGAACAGGCCCCGCTCCCCCAGGCATCCAGACTGACACAGCTCGGACAATTTAGAAAGCGTGGCGTCTGTGCGAGAACGAACAAGTCAACAGAATAGAAAGTCACAGAGACAGACACACTCACAGGAGAACCTGGCATGTCATAAAGGACCTGGAATCACTGAGGAAAGGGAAGCTACCAGCAAAGAGGAACAAAAGCGTCACACTGCTCCTCCAACACTCCAGTCCCATGAAACAGCAAAACTTTTAAAACACCACGGGTGTGAGCTGCAGAGTGTGTGCCTGGTTCCAGGACCACCGACCCGACCCTGTGGGAGGAGGCAGGCGGGGGCTCTCACCGAGGCTGGCCTGGTGGTTGGGATTCACGTACAGGTCCTTGCTCCACTCCACCATGCACTTGAGAATGGACACAAGGCACTCCAGGCCTTTTTTCCTCAGACTCAGCTCCTACAGAACAAAAGTGACACAGCATAGAGGTGCAGGTAAGCCAAGAACAGGCGTCCGGGGGCTCACAGATCAGAGAATCAGTGCTATCAGTACTGAAGGATGAAACCCAGGGAAAGGCAACAGGGTACAATAAATGTTAAGTCACATCAGCACCTGGCCTCTCCTCAGGTGTTCATTGCGAACATCCCAGTACAACACCAGCTGCGCGCTGTCCTAAGGTCAACAAAGTTTAAGAGAGAGTTCTGGGGGGTGGGAGTGGCTGGGGCTGGGGCTCAGCAGTAGTGCACTTGCTTGGCACGTATGAGGCACTGGGTTTGATTCTCAGCACCGCATATAAATAAATAATAAAGGTCTACCAACAACTAAAAGAAAAAATCTTTAAAAAAGAAAAGAAAGTTCTCAGGGCTAGAGCTGGGGCTCAGTGGTAGAGCGCTCACCTAACACATGTGAGGCACAGGATTCAGCCCTTAGCACCATATGAAAATAAATAAATTGAGGTATTGTGTCCATCTACAACTAAAATATATTTGAAAAAAAATAAGAAAATTCTCATTCATTGCTTGTGGAATTAAAAGAAAAACCTGAAAACTTTAAATAACAGGGTCTTAAACCATAACCCTGAAAAGAGAGAAAAAAACCTGGAATTATGCAGCAAGGGAGTTATTTTGAAAAGAATTTATCCCCTAAAAACTTGCAGATGTGTTCTACTTTAAGGTTCACACTACAATGAAAACACCGATTTTTTAAAAAAAATATTTATTTCTTAGATGGACACAATATCTTTATTTAATTCATTTATTTATATGTGGTGCCAAGGATCGAACTCAGGGCTCGCACATGCTAGGTGAGCACTCTACCACTGAGCCACAACCCCAGCCCCACCCCCCGAAAACACTGATTTTTAAAAATAAGTAGTACTTTTTAAATAAAAAATTACAGGTTATAGATTATCTTTTTTTTAAAAAAGGCACATTTTAGATTCATAACCACATTAGAGGCAGCACAGATCTGTCAGTCTGATAAAAAGTATGACCTTATTCAAGAAAAAAGCCAGAATCCTGTGCCCCATTCCAGGGTGCAAAGACCCTGTGAACCCCCTGATCAGGGGCTCTCAGGACCCCTCTTTCCTCGATGGCAACTTCCTATCAACAGGCAGTCTCCTCTCCCATACAGAGGCTGGGGTCCTGCTCTCCACACTACTGCTGGAAGGTGACTGGGGGTCTCAGGTCAGTGTCACCTTCTCAGGGACACCACTTGATGACCCCTTCACTTATCCCAACCCCCCATGTCCAGTGCTTCTTCTCGATGGTCCTGCGTATTGCTCTCTGCAGTGCCTGTCCCCTCTGGCTGACTGCCCTCCTTGCAGTAACCTCACGACAGCAGGAGCTGTGTGCGTGCTCATGTGAGCTCCGTGCTGTTCACGCCATGTCCCCCCATCTCCTCGTCCCCTCACTCTCCGCCAGTGCCTGGTGTGTGGTGGTGCTCAGTAAATGTTGCGTGAAATGAGAGAATGTATCTTACCTGCAGAGGTGTCATTCCCAACTCATGGCCACTTCTTCCCTGAGCAATTTTGGATAAATCATTCACTAGACGCTCGAAAATGTTAGCAGCATTTAGGTCACAGTCATAGTTGACATAAATATCCACAACACACTGGGCATCTTGGAAAATAACATACGAGTATCAGAATTGTGATCAAAGACAAATAGAAGTTATACTTTCTTATTGTTTAAACAAGACTTCTTTGCCAAAAAATTTTCCGAGAACTGATCAGGTGGCTAAGCCTCATTCAGGAAAGACACAGCAGAAGTACTGGGATGGGGTGGTTTCCGACCTGCCTCTATGCTAACCAAAACCTCAGCAGTTGGTCCCAGCAATCCAAGGTTGAATTTCCTCTTCAGAAAAGGAGCTACGCCAGGCATGATGGCACATGCCTGTAATCCCAGTGACTCGGGAGGCTGAGGAAGGAGGCCTGCTTCAACAATTTAACAAGGCCCTAAGCAATTTAGCAAGTCCTGTCTCAAAATAAAAAACAAAAAGGGCAGGAGATGTGGCTCAGTGGTAAAATGCCCCCGGGTTCAGTCTCCCACAAAAAAAAGCAGGGCTAATGGGGCTCAGGAAGTGGTTCAGTACCTGCCTAGAACACGGAGGCCTTGGATTCGACCCCCAGCAGGGCAGAAACAAAAAAGGAAGGGGCTAATAACTGCCCTACCTATAACTGCCCTACCCATGCCCCTAGAGTCACTATGGAGCGCAGTTAGGTTAGATGGCCGACAAGTGCGATGCTTAGTTTGAAGTCCCATACCTAACTGCGTGGCGTAAGGCATTCCAAATTTACCTCACACCCAGTCACGGCTGGCCAGGTGTCCCAGTGTGCCGGGATTAGGGGGTTTCTGGGACACAGGACTTGTAGTGTCAATACCAGAAAGTCTTGGGAAAATGGCCTGAGCTGGGGCTGGGGCTCAGCGGTAGAGCACTTGCCTAACCCGTGTGAGGGCCTGGGTTCAATCCTCCACACCACATAAAAATAAATGAATAAAATAAAGCTATAAAAAAAAGTTACCGCATTTAAAAAAAAAAAAAGAAAAAAGAAAAAGAAAATGGACTGAGGCAGTCATTCTTTAAAAGAGAAGCAAGTGGGCTCTCATCAGGCCAAAGTGGCCTTTCAGGGAACGACCCTCCCAGCACCTCTTAAAGCTCCGCAGCGCGGGTCACGGTCTTGGTCTGGCTTTGGCAGATGGAAGCCCTGGAAGTGGCTCTGAGTGCTCTGAAGGAAGACGCCGCGGGGAGCGTACCTGCACAGATCCTCGTCAGGGTCTGAATGACCATCCACCTGTGCTCAAAAGAACTTGTGGATGTTTCTAGAATGTTCAGGAAAATCTCTTTGAAAAAAACCTAAACAACATGGAGACAAAGGAGGATGCTAATTAACAGTCTGGGTTAGGAGTCAAACACCCTGATCCTGTACGGAAGGTGGCCTGCACAGAGACAAGAGGCACACACTTCCTGCTCAAGAGCCTGGGAACCCTGGCCTGACCAGGGGGCAGCTCACAGGGCCAGGCCCTGTCGGGAAGCGGCCAATGCTAGGCTCCTGCCCAGAACTGCCACATGCAAACCCAGGACCATCTGTGTTCCTGATTTTTTGAGAGAAACCAGAAATGTGGATTTTTGTGTAAAATATGATTTCTCAATTTGGCAACTCATTCAAATTATTTCAAATGATCCACAGAACAAACAGATGGAGGGACTGAGCCCAGCACACAAGCCACACACCTTAAACCTCTGATCAAAATGGATGGTGCACAAGACTTGGGGGCAGAACTGTTATGAGTGAAAGATATTCTCTCACTGATTCAAAAATTCCTCTCCCGAGTGCCAGCAAATAGACTGTGTAACTTTAGTGCTGGTGGGTTTCTCATCTGGCACAAATGTCATCAAGTAAGAAAAAATGAACTTGGAGTCCGTACCTCTATCTGCATTTTCAAGTGCATTTTAAAGTTTGAAAGAAGAGTAAGAAAAATGGCGAGAGAGAGCTCAAAGACATCAGGCACTGAAGAGACGCCGTTTTTGGACAAGGCCACACAGAGATACTGCTTGATCGCATTGATGAACATCTCGTGTGTCCTGAAGACGGGACCGGCGTTCTGCAACACGGACAAGAGCAGCTGCAGGGAGACCACCTTGGACCGCAGCTCGTGGGATCTGGCAAAGAGAGTGGAAAACAACGACAGCTCTAGAAGAGGAACTGTTCCAGGTGTCCCCTGGGAGGCCCTGCCTGCTCCTCCACTGTGCGCAGGACCTTGTGAGGCTGCGGGTTAAGTTAGCCACTGCACCTGAACGTCAGGAGAGGGAGGGCAGAGGGCACAGGGCAGAGGGCAGAGAGCAGAGGGCACAGGGCAGAGGTGGGGGCTCCTGGCACCTGCAGGCCCTTTGGGAACAAAAGCGGCCAATTCCTATTGTTTTGTCTCCTAACAGAGAACAGGCAGAGGAACAGGAGCAAAGTGAGTGACTAGTGCGTCTGGAGAGCCAGCTCTGCAGCTGACGAGCCGCAGTCAGTACCTCGCATCATCTGTGAGAGGTAGAGCCCTCGCCCACCCTCCACTCTCTTCACCCAGGAGGGTGCTGTTCTCTCCACCAGCCTCACAAGCCTCCTTCCACCCCTCCCCTGAGATCAGGGATGGTAAGAAATGGAAAAATATGGTAAGAATGTTATGGTAAGAAATGTTCCTAACACTTGTCACCATACCAGCAGCATTCTATTTTAATATTTTTTTTTAAGTTATAATGGACCCAATACCTTCATTTATTTATTTTTATGTGCTGGGGACCGAACCCAGTGCCTGACACATGGTAGGCCAGCGCTCTACCACCGAGCCCCAGCCCCTAGAAGCATTCTTTCGTTTTGTTTTGGTACCAGGGATTGAACTCCGGGCACTTGACCACTGAGCCACATCCCCAGCCCTATTTTGTATTTTATTTAGAGACGGGGTATCACTGAGTTGCTTTAAGCCTCACTTTTACTGAGGCTGGCTTTGAATTTGCAATCCTCCTGCCTCAGCCTCCCCAGCTGCTGGGATTACAGGCATGTGCCACAACACCCAGCCAGCAGCATTCATAATAAAAGAACTGAGGATTATTAATGAGCAGTACTAATAACGGCAGTAATAACAGTGACTATAAAGTGCAAGGGCCTGTGCTCAGGGCAACATCCATCTCATTTCACTTAATCAATCCTGCAGGCTGATTCTTGGTTTGTAACTTAAAAATAGTTGGTATATAGAAGATGTACCTTCTTTTTTTACTTGCTGATAGATTAGAGCGGGGGTCCTGGGAATTGAGCCTAGTCCGCCGCTCCTATGGAGGAGCTCTCTCTGGCCAGCCTCTGCACCCTTCACCTCACAGCAGGCACGCCCTGAGGCTTGTGTATCCACTACAGAGAAGCATTTGGCTTCCCTGGGTTGAATCTGGTGCTTAAATCTTTATCCATGAAACACAAGTTTCCAAACAGGGCAGGGCACATATTCTACAAGCACTCTGTTCCTCCATATCCCCATCAGAAGATTAAATTAGGCCAGGTGTGGTACACATCTGTGATCTGTAATAATGGCAATTCAGGAGGCTGAGGCAGGAAGATTCTGTTCAAAACCAGCCTTAGCACCTTGGTGAGACCCTGTCTCAAAAAAAAAGGGACTGGGGACTCAGCTCAGTGGCAAAGCACTCCTAGGTTCAATTTCCAGTACGCGCTCCCCCACAATCTATTAGTAAGTTAAAAAGAAGGTGTATCTTCTATATACTGATTGGGTTTTCAATATTCATTTTTAGTTGCAGGTGGACGCAGTGCCTTTATTTCCATGTGGTGCTGAGGGTCGAACCAGTGCCCCATACATGCCAAGCGAGCGCTCCACTTCTGAGCCACGACCTCAGCCCCATATACTGATTGTTTTAAAGATAAAAACCAAGAAAAAAAAAAAAAACTAGGCAGAATCTTGGTCAGTGGAGACAGACGATTCAACAGGAAAGGAGGGCAGGGCAGCAGGGCCTGAAGAGCTGCAGAGCCATGGACTTGTGGGAAGCCGGGAAGGACAGGCACAGAGCCTGCGCTCCTGGACCCCAGGCACCAACATGGACAACTGCTGTGCACTTACTTGGGGTCTGGGGGGCCTTCCCCAAGGGGCTTCATGGACAGCTTGCACAGGGAGCGAAACACCAAGAAGGCGTCCTTCTGCAGGATGTGAGAGAACCTGGCGGCCACGTGGTGCCCTTGCACATCTGCCTCCTAAGGTGGAATCAAGAAAAGAAAGGGAGAACGAAACTGTCGCATGAAAATTTAAACTCCTATATTATTCAAAAGGGAGGTGAAGGGGTATTAGGGGAGGTTAAAATATGGCAAAATAGGTGCTGGGGGAGTCATCGGAGCAGCTCTAAACCTTGTTTCTTATCCTTCGAAAAGTTGACATGGATGGTTAAAAAGAAGTGATCAAAAGTTTATCAAAAAATCTAAAATATAGTCAATTATATTAGCTTGGGTGAGAAAAGTTTTCTAATAGTGTTGCAAGATAAAAAGAAAAATCATATGGCATTTTAACAAACTATCAAAAAGAGTAAGCTACATTTACAAATTAAAAGTAGACATACATAATAAGGATTAGTATCCTTCACATATAAAAGCTCTTCAAATTTCTTTAAGGAAATATGCAAACACTCCTCTCAAATGCAAAGCATTCAAAACCAAAACAAATCAAAACACAAATATGCAAATTTACCAAGAAATGCAAATGACAAATGAACCTAAACAACTTTACTACCAATATCAAGGCAGGATTTTTCTCCTATCAAACCAGTAAAGAAGTGAACAAATGTTATAGCTCGGTTTTAATAAAAGAATGAGAAAATGGGTATGGATAAGTAGGGATTTGAGTAGTATCTTCCCAGAAGACTAATTTGGTGGTAAGTATCAAAAGCCTTAGTTCCTATCTCTTGAGCTGGGGATGTGGTCAGTGGTAGAGCATTTGCCAAGCATGCGTGAAGCCCTGGGTTTCATCCTCAATACCACATACACACAAAGAGGTTTCTAACTTTCTTTTATTTATTCTCTTTATTTTATTTAGTTGTAGTTGGACACAACACCTTTATTTTATTTATTCATTTGTAAGTGATGCTGAGGATCGAACCCAGTGCCTCGCATGTGGTAGGCGAGCACTCTACCGCTGAGCCACAACCCCAGCCCCTCATTTATTCTTTATTTTACTCACTCATTCATTCATTTTTGTGGTGCTAGAGATCATACACAGGGCCTTGCACATGGCAGACAAGTGCTCTACCACTGAACTATACCTCCAGCCCCAAAGTTTCCTGTTCTTAACCCAGACATATACTATAGCAATTTATCCTTAAAAAAGACATATGGATATGCACAAGATTTACCTATAAGGATGTTTATTATGAACTGTTCTATCTATGGTGAAACTTAAATACTCTAACAACCTACTATCCATATAGACTTTACATGGCCATTAAAAAATTTAATGAGATCCACTGCTTCTTGGCCTCTTGGACAAAACTCAGGTAGACCTCTGTGTACTGATACAGAAAGACGTCCATGATGGAGAGCTGAGAGAACAAAGCAAGTCAAGCTAGTGTACCAGACACGAGGTCCTGTGTGGGATTTATGTGTGTCCTTGAGGGCATTCATGGGAAATGATACACTCCAAGGGGAAAGATTGGTCTTGGGGAGAGGGTGAAAATGTACAGTACACACAGGCATCCAACTTACTGACTGCATCAAAATTTCATAGTGGGGGATAATGATTAGGAGAAATATCTAAGAAGGTTCCTAGGGGCAGGAAGGGTGCAATTACGAAAACAATTGAGAAACAATAGTGCAAAGAACAGAAAAGCTCATAGCATATCACTTCCTGTTCTGGATGTTTACATACACGATTTTTAAGGGGAAAATGAAGCTATTTAAAAGTAATGGTAATGTGGTAGACACATCTAGGGGCCTGAAAGGACCTTCAAAACATACTTTAAGTTTTTAGCAAGTTACCAGATAGCATTTTGTGGTCGAGGACAAGCCTAGCAAGAAGGAGGCGCTGGGTTTGATTCCAGCATCAAAAAAGGAAACAAAAGCAGATCAAAAAATAGCACAGGGCTGGGCTGTAGCTCAGAGGTACAGTGCTTGCTTAGCACGTGTGAGGCACTGGGCTCGATGCTCAGCACCACATAAAAATGAAATAAAGGTATTGTGTTCACCTGTAACTAAAAAATAAAAAATGTTTTAAAAATAGCATGTATACTATATCATTCTCTTTAAGCAGGAAAATAAAATGCAAGAGGGAGAAAAGTCTAGAAGGATACTGACTTGCCCAGTCCTTCTAACACAGAGAGGAAAAAACAGAAGGAACTATATTCTTCTCTGTATTTTCTTTTTTTCCCTACAACAAATGTATATTATTTTGAGAAAGAAGAAAAATGGCAGGAGGGCTGGGGTTGTGACTCAGTGGTAGAGTGCTTGCCTAGCATGCACGAGGCACTGGGTTCGATCCTTGGCACCACATAAATGTAAAATAAAGATATTGTGGGCCGGGGCTGTAGCTCAGTGGTTGAGCACTTGCCTCGCATGTGTGAGGCACTGGGTTCGATCCTCGGCACCACATACAAAAAATAAATAAATAAAATAAAGATAAAAAACGAAAATTAAAAAAAGATATTGTGTCCACCTAAAACTTAAAAATAAATATTTAAAAAAAAGAAAGAAAGAAAAATGGCAGGAAATTTAAGGTCTTAAAAGTGTGAGTAAAAAAGTTTAAGAACAATGTCATAAACAACAAACATTAACACATCCCAAGAACTGAACCTGCAAATAAGAAGAGTATCAGACTAATAACTGAGTAGAGCTTGCTTATTTTACGTACGTGTGTGTGTGTGTGTGTGTGTGTGTGTGTGTGTGCAAGCATGGCAGGGGTACTGGGGATTGATTAAACCAGGGGTGCTCTACCACTGAGCTACATCCCCAGCCTTTCCTTGTTCTTTCTGTTTTGAGACAAAGTCTCACTAGGTTGCTGAGGCTGGCTTTGAACTTGCAAGCCTCCTGCCTCAGCCTCCAGGGTCACTGGGATCACAGGTGTGCATCATGGCGCCCAGCTGCTTGCTTCTTTCACAAAAAAAAAAAAAAAAAGACTGAAAATGGACATGCAAACTGGGCAGGGGAGCGTGTACCTACAGTCTCAGTCTGCAGCAGACGGAGGCAGGAAGATGGCTTGAGCTCAGGGGCAACAGTTGCCCTTTTAAATAACTAATGAACAAACAAACGGACAAAACGGGAACCTCTGAACAGATTGACAGCCAACGTACCAGGTTATCCGCTGACGACAAGGACTGTCTGTCATCTGCTATGCCATTGGTCTGTGAGTTTTCATCAACTGCAGGGGGGATGGCACATTCCTGGCACTCCAGTTCACCCAGGACCCTGTCGGGGTCTGTCAGACCATGCTTTTCTGCTGCTTCTTAAAAGACAAGTGCAAAAGTCATTGCCAATCAGCTGGTACCCCAAAAGGCTGCCTACACCAGATACATACTCCCTCAGCTGCTGCGTTTGTCCTGTGCCTCTCCTGCTAGCTATGATGGCAGGGCACTGGGCCCGGGAGGTGTGCCAGTCTGTCCTCCACAGCCTCACCGCCAGGGCCACAGCAACGCGTGATGCACTGGCTCAGTGTCACAACCCACCGGTGGAGCCTCTGAAATTGTGCCCACCCTGCCCACTTCTGAAAAAGACTAGAAAGAGCTAAATATAAAAAGCAAAGATTTTTTAAAAAAATATTTCATCAGTCATTGGTGGACCTTCATTGATTTTTATGTGGTGCTGAGAATCAAACCCAGTGCCTCACACATGCCAGACAAGTGCTCCCCCACTGAGCCACAACCCCAGCCCCAAAAGCAAAGATTTTTTTAAAAAGACTATTAATACAGGAATCAGAGAAGAAAGCCTTACAAAGAAAAACACAGGCCTAAACTTCCTGGCAGCCATATGAAATCAGAAAGAATTTTTAAAAGATTTCATCATTTACTCAAGGAAAGTACATCTGGTGAATAGCAGAACAATGAAACTAAGAGGAATGAATCATTTGGCTTTTTATACATATGAGAAACACTAAAGAACTTAATGAGCAAGTCTTCAGTAACTGTTTTCCAAGCATATATTCATTCAACAAATATTTATCATGTGCCTATTGGGTGAGATGGGCTGTGGCATGGGTTGGGGATATAGCAATGAATGAGAACAAATCCTGATTACATGATGACTTCCTGTGCACACCCAGAAACAAACTTAAGGGTATGAAATAAAACTGTGCTATTTTAAAGATATTTCCACAAGGAGTTAAATGAATATGGAATCTATAAATAGCTTTGTGGCACCCTAATTTAATAAAAGGATAGGGCTTAGACAAGTGGATTCCAAATCATGACCAAAGCATGGGGTGTGGCTCTGGGGTACAGCACTTGCTTAGCATGTATGGAGCCCTGGGTTGCATGTGCCACTGCGCCCAGCACTGCTAAATAAATAAGTAAAAACAGGACACTAATTTTTAAAACTGAGTCCCAATGCAGATATATGCACATAAATAACCAAAACACAGTACATGAAACAATACTCAGCATCACTACCTGGGGTGTACTCACACCATCTCTACTCTATTTTTTTTTCCTTTCACTTACAAAAATGCTGATTGCAACTCACTAAAATGTTTTTATTTCTTACCCAACTAGTGGTTTATTGTCATTGCAATCAAGTCAACACATATCAGTAAACCTGAGATTTGGGGCAAAAAACAAAACAAAAACCTGTCATTCTGAATTATGCACAGGTAACACCACTGAAACCGGACCCGAGACAGAGAATGCTGAAGGGAACCTAACAACATGGCACACTCGGTACCCACTGACATGTGGGCTGTACCCTGGACACATCGATTCTATCTAAGAAAATTTAGCAGCAAAGGACAGGGATTGTGGGCTCACAACCCCCGGCCAGAAGAGCCTGGGCACCTGGCTTAGTAGGCACAGGGAGTGCTGTTCTGCGTGTCCAGGGGAGCAGGGACTCTAGCACGATCAGATGGCGTTCTCTGAACCCTGTGCAAGTGTGAGCAGAACCAAGCTACTCCACGGAGACCAAGCCACGGAGAACCCCATGTGAGAGGCAGGAGGGCGGGCGGTGGGCGGCTAGCGTTCCCAGAGCTCCGCGAGTTTTCTGGACAGGGAAGAGCAACCACCACCCTGAAGCACTGGCCCGCAGACCTCCAGGAGGAATGAGGTGCTAGGAAGGGCGGGTGCTCCTTGGTTCTTACCTTTCACAGCAGAGGTGACTACATCTTCTAAGATGTCCTTTACCACCTCCTGGGCTCCATCGTCAGTCCCTACACACGCCCAAACACACAGGCACAGGTGAGGGTGTTTCCAGAGAAAAAAAAGGAAGGGAGAAAGGAGATTACAGCAATGTTCCTCTAAAGTCACCAGGCAAAGGGCGCTAGTGAGTTCTGCCGAGGGCCTGATCCCACCATGGCGAGGCACACATCCCCTCCAGTTCCAAAATCCTCAGCAGCATCTGCTCTGCTTCCAAGTTTCGCTTCCCGGAATGCTGAGACCCCTGCCCGTACGCTCTTCCTTCCTGAGTCCCAGCTGTCGGCCCAGGGCCTCCCTACCACCCCCAAACAGAGCCTTCACCTTGGCTCCCGACAGTCTTGGTAAGTCACACACCTTCTGCTGCTGGGCTGTCCACATACGTAAGCCCAGAATGTAGCATGAGATTTTCAAGACAAGAGTTGAGGATTTGCTAAATTGTAAAAAAATCACTCTGTACAATGTTAACTATTTAAGTGGAAGAAGTTTGGCACCTCTTTTCACCCCCATTTTTTTTAACTGGTCCATTGTAGTTGAACATAACGAGTGGGGTCTCCTGTTAAATATTCATACATGCACACAATGTAATATAATGTGGTAAAGAGCTTTTTTTTTGAAAATTAGTCTTGGGAAACAGTTTATGAAGCAAACCACTTTGTCTAGACTTTTAGAAGTCCACGTAACTAGGGCAGGGATGTGGCTCAGGGTACAGCGCTGGCCTGCCATGTACGAGGCCCTTGGCTGAAACCCCAGCACCACAAAAAAGAAAAAAGTGAATATTACTGATTTACAAAATATCCCACTGACGAGAAAGGCCACCACCTTAAACAGACAAAACCCAAACAACCTTTTACAATCGGCCTGGAGGAGGATTTTCAGTCCAGCTACCATTTCAGAGAGTTGTGCTGGTCCACCAGGCCCCGGAGGGTGGCGCTAGGGTCTTCTCTTCAACAGAAGAGAATTAACGCTCAGTGGCCGAGCGCACCGCGGGGCTGCCGATGTCCCACGCCTTTCTCAGGGGGCACTAAGAACTGAAAAGAAACAGGGGAACCCCACCCCCACCCCCGGCCACAGCCGCAGCCACACTAAGATTGGACTAGCGTTCCCTGAACTTCAGTCCCTCTCATGCCACCCCGTGTTCTTGCCACATGCACTCACACCACTTAAGATTTTTTTTGGATGTGAGGGTAGAGAGGATTGAACTTAGAGGCACTTGACCACTGAGCCACATCTCCAGACCTATTTTGTATCTTATTTAGAGATAGTAACAGAGTTGCTTAGCTTTTGCTGAGGCTGGCTTTGAACTTGCAATCCTCCTGCCTCAGCCTCCTGAGCTGCTCAGATTACAAGCATGTGCCACTGCGCCCAACATCAAGCACCACTGAGGTTCATATAACAGTGCTCTTCAAATTAACGCACCTTATGCAAAAAAAAAATCCACAAAGTAACAGTTTGATGTACTAATCACGTTTTCCAAATGCAGGTTTAAATAAACATGTAACTATTAAAAACTGCTCACCTGTGAACCACCTAAAACCATCTCACCCTACACCATGATTTGGTAAACACATGACTAAGTTCCTTTCCAGTTCCAACATCCTCTGATACTATGATTTAATAAAGGCTGTTTTTTAATCTGTATTCTCCTTCTCAAAGCAGCTTCTACATGGCACCTTGCTTCCATGCAGCATCAAAAACACCGATTCCTTTTATGAGAGGTGCTAGCAAGTGAGACCGGGGCCATCAAGTGGTGGCTGGTGGGCACACCTGGCTTGCAGGCCTTGGGAGGGGCCTTCTGGATGCTGTATTAACACTAAGAAGTCCATGTGTTTAAGTTTTAAGCATGCTATGACAGTGTTTGACAACCAAATCAATTCAAATACTTGAAAGGTGCAGAGAGTACACTTAAAAAACACTGGTTCTGCTGGTTCCCTGGGGAAGTCACCACCTTGCCACTGCTGATTAGGCACCATGTGTTTCACACACTGTGTCCAAGCAAAACAGGATGGTCACCTTGAACAGGTTCTGGTGGGAGACACCCTGGGTGCCATTCCCTCTCTAGCCAGCAGGGGCACCCCCGCGGCCAGCACTCCAGTTACCTAAGCCCACCCTTCCCAACCAACAGGTCCTCATCTTATTTTGGAAAGAAATGTGACTATATTTTCCAGCCTTCCTTTCAGGAAAGGATGGTCATATGACCAAGTCCTGGCCACTGAGGAGATAGCGTAAGTTCTTGGGAACGATCCTGGCTTCCAAGCAGGCCTCTCTTTAGGAAAGGGGACGATTCGGCTGAAGGAATCCTCTAGTCCTTCCCTTTTCCTTCCCCCTGCCAGAATAAATGGCAACATGCTGAACCATAAAGACAGAGGTCACATGCTAAGAACAGGACTAAACCAGAAGGCATCTGAGAGGAGGCCTTCCCACTCCCTGCTCTGTTCAGCTAGGCAGGGAGCAGGCGGGCGGGCTGGGGTGGCACTCCCATCTTGGTCAACAAGCTGAGGGCTTGTGTCCTGGCCCTGCCCCAAGCATGTGGAGCACATCACTGTCTCCAAACAGACCGTACCCGCGGTGCTGACAGCCAAGCTGAGGGAAAGGTCAGTTTTATCACGGGCTACAGTGCCAGGAGAAGATGGGGAGGGGAAGAAAGATGGAGACTCAGGGCAGCTGTGGACACATGGGGACATCAAGTGTGACATGCCTGCTTCCTAGAAACTGGGACTTAGCCAGGTCCAATGTCCAAGCACTTAGTAAATGAAAGAATAATGAAGGAAACACGCTGGCAGCGAAGCTGTCCTCTGCCACCTCCACCACACAGCAGTATGGTTCTGTGACAGGAGAATGGCTGCTGACCGCCGGTGCAGGTCCACTACAGTGAGGGGACGCCCAGTGAGGGGACGCCAACGCGGCCGACTCCTGTGAAGTGACTGTCGGCACCAGTGCAAAGACGTGGGGTGCATTTGGCTACTTTTGTTGAGCGTCAGCCTGAGACTTCTTCCTCTTTTGGCCAACAAAATGTAAAATTCCTACAGCAAAAGATCTCATATGAGCACGCAAAGGAGCCAGGCTCATTTTATCCTACCGCATCATCTCCACCACCTTCTCACCTGGTTACCATCTGAAATATTTACTATTTTTCTTTAAACCAACTCATTTTTTAAGCTGAAATGAATTTATGTATTTATTTATTTTGGTATTAGGGATTGAATCTAGGGGCGCTTAATCACTGAGCCACATCCCCAGGGTCTCACTAAGTTGCATAGGCGCCATTTAGTTGCTGAGGCTGGCTTTGAAATTGTAATCCTCCTGCCTCAGCCTCCCAAGCCTCTGGGATTACAGGTATACTTCACCGCACCTGGCTAAGATGAAATTTATTTAAAAGATAATCATAAACTGGACATGGTGGCATATGACTGTATTCCCACCACTTGGGAAGCTGAGGCAGGAGGATCACTTGAGTCCAGGAATTGAGACTAGCCTAGGCAACAAAGGGAGACTTCTTCTCAAGGAGAGAGAAGAAAAAAAGAATAAAAGACTTACATAGTCCTAAGTGCCAGGCCCTACCCTTATTTAATCTCACAAACTTGTAAATATTAGCTGTATCCCCATTTTAAGATGGGAAAACTGAGGCCCAAGGGTCACACAGTTACTAACAAGAGTCATGATCCCACAGAGGCTGCCTGATCAGGGCCTCTGCATTGGCTGAGGGAAGATAGGTCTTCTCTGTTTCTAGTACTTAAGGGTGGGTTGTTCTTCCTCTAAAGAATGAGATGTAATAAGAAAAGGGGAGCTAAGAAATTCAGAAACACACAGGCAAGTCTGCACACTGTCTGTATGGCGCTACTGTCCAATTCTGGGAGTGACAAGTGGAAGAGGAAGTGCTGAGGGACACAGGGTTTCTTCGGGGAGTGATGAAAACGTCCTGAGACTGACTGTGGCCATTGCTGCCCGCCTGTGGCTCGGCCAGCAGCACTGACTCGCACACTGTCAAGGGTGAGTGGATGGCGTGTGGATTCCATCCCCAGACAGCTGCTTTCTAAAGGACGGACAAGAGCAGCTGGGGAACCAGGAGGGTGGTGAGGAGGTAAACAGCACGGCTACCTAGGGGAGTCCAGATGGCCAGGCCCCCAAGTTCACACGGGCAGGCAGGAGTCTTGAACTCAAAAATCGTTTTGTGAATTTACAAAGAGCAATCTGACCCACTTCTTGGATGGGCAGTTGAAATGGACAAATTAACTACTGATTTATTAATGTAGGATAAAAAATTAACTGCTAAAGGGGAAACTGCTCAGGTCTATTGGAGTCTTTGCTCCACCTACGCAAGGTACCCGGGGAAGCAAACGACCCCGGGAAGGCTGTGGGAAGTCCTGGTTCATCAACAGGAGAGTGTGGCGAGTGCTGGGTCCGCAGGCACAGGGCCTGGCAGTGAGTGGCCAGGGGGGACTGGCTGCAGGAGGGCTGTATACTCGAGTGGACCCCTGGACACCAGCTCCCCAGGGCAACACCCCCACCATCTGCCATGGCTGTCCTTCCTCCTGGGCTTCTAGGGCTGCTCAACTAGTCTCCAAAGGATTGTTCTTCCTTTACAGCCACATCCTGAGAACTGGAAGCGCTTCTAAAAAACACTGTGCACCTCTGTTCCGTCCACTCTTCACAGGTTTGTGGTCTGACTCTCAAGCGCCTGGGAAAAGCCCTCAAGTATGCCAACAAATGTCCAGCAATGACAAATTTAGAACCATCAACTTACACGTACAGTAGTTTCAATAATAAGCTTTATGTTACAGATGTTTACCACAATAAAAACTGATTGACATAAAAAACCCACAGCATCTATTAACCCACAAATCATTATCTTTGTTAGAACTTCAAGTTGCCCTATTCAGCAACCTGAAACTTAATTCTAGAATTCACATTTTTTCGCCATGATTAAAAGCTACATACTAGGGGCTGGGGATGTGGCTCAAGCGGTAGCGCGCTCGCCTGGCATGCGTGTGGCCCGGGTTCGATCCTCAGCACCACATACCAACAAAGATGTTGTGTCCACCGAGAACTAAAAAAAATAAATATTAAAAAAAAATTCTCTCTCTCTCTCTCTCTCTCTCCTCTCACTCTCTCTCTCTCCTCTCACTCTCTCTCTCTCTCTCTCTCTCTCTCTCTCCTCTCACTCTCTCTTTAAAAAAAAAAAAAAAAAAAAGCTACATACTGAGTGTGCGCCAGGCCTGCCAAGGTGTGGGTGATACAGTGCTGAACACGGCATCCTACAAGTGACCACAGCACTTCAGTAAGGGACGAGGCGACAGAGAGGACAGGGAGCCGCAGGGGTGATGAGGAAGCCTCCTGCAGTCTGAACCAAGAGGCCTGGAGGAACAGAGGGGAGGGACTGAGGAGGGGACATTAAGCAAAAGGTACTGGCAGGAGAAGTGCAGAACCTTCTGGAACCAGAAAAGCACCTAGGCACTGGGCAGCAAAGAGGATGTAAGAAAGGGACAGAGAAGCGAGGGCCAATCACACGGAACTTGGCACACAGTGGGGCAGGCGGGCGAGGGCCTCACTCTGAAGGGGATGCGATGAGGGGCGCTGAGCAGGGGTGGAGCTGTGATCTAATTCATGCGTTTGAGATCACTTTGGCTGCCGTAAAATGAGCCAGAGAGGAAGCACTTTCACACAGCACAGAGCTGCACGGCTGTGCTTACCACAGCGCATTTAAGTATTAATATTTGTAGATTAACCACAGTTCGATAAGGATTACAGTAAACCCTGGTCCTCACCCTGACAGTTATCAAGGCAAAACCAGTGACCTGGCTGGGGTTCTTCAGCGCCTCCCTTAGGATATATGGGAGCAAGAGTGAGTGCTCAGCACACACAGCTCCTGTAGCAACTTCTCTTCTGTCCTTCCTTGAGTAAACGGATACAGAACAACATGCCAGCAGACACATATTCTATTCCAGCGCATTCCAAGCACTCTAGAAAACTTTTAGAAAGGAACAAAAGCTGCTCAAATATACACACTCTAGCCGGGAGCAGTGGTGCACACCTGTAATCTCAGAGGCTCAGGAGGCTGAAGGCAGGAGGATCGCAAGTTCAAAGCCAGCCTCAGCAAATTAACACGGCCCTAAGCAACTCAGTGAGACGCTGTCTCTAAATAAAATACAAAATAGGGCTGGGGATGTGGCTCAGTGGTTGAGCGCCCCTGAGTTCAATCCCCGGAACCCCCCTCCAAAATATGCACACTCTAGAGGGGAAGACACTACCAGCAGACATCATTAGTAGTCATGTGACCCAAGAAGGAAAAGAGGTCAGTCACAGAGAAGGTCAGACACTGTGGACAACAACCAGCCTGAGTGAAGAACTATTTGACAAAGCACTAGGTAAACACTAAGAGAAAATAAGACCTTGAGGTCTGGTTCCTACAAACCCAGGATGAAGACACAAACATTCAAAAGTAATCTCAGGACAACCAAATCCAAGATTTCAGGCTTACTATTTCATTTACTTTAAGACTATAACTAGGTGCGGGATAATCTTGTGTTTAAAAAGCAACAAAAACAAGCGATGCATCTGGTGAACAGAGGAAGGAAAACGCAACCTGCCTCTGCCGTCCACTCTCCCCGCCTGCCTTTGGGCTTACCCACCCAGCTGTCCAGCTCTCCCCGCCTGCCTGCAGGCCCACCCAGCCTCCCAGGGCTCCTGCTGCTCCACACAGGTCCGAGTGGCTCAGAATCACCAGGCTCTGGGCAAGGAAGTGAGGCAGGGTAGGTGAGGCCCCCACCCTCTCAGGGCGGGTCACCCGACAAGCCCCCAGTGGAAACAGTGCCCCAAGCTGAGCCCACTGTGCTGAGGCTGGCGTGAAGATGCAGCAGACACATTCCAGGAACCACTTAGGACTGACGCACAGCTCCGGGGGCAGTAACATGGAACCTCACGCCTGCGCTCCTGCGAGCAAAGACGGGCAGGCCCAGAAACAGACGAGCTGCCGCAGGGGCTTCCTCTACGTTAGCAGAACCTCCTTTACTTGTCCCCAGCCACTGGATGATGCCCTCTCTCCGTGTGGCTCAGCCATACCTGAGAGTGATGGGCCTCTTTCTCTGGGTACGTCTCCATTCTCTTTGCCAGGCCCACCTCTGGCCTGCTCGCCGTTGGGCAGGTCTGTTTTTTCAGGAGTTGTTGGTTTGCTTTGTGCCTGGCTCTGCTTTAAACGGCTGAACTTTGGGGATACTGCTGCAGCTTGAATCACGGGGGACTGGGGTTTTGACTGAATTGGTTTTTCCAATTCTCTGGCTTCCTGCAACTAGAAGGCAACAGAAAAGAAATCAACCTGTATGGTCAGAGCATATTGGCAAGAAACAATTATATTAGCCTATGGCTTAAAGAGTTTCCAACCAGCAGGATTATGTATTTACTTATTTGGTACCAGGGACTGATCCCAGAGGCACTCAACCACTGAGCCACACCCCCAGCCCTTTTTTATATTTTTATTTATAGACAGGACCTCGCTAAGTTGCTGAGGCTGACTTTGAACTCACAATCCTCCTGCCTCAGCCTCCCAAGGATTATAGGTGTATGCCACCATACCTGGCCAGGATAAAATTTTAAAGGAAATAAATTCAAAGCCAACTCTGAATGTGACAAACTCAAAGCAAATTCTGAATTCAAACTTTAAGACTCGCACTAGAGTCTCCCTGATTTTAAACTGAGAACAAAAATGCAGTACAGAGAATTCGTGGGAAGAAGGGAAGAACTTTCGAGTGCTAGTGGCCTTCAGGGCCCTGAGATTCACACGAAGCGCTCACAGCTGACAGTGCCCTGCCCTAGCGGTCGGCAGTCCACTCACCACTTGGTTCTCCATGCGGGTGAAGACGACATTCAGCATCTGGGTGAGCGTGGCCTTGGCAGTGGTTTGATTGATGAGATTTTTGCTGGCCAAATAGATGTTGTAACATGTCCTCACTGTCTGCAGGATGGTGCCCTCATGGATTTCAATGTGTGGGGAAGTCACCGCGGTCAAAAGAGCCTGAAATGTAGACCCCAACCATCAACTTCATGAATACCCACCTCCCTGTGCCTTCCCCAACCCCCAGCCAGACTTTTCTAGAAGAGTTGGCTTTGGTTTTTCTTTTTTAATTTTTTTATTAGTTGCTCAAAACATTACAATGATCTTGATATATCATACATTTGATTTAACTGGGGTACGTAATCTTATTTTTCCACGTGTACAGATTGCAGGATCACATTGGTTATACAGCCACGTTTATACATAGGGCCATACTAGTGTCTATTGTATTCTAGTACCCTTCCTATCCCCCCTCCCCTCCCCTCCCCTCCCCTCCCATCCCCTCTTTCTACCCAGTTGACTGAACAACTGGAAAACCTAAAGATTACATTTCTCTCTTTTTTTTTCTTCCCCCTCACACCATCTTATATGTAATTTTGCATAATAATGAGGGTCTCCTACCATCTTCCGTGCAATTCCCCTTCTCTCTCCCATTCCCACGCACCTCTCGTCCCTATTTAATGGTAATCTTCTTCTCATGCTCTTCCTCCCTGCTGTTTTGAGTCACCCCCCTTATATCAAAGAAGACATTCTGCATTTGTATTTTAGGGATTGGCTAGCTTCACTTAGCATAATCTGCTCTAATGCCATCCATTTCCCTACAAATGTCATGATTTTGTTATTTTTTAGTGCTGAGTAATATTCCATTGTGTATAAATGCCACATTTTTTTATCCATTCATCTGTTGAAGGGCATCTGGGTTGGTTCCACAGTCTAGCTATTGTGAATTGTGCTGCTATGAACATTGATGTAGCTGTGTCCCTGTTGTATGCTCTTTTAAGGTCTTTTGGGTATAGTCCGAGAAGGGGAATAGCTGGGTCAAATGGTGGTTCCATTCCCAGCTTTCCCAGGAATCTCCAAACTGCTTTCCAAATTGACTGAACCAATTTGCAGTCCCACCAGCAATGTACAAGTGTACCCTTTTCCCCACATCCTCGCCAGCACTTATTGTTGTTTGACTTCATAGTGGCTGCCATTCTTACTGGAGTGAGATGGTATCTTAGAGTGGTTTTGATTTGCATTTCTCTGATTGCTAGAGTGGTAAGCATTTTTTCGTGTATTTGTTGACTGATTGTATATCCTCCTCTGAGAAGTGTCTGTTCAGATCCTTGGCCCATTTGTTGATTGGGTTATTTATTATCTTATTGTCTAATTTTTTGAGTTCTTTGTATACTCTGGATATTAGGGCTCTATCTGAAGTTTGAGGAGTAAAGATTTGTTCCCAGGATATAGGCTCCCTATTTACCTCTCTTATTGTTTCTCTTGCTGAGAAAAAAACTTTTTAGTTTGAATACGTCCCATTTGTTGATTCTTGATTTTAACTCTTGTGCTACAGGTGTCCTATTAAGGAATTTGGAGCGCGACCCCACGAGATGGAGATTAGGGTCAACTTTTTCTTCTATTAGATGCAGAGTTTCTGGTTTGATTCCTAGCTCCTTGATCCATTTTGAGTTAACTTTTGTGCATGGTGAGAGAAAGGGATTCAGATTCATTTTGAGCACATGGATTTCCAGTTCTCCCAGCACCATTTGTTAAAGATGCTCTCCTTTCTCCATTGCATGCTGTTGGCACCTTTGTCTAATATAAGGTAGTTGTAATTTTGTAGATTGGTCTCTGTGTCCTCTATTCTGTACCATTGGTCTACCCACCTGTTTTGGTACCAGTACCATGCTGTTGGCTTTAGTTTTTCTTATTTGCTTGGCTTGTTTTGTTTTTTAGTTCTAAGATGGCTCTGCAAACTATTGGATGATTATTGCCAAGAGCCAACTTTCTATTATTGTGAAGAGTTTAAAAGCAATTACTAACTCCATAAAATCCAAATTTTCTGAAGTAGGCTTCTACTGGTTTACTTTCTAAAAAGCCAAACTTCTGAATGTTAATGTTGACTGAACAACTGGAAAACACAGAGTAAAGATTACAGACACTTGATCTCACCCACACCAATCCCAAATCATACGTCTCAGTAGACAGCTGGCCTCCCCATTCCCGATGGGTTTCAAGAGGACTTTAAGAAAATTGTGGCTGACACAGATACTTGTCACAAAGCCACAGCATCCGGGACCTAAGCCCTGGAAGGCTGGCCACGCCCATCCTGTGCCCATTTCCTGAGAAGCAGTTGGCACCATCCCATGCCAAGCCACTCCTGGCAGCAGACACAGAACAGAGAAGCAGAACGGGGAACCAGGAGAAGACTAGTAGGTGACATGAGTCTTGATGAAGATCTGCTGACAAGTGGCAGTCCGGGAACTCAGAATTTCATGGGGAAAGACTAGAGGATTTCAAACCCATTTAATTCACAAGCAATTTACAGTTATATTAGCAGAATGTTTACTTTGGAAACACACCTGGTTATACTCTCCTTGTCTCAGTCCATGCTAAGAAATGCTAACACCTGACAAAAGATCTAAGTGATGCTTAAATTTTTCTGTTCCAGCTCAGCACCACCTGAGACAACTAACACATGGTAAATTAGAAACCCAAATTCCCAAAGGGGACTAACTCTCTAATTGAAAATCCAGACAGGATAACAGGAAATACCTTAATTATTTGTAACTGAACCCCTTCATCCGTCTGAGGGCCCTGAAAACAATTGCAAATGGTCTCCACAATCCTGTCGATCAGCCGCTTCCCGGGGGCTCCACTGTCGGGGGCATTGCCAGTGATGTGCCCGTAGGCGATCAGTTTCTAAACACAGAAAAAACAGAGATTAGACAGTTCTGCCTGGCCAGGGCTGAGGCTGCCCTCGACAGCAAAAGAAAGGCAGTGAGCACTGCCCGTCCTGCTGGTTCCTACAGACGCCTCTGTCCGAGCAGGCAGGCAAGACCACTGCCATGCGGCCTTCATTCCTGTCTGGACAGCAGATCCAGGGACAGTGACACACTGTTCAATGCCAGCAGCAAGGCCAGAATACTCCTTGGCACACAATCATCTGTGCAAAATACTGAGGGATTAAAAAGCACACTTACCAAAGGCAGTGGATTAGAGCGACCTAGAGCTCAGGTCAGATGGTGGCCAGAGGGACGTGGGAGTAATGCTAGTAAGTCTGAGGTTTTTGAGGTTTAAAAAAAAAAGTCTAGGGCTGGGGCTGGGGCTGGGGCTTATTGGTAGAGCACCCACCTCACACATGTGAGGTACTGGGTTCGATCCTTAGCACCACATAAAAATAAGTAAATAAAATAAAGGCATTGATTGTGTCCAACTACACCTGAAAAAAATGTTTGAAAAAAAAGTCTGTTACACTGTGGTGATGACTGCACACCTCTGTAGATACACTAAAAGTCACTGACTTGTACACCTTAAATGGGTTAATCCTCTGCTAATTGTATCTCAATAAAGCTGTTAAACATATTATGTATTTTTTAATTTAAATGTTAAGATATCTGAGAAACTAAGGATGACATGTTTTGCTTAAAGAAAGAACTAGTAGCTGAGGCCGGGATAAGACTAAGGTACTTCTTTTCATTTCCTGGGACTATTGAATCATGTCAGTATATTCTCTATTCCAAAAATTAAAGTAAGAACAGTGGCAATATTCTGTACCTACATTATCAAACAAGATGTGTCACTCACATGGCTGGAGAGACCACCCGACCCACAGCCTGGATTTCCGCATGGAGAACCTGAGGGCTGAGGGAACCCCAGAGGCCAGGGTGACTTACAAGCCCAGGTGAAATTCAGGATCACCTGAGGGAGCTCATTAAAAACAGACTCCTGGACCCCAGCCAGACCTAACGAACTAGAAATTCTGGGGTAAAGCCCAGGATCTTCCAACTACGAAGGTTATTCCGATGGCTGGCCATATAAAGGACAGGGGACTTCTCAAGTGCTCGATGTTTCCAGCGAGGCCCTAAAAATGCTGCTCTGTTCTTCTTTTTTTTTTTTTTTTTAAGAGAGAGAGGGAGAATTTTTTAATATTTATTTTTTAGTTCTCGGCGGACACAACATCTTTGTTGGTATGTGGTGCTGAGGATCAAACCTGGGCCGCACGCATGCCAGGCGAGCGTGCTACCGCTTGAGCCACATCCCCAGCCCCTGCTCTGTTCTTTATCCTTCCAGGCTGTCGCTGGCCACACTCCTGCCTCTGCCTGCACAAAGTAGACCCAAGCTACTGAGGCCATCTATAGGGCCACCACTGCCACGGGAGGAAAATGGGCCACCCTGCAGAGGCCTGATGTCACTTCTCAATGGCTTCTCCCTACCACCAACTACAAAGCACCGCCATTCAATAAGCAGAAACCCAAACTCAGAGTGGTCGAGTCGAAACACAGCAGCGCTGTACTGTGTGATTAAGGAGCAGTCTGCACACTCTGCCGCTCAGGGACAACCCTGGGCCTACCTGGGGGTGCAGAGCCGTCGCCCCCACCTCACTGCTCACCTGCAGGCTTCTTGAGACACAGGGCTGGCTGCTTGGGAGTCGAGTACTGTCTCTTTTGTTTTCTTTTGTTTTGTTTTGGTGCTGGGGACTGAAGCCAGGGCCTTGTGCAGGCAGAAGCGAGCACTCTACCAACTGAGTCCGTGGGTTCTGTCTCTGAGCTGCCTGCTCTTCCTCCTAACAAGTTTTTTTGTGAGCACTGTGATATAAGGATGATGTATAGACTCCTGAGAAGTGAATGTTGAACAGCAGGTTCCCAGGGGCTGAGGATGTATGTGGCTCATGGTAGTCTGCAAGCTTAGGAAGCACCAGGCCCTGGGTTCCATCCTAAGCACCAAAAATAGAAAAGAAAAGTAGATTCCTGCCAGGTGCAGTGGCGCACACCTGTAATCCCAGCTACTCAGGAGGCTAAGGCAGGAGGATCGCGAGTTCAAAGCCAGCTTCAGCAAAAGCGATGTGCTAAGCAACTCAGTGAGACCCTGTCTCTAAATAAAATGCAAAATAAGGCTGGGGATGTGGCTCAGTGGTTGAGTGCCCCTGAGTTTAATCCTGGTACAACCTCCCTACCCCCCCGCAAAAAAAGTAGTTCCCTATAACCAAATACAGATGCTGCAAAGCAAAAATGGAGATGTAGTACTGGATACTTAATTAAAGTACAAAAAAGGACTAGACAGGTTCGCCCTGCTCAGATTCCTCAAAGGGCAATACCTTCCAACCTGAAAAGGGTTTTCAGTATGATTTTACCCCTTGCCTGTACAGTGAGACAGGACCACAAGAAAGCAGAGAGCCTGCATTCTGGGAGTCTTTCTGGCTCTGCTATCTAATCCTTTTCTGTGCCAGACACTGTCCCAGGCACTGGCGATACAACAGCAAGTAATACAGACGTGACTCCGTTTCTCATAGTTTACATTCTTGGCAGGGTATGACGGGGAGGCTCACACCAAATCCTGAACTGACTGGGACTTGCAGGGCTCTGGGTGATTTGCAGACATACGGTCGATGTTCTTGCCTTAGTCTTTGCGTTTTTGCTGATACAATGGGTATCAGCAAGTGTCAGTTTGGTACAGTGGGGCCATTGAGGCTCATGTGTAAGGGGTTCACAGAGGCAGGTGCTGGCATGGAGGGAACACTGTAAAAAGCAAGCTGTAGGGAAATTTGTAAAGGTGATAGTATTTACAGAAAAAGGAAAAAAGATGAAAGAAAATCACACATCTACGTAAGCAACTGGTTTTAAGGCTGGTGGCCTGAGGAACTTCAGCCTTATCTGTAAAGTTCTAAAAACTTTTAGAGATCGATGTTACATTCAACCAATATAACTAAAAATTCATTTTAAGTGGGCATTTAAAAATCCAAAGTATTCTAGCAATAAGAGCTAAAAGATAACCTTTGTGGAATGAATAGGACAGCTCAAACCAACGGTCCCCTACAACCATCACTGGTGTAGGAAAAAAAATTATTCTATTTGTAACTGATATTTATCTTGTCCTTTTAAAAGTTCGGTTTTTGAATGTTTAATAACGTACAAACAGTAATATACGTACATAATTTTAAATTGAAGAAACATATAACCAGAAAAACGTCAGCTTAGGCAGGACTGGCCACAACCCTCCTTACCCAGCCCTGGTCATGGGGAATGTGTAGCAGACCAGGTGCTGAAGGAAAGGGACAGGCACTTCTTAGGGCTTGACAGAAGCTAGCAGTGGGGGAAGTCCCCAGGCCTCTCCCAGTGGGAAAGAGGACGTGACTACCCATGCGCACAGCAAACCAGGTCCCAAAGCACCTGCCCTCAGCACTTCTCCACATTAAACAAATAACCAGACACAGCACAGATGTGTCTGCAACTGATGTCAACTCTGCCAAAACCAGTCTTCAGCCCTCAACGCCAGCCTTCCATATCTAAGACAGAGGTTTCTTCCCGTACGCTGGGAAATTCCAGTCCAACAGGCTGAGCAAGACAGCTGCCAAGGGGAAGTGCACTTTTCATTCAGAGTCCAGAGTGCACCTAGTCACCTTCTAGTACCATAAAAGGATGACACATTTTGCATCTTATATACCAAAGAAATCTCAGTATGCCCATTAAATTCCAGAGAACTGCATTTTACATAGAGAACCATGCACCATCAGCCTCAAGACCAGCAACGGCTGAAGGCAGGCAGGACATCAGCATGTCCATTTGAAATCACCACACACACATACACACCAAGCTCCAAAACCAAACAATTCCTGTTATTACAAAGGCCAGAACCAAAGGGTGATAGTTAATAGCAAGGATCAGCAGTCTTTTTCTGTAAAGGACAACATTCTAGGGCTGGGGGGGTAGCCCAGTGGTACAGCACTTGCCTAGCATGGGCAAAGTCCTGCGTTCCGCTGCCAGTACCATATGCTCCTGCCCGTGCACAAAAAGACCACATGCTAACTGTTGGACTGTGGGTCACGAGGTCCCTTCAACCATTCACCTGGGCTCCAGTAGTGGAGAGCAACAACAGGTAACACATGAATGAAGGAACACAGCTGATGCTATGGACTGAACGTAGGCCCCATGCCCATCCACAGGATGAAGTCCTAATCCCAAGGGGATAGTGTCAGGCCTTTGGGAGATAATTAGATAAGTCACTAGGGTAAGGTCCTCTTGATGGGATCAGTGTTCCCTAAGAAGAGACCAGAGAGCTAGCATGCGTGCACGCTCTCTAGAACATGAGGAAATACTGAGAGTCCTCACAAGAACCAAAATCAGTTAAGACCTTGATCTTGGACCACTCAGCCTCTACAACTCTGAAAATTAAATGTCTGATGTTTAAGTCACTCAGTCTATGGTATTATGTTACAGTACCCAAACTAAGATAGCTGTGTTTCAATAAAATCTTATTTACAAAAGCAGGCAGCAGACCAGATTTGGCTTATGGAATGCAGTTAACAACCCCTGGTTCAGAACACGAATGTGGCCAGGTGCTGTAATCCCAGCAACTTGGGAGGCTGAAATAGGAGGATCACAAATTAGAGGCTAGCCTCAAACTTGGACTTTGTCTCAAAACATTAAAAAAAAAGGGCTGGGGCCATAGCTCAATGGTAGAGTACCTCTAGGTTCAATCCCCAGCACTGTCCCCCCACCCCCAAAAAACCCCAAACACCATACATGGGGGTTCTGTGGGGTTAGAAAGTCCTAGATACCCACCTAATCTCATCACCCCTGCTATGGGAACTTGGACTGAGTTGGTAACTTTGTTCTCTAAGCCTTGGTTCCCTTGATTCTAAAATGAGGACACCTCAGAGGGCTGTTGTGGAGATTACAATAGTAAAGAGTTTGACGCGCTTAGGGCCTGGTGCAGGACAGGAGCTCAATGTGCTGTAACCATCACCTCAGCCCTCAGTGCTGCTGACTGTCAGCACCAGCCCGAACCAGACCTTATCACAGGGAAACAACTAAAATTAAAGCTATGCTACATTTCCTCAGAAACATTCACGGCATCAACTACTTTAGGATAGAAGCAGGACTTGGCCTGCCATTTAAGAATCCTTGGCTCATTAAATGTTCCACATAGGACAATCTGTACAGAATTATCTTGAATGAGAAAAATGTTTTTTCATTTGGAAAAGCTGCTTCTGTGAAAAAACTGTTGTCAATTCTCAAATATATATACCAAAGAAGGGAGATTAATAGAGTAAATATTGGACAAGGGGTGCCAAGACTGTGGCATGCCCACTGCCACTTTGCAGTCCTGCCCCAGCAGACATAACCGATCAGTGAAGGCGCTCCTTCTCCAACTCTGCATGAAGCTGCACGTGCCACGTAACGCAGCTCGCTAAGTGATCGTCATGTAAAATCTAGTCACCCTTTTTGTTCTAGAAAATACTGGTAAACTGTGAATCCCTTTAGTATATTTGAAAGACTTCAATAAAATGGTTTTCATTGTTGTGTGTTGCCCACTGAGGTCCAGAATAAATATTCTTTAAGGTAATCAGAAACTTCAGGACTAAGTCTTCAAAACATACAAGAATGCGGACCAAGGAAAAGAAACGAGCCACAGTTCTGCTTCTGTCTTTCACCCCTACACCTCCCCGGACATGGCGCCCTGACTCCATTACTCCTGCTTCTCCGTCAGTAACGGGTGGCGGGTAATGAGGCTCCCTGCAGCTCTATATACAGCCAGTGCTCATTACTTACAGATTCTGTATCTCAGATGCACCTACTCCCTACATTTGGAAGCCCCAAGTCAGTACTTGTGTCTCCCGTGGTCATGCGCAGTGCAGGGAGACCTGGACTGGCTGGGTGCTCGCCTTCCAGCTGCGTGAAGAGGGCGACACCTGGCCTTCTTGTTTCAGTTCTCCCAATCGCTGCGTACGCGGTGCCACATCTTTCACACTCCTATCCTCTCTGCTCTTTAAGATGGTCCCTGAGTGTGTGCTGGAGAGCCTTCTCAGGTTTAAGAGCAAGAAGGCAGTGATGTGCCTGGCACAGAAATCAGAGTTAGATAAGCTTTGTTCAAGTGTGTGCTGCAGTGCTGCTGGCAGTGAATGTGACACCAAGAAATCAACCACGCATTTTAAATGAGGTGCATATGAACAGAAACACACCAAGAATAAAGTCATATACTAACCAACTCCCTCAAGAATGGCAGGAAGCTGACATAGGAGGAAAGGTTCAGCATTCGCTTATTTCTACCAATATTACAAACTGTTTCTACCCAATATTATGAATAAACGTCGTCAAGAAGAGGTTTCCTGGGCTGGGGTGTGGCTCAGTGGCAGAGAGCTTGCCTCGCATGTGTGAGGCACTGGGTTCAATCCTCAGCACCACATAAAAATAAATAGGTAGATAAAAGTATTGTGTCCATCTACAACTAAAATAAAAATACAAATAAAGAACAGGTTTCCTGTGCCAGGCATTCCACACACGCACTCCTCCCCTCCTTCCTGTGACTCAGAGAATAAGCTGCGCTGCTCCTCTCCCCCTCCCCCCCCAAGGCCTCCCCAGTACCAGGGCCGTCACTAGCACAGCTCCAGGTAAGGATCACCTGTGGGTGGAGGGGACCCTTTAGACCATCAAGTTGAAACGTGGTACCTGCAAGCAGTCAAGGGACGTGCTGACCACCCGGGGGGACTTGGACTGGCAAGCCAGCTCGAAGGGCAGGAAATACTTGTCGGCTTCGATGAAGCTCGCCTTTGGTGGTGCTGCGGTGCCAAGCCTAGGGAGAGAGCGGGGCGGAGAGGTGAGAACGGGCAGCCCACTGTCCCTGCGCCTCACTTGGACTTCCCACTCCACTTGCTTCCGTTTATTTAATTAAAAAGTCCGGCTAGCTGTATCTTGGGGCCAGCCAATTAAATGCTGAACACGTGCGACTTTAGGGAAAAAAAATCCAGTGCCGCATGCGGACAGAGAGATCTCTGACAGCGAGCTGCATCCAGGGCACCCAGACTGAAGCCTGGCGGCAGATATGCCAGAGCTGCATTTCTAAAATGTGACTAACTGGCTTCATTACCACGAAGATCAGGAGCGGCTACTTACAGGGCCAGCTGTCCTTATGCTTAAGCCAACCAAACAAGAGACAATGGCTCTGCTCTTCTCTCAGGACAAGGTCTGATGGCATTATCTTGACCTTTCCTCCACATACCCAAGTACTCGGGTGGTCACCTGTTGACCTAGCGCTGGTTCAGACACACAAAGCTCTGCTGGGTGCCCAGGACCGTGCTAGCAGCACGTCGTCCCTGTGATTAGAAATGGATGGCCACACTGCTACCACCCCCTGTGCTGCAGGTCCAGCCAGGAGAAGTGCGCTGCTTACCTCTGCTTCTCTATTTCTGCTCTGATTTCATCTGGTGGGAAGAAGGAAAAGCACGTTAGGGCCATGCTGCGTTTACGGAGAAGACAGCTTCACCACTGGTATTTAGAACCATTAAGAAGGATGCTAGGGGCGGGGCTGGGGCTCAGAGGTAGAGCACTCGCCTAGCACGTGCCAGGCCTGATTCAATCCTCAGCACCACATAAAAATAAATAAACAAAATAAAGGTATTGTGTACAACTAAGAAATAAATTTAAAAAAAAAAAAGAGGATGTCTAGGAGGCTTTTTTAAAAAAAATATTTATTTATTTTTTTTAGTACTTGGTGGACACAACATCTTTGTTGGTATGTGGTGCTGAGGATCGAACCTGGGCCGCACGCATGCCAGGCAAGCGCGCTATTGCTTGAGCCACATCCCCAGCCTGTCTAGGAGGCTTTACACACTCAAGTTCTGACGTGAGGACAGGAGAACAGCAAAGGCTCCCGTGGCAGGCAGTCGGCGCCGGGCTTCCTGCTCTACTTGCTGAACTCACTTAACGCTCACAACAAGCCTGTGAGGCTCCACCGTACTATGGCAGGGTTTCTCAGCCTAGGCGTTGCTGACCTTTGGGGACATCCAGTTCTTTACTACAAGGCATCCTGTGCATGGCAGGTTGCTGAGCAGCTTCCCTGGCCTCCACCCACTGGATGCCAGTAACTCCCACCTCCCTGCAGTCTTCAATGCCAAACACGCCTCCAGCACTGCCAAGTGTCCCCTGAGCAAAACTCCCTCTGATGAGAACCAATGGTTTCGATGAAGAAAACAAGGCAGAAGACAAGTGGGTAACTTGCCCTCTGTTACATTAAGATCTGGAAGCCAGTGCGGTGGCATACACCTGTAACCCAGCAACTTGCAGGCTGAGGAAGGAGAACTGCAAGTTCAAGGCCAGCCTGGGCAAATTAGCAAGACCCTGTCTCAAAAAAAGGCAGGGAGGACTGGGGATGTAGCTCAGTGGTAGAGCACTTGCCTGGCATGTGTGAGGCACTGGCTTTGATCCCCAGCACCACATAAAAATAAATAAAGTAAAGGTACTGTGCCCATCTACAACTAAAAAAAAAAATTATTTTAAGAAGAGGGGAACCATAATTTTTTTTTTTTAAAGAGAGAGTGAGAGACAGTGAGAGAGAGGGAGAGAGAGAGAGAGAATTTTAATATTTATTTTTTAGTTCTCGGCGGACACAACATCTTTGTTTGTATGTGGTGCTGAGGATCGAACCCGGGCCGCACGCATGCCAGACGAGCGCGCTACCGCTTGAGCCATAGGGGAACCATAATTTGAACCCAGGCATTTTTGGCTCTGTAGTCCCTGCCAACTGACTTCCCCACTCAGCATAACATATATTAGTGACAGCTGACACAGTATCATGGTACTATAGCAACAGACCCAAGAAAAAAAATAACAAAAACACTGAAAGTCACCTAAGTAGTATTTGGTGGTTTTTCCTTCTTTTTTCACATTTTCTATGATAAGCATATACACTTTTAAAAACAATTGTGGTAAAATATACATAACCTAAAATGTACCGTTTTAACCATTTTAAAATGTGCAGTTCAGTGTTGTGCTAAACCATATTATTCTAATGAGTTAAAATAAATCTAAAAAATCTTTATCATGGAGGTTACAAGAACTACAAAGTTAAGGAAATAAAATGTCATGATTGAGAAACACAGATGAGACCATCTCGTTTCCAGGAGAATAAGGCTTGGTGCCTCTGGAGCAACACCCCCATGTCCACTCAGTCGGTCGGTCGACTGGCTCCACGTGTCTGCACACAGGTGAGGGGAGAAGGGACACCCAAGGCTGGCACTCGGCCTCTTGCACAGACTCCTGAGAGCCTGTGGTCTGGACATGGTCGTCAGTTACCCTAACAGCTTCACGACACGGTTCTGGAGGTGACAAGCTTCCTTTTCTTGGGCTCTAAGACCACCTCTGTTGGGAAGACCGCTGCTGCCGACCCACCCTGATGACGCCATCACAGGATGGCTACCTGCCACCCATGTAAGGGTGTAAGAAAACCACATGCAGAGGTCACTCGCTCAAAGGACTACGAGGGCCAGGAAGGAGACACCAAGGAGAACTGCAGCAAGCGGGTCCCTGGACCAACAGGGCAGGGGTACAGCCGCTCCTCAGCCCCAGCTGACTGCTACTGGCACCCCCAGAGACCCTCAGTCAGGAGGGGCCCATCATTCTGATTCTTCCAATGGTTATAATGCAGATTTTAGGTGAAAACTCAAGCTTGCGATTAAAAACAACTTCACCCATTTTTAAGAATATTATGGCTCAAGCAAGAGCAGTCTGCAGGCTGCCCTGGCCCTGAGCCTACTAGTTTATCACCTTTGTTTTAAGGGACAGGGAAGAGCCTGGCAGAGGTGCTTCACGGATGCACAAAAGGCACTGCAGGGGATAACAGTGGCTTTTGAAGACAAAGCATCAAGTTCAACCAAGCCAGATGTCACTCAGGCAAAGAACAACCAAGGAGCAAGAGGACCAGAGTCCAAGGCCAAACAGACACAGGACCGAGGGGTTACCAGGTGGAGCTGGGACTTGAGCCTAGAAAACCAGACTCAGATTCTTTGCTCAGAACCTCTTGGGTCTCTGACTCTCAAAAAAGCACACAGAATTACCTTGTAAACCACAATGCAGAGCCATATAAATCTGTGGTTTTGCTATCACTTGTGCAAACCAGGAGCGCCGCAACTACCTGCAGCTCAAAGTGCCCGTGCTGTTCACTCTCCATGAGAGCTGCCGGAAGGGAAGGTGGCCAGTTGCAGACACCTTGGTTTGGAATCTCCTGATCCTCCTTTCTGGCCTGCTGTGGCATGACCACGCAAAGGTGCACCCTGGGTAGCCGTTTTCTTTATTAAAAAAGTTGTCGTGCTGGGGATGGAATCACTGGTCTCCCACATGCTAGGGAAGGGCCCCCCCACCCAGGGGCTACATCCCAGCTTCACCTGGCTTCTGAGTGGGAATGAGCAAGGACAACTAGCAGAGTGGCAGGACAGGGCCACTGCTGAGAACAGCCCTCTCCCAGGAGCTACCAGGGAGTTCAGGAAACCACAGCTGCAGATTTTCTGTTGTTTTCTTACTTTACCTTAACTATTCACAAAGAATCGAATTGTTGCACTTTTAAATTATTTGAAGAAAAAAAAATCTCTAAAATCCTCTCCACGGACACAGCAGAGGTCTGGGTGTTCCAGCACCTTTGTATAAAGCAAGGGAGGAGCCCCAGAGGGCCTCGAGGGAGCGCTGAGCCCACCTACCCTGAACAGCTCGCTCTGGCTGCTGCTGTGTGGAGAGGAGAGGGCCAGGACAAGAGCAGGAAGCCATCAAGGAGCACCTGCTAATCGCCCAGGCAGCAGGAAGGAGGGCTGGCCCAGGGTGAGCTGTGCAGGCAGAGAAGCGCCAGTCTGAAGCCAATGCGGGAACCATGTTGACAGGCTGGGAATGATCAAAGAGCCCCACTAGCAGGCTCCCGATATGTTGGTAACACAATGCTTTCCCGCTAAAAGGAGAGTGGAGATGAGCCCGAGGAGGGGGTGCGAACCTCAACTTCCTACTCTAAAGATGATGGAATGGCAAACAGCAGCCCGCATGGTGCAGAGACCATACGGGGATCTGCCGACAGCCGGAGAGAAGCCTTGTCAGAACAAGCAGGGCCCGGGCTGCCACCCACCGGTGGCCTCCAGACAGGAGTCAGCGAGGGCAAAACCTCTAGGCCATCACGGAGCCAGCTGAGGGAGGAAGGAAAACGAGAGGAACCGCCATCACCAGCACCGCTGTCACTTGTGACTGGCCCAGGGCTCAGCCCGTCCTCACTGCGACCCAGGGTGGCGAGAAGATGGCCATCATCCGTCACACCCCCACCATGGCACAGATGAGGAAAGTGAGCACAGAGAAGTTAAGGCACCAGCCGCCAGGCACCCCAGGCCAGCAGGCAGAGCCGCACCCTGCAGGAGTGGAGAGGAGCAGCTGGCGGGCCACCTGCCGCACTTCACGGCTGCACATCTTAGCAGGAGCTGCTCTCCCAGCTGCCACCCGGGCAGTCAGCAGCAATAAAGGAGCAGGCTGCAGGGAGGAGAGGGAACTGGCTGGCTGGGGCCAGATGGCTGCAGCTGGAAAGCCACAGGCTTCTCAAGAAACCATCCTGAGCGTCACCATCACCTACAGGAACCCCCCACACTCTCCTCAGCAGCTCACTCTGTCCCTTCCACTCCCAACGATGACATCACCATCCTCCCACCCGACCCTGCCCAACCATCCAGAAGGGCCAGTGCCCCCAACACTACAGAGTGTCCCTTCAAACATCTGACAGCCACACCTCTCCCTGCTCTGCAGAGCGGAGGGGTCCTTCAACTCTCCCTCCTCCACATCCTCCTCCACCCCAAGCCAGTCTATGGGGCCGGCCACACCCTGAATCTGGTCCCCATGTGCAGCTGAGCTGGGTCTCCCAGCTCCCTCCTGTCCTCTGCCCACGACCTCCCTGCCTTCACACAGACCCTCTCACATGCTCACAGCCGGACGTTTCTTTGGTGTGAAACCTCGCCCCGGCCAGCACGCCTCGCCTCTCCCTGCGCTTGCCGGGGCGGCCGTCGGCAGGACTGCTGTCAGGATGACAGGATCAATAGCCGGGCCTCTCTGACCTTTGGTCTTAACTTCTGGCAAAATCCCAAACTCTGAATGTACTACTATCCTCCTGTGACCTGTCTCCACCCGAGCAGAGGTGGCAGGCAGCCTGGCCACCCCTGAGGCTGTCACTGCCAACTGTGGGTACCAACTAGGGATGTTTCTCTCCTCACAGCCCCCCTCCTGTCACCTCCCCGGCTCCTTCCTCACAATCCATGGCACAGCCTCCTGTGTCCCTCAGAAGGTCAGAGGCTGCCTCCAGGGGACTCCCTCAACTTCCTGTTCACAGACCTAGAAGTCGCCTACTCTGGAGCACCCTCTGCTCTCACCTGCTCCGAGAGCTGCGTCCACCCTCCACCTCCACAGTCCCCGGTCTTGGAACTCCCTGCTCTCTGGACTACGCACAATCTGACACCGCTCACCATTAGGCCACCACCTGGCCCACCCACCTGGACCATGACAACAGCCTCAAGTGTCTCGCTGTCCCCCTCTTCCCTGCCTCAGGCCACCCCACAGCAGCCGGAGGGATTCCCCCGAGAGGGAAATGAGAATATATCACTCCCTGCCGACACCCCACACTCCCCGTCTCACCACCGAATCCAGCCCTGTCAGCAGCCCCTTCCTCTGGCCTCAGGGTTCACCTGGGGCACCCTCCCTCCCCAAGATCCCCAAGTCTGACCCCTTTCAGTTCAGGGCTCAGTGTCACCCTTCAGAGGCCTTCCTGACCTCTGTAAACCGCCACCTCTCCCCTCCCGGCGCTCTGTCTCCTGGACACCTCTGCTTTTCATTTCACTGTTAGTTTCTGATCTTTCTCCAGAGCACTTATCACGGTGACCTACTGCGTGCCAGCTAACTTACCATCTGCCTTCAGCCCAAATCCACAAGCCCCCCACCTCTGCTGGGTCCCAAGTCCCTGGGATCCTCTGGCCCTGAAGAGCCGCCACTCATACCTGTTAAAGACACGAGTCAATCCTTCCTCTTTCCTGCATTATTTGACCTCTCTCCCTCAACGGGCTCCTTTCAAGTGACATTTAAACCAGTCCAAGTGTCTTCTACCTTTCAAAACAAGACAGACAAAACAGAGACCCCTGAGCCTCACCTCTCCCCCATGGGCTGCTGAGTGGGATGAGGCTGCCTGCACCCCAGCCCACCGGGGTCTGCCTTTCAACTGCCTCTCGCCACCAAACAGCTTGAGCGACAGCCACCAGTGACCTACACGTGTGACTTGAGCCTGCAGTGTGGGACCTCGCTGGCTCTGTGCGCCTCCACACTCCTCCGCACTCTGCTCTCTGCTCTGCGCTCAGCCGCCTCCTCCGTCAGCCAGGGCCTGGGGCCCTCTACCGCCACTAGCCCTCCTCCATCCCAGCCCAGGCCTCCGCGCACATCAGGCTCAGGGATCCGGCCACTTCCCGCCCACACGCCCACCTGGACCCTCACAGGCAGCTCCAAACCCCGACCCAGATGGCCTCCTTGCCTGGCTCTCTCGCCACTGCCACCTCCAGAACATGCGTCCCGCAGTGGGCAGCCGGACACTCCTGTCGGCTGTCCCCCAACTCTCTCCGGAGTTGAGATTTAGCTCCGGACACGGCGGCCTAAGTGATCTTTTCAAAACACAAACCCAGCCACCCTGTCACCTTCCCCATTTCAAACCCGTCAGCATCACCCGCTGCTTCTGACCCCAAAATTCAAACTCCCCACGATGACCTCAAGGGCTCTGCATGGAAGGGCTCAGCCTACCTCTCCCCGGGGACCTCCTAGCGCTCCCCCATGTCCCTTCTGACCACACGGTGGCCTCTTTTAGTCCTCCTGCCACAGGGGTCCTGCTCAGGATGTTCCCTTGGCTGAAATACCTCTCCTCCAACCTATTCCCATCTTCCTCATCAGTCATCTCACAACCTCCTTTCCAAGGCCCTTGCAGGACCAGGTTTCTCTCCCAGGACCTGTCAAGTGGAGAGGTGACGCAGAGCTACGGGCACTTCAACAACACCCGACTCCCCCAGCAGATGGCAACTCCATCAGAACAGGGCTGTCGGTTCTGTGCCCCTGTCACCGGGAGTGACACTCCAACCTTCAGGGTGAGGGTGGGCCTGTGCAGTCAGGGACAAGGACTACAGATCAACAAGCAGCAGCACGCCAACCGCTCCCAGGACTGAGGGGAAACTCATGTCCCAGCAAAAGAAGGCTGCTCCCCCCACAAAACTGTAAACCTATTAAAATATCAAGCTAAAAAGCTTATTTGCAACCAAGACAGTAAACCAAAGCAAGCCTCTTTCAGGAAGATTACAGGAATGAATCAGCAAACATAAACCTATTTTCCAAGATAACTTCACTGAAAAAGTAAGTAATTTCTTGGCAGCCGCGAGCCGGACAGGGTGAGAACACACACAGCTCTGAGCTATTCACACAGAGGCTCCGTGTCCTTGTGATCGAGTGCACGTTTGCACAAGCTCACTCTCTTCCACACAGAAGGGCTTGCTGTTCTCCCCAGCTCTGCTTCAGAGTCTCCCCCGAGACTGACAGGTGCAGGCAGGGCTCTCCATTCCTTCATCCAACTCCCAGCTGCACGAGGGCCTCAAAAAGCCATAAGCCAACTCCTACATGGAGGCAGAGAGGCCGCGCCCTCCACTCCTTCCCCTGTAAGGAAAGTAACCAAGGCCTCTAAATGTTACTCAGCAGCCACTGAGGTGCAGGTCTGGCCAGTCCTTCTCTGCACCCATTCGTGACAATCCTGTGATACAGACAGCCCAGCTTTACGGTCTCAAGGAACTGAGGCTCAGAGAAGCTAAGTTCGCAGCCCAGTTACAGACCCACCAAGGGTGAGGCTCCAAACTTGATTCCCAATAAATTCCCCAGCAACCCATCAATACTATTTTTCAATAATCAATGACGAGCCTTTTTTTTTTTTAAAGAGAGAGTGAGAGGGAGAGGGGGAGAGAGAGCGAGAGAGAGAGAGAATTTTTTTAAATATTTATTATTATTTTTTTTAGTTCTCGGCAGACACAACATCTTTGTTGGTATGTGGTGCTGAGGATCGAACCCGGGCTGCACGCATGCCAGGCGAGCGCGCTACCGCTTGAGCCACATCCCCAGCCCTGACGAGCCATTCTTTAGGTGCTGCTTCTAGACAGATGACATTTCCCAAAGAATCATCATAAAGCTTTTCACACCAGGGTCATCAGCCCTGTTACTTCTCAAAACTTTTATGAGGTCAGCACTTGTAGACAAATGTCTCATCAAAACACCAGAACTCGCTAAAATTAAACGCTTTATTATGAACAGTATTTAAATTTAAAACCTTTTTTTTGATATGTCAATTTACAGACATTTTTTATAATTTTTAAATTTTACACTTAAGGTTCTTCCTCATTTTAAGAGGGATGTGTGTGCGTGCTCTGGAGATAGGAATTAGTTCTTTTGAACACAACAAAATAGAACAACAACAAAAGTAATATATGGAGAAGAAAGCGATCTGTCACATAGAGTGGATGTGTAAATAACGTGTGTGGTTCTGGGACGGAACGCAGGGCCTGGGGGTGCAGGCACCTGCTGCCCTACACCCAGCCCTAGACGCTGAAATTTTTTTTATTATTTATTTTTTAGTTGTAGATGGACACAACACCTTTATTTTATTTATTTATTTTTATGTGGTGCTGAGGATCGAACCCAGGGCCTCGCATGTGCTAGGCGAGCACTCTACGCTGAGCCCCAGCCCCAGCCCTCCATGCTGAATTTGGAAGCACCTCACTACACAACGCAGGTGCATGACACGCTCCATAACCAGCTCTTCTCAGTGACAGCTAGCCTGTGTGTGTGTGTGTGTGTGTGTGTGTGTGTGTGTGTGTGGCTTAGGTGGACTGCAGCCTTCACTGATTTTACGTGGTGCTAGGGATCGGACCCAGTACCTCACACAGGCTAAAGTTTTTTTTACCTTTAAACAAACGTGTCCCTCCCCGTCACAACACAGATGAACCTGGAAAGAGCTGCCTGCGCTCACCATTTCCTCACCTCCCGCTCCCGCCTCAGCCTGCGCCAGGCTGCCCTTGAAACCGCAAGGCCACCAAGACAGCTCAAGGGAAGCCAACAGGACCCCATCTCTAAACCCTGAATGTCAACAGAGCAACGGGCCTCAGACCAGACCTCAGGCAGGCAGACACTGACATGCAGCGGCCGCGGCTCCCCACCTGGCCATGTGATGTGGTCAAGTTACACCGGAGCCTGGGTTCCCGCTGGGGGACGCACCCCAGACAGACAGAATCCCAGTGAAGGAGAGGAAGCTGCCTGCCGCTGCCGACCTGCCAAAATCAGAAAACTCAAGTGGAATGCAGCTCTGTGAAGCCAGTTCTGCAGCCTCATTTCTTTCTTCTCAGTTCCCAAATTAAAGTAAACGGAGGACATATGCAGCAAAAAGCTGTGATCTTTTTGAGAAGAGGCTTTCAAATATATCTCAAAATTCAGCTTCAGTAAACATGGTCTCTAGCTGAAGCCACACGGCAGCCTGACGGCAGCTGTCAAAGGCTCACTGAGCATTTCACCCGCGAGAGGTAGGAAGGGGAGGGTCATGGACTGCGCTGTCACCCCAGCCCACTCACTTCACTTCTCAGGGACCCGATGGGGATAATGATAAGAAGAACTTAACTAAAGCAAGTGGCACTGTGCCTGGAACTATGTCACAGATACAACTGCCATTAGAAAGTCACCTGATTCCACATGAACATACGAAATATACACATCTGTACTGCTCGCGCCCTTAACACTTCAGGCATGTTAATTACGTAACAAGACACTATATCTACTATATCTCTAACCACACACACACGAAAAGTGGATTGTTAGCATGATTCAACTAAATTTTATTTTCCTGCAGTAATGGGGATTGAACCCAGTGGTGCTACATCACGGAGCTGCAGTCCCAACCCCCACCCTCCTGACCCTGCTTTTAATTTTGGGGGGGCAACGGGGGTGGGTGCTGCAGATTGAACTCAGAGGCATTCAACTCCTGAGCCCCATCCCCAGCTCTTTTTTGTAAAAGCAGTGATAATCAGGATGAAACAGGTCTGCAGGAATCTCAGTGATTCATCTGGGTCTCATGCAGTTGTTTAGCACCTCACTGTTGCTGAGGCTGGCTTTGAACTCACAATCCTCCTGCCTCAGCCTCCGCGGAGCCACTGGGATTACAGACTCGCACCACCACTCCTGGCCCTGCTTTGAAGGCAAGGTCTCACTTAGTTGCTGAGCCTGGCCTGGAACTAGCATTCCTCCTATCTCAGCCTCCCAATGTGCTAGGATTACAGGCATGTGCCACCGCTCCTGGCCCAATTCAGTTAAACAGTGGACAAATTTTTCTATATTGAATTTAAAAACACTTAAGATTTTTTTTTGTCAAGCTTCCAAATTCCATATTAAGAGCAGACATATAATTTAAAGAGACATCACAGGGGGAAAAAAAGGGGTCTTAAATAAGACAATTATAAAAGGGAGATTTTAAGAATGTAATTATCATCCCCAAAAGAAGGCTCAAAGTTTGAAGACCATTAAGATATATCAAGGTGAGGCACATCAATGCCCAGGGGGCGATGAACACTTTCCCAGGTTCTCCTGATCTCTTCTGATAAAGGTAGAAAGCCATGTCCCCTACCTGGACAGTACCTATCTGTACACTTGGTATTTAGACCAGATGAATCCCTGAGATTGCTGCAGACCTGTTTCGTCTTGATTATCAGTGCTTTTACAAGGAACAGCTCCTGTGCCCACTGAGCTCAGCAAGTTCACACTACAGGAAACATGGCCCTTTGGTCATGTAATTACCTTCTTATTTACCACATCTACAAACCAAACACAGGAATAGGTCATTCCAAAAGAACAACTGAAGTTAAGAACACCAAGTCAGAGCACTTGTACTTTCTGTGTTTTGTCACAGCTTAAAATAATCATCGCAGCAGCCTCTACTAAGTGTCTAATACACACCAAGTTCTTTGTATATTAATGAACTTAATCTTTACAGTAACCCTGTGAGGAAGGTCTGAGATTAGGCAACCTGCCCACGATCCTAAACACGCAAGTGGAAGGCAGGGGATTAACCTGAGTCCCAGAGGCCAAGCTCCTATCCTCTAACATCCCAGGATCTGGCCCCTGCCGCCCTGATCCCCTCCCTGATTCTGAGGAACCGTTTTCTGTGAAATCTAACAGAAAAAAACGTTTCCTGTGAAATACTCTCTATCATCCGAGCCTTTCAACCCCAAGTGGTCACCTTCAGTTCCTCTAATCAAAATTAAGGCAATATACAAATAAGTCCAAAATACTAACCACATCACAACATGTTTTACAAATTGGCTTACTTTAGCTATTTTTCCAAATTTCTTCTCTTAAATGGGACTACTGGATACAAGACTGGGCCTCAAGAAATCAAGTGAGGACTGGGGCTGTGGCTCAGTGGTAGAGCACTTGCCTAGCAAGTGTGAGGCACTGAGTTCAATTCTCAGTACCGCATATAAATAAATAAAGGTTCATCGATGTTTTTAAAATTTATATACATTATACACCCCCCCACACACACATATACACATACACACACACACACACACACACACACACACACATATACATAAAGGAAAAGAAATCAAGTGAAATATCACCAGGTACTCTGATATTTTCCATTGTTTCTCAGGCAGTCATTTTTTTTTCTCTCTCCCCTTCCTCTTTTTTTTCCCAATGCTGGGGATTAAACCCACAGCCTCACACTGCATGCCAGGCAAGCACTCTACACTGAGCCACATCCCCAGTCCCTACGGCGGTCATTTCTGTCAACAGCAGTGACATGTGATTACTCTGTTAAATGACCACCTTAAATCAACACTATGTACAGATTCCCTGTGACGTTCCTCTTCCCCAGTGGAGTGCTGGCTTGTGATCATTAGCGGTTAAGGACAAGCCTCCACTCCAATTTGCTAGTCCTATAACCTGTAGCCAGATTACTTCCATCTAGGCCATTTCCTATAATTTAGTACTTAAAACATGCATCTACCATTTTTGTGGAGAAAATCTAAATTTCTGAACAAAAAAACTACGATCCAAAAATATCTAATAAACTCTCAATGTTATGGCCCTTTAAGGTCTGCAAGACAATTTTGTAAGTAGGTTCCGAAATGTGACATACAGTTTTGTGGAAATTTTATGTTAAGAAGATATCTGAAGGAGAAATGAAATTTTTTCTGCCAAGTAACTATTTTGAAATGTTCACATCACTCTTAAAGTGATGTTGAAAGGATAGAGTCCAGGCAAATTCATTGTGGAATCATAAATACCAGACCTCCACCTAAGAAACACATGCTCTGTCATGCTCATCCTACATTCTTGATACCTGATAAAATAATATCCAACAGTTAGCCTTAGTTATTGGAACAGTAAAGCCCCACCGCCACCCCAAGTACTGGGGATTGAAGTCAGGGACACTTTACCACTGAGCTATATCCCCAGCCCTTTTTATTGGAGACAGGGTCTTGCTCAGGCTGGCCTCAAAACTGAGTTCCTGTGCCCAGCTGGAAACAGAAAAGCTTTAAAAGTCTTAGTAAATTCCTTCCACTGATCATAAATTTCATGAGACCAGCAACTCTATTCGGATTATCTAAGCAACAATGACCTCCACATCAATCGGTTTTGATCCTTGAGGGAGTCTTAGATCCTTCTGATGAAAGCTGGGGACTTCTTCCCAGAGTTGTTGCAAAGTTCACAAGCCAATCTCCAGGCCCTAGAGAACTGTGTTCTTTACCAAATGAAAGAAGAAACATGATGGCAATCTCAAACTCTGACAGAAAATCAACCTTTCCATTTACTCAATTTGTTAGGAAAAACAAGACTCTTTACAGATTCCAAACCAAAGGCATTAGGGTGGTGAATTCATTTGAAGGCAGCTCTGATCAAATGTATTGATCCTCTGCACCCAGAACTCTTTCTCCTGAAACTTCACATAGTGGATTCTTCTTGCCTTTCAATATTCAGCTCAAATGTCATGTCCTCTGAAAAAAATTACTTTCATGAGTATCCTATCTAAAGCAATCCTCAGACCCTTTTAAAACACTTCTTGCTCTTTTACTTTCACTGTAGCACTTATTAGCATTTAAGAATGTCTCATTTATCTTATTAACTTATTTTGACTGCTCTGTTAAGAGTATAACTCCACAAGAGCAAGGACTTTGTCTTGTTCCCCACTGAATCCTAAGTGCCTGCCACAGTGCCTGGCACACAGTGGGCATTTGATAAATAAAAGGGAGACCAATGCTAGTGTCAACTATAGATCTTTTAACTAATTATAAATTAGATTTCTTTTTCCCTTTCCATAGTCTGCAGGTCCATTCAACCAGCAAATATTTATCGAGCACCTACTGTGTGTCAGACACTGTTGCAGGTGCAAGGAATACAGCAGTGAATTTCCGACAAGTGTCTTTGCTCTATAGACCCTATGTTTTAGGAGACTGCCCAGAATAAGCAGATGTCTTGCACTACTGTGACACATCACCATCCACACACCTTCCTGAGGGAAAGAGCTAAGCGGCAAATAAGGGGAAAACATTCTCCAACTGGGCACTTCCAAAGCAAGTCTCAGGGGCTTCCCAACTGGGACGCTCTTCCCACCTGTTCTGCTCTCGTGGGGGAATCCCAAACAGCAGAGCCCAGGTAAAGGAAAAACTTAGGGCAAGGACAACTGCTTCTGAGGACTTGGAGGTGGTGAGGCCAAGAACCAGGAAACACAACGCCAAGAGTCGTGGCAAAAGCCCTGAGCATGGAGGCTGAAGAACCAGCCCTAGCTGTCACCAACTTGCTAGGTGACCTTGGGCCAGTCCCGCGCAGCCCGGGCATCCGTTCCCCCGGGGGGCACCAGGGGAGGAGGCCGGGAGAGTGGGATTTGGGGTGGGGGTGGGGGAAGCGGAGGCCAGGAGGCCGGGCTGGTAACGGCCGGCGCGGGGCCGGGCCGGGGCGGCTCACCCACCGAGCGCCACCTGGCAGGCCCTGCGCAGCTGGGAGTGCTGGGGCCGCTTCACCTCCTTGTCGGCTAGGATCTTCTCCAGGGCCCGGGACACGAACATGCTCTTGGTCTGGCTCTCCTGCATGGCCCCGGCCCGGCGGGGGCTGGCAGCCCCGCGGGCGGGCGGCGCGAGCGAGCGGACCAGCGAGGTTACGGGCCCGGCGTCCTGGCCGGCATCGGCCGCGTCCGTGCGCGCCGCCCCGTCAGGAAGCGACGCCGCGGCCCCACGGCGTCGCCATGTTGGAGCGCGTCACGTGATCACGTGACTGGCGGGACCGCTGCGGCCGCTGCGCGTCCGTCGACCCCGTGACCCGAAGGGGCGTGGTCTATGCGGGGCGGGGCCAGGGAGGCGGGGCGAGCACGTGGGTGAAGGGAAGCGGGACCTGGGGGCCCGGAGACGGCAGGTGGGAGGGCCGAGGCGAGGTGCGGGCCGACCGAGGAGCGGGACCGGAGATGGAGTGGAGATGAGGAAGGAAGGGAGGAGCGGGGGGAAGATCCGAGTGATGGGGCAGAGGCGGGGCTGAGGGCGGGGGAGACTGGAGGAGGTCGGACGGGGAGGAAGGGGAGGAAGAAGAGTGGCGGAGGACGGGAGGGAAGAGGAAAGGGGACGAGAAAGGTGAGAGCCAGAGAGAGGCGCGGAGGGGAAGAGTGACGAGTGGAGGAGGTGAGGACGCGGGAAGGGACGATGGGGCGGAGGGAAGCCCGGGAGGAGCGGGGAAGTGGGGACGGTGCGGAGGGGCCGAGCCGAGGTCTTGGGAAGGACGCGCCACGACGGGGAGAGCCGAAGGCCGAGGGGCGCTTCACGGGACATGCACCGGCCACGCAGCTCTCCTGTCGCCACGGTGCCGCCCGCTCGGGCAGCCAGCGCAGAGTGTCCTCTGCAGTTTCTGGTCTGTTTTCTGCACCTGTGCTTCCTCGCCCTGCAGTGGGCAGGAGAGGCGGTTTTGGTGCACTTGTCAGGGGAAGAAACTGACCCAAAAGACTAGTGTGCGCCGTCTGCAGCGAGTAAGAAACAGAGGTCCTGGCCCCAAAACAGAGTTGCTGTCACAGCAGCCAGAGGGCTGACCCCAGACCCCTTCCTCTCACACCACCTGTCTCCCCGTGGGCAGCCTTGCTACTGAGGGTCACTCAAGGACAGAGGTCATTCTTGGACATCATGGGAAATTCTCTCATAGGCGTGTGCAGATGCTAGGGCCTCCCTTCCAGTGTCTTTTGGTGGCCCTCCCCTTCCGCCTTGCCTTCCCTGGTTGGTGTTTTTCATGGTATTTACTGACCTTTTGTTTGTGGAGTCACCAGAGTGAGCCTTCAGAGGGGGCTGCTGGGTCCCCAGGGCCTGATCTAGAGCCTAGTGGAAGGTTTTATGGCCATGAATTCCCTCACTTCCATCGACTTTTAATGTGCATTGCTGCTCCTCCCAACAAGGGGTGGAGTCCTCCTTTATCCCCTGGCCCTGGGCTAGCCTGTGACTTGCTTGACCAGCAGGGAATGTAATGCAGTGAGCTGCTTGTGCACCAGAGCCTGGGCATCGAGAGGCCTGGCCCACTCCTTCCTTTGCTCCTGGAATGCTGCATGATGCTCCGAAACGGTCCTAGAAGAAAACCCACATGGACACAACCCAATTTCCCCAGCTCCTCCAGTAAGGTCCAGTCCCCAGCCAACGTACAGCTGAACACAGCAGCATGAGAGACCCAGGGAGATGAATAGAACTTGCTGGACAACTCATAGAATAGTGGACAACAACAAATCATTACTTTAAGATGATGCACTTTGGGGTAGCTTGTTACACAGCAGATCACAGACAACCCCCACTACCACCACCACATCCTTGTGTAGTGAATGAGCGGATGAGTGAGTGTGTGTAATTATCAGAATTACCCTGCAGTCTGCCGAGTGGGCAAACAAGTCTTGAACAATGGCCTGCAGCAAGGTTGGACCAACTCATTCCTCTGCTAAACACCCAACAGTGATTTTTCCATTGACCTTGGGACTGAGTCTGACAGTCCAGCAAGGAGAGATTTGGGTCCTGCTGATTTCTCCCACCTCATCCCCTCCCTTCCCCCTCCTCAGGACCCTTGGGCCACTTTAAATTTCTCTTTGTCCCTTCCAGGATTTGGCTTACATCCTCTGTGCCTCTGGTTCAGTGCTTCTCCATGAAGGCAGTCCCACCCCAGGGACATTTTGAAATTTTATGGGAAGACTATTTTTTATTGGCATAACGGGGAGCAGGGATGCTGGACAGCACCCTACATACAGCTGGACAGTCCCATCTAGCAAAAAGGCAAGCCTGTGGGTGACTGCCCAGCCCAGACCCTGAAACCACTTGGCACATAGACAAAGAATCTGCCAGGCACAGTGTGCACGCCTGTAATCCCAGCAGCTCCAGAGGCTAAGGCAGGAGGATCTAGAGTTCAAAGCCAGCTTCAGCAACTTAGTGAATTTATGGCTGGGGATATGGCTCAGTGCCCCTGGGTTCAATCATCCCTGGTGCCAAAATAAATAAAAAAACAAACACAAAGAATCTTTGCACTGTTTTAATGTTACTAAGTTTCACCAGACCCAGTGGGGCTCACCTATAATCCTAGTGGCTTAAGAGGCTGAGGCAGGAGGATCTCAAGTTGAGGCCATCCCCAGAAACAGACCCTGTTTCAAAGTAAAAAATAAAAAGATCTGGGGGTGTAGCTTAGTGGCAGATTGCCCATGGTTCAATTCCCAGTACCTAAAACAAACAAAACCCCCTATTTTCCAGAAATGTAACTGTCAGAGTAACTCAAGGAAAAATGCACTCGAGCTGGGCGCAGTGACACCTGCCTGTAATCCCAGCCGCTTGGGAGGCTGAGGCAGGAGGATCACAAATGCTAAGCCAGCCTCATAAATGGCGAGGCACTAAGCAATTCAGTGAGACCCTGTCTCTAAAATACAAAATAGGGCTGGAGATGTGTCTCGGTGGCCAAGTGCCCCAGTGCCCACCCCCCCAAATGCACTCTGTGCTGGGACCTTACCAAACACGCCCATTTGAAGACCACAGTACCTACGCTCTTGCAGCATCAGAGCGGCCACACGGCTGTTCTGCTCAGTGTGCACTGCAGCTGTCGCCCGGGAGGGGGCTCCCCTGTTGTTCTAGGGGGACATGCGTGAGCGTTGTCTACTGAAATAAAATTAGCAAATTATACATCGCTTTCCTTTTTGTTCTCTTAGGTTATCATCTTTTATTAAACCTGTGTGTGGGAAGGTCTTATTATCTCTGCATTTCATTTTAGATAGTTACCAAAGGCGTTTATTCGTTTTTAAAAGGGGAGGGTGTGGTGCCCATGAGGTTGGTGGACACACTGGCCGTCCCCTCCCCACTAACGCTGCTCTTGGTTCATGTCCCTAAAAGAGGGTCCTCGCCAATCTCCCGTCCTCTCCCTCCTGCCCCACCTCCTCCGTCCATGCGTCTTGACTTATTTCTTAACTGCACTGAACTTAATTTGGAAGCGTGGTGTTATTTATCTGTGTATCCGTTCCCTGTTGCCTCGTAACAAATGACTCAATCGCCAGCTGGTTCAAGTCAAGCATTTATTGTTTCCCTTTCTGAGGGTCAGGAATTGGAGAGCAATGTGTACTGGGGGGCGGTCTGGCACAGGATCCCCTCTGAGATGGCAGGCAGTGTGTACTCTGGGGCTGCCAGCACCTGAGGCTCCACTGGGGCCACAGGATCGACTTCAGCTCATGGCGCTGGTGGGGGGTCTTCATCCCTCCCATGTCCACAGAGTGCATGAGTGTGATCAGATGTGGCAGGCTGGTTTTTTCATAGTGGGTGATGGGGCAGAGAGAGAGGGAGGGAGGAGGGGACTGGCTATAGGAAGCAGAAGTGGGTTTTTGTGTGTGTGTGTGTGTTTACTTTATCTCCAGAGGTTCACCATGAAGACTGATCAGAAGTGCTGATTTGGCAGCTCAAATGCCATGGTAGGTTGGTGCTGGAGTTGTGAACAGTATTTTTTTAAATATTTTTTTAGTTGTAGAGGGACGCACAATGTCTTTGTTTATTAATTTACTTTTATGTGGTGCTGAGGATCGAACCAGTGCCTCACACATGCTAGGCAAGCACTCTGCCACTGAGCCACAGCCCAGCCAGTAGTGAACAGTATTTTATAAAAGTTCTGCACTTTGCCCGGATGGCCACATGGTTAAGCAGTTAGTGAGTAGGTCGGGTCCCCACTCAGGAGGAGAAACATCAGGTTTTAGATGGACAGGAATGTCCCACGATGTGTTAGTCACACACCATCTTGCCTTCCCCAGGTAGAGCGGGATTCCCTGAGGGCAGAGACTGGCTGTCTTGTTCACAGCTCTATGTTCAGAACACATAGTAGGTGCCAGGTAATTACCAAGCGGTGATGGATGGAGAGGCTCCAGTGAGCTCTAGGGAATTAAATACTGAATCAGCAGGTATGGGGGGGGCAACTTCTGGTCCATGGTAGGCACAACAGAGGTCCCCTCAGATGCCACAGCTCCAAGGAACCTATCACCCTTCTAGCTAAAAGGTTGAAGAGACCACATCAGTACTCCTCTTCCTGAGTAACAGAAACTCCAATTTTCTGCTGGATACATGACAACCCGGAATAAAGACCACGTTTATCAGCCTCTCTTGGGGGGCTCTGTGGCCATGTGACTAAGTTCTAGATGATTGGATGCAAGCTCTAGGAAGTACCTATTATCTCCTCTTCCTTGGTTCTACTGGCTGGATTGCAGATTAAATGGCTGGAGCTCCAGCAGCAATTTTTGCTGTAAAACTTTGCCCTCTTCTTGCTGCTCCCCGACTCTAGCATGGGCGGACTTTAGGCTGTGTGTAGATACTGACCTCTCTGGTTTTGAAGGCTGCTCCCATCTGGCCCGTGGCTGGGTCTGCCTTCCTCTATCTTGGTCAGGCCACTCCCATTTCAACTCTCCTTGTCTCTGTCCCAGGACAGAGTGTGGTCTCCGGCTCTTCTCCTCCTTCTGCCTCTTCTGTTCCTGCTGCATGTGCTGTGACCCTGTCTGTGGTCTGTCGACCTCTCCTCATTCTGTTTCTGCTTTGTTCCTATTTCTTTCTCTGTGTTCTCTGTTCTTGTGTCCCTGTCCCTGTGGCCCTATGTCCCCGGTCCCTGTTCTCTGTCTCTGTTTCTCTCTCTCCCTTAGTTATGGTGACTTGAAAGGAAAGGGACCACAACACTCGGAGCGACCAAGAGATCTTTATTACAGCAGCAAAGAGACAAGAAGGAAGGACAGAGAGAGAGAGAGAGAGATGAACAGGGAGAGAGCAAGAGCAAGAGAGAGGCAGAGAGCGCGCACAAGAAAGATAAAGAGAGAGAGAGAGCAAGAGAGAGCAAGAGAGAGAGAGAGAGAAAGAAGAGATAAACAGGGAGAGAGCAAGAGCAAGAGAGAGACAGCGCACGCAAGAAAGATAGAGAGAGAGAGAGAAGAGATGAACAGGGAGAGAGCAAGAGAGAGACAGAGAGCGCGCACAAGAAAGATAAAGAGCAAGAGAGAGAGAGAGAGAGAGAAGAGAAGAGATGAACAGGGAGAGAGCAAGAGAGAGGCAGAGAGCGCGCGCAAGAAAGATAAAGAGAGAGAGAGAGAGCAAGAGAGAAAGAGCAAGAGAGGGGGGCCTGGCAGGAGGGAGTTTTTATAGCCCAAATCTAATGGGGCCTCTGGGTCTGCAAGCTGCCTTGTTGGCCCAAGGGGGGTTGAGTGCTCAGCCTTGAGCGGGACTTGACACAAACAGGTGATAAAGGACCAGATAGAGGGGGGTTTGAGTGTGTGGGCTGTCTTGCAGCCAACATCTGTTCAGCCTGCCCTGCAGACAACACAGTTCAGCCTGCTCTGCACCCAACAGTGACCATGTGTAGAATATAAAAATACAGGATGTTGGTTAAATCCTAATTTCAGACAAGCCACCAACACATTGTGTTAGTATAACTGTGTCCCATGCAGTACTGGGGACATAGTTGCACTAACACAGCGTTCCGTCGTTTGCCTAAAATCCAAATATAGCTGGATGTATCACAGCATGTATCTGGCAACCTCCTGCCTGTCCTCTGTGGGCAGCGGCTCCGCGGGGCTCCTGAGTCTGAACACAGTGGCTGTCATCAGAGGTGAGAGAGGAGGCCCCTGAGTCCCTGTTCCGAGAGCCTCCCCGACCCTGGTGCCCGCCTGTCCACGGCTACTGGGTCAGAAGTGCATGCCTCTCCTCAGTCCTCTGTCCCTGGCCGCTGACCCGAGTCTTAGGTGATGCAGTTGGCCACCAGCGGGGTCTGCTCTGACTCCTGCTTTCCCCTGGGTAATGCCTCCATGTGGCGACCAGAGCTGGTCATCAGGGTCTGGTGGGGCTGTGGCCACCTTGCTGGCTGCCCGTCTGGTTTCTCCCGCTGCCCAAGGGCCTCTTTATCCTCGGGCTGTGCTGGAGGCCTGCGCTCCTCCTGGGCCCGTCTCCACGGTGGCTCAGGTGGCCCCACCCTGGCCCTCAACGTGCATTTTCCTTGGGCTCTGAAGGTGACCAAGTGCAGCCCTGGCTTCCCCCTCAGTCGGGGCTGAAACACCCCTTTCTGGGCCTCGATTCAGGAAGAGCGTCGAATGAGGACTTGTGAGGTTGTCACCAAGGGAGGATCTACCAGTCCCGCTCCGTCTGTCTGCTGTCTCTCCACCCGTCCATCTCTCTCGGTGGTAATCTGCTCACTTCCAGAGGCACCGAGACGTGTTGCTGGGTTCAGTGTGAGTGGAGACATCTCCATTGGACCTGGCCCTCGTCTTTGGGCTCCCCAGGAAGAAGACCTTGAAGAAGCATGGAGTGTGGTGGGGACATGCTGGTGCCCCAGGACACATGGCAGAGGCCTGGGGATGGAGGCAGGGAGGGAAGCAGCCAGTATCTGCACGATGGCTGGCCAGTGACCTCCCAGGGTGACCAGGGTTCCTGGCAGTGGGGAACGCGGGAGCCAGGGTAGACCTGCCTCAGAGCCACTCCAGGAGAGGGAGCCGGAGCCAGCTTCGCTCCCTGCGCTTGGGGCTGCTTGTGGGTGTTACCCCTGACTCTGTCCTCTGCCCAGGCTGACAAGCCCCTGGGCCCAACACCACAGGTGCCTACAGGAAGTGGCCTCCTCCAGCCAGGGGGTGAGGGCCGAGGGGGTGGCTGGGCACAGGTGCATCTGCTGCACATGGTTGTACCCTTCTTGTTTTTCAATATGCCAGACTCTCTGTGCGAGGCCCTCATAGGCTGCAGACGTGCTCGGCGAGCCCAGGGAGGACAGAAGTGCCACTGTTGGCACCAGGGGACCGCTGAACCTGCAGGACAGGCGGCCATGCAGGGTCTCTGCCCAGCCCCCCAGAGGTCCTCTGGGCCCTGCCAGATGACAAGTCCCTGCCAGGCTCCTGTCCCCATTATTGCATGGGACACAGTTATACTGACACAACATGTTTGTGGCTTATCTCACTCCCCCGCTCTCGGCTGGTGCTTTCTGGAAGCACCTCTCAAATAAAGCCCTTGTGCCCAAATATTTGTCTAAGGGTGTTGTTCTTAAGGATTTCCACTGTGGCAGGATAACAGACCCCGAAGATGCCTGAGGCACATGCTTCTTCGCCCTTTCCTCCTCTCCTGGCCAGAATGTGGGCGCAATGGCTGGAACTGGAGCAACTCTTTTAGACCATAAGGCAAAGCACTAAATGGAACCAGAGAATCAAGACTAATCAGAAAACTGAGAATGAGGCTCAGGAGATAGGTGGCAATGAAGCATGGGAGAGACTGGATATCACAGCGAAGCACATTCTGGAAAGGCTGCGGCTGCTATGTCGGCTGGCGCTGCACCCCGTCTCGCCTTGTCTACTTGCTGGCAGTGCCACCCTGGGTACCGCACTTGGCAATCTGTGCAGTGGGGAAGTGACAGAGCTGGCCTCGTGCTCTGTTAGTGAGGACAATAAAGCATCTGGAGTATTCCCTGCACACAGTAGGTGCTTTGTATTTCCTTCTCTCCATCACTAGATGGTTCTCGAGACCTGGTCACTGCAGTTATCAAAACACTTTATTGTCATGAAGCTCAATTTCCAGTGTGGGGAAGAGGACAAGAGATGGTCACGTTAGGGGACAGGGAGATGAGGAAGGGAACCCAAGGTTAAGGGAGTAAATCTATAAAGTGGGCCCCTGTGCTGACCCCCACACCTTTCTTTTCCTAGAAGCAATTTACCGGCACCCTGCCCGGCCTCAGTGGACAGGACATGTCACATTCCTCAGCCAACTACCTGTTCACTGCAGGGGAAATGCAGGCCCAAGTTACCCTGAAGGTAACCAGATCCTGAAACTCTGGGAGATAAGGATAGCTCCTCACATCAGAAAATCTGTAAGAATGTGTGATAAAGAATCCAGTTAGAACCAGTCAGCTGGGGCCAAGGTGACCTAGACTTGTCATGGCAGTGGGGACTTGAAGTCTGATGTCACCCTGCTGTCAGTCAAAAGATGGACTTAGGTGGGGGTCTCTGGAAACTTCTCTGGGATCCCCAATAAAGCTGGAGTATGGCAGAGGCAGGCTGACCCTCTCCTCTCGGAGAGGACCCCTGTCTCCCTTTCCCTAGCCCTTTAAGAGACTCATACTCTGAGCCGTGTCGGGAAGCTTTGTGACTTCATTGCAAGAATCAGGGTTTGCAGGGGGTCTTCAACTGACTCAGGTTCCTGGAGGCCCCCGCTCTGAAGCAGTCACAGCCTCATTGTATCCAACTTTGGGATTTCATCAGGAATTAGTTGTGGTCATTTAAAAAAAATGTCTACAAATTTGTTGGTGCTTCTCCTGTGGCTGGGTGAGCTGGAGACTGAAAAGTGTGAGGCGGAAGAGGGCTGCTGGGTGACTTCTGAGGCTGGTCTTTAGGAGCCGGTTCACTCTGCCTGAGCCAGGTCAGTGGCCCGGAGTCCACCATGCTGTGAGGAAGCCCAAGTCACCCACCCGGGGAGGCACACAGAGAAAGGAAGAAGCCTGCTGCCCCCAGGGCCCCAGGCCCCACTGACTGCCACCACGTAGAAGTCCCCAGCCAGAAGGGCCAGCCACGGCCTCCCTGCATTCCTGTCCCACAGAAACTAGCAGAAGAAATGATTTTTTGTTGTTTTAAGCCCCCTAATTTGGGGGTTTGTTATAGAGTCAGAGAGTCCAGAACAGTCATTTATCCAAAGTGATTTGAAAACCACAGAAGGGCTCCCTGCTGGGGAGGTGGCCCTGGGAGAGCTCCTCAGAGCTCCCAGCCCTGGGGAAGCTTCCAGCATTGCGGGGGGGGGGGGGGGGGTGCGGCCTGGACCAGGACTCCTGCCAGGGCGGGAAGAGCAGGCAGGTTGGAGACGAGTGTGGACATTTAAATGAACAGTCGGGAACAGGAGGATGCGAGGACCAGCCCGGGAGGGAGTTTAGGGTGACCCCAAGTTTCTTGGGAAACACGATGGGTGGTAGGACGTTTCCCAAGACAGCGAAAAGCTGCTCTTGGGAGAAGAATGGTCCAAGAGTCCACCTCGCAATGCACACTCCTCCTGAGCAGCCAGCCCCCCACCACGGCCATGGAGCAGGAAGGAAGAGGGCCCCCAACCCATTTCCTTAACCCTGATGCCTTTGTGTCTCGGCCACCAGAGGGCGCCAACGTCGGGCGGTTCTGTCCACTCCGGCTGCTCCTGTGTCACTCTGAGCTCCCCAAGGCCCCCACGAGGTCTGACCACTACCCCGGGCGCCAGAAAAGGGCTGCTGTTGGCTTAGTTGACCCCTCAGTGCTGACCAGAAAGTCTCCTCCCCACAACTCCCCACCCGAGCCCCAGCACCCCGCACTCCCGGGGATGTCCTTTATTTAGTTTGCACGGCCAGCCTTCGGTGACAAACCAGAAAAGTTCGCCTCTGATATTCGGCACTCTGCCTTGCTCTCCTCAGTGGCCGCAGTCACCTGCGCCCCTCTCTGTTGGTCCCTCTCCTGGCGGTACTTCAGCTGCGACTGGCCCTGGCCTGTTCACGGGACTCCAGGCCCGGAGCTGGCTTCCCCAGGCCTGTGCCTGAGGCTGACTTCCAAGCTGGATCCTCCAAGGCCGGGAGAGTCCCAGAGCCCCAGGGCCCGGGAGCAGAGGGGACCAAGGCTCCAGGGGACCAAAGCTCCGGGGCCTGGGAGCAGAAGGGACCAAAGCTCCGGGTTTCCGAGAATGTCCCATGGGGAAGAGATTATAGAATCCGTCTGTTCCTGAAAGAACCAAGACTCTAGAAATCGCAGAGCCCTCTGCCCTGGTGAAGATGGTTCCCAGACTGTGGGCGCTCCACTTCCTCCAGCTCAGGGCTTTGCTACCCCCTGGTTTTCCCAGGGTCACAACTGGCTCCTGTTGCTGGTCCCTCCGGCTCAACCCTTGATTGAAGCTTTTTCCTGTTTTTTTTCGTTTGTTTTGTTGTTTGTTGTTGTTCTCTTCATAGCTGGAAGACTCCTTAGGGCAAGAACCACTTTTCATCCTTCCTGAGTCCTTAGAGCCAGGCCACCCACCCTCCCCAGCCTCCCCGGTACAACTAGCCACAGTGCAGCATGCGCACACACACACACACACACATGCATGCACACTCGCACACACACGGCCTCACTCAACTGGAGGCTCACAAAAAGAGGTTGTGTTTGTTTATTTTACCAATTCATGGCACTGTGGGGGAAAACATAGCAATATAACCAAATTTTCATGAACAAGTGCTTGCTGTTTATTCTAAAAATCTCCTTTCTTGGGGAGTACAAATTTTTTATGTTAAGTAATAGTGAAAATATTTATTTAGTGTTATTTTAGCTTAAGATCTTTACTGGGCGATGTAAAGAGTAGACCATCTTATGTTGGTCACCCGATCATTGGTTTTAAGAATTTTACTGGGTTCGAGAAACCCCGGAGACTGGGGGCCATCGTCTCACCACACCTAGCACAGTCCCTAAAGTAGAGCCAGAAAACACTGAGCTGCCCAATGACACAGTTTCACTTCTAGGTACAGACCCAGGAGAATTGAAAGCAAGATACAAAAACCCCATACAGGACCGTCCAGTGCAGCATCATTCACGATCACAAAACAGTGTCGATGATCCAAATGTGCAACACAGGACGAATGGACAAGTGATAACATCCCACACAATGGCGTGGTACTTGGCCTCGGAGAAGAAGGACTTAGACCTCGGACTGTCACACAGAAGACCCTCCAGTGCAGCCTACATTCACATGGATTCCCACAGTGGGCCAACCTCCAAAAACAAGGCAGATAGTAGGTGACCGGGGCTGGGGACAGCATCTTTTTTTTTCTTTTAAAGAGAGAGAGAGAGAGAGAGAGAGAGAGAGAGAGAGAGAGAGAGAGAGAATTTTTTAATATTTATTTTTTAGTTTTCGGTGGACACAACGTCTTTATTTTATTTGTATGTGGTGCTGAGGATCGAACCCAGCGCCCCACGCATGCCAGGCCAGTGCGCTACCGCCTGAGCCACATCCCCACTCCCAGGGACGGGGTCTTGATGATGGCCACCCACAGGTACAGGTTTGGAGATGATAAAAATGCTCTGAAACGGATTGTGGTGATCGTTGCCCGACTCTGTGACTGTCCTAGAAACCGTCGACTTGCGTGTTTTCAAAGGGTGAATGACAGCGTAGGTGAATTATATCTCAGTTAAAAAACAAAACAGCTGGAATTGCTGCTCCGGGTTCCCAGATCAGTGACAGTCACCTTCCCTAAGGGTCTCACCACCAGGGGGCCGTGCTGGGCAGCTGCCTGGGTGACGGAGGCTGCAGTATCTGCGGGCACGTGGCTGGTGAGTCTCTGGGGCTCTTGCCGGGGACAGGAGGTCCCTTCTTAGAGCAGCTCTGGTGTTCCGAGGCCTGCTCACAACCAGGCTGTAACTATGCATTTGATGTTCTGAGTGCCCGCCCTGCGCGAGCCGGGAGGGAGCCGCGGAAGGCTCAGCCCTGACCTGACATTGGGTTCTAACAGGATCCTCTGGTGATGAGTGAAGACTATGTGGACAGAGGGACTGGGAGTGACAAGCACCCAGTGGCAGGTACTAGTGGAGGAGGTGGGGAGGGGTCTGACCTGGGAGCATTTGCTGATGGCCGGTGCCGTGGAACGCGCCTGTCATCCCAGCGGCTCGGGAGGCTGAGGCAGGAGGGTCATGAGTTCAGAGCCAGCCTCAGCAACTGCGAGGTAGGTGCTAAGCAACCCAGTGAGACCCTGTGTCTCTAAATAAAGTCAAAATAGGGCTGGGGAGGTGACTCAGTGTTGAGTGCCCCTGAGTTTAATCCCTGGTAATCCCCCCTAAGAAAAGATTTACTGATGGCATGAAGAGGGTGGAGAAGGGGGGTTCCCGGAGATTCCAGGGTGGTGGCCGGTGTGAGGGGAGGCAGGAGGGTGGCACTTTGAGGAACAGTGTGCAGGGACACAGGGCTGGAGGGCAAAGGCGCTGTTGGACAGCCCAGTGTGGTGTTGAGGGGCAGCCGGACATCCCGGCCCGGAGTCCAGGGGAAGGCCAGCGGTGGCTGTGGAGTCCCCAGAGTCTAGAGGGTGCAGTCCCCAGAGTGGGTGTGGGTGGAGCCAACAAGGGGCCTGGCATCTGGGGACAGGAGCAGGAAGGGCTGGGCAGGGAGCCGAGGCCTGGCCCAGGAGGCCACCGGCAGCTCGGAGTGTCCTGGGAGTTGAGGAGGAAGGTTGTTTCAGGAGGGAGGGGGTCACCAACCCCACCTGGAGGCGAGGACACCTGTGTCCCCGCAAAGTCGCCTGTGGACACTGTCAGCAGCATGCTCACGGCTGCCAAAAAGTGGACACAACCCAAATGTCCACTCCCAGATGACTGGACGAGCAGAACGAGGACCAAGACTCTCACGGGGCGTTCCTCAGCCGTGCAGGGACGGGGCTCTGACTCTCTGTGACGTGGGGAACCTCAATGACGTCTTGCTGCGTGAAAGGGGCCACACCCCAGGTGCCACGGGCTGTCGGGTTCCACCTGTGGATCATCCAGCCTTCGCACCTGTGTTGACACGGACAGCTGACGGGAGGTCACAGGGCCTTCGGGGGACTGGGAGCCACTGCCTGGCAGAGGCAGAATTTTATTGTGGGAAAATGGAAGGGCCCTGGAGGTGGGTGGTGGGGCTGGTCGCTCGACCAGGTGCATGTCCTGACGTCACTCAGCTGTGCGCTTGAAAGTGGCTAAAAGGCAGGTTTCGTGATATATATGATTTACCAAAATTGTCTAGAAGGGAGAGAATGACCTTATCTTGCTGGCCACAGTTACTGGCTCAGAAAGGGTTGTGTGACCCAAGCTGACCCCATGCGAATCCTGCTTGGGACTTTGGCTGGAAATATTGACAGGGCTCTCTCTCTCCTGAAGTTGTTGGGCTGGTGGAGTAGAGGCCTGCAGGTGGTGGAATCATCCTTTCCCACTTCTTTGGAAGAGCCTAAGAATGAAGCTCGTGCAGAACAAGGAACACCTGGAGATATGCACGTCCTGACAAAAGCACTGGAGTCCCTGGATCAAACTGTGCCTGAAGCCATCACGTTTTTAGACTTAAATCAATAAATTCCTTTTTGCTGCTTTAAACATTTGGGGTTGGGTTTTCTGTCACTTGCAATGATGAGAGTCTTGGCTATTACGTCTATAAAGTGTAATATTTCTATAGTAAGGAGATATAGTCCATGTACCACCAAGAGCTCAATGTTCTGATCTCTAAGTACCTAGGCAACCAGGTGGCAGTCAAGTGTCCAATCAGAGAAGCAGCGACCCCTCCAGGCTTGCAACCCCCCAGCAGGTCTGTTCTGCCACCTGGGTTGTCAGGGCTATAGAAGCAGAAACCGGACAACTCATCAGGCCGCCTGGTGACGAGCCTTGGCGGGAAGATGCCACCCCTGTGGGGGAGGAGCAAAGAGAGGGGTTGGTGTTACCGACTGGACAGCAGAAGCTGGCCACCTGCAGGAGCCAGCGCCTCCGCTGACCCCAGGAGCCGGAGCCAGGCCCAGAGGGTCTGCAGATAGGAGGGGACCTGCCCTGCGTCCCGAGGTCTGGTTCTCCTTCCCCTCCCCTTTCCCTGCTGCCTCCTGTAGTGGGACTCTTAGGCCCAGTCACCAGAAACCAGAGAGGTGACCAAGTACCATCCTCCCCGTGGGCCGTGTTGGTTGAATTTGAAGAAAAGCCAGAGGCCGGTTTCTGCTCTCTGTCCTGCCGATGAGGAATCAGGGCCGGGCAGGCCAAGGCTTGACTCTCAGGGGGTGACTTACCCCCAGGAGGCACTTGGCCATGCGGTCACACCAGCTGTCACCCCACGGGGAAGGGGCAGCTGCCAGCACAGTGCCCTCGGCCGACTCATCTGGCTCTAAATGTCAACAGTGACCAGTCACTTTAGGGACCTGCCCCGAACCCCAGGATCCGAAGGTCTGTCTGGGGGCCTTGCCTACCCAGGCCCCCAGGCTGCTCCGGCCAAGGCCTGGTCCCCAGCAGGAGACCGAGCACCTCGGGCTGCGGCAGGGGAGCAGCTTGTTTCCTCCCCCCAGGGCCTTCTTGCCCTGGCCCAGCTCAGGCACCGCTTTCAATTCCCCACGGGCTTCTGAGAAGGTCTCTTCCTATTTATAGAGTTCGCTGGGCCCTCCCAGCACTCAGCCAGCCTGTGGCCCTCTGCAGGGAGCCCTTAAGGTGAACCTGATCCTTGCAGAGGACAGGAGGCTCCCCGCCTGCAGCCTGGGAGGGTCAGGCTAGGAGCCCCAGGCTGGGGGTCTCGAGGCTGCAGTGAGCCCACCTTGCCAGGGGCTTCCAACGCTGAGAGCCTTCAGGAGACAGAGAAGCACAAACGGGACAGTAAGGGCCAAACCCCAGCAGCTCAGCTGAGGATGCTCAGGGGAGCCAAGGGAGGAGCCAAGGGAGGAGCCAAGGGAGGAGCCAAGGGAGGAGCCAAGGGAGGAGCCAAGGGAGGAGCCAAGGGAGGAGCCAAGGGAGGAGCCAAGGGAGGAGCCAAGGGAGGAGCCAAGGGAGGAGCCAAGGGAGGAGCCAAGGGAGGAGCCAAGGGAGGAGCCAAGGGAGGAGCCAAGGGAGGAGCCAAGGGAGGAGCCAAGGGAGGAGCCAAGGGAGGAGCCAAGGGAGGAGCCAAGGGAGGAGCCAAGGGAGGAGCGGAGTTAGATGGGCACAGGGAGCTGGGAGTGTGGGGGGAGGGGGTCCCGGGGTGCAGGACGGGTGGGGTGCAGGGAGGAAGCACGGTATCCCCCAGGAAAGCAAGGCTCAACACCCGGCAAATCCCCAGGACAGGGTGCTCACAGGCTCCTAGGAGGGTGGCCTGGGGGAACTCTGGCTGGGACCATGATGGACGTGGCAGAGGTGCCCCTGCAGACCGTGGAGCAGGGGAGCAAAAACCCCCACCCCAGCAGGTCTCTTCGGCCACGGGCCCAGAGGACGCTGCACTTGTCAAACCCAGAAGAGATACCTGGGGGACAGTGTCAGGGCGGCTGGTGATGGGAGATGCTGCTTCAGACTGTGTGGTGGCTGAGAGCCAATTGATTTCCTTCCCTGGTATCAGCAGGTGCCGCCCAGAGGGCGTCTGGGAATCCTTAGCGAAGAGAGTCAGCCGATGGGGACTTCATAGTACTGCCTTTCCCTGGTGTCTGGGGTTTTTCCTGTCCAAGTAGCAGCACGCTGTACACGAGCTCCATAACCTGCCTTCTGACCCCCACCCAAGTTAATAGCATAGACGGACCTTTAGAACAACTCCCGGCTTGGCTCTCAGATCCCTTCTGAGGGCTGTTCCGTGTACCTCCAGCTTGGAGTCATCATGAGCAAAGTGCGCACCCTGCGCTCCTGTGCGGATTTCCCGGGGCAGACAGGGAGGGAAATTGCTCAGCCGCAGCCAACAGTGTAACATCAAACTTCAAAAGGTGTGCTTCACCCAGGTGAGGGACCTGTGGCTTGGGAGGCTGAGGCAGGAGGATTGCAAGTTAAAGGCCAGCCTCAGCAGCTTAGCCCTAAGTAACTTAGTGAGACCGTATCTCAAAATAAAAAAATAAAAACTGGCTGGGTATGTGGCTCGTTGCTAAAGCATCCCTGGGATCAATCCCTGGTACCTTAGAATAATAGCAGGGGTTCTTCAGGTATTTGGAGCACTAGTCTTTTGTTTATC